>NC_137268.1:48763810-50053810 GCF_053477335.1 Acartia tonsa
ACTCTACAATTCACTTTTCTGCCTGTCCATCATTCAGTCCGTAATTTATTTGATTTTCCAATAGGCTTCACAATTGATTAATATCCGCTGAATAAGAACCGGTGCTTAACCATACTGAAATAAAAAAAATTTATTGTATCGTAATATAGACATTTTCTAGCAATAGTAAAATTAGAATCATAATATTAACACCAGTTTTGTTGGACCGGGCCTTCGGCACTCTAGGAATTAAAAACAAAACAAAGTTCAGAATTTCTGATAATAATATAGAAATGCTTCGCTTTCCAAATCTAAATTTTGTTAAAGGAATCATTACCTGAAGTTTGAATCTATAGGAAAATTATGACATAATATAAATGAACAGACGTTACAGAGAAGCTTCGCAAGTGATTGGACAATGAGGAATAAAATTCTCTCTGATATTTATACTCTCCTTTTCTTATCTTTTTCGTGATATCAAAGATAGAATTTAATTCATTTTTCATCCATTATCCCTGTAGACAACACTTACTAATACCCAGGGAGGGAGACAACATTGGACTGTAAATTACAATTTTACCCAAGAAGTTAGAAGGACAATAAATTACACAGGTTTATTACCACTCTCGCTCTTTAGTCCGCTTAAAAACTTTTGGGTATAGTCCCCATCGTGGCAACGCCCCTCAAGGGGCGATGCGTCGTATTTATAAAATGGCTTTTGATAGATTATCTTAAGTTAGGTTAGGTGATTGCCCCACCGAGTTAGGCAATTGGCCCCGCAGGGTTAGAGCCCCCCGTAGGGGATAGAAATAGGAGAAAAGCTGCTGTGAAAAAAACGAAGAATCGCCCCTTAAGGTGCATTGCCACGAAAGGGACTATACCCAAACTTTTGATACTTTTATTGAGTTTTGATTGATTTTATATCTTGTAGTGCCCAAAGCTTTTAATTTTTAATGTACAACAGGGGTTATTTGATTCAACATCATTGTAGAATTATATGTTCATTGTCTTCTCCCCTAAGATTCCTGAATTAAAGTATGTACAAATTTTCTTAACTACTTTACCTTATTCGTTGGCAAAAAAGCTTTTGAAACGTTAATTGAAATTTTAACCTCCAGGGATCTAAAGGGATGAGGCAAAAGTTGATAAATTGACGTACATTCCAAATAATGATACACAAAAATACCCCTTCTGTAGTTTGTCATTAGTGGTTGAAACGTTTGTACACTGACACTATACTTAATGAATAACCAATCAAAATCCAATAAAAGTCCCCAAAGTATACCAACGATTAAGAATACATTGATATAAAACTTTGAGGACAAGTGTAATGAAAGCCTAAGATGTCCGGTCTTCCTGAAAACCATGTATTTTGGGTACTTACTTACATTGACTTTTGACTGCTTTGTGACAGAATAACAGTGTCCAAGCTTTTTTACCCATAGTAAATAAACCAAAAATAAAAAGAATGGCCCTTATTCTTAAAAGCGAAGCTTTTCTATAATTAGGGTCAGTCCGTCCGTACGTCCGTAACAGATAGCTTTTAGAAAGCGTAGCAACTCTATAATCATTACCAGAATGTCCGTACGTCCATTTTAAACATGTTGATTTTTTTTACTTTTTTAACAACAAATTTTCATGTGATCTAATCATCCGATTTATCTTTTTAGTATATTAATTCATTGGACAACAAAGTATACTGTTATAAGCGAAGCAACTCTATAATCAAGTCCTAAAGATGTAAGTATGTCCATAAACATTATTCAGTATCAAGCAGTTTTTCAACAAATTTACTTACAATTTTGGTTCTACTTTTATACATTTATATTCTGATTATTCAGTTCTGACACTATACAAATGTTAATGTCTGTTTGTCTTACCGCTTCAGTGCTTTGCTTTTATGGATGTTGTCATCCTTGTTAATATTTGATTATATTGGGGTGAGGCCAGGTAGTTTTACAATTGTTATTACAAAATAAAAGGGTGGCAGTGCTCATCAAGTACTTTCTTTGAAAGCTCTAAAATATAACTAAACAGACAAAATTTGGTTGCTTTAAATTTTAAGTAAAATTTATTTGTCAATTGTCTTTTCCCTTACAATACCAAACATAAAATTGAAATCTGTGAATGTGTTTGTATTTCCGTGTGTGTGTGTGTATGTGTAAGCGTATACCTATGTGTGTCGTGCCGGGTCATAGATTGTGTCAAGACTCTAGCTAGCGTGTCGGGTCAGCCGCGCGTCAGTGAGCCAAAGTTACTCCTAGAGTAAAGATGTATTTGTTATATAAATCTGTGCAATTTAGTTTCTACAGTTACGAGTTATTGGATAATAAAAGAAATATTCTCAAGTGAATTCTATTTCTATTTTAACTATACATTTTTCTAACAGATCAATATTCTATCTATTAAATAATACTTTAAAGAATATTTGAATTGTAGAAAATCGTAAAGTTAAATCAATACAACGCATCATTTACTCAAGCCAAGCTCTATTGAAAGGAAACTATGGTTATTCTATTAAATATAAGGTAAGTCTCTGTTTTCTTAAGTTTAAATGATCATATATTACTGAAATAAAGTAAATGCTATAAATCCGTCAAAATACCCAAATTTTGTTTTATTCTGGCCATTACTTAATTCGAACCTTTTCGACCCCTTGAAGTAGTCCTGGGAGTCATTTTACGGACTTGACCAAAAAATACTTTTTTCTAGAACTCATAGAGCCCAACAAAAGTGGTTATCAGAAGCATCCACGTAGGACGCACCATTACGGCAATAGCGGCAGATACAAGGAATCTAAAAGATTAATATTTTTATTGTTTTTTGGATCACATTTGAGCGTTACTTTATTTCAGTAATATATGATATACAGTACATATAGTCCATAATTGCGTGTGTTATATATGTGTTTTAAAAACTATTTTGACGCAAAGCTTTCTACATTTTCATAAGCTAACCATTTTGTTATTTACATTTACTAGGTATATATATGAAACAAATATAAGAAATGTTTGGATAACGAACTTGCATAATACTAAAAATAGGTTAATGTTTGGTACTTAAAACGTTTGATGTACATGTACGAGCAAAAAAGAAGGGAGGTGTCATTGGACCATAAATTACACTGGTACCCAAAGTTTTATGTTGGTTATTTCTCGCACCGTATTATAAACGGCTTTCCGCAGATATAGAATGTACAATTATAAGATTTAAACTATTTTTTTAGCCCCGAGCCGGCTAAAAAACTGGTTTTAATCTTATGATTGTACATTCTATGTCCGTAGAAAGCTGGATATAATTCAGTGCTAGACATAGTTTTTTCATATGGTGGTACTTTCCCCAAAAATAGTTATTAACCTTCCCGGGACCTATGAGAAGCTACCCTGTAAAAAAGAACCCAATTGGTTCAGCGGTTAGCGAGATCCTTTATTACAAATAGACAGACAGGCAGAGATTGTTCTACTTTGTATTATATATTACTAGCGGCTCTGCCCCTACAGGCCTCTAGGGGCATTTGAGGAGGGGGGAGTTGAATCTCAAAACATATTTTTTAATTTAGATTCTTTTTAAGAAGTAAAAAAATTTTATTAGAGTGGGGGGGGGGGTCCCGCCACCCGACCCCATTTTTTAATTAAGTTTTTTTTAAATAATTTTTTTTTTAGGGCGGGTAATTTTTTTTCTAGGGGCAATTTATTTTAGGAGGGTTGTGTTATAAACTTTCCCGAGACCTATGATAAGCTACCCTGTAAAGGAGAACCCGTTCGGTTCAGCGGTTAGTGAGATCCTTCGGTACAGACACACAGACAAACACACATCCTGTTACTTTAATAATTATTTATCGCATCATAATATTCAGCTTTCTACAGATATTAAATTTAAAGAATTTTAAGATTAAAACCAGTTTTGTAAGCTCTGATTGGTCGAAGGCCCTGGCTAACAAAACTTATTTTTATTTTTAGGATAATTTTATTTTATTACTCGTGGAGAACAGTTTGTAATACTTTGCTATACATTATTTTTCAGTATGGATTAGAACCGGTTCTAATCCAGGGGATTATAATCGAAACGCGGGAATAACAATTTTTATATCCGCAGAAAACTGTTTATTATACGATGCGATAAATAACTATTCCATTATAAAGTAGGGATCTAAAGGGATAAGACAATGGCCAATAAATTAATAGACATTCCCAATTTTCATACACAAAAATACCCCTTCTATAGAATACGATCAGTGGGTGAAATGTTTGGACACTCAACTTAATTAACCAACCAATCAAAATATCCCTGTCTTTTACCATTAGTGGTTGAAACGTTTGGACACTATACTAAGAAATTAATTAATCAAAATTTAAAATCAAGTCCCCAAAGTTGTTGAGCCAACAAATAAGAAAACGTTATTATAAAACCTTGGGGACTAGTGTAATAAACAGGTCATTGTCCCTACTCTCTCTGTCCAGTATGGCTGTGAATTTAATTAATTTCTGCGTTATAAAAAATAAAAACCATTTCTGAGAAACTCTTAAAATTATGTATAATGTCGTTTTATAGATAACTTTCCACCAATAATAAATTTTTTTACCAGAACCAACAATTCTTGAATTAATCTTGTAATAAAAGTTTTTTTTATCCCTGGAAAGTGCCTTTGAAACGATGTGATAGATAATACTTCACCAGGGAGGTAGGGGTCATTGGGCTGTTAATTACACAGATAACCAAAGTTTTATAACCACATTACCTTATTTGTTGCTTAGAAACAATAACGTTGTGTATGTTATTAATGTATATTGTCTTAACTCTTAATGTAAAAAGCCTCGCCAAATTAACGTTCAGACTTTCTGATAACGATTACAGGGTGCTACTGTCCTTCTCATGTTATTATAGACATAATTTATTTAATTTTTCGTCCATTGTTCCCTCCCTGTAGACAACTTTTACTCTACCCAGGGAGGTAGGGAACACTGAACTGCAAATTACCTTCTTAGCTGGCCAAAAACCTCTAGGTACTTTAATTTAAGTTTATCGCCACCAGGTATCTAAAGGGATAAGACAATAGCCGATAGATTCATTTACATTCCTAAAAATACCCCATCTGTAAGTCCCCAAAGTTGTTAAGCAATCAAAAATTAAAACGTTATTATAAAACTTCGGGAATTAGAGAATGAGGGGACTGTTTATTACACTAGTCCCCAAAGTTTTAAGATAACGTTTTCTTATTCGCTGGCTTAATAACTTTGGGGACTTTTATTAGATTTTGAATGGTTAGGTTATTAAGTATAGCTGTGTTTAAACCAACCAATCAAAATTCAGTAAAAGTCCCCAAAGTTGTTAAACCAACAAATAAGAAAACGTTATTATAAAACTTTGGGAACTAGCAAAGAGAGAGGTACAATGTTTATTACACTAGTCTCCAAAGTTTTACGATAAAGTTTTCTTATTCGCTGGCTCAACAACTTTGGGGACTTTTATTAGATTTTAAAAGTCCCCAAAGTTGTTAAGTTAACGAATAAGAAAACGATATTATAAGACTTTGGTAATGTGGACAATGGGCTGTTTATTACACTAGTCCCCAAACTTATACTATAACGTTTTCTTATTCACTGGCTTAATAACTTTGGGGACTTTTATTGAATCTTAAATGGTTAGGTTATTAAGTGTAGTAGTGGTTAAACCAAAAAATCAAAATTCAGTAAAAGTCCCCAAAGTTGTTAAACCAACAAATAAGAAAAAGTTATCATAAAACTTTGGGAACTAGCAAAGAGAGAGGTACAATGTTTATTACACTAGTCTCCAATGAATAAAAAAATGTTATTATAAGACTTCGGAAATAAGGGTGGACAATGGGCTGTTTATTACACTAGTCCCCAAAGTTTTACATTTTCTTATTGTTAGCTTAATAACTTTGGGGACTTTTATTGGATTTTTAATTGTTAGGTTATTACGTACAGTAGTGGTTAAACCAACCAATCAAAATTCAGCCAACAAATAAGAAAACGTTATTATAAGACTTTGGGAACTAGCAAAGAGAGAGGAACAATGGGCTGTTTATTACACTAGTCCCCAAAGTTTTACTATAACGTTTTCTTATTCGCTGGATTAACAACTTTGGGGACTTTTATTAAATTTTGGATGGTTAGGTTATTAAGTGTAGAAGTGTTTAAACCAACCAATCAAAATTCAGTAAAAGTCCCCAAAGTTGTTAAACCAACAAATAAGAAAACGTTATTATAAAACTTTGGGAACTAGCAAAGAGAGAGGTACAATGTTTATTACACTAGTCCCCAAAGTTTTACGATAATGTTTTTTTATTCGCTGGCTTAACAACTTTGGGGACTTTTACTAGATTTTAAAAGTCCCCAAAGTTGTTAAGTTAACGAATAAGAAAACAATATTTTAAGACTTTGGTAATGTAGAATCCATGAAAGCAATGCTAAAAAAATACTGGTGTTTTTCTCAGAGTATATTGTTGATCTCTGAAACAATAATTTATGTAATAGTTATTTATCAAAACATATTAATAGTCAGATTTCCGCGTATAGAGAAATGTTATTGGAACTAAATATATAACATTAAATAATCGTTTTTTTTTCTCGTGGTCAACTGTTTATGAATTCAGGGATCTAAAGGGATAAGACAATGAATGATAAATTAATATATATCTTCAAGGATGTTAAACTACCCCTCATAAATTGTAATTTTATTGAATGAAACGTTTGCACATTGCAAGTAAATTAATTAACCAATCCAAATTTAATAAAATTATAAATTTTAACACTATCCAATCACGATCATAAGAGAACAGGCGATGGATAATAATAATTTTTTTATACATCCAAAAACAATTATTCAAATAATTGGTTCAAATTACCCAAAGTTTTTGAGCCATCAAACACAACATTGTGGAGCAGTGTAATTTACAGCCAAAGGTCCCCTCCCCTGATAATTTCTTTCTGTGTTACAATTTATTAAAGCTTTGTATAAACAAAGGAGGGAAGGCACATTGGACTGGAAATTATACTTGTCCCAAAAACTAATCTGTTGTTTGTTGACTTGTATGGTTTTTTGGGGTTGGAAAACTAATTAGTTTGATGGTAAACATAATTACCCATTCTGTAGATTACAATTAGGTTTGGAAACGTTTGAACACTAAAGATAATAATGATAGATTATTGAATTTTGATTAGTTAAGTTTTCAAACTTGTTTGTAAAAAGGGAATTTTCATCAAAATATCGTCCATTGTCTTAGTCTTTAAGATTCCTAGTTAAAACGAAAATTTAGTTTAAAGTAAAAACAAGAAATATAAATCCATAACTGCAATGCTCTTAACAAAATATTGGCGCTTTCACTCGAAGTACCTTTATGAGCACTGAAACCTTCAATTTTGGGTCAGGTTAGGATAGGTTGTATAAGGAGAAGGGGGGTGGCATTTTTCTTGAAACGTTTTTAATTTGAGGCACATCTTTGAGCAAATAAAATGAAGTTTTCAACGCATTATTCTTAAATTATTTTTACTCTTACAATTATACATTTTAAAATCCACGGAATGCTGTTTAGTGTTTATAATATGATGCTATAAATAACTATTTTAGTGTGGCTACGAATCTAAGTTTTCCCTCTTGATTTGATAGGTTTTGAGTCAAAATGAAAAAAAAAATATTATATTGTAGAAAAACAGAAATTTACTTGCGCGATAACTGTTTACAATATGCACAATTACAATTATAAAACGGGACCACTTTTGTAGATTAAAATAATTGGTGTAAAAGTTTGAACACTGCCTTTTTGTAGACACACCATACCCAGGGATGTAGGGATCATTGAGCAGTAAATTACATTTTTACCCAAGGAGGGAGGGTACATTGGACTATATTTTCAAAGGTACCCAAAGTTTTATTACCATCCTCACCTATATTTAGCATAAAAACTTTGGGTACTTTTATTTAATTTTGATTGGTTGGTTCCAGACAAGTATTGCCCAATCAATGATTTTAATCTACAATAGGGGTTATTTTATTTTCAGTATGGCTTTGAAACCTATTTATATCCGCAGGATTAGAACCGGTTCAAAGCCATACTAGACAATTTTATATGAATATTAAAATGAAAAAAAACATAACATCAATACCAGATTTGTAAGCCAAGGACTTCGGCCCCTCAGGGTTAACAAAACCGTAATTAATCTTTTAAATTTACTATCCGCGAAATGCTGTCTATGATACGATGCAATAAATAACTATTATCATCATTGGGGATGTATTTCAATTAAACATTCATTGTCTTATCCCAATTAAAATTGTAACTTTCACTCAGGATACCTTGTTGAGCACTAAATCCTAAAACCTTTGAAATTTAAAGGACAACTGTAACATGCCTAAATTAACGAAAAGGTATTGACAGACATACAGACGTAAACAGATGGACAGACAGACAAACTGACGGACAGACAGACGGACATATACTTTTAAGAATATTTTGAGTGTTAATTAAAATTATGCATTAAATTGAATTAAAATAGGCACGTCAGAATTTTTCTATTAATTTCAAAATTTGTATGGTGATTCTTGTGGTAGATAGGTAGACTTCAGAAATCGTAGGAACTCTACAATTGTTACCTGAATGTCCGTACGTCCATTCTAAACAGCTAATTTTTGTGTTTTATAATTTTTTGATTGATCTGATTTTTGAAATACTGATTCCTAGGACAACAAAGTATAATTTTGTAAGCGTAGCATCTATAAAAATGAAAGTATGTCCTTATACATTATTCTGCATCTAAGCAGTTTTTCAACAAATTTACTCAAAATTTTGTTTCATCTTTTAAACATTTATATTCTGATTATTTAGTTCTGACACTCTAAAAGTGTTAATGTTCATTTATCACACCTTTTCAGAGCTTCGCTTTTATGGATGTTATCATCCTTGTTTTGACAACATCCTATTTTGACCCCACCCTTTTAAATTTTTTTATGAGCAAATCATTTTGTTATTTAAATTTCCTTGTTTTAAATTGGTAAATGGGTTAATGTTTGGCTTTATTTCTTAAAACGTTTTTAAGATGCATTTGTTTTAGCAAACAAGGAGGGAGGTTTGTGACATTAATAGTTTGAGTATGGGGAATGTCTTGGTTTAAAACAGGTGCAACTCATTACCATGCCTCTAGGACCTCTAGACAAAATTCGTGCAATTAAAGATTTGGCTATCTATTTGGTGTTACCTTACTTAATACCCTTGGGCGATTGAGCGCGTTACATTGCAATTTAGACACAGAGTAGGTTCAAGGTGGGGTGGAGAGGACTTTTACCCAAAGCGTCACCGAGCCCCTAGAGGTAATACTGGTATAAGGACAAGTATGTTCATAAGAAGAACAGCATTATTTTACTATACTGAATTTAACATGGACAAGTATAAATATAAGTAGAGCAGCAATATTATACAATAGTGATGTTTAAGTAATGTTGAAGTATATTCATAAATAGCGCGGCAAAATTATATTATGCTGTCCCTAGTAATCTCTCCTTGTGGAGTAAGCATGAAAAAAAGTAAATTGCTTACTTAATTGTGCCATTTTTGTGGTAAATTACTGATTTTAACAAGTGCATTTATATCCACAAGTTTGTCAGCAACATTATGATAATCTAAATTTAACCCTTACAGATCGGGCCCCATTTCCCACCTTAATAGATTGGGGGGGGGGGGGGGGGTGCATATTGACCCTCCCCCTCTATCTCGGCTCCTGTTACAGTTAGAGACATAAATTTTTTTCTGGTGGTTCATGTGTATTTTTAGAGAAAATTACTTTTTCTAGTCATAGCGGTCAGACCGCTCCTTAGCCGCTTTTTAGCGGCCAGACGCTAAATATTTAAACAGTTGTAGAGTGGCCAATTTTGCAGCTAGGATGACCAAATTTTAGGACGAACTTTTAATTTTTTATAACAAAAAAAATACTTTTTCTGATCATCGCTGAAAAACGGCAAATAACGGAAACCACCATTTTCGGCGGTTACAGCAATAAAACGGCGGTTGGCACCGCCAATTAATATTTTTATCTGTTTTTTTTGCTCAAGGATTTACCAAAAAAATTTATAGGTCTCTAGCTGCAATATAAGCCACGATATTCATGATATATGTCTGTAGTAAAAGCTGGACAAAAAACGGTCATAAAGTCGGTCAGGGAGCGGTCATAACACCACTTTTCTCAGAAGGTCATTGATATCTAAGTATTCACCAAAAAAATTTTAGGTTTTCCTTATACACAAAACTCATAATGTAGAAATTAAGATTTATTTAAAAATTTTTTTAAATTTGGTGCCACCTAACCGACTTTGACCGGACGCCACGACTGACACAGACCAGATCAACTCTTGCTGACGTATAATTACAAAACTTAAATAGTCATGAAGTCACAACTCTCTATCTTACCTACAAAAAAAATGACATTGAAATAACTAGAGGGGGGGGGGGGTCAATATGACTCCCCCCCCCCCCCCCCAATCTGTAAGTAACACAACATTATTCCTTCTAATGTTAACAAGGACAGTTATATACATATGTAAAACAACAACATTATACTATACTAATTTAAAACAAGGATAAGTATATCCATAAGTAGGGCAGCAACATTAAACTTTTTAACAAAGTATCCTCATTCCTCTCCCCCTCTGTTTTTTAAAAACTTTCTGAATATAATTGGTTCTTACACAAATAATTTATTTTTATTACTCCCTTATCATTTCTTAGCATTGGGTTACCCAAAAATATAGGTAACCTAAAGTTTTTCTGTTTGTGTGTTTTTGTTATGGAGCAAATGCTACAATAATATTTATAATTCAGTACCAAATTTTGCCCTGGATTGTTGGGCTTGTTTTTATAGCTTGTAAGCTCATTTATTTGATCAGATCCACCTGTAAAACTGTAAAAATTGAATTTTGGGACTTTTCTTCTAGGGGCTAGTGGAACAAAAGATCCCCCAAAACACTAAAAATGTAAGTTCTGAGCTTATTTTTAAAGATATCAATCTGATTTTTTTAAAGAAAACTTTTTTAACATAACTTAATTAATTAACCATTACAGATTTCATTTCGGGACTTCCTTTCTAGAGGCTAGTGGAGCAAAAGACCCCCTCTAAAACTATAAATATGAGTTCTGAGCTTATTTTTAGTAGCAAAGCTATTCTATAATTAGTAGTGAAGCTACTCTATTATATGAAATGTCTATTTATCTGTCCGTCCATCTGTCCATCTGTCAGAGACAGAAAGGGTGAAACATGATTTTTTCAACTCCTACAAAAGATACAGAGCTGAAATTTTTAGGGATAATTATGGTAATAATCTTCATATATTCACCAAGTTTCATTAAGTTTTGCCAATTGTTTGGGTTGCTAGATCGATTCTTACATTTTTAAGTTGTAAATCTGTTTTATTCTTAAAACTTTTAACCTTGGAACTAAAATTTGTGGGTATAAATAATCCCAATAATAGAAAAATGCTTTTAACTTTAAAAACTTAATTTTTTCACCACAATGTGTATAATAAAGGATGAATTCCGACATTTATTTGGCCCCCTTTTCGACATATCTCTTTAGATCTCTGATATATTATGCTTTCGAAAATCAAAACTCATTTTGATGAAATTTTATTTTGTTGATATCTTTTTTGTTAATAAAGTTAGGATCATGAAAATATCATTAACCTTACAAGACTCAAAAAAAATGCTTTTAACTTAAAACTTATTTTAACTTTTTACTTAAAACTTATGTAAGTTACTTTTTCTTAAGTTACTTTTTCAAAATTTAGGCTCTTTCTAAAATTTTTTTCTTGTGTGGAAACATTAAGAGATCAAGAACATATGCTACTTTTTTTGATACACTAAGTATTATGGTCTGTAAACCCTAAAAAATACTTTTTGTGTGTCATGCTGTATTACATAGAAGCTCCACAATGATGTCTTAGTTCCTAAATGCCAAATTTCATTGGGGGTGGGGGTTATCATACCTGTACATCCCTCCCTCCTTAGACATCAGTGCACTTCATTGCTTGTTTTTATATATAATAGCTTTAAATTTTTTTTTGAATAAAAGTCTAATCCCAAATGACAAATACTATATTAGATAATTTACTATTATTTATTTATTCTAAATGTTAATAATAATTCATGAATATTTATTGTAAATATTAAAGAAACATGTGTTAGAAAAAGTAGTTTTGTGTATTTCATATCAATATTAAATATATCTTATTTTTAGTAATTTTTTCTCAGGAGTTTACTTTATTGGAGAACAGAGTTGATAAATCAATCAAAATATCATTAGAGTACATTAGAATCACTTCAAAAACAGATTGTCTCAGTCTGTGGTTAGAGTGGTTTTGCTGGAACTTTATAACACAACTTTAAATCAGAAACAGAAGATTGATTTATGCAGAAAACTAGTGAATTTGATTTAAACATCTAATTTGTATAAATTTAAAACAAACTTTCATCAGCCATTTTTTAAACATGAAAAGAATATAAAATTTTTGAATGTATTGTAATACTGTATAATATCATGTAGTTTAATATAATTTGACTTATAAAGTTTTTTTTTACATTAATTATAGGTTCAATTTTGCCAATTTTCATCATGAAAGTAGGAAATAAATCACAAAAAATGGCTTGTTTAAGTAAGGATTTTGTAGCAAAAATGGAAGATTTAAGTAAGAAATTAATCTCAAAAATGGCTTGTTTAAGTAAGAATTTTGTAACAAAAATGGAATATATAAGTGGGAGATTAATCACAAAAATGGCTTGTTTGAGTAAGAATTTTGTAGCCAAAATGGAAGATATAAGTAGGAATTTAATCACAAAAATGGCTTGTTTAAGTAAGGATTTTGTAACAAAAATGGAAGATATAAGTAGGAAGTTAATCACAAAAATGGCTTATTTAAGTAAGGATTTTGCAACCAAAAAGGATGATTTAAGTAAGTAATCAACCCCAAAAATGGCTTATTTAAGTAAGGGTTTTGCAACAAAACTGGATGATTTAAGTAAGCAATCAACCCCAAAAGTGGCTTAATTAAGTAAGGATTTTGCAACAAAATTGGATGATTTAAGTAAGTACTCAACCCCAAAAATGCCTTATTTAAGTAAGGATTTTGTAGCAAAAATGGATTATTTAAGTAAGCAATCAACCCCAAAAATGGCTTATTTAAGTAAGGATTTTTCAACCAAAATGGATGATTTAAGTAAGTAATCAACCCCAAAAATGGCTTATTTAAGTAAGGGTTTTGCAACAAAAATGGATGATTTAAGTAAGCAATCAACCCCAAAAATGGCTTAATTAAGTAAGGATTTTGCAACAAAAATGGATGATTTAAGTAAGTACTCAACCCCAAAAATGCCTTATTTAAGTAAGGATTTTGTAGCAAAAATGGATGATTTAAGTAAGCAATCAACCCCAAAAATGGCTTATTTAAGTAAGGATTTTGCAACAAAAATGGATGATTTAAGTAAGTAATCAACTTCAAAAATGGCTTATTTAAGTAAGGGTTTTGCAACAAAAATGGATGATTTAAGTAAGCAATCAACCCCAAAAATGGCTTATTTAAGTAAGGATTTTGCAACAAAAATGGATGATTTAAGTAAGTAATCAACCCCAAAAATGGCTTATTTAAGTAAGGATTTTGTAGCAAAAATGGATGATTGAAGTAAGCAATCAACCCCAAAAATGGCTTATTTAAGTAAGGATTTTGCAACAAAAATGGATGATTTAAGTAAGTAATCAACCCAAAAAATGGCTTATTTAAGTAAGGGTTTTGCAGCAAAAATGGAGGATTTAAGTAAGCAATCAACCCCAAAAACGGCTTGTTTAAGTAAGGATTTTGTAGCAAAAATGGAAGATATAAGTAGGACATTAATCACAAAAATGGCTTATTTAAGTAAGGATTTTGTAGCAAAAATGGAAGATATAAGTAGGACATTTATAACAAAAATGGCTTGTTTAAGTAAGGATTTTGTAGCAAAAATGGAAGATATAAGTAAGCAATCAACTACAAATATAGCCTAAATGGCTGAGAAGGGATTAAATTTTGAGGAAAAATAATCCGGATTAAAATCTTAATCTGTAAGACATTTACGGCAAAAGCGTCCGATTTGGCTGATTCTTATCAGCCACCCTTATTTTTGGGGTTTTTTAGGGGTTTATAGGGCAAAAATAGTTCTTCCAGTAAGCAATTAACCTACGAAAATGGCTCGTTAGTCCGACATGTCCGATTTAAGTAAGCCACTTTTGTTGTAAAGTGCGGACTTTCCCGATGTGAGCACGTCCTACTTAAATCTGACAAAAATGCTTATATAAGCACAAAAAAAGGTAAATTGCTGAGACAGAGATTACTAGGGATATCAATTATGTTTTCATGTGTCAATAGGTGTTAATACAATTCTGGTAAAAATTTCAATACATGCAATATTAGACAAGCTTTTTAGATGAAAAAAGTAACACTATCCTTATATAAAAGTAACAGGATTTGTTCTGTGTGTATGTCTGTCTGTATTTAGCGATAATCTCTGTAACCGCTGAACTTTTTTTTTCGTTTCCATTATAGCTTCTCATATATCTTGGGAAAGTTTCTAGGTTAGGGTACCACCACCCTCCCAAGGCTCAAGAGGAATCACCCATAGAAAAATTGACCCCCTGAAAAAAAACTTTTTCTTTTCTTTTTAAAACTAAAATTTAAAAAGGGAGAACTGGGGTCTTAGGCAATTGGACATCTTCTTGAACCCTAGAAATGCAACATGCGTAAACTTGATTATAGAAAAGCTCGCATTTAACATTTTTTTACAGTTTTGCTATTTTCAACTTTATTTGTAATTTATAAACATAATTAGTGTGAAGATTAGTCTGAATAAACAATGTTCCAAACTTGCTGATTATTATGACTCCCACTCCTAACTATTTCTACTCAGGGAGGGAGGGGACATTGAACCATTGGTCCCCAAAGTTTTATCATAAGTATGGTAGTAGTTTTATTGTTTGTATTTCATTTATTTATCTGGAAAGGAGAGAGGGGACATTAGGCTGTTTATTACAATAGTCCCAAAGTTTTATAATAACGATTTCGTATTTGTTAGGTTAACTAACACTTTTGGGACCTTTATTAAATTTCGATTAGTTGGTTCATTAAGTTGAGTGTTCAAACGTAGTAAACCACCAATTGTAATCTACAGTAGGAGTGATTTTGTATATCATCATTGAGGATGTACACAAATTGTTCGGCCATTGTCCTATCCCTTAGATCCCTGATTATGACCCACATTAACTAATATATTCAAGAAAATTCCTGCACAACTTTTGTCTCTGGGTTCTTTGACACCTAAACCCTGTTATTTAGGTTGGGGACCAACAATTGGACTTTAATATTTGAAAGTTTTAAACTAGTAATTTTTAGGGATCTTAAGGTATAGATGATAGATTGATGTACATCCCCAATTATGATAAAATAATAAACCCCTTCTGAGATTAAACTGTTTTTAACCTATTTTTTTATCATATATCAAAAATATACTATGACACCAGTAGAATCAGACTGCAGAGCCCAAATTTGCATTAAGTCCCCAATAAACTTTTTTTTGGGGATTTAAAAATCAATTTTATATGTTGCTGTGATCATTTTGATGGAAGCAAAAGCATTTTTTAGTTTGGGGTTAAATTGTTTCTTACAGAACAATTTGATGTGATTCAGATTATATCAATACAATAATAAAAACTCTACTCTGTTCGATGCAAATAATTTTTTTCTAAAACAATAATTTATATAGAAGAAATTTAACATTAAAATAAAACATATTATTCTGAAGTCTGAACCAATTAAAAGTCTCGTTTCATTTCAGTTTTTTACAATTCAAAAAAGAGTGTTTTCACAAAGTAACTTATTTCCAATGTAGTTAAATAATTTTTATTTAATTAAAATGAAAAGAATGAAAACTATACACATAAAAGATACATGCTTTTTAAAAACATTTAAAAAGATAAGTTTGAATAATCTTATATTTTATCATATTTGTATATGTGACAAAAAAAAATTGTTGTATTGCGTAAACGTTTGTTGTCATCTTTCACTATTTAACCCTTTACAGCCAATTTTTTGTGTTTTAAATAAGTGATGGAAAACAAGCACGATAAAGTTAATTCATTGATATATTGTAAAGAATTAAGTTTTTAATGAATTAATTTAGATGAAATCAAAAGGCCTAATTTTACTCTATACCAGAATACTATATATATGAAGCAAAACACTCTAAAAGCTACGAATTTTACCCAAATAAAAAAAGACCTTTTGCTCTGATCAAAAAAGACCACAGCAACAGTAAAATTAATTTTTGAATCCCCTCAAAAAAGTTTATTGGGGACTTAATTCAAATTTAGGCTCTGCAGTTTAATTCTACTGGTGTCATAGTATATTTTTGTTATATGTTTTAAAAATAGGTTAAAAACAGTTTAAACTATAGTTGTAGTTTTTGACATTGATAGTTTGTACAATCCAATCAAGATATAATAAATTCAACAAGGACTTATATTCTTCTATACACATCGTATTATAGACAGCTTTCCGCGGATATTAATATGAAAAATTATTAGATTTATTTTATGAGTTTTAGTTTGATATTAGTGAAAAAATGTCTATGATACGATGCTATATTTGATTTTTTAGTATTGCTAATCAGGTTCTAATCCAGAGGATATTAATTGCTTTCGAAGCCTTACTGGACATGCTATTACAAGTGCAGTCATAATGTCTCTCTAATTTTTTTAGCTTTACTTTTATGGATGTTGTCATCCTTGTTGCTTTATGATTATACGTCGATTTAGCACACAATTGTAAAATAAAATGTACAAGTTATAAATGTCTGTCCATGTGCATGAAGATTTACTCCTGATTAGGTTTTTTCAAAGGGTTGGGGATGAGAAAATAAAATACACGGATATTTTATTGTTGAAAAGATTAAGAAATAAGTAGGAATTGATTTTAAAGCAAACATTTATGCTTGATGTTAGCGGCTGCATCTCTTGAAGCCTCTAGGGGCACTTTAGGGATTGGGGGATTGGATCTCACCCTTTTTTAGATTTTAATTTTGAAACTAAAAGTTTTTCTCTCCAATTTTTTCTGGGGCGATTTATCTTAGTAGGAAAGAGGTACTCTCTCCTAAATAAGTTCCCTGTAAAGTAGAATTTAGAAACATATCACTCCGGCTGCAGGTGAGATCTTAAGCTACAGACAGACATTATGTTACTTGTAATTTGGCTTTAATCAAATTATAATATTATTCACTTTGAAGTACAAATAGCTAGACACATTTTAAAAATGTAAATGATAAGACGATATACTGAAAACACATTCTATGTATATTTATAAGTTAAAGTTATTGCAGGGAAAGTTTATAAAATTTGAGAACCATAAGTAACTTAAACTTCAAAAACGCAACTGGTTCTATATAACGTTATTGAGAACTGTTTAAAATTTGCTTTCCTAGTTAAACTAATGCGACTATAACTAAATTAAAACTCTAGCTCTTTGACTTCTAAGCCTCTTTCTAATAGTAGACGAGAACGTAGACGTAGAGTAAGTCTTTAACTTTTCGATCAATGATTTTTATTATCGTTCATTGTCTAATCCCTTAAGATCCCTGAATTAGCCTTCCTCCTTAAAATGATTTTAATTTTAAAATTTGGTGAGAGTTTTTATGTTATGTTTAAATACAATAAATATAGATGTTAAATACGGTAGCTATATTGTTTAGTTTTGATTTATCGAATTATGATTTATTTTATTTTGATTCAATTACCCATTGTAAAATTATTAAATAGGCAACTTATTGTCGTTTAATTGCTAAGCAAGTAGCGAAGCTCCTCAATAACTTGGGTTTAGTACGTTTGTCTTTACGTTAGTCTGTCACGCAAAGTTAGTTAACAAATGTCTACCAAATAGTAGAAAAATAACTTAAAACCATAATCAAGACTTAAATTATAAACTTAAAGAATTAGCCTATGTAAAGTTTTTGATAAGATTTATAACTAAATCGGTTCAGTGGTTAGCAATATTCTAACGGGGTAACAAAAAAACTTTCTTAAATTATATACACAAACGCAAATACGCTTACAGTAAAGATACTTTATAAATACTGCTTTTATATTTTCAAATTTTGTGACTAATTTTTGTTTAAACATTTTATTTGCCGAATACATCATAAGTTATTTTAGATACAGTTTGTTAAATTTGGTTAACTTGTTGTTACGTTGCTTTGCTACTTATGAAAACAAATATCCTTGTTTCTTACAATTTTTAAAATGGTGAGAGTATTTATGTAATGTTAAAAGTACGGTATTGGCTTTATTGTTTGCATTTGATTTATCTATCTTTCTTCAGGGAAGGTAGAGGACATTGGGTTGTTTATTAAACTAGTCTCAAAGTTTTATAATAACTATTTTTGGTTAACAACTTTGGGGACTTTTATTGGATTGGTTGGTTCATTAATTTGAGTGTTTCAACTACTATTTGTTATCTACAGAAGGGGTAATTTTGTGTACATTCATTGGAAATGTACATCGATTTATTGGTCATTGTCTTATCCCTTTAGATCCCTGATCTTCCTCTCTATATCTCTCTACTCATCAGTTTTGTTGGTATAAAGACCATTGTAGTCCAGCCTTAAACAACTACTTATTGTAGTAAGTAGCAATGGATATATCATTACTTGGATCTTACACCAGATTTTTATGTTTCTAATAAAGTGAAACATGCAGCAGGCCAAAATAACCATTACCTCTTTTACCCCTTGGATGTAATTAAGTTCCATGTTAGCAAGCTAAAATGGACGACAATTTTTCCACTGTCATTATATCCACGTATAACATTACATCCATTTATGTAGCATATTGACGATAAAAAACTAACTCTTCTGGAGATTAATAAATTGATGGGGGAAAAGTTAGGGCACTAAAGGTTTGTACAATCTAATCACGATTTTTGTCCATATTTGAGATATCTGAGAAAAAGGAAGATGATTTCTGTCCTTTTTGGAAGGGAATTTCTGTCCTTTTTAGGAATGACTTCATTTCCTTCATATGATCCCAGGATTTAATAAAAGTCCCCAAAGTCTTTAATCTAATGAAAGATATTCTGTGTGTAATAATTTAGGTACCAGTATAATTTACAGTCCAATACTGATTAACAAAAATACCACTGCATATGTAGATTAAAAATATTAGTGGAATTTTATGAGAAATGTAAATTTGAGCCAACCAATAACAGTTTTTAAAGGTATCCAAAGCTTTTAATAGAGAAGTTTGTTTAAAAGCATTGGGTATACAAATTTACAGTCCAATGTCCTCTCCCTCCTTGGCAAAAACTGTTTTTCAGAATATGAGAACCTATTTTTGTTGATTACCCCTTGCAGCCAATGAGAACAGGTGCATTACAGACCTAACTGACCAATCAGAAGCCAGTATTATTTTGGTACCTGCTTTTTCTTGTGTCAGGAAGGGGAAATTAAGGGCGGGGGGTAAAAGGTGATGCGTTGCGTTGGTGTTTCTTAAATAAGGGTAATTTTTTTTTAGCAAATGTTAATAACATAAAACATAAAAATTTAATATATGTTTCCTTCTATCAATAGCATTGCCATATTATTTTTGAGCTGATTTTGGTAAAATGTTATAGATTTTTTTATTGTCCTGTAAAATTTTCTGACAAAATGTACGCACACTATCTGCCCCGTGCGTAGTGTGTCGAAATGTCCAAACTAATGCGCGTAGTTTTTATACTGACGCAACTTAGTTTAATCAGAGCAGTAGTCTTGAGAGGTTGTACGTTATGTCGTGTGTCGGAACTAACATGTTATCTGCCATCCAGAAGCTTTTCGGGTATGGAAAAGCTAGCAGCAGCAAAAAGAAGGATGTAACTGACCACTATATGGACCTTTATTGGAAGTTCTTAGCGGATTTGCAGCACGATTCCAAATCTGACTATGAACGCCAACTGGAGGATTTGGCCAATTATCACAAAATTATGAAAACTTTTGTGAGATCCCAGTCGTGTGAGACAAACAGCGAACTTATTGAGGTGTTGAACGTGGAGGAAAGTTGTTTCAAGGTGGCCAAATGGCTGCAGGATTGTGATAAAGTCTCCAGAAATGAGATGGAGCTGCCAGCAACCGATACGGACCTCCACCTGCCCAACAATAACGTCCATCCCGGCCTTCACTATGCATGTGTTCGAGTCCCAACCCTAGCAGAAGAAGAATCAGCCACCAGTCATGTTTATGCTGAAATACCCGAGATTAATATGCCGAAAGTTGACAAGAAGCCGCCCCGTGGCCGCAGCAAGTCTGTCGGCAAAGTTGGCCGTTCCCAATCCTGCAAAAGGTCCAACAGTTTTGTCCAGCTAGGGCCAGAACTAAGGGAAGCATTGCCCCCCGTAGTGCCCAGCAGAAAAAGCAGATCAAATGTGGATATACAGAACAAGGATGGGAGAAGCCAAAGGCCGCGCGCAGCAAGCCAGTCAAGACGTAGGTCCAGGGTTGATAGCTCTAGCAATTGGGAAGTTACACGAAGACCGAGACAAAATAATCCTGATAGCATGTGGGTTTAATCAAAATGTAGAGTAGGCTCGCTACTATTTATGTCTATAAATTTATTTTATATATGTTTATTCCTCATTTTTGTGATTTTTGTATGTGTCTATATCTCATTATATGTAATTTTATTATATATGTATTATTATTAAATGTAAAATTTTAATAAAGGCATTATTTTATATAAATTGTTTGTTTTTTAAGTAGCGAAACTTCTTGTCGATTAGGATATTCTGTACGTCCATTTAATATTTTTTAATATATATATTGCTGCGCTTCTTATGGTCATTTTAAACCTTGTTTTTATAACGTAGTTAGGATTTTAAATATTAAACAAAGAAACCTATAAAAAGGTTAAACACAAAATTTTGAAGATTTTTATCAAACAATTCTATAGTGACCGTAGCATTTTTAGATAGCGTCCTTTTTCATTAATTTCAAGCAAACCCTAATTAAAGGACCCTAATGGTTTTTTATGGCTTTTATTTATATCAAATAAGAAAGAATTAAAATATAATTTTAGAGTATATATTGAAATATTTTCAAATTGTTTTTGATGTTAAATTACATAATAATTGGCTTTATGATTTACTTTCAGAATAAGTTGAAAGTTTTAATTAGGCTCGAAACAATCATCTTTGTTTAAGTTCATGCCAAATTTAGGCTGTTTCCTTTACTAACAGCCTTAACAATGTTACATTTAGGTTTAAGGCTATTTCATGCTACAAATTAACTGTAAAATAATGGTAAAAAATCTGCATTCGAAAGTTAGATTATGCTGGTATTACATTATTGTAATGTCTACTCTATAACTTAGCGTTGTCCGTTAAACGTCTATTGTAATACCTAAATACATTTATTTGTTAAAAATTGCCTGAATTTAATTGTATAAGGAAATAATAGAGAAACTGTTTAGTGGTATTTTAGGTTCGGTCTATATCATAACTTAAAATAAAGCAGACACTTTACTTTTACAAATTACTTACTTCTTGTTATTATAGCTGCGCTACTTATGAATCCCATCCTCCTTGTTTTATAAGTCTGTTCTGTGGTTAAATACAAGTTTATTAATTCACATTTTCTACTATTGTAAAAGTAAAAGTTCGCAAACTACACTTTTTTGCGTGTGCAATTTTCGGGTTTTTAACAAAGGCTTTATGAAAATAAATATATGTAATATGTTGTTAAGAGGAAGGATTTATTTTTAAAGTCAGTTGAAACCAAGGAACTTTATGTCCATGAATATTTTATAAAACAGATCTATAGTATAGATGCATGTATATACAGATAACTACCTCTACCGATGACCTTTTTCGTCTGCTACCAAATTGTTTTCTGCTACTCGGCTGTGTCAATACAAGCGACCCCATTGGTTGATTTTCAATGACCTAATTGAGAGTCGGCTCAAGAACACTGCGATGGGGAACTACACTTATTTAAACCCCTCCCCTTCTAGCGTTTTACAGATACATCAGTTAACATCAGTCTTAATGAAAAGATTTAAGTTATTATAATGCGAGGAATGGAAGATTTGACTCTTAATAGTACCAGTACCCAAAGTTTTATAAACTCGTTCACTTATTCGTAGGTAGGATATAAATTGGTCAAATCTTGATTTGGTGGCACAAAATAGCAGATTGAGCATTTCATTTTTCAAAAATTGTAAAAAAATCACTGAATGTTCCTACACTTTTAAAATCCATCAATAATCAAAGGTTGTGAGAGTTGATTAATATAAATTGTTGTTGAAATCTAGAAATATACAGTATACACACATACACATAAAATTTCAAATTACATAAATGGTTAGGTAGAAAATAATGATTAAACCCCTATGATCTTAAGGGATAAGACAATATAAATTAACTTGAAATACACCCACAATGATGATAAACAAAACTACCCATTCTGCAGATTTAGATTATTAGTGTAAAAGTTTGAATACTTACAGTCTGAACCTTAATAATCAAGATTTTATAAAAGTACCCAAAGTTTTAAGACAACGAGTTAGACATAGGTACCAGTAAAATTTACAATCCAATGTTCCCTTCCTCCCTGTTAAAACCACAAAATTAAAATCAAGTGCCTGTTCACATTTAGTGTTGGTATTTAAATTTTATGTAATCTAAAGTTGGGTTACTTGTGTGTTGATACATTATCTTATTAGAATATCTTTCAAACATAGCAAAATATTAAAATTCTCTCTACTAAGAGATTTATTATAAATAAAACAAAAATCATACAATAAAACCATATTTTGTACCCCCAAAAAATGGATTTATTCCTATTGGATCTAAATTTACTAACCGCGGAAAACTGCGATATATAACTTTTATCGATTTTGTTGAAACACCTACAAATAATTGACATAGGAAAATATATTTCTTCAGAAAAGTTTCTTCTACTAAAACAATAAATTATTGCAACAAAATGTTTTATATTTATTATTGATTTGCATCTTTTATTAATCAACTAATTGTAAAGTTTAAGGCAAAATATTTTTTTTCTTCAGATAAATTATTTCTCTCTATAAGTGACCTAATAAACTTTCACTATTATTTGCCAGGGATCTAAAGGGATAAGACAATGGCCGATAAATTTAGATGCATCTCAATTGACGATACACAAAATTACCCTTTCACTAGAATACAATTAGTAGTTAAGTTGTTTGGACCTTCAACTGAATGAACCAACCAATCAAAATTAAAGAAAAGTGTCCAAAGTTGTTGAGTCAACGAATAAGAAATTTTTGGGTACCAGTGTGATTTACAGTCCATTATCCCCTCCCTCCCTGACTATTGGTAGTAAAGTTAAACAATTAAAGAATAATTAATGATGAAATTCTTGGTGTAAATTTCAACAATTTAAATCAGGGCCAAGTGTTAGAAGGGATCTTAAGGAATAAGACAATGGACGATAAATCTATATACCAACTCCAATGATGATAAACAAAACTACCACTAAAATTTTAATCTTCACCTGTTTTAACCAACCAATAAAAATTGGAAACGAATACCTAGAGAAAGTACTTTTTTCCATGTAAATCGTATATTACTAGTTGGTACTAGGCCTCTAGGGGCATTTTTAGGGAAGGGGCGATTCCGACGAAAAGAGATGGATTGTCTGTTTAGGAACAGGTTTAAACATCCAGCTTAATATGACAATTGCACTGGGACTTACACGCGGATGCCGAGCCCTTTACAAAATTCTTTTTAGAAAAGTCTTTGTGTAGCGATTTTAATCATAATGAACATTTATATTTAATTGTTTGTATTGTCTTAAATTATTGGTCCCTGACCGTGAAGTGAAATAGTTATATAATCAAGTAAATCTAAAGATTTTCAGAAATAGTACAATGGACGATTTGTTCGTGTAAAACCTATCCTTATAATAAAGTATAAGGATCTCTGTCTGTCTGTACCAAATAATCTCGCTAACCGATGAACCAATATGATTCTCCTTTACATTGTAGCTTCTCATAGGTCCTGGGAAGTTTGGAGTGAGGGTACAACCACCCTTCCAAGAGAAAACACCAAAAGTAAAAAAATATTATTCGTAAACAGCTGATATTAACATAGATTGAAAAGAAAACATTTATTTGACCTTAGATTCTTAGAAGCCTCTAGGAGCGTAGCCACTAGTATAGGATAAACAGATAAACACAATTTCTCCGGTACCCATCTGTAGATTAAACAAGGATGACAACATCCATAAAAGCGAAGCTCTGAAACGGTAGGACAAACGGACATTAACACTTGTATAATGTCAGAACTGAATAATCAGAATGCGAATAATAAGAGTTAAAGCAAAATTGTAAGTATATTTGTTGAAAAACTGCTTGATACAGGATAATGATTATGGACATACTTACATTTTTATGACTTGATTATAGAGTTGCTTCGCTTATAATATTGTACTTTGTTGTCCCAGGAATCAGTATACCAAAAATCAGACCAATCGGATAATTAGGTCACATACAAATTTGTTGTTAAAAATGTAAAAAAAATCAACATGTTTAAAATGGACGTACGGACATTCTGGTAATGATTATAGAGTTGCTACGCTTTCTAACTCGTACCTAACTATTACAGGAATCACCATGCAAAATTTGAAATTGATAGGACAATTCTAACATGTCTAAATTAACAAAAAAAAGCTATTTAAAAAAGTAAAAAAAATCAACATGTTTAAAATGGACGTACGGACATTTTGGTAATGATTATAGAGTTGCTACGCTTTCTAAATCGTACCTAACTACTAAAGGAATCACCATGCAAAATTTGAAAGCGATAGGACAATTCTAACATGTTTAAATTAACGAAAAAAGCTATCCGTGACGGACGGACGGACGGACGGACGTACGGACGGACGGACCGACCCTAATTATAGAAAAGCTTCGCTTTTAAAAAAGAATGTGCACTACTAGTCTAATGCCCCCCCCCCCCCTTCTCATTAGTAAATCAAGATTTTTGACGATATAAAGTTGATAATAATTTGACTGTGAATTATACTGGTTCCCAAAGTTTTAATAAAATTAGTTTATCCTATTAGCTGGATTTAAAACTTTGGGTACTTTAAATCAATCTTGATTTTCATGCTTCAAAGAATAAATCTTTCTAACAGAGGGATAATTATAACATATTTTTTCAGCCGTTGCCCTAACCCTTAATAGTTATTGTATTCTTTGAGAATTGATTTTAATGAGCATGACACCTATCAAGGTATCAATCAAATAATCCTACAATAATTATAATCAAGGCATCAATATTGTTAATTCAAGAATATTCTTGATCTAGAATATGTTTGTTTTCTACACCTCAAAATAATAATGTAATGGTGTTTTATTGATACAGCAAATATTTATTATCAATATTAGTTTAAGAGTATTAGGATGTGTTGTTTTTTGTGCATCTTTCAATTAATAAAGAAGAAGCATACAGTGCCTTATAAAAAATGGCGGCATACAATACAATGACCAATGATGGGCCAGTATACATTTTACCATTATTCAATTACAATGTAAATATCATTTGGCATTTTTTAGTCACTATAAGCTGCTTCTTAATAATTTTCAAGGAAGAGCCTAAACATATATTTTAACTGTTTTGCAAGCAAGTCATTACACTCTTGTGTTTTGTTAATCTTGTATAATAAAGATATGGAGAAAACATTTATTGCAACATGTCACTTATACAAGGATGACAACAGCCATATGAAGCGAAGATCAAGCAACAAAAAAATATAATTGGAGTAAAAGACTAGAGGGAGAAAGGGTTAAATAACTGTATGTCCCCATCGCATCAACCTTGTGCAACCTTTCTATTGGGTCATTTAAAATCAACCAATGGTGTCGCTTATATTAACACAGCCAAGTAGCAGAATATAATTTAGAAGCAGACAAAAAAGGTCATTAAAAAAGAAAGGGAGGTAGTTGCCTGTATATACATATATAATATAGATCTGTTAATTGGACAAACGGACAACCTCAGTTATAGTTGTTAAGTGTTATAAAATTTCATTTTCTTACTGATGGACGAACTTTTTAAATTGGAGAGCAGTTTTGCTAAAAAATAAATTATTGTACATCCCTAATTATAATAAACATAACTTCCCTTTTTGTTTTTAATTCGGACATTACTTGGATACCAGTGTAATCTACAGCCAAACGTCTACTCCTTCCCTGCAATTCGGTAGTTTTTGTTATTATTATTTTTGTGTTTTGCCATCTTTTATAAAAGAAAACAACTTAATGCTTAATTGAATTTTCATGATTTCATTTCAATAAATGTTTTGTTTGCTTATGGGATTAAAGTTATTGCTTTGTATTTTGATAATACATCAATCCCTTTTTTAAAAGTTTTTCTAGTTTTAAGGTTTGTTCCTATGTCCGTAACGGATTGCTATTATCGTCAGATTAGGCATGTTTGAGGAGTCTTATCAATTTCAAACAACTTACTTTTTTATGGATGTAAAATATACGTGGATATGTCGTCAAATTGGGTTGCTAACATTGACGTCACTTATTGGTAAGTTCGTGCATCATGTAGGAGGTGAAGGTTTAGATAGAAGGCATCGTAATTTTAGCCAGCTACAAGTTACACTTTATTAGAGTACATGATAATCTTGTGTAAGATGATAATTTTATGTTGATAAAAAATATGAACAAAAATAATTTTGCTTGTATATATTTATTGAAAGAAAAAGATAAATGTTTGAGTGCAAAAAGATGTTCTTTGTATCAGTTAAAACAAGGATGAAAACATCTATAAAAGCGATTCAACGAATAAACCATTTGATTTTGAACAATTTCCCTCTTGGTGTCTTGTCGTGCACAGGTTTTAATGACTTCATAAGAAATATGATGAATTATTTTCCAGTATGGCTTTAAAACCGATTAATGCTCATTGGATTAGAACCAGTTCCCAGTCATTTTGAAAAATCATGTAAAAAATGTGATTGCAGACAATTTTCCATGAACATTCAAATTTATCTCGTGCCTTCTTTCTCACAATTTTTAAGCTTTTTATTGAAAGATGTCTATAATGCGATAAATAACCATTAATGGTTCCAACGGTGTAGCATTACTAGAATTATACTATTAGCTATCCGTCACACCATTAAAACAGAAAAGCAAAGTTTAAATGTAGAAAATCCTTGCTTTGAATAAATTCCCTTGTATGAGATAAAAAGTATAGGAAACAAATTTCTTTTTTAGAATTGTAACATAAGATCTCTCTCTCTCTCCTTTTTCTCTCGTTCTGTCTCTATCTATCTCTCTCGCATTCTCTCTTTCCCTCTCTCTCTCTCTCTCTCTCGCATTGTTTAACAAAAATTTAAATTCAATTTTGTGTTAAATTTACAGGAATAAAGAGAAAAGGGACGGTCACATTGACGTGATCGAAAAAGACTTACAATGCAATGTAGACAAAGGTCGTGCAATTAAAAGGTATGGTTGTTTGCTTAAAGTTAGACCTAGAAATCATACAGCGGCCAAATAAAGCCTTATCTTACTGTGTGTTATGTCAAAAGAACTCGCTGACCGTTTTATTCTTTTACCTGAATGACCATGCCAGGTTTGCTGGCATTATGTGCCTGCCAGGATGGAAATGAATTTATAAATTTCAACTCTCAGTTATATGTCATATTTAAAAATCACTTGGTTAAAGCCCCCAATCTTTCATACAAAAAAAAAATGAAAAATACCGCTCCCCTCAACAACCTCATTAAATTTCAAAAAAAAATTTCTTTTATTAACCAACCCCTGTATATCTGACGCTCTATAGATAAATCCCTAAAACTTCAAAGACTTCAAATTGTCGGTACATGAAACTTTATGAATTTTATTTTATCAAAATTGGATCTACCTACCTTAATATCAAAGATAGGGATTAATATTCGGAAAAAAATAATAGCAATAGTTTATGTAGGGAGGGAGGGGACATTGTTACAATTATCTGGCAAATAAAAAGTTATCATAAACATGCTCCGTCATTTGTGGCTTAAAAACTTTGGGAACTTTTAATAAATCACGGTTGGACCCTCAGATGTCAAAACTTTATTTTAGTGTTTGGCCAAAATGACTTAGCAATTGTATCTGTAAGTACGTCTAATAACACCCTTTGCTATTTTTAAAATCCTAGAAAATTTTTTTTGCAAGAAAATTGCATAAATTCGCAACCTTTTTTAGAACCACTACATAACTCAAGTTTTAAAACTTTTTATATAAAATGCTTTTTACAAAAAATATCAATAATTACTAAAAATTAAACCTGAAAGAAAAAAAATCTCATTACACGTGTTAATTTGCATGTTTTAGGTCTTTTTTTGAGGAAAGTATAACTTCCACATTTTTGACAATAATATATTTTTTTAACATTTCAAAGTAAAATATAATTAAACTTAAACGATTTTTCTTGAATTATCAGTTGAAAATTTCATCAAACATGCAATTTAAGTGATGAAAATTTAATAAAATCATTTTTTGAATGTTTAGAATTACCAGTTTTCTACATTTAAAAAAAAATGTTAACAAAATTTAAAAACATTCTAATATATAACTTTAAAAATCAATAACATTTTATAAAATGATGTTTTAAAAAATAAATCATTAAAAGGTATTAAAATGCATTTTAAGTTGCTTAAAATTAAAACGAGAATATCTTTTTACACTTTATTCTTTGTAATAGAGATTAATTGTCATTTGCTGAAAATGAAATATTTAATAAACTAATTGAATCTTTTTGTGACCATGTTTAAACCTTTAAATTTTTACACTAAGGTGTTTTTTAATGAAAATCTTTGTTGAATTCTCTTTTGCGACAAAAAAAGAAAGGGAATTTTTTACTATTTCTAGGTTATCTTATGTAATTTAAACTATATAATATGAAATGATTTTTAATTGTCTTTCTTTTGAGCCACAAAACACTGTAAAATGTAACATATATGCAAAATTAACAATTTTTTTAATGAATATTATAATATCCTTATATGACATTGCGTCAGAGCTTATTCTTTAGATCATATGTTCATGAAAAGTAGTCATAAACTTGGAGGGTTGCGCTATTTATTAGAATATTAAATAAACTTGAATGGTAAAAATATTAGCATAGCCTTTGTCAATTCAAATGCTTTAGGTATATTATTCGGAAAGTTAGTTAAAAAAGAGAGAATTTGCTGTGTATACTGTTGAAAGACTTTCAAAAATGTAAATTACAAAGCAATCCTAAAAGATCGGGTCGTAGGCGAGTCTTAGTCGGGGGTTTTCTGATAGCAAATATTGCGTTATTGGTATACAATGTAAAAAAAAAAACATTTTAAAGAAATTCTTTAAATAAAACCCAACGTGTATTGGCAGTACAAACATCTTAATGCTAGCAGACATATGTTTATCAACATTTGCAGAAAACTATTTCCACAAGAAAAATTATTCAGGTTTCTACTTCACAATTTTAAATATTTCTTTCTGATAAAATGTTTGACATATATCGTATAATCATTTACCAAAAAAAATATTTTGATAATTTAGATTTCAGAGAAGATTAATCCTTTCAAAAAACTAAGACGACATTTTGCATCTTCTGTCATGACATTTTAGAAAAAATATAAAAAACCAAAATTTAGTATGAAAACTATTTTCATCGATTTTTCTGAAGGTTTTATCGTATTCTGTGGCTTTGTTATTATCATTTACTTATATCGAAAGTGCCAAACATTGTACCCTAACTTATTCATTTAATAAAAAACCAACCGTGAAATATTAATTGTTTAGTTAAATTTTTCGTCAAAACTTGTCTACGAATAAATTAATATTCATAAGGTGCAATTTTGTTTATCATCATTGAGATATAAATCAATTGATTGTCCGTTGTCTTATCTCTTCATATTCACAAGCATATATTATATTCTCGATTGTAAGTTAATCTTATAATATTAAATAGTAAGGTTATCTGCAAGTAATATCTGTAAGGTTATTGGTCTGAAGCTTAAGAACTCAATAACCAATTGGATTCTATATTTTATGTAAGCTTCACATTGCAATTGGTCCTTTGATGACCTCCTAGATACTAGGGCCGTAGTAAATGTAATAAATACAAACATTATAAGTCAAAATTTATAAAAAATTTAAAGTTTTTCTTGATGAAAACATGTCCCTATCCGAAATAATAAAAAAAATAAGTATATACATACTGTCTATATCCAATTTTAACAGGAATGGGAGTTATGAAAAAGACAAAATTACAAGAATGTATGTAGAATATGAAAAAATATTGTCATTTATTGATCAGTTCGTTCATCCAGTACAAGGGGAAGATATTAGGAATGGGGTTGGAGGGGGATAGTTAATTTAGCCCGCTACAAGTTTCACTGATTAGAATATATGGTAATCTGGTGTTTTAATTATTAATTATTAGATGCCTATATTATAAAACTTTATAAATGTTTGGCTAGCTAGTATCGAAGTGAATTATAGATAGCTCCGCTACTAATAATATTTCACAGTTTTTTTCATTTTCTTTGCAGAACCTTTATCCATGTGTCTTATATTTTTCTTTTCTCTTCCCTCTCAATATTTATGTCAAAATTGTTTATTCAATTTAATTTTAGCTGAAAGCAAAAAATGAAAATGAAATATTCGAGAACCGAATATTTCATAAAATTATAGAAAATTTTAAGGATCTTAAGAGATAAGACAATGGACGATAATTTGATATATAACCCCCCCCCCCCTCAATTAAGATACACATGATTACCTATTCTACAGATGAAATTATTAGTGGAAAACTATCACTACATTCAAATTATACTTGATTTCTAGAATGATAATTTCTTGGAATGAAGTACGCTTGTAAATCTTTTCCTATTATCTATAATACAAAGTAGAACGATGTCTGTCTGTCTGTCTGTTTGTCTGTGTGTCTGTTTGTCTGTTTGTTTGCAGCGAAGGATCTCGCTAACCGCTGAACCGATCGGGTTCTCCTTTACAGGGTAGCTTCTCATAGGTCTTGGGAAGGTTTATAACTATTTTCTTGGGGGGTGGGACATCCCCAACCCCCCCCAAAATAAAAATAACCCCCCCCCCAAAAAAAAAAAAAATTAAAATTTTTTTAACTAAAATTAAAAATGAGGGGGGGGGGCACCGCACCCCCCCCGAAAAAAACTTTTTTTGCCCCCCCAAAAATTTTTTTATACTTTTTCTTTTAAAATCTAAAATAAGAAATTTAATTTTTAAATTAGACTCTCTCCTCAAGTGCCCCTAGAGGCCTCTAGGGGCGTAGTCGCTAGTGTATTATAAAAAGTAGTAAAGTTTTTTTTGTCTATAGCTTAATAAGATTTCGAAAACTACTAAACAGATTTAATTTTTCATACTTTGGAAGCTTCAAATAGGTTTCAGGATGGTTTTAGGCTATTTGTCATCTTTGCCTGCCAATTTAAATGCAGAGGTCCTAGATACTAGGAGCGTAGCTGCTGGTTATTTTACTAAAATAAATCTCCCTATTTAATGATACCATAATATACCATAAGACAGCACCATGTCAAAATTAAATTCTTCAATATGTATTTGATAGGGTAAGGGGGGGGGGGAAATTTCGTTTTTTTTCGGTTTTTTTGAAAAAAAATGGGGTAAATATTAATATTTTCAAATGAAACCAAGACCGGTAGAAAGCTTATGGAAAGGACTATCAGGTCCTAAAAGGACGTTATCCTAGGACTTTTAGAAGTTTGCAGAAAATGACCGCAAAAAAGTTACCGAAAATTCCCCACCACCGGGGCAAATATCGGTAATTTTTTTCAACCTAAAAAAAATCGATGAAAAACGGCCAAACGGCCAGTCGAACATAAATAATCATAATTAGTATAGGTTATAGGGATTATCCACAAAAAGTTTCATAATGATCGGACTATTCCTTCTATGTTAAAAATGAATTTTTTTGAAAGACGCGAATTTTCGAAAAAAATTTTTTAAAAAACTTAAAATTAATATAAGAAAAAAACTTATTTTATTACTTTTTAGGCCTGATCCTAAAAAAGCTCACATTGAACTATAGATTTAGCCCAAAAAACATGAAAATTTATTAAAAATTTACCTCAAAAATTGAATTTGAAGCAAAAGTGTCATCTTTGACAAAAATTCACCATTTTCACCCTGCATACATTTTCATTTTAAATATTTCTTTCTGTTCATTTTTATCTAGGAATAACATGATATTGTGTCAAAATGTTGTTTATAACATCAATAGGGTTAATCTAGGTTGTTAGTAGGTAAGGTATTCAGGCTCAAAAAAACCCTAAAAATGAACCTAACCTTAATTAAAATTTCTTATTTAAATTTTGAGCCCCGGAGGGTTAGGGGTTAGCGGCAGTGGGGTGACTTCTAAACTAGAAGTTAGTTTATAAGCATGAAAGCTTAAGTATAAGAAATCATCTCTCTTGGTCAAATAGTTCCTGAGAAAATTAAGGTTAGGTTCAATTTTAAATTTTATTTGAGCCCCGGAGGGCTAGGGGTTGGCGGGGGGGGGGGGGGGTGACTTCTAAACTAGAAGGTAGCTTAAAAGCATAAAAGCTTAAGTTTAAGAAATCATATCTATTGGTCAAATGGTTCCTGAGAAAATTAAAGTTAGGTTCATTTTTAAGGGTTTTTGAGCCCCGGAGGACTAGGGGTTGGTGGCAAGGGGGTGACTTCTAATCTAGAAGTTAGTTTATAAGCATAAAAGCTAAAGTTAAAGAAATCATCTCTACTGGTCAAATAGTCTCTGAAAAAATTAAGGTTAGGTTCATTTTAAGGGTTTTTTGAGCCCCGGGGGGCTAGGGGTTGGCGGCAGGGGGGCAACTTCTAAACTTAAACTTAGTTTATAAGTATAAAAGCTTAAGTTTAAGAAATCATCTCAATTGGTCAAATGGTTCCTGAGAAAATTAAGGTTAGGTTCATTTTTAGGTTTTTTTTGAGCCCCAGAGGGCTAGGGGTTGGTGGCAGGGGGGTGATTTCTAAACTAGAAAGTAGTTTATAAGCATAAAAGCTTAAGTTTAAGAAATTTTCTCTATTGGTCAAATGGTTCCTGAGAAAATTAAGGTTAGGTTCATTTTTAGGTTTTTTGAGCTCCGGAGGGCTAGGGGTTGGCGGCAAGGGGGGTGACTTCTAAACTAGAAGGTAGTTTATAAGCATAAAAGCTTAAGTTTAAGAAATCATCTCTATTGGTCAAATGGTTCCTGAGAAAATTAAGGTTAGGTTAGTGAAATACATATAGTAAATTATTTTTGGAAATTACCGATTTTTCCCCCGGCGCCAACTCTGGTCATTTTTGAAAAAAATATTAACCCGATTTTAAAGCTCTCAACGGATTTGGAAAAAGCGGGCAATTCTTAGTTCAAAAAGTTTTTCGGATCAGCTCTAGGTCTTACCAATTTTTGTGTACGTCGATCTTTACACACCTACTAAAAAATTTTTGAAAAAAAAATTTTTTTCGTCCGACTTTGAGACCCAATAAGTACCCTTAATATTCATCTCACAAAAAATTCATTTTATACTTTTTTGTAGGCAATTTAATAAGGAACAAATTTTCTTTTATGTTTTTTTTCTGTCATTTAAAAGGAACATGGAGAAAAAGGTCATTTAATGAAGGTAGGTCGAAATTACCGAAAATAGCCCCTTACCGAAACTTCCCCCCCCCTTACCCTATTAAAATCATATTTTATGTATTGTATTCAAAATAAGATTTTTAAAAATAATATATATCATATATGTCTAAGTATCTCTTTTTAGTGTTTAGCTTTTATAGATCTATGGAAGGTTTCTTTTTATTTAAATCAAAACGCCAAATAAGCACCCATAGAGACATCTTATTACTTGTTAGTTGGGTATCTTATAAAACCTTGTTAGATTCTTTTTATAAAAAATATTTCTGAAAAGTATCAAATATGACAAGCAGAAAACAAAACTGAACAAAGATTCTTTAGAAAAATTTAAATAAAAAGTTTTAAGTGGCAAAAGGTCTTTTCCACAGTCTTAGATAATTAATCTGAAAAAAAATCCACGGAAACCTTTTCAGAGATCTAAAAGGATAATACAATGTACATCTCTAATTATCTTAAACAAAATTACCCCATCTGCAGATTTTAATTTTTGGTTTAAAAGTTAAACAATATTATTTTGTAAAACATCAGCAAGATTGAATAAAAGTCTCCAAAGCGTTGAAGCCAATGAATGAGAGAATGTGTTTCTAAAAATTGCAATCCAACATCCCCTCCCTTCCTCACTTAATCACATTATTTGATTCGTTGGCTTAAAACTTGAATTATAATTTGTTAGTTTTAAACTAGTAGTGTTAATAATTTTCAACCAATTTTGAAAAATCTACAGAAATATAATCTTGTTTATCATCAGTGTAATGAATATCAATTTATTGCCAATATCTTACCCTGTGTCCTATCATTTGTTTAACAAAATAAGTATCCCCTATCCCCCTTGCTGTCATGGGGTCAAATTGAATAAGAAAACTAGAACGGATGTTATATGAAATTGATATTACTTGACACTTTACCACCTACAAAAGTGTAACCGTTGAGGTTTTGTCAAATATATAAAAATTATTTGTAGTCCAACAGCTTTTATACAATTAGTTTACCCCTTCAATAGTTAAATTAGCTGTTGATAACTTACGAACTGTAAAGAGTTCAATCTTTTTAGCTTTTTATGTACATTATCTAAGGTAGTTTTAATCCTATTCTCTAAAAATATTGAACTATTGAACCATTTAATTTATCCATTTCATAATGGTTTCCAATTGGTCCTAGGATGGTTTTAGTCTAATTGATTTCAGGTTAACTATATAACAGTTTGACAATCTTTTTTATAAAAGAATCTTAATATTGCTGCACTACTATAAGACAAACTTAAGACTTCACCACAAGATATTTTTTTGGTTGCAAGATTGTCAGAACCTTGACAAAACCTTTAGTCTAATTTGTGGTTCCTTAGAAACGACACCTGCCATTGTGAGGGATAAAAAGATATTGGGTTTATGTATATTAATACACTAAAAGGTTTTATTTAGGCAGGAGACTTTTTTAGTAGTATTTAGACTTGTTAGAATTGTCACATCGAGTATAAACTCTTGAAAGATGTATGAATATGAACAGATCTATAGTATAGATGTATATACAGACAACTACCTCCCTTCATTTTTCAAAGATATCTTTTGTCTGCTTCTAAATAATTTTCTGCTACTTAGCTGTGTTGATATAAGCGATACCATTGGTTGATTTTTAATGACCCAACAGACAGGTTGCACAAGACAATTAAGACAAATTAATATCTGTTTCAATGGATGATTCCCGAAACGATTAGGAATGATTTCACAAGCGTGGTAAATTTAAAGCTACAGGAACAGGTAGAATTATATTTCAAACAAATTTAGAAGGAAACTGTTAAAAACATCAAAAATTTCTTATTTTTTTATTTCTTTTCATTCAAATACTTTTAATCAAGTGGCGTGCAGAGTGATTTACAAAAAGGGGGTTGAAAACATTAGGGGTTAAGAAAAGATACAATATACTCAAATTACTCCTTTGAAGAAAGACCAGTGGGTTCTGAACAAAAGTTGATAAAAAGGGTAAAATGGAGCATAAATTAACCTGTTGTTTTGGTGTAACTAATTTACCTTTTTTATTTGTAGCACAGCTACTCTATGATTCACGTTGTCTGTCCGTACAAAACGCTATGGTGGAAATGTGATTTTCTCAGCTGCTATCTAAGACAAACTAATTTTAAAAAATACTCCTTATCAAAGAGCATCTATTTTACAACTTAATTGGTCCGTCAGTCTATTATCTATCTGCATATTGATATGTAAAGGTTTCGCGATTCTCTTTTTTTCCTTATTCCTTTCTTTTTTAAAACAACTTAAGCTCCTCTGTCCGTTTCTTCTTACATTATTGTTTTGTGCTTTGGATGTTGGCATGCTTGTTTTATATATTTAGAACAGTAGTTACGTCAATTATCTTCACATAAATTTCTTCAATATTAAAATTAAAAACAAAATATATTTTAATCACAAAACCTTTCTTACAAAGTTTCCAAAGTAGAGAAATCTATATATTATTTCTTGGATGTTGCACCAGATTTACATGAACTCCGATGAACTACTGGATGAATAAACTGACCAATAAATGAGGTCTATAGCATGCTAAATTGGCTTCAATTATATCCACGTATAATTTACAAATCCTTATACTAAAGTAACAGGATGTTTGTGTGTGTGTTTGTGTGTCTGTACCGAAGGATCTTGCTAACCGCTGAACCGATCGGGTTCTCCCTAACAGGGTAGCTTTTAGGTCCCGGGAAGGTTTATAACTATATTCTTGGGAGCCGGGACACCCCCAACCCCCCCAAAAAATGAAAATCCCCCCCCCCAATTTTTTTTTATATTTTTTTAACTAAAATTAAAAATGACTCTCTCCTCCTCAAGTGCCTCTAGAGGCCTCTAGGGGCGTAGCCGCTAGTAGTATAGAAAGTCACAAAACCTTCCTAAATCAATTTTCTTTAATTAGTTGGAAGGCCTCTAGGGGCAATTCAGAGAAAAAGAGTGAAGGGGGGGTAAGTTAACCCTGCACTTTTTTAAATACTCTAAACCATTTTTCAATTGGAAATAAAAATTGATGCTTAATATACATATCAATATATGAATGTAGATATTTTATTACATCAATAGTTCAATGTGAATTTTATGCAAAATTGTATTCAAGGTTTTGCATATTCAGGTTATGCTTTATCAACAATAGATTTATTGCCCTAGATGTTCCATCAATCTTAAAAGGGTTATTTTAGACAGCTTTCCGCGGATTTTAAAATAAAAAAAGACAAAAACTGGTTTTGTTAGCCCGGAGTGGTCGAAGGTGAATAGAATGATAAAATTAATTCCATTTTGTTATTTTTCATTTTGATATCTGCGTAAGCTGTCTATAATACGATGTGATAAATAACTAATCCCTTTATAGATAATCTTGAAAAATGGGAACCAATATTTGCATATTACTATCCCAACAACATCCAACCAAACAGAAAGTTTTTACAAACTAGCCAAAAAAATTATGTATTAAGTTTTTTATACAATCTTGGGATGTTTTATGTGTTCCAAAGTTTAAAATAAGGCGGACATTTCCAGAGAGAGAGAGAGAGAGGACCTAAAGTGTTACAATAACGTTTTATTATTTTTTAGCCTAACAACTTTGGGAACTGTTATGAAATTTTGATTGATTGGTTCATTAAGTTTAGTGTCCAAACATTTCACAACCACTAATTGTAATCTATGGAATGTGAAATTTGTATATCTTCATTATGGTATTGTAAATCAATTTATCAGCTTATGTCTTATTTCTTTAGATTCCTGGGTTAAAGAATTTATTAAAGCATTAATTAAGCATTAATTTGCAAAATTGTAAGAACATCTATATTTATAGATATAAATAGTAAAAATCTCTATATTCATGGGAGACTGACTCTTTAACATTCAATATTCATTATTCATATCATATTTACAATTTGCAGTGTTCATTTAGATCAGCTACAATTATTTTATGAAGTAGTAAGGTTTTTTTGTCTGAAGCTTAAGATCTCAATAACTACAGTGTGTTTCTTATATGAGAACTTTTTTGAAAGCAATTTATCCCCACTTATAGTAATCAGAATTTAATGATTAATGGCTTCTTTTTTAATGCAATTAATATAACAACAACAAAATATTTCAGTTTTTTTTTAAAAAGTACAGTAAAATCAAAAATTCAAAACTTAGGTGTCAACATCTCAAATATTCAACCTTTTGCAAGAATGGCTGTTAAACACTTCAAAGTTGAGATATAGAGCTAAAAATGTATACAGATACTATAAGGGACACGTACTAGAACATATCAAAGGCCCCACAAAGTCGACTACAGAAAATCCAATTTTTTTCTTACAAATGGTAGAAGATTTAGGCATAAGAAAAATGCGCTAAAACCATTTTTAGATGTTGACACCTAAGTTTTGAATTTGAGATTTTACTGTACTTTTTAAATAAAAACTGAAATATTTTTTGGTGTTCTATTAATTGCATTAAAAAACCAAGAAAATAAGCCATTAATCATTAAATTCTGAAAACTATAAGTGAGGTAAAATTGCTTTCAAAAAAGTTCTCATAAAAAAAACACACTGTACTTAACCGATTGGGTTATCTATTTAAGGTATGCTTCACATAGGTCAATGTTGGTTTTAAGCTATTTAATTTTCATATTTAAGCCTTGTGATGGTATTTTTCTAGCCCCTTTCTATACAGGGCCCCTAGACGCTCGGGGCACATCGAATTTGTTTCATTGGTTTGGGGAGTTTTGGGATTGAAATTGATTAGGGTAGCTTTTTTACCTAAAAACATAGGTTGAAATGTCCGAACATACATGTATACTGTGTTTGATATGTATTCTAATGGATTAGGTTTGGTTGACCTCCTGTCAAGTATCTTACAAATCAATTGATTTTATTCTGGGAAAAGTCTAACAACTGGACTTTTGAGGACTCCTCCCTCTCCCCAAACAAAGAAAAGTCACATACCTCAATTTTTTTACGTTAATTTTAAATCTAAATAAAAAAATGGTTTATCGAATTCAACCCCCTTCCATTCAATTGCCCCTAGATGGCTCTAGGGGGTGTAGCCGCTTATCTATAATACAAAGTAGAACGATGTCTGTCTGTCCGTCTGTCCGTCTGTCCGTCTGTCTGTCCGTCTGAAGCTTAAGATCTCGGTAACCACTGAACCGAATGGGCTCTACTCTTCAGGGAATATACCTACTGGTCCTGTGGTGGTTTTAAGATATTTTCTTGAGGGGTGGGACACCCCTAACCCCCCCAAAAACAAAAAAATCCCCCCCTTAGGGGAGACTTCAACGTCAAATAAGGTGGTATCGTACATAAAAAATTAAATTTAACAAACAAAAACATTTAAGGTGCCACTAGAGGCCTCTAGGGGCGTAGCCGCTAGTCCATATATAAAGTAAAATGATGTCCATTTGTCTTTGTTGTATACTTTGAATAATAAATACATTAAAAGACGTATTATAATATGCTTAGAACCAGTTTTTTTTTTCTAGCCCCAAGTGTCCGATGGCCAGGGTTAACAAAACTGGTATGAATTCTATGATTTTTATTTGATATTCATGGAAAATTGTTTGTAAAACAATGCTATACATGATTTTTAAGTATGGCTAAGATTTGATATTAATCGGTTTCGTAGCCATACTGGAAAAATGATATTTACTCAGATGTAAAACATAATATTGTATTTGTAGATAAACAAATGAAAATGTACTTAAATTGTTGATTTATTTTGTGCAAATAGCCAAAGGGTTTGTGTGCTATTTTTATGCAAATAATATCAAAGATTCTTTTGACTTTGAAAGCGTTTTACAGTATGGATTCAAAACAGGTTAATATCCCCTGGATTATAACCGGTTCTCAGCCACACTAAAAAATCATGTATAACATCGAATTAGAGACAATTTTCCATGACAATTAAAATAAAAATCATTAACTTAATACCAATTTTGTTAGTTGTTTGGTTTTTATATCAAAATATAGCATTTTAATATCCGCGCAAAGCTGTCTATAATACGTTACGAAAAATAGCTAATCTCTTTCTTAACATAGAATTTGTATGGCAACATTTATAGGCAAAAAATATTCTAAATTAAGAAATTTCAAAGCCTTACTTAAAAATTTTGACCATTCAATTTAAAAGGAAAAAAATTTCTAAAAAAGTTTAATTTTCTTTGTGTTGATTAAGAACACATGCCACATGTCTTAATAAAAACCAGACTCAAGTTTTTTACAAGGCAAGAGTTTTTTTATGATAGCGAAGCTACTCTATAACTTGGGTAAGTCCGTCTGTCCAATCAGAGAGATTGGGGCGTGATAGAAGAGCAAATGTATTAGTAACACTGAATGACTTGGATATTTCCGTCTGTCCGACCCAAACGGTTAGCAATGGCCACAAATTTAGCTATGTTCTGGTCTTTATTGAATGATGATTCCTATAACAAGGTGGTAATCTAATAAAAGCTATCAAAAAGTCTTTACTTCCTTTTTATAATTGTAAATTATTGTTATATTTTAACACTTTTATAGTAACTTGTTTTAACATCTTAAGGTAAAAAGTTTCAAATTTTTTTAATGAAATTTTGACTTCTGAAAACGATGTTCTACTTATATTTCTTTAAAGCACAATTAGTTTATCAAATTATCTGAATATTTGTTTTCATGGATGTTATCATTCATGTTATAACATGTCCTGCCATATACATATATTACCTAATACATAGAAAAAGTAATAAATTTATGTAGTAGAGTTCTTAATTTACCTAAATATAAGCAACATGGTTTCTTACAATTTAGCAAAAATGTTATATTGATAAGTACTAGCAAGTTTATTTTGTCAAAATTATTTTTAAATAGCAATCTTGTCTCTAGAATGGATGTAAAATATATGTACGTGGATAATTTAGATTGCTAACATAAAACTCATTTATTGGTCAGTTTGTTCATCCAGTAGGAGGGACGGTGTTAGGGTGTATGGGGAGACAAGGGTGTAATTGTTATTTTAGCCCTCTGCGTCTTTCATTTTATTAGAGAACATAAAAATCTGGTGATAAGAAATAATGTATCCAAAGTCACTAGTATTTCTATCATTAAAAACTCACTCAAATTTATTACTGCTGTAATTGTACAAATTGTTATCTATAATACAAAGTAGCTTGATGTCTGTTCGTCCGTCTGTCCGTCCCTTAAGATCTCGGTAACCACAGAACCGATTGAATTCTACTCTTCAGGGATTATACCTACTAGTCCTGTGGTGGTTTTAGGTTAGGGCACAGCCCCTAGAGGCTAGGGGCGAAGCTGCTAGGTAGTAATATTTCAATATAACTACTATTTTTGAACAGTATTTTATTTTGTTTAGGCTACCTGTTAAAAAATTAGCTGCTATATACGACCACCTATAAAGTATACAAGAAAGGGTAGCAGCGTATGGACAATGTCATGTCCTACATGTTGGTACATATCAAAGGACCACAGAATTTGGTCATGTTTTAGTATAACAACCAGACTATAGTATATTAAAGATAAAATTCTATTAAAGTGTTGAATTTTCTCATATGATAAGGCAATTTCAGAAACTTTACAATTATTTATCACATCGTATTATAGACAGCTTACCGTTAATATTGAAATGAAAAATTATAAGATTAAAACCCGGGCTTAACAAAATTGGTACAGAAACATTTCTGATATTTTATGGTAAGGTTTCTATACTTTGTAGGATCCAATCCTAGGGACTTTTAATGTCCACATGTTCCTAGCTTGATAATTATTATACTAAACTCATTATTAACTTCAATAAGATTTACTGTACACTAGCGGGGCTACGATTTGGTATTCATCAAATATTCTTATAATTATTGGTAGAAAAGTTTGGTTGCTGCTTGCATATAACTAAAATATCCCTTCTGTATATTATAATATTCATTGGTGGTGAGGTTTGTACCAATCAATCAAATGTAATAAAGGTATCCAACATTTTTAGGAAAACGAATCAGAGAAATTATTTAATAAACTTTGGGTACCTGTATAATTTATCAGGGAGGAAGGGGACAATGGACTGTTTATTACACTAGTCCCCAAAGTTATATAACAATGTTTTCTTATTCGTTGACTTCATAACATTCTACTAAATTTTTGATTAGTTGGTTCATTTAGTTGAGGGTCAACAACTTTAACCATTTATTACAGATGGAGTAATTTTGTGTATCATCAATGGGTAAGAAGATCAATTTATCGGCCACGGTCTTATCCATTTAGATACCTGGCAATACCTGACATAGTATTCCTTTTAAAAGGTAATAATGTTTTTTAGTAACCATACCTTTTTTGTAAGTGTCCTAGATTTTTTGGTTGAGTTAATATTATCATTACTACATCCTCATAATTTCATTTTTTTATGAAATTATACAATAATTTATATTATGTCATTATTAGCGGCTGCGCCTAGTAGAATCTATGGGTGGGAGATTGATCAGTAAAATAGCTTAAACCTATCCCAATACTTAAATTTAATTATAAAATAAATAGGTTACAACCATTCTGGGACCTATGTTAGGCTTTCCCAAAAAGGTCTTGCTCTCCATTTTAGGGAACCTTCAGAAAAGATAAAAGATGTTTAAAAAGTCTTGGGATGGTTTACAGCTATTCTTCACATAGGTTATAAGACGATATAATGTATTTTGTTTTAAATATAAGTTTTTGTATGGTTTTAGACTATTTTACTACTTTCTCTCTCCTAAATGCTATTGTCGCAACCGCTTGCGCGAATATGGAAAATAAAAAAAATCGCTGAAAATTATATTTAAAAATCACGGAACCTCTCTTATTAAAACTACCCTACTTCTAATACTTCCACCCCCTCCCCTTTCTCTTACAAACCATCCCCTTCTACAAAGTGCGTGAAAACCACCAAACTGTGAACTGTGGTTTACGCAGGATAATACGGTTGATTTATTCAATAGTAATCGGGGATTTAGAATAATTTTAAACATAAATCCAATTTTAGAGTTTAATTAAATACTTTTTTAAAATTTAAAACTAAACTTTATATAGCTGTCTACTATTTTTATGATTCTTTTTTAATAACCAGAATTAATAATAAAACTTATATTTGACTCCTTAACAAGCATTACTAAATAAATCTATCTCTTACAAATTATAACTGACGTTTGACAAAAAGATCATTTTATATTTAAGTATGGCTTAGTTACCAAATAATATCCGCTGGATTATAACCGGTGCTAAGTCATACTGAAAAATCATGAATAACATTGTATTACAGACAAAACTGGTTTTAATCTTTAATTTTCGAATTTTTAATTTCAATATCCATAGAAAAACTGTTTATAATACGATACAATAAATAACTATTATAGTAATGTTTCTAAAGGCTTTTTTAGGTAATTATATAATTGCTACGCTCCCGACCGATTGTAATCAGACTAACTTAACTTTTTGACTTAGCGACGCATTTTTTGCGCAGTTTCTAGCCAGGCAGATTTTAAAATCTTCTTTGTTTAATTTCTCAAGTGTTCTTTTTTTACGACTTTCAGATTGTAAAAGTAAATTGGTCCGGCAAAAAAATCACTTGCTAGTAGTAGCGAAGCTACTGTGTTAATTAGGGTATGGTCGACGTACGTCCAAGTATTTTTAGGATATGTTTGAATGTATAGACATAAGCAAAGTGAAGTCTCTACGCGGCTTTCTATACATTTATATCAATATTATACTGGTCCCAAAAGTTTCAGTAACACATTCTTTCATATGTGGGGTTAAAACTTTAAGGACTTTTTATGATATCATTGTTGTACAATAATTAGCAGTGTCCAACATTTTCCACCAATAATTTTAATCTACAAAGGGATAATATAATTAAAAAGGGAGGGGCATTTACATCAATTAATCGTAAATATCCCTATGTCTTATCTCTCCTGAATATTATTTTAATGCTATTTAGATATTATATTTTCTAAATGTATCACAAGATTAAGATTTTCTCTATTTTTACTGTATTGAATCTAATTATTTATGCTGTGGTTTTTATTAATAAAAACATACTTGTTTGTGCTATATCTCTTATCTTACTTTGCAATTTAGAAATTAAAATATATAAAACATCTGTATATGTATTAAAAATAATTTTGAAAGGATAATACACTTGAGAAAAAAAATCTATTAAATCTTAGATAAATATATATTAATGCTAGTGATCTTAAGGGATAAGACAAACCTAGGAAGGTTTGTAGCTATTTTGGTGGAGAATAATACCACCTTCAAAACAAATTCCCTTTCCCCCAATTTTTCTTCTTTTTGAAACTAGAAATTTTGGATGTCCAATTTCTAGAGAACTCTGGGGGCGTAGCCGCTATTAATGGTTATTTAGGGTAAAATTGAATTTTTACATTTATTGTTTTGATTTAATGCCAGTACATGAAATCCATTTACCAGGTTTTCGTCTTCCAATTTCACTTTATGACAAGATATCATTTCATTGGGTCAGGTTTTAAACAAAACAAAAATAAGGATAATTTTGTCCTCAGTAGCGCTGTAATAACTATTTGAAACATTTTAATTAAAAGTAACAGTAATGTAGTTTAGGATAAAGAGTTTCATTAGATTTCTACCCTCGAATAAACCTCTAGCCCCTGTGAAGGAAGAGCATAACCTCTGTTGTAGCCTAACCTCAGTAAGGTGCTATCCTAACCCGTGGCTAACCCTATGTAACCTAACCTAGCCTTACTAATTTATGTTTGTTGAAACGGGTGCCATTCTACTAGCAGAGTAGTTTTGTTCAAAAAGTGTAAATTTAAAAAATTTATTTATACACGTTTAAAGAAAATTAAAAATATTACAGTTGCAGATTTAGCTGGACACAGTGTCTTAAAAATCAGCCATGTGACGTCATAAAATGAGGAATCATTTATCTTTTTAAGGGGTTTTTCTTTCCCACTTCTCCTCTCATCTCCCTCATTTTTATGACGCCACATGGCTCAGGAGCAACTTTTAAAAATAAATTATGAACTTATGGTCAAAGAGCTTAGTTAGACAGTAATGAAATACGAAAAAATATTAAAAAGTAGCAAAATATTTAAGTTTTTCAATTTGTTGAAAAAAAGTTATTTATAAAAACTGAAATAAACATCTAGCAACAGATGTAGGTTAATACTTTATTTAGAATAATTGTTCAGATAACATACATTCCAAATAATATTACAACAAATAAACCATTTTAAACAGATGAATCAAGCAGGAATCTAAAGGAATAAGACAATGCAATGGTTGATAAATTGATGTGCATCTCCAATGATGATACAAAAATTACATTTCGAGGTAAAAACGTTTGGACACTCAACTTAATGAACTAACCAATCAAAATTCAATACAAGTCACTATAGAGTTGCTAAGCCAACGAATTTGAAAAATATATTATAAAATATTGTGGACTAGTGTAATAATATTTCAACCTTGAGGGTTAGGTAACCCTTCTCCATAAGGAGAACCTTATCGGATAAGTGGTTAGAGAGATCTTTTTGGACAAACAGATACTGTAAAATATTCAGCACGGTAAAATATTCTTTATCCTTTTATATCCCTTAAGCATAAATTACTAACATAAAGTTTTAAAGTATAAAAAAATCTTATCTCTAAAAATATCTTTGATATAAAATCTTAAAATACACACGATAATTTTGAAAAAGTAGACACAAAACGATTTTATTAATACTAAGCATAGCCATAAATATAATTACTTAATATTAGCTTACTTGATTTTAAGTTGACATTGTAATTGTTTTTTATCGTATCGTATTATAGACAGGCGGATATTAAAATGAATAATGGCATCATTTTCAAATTTTATTTATTATTCGTAGAAAAATGTCTGTAATACATTGCTGTACATGATTTTTCAGTATGGCTGAGAACCGGTTTTAATCCTAAGAAAATTAATCGGTCTCAAAAGTAGAAAAGGTATTCTGCTAACTTTTTATAGGGGGGGGGGGGGGTTATACATTTGATTTTGTTGAGCTACTTATATTTCATTACACACAGACAAACATACTATGAACAAATACATTGTAGAGAAGCAACGCAACTCTAAACTTAAGCTTACATTCCAATTATCCCACGATGCATAGCCGTGTCAAATTTGGTACAAAACAGGTTCAATAATTTTCATCAAATATTGCTAGAAAAAGTAAAAAAGTAAGAAAAACGCCAAAAAGGGTTTAATAATAAATTTAGGATATATGTAAATATCATGACAGAGTGAAATTTGTCGCCAATTTAGCTTGCTAATATAAACCTCATTTCTAGATCAGTTTTTCATCCAGTTGGAGAGGAGGGGATTGGATAAAGGAGGTATATTGGCCAGTATAACTTTTGTACTCTCGAGTTTACAAATATTTTTTGCAAATCAATGAGGTTTATTTGTTCTTGTGCTTTTAAAACTTGAGTACATTCACAGTCTCTTATTACTGCTTAAGATACATATTTTAACGTCTTTAGTATGACATGATAATTTCTAGATCCTAACCTGATTTTAACGTGTTTTTTTTCTTGAATACGTAAATTATGAATTCCCACTCCTAAAATAATTGTCTAAAAAAGTTTTTTCCTTCGTGAATAAAGTACATGTAAAAATAAAACATTATAAGCTAGAAATTTTGGATATATAATCCAAAAAGATATTTTTTTTAAATTTTCTATTTTAAATTTAGTTTTGCATAAATGAATGTTTAACAATTCAACATTCCCAATGATAATAAACATAATATCCTTTGTAGAACATATTTTTGAAGTTTGTACCAACCAATAAAGGTACTAAGAAAGAGAGGGAATGTCTGATTGAGCCAATAAATGAATCGCATCGGAGCATACATGAAATCTCATTGGTTGAATTAAACTGAAGTTTTCTAGATTTTTTATTAGAGTTAATTAGAGCTGTTCTTTCAACTTTTACTCTCATCAAGTCCATCACATGAAGTACTGCCTTCATATTGTTGTTTCACATCTATGTTTTATCTGTGCATTAATAATAAATATGCTTCATCTATTGCAATCATTGTAAAATAATAAAAATCTCTTTATGAATTTAAGTTAATAAAGTCATATTTTTTTCTTGAGTTTCTATTAAAACAAAAAAATAATATCTCGGACTTCAAATGTACATGATTTATAATCTTTAATTCGTAATTTGTATCTATTATAAACATTTAAAATACATAAATTCATAGTTTGTTTCATGTTTACCTCGAAATAAATTATATAAAAATAAAATAACAACAAATAGCAATACAACAGTACGTTCGTTACGTTTTCAACAGGACCTAGCGTTGTACTGTGTATACACTGTACACATATGGGAAAGAGAAAGGGCATATTTTTTTCATTTTGTTCATAAAAAGAGTCAGCTGTAAATAGTCGCATTTCTCAAGATAGAGCTTTTCTCACGTAAATTATATCGTGTTAAAATTTATTTTCTAGTATAGTGTAAAGTATATTACAAATCCTTTAATAAGTTAGCTATGAATTGTTGAATTCCTTAATATAAAGTTAGCTTTCTAGAAATTATATACTCGAAAAATTTTTTGTCAGCTGGAGGAGTTCCTTTGTCAGATTTACGAAAAAGGGGTTCACACTATAGTTCTTCTCTCCTATTTCTATTGTACCAACCAATCAGCTAAATTCAATATTTCAAAATGAGTAAGTATATATCTATGTCTTTGAGAACATCTTTAATTGGAGAAAATCCGCAAAGGAATTTGAAAAAATCGCGCATAAATTTAAATTTTTGTCAAGTGGAATTTTAAGTTATGACTTAGGTATTTGAAATTATGATTTAGCATGTGAATTCTACTTTTTGACGCTTTAGTAGGCTTTAAAAAGGACTTTTTTTAGCTTAAATATCCATATACAAATAACGTTTAGACTATTACCGCTATCTTAATCTTAATATATGTAAATAATAAGGTAATTTTGTCCGTAGCTTAAGATTCCAATAACTAAAGCGCCTGTCAGGTTCTTAACTTAAGGTAAGCTTTACATAGGTTCTATGATTGTTTTAGACAATTTTGTTTTAAGATTTAGGCCTTTGGATGTTTTTAAGCTATTTTTCTAGTCACTTGAATAGACAAAAAGTTTAAAAATAGTTTATAAAAAATCAATTAATTTTGCAACAAAAGAGTATATATTTAGTTTTTTTTTATCAATGTATGGATGTTTATTTGTTTCAGCAAAAAGACTTACACATCCATGCTGAAAAATCATGTACAGCATCGTATTGCAAACAGATTTCCACGAATATCATAATTAATAATAAGATTATGAAAACAATACCAGTTTTGTCAGACGGGCCTTCAGTCACTAAGGGCTAACAAAATTGGTTTAATGTCATAATTTTATATTTCATATCTGCGGAAAGTTGTCTTTCGTATGATACAATAAATAATTTTACAAAAATTTTAAAATCCTTTTAATCATTAAAGTTATATTAACACGATTTCTCATTCGTTGTCTAAAATCCTTTAATAGTTATTTCTTTCATCGTATTATAAACCGATTTCCGCGGATATAGAATGTACAATTATTAGATTAAAACCAGTTTTTTTAGCCCCGAGGTGCCGAAGGCACGGGCTAAAAAAATGGTTTTAATCTTATGATTGTACATTTTTATATTCGTAGAAAGCGGTTTATAATACGATGCTAGACATAGTTTTTTCGTATGGATGAGAACCGGTTCCTATCCACCGGATTCGAATAAATACGAGAAATACTTTTTATTAAACTTTGTTTGAATTTTTTCAGTGTCCAAACTTTTCCACACATAGTCTTATTCTACAGAAGGGGTAATTTTGCTTGTAGTAATACAGGGTGTTCATCTATTGATCGTCTATTGCCCTATCCCTTAAGATCACTGCAACTACGCCGCATTTATACAATATATTATAGCAGCAAAATTAGCGGCAAAAATAATTATTTGGATTTGTAGGAACACCAAATTTTGAGGAATAACATATTTACTAACAAATAATAACGGTATGCTAACATTTGACCAACACAAAAGAAAATTCTCTTTTATTACATATTATTAACAAATTAGGATAAAACAATATCATAGAGGCTGTTACTTAAAATAAGCTGAAAATAGTAAATAGCAAATGGTTTTGCCTAAGACATTTAGAATGGCTATATATTCATCATGTTATAGCTTTCCGCGGATATTAAATAATTAAGACTCAAACCAAATTTACCAGCCCCGAAGGACCTAAGGCTCGGTTTATCAAAACTGGTATTCATAAAATGATTTTTATTTTAATATTCGTGGAAGATTGTCTGTAATACTATGCTATAAATGATTTTTCAGTATATCTAAGAACTAGTCCTAATCCAGTGGATATTAATCGGTTTCGTAGCTATACTATATATTATCGCATTAAAGACAATTTTAATTTTAAGTTTTAATTTAAACCTTTCTAAAAGAGATATAAAGTTCAGAATCCATTATTTTTTATTCTTTTTCGTAAGAGCACCATAATTATTAGCTACTACAAAATAACATATGATCCCCTTAATAAAAAAAAAATCCCCCAAAGTCAATAATGAGTAAGCTATTACATCACAATATAGGTATTTTTATGGATGTAAAGCTATTGTTACACTACTGTTGTAAGGGACCAAAGGAATGATGGCCTATCAATCTTTTGTGAGGTATTATATTGAGGTTATCTGTTCATGATTGTGTCATCATATCACACATATTGGGGGGTGTTACAAAATTTATAATTTCTAAATTTTATGGTCAAATAATAAATATCAAATAATGTAAAGTTTATTTGTTAAGCTAACAAATAGAAGATACATTATAAGGACATTCTTTGATTTTTAAGATTCAACTAAATTGATGTTCAAATGCAATGATAATATTGACCCTTGGTGTCAAAAAAACAGATAAATAGGATAATTAAATGAACATCATACAAAAAATGTAAACAAACTGACTTTCTGGTAGCGATTGTAGAGTTGCTACACTTCCCAAATCGTACCTAACTGTTATTGAAATCATCATGCAAAGTTTGAAATTGATAGGTAAATTTTAACATGTCTATATTAACGGTTGGATCCAAACTTTTCTACTAATAATCATAATCGACAGAAGGGTATTTTAATCCTAAATGGGTGTGTATACTAATTTATCTTGCATTGTCCTATCCCCTCAGATTCCTGCAATAATCTCTTTTTTATTTTTAAAATTTGAAGGACTCCCCATATATTAACATTATAACTACAAATATAACACATAATATGATATCCCCCCTCCCCTCCCCCCATTATTGCTAACAACTTGCCATCCATCAAAATTTGATATCAAACACAAATGGTCGGTATTTGGTCAGTCAATCTCATAATGCCAGAGTCTATAGTCAATATTAAAAGGGATATAACATCACTATATTGTGCTTGCAAAATCTGTTATTTTTATGTGATATTTAGGTTAAAGCTAACTATAAAATCTACTAAAGTTTGGTGTTATATTGCATAGTAAATTACCACTCTAGTCCCCAGATATATATATGATAATCTAACTTACTAAAATAAAATAAGCTTATTCTGCACTTGATTGCTTTATTGAATACATGCATTGTTAAAGTTTCACAGTTTTTTTTTGTGTACGTTTAATTTCAAAATTGGTTTTCTAATGCTTATATATTCTTACCAGTTTGGCTTCGAATCCGATTATTATCCAATGGATCTCAGCCACACTGAGAAATCATGTATATCATCGAATTACAGACAACATTCTTCGAATTTTGAAATAAAGATCAAATCAGTTTTGATAGACTCGAGTGCCAAAGGTGGAATATTTTAATATCCACGGAAAGCTGTCTATATTACGGTGCGAAAAATAACTAATACTTATTTAATCACCTTCAGTATTGAGGACGCAGTGATTGTTAGTGTGTTGTGTAATATGATAACTTGACGAATGTTAAAAAAGGGCGGGGAATGTAAATTATGCTGACCTCCTAAGTTATATAAACACCATCCCTTATTTGTTGGATTAAACTGTTTATTTGTACAAACTAGCAGTGTCTAAACTTTTCAACCAATATTATATCTCGTCTTATCCCTTATGTCTTGGTAATCCAATCATTTACCTAAGACCAAAGTAAAAGATATTTATAGCGTCTATACAAACAGATACGTGAAAGTTTTCTGAATATGTAACCAGTTGGTTTATAACTTATATCATATATATTTAGGGATAAGACAATGGGCGTTAAATTGATGAAGACTCCCAATTATGATAAATAAAATTACATCTGGTCATAGATAATAAGGGGGGTGTGACCTTTTTTACTTGAAACCCCTTGTATAATGGAGGTGTAGACTCTTGTCGAGGGGGGGTGAAAACCTTTGGGACCTATGAGAAGCTTCACTGAACCCACGAGATGCTTCAGTACACAGAGAGAAACAAACAAACATTAAGATACCCCTATTTAAGAATATAAATTTCTAATTTTCACTAAACTTGTATTATATGTAGTTAGGAATATCAACGCTAGAGTTCTCAATTTTAAATTTATTACCCAATGCTTTATCTTATAAACTATTTTTTTTATAAATAAGTATTACTTATCACTATATATTTTGTATTTTCTATATATTTTTTTGAAAGTATTATTAAAGAAAGTGATACTTATTTGGGGAGTAGATCTAAAATTTTATTTTTATAAATTGGATTATGAAAATGTGTTTTGATCTGTACGACGTATACGAACGACCCTAATTATAGAAAAGCTTTGCTCATTTATTATGACAACTTCATAAAAGTGAAGCAAATTGAAACTATTTTCTTGAGGGTTCAGAAAAGAACTCAATAAACAGTTTAGGTCCTAAGCTTGCCTCCAATTGACATTTTATGATTTTTTGTGTATATATTACCTTCGGTTATACCCTTAACACGTTTTTGATGGGATAGTAATTTCCCCCCCAAAAAGTTATAAATATACCCGGGACCTAAAAACATTTTTTTTGCAATTATTGTCTCATAACATTGAATATTGTAATTTTTTGCGTATATTCGGACTTTTATTTGAAATTAAAATTTATACCCATACATATTGTCATCGATTTCAATAAGATTATTATCTCTGGAAAAGAAAAAAGTTTCTTAAAATCAATTGAAAAATTTACGTCCTTAATTTTAATTAATCATAATAAAATGCTTATTATAAGAGGGAATAAGTGCTAAAAAGGGTTATTAGTATAGGGTCATATCAAGTAGTTACCAAGATTTATACAGACAGACAGATAAACATCCTTCTTCTTCAAATACTTATCAGAATACAAGTTTCTTTTCTAGTGTATAACCAAAATGATCCTTTAAATTTATATTTATTCCTTATTGAAAGAGCTATAAATCTTAATTTTGTGCTATATGCAATATTGAAATGTTAAATATTCATATTCGCATTGTATCAGGAATCAAAAGGGATAAAACAATATAAATTAATATACATCCCCAATGATGATGAATAAAATTACTCCAACTATTACTGGTTGAAAATTGCTAATAGAGAGAAACTAACCAATAAAAATTCAACAAAAGTACCCAAAGTTTTCTAATTATATAAAGTAGTAAGGGTTTATTATATCTGTATCGTTTGATTTCGATACCTTGAGTTTCACATTTTAGGGATGCCTCACATGGGGCCAGGGATTGTCTTAAGCTATTTTTCTGTCCTTCTCTTCCATTTTAAATACCCTAGATGCGAGGGGCACATTATTATTTAAAAGCCAAGTAGAAAATTTTAAGAGAAGCAAAAAGGGATGCGACTATTTGTGCTGTTGTAACAATATGATGTCCTGTATGGCTTCGAACCGCTTTCTATCTGCATAATTAGAATCGGCTTTAACTTTTAATATCCGCGGAAATATGTCTATAATACGATGCGATTAATAACCATTACATGTGCGGAAGTAAATGCCCACCTATTGAAATACATAAATAAACGATGAATATATTACACAGATAATCTATTTAAAAATATTCTATATGTTTGAATATATATCTTAATTTATTGGAAAGTAGAGCTACTCTATAGGTATTTTTTTATAACGATGTACTTTAAAATCATTTTTATTTTTTACAAAACTAGACATTGGATTGCAAAATATAATGGTACCTAAAGTTTTTTAAACAAGTTTTCTCTTTGTTAGCTTAGAAAATCTGCATATTATTGTAAATACCTTTATCAATAAATATAAAACCCAAAAAACTACCTGGTTCAATCAAGTGTTGGGGACCTTTTCGTCTGCAAGCAAATTGCTTTCTGCCTAATTGTAGCGACTTGGCTGTGGTAATATCTCCGACACGTTAGGCTGATATTCAAAGACCCAATTAAAAGACAGTACGGGGTTTCCCCTGTCCCATCTAATCCTTTATTGCAGTGTCCAAACTTGGGATAATTTTGTCTTCCATAATTGGGGATGTGCATCAATTTATCGTACATTGTTTTATCACTTTAGATCCCTAGGTTGTAGAATATCAACACTGCTTATAAGCATTTTGGGATACAATAGTCCTCGTTTAAAATTTAGGTTGTAAAAAACTCTTTGAGATAGGATATGATATAGAATTCACATGAGTATGATGTGCCATTAATTCCGTCAAATATCATATAATCGTTAATCATTACACCACTATAATTGTCAAATGTTCATCTTTCTTAGTTATTAACAATATTTAATTTGTTATTGTATCTTTTTGCTATTATGACACATTTCTTTTCTTGTCTTATATTTCGTTAAATTATAAACTTTGGATACTTTAGTTAGATTCTGATTGGTTGGTTCTAGCCAACAGTGCCTAAACTATTCAACCATTGATTTAAACCTACTGTGGATCTATGTACATCAAGATATCGTCCATTATCTTAATCCTTAACGTCTTTGTGACATAAATGACTATATGTGGAATTTACGTCACACCAATGCGATAATTTCAAATTCAAAATAATTTGATTTATAGAGTGGGAAAAATTTAAAAAAGGATGAATTTTTATCAATAAGTAGCGCAGCAAATTTTGGTAATAATAAAGTTATAAATCAAAGGAAAAAATTGCAAATTGTTGTATTTATATTCATGGATATATACGATAATATCTTTCTCTCTAAATCAGGGATTTTAAGTGATAAGATAATGGTCATTAAGATAAGTACATCCCCAATTTTGAAAAACAAAAGGTGTTAGATTTTTTACCCTGCTGTTCTGTACCAACCAATGAAATTTTTAAAAGTGCCCAAAGATTGTATTTATATAACTTTAGGTACCAGTCCAATATATCCACCCCCCCCCCCTTCCCCTTCATGATACCAAATTAAATGTTTATTTTTTTCGTACCAATTGCCAATCTGAAAAGTTAGAAGAAAAGTTATAGTACCTTTCGTGGCAACGCTCCTCAAGGGGCGATTCTTCTTATTTTCACAGTAGCTTTTCTCCTATTTCTAGCCCCTATGGAGAAATCTAACCCTGCGGGGCAATCACCGAATCCAATATAACATAAAAAAAACTAGTGCCAAGAAAAGGACTATACCTAAAGTTATTTATAGCATCTATTATTGACAGCTTTCCGCAGATATTTAATGAAAAATTACAAAATTAAAACTGGTATTAATTTTAAGGTATTATTCGTGTAAAATTAATAGGATGCTACACATGATTTTTCAGAATGGCTTAGAACGCGGATATTAGTCGGTTTCGAAGCCTTACTGGAAAAAGGGTTATATTCCGATGAAACCACCCAGTACTATAAACAACTTAATAATTAACGGTTTCAATTGTTTAAATGTCCAAAAAATGGAATAAAAGACCGCCGAAAAATTTCTCTTTGAATTCCATGAAAAAAAGGAATTCAACGTTGATTTATCAATCTGATAGATCTTATAATTCACCAAGGATTTAGATAAGAATTAAAAATAGTTATTTATCGCATTGTATTATAGACAGCTTTCCGCAGATATGAAAATGAATATCTAAAAGATTTAAACCAGTTTTGTAAGCCCCAGGGAGCTGAAACCTCTGCTATTTTAATTTGCGAGGAAAATTGTCTGTAATATGATGCTATGCATGATTTTACCAAGTAAATAAAGTTGTAAGGTATTTTTGTATAATATAATTCCCTTGTAAAAAATTTAAACCTCACATTTTTTTTACTTTTTCTTTTTGAAATTAAAGTGTATTAGGGGTTGGTTTGAGTCCCTCTCCTCCCCACCACATGTGCCCCGAAAGGCTAGGGACAAGGTAACTAGATTTTAATAATAAATTTATTAATTTTAAGATATTTTTGTGCTCTGATTTTAATATTTTTTTTTCTCTCAAATTTTTAACCCAATCCCCGAATAAAAGCAGGTGGTTGCGTTTTTATTTTTTTGCCTTTAACCTTTACCATCTCTTTGTTCTACATCCACAAATTCTTTAATTATCTTATCTAACATCAAAACACCAAAAAACAAGGAAGATAATAATCAGCAGAGCATAGCATTCAAAACATTAGAGTAAAACACTAGAGGGAGACAGGGTTAAATAACTCTATCTCCCCATCGCAATCGTCTTGTGCAACCTTCCTATTGGGTTATTGAAAATCAACCAATGGTATCGCTTATATTAACACAGCGAAGTAGCAGAAAATAATTTAGAAGCAGACGATAGAGGTCTTTGAAAAATGAAGGGAGGTAGTTGTCTGTATATACACCTTTACTATAGATCTGTTTTCAAAACAAATAAATCGCAAAATGGTGATGGTTTTGAAAGACTTTCATGATTTTTTTAAAAGACGGACGGTCATAACCTTCAAAGATGGGGTAAAAGCGGTGTTTACTCCCCTCAAACTTCATACCCCTCATCTTGCCCCCCTCAAAATAAAAAAAAAGCTTTGACGTCCCTTCCGATGGAAATAGTAGATTGTAAAATAAATGTGCATGAGTCAAGAGAATCTACTTAATAAATATCAAAATTCTATCGTATGTAACAACTGTACAAATACATTTTACAGCCCTCATTTTGGGACAAACTAACATTATAGAGTAGCTTCGCTTCTAACTATCATCAAACATATAAACACAGATAATTAAAATAAGTGGCTGAGATCATTTATTTTCAAATTATACAATATTTAATTAAATTATATACAATATACATATAGATTACATATTTACATAAAGAAATTTATTACACTAATGTACATTTTTATTGGTAACATGTATGATTATTTTATGTTCGTCTTTGATAACATTTTCAAGCACTATAGTCATATGACCATTATCGTCTGTATCGGATTGGTTATCTGTGGGTGTTTCATGCACTTGAACCTCAACTACTTCAGCATAGATATGATCTTCATAATTTTCATCAACATTTTCATCGGCATTGACTTCTTCACTGGCTAAAACTGCTATAGCATCAGGCTTCTCAAGAGTATAATTAACCTCATAATCAGTGTTTTGTTCTTCATGCTGATTCCTGAGCCAATTAGCCACTTTTATATATCCTTCATCAATTGATATTGTTTCAGCAGTATCTTCGTTATCGTTATTACAGTTTTGTTTATCCATAAAAGATTTCAAAATCTTGTGATAGTTGAACAAATCTTCGTCGTAAGAGGTTTCACAGAAATTTTCATTGTCATAAAAAATCTTCCAGTAATTTGAACCAAAATCTTCTAATTTGTCAGCTTTAGTCGGCTGGAATAGTTTAGTCACAGAGCCGAGCAATCTTGCGGCTAGACGGTCCATTTTCTCCAATGTTTTGATGTAAAATGACGCAGTTACTGCGTAATAGTTGTAGTTAACTCAGAGAGGTATATTATCAAACTAGAGCAATGAACGGGCTAAACAAACGACGCACAAGCCAAACCTAAGGCCAAACTAAGAGTGTTGTCACGTTACAACAAAATATGATAAGTTTAAAAGAGAATGTTTATGAAGTCTTTGTAGATTATTTTTGTTGAATAAAAGTAATTTATCGTTTGAATATGAAAAAATAGTAAATAACCGTGTTTTTTTTTTTTTAATACAAATCGATTTATTTTTCAAAATAATATTAATATCAAATTGTTTTATTGATATTCAACTTTAAACTTTTTTTATAATAATTATTTGCTATATTTTTATTATTTATTTGTAAGAACACCACTAGTGTGGATAGGAGAAAAGATTGGTGTAAGCAGATTATAGCTTTTACTATCTAGATTCCTAATTAGTTTAGTTACTTTATAATCACACCACAATACAAGGTAATCATAGGCTTGAATCTTAATGTTATAGTAGGGTATATAAACTCTAGAGAAGTCAACATAGGTAGTAATATAGTGGCTTGGTTTAATGGTCCACGGGTTAATAGGGTTTGCTGTCCTTTATAATATTAATACTTTTGATAAATTTTGGATAAGTATAAAACATTCCAAATGACTTTAAAAAGTAAAAAGAAGTTCTTTTTAAAACAGTATTCTATCATAAAATAAGTTATTGAAGTACAAAAAGACAAAAAAGTATTGCATTTTACTAATATAAAAACAGCCTAAAAACTGCCTCATCTAAATAATCTGTCTAACTGTTTTCGATATATTATTGAACACACAACCAAAAATATAAACTACTTAAAATTTCTCGTATTAGATACTAAAAATCCGTGGCCAAGCCGTTTTTGATACGATTAGCGTCGTAGCTTCCTAATTGCGCAGATCATCAAAATCGTAGATAGGAACATTTATAAAGCAAAACAATTTAAATACGTAAAAAAAGTTTCTCGTTATATTATTCTATAATATAAAGCAGTAAGATTTTGTGTATATCTTTTGAGATCTCAGTAACCACTGAACCGATTGATAATTTCATTTTTCGAGAAGCATTGTGATGGTTTAAAGCTATTTTTTAGCCTCTAGATGCTAAAACTTTTTGTTCTGTGATCTATGATTTATTTTTCAAAATAAATGTCTATAGTTCTGTTTACATACAGAACAGAATATCAACACTTAATTTCTTATTGTATATTTAACAAGGATAACAACATCCATTAAAGCGAAACTTAGCAAAGCAGTCGTACAAACGAACATTTGGAAACATTTTTAATTTTGAAGAAACTGAACATTCTTAAAAACTAAATTACATTAAAACATTATAGACTAAATTTAAAGATGCCTCGTTTATTACAAGTTGCTTAATCGTCCAAAGATTTCAAACGGACCTATTCTAATTTTAAAAAAAATTAAATAGGTTGAATAAAAGTCAAATAAAATTATTCCTATCATATGCTTGTGTGTCGGTGACCCCTAAAATGGTGGGTCCACGTATTACGTGCATGACAAATATCTCGAGTTTTTTCTGTCTTAATTTCTTACGACTTTTATACAGTTTTGTATTGTGGGAGGCGTAGTTAGACAAATTAGTTGGGGGGAAAGTACAAAGTTTATACTGAGTTAACACTTTAAGGACAATAGGGATGAAAAGTAGAAAATGTTATTTATGAAATAAAAAAACTATATTTGAATGTTGTATATTAAATAATGTATATCATAAATTAATTTTGAAATGGTTTATAGAAAAGTAAAATCTTTAAAGGTTTATATCATCCTCTATTACAGCAAGAAGGTTGTGTGCATATTCCTTGGTTGTTAAAAAATTTCCGACCGTAAGTCGTTACCTTGATAAAACAAACAAATAAACTATTAGGAAACCATTGTTCTAGAGTTCCTCAGATGTTTTCTATCTAATTTTATGTGTGAGAGTCCACATCTCCATCCTTGGGGTTACAGGATGCGAACAAACAAGGCAGGATCATGCAGGTGAAGAACAAAAATATTTTTTTTACTTAAACAAAGCTTTTTACATTACCAATATATTAAAAGATCCTATAGTAGTCCATATCAATTTAAAATATAGGGTTTAAAGTCATTTTCAGGTTTTACGTATGACCTGCATAAAACTTTAAATGGCTCCTATGAAAGCACTTTTAGACTAAGATAATTTTATTTTCAAACTCCAAGCTTAAACTAACATGTTAACATGACATATTAAAATGTCATAAAAATCTGCCGCTATTTTCCCACCAACCGCTAACTGCAGTGGCAGACAGCTTCCAAGTACACCACTGAAGTTTATATTTTGAGAATTCTAATACAAAATAAACTTTTTTTTTGGAAAAATTGCTCTTCTACCCTCAAAAATAAAGAAAACTACAGCAGCTTAAAATCTTTAAAAAGGGCCTAACAAGGATGACAACATCCATAAGTAGCGTGGCACAAAAATCGTGGATGGGAATACATACAAATAGAATGAAAGAGTAATCTTTAAAATCAAGAAAAGATTCACTGGAAAAAATAAACACAAAACCTTATTTTATTTTCTATAATGATTGACATACCAACGGCCAAAGTAAATTATATGCTGGATTTAATTTAGATATCAATAACTAAAAAAGATTTGAAAATCGGACCATAAACACCAAAGTTATGGTGAAAAATTTGAAAAATACAAATATAGCCTAAAACCTGCTAAAAAGCAGTCCGACCGCTATGAATGTGTTAAAGTTAATTATGCTCGTTAGTGTTGGGAATGTTGACAAAAAGTTTCAGCCTTCTATCTGTCATAGGAGCCGAGAAAATCACGTTCCCCCCACTTTGTCTCCAACCGAAATACGGACATTTTGAATTATAGAGTAGCTTCGATACTAAAGTAAAAGGGTAGGAAATACAGAAATTCTTTATAAAACAAACACTCTTTTAGACGGACTAAAAGACATTTTAAATTATAGAGTAAATTGCAAACAAATAAAAGATTCATTTTCCAGCTCAATTTGTTCCTGCAAACATTTTAAAAAAAGCCTTTCTATAATTTTGATCGGTCCCCCCGCCCGTACGTCCGTCCATACGAATTAGAAAGTGTAGCAACTCTACCAAGAAAGTCTGTACGTTCATTTAACCCTTAACGGTCGGAGAGGGGGGGGGGCGTTGAACGCCCCCCCATCCGGTTTTTTCTATCTCATTTTCTGTGTGTGAAAGATAAAGAGCCCATACTGCTTGACTTTTTAAGTGTGGGTATGACACATAACTGAGAGTTGGAATTTTTTGAATATCTCCATCCTGGCGGGCACAGGATGCCAGCAAACCTGGCAGAGTCATCCAGGTAAAGAACAAAAATATTTTTTTAATTAAACAAAGCATTTTATCTTACCAAAATACTAAAATATCCATTAGTAGTACATCCTCATATTAAATACAGGTGTTCAAGTCAATTTCAGGTTCCAGGTATGATCCTGCAGGTCCTGATCCTCCAGGTCTCCAGAAATCTTTAAAAGGCTCCTGTGGCCGCAATTTTTGACTTAGAGACTTCAAACTTTAAACTTAAGCTTTTCTTACATGTCTACATAATGTATTAAAATTTCATAAAGATCCGCCGCCGTTTTCCCGCCGACCGCCGACTGCGGCGGCTGGCAGCTGCCAAATATAGCTGCTGCCGCTGAAATTTATGTTTTGATATTTCAAATATAAAATTTACATAAAAATAAACATTTTCTGCAAAAAAATTTTCTTCTAGCTTCAAAAATAAAAAAATTACAGCCGTTTAAAATTTTTAAGTAAAAAAGGACCTAAAAACAAAGGTTGTTAAATAAAAGGGTGAAGGAAGCAAAAATTGACTTTGACTTACTTAAGGTCGGAAATTCATCATAACACAGGGGACTTGCACAAAAAAATTTAGCCCTCTAGCTCTAATAGGAACTGAGATAATAAGGGGGGGCGTTGAACGCCCCCCCCCCCCCCCCCCCCCCGACTGATTAAGGTGCGGCAAGGGGCCCGACTGTTAAGGGTTAAAACATGCTGATTTGTAACTTTTTTGACAACATTTTTTGTATGAAATAATAATTAAAATCGACATTTTAGAATTGTCATATCAATTTCGAATTTTTCATAATGATTCCTATGACAGTTAGGCACAATTTAGAACAGTTTTGTACGAATAAGAAAGCGTAGCAACTCTATATTATCTATCAGAAAGTCAGTAACTCCATTAAAAGATGCTGTTTATCCTTTTTATCTGGTTTTTGGAATAATTATTCCTAGGAAAATAAGTTAAAGTATTATAAGCAAGGCATCTCTATAATCAAATCCTAAATATGAAAGTATGTCCTTTTACTGATTCCTATATACATGCAATTTTACAAAAAATGTATGTACAATTTTGTTTAGACTTGGAAATTAATGTTCGTAATTTATTGTTTGACTGTTCTTCCTTCTGATTTTAGAGCTTTGATTTTATGGATGTTGTCATCCTCGTTTTACTTTAAAGTGAACACATTTTATATTCTGCGAATAAATTGACGCCTAAGCTAAAGTCACCCGTTACTGTTGAAATGAAAGATAATCAGAAATAAAATATGATACATGTATAAAAAATCAATATTTTTTATATTTTTATTCTCAAAACTGTTTAATTAATGGTGGTGAATTAACCACTTTTTGGTACGCCCCCCTTGAAACGCCTCTATTATTCTACATTCAAATTAATAATAGTACACAATGTTATTAGGTACATTGTTGTATTGATTTTTTAAAAGAAAAAAAGAAATTTAATTTTAAAAGATAATTTAATAACAACCGTTCGAGATTATATTAATCAATAATAATTTTTAGATTTTTTCGTTTAATTAAATTCTTTGAAATTTTGGCGATAGTTCTCAGTGAGTAAACATACAAAATGAATGTTGTTATATATTTTTGACTTTAAACAAATGCTTTAGTTAAGACAAATTAGTTGTACCAAATGATTTTTTTAGTAGAAGAACTACTCTATAACTCAAAATTTTAATGTGTTCGTCTGTAAGAATTGGTATTTAAAAAAGCTAAAGATTTTAACTGCTATATAATAAAGATGGCTAAATTTTTATGGAAAAATTATGGTTTCCTCAAAGGGACTAGTTGAGCAAAGAACACCGCAAACACTCTAAATTACAAATAAATTGAAAATAATGAATTCGGAAATTTTTAAAGTGAAGCTTCTCTATAATTATGGTCGATCGGTCAGTCTGTCTGTCCGGCCGTGACGGTTAGCTCTTTTTGTTAATTTAGACATTTTTTCTTATCAATTAAATAATTTTGTATGTTGATTCCTATATAAGTCAAATACGGTTTAGGAAGCATAGCATCTGTTAAGTAAATGTTACTAGAATTTCTGTATGTCCATTTCAAACATGTTGATTTTAAATTTTTTTTTGCGATAGTTGGCGATAATTGAAATAATGATTCCTAAGACAACATTGTACAGTGTTTTAGCCGAAGCTTCTCTATAATTAAGTCCTAAAAATGTAAGTATGTCCTTAAACAGTATCCTATATTTAAGCAGTTTTACACTCTACAAATGTTGATGTGCGTTTGACCTACCACTTCAGATCTTTGCATTTATAGATGTTGTTTATGAATGTTTTCATAAAATCATAATGTTATTATAATTTACTGTATATGCACAAATTTATATCCAATAATATTAACCGTTCCTAACCTCTCTGGAGGGCCTTAACCCTGTCAGGATTATTTAATATTTCCTAAACTAATCTAACTCAACCTAACCTAACCTAACCCCTGGGAAGGGGGGTAAATCCTGGAGGGTTTCTGTTATAACTAACATAACTAAACCTAACCTAACCTAATTTTACTGAGCCAAAGTGAATCTAACCCCTGCGGAGGTTTCAAACCCATTAGGCTACTCAATATTATCTGACCTTACCTAACCTTACCTAAACCCTGCAGGGAGCCCTAATCCTGCGAAGCTACTCTATATTATCTATTCCTATCTAAATAAACCTAACTTAACCTAAACTAACCAATGCAGGGGACCCTAACCCTTTTGGGATACTCAATATTAATTAAACTAGCCTAACCTTACCTAATTGAATCTAAAATAGCCTGACTCCTGGAGGCAGCTCTAACCCTGCAGGGTTACCCAAGATTATCTTACTAAACCTACCCTACCTAACTCTATCCTAACCCCTAACATAACGGGTCTACTCAATATTACCTAACGTAACCTAGCCTAGCTTAGCCTAACCTAATCTGACTTAATCTATAATAACCTAACCCCTATGGATGTGCTAACCCTTCAAGGGTACTTAACATTACCTAAACTAACTTAACATAGCCTAACCTAACCTAACCCAACCCATGTGGAGGGCCCTATTTCAGCGGGACAACTCAATATAACCTAACCTAATTTAATTTAACCTTGTTTAACCTAATCTAAACCCTGTGGGAGGCCCTGACCCTATGGGGCTACTCAATTTCATCTAAACTAACCTAACTAAACGTAACTCAATCTCTGGAGGAGGCCCTAACCCTGTGGAGCTACTTAATTTTACCTAAACTAATCCCTGTGGAGGAGAGCCCTTACCTTGTTTAACCTAACCTTACCCGTGCAGGGGGCCCTAACTCAGCGGGGCTACTAAACTTTACCTCACCACTGCACTGTGGAGGGCCTCCAGGGCTTTAATCTGATAATTTTTCATTTTTAATATCCGAGGAAAGCTGTCTATAATACGATGCGTTAAATAATTATTACTCAGCTTTAAAAGAAATCAGATTTCAAGTCTTTAACTTCCCTCATGTCCAATTGTTGAAATTTTGAAAGTTTTTTAAATCTGCCGTTTGAATCATATTGTTTGTTACATCTATGATATAAAAGGTTAAAGGAAGCGTTCAATGCCCGTCCCCCTCCTCCCCACTCAAAAACGGAAGGGGTAAAGCTACCTACAACTGCCATTGTTTTCAAAAATGATTATATGAATGGTGTCAAGAAGTTTCAGGTGTCTATCTTGAATAGTAGCTGAGAAAATCACCTTTCCCCTACTCCATTTATGACAAAGTTAAGTATAGATGGACATTTTGGAAATAGAGTAGCTTCGCTACTAAAAAAAAGTGTCATGACATCCTACAAGTAACTCGAATTTTTACATTAGTTTCATACGAAGTTGTCTGCGATGTCATCGCTAATTTTTAAAATCAAATTGATATTTTTGTTATACAAAATTAAATTTCTTGATAATTTTAATTGCTTTTTAATACAGAATGTATATATTCTAAATATAAATTAATTTTGTTTCTACTAAGGCGTTGCAAAATTTTAAGTTCGCCAAAATTGAGATATGCCAGAGAGCCGGACCCACCATTTTAGGATTCACCTGTGTGTCCATTAAGATCTTAAAACTGCTGTTCGAAATCAAATTAAAATTTATTAAAATTAAAAGTTGAAAAATTAATCTTAATGTATAAAACAAAATAACAATCCTTGTTGTATTTCAATATTTTTTTGTGTAACTATGTGGATATCAGGGAAGAAGGGAACATTGGTCTGTAGATATTATGGTACTCCGAAGTTTTATTATTATGCTATTTCACTCATTACCTTTAAATTTTGGTTAGTTTTATTAAATCTTGATTGTATAGTCAAAACATTTCAACTAATTATTTAAATTTCTTATTATATGATTGATAAATTATTAATTGATAAATTGATATGTGAATTTATCAATTAATGTCTTATCCCTTTAGATCCCTGGTGGATATCTACTATGTTACTTTTTGTGTGTCTGTGTGCGTTATTTTTTTGTGTGTGTGTATGTTAATTTATTTGTGTGTGTGGTGTGTTATTGTGTGTGTGTGTAAGTTTGTGTAAATGATATGAGCTAACAGAGCCTTTGTTTCCTTTTAATAATACATTTTCTACATTGATATCAATACACTAGTTTTTAATTGCAAGGCTTTAATACAATTAGTATCGGTCCGAAACGTTTGCTCTTGTCGTTGCTAATTGTTATCTATAGAATGGGTAATTTTGTTTATGATAGGCGGTTATTGTCTTATCCCTTTAGATCTCAGAGTAAATATACCAAAATTAACACTGCTCCTATATTTTAATGTATATTTTTTTAAATATTTGTCAATTTCTTTGATTTTAATATTGTTTTTGATATCCTTATGCAATGATTGATGATTGATCAAAACTAATTTCATAATAATCAAAATTAAAATTAACAAAAAAATATTGCTTAAAATCTAAAAGTGAATATTTTAAAATCTAAGGCATGTTTGTAGTAGGGGATAAGACAATGGACGATAAATTGATTGACTAACCAATTCAATTGAGACATGATAGAATCAACTTATACAATTTGTATACTCTCTAACAATGGATTTATTATAACTTGGATCTTTTACAAGATTATCATTTACTCTAATAAAGTGAAACTTGTATCTGGCTCCCCCCCCCCCCCCATCGACCCATTTTACCTCATCCCCTCCCCTCCTACTGATTGAATGATCTGACCAATAGCAACCTAAATTGATAAGTTTTCTCTTGTCATAATATCCATGTGTATCCTATATCCACTTTTCTAACTAAATTTAATTTCGCCTCATTTATGAAAGATTAAAAATGAGACATTTTCATATTATTGAAAGTTCCATATGTTTGATAAATGTCCTAACATTCCTTGATTTCGGACAGTACTAGTAAAATAAAAAAAAATAGCTAAACTAATTTTAATTGTGTCCTTATAAACTGTCGATAAGATAATGAATAAATAGTTTGCAAAAATCTCTACTAGAAATCAAATCTTAAAATAGTATCATTGAAAGTTTTGCTATCATAATATTTAAAATAAAGCGAGGTGACATTGGACTGAAAATTACTGGTACCCAAAGCTTCATAATACGTTATCCCTTTTCTTAGCTCAAAAACTTTGGGGACTTTAATCTTGGTCGGTTAAGGCTAGCAGTATCAAAACTCTTGAACCTTTATTTTTAATCTATATTAGCTTGCTAAGTTTATTTATAATCATTGGGGATTTACATAAATTTATCTTCCCTTGTATGTTATCGCAATAAAATCTGTAAAACGACTGTATGCAGGCTCCGAGGTTATAATTTCTAAAAAAAGTAATTTTTACAATATTGTATTAACAACACTCAGAAATATTGAATGAATAATGTTTAACCTATGCTTGATGACAATTTTCATAATATAACAAGGACAATAAGTTTAGCATTAAAGTAATTAATAGAGGGTACATGAGCTATATGTAACTTTGCCTACGGGGCGGGGATTCTTGTCCCGTTTTTGTATAGGGACTTTGAAATCAGCTAATAAAGTTAGACAAATAAACACAGGAATTTGCTAGCAGACGAACATGGTCTCCACCATTTAGGCAGGCAGTTGTCTGGATTATACACTTAATGTTTAGCAATAACGATAATAAAAATAATAATATGTTTAAATAAAATAACATATGCTATTAATATTTAAGGAAAAATAATTCTAAAAATAATAGGGATTGTCTGATTGTTTTTAATTTTCAACAATTCAAATGGAATTAATTCTAATATTAACATACTTACCTTAGTTATGAAAAAGCCGTGCAACTTAAAAGAGATATTTTATGTAAATGGTCTAATTTCCTTTACATATTAATACCTGTCAGTGACAACTTTATAATTTCAATTCTTACTTTGAATTTCTTCATAAATTGAATAATTAGAACTAAATTGGAAGTATGTCAAAATAATTTTGGGTACAGATTGTTGGAATTAACCACATCTTCAAGATTTTTTTGTCTGTAGCTTAAGATTTTGATAACTGCTGGTACGATTCAGTTCTCCATATTAGGAACCCTTCACATAAGTACCTAGAAGGGGTTTAGGCTATTTTATGTTTAGATTTAAGTCTCCTTCTATTTTTAATCTTTGAATGCATAGACCTTTGATGCTAGGGGCACAGCCGCAATTAACATCTACACATAATATATAGAGTAGCTGTTGCAAAATTACCATAATGAAAAAAAATAGAATAATTTTCATAGGCGTTGAAATTATTGATGAATTAATCAACTTATTTAAATATTCACCAAATCTTAATCAAGTATTGCTGTAAAACCACCAATATTATGGTTTTAAGTTTTAAACATATATGAATAGGTAGTAAGTTATATTTTGGTTTGTTTGTTTGTTAAGATCTCGCTAACCACTGAACCCATTAGGCTCTATATTTTTCTGGTTCCTATCCCTTAAATGCTAGTGGCTACACTACAAAATATTTTTATTGTAAATATATCGTAGTAACTAAAAGCTTTCTAAATTATAAAAAGACGCTAAAATTATAATTCAATGTAAAAACATTTTTTTTAAAAAGTGTTAATCCTTTTTAAGTCTGTAAAACAACAGTGAATAATTACACGGATCTAGAGGGATAAGACAATGGCCGATAAATTGATGTACATCTCCAATTAGTATATACAAAATTATTCCTTCTGTAGTTTACAATTAGTTCTTGAAAAATGCTCTGACAAGTTAAAATTCGATGAAAGTCCCTTAAACTGTTGAGCTAACGATAACTTTATTATAAAATTTTGGGTACTATTTAATAAACAGTCCAATGTCCCCTCCCTCCCTGGAATAATTACGTATAGTAAAAAATTAGCAAACAGCACGTATATTTGTTCATGCTAGGTTTAACAAATTATAACAAGAATGACAACATCCATAAAAGCGAAGCTTAAAAATTTGACGGTATGACTAACAAATATAGACACTAGTAGAGTGCCAGAACTTAATAAATACAGGACAATGTTCAAGGACATACTAACATTTTTATGATTTGATTATGGAGATGCCTTGCTTTTAAAACTGTACCTTATTGTCCTAGGAATCCATATTCCAAAATTCAGGTGAATGGGATAAATGAATCATACAAAACAGTCTCATAATAATTTTAAACTTCGCATTTTTAAAATGGACTTTCGGACTTTCTAGTAATGATAAATCTAAATCGTACCCAACTTTTACAGGAACAAGGAAGTTTTAAATCGATAGGATTATTCTAAGTCTAAAAATCTAAAATTATTTTTCATTAGCTAACCTTTACATACGTACGTACGGATGAATATACCCTAATTATAGAAAATCTACGCTTTTAAAAATGCAGACTATTTCAACTAATTTAATTAACACACGCCTTAATTTAATGGATATACTAAACGTGGATATATTAACAGGGGAAAATTAGGTTGCTAATATGGACCTCATTTATTGGTCAGTTCGTTTCTTGAAGGAAGGAAGGGGATAATGAGGGTGGGGGTGGATGGCTTATCTTTGGATTAGAGCCGGTTTTCAGCCATATTGAAAAATCGTGTATTACAGACAATTTTGAGAATAAAATTCATAAGATTTTTTCCAGTTTTGCGCCTTTAAACCCTCGGGGCTAACAAAACTTGTATAACACTTTAATTTTTCATTTAAATAATCGCGAAAGCTGTATATATTACGATACGATAAATAACTTTCGTAGGTTCAATATTAACTTTTAAAATTAAATAATAATGCTACCGTTCTGTTTTTTGGTGTGCTGACTCCTATGACAATTAGGCATAACGTTTCAACATTTTTTTTTATTTTATCGACAGATATTCACTAATTGTATTTTTTACAATTTCTGACAAAGATCTTTATCTAATTTTGCAACTTATATAAAAATGATTTTAGTCAAAGCATGTTAACACAATGAGATGTAAATAACAATAATTTTGGTGCTTTTACCACTGACATCCCCCATCTTATTGTTTTTCTAGCCCACAGTTCATTACTGGTGTTGTACTAACACATTGTAGCTATTCTAACCTTTACTAAACCTAACCAAAAATCAGAATCAAGCAATGCCAATTTAAGCTTTTTTTTTGATAGTGCAACACAATGATTAAGATAAATAATTGAATGAAAAGCAAAAAACTAAAGCGATAAGACAATAGTTCTTAAATATATAGACATCCCCATGATGATACACAAAAATACCCCTTCTTTAGATTACAATTAATGATTGAATCGTTTGGACACTTAGCTTAATTAACTCACCAAACAAAAGTCCCCAAAGCTATTGAGCCAACGGATAAGAAAGCGTTATTATAAAACTTTGGGGACCCAATGTCCTCTCCCTCCGTGATAAATATATGTAGTAAAACTGTATAAATTCCTTCACAACTTACAATTAGAGATAATTATAATTAGAATCATTTAATGAATTTAATTAAAAAGAGTTGTATGTGTGTGTTTTAAATTATTCTATTTTTAGCAAGATTACTAAATGTTCTGTTTTGTTCTTTATCACATCGTATTTGAGATATATTTTAACATTAAAACTGTTTTTTGTTGGCCCTGAGGGGGAGAAGTTCTGGGATAACAAAACTGGTATTAATATTATTATTTGTATCTAACTATTCCTGGAAAATTGTCTGTAATAATTTTTCAGTATGGCTGAGAAGCAGTGATTTCGAAGTCATAATGGAAAACTCTTTTTTTTTATATTTAATTTGATTATTTTTTTTTGCATAAATATATCTTGTAATAGTTTTTAATAATACCGTTTTCATACCTCATACCTCATATCCAAGTAGGGAGGGGACATTGGACTGAAAATATACACGTTCTCTAATTCGTTATCTAAAAAGTTTTTTCATTAACTTTGATATAGGTGTTTAAACTTTTTAAGCAATTGTATACAAAAAAAATATTAATTTGTTTATCAACATCAACATCAAAAATATAAATATTTTTTTATTGTCTTATCCCTTAAGATCCCTGAAAACGACACTAAATTTTTATTAAATTCCAGTCTCGCAAAGGAGTTATATTATCGCAATAAAATTTAATTCGGCAGATGAATAAACTTAATAAAACACTTTACTACATTTTTCTTTTATATGCCTTCCAGGGATTGTGAACTAGTTTCTGAATCATATAATAGTTCATGTTTTTTTTCACAAATACCGTATATCTACTTAATTGCCTGGGAAGCTTCTTATTGGTTTAATTTAATTAAAGATTAAGAAAATCAGTCTTGAGAAAAAATGTATTTCTTTATTATTCCTGAAATCTTACCAGGCTTTTTGTAACTAATTTATTCTATTTTATAGCTATTATGTTTTATATGAATTCTTTGTAACAACCAGCTCTTTTCATAATCTCAAAACCTTTTATTTTTTGGGGGTACTATTACAGCAACTATATGACGTAAATATGTATGTTTTTATAACTTAGATTTAAATTTGTAAGATATGTAGTTGCAACCTTAAAAGAATCGAAGGTACGAACGTATTCAAAAAATAATTCCTAAAAAAAAGGTTGACGTCTTTAGTTCAGACGTGGTTAAGGCCGAAATTCGAACCATTCCTCGACTAGGAGATACACTACGCCATACTTAATATAAAGTAAAAAACATTTTCCATATGACCTCGAATCCGATTGATATCCGCTGAATTAGAATCCGTTCTCAGAAAATTTACCACGGATATTAAAAAAAATCATCAAATCAAACTTAGCTTTGTTAGCCTGGGCTTTGGATGTTTGGGGTTATAAAAACTGGTTTAATCTAATAATTTTTTATTTTAATATCCACGGAAAGCTGTCTATAATACGTTGTGATAAATATTTATTCTAAACTTATTTTAAAATAAAGGTAGGGCTTAATCATTTTATTAACCCTTAACGGTCGGGTTTTTTCTATCTCATTTTCTGTGTGTGAAAGATAAAGAGCCCAAACTGCTTGACTTTTTAAGTATGGGTATGACACATAACTGAGAGTTGGAATTTTTTGAATATCTCCATCCTGGCGGGCACAGGATGCCAGCAAACCTGGCAGGGTCATCCAGGTAAAGAGCAAAAATATTTTTTTGACTAAAACAAAGCATTTTATCATACCAATATACTAAAAAATCCTCTAGTAGTACATCCTTATATTAAATACAGGTGTTCAAGTCACTTTCAGGTTCCAGGTATGATCCTGCAGGTCCTGATCCTCCAGGTCTCCAGAAATCTTTAAAAGGCTCCTGTGGCCGCAATTTTTGACTTAGAGACTTCAAATTTTAAACTTAAGCTTTTCTTACATGTCTACATAACGTATTAAAATTTCATGAAGATCCGCCGCCGTTTTTCCGCCGACTGCGGTGGCTGGCAGCTGCCAAGTACAGCTGCGGCCGCTGAAATTTATATTTTGATATTTCTAATGTAAAATTTACATTAAGATAAACATTTTCTGGAAAAAAAAATTTCTTCTAGCTTCAAAAATAAGAAAATTACAGCCGTTTGAAATTTTTAAGTAAAAAAGGACCTAAAAACAAAGGTTGTTAAATAAAAGGGTGAAGGAAGCGAAAATTGACTTAGACTTATAAAAGGTCGGAAATTCATTATCAAACAGGGGACTTGCACAAATTTAGCCCTCTAGCTTTAATAGGAACTGAGATAATAAGGGGGGGCGTTGAACGCCCCCCCCCCCCCCCCCCGACTGATTAAGGTGTGGCAAGGGGCCCGACTGTAAAGGGTTAATGTGATATTTTTATATCCGAAGTAAATGTCAATTAAAAATAAAATATAAATCTTACGTAAACAAGGATGAAAACATCAGTTACGGAGAAGTTGTTTAGCCAACGAATGAGAAATCGTTATCATAAAACTTTGCAGACTAGTGTAATAAACAGCCACATGGACCCTTCCTCCCTGGGTAATATTTACTAAACCCAACTGGGAATAAAAGTATTAGAGAGAGAGAGCAATGATAAAAATATTTTATCATTTTGTGCAGGGAGGAAAGGGAACATAGAGCTGTAAATCATACTGGTTCCCAAAGTTTTTAAATACGACCTCTAATTCGTTTGCTTAAGTCTTGATTGTTTGGTTCAAACTAAATTACAATGTCAACTATATTCAAACAATAATTTAAATACATTTACAGAAAGGGATGTACATCAATTTATCATCCAATATCTTATCCCTTAAGATCCCTGTAGATATATTATGAGAGGAAATATTATAAATTGTGAAATTCACGGTGACATTGCAGAAATTATCTCTCTTGAGAGAAACATTTAGCAGGGAGGGAGAGGACATTGTACTGTTTATCACACCAGTCCAAAAAGTTTTATATTAATATAACTTTAATATATTTTATTATTTGCTGGCTTAAATTTTGATTGGTTGTTTCATTGAGTTGAGCGTCCAAACGTTTCAAGCACTAATTTAAATCTAAGAAAGGGATAATTTTATGTATCCTCAATTTAAATGAACATAAACTTATCCCTTTAGATCCCTGTACCTTTATGTTAAAATAGTTTAGATATTAAGAGCATAAATTATATTTATTTTAATGGGAAAGCGTAAAATGTCTGTTTGTCATTTCCATATTTAAAAAATAATTATTTTTAAAGCTCATAAAGCTTTTGATTTCTTTCAGTTTTGCTTTTAATACAATTAATCTTAAGTGTTTATAATACGACGCAATTAATATTTTCATTTATGTATTTACTTTCTCGAATACGATTCCAATGATTTATTGCATATATTATGAATCATCCTTTTTTTCATTTTAATGAAGCTTTAAAGTAATTTAATACAGTTTTAAAAAAAGTATGCAACTATTTAGATAAGTTGATAGATATACAGTTCCAAATAAAATACATTATCTTGATAAAACAAATCCAAAATTAAATGTTAATCTGTTATAAATTAGATATGCTACATAATGAAGGGGATTTGGAAAAAAAATAATATAAAGTGAAGTTTTCTTTTCAAAGCGAAGCTATTCTATAATTTCCGTACGTCACAGTTAGCACTTTTTGTTAATTTGGGCATTTTAATTCTCTAAAACATAATGATTCTTATTTTTTGTATGATATAATTATAATATTAATCTAATATTTTTAACAATGATTCCTTGAACATCAAGACACAACATTTTAAGCCAAGTATCTTTACAATCAAGTATGTACAATATGTAAGTATTTCCTTAATCAGAATCCTGTATTTACCTAATTTTATTATAAGCTTAAATACATTTTTTGGTCCTACCCCAAACGTAAGAGTCCCAAACGTCAGAGTGGACAAACGCAAGAGTCCCAAACGCAAGAGTCCCAAACGCAAGAGTCCCAAACGTCAGAGTGGGACAAACGTCAGAGTGGGACAAACGTCAGAGTGGACATTGCTTAAGTAAAACATCAGAGTCTATGCTATTTTAATTATATGACAAAAAATAGACAGTTAGGCCCCCTAGCCTGCCTAGCCGCGGGCGCTCGGCCCCCTAGCCTATAACCTAACCTAACCTAATCATAAAGAAAATGACTCTGGCTGCAGCACTCAGCACCCTGGCCTACCTAGCCGCAGCGCTCGGCCCCCTAGCCTGCCTAGCCGCGGGCGCTCGTCCCCCTAGCCTATAACCTAACCTAACCTAATCATAAAGAAAATGACTCTGGCTGCAGCACTCAGCACCCTGGCCTACCTAGCCGCAGCGCTTTAATGATTATAAAATCGAGACTCATACGTTTTACTTATAAAATGTCCACTCTGACGTTTGTCCCAAAAATCCTGCGTTTGTCCACTCTGACGTTTGTCACACTCTGACGTTTGTCCCACTCTGACGTTTGGGACTCTTGCGTTTGTCCACTCTGATGTTTTTCCACTCTGACGTTTGGGACTCTTACGTTTGTCGTGGAACCCATTTTTTTATACTTTTTATTAAATCTTCTGCTAATAAATTTTTGACATTCTAGAAGTGTTCATGTTAGTTTGTTCTACCGTTTGATTTCAGATCTTCGCTTTTATGGATAATTTCATTATTTTTAATATTCATTTACTGTTTGCTAAAGGAAATGATTCGCAAAAACACAAGACAACCATATTGTTAGCCCCTCCTTGATTTACTTCTTGGTAGTTTTGATTATAATAATAAATCATTCATTTTATAGTAATTTCCCTCAAAGTTCCAGTAGAGCAATTAACCACCCCCCCCCCCCTCTTTTTTTATAGAGAAATCGAAAATGAGGGGAAGAGATAGTTTTTGTTTAGATGCCCAACCCAATGGGGGCTACCCAGTACCCAATATAACCTATCATTACCTGAACTAAATTAATAAACAAACCATCGAAAATACTACTACTTTATTTTTTTTCTTCAAAAAAAGTGGGTAGGGGGTTTTGTTCTCAACAAGGCTCTTTGAGAGAAGTTGCTTATTTTTCAGCTTATTTATTTCTTATAATAAAATTATTCATCATTATACTTTATTTAGCAATCTTATTCACAGTAAATAACAAGGACTATTATGAACATAAGTAGCACAGGAAAAGGATTTGAAAAGGTAGATAAAAAATTAAGATCAATTTTAGATACTGTAAATAAATCACAGAATATGACTTATTGTTTAAAAAGCAATTTAAGATTTAAAATGTTTAAAAATGCAAAAAAAATAAGATATATTAGTTATAGAGCAGTTATAATCAGGGATAAGACAATGGGCGTTAAAATAGTTCATATCTTCAATTAAGATACACAAAATTACCCCTTCTATAGGTTACAATCAGTGCAGTGTTTGAAACGATTAAACACTTAACTTGATAAACCAACCAATCAAGATTTTAATAAAACTCTCCAAAGTTGTTAAGCCAACGAATAAGAAAACGTTAATATAAAACTTTGGGGACTAGTGTTATAAACAGCCCAATGTCCCCTCTCACCCTGAATTGCACTAACAATAATAGATTTATGATAGCCATAGCTGTTATTCTTTTTATTAATTCAGGATGACTTTTAATTTAATTATCATTGGAATTTGAGAACAAATTATGCAAACAAGAGACAAGGAGTTTATTCTTCATTGGATCAGAGATGTCGCTGTTACACCTCTCTCCCATTATTTTTAATAAACTGAAAATTATAACAGGGGATAAAGTTTTCGTTTGATTGTTTATTCTTGGATTGGGGCTAGGACTTCTAGCAGGGTTTTGGCATATGAAAAAAAACTAACCCCCTACCCCCTTTTTTCTCAAAGAAGAATATACTTTTTTAAGAAAATCACCGCAAATAAAATTCAAATTATTGTAATAATCACATACAATTTTCAAAAATCAATATAATTTTTTAAAAATCAAAAATTGATTATGAAATAAATACTCAAATACAAATGTTCTTTTAGCTTTAGATAAAAAAAACCTTACTACATTATCTTATATAGAGTGATCAACACAGTTTAATTAAACATGTTATTTTTATTTGATAAGTCCAATACACAGTGTTTCATGTCAAGAACAATCTTCAGTTAGATAAATAAAAATACATAATGCTTTAATGAGCATAAATTCTATACTGTTTATTAAAAACAAAAGATGATTTTTTTCTTGCAGTGGAGGTAAGGAACGAGTGGGGGGGGTAATTTTGCATAATAAAAAGGGAAATTATCTTATAGGATAAAAAGAAAACTTAAAGAAAAGAATTTGACCATCATACCTGGAATCTTTATGGAATATAAAACCAGGGAAGGAGGGTACATTGTACAATTACACTAGTCCCTAAAGTTTCATAATAGCGTTTTCTCGTATTCATTCGAATCCGGTGGATAGGAACCGGTTCTCATCCATACGAAAAAACTATGTCTAGCATCGTATTTTATCCAGCTTTCTACGAATATAAAAATGTACAATCATAAGATTAAAACCAGTTTTTTTAGCCCGTGCCTACGGCACCTAGGGGCTAAAAAACTTGTTTTAATCTTATAATTGTACATTCTATATCCGCGGAAAGCCGTTTATAATACGATGCGAGAAATAACTATTCCTATTTCGTTGGATTAACAATTTTGAGGATCGACTTATTGGATTTTCAAAGGTTGGTTTATTACGTTGAGTGTCCAAATGTTTCAACTATAAATTGTAATCTACAAAAGGGGTAATTTTGTGTATAATCATTGGTTATTCATCGGCATTCGCCTTATCCCTTTAGATCCCTGGCATAAAAGACAAAGATATCCTAGATACTTCCATACAATAAATTTCCAGATAACCCCATACAACACAATTCCTTAAGGTGTTGTAATTCTATGCTCCGATGAATTTAGAATGACCCTTTGTCTACAAATCCCTGTAGATTTTATTCAAAGTGTTCAATTAAAACAGTTTAGATTTTATCATTTTATAATTTGTGGATTACTGTCTGCTATATATGATTTTCTATATGATTTAGAACTAGTTCTAATCCAGAAGATAATCTTTTCAGAAGCCAGACTGGAAAAAAACATGTTACATTTCAATAAAAAACTAAAATTATCTAATACTTAAAAAGTAAAAGTCAAATAAAAAGCCACTTGGGTGAAAAAGTTTTTCTACTTTATCATATTTTTTTAATAAACAAGCAGCTATGCTCCTAGTTCACTTTAGGGATTGTGGTGGAGTCCATTTTCATTAAATTTTAATGAAAATAAATAAATGAAAAAAAGTAGAGATGGAGAATTTTTTCTAGATGTTTTTTTGGGAGGGTGAAGGTCACCTCCCCAAAAAAGTTTGAAAGGAGAACCATATCAGTTAAAACCATCCTAAGACCAAATGTTTAAGTAAAATAGCTTAAAACCATCTCTGGATTTATGTACAGGTTTCCCAAAAAGGAGAACCCAATCTGTTCAGTACTTATATAATAAGATTAAATGATCCAATTTGTATTTCCAACTGAACACCATCTTGTGAAATGTCCAGAATATAAGTCAAGATACACATCGGGCCATTGATAAACTCCTTTGTTAAACTTAATCTTATTACAATCCTAGTGATTGATCGAGCTGGTTAATATCATTTCTCCCCCCTTTATCCAATCTAAATAATCAGATATGGTAATTTTAAAACAAAAGTGGCTACGCCCCCTAGAGGCCTCTAGGAGCACTTGAATTGAAGAAAACATATTTTGTGAGGGGTAATATGTTTTTTTTATAGGCATTTTCTCTTGGGAGGATGTACGTATCCTCCCTCAAAATAGTCAATAACCTACCCTAAACCTATAAGCTATTCTGTAAAGAAGAACCATATTGGTTCAGTGGTTAGTAAGATCTTAAGCTACAAACAAACAAAAAACCTTATAGGATAATCTACAGGACAACGATCTGTCTTGTTTAGCTCTATCATTGATTTCAAAAAAGCTTTAAATAAACCAGGTATTGCTTGTCAGGTCTTAAAAATTTAAATATTTTTAATTTGTGTGATGTTCAGAATTACAGAAATCTTAAGACAATGCACATGGCCGATAAATTGTTTTAAAATTACACAAAATTACCCCTTCTGCAGATTACAATTAGTGGTTGAAATGTTAGGACACTCACCTGAATGAACCAATTAAATTCAATAAAAGTCCCCAAAGTTAACAAGCCAACGAATAAGAAAACGTTATTATAGAACTTTGGGTACAAATGTAATACACAGCTCAATATGCCCTCCTTCTTTTCCAGAAATTGTTTGAGAAGAAGCACTAATGTTTTAAATCTGGTTAATACTAATTTTAAAACCATTTTACCAATAATTTGATTATGAAAGTTGTGGTAAATTCATATTGAACAAGGACAGCCAAATTTGCAGATAAAAGATAAAAAATTTCAAATTAGTAAGATATTTAAAGGTTTATCATAGCTAATATTATTTGAAAATTGATATATTATTACTTGGATCTTACTCCAGATTTTCATGTTCTCTAAAAAAGTTAAACTTGCAGCAGGCTGAAATAAAACCCCCTTTACCTCATCACTTCCCTCCTACTAGATGCACGATCGGACTATAAACGAGTTCCATATTAGCAAGTTAAATTGACGAAAATTTTTCCTCTGTCATAATATCCACGTATTTTTTACATCCATTTATTTGAAAAAGTATTTTAATAGACTTCATGATATCAATAAATCTTACATAGATACATATTACGAAGTAGTAAGGTTTTGTTTTTCCTATAAAATTTTGATAACCTCAATACGCATTTGATTTTACTTTAGGTTTCGGGATATATTATCCTTTAATTAAAGTCTTTGGGTGGTTTTACGCCATTTTTGAACTATTCCTTCCACAATAAAAAGCCCCTAAGGTGAATATACAGGTAGAGTAAAATATATTCAGGGAACCGATTATTTATAGAAATGTTGTACAATCTAAATAACAAAGATAAAGAAATATAAATAAAAGTAAACATAAGTTGACTAATTATGTTTTGTTGAAAATATCCATCAAATTGAAAAGTGAACCTGTCCGTACGAAGTTATATAGTTTTAAAGGCAATACTTTTATTTAATTAAGGTCGGTCCGTCAGTATGCCATGTTAGCAACGGATATCTCATATCACTATTTTTGAATGTTAGAATTGTCCTATCAATGTCAAGCTTTGCATTCTTATTTCTGTTTGTCCACACTTTTACATCATTTTTTACGTGATTTAGTGGTCCTGTAATCATAATTTTTAAAATGGTGATTCTAAGAACGATCAGGCGCTTTGATATAAGGAAATCATCACAAAATATCTATTATTAAAAATTTTAGTGTTATTATGGTTCACTTTTATTAGGTTGGAAATTGATTATTTTTAGTTTTGTATTCATTGAAGCAAATCTATATTGCAATAAGTAAATATTTTCTCAACAAACTCTTTACTTTGCATAGTTGTACATCATACTGTTTGTATTTTTACTCTCTATCTATCTATCTATCTATCTATCTATCTATCTATCTATCTATCTATCTATCTATCTATCTATCTATCTTTCTATCTATCTATCTATCTATCTATCTATCTATCTATATATCTATCTATCTATCTATCTATCTATCTATCTATCTATCTATCTATCTATCTATCTATCTATCTATCTATCTATCTATCTATCTATATATCTATCTATCTATCTATCTATCTATCTATCTATCTATCTATCTATCTATCTATCTATCTATCTATCTATATATCTATCTATTTATCAAATAAGCCTATCCTTTTATCCTTATAATCTCACCTTTAAGTATAAATTTATCTTAATTCTTTATATTTATATTTTCATTCAGATACTTAGAATAAATTCTAAACTTATGATGTAATTTAATGATGTGAATCTAAAACAACTAAACCTGACATAAAGATAGCAAGATGATTGACTGTATATCTATGCGCATTTACAAAAAGAATAAACCATTGGACCAATATAGCTCACCCTTACATTTAAGATTCTTCAATGTTCTGGAAAGGTTTATAACTATTTTGGTTAAGGGTAACTTCAACTTTATGAGATAAATCATACCAAGAACTTATTCATTGACCTATGTGAAGCTCCCCTAAAATTCAGAACTCAATCGGTTAAGTAGTTAGCGAGATCTTAACTAATTTGATATAATAGGATAAACTTTAGCTATTTTCAAGATTTAACTGTTTTAAAGAGGAAACATTTCTACTTCTTGTTATAAAGGTGCTTATTTTCTATAATTATTTCTATTGAAATATTTATTTTTATCATAGATTATATTATCCTATAATAGGAGTAGTAAGGTTTTTAGTCTGTCAATAAAGATATCACAAACCACTGAATCGAATAAACTATGCATTTTATAAAAGTTGAACATAGGTTTTATAGTTGCTTTAAGGAATTTTAATTTAAATAAAAGTTGATGATATATTAATACATACTAACAAACCATATTTTGATTTATTTGTAATATTTAAATTATGTTATGCAAGAAAAAAAAATATTTATTGTTTATGGACTTGATTATTCTTGTTGTTTAATAGCTTCTAGTCTAGCCATTGATAAGATAAGATATGAATGTTTCAAAGCAGTAAAAAAATATATCATTATCTTAATTATACAATCCTGTATGTCTGAAAAATTTTTAAAATTGATAAATTTATAATTTTATTGCGAAAATACTCTATAGGTAATTAAAAATGTGAAAATGTGTGTAACTGTATTTTTTTATGAGATTGTATATTAAACTTCCCACAGGCTTGTCTCAAAAATTAAAGTTTATGTTCAAATATCAATATTATTAATCTTATTTAGATATTTTGAAATATTTACTTAGGCTTTCCATATTTTGATTTGAACAGCACCAAGACTATTTTTAGCACATTATATTTTTTTCAGTAAAATTCTACCATATTTTGTTCTGTTTCTTTGTCTGTCTTTCCTTTTAACTAACATGATGTTTGTTTGTAGGAATGACATCATTATTCGATGAAAATTACTAGATATCCTTTAAAGAACAGCTTTATGTCTAGGGTATGTTTTTAACTATTTTGGGTGAGAGTACCTTAAACAACCCAGAATAAAACGTCCGTAGAAAAATCAAGCCTTCTCAAACTATTTAGCAAAATAAATAACTATTTGAAATTATCCTAAAACCATCTAATAATAAAAACTTCAAATTATTTTCATGTTTAATAAATACTCATGTTTTTTTTTCTCGTTCTTGCTTATTCTGCTAATTTTGTACATTTCTTAGGAATAGACATGTTATATAACAAATGTCCTTTTATGGTTGTTGACTTAACAACTCAACATTTTTTTCTTTTATCTCCTTATGCATGCAAAAGTGTATATGTGTTTCTTAAAATTTCGCTAACCACTGGATCATTTAATAACCGCCTTTCAGAGGATGGTAAAGGTCTTTGGCGAGATTTAAAAATATTTGGTACACTGCACCATCCCCCCAAAATTGACCCTTGAAAAAGTTTTACGTGTTATTGAAATTTCGTTCTAAAATATCAAAAATATATTTTTTTCGCATCGTAATATATAGGCAGCTTTCCGCAGATATTAATATTAAATTATAAAAGATTAAAACCAGTTTTGTTTGTTTGACCCGAAGGGCTGAAGTCCTAGTGTAACAAAATTGGTTTTAATTTTATACCTAATCTTTATTATACATAATATTCGTGAAAAGTATAATATGATGCTATACATATTCTTTCATTATGACTTAGAACCGGTTCAAATCGGTTTCAAAGCCATACTGGAAATGGCATTATAGTTTTATTTATTACAAGTAGAAATTTTTCCAGAGATAAATCAAGTTTTTAATAATATTTATAAATCTAATTTAAATTCTCTAGTCGCGACAATATAATTGAAAAAATGAACATGGTGCATCGGCCGCAATTACACAATTTTTAAAGACAATTTATTCTAGGAAGGTAGGGGTCATTGGGCCGTTTATTTCACTAGTTCTCAAATTTTTATACGTTGCCTTAATGACTTTTATTTACTTTTTATATGATGATTATCTAAATTGAGTGTCCACACGTTTCAATTATTAATGGTAATGTACAGAGGTTGAAATTTGGAGCATCATTTGGAATATGCATCAATTTATCGGCCATTGTCTTATCCTTTTAGATCCCTGATTAATTCGCAGTTAAAGTTTTGCGGCTAAAACATCTAATTATAACAAGTGCGGATGCTTACCAGCCGCTAAAAAATAAAAGCGGCTGGGATACCTTTGTAAGAAGGATAGGCAGTTTGTTCAGGTTTTATACATTGCAATCTTCATATACAAGATAAGGATCAATATTCCCAAAACATATTTAGATTTAGAGGATATATTTTTTCTTGTGTCTAACCCCCCGTCCCCTAACCTTACCTGGTCAAAATAACAATTAATACAAGAATAAACTAACCACCTATATTTTCAATTTATTTCAAAAGTAAGGAGGGGGCTTTTTCTGTTGGACTAGGCAATTTGAAGGAGAGCACCTTTATTTTTTGTTATGAGTACTAAAGTTTTTTTTAGTTTTTTTTTAAATTCTTTTTTTCAATTAATAAACACTGTAACAGTATACATTTCTCTATGAAGAAAGCCTTTCTAGAATTTTGTTTAAATTTTGAAGATAAATGTCTATTTCATTGAAAAATTAAATATTCTATTATCCACATTCTTATTAACAACACCCATGTTAATTGCTTCAGTTAAACATTTTATGACGACGTGCTACAAAAAATAAACAGACAAACAGACAGACAAACAGACAGATAAACAGACAGACAAACAGACAGACAAACAGACAGACAAACAAAAAGACAAACAAACAGACAATCAAACAGACAAACAGAAAAACAGACAAACAGACAGACAGACAAACAGACAGACAGACAAACAGACAGACAAACAGATAGACAAACAGACAGACAAACAAACAGACAAACAGACAGACAAACAATCAGATAAACCGACAAACAAGATTATCTTAAATCAAATATAAAAACGTTAATTGCTTCAGTTAAACATTTTATGACGACGTGCTACAAAAAATAAACAGACAAATAGACAGATAAACAGACAGACAAACAGACAGACAAACAGACAGACAAACAAAAAGACAAACAAACAGACAATCAAACAGACAAACAGACAGACAGACAAACAGACAGACAGACAAACAGACAGACAGACAAACAGACAGACAAACAGATAGACAAACAGACAGACAAACAAACAGACAAACAGACAGACAAACAATCAGATAAACCGACAAACAAGATTATCTTAAATCAAATATAAAAACGTAACGTATCAATATTTCGCAGCACCTTTGCAAAACCGAGAAATTGTTGCGAATAATCGCGCTAATCTTTGCATAACTCTTGTGTGTGTATCTCCCCAACCATCTCGCAGCGTCTGAGCGTGTGTGTGTGTATGTGGTGTGTACATGTGCAATATAATTTGCAATCCCCCCCCCCCCATTTCATCTGCATATTATGGTATCTTCTTCCTATTGTATAGTTGGTGCTTCTTTCTTCGGTGTACGCACAAACTAAACAAATTTTATTGTAAACAAAGCAAAAATAAAATTGTTGCTTTTAATTGATGCTATATGCTTTTATCGTATCCCTATAAAAAAGTATTATGATGTGATGTCTGTCTGTCGGCATTGCAACAAAAGGTAAAAAGGTAGAAGACAATGGCTGATAAATTAATGTACATCACCAAATTATCCCTTTTGTAGATAACAATTAGTGGTTGGAACAATGGAACACTTGGACCAACCAATCAACCAACCAATCAAAGTCCCTAAAAGTTCCCAAAGTTATTAAGCAAACGAATAAGAAAACGTCATAATAAAACTTTGGGGACTAGTTTATTGTCGAATGCCCCCTCCCTCAAAGTATCTCATAACAAGTAAATTAAATTTCAGTTTAAAATCAAGTTTAATCTTCCTTAAAAGTTATTATCTTTATTCATTAAGTTAATGTTAAATAATTTTTATTCTATCTAAAAACAAAACAAACATAAAATTAAATATGTTTGCTTTGGCCTTTTTTAGCCGTTCTGATTGAATACCTTTGTTAGCACTTTTAGAGCTTTCCTCCTGACCACATCCTTCCTTTCTTATATCCCACCCGTTCGTTCGTCTGTCCATGCATATTTCCGTCATAAAATATTTCCCCCCTTTTTTCTTCTCTATCCCTTTTTTCTGTTTCCTAAGAATTTCTTCTTAGATGAAAGAGAGAGTGATAAAGACCAATCCCTAAAATTAACTTCCTTACAAAACAACCAAAAATCATAATTGTTTTAGTAATAAAAAAATAAATATAATAATATCAAGGGAACGTAAATATTCTAGCAGATATTAAAGATAGACGGCTAATTTTTTTGTGAAGATTCCCAAGAACATTCAAATTAAGATAGAATGCCCTGATTTTGTATGAAGATTTAAAGACCACTAACTTCTACTCCACAATTTGAAATGTCCGTTGACATATGTTACTGAGTGTTTCTGATGTATATACTTTTGGAAAATATGATTTTTTTTCATTGCTATTAAAGATACTTGTTTCAAATTTGATAAAAGATTATCATGGACAAGGAACAACGTTTCCTTCTATCTGCTTGGTTGTTCTTACTACTAATGAATATTGTTATCTCTGTTTTTTTTAAAGTTTTTCTTGTCTGAAGCTTAGGATAACAAAACACCAAACTGATTGATTTCTCCTTATTAGGAAAGCTTCACATATGTCCCGAAATAGAAATTGGCTATTTTACTTTCAGATTTAAGCCACGGGATGGTTTTAGGCTATTTTTAAGCCTTTCTTTTCCATTTTTTATACAACACCCGTAGATGCTAGGAGCGCAGCTGCTAGTATTTATATTTTGCAAATTTTTTTTTGCTGTTTTATATGGTAGTACAAAAATGAGTTTCCCTTTCTAACATATACATAAACAGTACCTATATTTTATCTATCTTTCTATCTACTTCCCCTTTCCCTCTCTTTCTCTTTCTGTTTTAGCCACCTATATAGCTGTGTGTAATTCATTGCTCGTATTGGTTTTACCATTAATGTTTTGCCACAAAAGCATCACATTACAAAAGCATAATAAAGTGAGTAGAAATTATGGTGTAAAAATGAGGGGAAAAATGTTTGCAGAAATTACCTTATATAGTTATGTGCATCTCTAAATGTAAATATACAAGTGTATAAATTTGGCAGCAACAAGGGCCTGGGTGACAGTTGGTGTGTGTGAAGTCAGCTAGAAACATACAAACAGACCAACGGACCAACGATACTTTACCAATTTGTTTTGGAGGCAATAGGTATTTATAGAATTTAACACATTCTTATTTTTAAAAGCGAAGCTTTTCTATAATAAGGTTTGTTTGTACGTCTGAAACGGATAGCTCTAATCGTTATTTATGACATTATGATTTCTGTAATAGATAGGTACGATATAAAAAGTGTAGGAATAGTATATTCTTACTTGAAATTACATTTTAAAACATTGATTTTTGTGAAATTGTATCTTAGGTACACAAAATGTGAGAATGTCCTTATCCTGTATATAAGCAATTTCACTAGAAATTAGATAAATTTTGTTTAGACCATGAAATTTAAATGTAAAAACAATTCTAGACTACCCTGAATATTGAACAATAAGCAAATCTGTACTACAATTCTTTCTATCTTTCTGTCTGTATTGTTTTAAGTATTTTTAAAGTCTTAATTGGTGGAAAAATTTAAACAAAAAAACTCCTAAAAACGTTTTCGTAATTTGTCAGCTTAACAACTTTTGGGACTTTCATTATATTTTGATTAATTGGTTCATTAATTTGAGAGTTTAAACGTTTCAACTAATAATTGTAATCTACAGAAGGGGTAATTTTGTGTATTATCATTGGGGATGTACATTAATTAATCGGCCAACTCTTAACCTTTTAAATCCCTTTAAACTTCCTCAATATAATCTCAAATTTACACGGGGGTTAAAAGTTATCAAACATTATGTTGATGTCAAATTGACGTTTATTTGACCTTTTAATAAAAAATGTAAGTAAGACGGACAACATCCATTAAAGCGAAGCTCTACAAATCAAATGGAAATATGCTTATTAAAAGAAATATATATTGACTGCAATCAAAGAAACCTAATGTCACTTCGATCGAAATATTAAAAAAAGTTTGATGTCGTCAAACAGTTTTCGTTTTTAGACTTGATTAATATTATTTTGCCAGAAAATTTACTCGAAAATTTTGACACCACTGTTACAATTTTGACACCCACTTTAAAACCAAAATCTAGGGGTTGTATTATAGATATCAAGAGGGGTATATTTTTAGAGTTAGGAGGTTGAATAGAACCCTCATAGGTGTCCAAACACTCACTCAAGAAAGTGTCACTGATTTCGCGTGCAAATGTTTGAATTTAAGGGGGGGGGGGCGGGGGGGGCACTTTACCTTAACGCCTCCCTTGGCAGTTTTAGGGGATTTTAAAGGGATGTGGGGTGTAGAGTATCCACCCCCTTTAATTTTTCTAGGGGGTGGATACTCTTCTGTACCCCTCTGTGTCTAATATGTAGTAGGATGAATCGTCATTTATTAAATCATGCTTTGGTTTAATGGTCGATAACGGACCTAATTGTTTAAAAGTCATAAAAGCAAAGATAAACAGATCATACGGACAAACGAACATTGACTGCACGCACTTTTAATCTACTTATACAAGGTATTTTTTTCTCGAAATCTGAGCAAAAATTTTATGCAAATATGTTGTTTAATATATTTGATATTAATGAACTATCGTTATTATACTTCCTTATAAAGATGCTCTGCTTAAAACATGGTGTCAAAACTTTCTATGAATAACCATTTGAAAAATCATTGTAATAGGAAAAATTTGTTTAAAATAGATCATTCGGACTTTTAGTAATCCTATAATATAAAGTAAAGTTTTTTTGCCTGTAGCGAAGGATCTCGCTAACCGCTGAACTAATATGGTTCTTCTTTACAGTGAAGCCTCTTATGGGCTCTGAGATGGTTTTAGGCTATTTACTTTCCTTTAAAAATAAGTCTGGGTATGGATTTAGGCTATTTTCTGCATTTTGAAAATAGAGCCCCTAGATGCTGGAAGCGCAGCCGCTAGTGATTTAAAAAGTTGAAATACATTGTTTTAGAAGTTAGGTTTTGTTTAAATTTATTACTTTATGGATGTTATCATCCTTGTTTTAAAACCATATAGTCTCGTTACATAATAAGGCTATAAATTGATCTGAAACACATTAAAAAAATTTAAATAGCACATAATCTTGTCAACTTGTCAAGATAAAATCAAAAATGTAAAAAGGATTTATTAAATAATAAAAATAAAGACAGACATACAGACACTGTTATGTAATATTGCATAATTTTTTTTTAATTACTTTTTAAGCATTGGTTTTCAAAATCAGTTATGTATATTTATATTTTCTGTTTATGGAAAAGCTTTTTTTTATTAGGGTAATTTGAATTAAAGCAAATCTGAACTTATCATAACATGAAATCAAAAGTAGCTTTAATTGGCTTGACGTCCCCTCCCACCTCCTCACATTTTTAAATTCTTGTAATTTGGGATATGACACGGTGTCATTGACACCCCCCCCCCCCCCCTTCTGTGTTGTGTACTATAATGAAACTTAAACGTATTTATGCAATTAATACAAGTTAAAAAATTAAGGTAAGTTTCCATAATTTTTTGTCTTAATCTTAAGATCTCACTAACAACTGAACCGTTTGTTTTTATCTATTTTAGGGAACCTTCACATAAGTCCCGGGTTGGTTTTAGGCTATATTTTCCATTTTAAGACTTAGGATGGTTTTCTGCTCTTTTCTACATTATCAAATACAAAGCCCCTAGTGGCTAGGGCACAGCTGCTAGGTTTATATAAATTATTATTATTTAATTTCTTTCGGAGGGTTTGGGGAAGGATGATAAGAGGGGGAGAATTTTTAACATATTTGTTATGCAATGTAAAACCATGTTGTAGCTATTAAACCAAGCCCAATTTTAAATAGGCTTCAATATATTACTTCTTATGTCCTTGGGGCTAATTCTAATAAACGTTTTTCATGTTTTGCAAGTTTTTCTAAAACAATTATTTTTTGCTACTTTCATACGGAATTTGATGAAGTCATAATATTAGTTTTACAGGGAAAGAAAAATGTATTCTAAAACAACATAAAAAAGAATAAAATAAAGGAGGCTAATTTGTTCTTTTTAGTAGCGAAGCTACTCTATAATTCGAAATATCCGACTGCCCGTCCGTCTTTTTGAAAAAATTTCGGAAATGCGATTTTCTTAGCTCATATTTATGATAGAAGACCGAAGTAACAACTAATTTCCATACTTTTACAGTAGTTTTATGCTCATGCTATTTCTTTTTAGATACACAAAACTACAAACTGAATTTAAATTGCATAAAATGCATTTTTTAAGCATAATTTACCTGATGATAAATCAAAACAAAAAGAAAAGAATTTTGTCAAAGATTTATTGTCAAAATTTGTATACTTATTCGGATGTAAATCAAGTATTTTTGCAGCGAAGCTATTCCTTAATTTTGTTCGTTCGTCTGTATGGAATTAATAACGCATTATTAATTTTTTTCTTGTGAAGATCACCAATAAGCACCACGTCGTCAAATTGTTAAGTCCGTCTGTCTATCGGTTATGCAATAAGGTTATTAGTTTTTTTTGTAGGAAGGAAAAATAAAAAGAATTATTTTTAGAATATATTTATCGCATCGTATTATGCTCTACATGTTATTTTTAGTATTGCTGAGATCCGATTTTAATCCAACGGATATTAATCAGTTTCGAAGCCATACTGGAAATGAAATTATCATTCAGCAAATTGTTTAAGCGGAATTGTAAAGTGTTAAAAAAATGAATAAATGCATCTTTCTTCATTGTAAACCAAATTTCACTAGAATTCAACAGTCAAGATTTTTTGTTACAGTATCCAATTAAAACAGCAAACATAATAGAGAATTTTTAAAATAATTTCTATCTCTTATGACAAAAAGTATTTTTTTTTGTCTTAGAGATCTCGAAATTGCTGGCATGACTGGGCAATACTTTTCAAGAAAGCCTTATGAAAGACTTGGGATATTTTTGGACTGTTTTTGACAGAAACTGCCCTTCCTTAAAGGCTTAGAGCTTATTTGATTTATTTCAGATTTTTTAGATTTTAAATCCAAAGTATTGTACCTAGCTTTCTTTTTTTCTGCCAGAAACAAAAAAATTTAAACTGCAAAAACTATAAAGTTAATATCTAACGTAAAAAAATCTTTTTAGCTGTAAAGTAGAAACAGTTGAATTAAATGGTGGAGATAAAAGTTAAGATCTTAATCTGTTTCATAGATATTCAAATTATCCTTTGAATCATGTTTTTGAAAACCAACTAATTTTAGTATCAATATTTTGATAATGACATAATAACATACAGACTGACATATGTACTAACATAAAGACAAACACGGCCATACCATGTTGAAAGCACCAGTTCTCGTCCGATCACTGAAGTTAAGCAACTAATACATTGACAAACTTTAAAGTAAGAATATTCATTTAAAGGTATGAATTATATTAAAACTTGCTGCAAAATTAGGATTTGTTTAAGGACATATTTACATTTTTAAGGACTTTAGAGATGCTTCGCTTCAAATATTGTACCTTGTTGTCCTTGGAATCAAAATTTAAAAATCAGATGAATAGGATGGTTTTATCATACAAAAGTTGTTGCTGTCAAAAAAGTTAAAATTCAGCCTGTTTTAAATATTCTTAGTGGTAACAAGTTGCTATACTTTCTAAATTGTATCTAACTGTTACAGGAATCATCATCGAAAGTTTGAAAATTCAAACATGCCTAAATTAAAGTATATACATAAAGACCCTATTTATAGTAAAGCTTCGCTGTTAAAACATAGTTTGCAAATGATTTAAACAGAATCTGTATTCATGTTTGTTTTGCTATACAACATTACATGTTTAATTGCAATGATTTTAAAAGAAAGTGAAGTTTTACAGAGAGGAAAGGGACATTAGATTTTAGATTTTACTGGTACCCAAACTTTTAAAACCTTATCTCATGCATAAAAAAAACTTTGGGGGTTTTAATTAAATCTTTATTGATAAGTTCAGAATAAGAGTGTCTAATCATTTCAGCCAATTATTTTAAGTTACAGGAAGGGGTAATTTTACTTTTCAAATTGGGACATAGATCAATTTATTATCCATTGTCTTATCCCTTAAGATCCCTGAAAATGTCCATTACATATTATGAATGGCAGAAGGGTGCGCCACTTGCACGATTAAAAGTAAAAGTTTGAGCATTGTAGGGATATGTAAAGGGGGAGAAAAAAATAAACAAAATTACATTTTATCAAATTCGGTGAGATCAATTAAAATTTGTATGGAAGGTATAATCTGTGAATTAGTTCTTTTTTTTTGGTTGCCTAGAAATTTTTAAATAAATCTAAACCACCCAATGATATTTGTAAAGCCTAACACGACTAATTTGAACCAGCATTTTCTGAGATATTCAGCTTTAAAAAAAAATACTGCTTTATATCATAGGATTTTTATTTACCATTGAAGTATGAGTACAAATAAAAAATCTTAGCTGAATTTTCTAGCTCTTTTTCTGATATTTAAATCCTTATAAGTTCCTGGTATAATTTGCAGATGAAAGGAAGATAGAAAATAGGTTCCTAGTATAATTTAAATGTTACATGCTAAATTATTGAAAAAATAGATTACTCATTGGATTAAGATTATATTTGTTTATGATTTTCAAAATGCTTGTCTTTGTGGACTTTCATTCACCTCCCAAAACTACGGAGGCATTAGAAATATTCTTTTAAATATGAGAAAGTTTTTTTCATTTCTCATAATGTGCTAAAAATTTTTGCAGATTTTTATGACTTCATTTGTAAAGAATCTATTTGTTGTGAGTGAATTACTTGTTTATTTTAATAGGCGTGGAGCCTTTTTACACACTAAAAGTAGCAATTTTACAGTGAAGTTGAGTAGTTAACATTTCAATAATCATTATTTTAGGAAAGACTTTAATTATAGCAATTTACATCATAATTAGTGATTTAAATATGATATATTACTAGTGGCTACGTCCCTAGCACCTAGGGTTATGCATAGAAATGTTTATAGAAGGGGCAGGAAATGGCCTAAAACATTCCATAGGATTAAATCAAAAAGAAATAGCCTTAAAACATCCAATTACAACTCAATCAGTTCTGTAGTAATTGAGATCTTGTGTCCCAGACAAAAGAAACATTACTATTTATTGGACTAGCATCTACGCCAGTTAGGGCCTCTTTTTTTAGGGGGGGGGGGAGAGGGAAGTTGATCCCTGCCCATATTTAATTTCCGCTTTTTCTTAGGAGGGTGGTGTTACCCTCCCTTAAAATAGTTGTAAACCTCCTTAAACCTAAGAAAAGCTACATTGTGAAGGAGAACCGAATCAGTTCAGCGGTACAGAAAAACAAAGACATCCTGTTACAGTTATACAAGAATTATTTGTTTTCTCAATGTTGAAGAGGTATCTAAATGCACACAATCCCACATTTTATTCTTTTCTGTTTCAAATTATTTTACAAATCTGAAAACTTTTTTAGGATGAAGTTGTTTTGTATCTTGTCAGTGCTGCTAGCACTTGGGCTACACCAAGTCAATGGTCAAGATGATGCTGCCCAACCTCCTCCTGATGGTATTGTTATATAATCTACTAGCGGTTACAACCCTAGAGGCCTCTAGTGGCACTCTAAATGTTTTTTTTTTTAAATTATACGTTACCTTTCTGAATTGCGTTGAAGTCTATATGTAAAAAAAATTCGATTTTTTTGTGATTTCTCTTAGGAGGGTGATGGTACACTCTCTCCTAAAATAGTTATAAACCTTTCTGGAACCTATGTATAAGAAGCTACCCTGTTAAGGAGAACCCGATTTTTTTCAGCGGTTAGCGAGATCCTTCAGTACAAACAGACAGACAAACAGATAGACATCCTGTTACTTTATTTTAATGACAGATTATCTTTTGGTCAAAAGACAGACACATTTCTTTTTTTTTAATAAGGATGATTTTTAAGCAAAATGTATAACTAAAACCCCACAATGTAAACTATATTAAGAGACTATGTACTAAATTTTATTTTATCATTATAATATCTTGAGAAATGAGTAACAAAATAGAAATGTAAGATATTGTTTGTCTGTAAATATTTAACAAAAACTTATAGCAGGACAAAGTGTCTCAAAAATCATCCACGTGACGTCATAAAAATGCGGGACATGAGAGGAGAAGTGGGAATGAAAACCCCTAAATAAAAGATGGATAATCCCTCATTTTTATGACGTCACATGGCTGATTTTTATGACACTTTGTCCCTGTACAAAAACTTGAATGGCCAATAATATAGATGATAACGCTGCTGCCGATGGTGCTGATGGTGCTGATGCTCCTAAAGATGATTGTGAGGAATCTTGGGAATACATTGAGTTTCTCAGAGACATCAGGTAAACAAGAAAAATGGTGGAGGATATAAATCAAATCATTTCAAAAGTCATTTAGTGTTATAGATTTTTATATTATTTTTTGCTAACAAATAACATCAACCTAATTTCTTGCCTTTTAAGCAGTTTAAAGTCCTAAAAACTAAGTATTTGGAAAGCACTCTCCTCTAATTCAAACAAGTTTAACTTACAGTGCAGGAATAAATGTTAATTTGAAGAATAGAGTAAAACACTAGAGGGAGAAAGGGTTAAATAACTGTATCTTCCCATCGCAACCACCTTGTGCAACCTTTCTATTGGGTCATTGAAAATCAACCAATGGTGTTGCTTTTATTAACACAGCCAAGTAGCAGAAAATAATTTAGAAGCAAACTATAAAGGTCTTTGAAAAAGGAAGGGAGGTAGTTGTCTGTATATACATCTATACTATAGATCTGTCATTTGAAGCCAAAATAATCTTGAATTGTTTTAGTGACAAGACTGAAGGTGTACTAGAAGACATAAGAGATCAAAAGACTAAAGTTGGAGATGCTCTGACTCTACAGAATGTTATCAGAGACACCATGACTGAAGTAAGTTCAAAATGAATATTATACAATTACCTACATTATGATTAATTGTTTTTTAATTTGCAAATTTAAAACTTACCATTATATGGTTTTATCAGAAATAGATGAAATTGAAAATTATTTACCAAAATTTCAGGTTCTGGCCATGAGATCTGCAATCAATGACAGAATCTTCCAGATCCGTAAGGAGGAGATCACTATTTGCAAGGAACAAGGCATTCAACAGGAAGATTATCTTGACGATTTCAGGTATTGCCAGCAATAAATCTTACCAATAATACTTAAGTTTCATTATTACATCTATGTACATTTGTATGATTAAAATCAATTGAATGAAGATACAATTATGAAAACTTACTATTATTGTAGAATGGAGATTATGAGCATTCTGTTGCAACTTGTTGACAAGAACACTACTCCTGAGGAGGTAATTCATTCTGATGATAATGCTTTCAATTATTTTACATAATTAATCTTGCATTTGTATATAGTCGATACTTGCCATATGTAATGAAAAAAAAATGTTTTGTCTGGAAACTAAACCAACTAATTCTTAATTTTAGCTGAAGGAGATTGGTGCATCCCTGCTTGATTTCAGAGGAAAGGTGAATGCTGAAATTATGAGAGTTCTTATGATTCCTCAGGTATGATTAATTTAGTATTTAAATTGAATATATTAATTAAAATAAATAATGACTTGAGAAAACTAATATCTTAAAAGAACTTAATCACACATAATTTGAATTTTCTAAAATTGTGGCAGAGCTGTCCAGCTGTTAAAAATATCTCACTGGAAAAACATACTGACAGACATCCTATAACTCCACGGTTTCGAGTAGATAATAGTTATTTCTCGCATTATATTATAAACAGCTTTCTGTGGATATAAAATGTACCCGAGATGCCGAATGCTGGGGCTGAAAAACCTGGTTTTAACCTATGAATGTACATTTTTATATTCGTAGAAAACTGGATATAATACGATGCTAGACATAATTTTTTTCATATGGCTGAGAACTGGTTCTAATCAACCGGTTATTAATTGGTTTTAAATGAATATGAGAAATATATTTTATTTATTTGTGTAGGGTCAGGGTCCTGCCCCTCCTCCAACTGAAGGCTGTGATGAATGTGATGTTCTCACCCAAATCAAGTAAGGAAAATTTGCTAATTTTAAATTGAAACATAATTGGACAAAACAATATTGGTTGCTTTTTATTTCTCTTTTGCAACTTTACTTCAACAGCTTTACATGCATTGGCATGCACAGCAATTCCCTTAGTGGTGAGACCAATAGAGGGTTACAAAAGGAAAGAGTAGCATTTTCCTATTTAAAATAAGGGAAATGTTGACTCCCTATACACCTCCACATTCTAGAGTTTACACGTAGGAATGAAAGAAATTACTGAAATATCATGTTTAAAACAGCTTAATATCAACTTTTGAATACTTTAGGGATAAGATTGAGAATGTTATCAACTGTGCTAGTGCTGAAGATGGTGATGCTGATGGTAATTACTTTTTATTTTATTTTCATGTAGTATGTTGGTACTTTCAATTTCAAGCATATGAATATCAACAAAGTGGACTATAAATTCATTCAAGAAACTAATTATAACAGATACTGATCTATACTATAGATGTATATACATACAACTACCTCCCTTACTTTTTCAATGGCCTCTTTGGTTTGCTTCTAAATTATTTTCTGCTACTTGGCTGTGTTAATATAAGCGACACCATTGGTTGATTTTCAATGACCCAATAGAAAGATTGTAAAAGGTGGTTGCGATGGGAAGAGACAGTTATTTAACCCTTTCTCCCTCTAGTGTTTTACTCTAATCTAATTATTACTGATTAAGATGCTGCTGCTGATGGTGCCGATGCTGCTGATGCTGATGGTGGTGATGCAGGTGCTGGTGGAGATGGAGAGTGTATGCCTCCTCCCATGTACTTCATGGACATCATGGAAGTTAACAGGTACAATCTAATATAAATGTATTCCATTTCCTAAAATCTATCTACACATCTATCAAGATATACAATAGTATACTACTAGTTTCTTAGCCCCTAGCCACTAGGGGAGGGCGAAGGAGATCAGGAAAATAGCCTAAAACTATCCAATGACATTTATTAAGCTTACCTGAAAATAACAACTAATTCTAACTAACAGTTTTCGAGAACTTAAGCTTCAGGCAAAAATAAATTACTACTTTATACATCTTTCATCTGAACAGCTATAATCTTACTTTCAATATATTTTGCAAGAATGATAGATGACTACACTGAGGCCCAATTCCAGAAACTGTTCCAGTCCATGGATGAGGCTGACAGGGCAAAGATTGAGGCTTCTCTTACTCAGATGAAGGACATTAGGTAGGGTTTGAATTAAATTACCTGCTATATCAAGAATCATTTATAAGAACAGGGTTGGTAACATCAGTGAATTCATTATGATGGTGTAATACTCTTAACTTACAAATTTTTATATGTTTTAATTTATATCAATTAAAAAAATATGTCTTTGTCTTTCAATAATCATAAAGACTTAAAATAGAGTTATTAAATTTCATTTAGCCAAATATTTCCAAATAAAAAAATCATGTACATGAAATATCAATAAATTCTTTTATAATTTGTAGACTTATGATGCAATGTAAAAGGGAGTGGCTATGCACAAACTCACATATAATGTGTTACATTGCATCAATATAGTACTCCATAATTTTAAAATGTGTTCCTGCAATTAAACAAATTAAGTCATCTTACAATTTAGCAAATCTTTATTTTTACAGAAATTTTAGTTATCTTTCTTTCTTATCCTTGTAGCAAACTTTTTTCTCCTGATATAAACATATTTTAATTATTTGCAAAGAAAAAAAAAATAAAGGTGTAAAGTAATTGATATTTTTTTATGGTCTTGAAGTGCCTGTGGTTATATTACATCAATGCAAAAAAAAAGAATAAAACACTAGTGAAAAGAATGATTTTTCTAATAAAAGTCTTGCTTTATTGAATTTTGAAACAATCTTAACAAAACTTTATTTCAGGGAAATGTTGGAACAAAATATTCAGAAGCTTTCAAGGACCACAGTAAGTGATTTGTATGCTGTAAAAGCGTATTTCCAAACAAGTAGCTTTCATTACAGATTTTCTATGCAAATTTACAATAGATGCTAGTTTTACTGATGGTTGTACATCTCTAATGATGATAGACAAGATTACTCTTTCTTTAAATTGTTTTTTTTTATTAAAACCTTGCATACACTAAGTTTGAACTAACCAATCAAAATTCAATAAAGTACTCAAAGTTTTTGTGACAACAAATAATATAAAAATTTGGATAACATTGTAATTTACAAGATCAATGTCCTCTCTCTCCCTGAGTTTATAGATAAATATTTATTTGAAATCATAGATCTTGTTGTTCTTTCCATCATACATCATGTAATCAATATTTTTTTAAATTAAAATGTCTAATCAATCTTAACTAAATTAAACTAAACTACGCATTGCATTAATATTTTTAGATTGATTACCATGTATCATTTAGGGAGATGAAAAGATCAAGAAGGTTGTTATTTCTGGACTGACTGAACCAAGAGATACTCTTGATGATCAAATTAAGGAATGCCTGGAACAATGTGGACAAAGTAAGTCAATGATGTCAGTTTTCTTTTGGGAAACTTCAGTTCTAAATAATAATACTCAAATATTTACATTGAAACATATATTAAATAACTGTGTAATCATGGGACTAAACATTGCAATTACAAACATATCATTATTGTTTGAAGCAAACCTTTCATATATATATTTGGAATTTGACAAATCATTGAAATTACATGTTTTTTAAGTATATCCATTCAGGAGGAAGAAAATAGATAATTCACATCTTTTTTATCAAATTATATAAGGACAAATAGGGGTGAGAATGTTATTTCAAGTTATGATTAAATGATTACAGGTACTTGTGAGGAATCTTGTGGCTACCAAGAAAGTGTAAAGGTCAGAGATCTCATCCAGAAAATAAAAGAGGATATGGAAGCAGAAGGAGCTGTATTTGAAGATGTGGTGAGAATTTATGATTATTCTTTTAGAGATAAAGAACAATTATACAATAACTGTTCAGTGTCAAAGAAAATTTGAATCATGTTATTTGGACTTTCTAACAGATTAGGCATTTTAACATTCCTAAAACATTTACTGAAATTCAAGCCACAGATTTTTAAAAGACTAATCCTTATAATAAAGTAACAGGATGTATATCTGTTTGTCTGTACTGAGGGATCTCAATAACCGCAGAACCCATCACTTTCTTCTTAACAGGGTAGCTTCTCATAGGTCCCAGGAAGGTTTATTATTATTTTGGGGGAGGGTTCCACCAACATCCTAAGAGAAATCACAAAAAATCAAAATCATTTTTTTATGTAGAGACTTGAATGCAACATAGATATGTATAGTAAGGACTTGAATTATTATTTTTTTTAAATCTTTAAAGTGCCACTAGATGCCTCTAGGGGCGTAGCCGCTAGTGATATATAACTTGATACTAAATACAGTAATTTAATGGTTTTAGAAAGATGAAGCTCGCAGATCCATGATGTCTTACATCTCTGGAGCCAACAAAGAGATGAATGAGATTATCAAAAAGAAGGTTGAGAATGAAGGAGTTTTGGAAGACTGCGATGAAGAGAAAATGACTGTTATAGATCAGATAAAGTTTGTATTATTATTCTTAATGAAATGTTAAATGTTTATATCAAACTTTAAAGTAACACAAATATGTATGTTACATCCCATTATTAACAATGCAACTTTAATACTCTATCATTTATTATATATTACCTGTAGTAGATGAATAATTTCACCTTGATTAATGAAACATATTTTAAGGGGTCCTATGTGGATGATGATTAATACAACCATCTTTTCTGAGGATGCTGGTGAAACCATGGTTATGCTTGATGCACTTATTTCACTTGTTAATGCAAGTATTGATGTAAGTACAAATTGTTTGTTATGGCTACTTAACGTTGATCTTTGAGCAATATTACTTGTTTGTTTCTTTATATATAAAAATAAAAATTATAACAATTTTATAAGAATCATGTTGGTGTTAAGTTATCAATACTCATTATGATACATTTTAGAATTTCTGCAATGATGAAGGACCAACAACTAGACCTCCTGTAACACAGAATTGTAAACTGGATGAGTACGAGAAGATTGCTGAATACGTTGAGAAAATTGATGAAATCATTCAGGTACTATGGAAGAAGATATTCATTTTCTGATTGTCTTGAACTGTAGATACCAAAAATAATGCACCTTTTCTTTTTTTGGCTAATTTTTGATAATTATTGGTTCTTAATTTAAACTTTTTATTTCAGGAGAAATTGTTCAAGCCCACTGAAGATAGTGCAAAAGTTGATGCTCAGCTTGGATTTCTGGAAGTTAAACAGATGTTTGATGCCAGGTAAAACAATTTGAATCAATGTTATATAAGTATAAATATAAATAAATGAGTATAAAAAAATGAATTGCTCATACTGAGAGTAAAAATGTTTATTTAGAGTTGAGGAGTTATTCAATGGAGATGTTACTTGTGGTGATGAATTGGATTACCTCAAGAAAGATTTGATGTAAGTTTTTTCCAGCTTTGAGATGATATTTGAACATAGTAAAAATATTTTAAATTAATCAATACTTAGCTAATTTATTCTAGTGACATGTGATTTTAGGGCACAATTAAACAAATGTATGGCTGAATTCATGAATGGCAGAAGAAAATTTAGTGAAATGAGCAGAATTGAAAGAATCCAGGTAAAAACAAATCCAAGACATAACAGTCAAAATCATCCCATAAACTTCAAAACTTTCTTAGTCCCCAGTAGCCTGTCTTTTAAAGAATTAAAAAGAAATAGGGGGTTGGTATTTTACCACAGAAATTAACAATGTAGATGTGATATTATCAATCAAACATAGATTATAATCTTCATCATAAATGCTGTCTGCCCAGACTGTTTAAAAAGGGTGTAAAAATTACTCCACATTTATATCACACATTACTCATATAATGCATTTCATTGTTTTAGTGTACCAAAGATCTGAGAGGACAAATGGAGGCCCGTCGTGCTAAATTGCTTCAAATGGAATTGGATAGTATCCAAGCTGCAGCTACAGAAGGGTAAGTAGTTCATTCTTGATGACAAGATTATCTTCTAGATTATCTGGTATATAAATAGTTGGTCTGCCAATATACATTATTATAATTTATTCATTGTTTCAAAGATATAAATTTGATCCTTGTCCTTTAATATTATTTCCTTTGGTAGTATAAATTTGTATTACTGAAAAGAATTATTGGTTGAAAAGATTTACCACAGTAAATTTATAAAACTTTGAGAAGTATCTGATTTACAGTCCAATGTCTCCTTGATTGTATTTTAAACATTGCTTTCTTGAAAATATTTGTACTTAATCCTATTCTTTAATAAAAAGTAATATTTTTGTCTGATGCTTAATATTTCGGAAAATCTGAGCAACTAGTGTATAAAAAAAGAAATAATAAAAAAATCTACATTTTAATTTTAGATAAATAGCACTAAGCCTAATTATTTATGACCATATTACAAGTTTCTAATCTAATCATATCCTGAAATAAATTGTCACTAATTGAACATAAAACTTGCCAATTTACAACAAGTCAGATTGTGCAATATTACACTGCTAAAGTGGTTGTTGAATGTAACAAAAATTCATCATTTGTATAAGTAAAGTATGTTTCATCTTAAGAACAAATATTTTACTATAACTCTATTAAAAGGAATTGTTATAACAGAAATTTTTTGTATGTCCCTAAAATAAATTCTTGAAAATTTTGTAGCAATGTTATTGCACTAATTAACAAACACAGATTGCAAAAAAAGATTAAATGAAAAATCTGTTTCTCGTGATTTAGATTTGAAATCAAGTTTGTTTAATTGAGATTGATACTATCAAATTTATATCTGTGGGATAGAGGAATAGTTCAATGGAATATTATATACCGTGTACACAAGAAAATCTTATCCCACTAAAAAAGTGAAATATGTCTTTTTCTGTAATTAAGTTTAAATATTTATAAAGTAGTCAATCTCTATTAATTACTGCCCTTAAAAAATATTCACCTTTTTTAAAATGATAAATGTTAATTATCCTTGAACAAAAACAAAGTAACTTTCCATGTATTCATGCAAAATCTAGATTTAATAGGTTGCACCTTTTAATCTTTATCTAATCATTTTATCTTAAAAATCTTATTATAAAATCAGGAGCAGTATTCCTAAATAAAAAGAAACAACAAATTTACTTGTAGATTTTTTAAAAGGATAACAATCCTTCTTAGAGGGATCAAATGATCTTTGAACTAATTTTACTGGAAAAAATTATGTTAGGTATTAATTTAAAACTTTGGAAAATAGTATACTGAATTTTGTACTATTTTCTTTTTAAAAAATTACCTATGAATGGATAGAAAATGAGGCAAAGAAAAAGGTGCAATTATTTAGGTCTTATTATGGTACAGCAAGCTCTGATATCTGGGACTATTAATTATGTAAGTAAAATGTAAAAAAGTCTTATTCTAATTCATTTTAAAATTTTGGTTTTGTATTCTTAGTATTCTTTGAATTACATAATCATTTGATAAAAACTATTTATAATAAATAAAAATCTATTTCCAAAATTAATAAACAAAAAAATATTTCTCTATAATTTGAACATTTTTAAAATTCTTGTTGAAAATTTTTCTAGCATTATGTGTTGCATAATATTCAATTTATTATTTCAACAACAAGAAGTGTTATATCCAGTAGCAGCAGGGTTTGTAAAATTAAATATATAATAACTGCAGAAAGGGAGGGGAAATTAAACTGTTAATTTTAATGGTACCTTAGTTGTAAAAAATGAAAGTTTTGCTGAAAACATTGGGTATTTTTATTTAATCTTGGTTAACTGAATCAAACCAGCAGCGTTCAAACATTTCAACTGATAATTATAATCTACAGAAGGGCTATTTTTGTTAATTAATATTGGGGATGTACATAAATTTATCACCCAATGTCTTTCACTAGTTGTAGAGTAGCTGTGCTACATAAAAATGTTTGAAAAATAAAAAAAATATGGTTCTTGGATTAATGATGTATCTCATAAATTACATAACACCATAATGCCTATGAATTTTCAGGGATAAGAATAAATATTATAAAAAATTGTTGCAGTAAGGAAACAAATATGTTATTATGCCATGGTACTTTATGGTTTGACAACTTTACAAAGGGTTGAGAATGGGGCAGAAAAATAGCCAAAACCATACCAAGGCTTGAATCTAATATAAATAGCCTAAAACCACCCCATGACCTGTGTAAAGCTTCTCTAAAAAAGATAACTAAATCAGTTCTGTATTAATCAAAAACTTTATCATCAGACAAAAAAACCTTACACATTCACACTTGAGCTAACCATTGAATGTAACCACTTTTCATTGGTTCTAAGAAACACAGACACAAAACTTATTGATGAAAAAATTGAAATATTGCAAGATATAAACAAAAACTATTGTTTTAGAGATAGCATAGTTTTTCCGGAGGAGGGACAACAAAATTAAGATTTAGGTAAAACTAAAAGTCCCATTTAAAGAAACTTTTACCAACAAATTTTTATTTAACAAATGTTGTCCAAGGAACTTAATATAATCTTAAGAGTCTCTAATAAACCCTATAACTAACCAATAATGATAATATAAAAAAGTAAAGTTTTTTTTGTTTGTAGCTAAAGACCTCATTGTTCCTCTTTGGTTTTACTTTGATTAATGACTTGTGGTAGTTTTAGGCTATTTTTCTTACCTCCCTTAGTGGCTAGGGGTGAAGTAAAATAGTATCCCATCTAAAATTTGTAATTTTTTTATTGAAATCTTTTTGTAGTGGAGAGGCACCTCCCGCAGGGGAAGCAGAGGGAGGACAGTAATTGAGCTAAACAGGTAAATTGTTTGCTTAATTTTTGGAATCAAAATCTATTTGGCATCTCTCTTTTTTGTGTATCTCCATATTATAATTTTTATATTTCTTCGGTTAACATTACATGTTTCTTTTCTAGTACCATTTGTGTATCTATATTTTTTTGTTGCTTTCCCCAAAAGTGATCACAGAAATCTAACCTGACTTAAAAAGTTAAAGGTCTCAAAGAAAAAGGAACCCGCCCCATATTTTCATTCTTAAAATAAGGGGGAGAGGATTCTCTGCTCGAGTAGGCATTTTCAGGGAAATCAACTTTTTTTCAGAATGCAATAAAAAAATCAAACTCCAGTCAACGACGAATAACAAACTGCCAAACAGTCAATTTTGATTTATTTCAACAGTCAATTTTATTAATTTTACAGTCAACTTCAATTCCTACTGCCTTGTTCTACTGCCAATAAAGTCATTTTCAAGAATAATATCAGCAAAGCAAACCAAATTTGTTAAAACAATGTTTTTTTTCATGTTTTAACATTTGCTTATAATTGCTTTTGTTGTATTATTTTCCCATATATTACTGCCTTTAACTAAATTTTACAAAAGACTCATAAATTGGGCATTCTTATGTTTTTCATTTTGGATGGTATCTTTGTTAAAGAACCATCTAAAATTTGGTCTACTGTATAAATACTGTAAGAAAAAGAAGGATGATAATTTGTATTATTTACAAAGTCCCAACAATCAGATACTTATCATGAATGTGATTTAAATATTGTATTTTTATTGTATGTTGTATTTTTTTTTGTATATGTTAAAGTTATGAAGTAGTTTTGATAAAAGTTCTTATAATGGCCCTGTGTATTTTGTGATTAATTATTGTAATAAAATACAAATAAATTACAGTGACGAAAAAATAAATCTTCTTTATTTACTGAATCCAACATAAAAAATAAAACCATTTTTATGTAACTTTAAAGATTAATAATAACACAAAAAAATAAAGGTTGTTATAAAAGAATAAGATCAGGGAAATGATAAAGCCAAAAAACATCCTAATACATATATATAAAATAAAATAGCTTGAAACTTTCATAGAACCTATTTGTATCTTCCCTGAAGTGGAGAACTCAATCGGTTTAGCATTTATCAAAATGTTAAGCTACAAAGAAAAAACCTTACTACTTAGGATAAAATAGGATAAAACTTTAAAAAAAAAACTTCCATTAAACAATAATAAAAATAAAAAAAGATTTATTGCATCGTATTATAGACAAATTTCCGCAGATATTAAAAGGAAAAATTATAAGATTTAAAACAGTTTTGTAAGCCCCGCGGGGCTAATATCCCGAGCTATCAAAACATTATGATTTTTATTTCATATTCATGGAAAATAGTCGATAACACGATGCTAAATATGATTTCACAGCATTTCTGAGAACTGGTTCTAATCCAGCGGATATTAATCGGTTTCGAAGCAAAAATATTCTCAAACACTTTCATAACACAATGATAAAAATTAAAAAGATAAAATATAAAAAAAACTAACCGATCACACATTATTGATCACTTCCTTTCAATATGTTTTGATGCTTTTTAAATTTTATATTTTTAGTAGCGCAGCTACTCTGTGAAATGCTCTGCTTTTTCAACAATAAGGCATTTTAGACTTTAGCTACGGATATTTATTACGAGATTGTTCCATTCAAAGGGTTACAATAGAAGACAATAACCTGTTTCATAAAGAATTAATGTTTTTATGATTATTCGTTGAGATCTCACTAACCAATGAATCGATTGGGTTCTCCATTTCAGGGAAGCTTTGCACACCGACCTGTCATATTAAAACTTTTACAGGTAAATGGAGAAAGTACCTCAATGTGACGTCATAAAAATAAGGGAGATTAGGGGAGAAGTGGAAAGAAACCCCTTAAAAAAGAGATGGATAATCACTCATTTTTATGACGGCACATGTCTAATTTTTAGCGCTTTTTTCCATTTACTTTAACGTTTTTAATTAGTTGAAAGCTTAGCTCTTGCGGAATTAATCATTCTTGTTCAACATCACAAATCAATATATTTGGTTGGATGAAAAAAAGGTCTATGATTGATAAGGCTCACCAAAACGATTTGGTGGATTAATTTGGCCAATTTAATTGCTCTGGGGCTCAAAAAAGCGCTTGGGTCATTTTCTGTTCACAGATTTTCTATTCAATAAAGTTCTAAAAAGCACATGCTACTATATTTTTAAAACAATAGTAGAACCAGGGATTTAAAGGGATAAGACAATGGCCGATAAACTGATTTACATTCTCAATAATGATAAACAAAATTATTATTAAGTGGGTGAATGAAACGTTTAATCACACAACTTAATAAACCAACCAACCAAAAAGTTCCCATAATTGTTGAGAAAACTTTGGGGACTAAGTGTAATAAACAGCCAGATGTCCCCTCCTTACCTGAGTACCAAGAAGGTTTATAAACGATGGAGTTAATTTAAAAAAAAAAAAAAATTTACAAGAATAGTTACAATAAAACAAAAGAAAACTTTTATAAGTTTGGGTTAGAATGGTTAGAATTTTCATAAAGTTTGTAAAAAAAATAATATAAAATACAAGTTCATTAAAAAAAATTATAAATGCTTTAAGTTTAAATCCCACAAATGTTCATGTATCTTAATGGATAAGACAATCAATAATACAAAGTAGTACAATGTCTGTCTGTCTGTCTGTCCGTTCGTCCGTCCGTCCGTCTGAAGCTTAAGATCTCGATAACCACTGTACCGATCGGATTCTACTCTTGAGGGTATATACCTTTTGGTCCTGTGGTGTTTTTAAGCTATTTTCTTGGGGGGTGGGACACCCCTAACCCCCCCAAAAACAAAAAAAATCCCCCCCTTTTTTTTTATTTTGCTCTGGTACAGGCTGCCGTAGGCTGCCCTTTTTATTATTTTTTATTCCAGCATTTATTTTGAATGAAAGAATAGCAACATTCTCTCACTAAAAACAATAAATATTAATTTTTTTATCACCTCTTGGGGCATAGCCCCTAGAGGCTAGGGGCAAAGCCGCTAGTAAACAATAAATTGATGTAAAACCTCAAATTAACCCCTCTATATTTATAACTTAAAAGTTTGAAATATCAGTTTGAATTAACCAATTAGAATTTAGTAATATTACCCAAACTTTTTATGCCAACTAATGAGATAATGTGTTTATAAAACTTTGTCTGTTAAAATTATAGGATGAAATATTTTGTCCTTTGTTTTAAGCAATTTTTGACCTTTTAGAAGGACTGTTATTTTCCTATTCAAAAGAGAAAAAAAACGGTTCTTGATTATTTTCTTTTAAAATTTTACAGTTTTACTTTAATTACAGGGTAAACACTTTTACATGCTTTAATGAGGGATGCTTTGCAACAATATACAAAGAATATAACAAGAATATAGTTTTTTTTAATAGGTATTTTTAGTAGTGAAGCTACTCTATAATTAACTTTTTCTGTCTGTTTGGCAGTCTTTAACGCAATGGGGGAATGCTATTTGAGATACCCATTTTTAGTCGGTCATGCTACAAAAGATATCTATTAATGGCAGAACTATGCACTAAAAAAAACTGTCAACTCCTTTATACTACAGACAGACAAATACAAATATAATAATTGCAGTAAAAATATACCAAGATAACATGATTTTTACCAATTTAAATTGACATGTAAAATATTTCCAACATAGAGTATCATAATGTTATTTAATTAGTTTGTTGTCATTCTACAATCGATATATTATTACTTGGATGTTGCACCAGATTTTCCTTTAATCTAATATAGCGATACTCCCAGCTGACTAAGTTCACAATACCCCATAACCACTACCTTTACCCAATCTCCTCACCTCTTGTGGGTAAACGAACTGACCAATAAATCAGGTCTATATTAACAATCTAAATTGACGATAATTATCGCCTGTCAATACATCCACTTATTCTATATCCATTCCTTATCCTTACATTGATAAAGATGGTACATTATTCAAGTTTCATGTTATTTTTTGCTTACAAAAAAGCTTGCTACAATTAGGAAGCTTCAGGGATAAGGCAATGGACGATTAATTGATGAACATTCCCCTTCTGGAGATTACGAATATTGGTTGTAAAGTTTTGATATGCTAGAACCAACCAATCAGTAACCAATAGGTGTACCCAAAATTTTAAGCTTTAAGTAAAACTTTGGGTACCCGTATCATTTATATAGTCAAAGTAAATCAAATTTAAGTAACCGCCATTTATCATTATTTATTTCTAAATTTTTTTTTACAAAAAATATGTGATTGACAAAACCATTTTTACAGCATTTTGTGGGCGTTTACATGTATAATAAGCATTACAAAGAAAAATATTATATCATTTACTTTTTTTACAACATTTTTTTGTGGAAGGGAGGAGTTTTGGGGAGTTTGATTGATTTTTAGAGGCAAATGGCGAATCATTTATATTACACTTGGCATAACTGTATTTTTTGCTCTTTGCATGTATTTTAAAATTTGAACCCGCGGCATTTGCTTAAAAGATAGCATATCCGTTTACTGTTGGGGAGGTGTCGGTTTCGAGTCTGGCCTACACCTAGTCATACTAGATACATTAAAAATGGTACCTACTGCTGCTATGTCTGGTACGTGACACTAATATTGAGAGTAATGGGAATGCCTTGGTCAAATAACAGGCGCAATTCATAACATTCACAGTGAGGTTTTGCGGACAAAGGTCGTGAAATCAAAGGTTGTCTGTCAGGATGAGTTAGATGATCACTTGAAATCGAATGAGAATCCTACCCCAACGAGGTAATTATCTAGGTCATCTAAAAAAAGATTTCTTTATTTTTTAGATAGATATATATGTATAGAGTAATACCAAATATAATACAAAATGAGCCTTGCTTATAAGTATTAATAATAAAAATTATAAAAAAAAACATGTTTCCTTACTAATAGTAATATTATTCATATATGAAATAGTCCATAAAAAAGATAATTTTCAGTCAATTAATCAAAGATATATTTGTAGGGGCAAAGCTACTCTACATACTCTGCCCCTAAGCTTGTCCAAATACAACGTTTAAGAGTACGTTATTTTCGTAGCCGTTTCGGATTGAAGATAAACAGAATATATTTTTTTTGTAGAGATACATAATTTTTCTCGTCTGTTATAACATATAGATGTCTGAAATGTATCTACATATATATATATATATATATTATAAACCTTTTTGACTGTTAAACTGTTCTTTTAGTGTCACTTTTCATGAACGTTGTCATTCTTGTATCGATAAGAGTTATTCATTTATAAAATCTAACTATTTTATACATATCGATAAACTTTATTTATATAAATCTTTATCTAGAGTATATGTTTAACTTAAAACAATAAAAAAGTACTAGAGACAGCGCCTTTAGCATCTAGGGGCGTCGTATAAGAACAAGGGAATAGATCGAAGAAAATTTTAAAAAGGAAATATCCTAACACCTGCATCCTGGTACCCATAAAAAGCTTTCTAATATGGAGAACTCTATAGGTTCAGTAGTTATCAAAATCTTTAGCTTCAGACAATAAAAAGTATTACATTTTGTAATGGGACTAATGGATGACTAATTATGGGTTTAGTGTTTTAGATATTTTTTAAAAGCGAAGCTTTTCTATAATTAGGGTCGGTCCGTACGTCCGTCCGTCCGCCCGAGATAGTTAGCTTTTAATTGTTAATTTAGGCATGTTAGAATTGTCCTATCGATTTCAAACTTTGCATGGTGATTCCTGTAGTAGTTAGGTACGATTTAGAAAGCGTAGCAACTCTATAATCGTTACCAGAATGTCCGTACGTCCATTTTAAACATGTTGATTTTTTCACTTTTTTAATAACAATTTTTTATGAGATAAAATCATCCGACTGATCTGATTTTTTTATTACTGATTCCTTTTACAATAAAGTACAATATTATGAGCGAAGCATCTCTATAATCAAGTATTAAAAATGTCATTATGTCCTTAAACAGAATTCTGTATTTAAGAAGTTTTGCAACAAATTTACGTATAATTTTGTCAAGCCTTATATTTGCATATTTTGTATATTCAGTTCTGACACTCAACAAAAGTTAATGTTCGTCTGTCATATCGTTTTAGAGCTTCGCTTTTATGGATGTTGTCATCCTTGTTAACCCCCATAACTAGAAAATAATGGCATCTAAACTTATTTTGAATTTTATAAAATTTGAGCTTCAAAGATTAATTGAAAAAAATTGTCAATTCCAAAATTAGGAAACTTAAAAGATTGCAATATAATTTTATTACAGTCTTTTTTTAAAGATTTTTTCTCTAATTTAAATCACGAAATATATCTTTAATTACCTCGCAACAAGACCAATTATGTCATAAGTAGCTTAGCAAAGCAAACAATTAACATTAAACACATTTACAACAATATACTTTTAATGTCCGGTGGATTACCCATACTGAAAAATCATGTATAATAGTCCATTTTTGATAAAATTTAAATCATAAAATTCGGGGCAATTAAAATGAAATCAACATAATATAATTTTTCATTTTACTATCTGCGGAAAAGTCCTTGACGGACGAATAGACAGACTAATGGACAAACATGCCCTAAGTATATGTAACAGCTACGCAACTTAAAAAGGCAATGTTCTATTAATATTATATAATAACAAATGATACAATAATAAATTGTTATATTATTATTTGGATGTTGCACCAGATTTTTATTTACTCTAAATAAGTAATACTGGCAGCTGGATAAAATAACGATACCCCATCCACCCCATTACACTATTCACCCCCCCCCCTCCTACTGATTGAACAAACTGACCAATATATGAGGTCGATGTTAGCAACATATATTCTACATTGTTAATGTCTTAACCTCTTTTCGAGGAAGCTTTGTGTTTATCAAGTTCGAAATTAAATTCCTTATCATTAAACCAAAAACAAAGCGCAAATGTCGTCTTTTAGGGCTTTCCTTTCATAATGTGGCGCGGCATAGAGTGTTTGTTTATTTTGAAGCGCACGTTCTTTACTTTTGAATGAGATATGAGAGTGTGAAGATTGCGGAGAACAAAATTGGGCCTATCATTGGTCTCATTGAGTGTGAACTACCCTAGTATATCAGGGATTTGAAACCATAAGAGCTTCAGGTAGAATTTGTTAATTTGATTAAGAAGTATGGTGTATAGGACGATATATGTAGTTTTAAAAAGGCTTTAGCCAGCTAAGCATGAAACTTAATTATGATTAATATATGTTTTAGTAAATTTTATGTGCCTTATTGTTGCATTTAACAATGATTTATTAAACCAAATAATTTTCCTTTAAAGCCAAAGTTTCCAAAGATTCTTTAACCATAAGAAAAGAAAAAGATTTTTTTTAGTGCTCAAAGTTTTAAGATAACGAATAATATTTTATTCTGTTTATTAATTGATCTTGTAATTTCAGGTCTTTTGAAATAATTTCATCAATAAATCTATATTCAAACCTGCTGTTGAAACTTGATGGTTCCTGGTATTGGGGGTTTTGTATGTTCGCCAACTGATCTCGTGAACTTCCCGCTAATTCGGAAGTCCAAGCTCAACCAAAGTGTCATGGTTGAGACAATTTCAAAATATCTGATGAATAGGCGTTAGCATTCATCAAGAGATCAATAGCATCTAGTGAATTATTGATGCAATAAACTGTGACAATTTTTCTGTGAGATAAGTACCTAGTGAATCAATATGCCACTAACCAAAAAGCAGAAAATTGAGCGAGCAATCGCTATTGGCAGTGAAAGGCTAGAAGTTTTTGATGAACAGTTAAAATTGTTTTATGACAATCTAAAAGCCTGCCAAAGTTTTAGTTCATGTGAAAATGTGAATGTAAAATCAATTCGTGACATTTTTAGTGAGGTCAAGGACCAATCTGACCTAATAAAAAGTCTAAAACCTGCCGTGGAGACTAGTGAGCTGCGTGAGTTCAAGCGTGATTTGGATGAAGCTAGTGAGCAGAAAACTGTTGCAGATAAAGTTTATGCGTCGTTGGAGCAGTGTACAAAAATTCTGTACTGGCTTGACAATGATTCAGACGACGCGAGGTCAAGCACTGTCGCCAGGAACCTCGACGTCATTGAGAAGGTGAAGATGGACATGGGAGTGCTTAAAATTTCCGTGGAGTTGCGCCAAGAAGTACGTGATATGTACCGAAGGCTTAGAGAGATGGAACGTCGTTCATCTAATCTGGATGAGAGTGGGACACCTGCCATGCTCTCCAGAAGTATGTCTGCTGTGGATATTCGGAGTTCCAACCCGCAGTATGGGCGCTGGGACAACAGTTTGTTGCCGTCGTTCGACGGTACTGACACGGATTACCCAAACTTTAAACAGGTCTTTAAGGATCTATGCTCTGGTTATGGATTTGCTGACCAGAGGTTAAGTCTGATGTTGTGTATGGAGAAGGTGATAACCAACCCTGAACTACGCAAGCAAGTGTCAGCGATTAGAGATCACAATGAACAATGGGCGTTTCTTGACCAGATGTTTTTATCAAACACTCGCCGGTTCATGAGGATTTTAACTAAGTTGAACAAGATGAAACCTGTGGATAAACCTGTGGACGTGGTTAGCGCAATTGCTACCTTCAAGAGCATGATGCAGGAGGTAGAAGCCATCGTTGGTTCTGCAGCTAAGGATTACAACCACCTAACTCTCATTCATATTTTTAAAGACAAGTGCCCTGAAAATTTGAGGGACAAAATTATGATGGAGCTAGGTAGCATGAACCAACCCAACATCCCGAAGATTGTTGAACTGCTGGAGAGGACCAGGGGTGCCATGTTGGCTGGTGATATGTCCTATGACAATGGCGCCGGCAAGAGAAATCGTGACAGAGCTGCCGCCGCGCAAGTATCTGGCCGCAACGACAATAAGAATGGAAAGGCTGGAAAGGACAAGGCTTCCAAGTGGAACAGTGCATGTCCTGTGGAGAGCTGCAAGGAGAAACACCCGATTTTCCGTTGCCTCACGTTTAAGAAGATGGACGTGGTTGACCGAAAGAAAGTTGTCCAGCAGAAGAAATTATGTGAACTTTGCCTATGTGACGGCCATACTGCTGACAAGTGTAATAAGTCTGATAAGCTTGGTGTTTGTGGTACTAATAATTGCGACAGATACCATTCCAGGTTACTCCATGAGGCTAGTGCTGGTGTGAATACAGTTTACAAGTCAAGTTCTGCACCCAGCCCCTGTACTTTCTTACTGCAGTTAGTTCCTGTTGTAGCACCTGGCGGCGGCACCTGCCACGCCACGGTAATGTTTGACTCCGGGGCAAATTTGCCACTTGTGTCTGAGAAGTTATCCAACAAGTTGAAGCTGAAATCTACTGGCAGATATACAACTATTTCTGTAGCTGATGGCAGTGAGTCTTCCTGCCGCAATGTTGTGTTTTATCTGAAGGATAGGGACGGCAATATGAGGGAGTTTGAGGCAGCTGTCATGCCTACCCTCGGCGGGGCCAACGAGATGCGCTCGGTCCACCCCGAAACTGCCGCCGAGATATTTAAAATGCCGCCAGAAAGGTTTACATACATTAGTGGAGGCTTAGATATCATCATTGGAAATACACATCCGGACGTGTTTCCTTCAACCTACCAGAAAGTGGGCCAGTCTATGTTGTGGCGAACCATTTTTGGTAGTGGTTTTATTTGTACGAGTGCTGATGGTGGAGCTGGAGATCAAAAGTCAGCTTATAAGGCTGTCAGTGTCAGTGGAGGCACTTTGCCAGACTTTCTGACGTCTGAATCGTTTGGCATACAGCCGCAGGCACTTTGTCCAGGATGTACTGCTTGTCAAGAGTGCAAGGCTATGGCCGACGGCACTACCTGGGACCAGCGTGAGAGGCAGAGGATAATTGAGGCAGGTTTAACACTAGACTTGCAGTCCAACAAGTGGACAGGTCAATATGCTTATATTGAAGATCCTCACACTTTACCCTACAATGAGAGTTTAGCCCGCAAAATTGCTGAAAAGGATCGTGCCAGGATGGTCAAGGAAGGTACCTATGGAATGTATGTGGAGGTATTCAACGACGCCATAAGAAGAGGCGTTTTCCAAAAAGCCACGCCTGAAGAGTTGCAGTATGAAGGACCTAAGTCTTGTTCATCAATAGTGGTTGCTTTCAAGGAGGATTCAAGTTCCACACCCATGCGATTGTGTGCAAATAGTTCTCTGACGTTCAAGGGTACCAGTTTTAATAACATAATGCTGGGAGGCCCGCCGCCAATGCAGAAGATATTTTATCATTTGATGCTTTTCCGCGGTTACAAGGTTGGTATAACCGCGGATATCTCCAAGTTTTATAACTCCATCCTGGCCACAGAGTTCGACAGCCAGATGAAGAGAGTTTTATTTTCCCCGACGCCAGATGGTCCACTTGAAATTTACCTGACCAAAGTTGTAAATTTCGGCGAGTTAGCTGCGGGAAATTTGGCAGTTACAGCCCTGAAGTTGACGTCCCGCCTGTTCGGCGGAAAGAGTGAAGCAGAGGTCAAGGAGATGTATGGAGAGGGACAAATAAATGGTAGTGAAATTGTTGCCAAACCTGAATTATGGAAGGAGCCACAAATACCTACCTACCCTGATGAGGAATTCAAGTTACCTCAGATTCCAGTTGCAGTCAAGCTTGAGAAGCACAGCTTCATAGATGACGTTATTTCGGGAGCAGGATCGAAGCCAGAAGCCAAGGAGATGATGAAAGAGGCCGACAGGATTATCGGTAAAGGTAGTTTTTCCTTCAAACAAGTTATTTATTCTGGAGATGATTGCCAGCATACCAAGGTTCTCGGGCTGATATGGAAGCCAGCCACCGATGTGTTGTCCATCGCCACAAGAGTCAACCAAGATGGTAAAGTCAAGGGAAGGAAGGTGAAAGAGGATGCTGATTTGTACAACCTCCAGGACGCCTTGGACGAGAATCTGACAAAGAAGATGGTCCATAGGTTCGCCGCCCAAACCTTCGACCCGATCGGGCTTTGCAGCCCTATTCTGTTGAGAATTAAACTTGTCCTGCGGAAAACCTGTTTGCTGAATTTGGGCTGGCAAGATTTCATTCCAAAAAGTCTACGGGATGAACTTGTTCAGTCGCTGGAGGACAGAGCTGAGGTCGCTAAATTGGAGTTTGACCGTTGTGTGGTTCCGGATGAACCAACTGGCCTCCCATCCTTGATGATGTTTTCGGATGGGTCATCAGAGGCTTATGCAAGTAATGCATATTTGAGGTGGCCAACTAGACAAGGATTTGAAACGTTTCTGCTAGCCACCAAGTCAAGAGTTGCGCCGGTCAAGTGTGAATCAATTCCACGCCTGGAGTTGATGGGATGCCAGATGTCCACAAGGTTGGCAAAGTCCGTCAGAGATGCCCTGCCCTTTGATATTATCAGAGTGATGTATTTTACTGATTCATCGTGTGTGTTATCACAAATAGTTTCCAACAGTGCTATGTTGAACACATTTAATTCTCATCGTATTGGAGAAATTCAATCTGCGACCAACAAGGATGACTGGAGGTGGGTCCCGGGGACGCAAAACGTTGCAGATTTGGGCACCAGAAGCACCTGCAAAGTATCAGATTTGGGACCAGGTTCCAGGTACAGATTGGGCCCAGAATGGTTGCGCCAGGATGAAAGTGCGTGGCCGGTGAAAACTGCCGAAGAAGTCAAGCAAGTTTTACCCCCAGAGGAGTTGAATACCAAAATGGTTAAGTTATGTTCAATGAAAGTTGCCGGAGAAGCCGCTGAAGATGTCTTTAGGTTTAAGCACAGGAGATCATTTGGACAGGCCAAACGTATTATGGCAGCTGTCCTGCAAGTTGCGAACACCTGGTTGAAGAAGCTAAAGAGCAGACAAGAAGGTAAGACTACAGCCGCTGGTAGTCATGTAGCAGCCACAGACTCTGTGTACAAGCCGTCTTTGTACAATTTTATGGCGGCGGCGGAACTTTTCATTGTGTCACGAAGCCAAGAGGATGAGTGGATAAATGACGCTAAAGGCAATTATGCGTCATTAAATCCATTAGTGCATGAAGTATCATTGACCTGGCCTGTCGTTGGTCCCGGTGGAAAGTATGTGACCAGGGAGATGAGGATTCTTAAGATGGTTGGTCGTGGACAGCCAGTCATTGACGCCATTACTGGCGGCCGTAAAATGATATTTGAAGACATGCCAGGTTTAATAATTTTGGAGCCTGGTAATTGGTTAGCTGCTGTTTTTATGAGAGAAGCGCATGTTGAGCTTCACTCTGGTGTCCGTGGAACTTTAGCTGAGAGCCGCCGTTGGTGCTGGATTGTGAAGGCAAGGAGGTTGGCCATCATGGAAGTGAAGAAATGTTGGCCCTGCAGTGTTGAGAGGGCTAAGGAATGTCGTGCTACCATGAAGGAGGTATTACCTGACAAGTTAGTCCCGAGCAGGCCCTTTGAAGCTGTGCAAGTCGACCTGATGGGTCCGCTGGTTACGAGGAGAGCTGCCGCCAAAACGAGGAGTCAGACAGCAACGAAGAAGGTGTGGGTGTTCGTGGTGGTCTGCAGATTCTCAGGGGCGTTGTGGTTAGATGCCTTGGAAAAGTATGATACCAGCAGTATCCTGTTGTCCCTGCGCAAGTTGGAAGCTGTTCATTGTCTGCCGAAGGTCATAGTAAGCGACATGGGCACACAATTATCCGGTGCTCGCAAGGTTTTAGAGCAGAAGTTGGGCAGCCAGGTAGAGTTTTCTTGGTCTCAGATCCCGGCCCGAGCCCACCATTATATTGGGCAGGCTGAGAAAATGGTGGGATTAACCAAGAGATTGCTGTCCAAGAAGTTGGTGAATAGTTCTGTTAATTTCAACGAGCTCCTGGTGCTGTTGGCGGAGGTCAGCAAAATTATGAATAGCAGACCACTGACGATTGAAGCTGCGAACGACGTGGAGAATTGGCGGCTGATTACCCCTGGGCAGCTGCTGGGAAATGTTGACCGCCAGCCGTTGTGCAATGTGGCGATGAAACCGGAGGACCAAATTTCTTCCAGGTTGAAGTTGTTGGAAGATTTATCTGCCCAGTTTTGGACTGCCTACCGCCAGGAGATCCTACCGAAGATATTACGGATGTCCAAGTGGAAGGATGAGATGGCAGAGCCACTAGCTGATGGAGATGTAGTTCTGGTTACGAGTACCAATCCGCTGATGAGATGTTTGAGGATGGGCCGAGTGACGAGAATTGAGGATGGAAGAAAGACGGCAAGAGTCTTGTTCAGACTGACAGATAAATCTCCCCTAGAAGAACATGCTGTATCAGTCAGGCAGTTGTTAAAAATTATGATTAATAATTGATTCTTATTTTATGGAAATTGAGATTTTTTTAGTAAAAAGCCACATTTTTCATATGCCTATTTTTATGCCTAAAATAAGAATCAAATGAAATGCGATTAAATATTCTTCTATTTCATATGCTCAAATTTAATTTTATTGAGTTTAATTTCTTTTCAAAAGTACAATTCATTTTAAAACTTACCTGAAAAGTTTAACAAAAAGGAATAAATGCGTCGAGGTTGCGTGATTCGATATTTATTCTATGAAAAAAATCAAGTATTTTTTTAGCAGATTTTTTTAAAAATTATATATGAATTTCAATCAAGTAAAACATTTTTATTCAGATCAAGGAATGATTGAAAATTCATATTTAAAGTTTTTTTTTTACAAAGAAAAAAATTGGTATTTTTTTTATAATTCCGATCAAAATTCTAAAGAAGATATTATTATTTTGCTATTCTTTAAGTATTAAAAAGTTTTATTGTTGATTAAGATATTACAGTTCTTATTCATTAGGTTTGAAAAACTTTCTGCCCAAGGATTTTGAAAAATTTTTTCTTACTACTCTTTTTGATGCTTAACAAATTTAGTTTTAAGTACCTATAAATCTTAATTTTCTTGTCTAAGATTTATTTCGTTTTATTTTTACCATTATTGTTTACATTTACATTTCAACCTGATTTCGTAGGTACTTATTGATTTATTAATAATGATTTATTGCCTATTGATTATGAAATGATTATTATTTAGTATAGTTGTTATATTTACAACGTCATGATTAATAGGATTATCTATTTTAGGATTGTGTATGTGATCTTGTGATTGTCATGTGCATGGAATGTTGTATGGTACAAACCAATCCCCATCCTTCTATCCTAAAATGTGAGGTATTATGAGTCCTAGTGAGGAGTATAATATTGTGTGTGCATTTCACGGGGTTTCATTTAGTTAGGAGCAAAATTGTCACGTTTTCGGGATGTGGCCATTCTCATGTGATTATGGTGAGTTGAGTTTAGTGGGAAATGTTGCTAGTGCTCAGCGCGAAAAAAACCTTGAATCTCGTTAAGGAAGTTAATTTGACTTTCAAACGGGGGGTGTGTCTTAACCTCTTTTCGAGGAAGCTTTGTGTTTATCAAGTTCGAAATTAAATTCCTTATCATTAAACCAAAAACAAAGCGCAAATGTCGTCTTTTAGGGCTTTCCTTTCATAATGTGGCGCGGCATAGAGTGTTTGTTTATTTTGAAGCGCACGTTCTTTACTTTTGAATGAGATATGAGAGTGTGAAGATTGCGGAGAACAAAATTGGGCCTATCATTGGTCTCATTGAGTGTGAACTACCCTAGTATATCAGGGATTTGAAACCATAAGAGCTTCAGGTAGAATTTGTTAATTTGATTAAGAAGTATGGTGTATAGGACGATATATGTAGTTTTAAAAAGGCTTTAGCCAGCTAAGCATGAAACTTAATTATGATTAATATATGTTTTAGTAAATTTTATGTGCCTTATTGTTGCATTTAACAATGATTTATTAAACCAAATAATTTTCCTTTAAAGCCAAAGTTTCCAAAGATTCTTTAACCATAAGAAAAGAAAAAGATTTTTTTTAGTGCTCAAAGTTTTAAGATAACGAATAATATTTTATTCTGTTTATTAATTGATCTTGTAATTTCAGGTCTTTTGAAATAATTTCATCAATAAATCTATATTCAAACCTGCTGTTGAAACTTGATGGTTCCTGGTATTGGGGGTTTTGTATGTTCGCCAACTGATCTCGTGAACTTCCCGCTAATTCGGAAGTCCAAGCTCAACCAAAGTGTCATGGTTGAGACAGTTAATATTTCCAAGTATTTTCTATCCATTGAAAAAATATAATTGTTTGTTGCATGACTTTAATAAAACATTTGATAATAATTTAATGTGACATATTTTCATGCTTTAGTATTTATAAAAATGTTTCCACAAAAATGTTTAATCTAAAAATCAATTGATATATTATTGTTATTTAAAAATCATTTAAATTCATAATTCTCTAAAAAAATTATGATAACACCATTTTAAAACATTTCCAGTATGGCTTTAAATTGATTAACATCTGGTGGATTTGAACCAGTTCTCAGCTATACTGAAAAATCATGTATAGTATCGAATTATAAGAATTTTACACAAATATTAAACTAGAAATCTTAAAATGAATATCAGTTTTGGCTGTCTGTAATACGATGCGATATTATTACTTTTGGACCATTGATATCATTAACCCCTGACCCTTTATGTTCAATTTATAAAAATCTTCAAAATAAGTGTTTTCGGAAAGTTCGTTTGTGGGACACCGCTTTTTTATTCTATTTTTGTGTTGTTTTGATCTTACACTAAGCCCCTGATTTAATCTGATATTGATTATTTATAATCACGAAATCTTTAATCATAATTGCTTTCAAATCACAACAACAGTTAGGGTACTGAAGAAGGTTGTGAGCTTGACTTATGAGATGTTAATTAATTATTAATCTTTTTCTAAAATTTAAAAGAATGAAAGGAGAAAGAGAGAAAAGATAATTTAACTACCATTGTCTTTCCCCTTACAATACTTTGTGCGCGGTATTCTAGAACATTACTGGATTACTGTTTTATGTATTTTTTTTTTATAAAAAGTTATATTAATGTCCATATTGGTTACTTTTATAGAACCAAAACTATTTAATTCTTAAGTTTATAAAATAGATGATACATATTTTTTAAAAATTTCTTTTAGACCTTAACTGTTAGTAAATTGCTTTCACCTGTTCATTTTATTATTCTAAAAATACAAAAGCAATATTTTCAATTTTTTAGATACAGAAAAAGTAAGTTTAGGCTTTCATTTACTCTTTTTTTTAATAACAATGGATATAGAATACGTAAATATTGTGAGAGATCTTCGCATTAACTGGTGAAATGTTTCTCCCAGCTGGCTAATATAAATATAAACCTCATTCCCACCCCTTATTAGTTTTCCCCATCCCCTCCCCTTACCATGGGGGAACGTATTAACTAATAACTAAGGAGTGTTTTACCAACCAAAATTGACGACATAAATTCACTCTGTAAAAAAAGAGGACAAGAAAAAACATGAGATTAAAAATAGAAAATCACGAAACTTTTTAATATCATAATATAAATGATGAATGACATACTGACAAACTAAGTTCTCCCTAAACGTTGCTGAGACAATCTAAGAGGAGCTTCGGTACCAATAAAAAAAAACTTGTAATAAATATCAAATATCTAATTTTACCATCTCATATTATATACGTTGCAAAAAACTCTAAATAAATGCGACAATAATAGCAAAAAAGGAGAATATATTATGAACCTTAATATGAAATGTTTAAAAATCAATGAGCCATATCCGTTTTAGTGTTTATGGTAGGGTTTCATTTCAACTGCTGCAAAGATATTCTACAGAAATATTTGGTTGGTGGTTCTCTTCAAAAGTCATTAGGTTAAGTGTCATCAAATTTCAAAACCTAATTGTAATCTACAGAAGGGGAAATTTTGTGTATCATGATTCGAGATGTATATTAATCTATTGGTCATTGTCTTATCCCTTTATATTCCTGAGAGAAACTATTATTATTTGGAGAATAGTATTAAACGCAATATTTAACAGTTTTTTGCTCATTTAAGATTGTAAATCTGTCAGGGATTAAGGGATAAGTTGATAAACATTATTTCCAGTATGGCTATGAAGCCGATTGAAATCCGCTGGATTAGAATCGATTCTCAGCCTTTTTGAAAAATCATGCATAGCATCGTATTTTTTACTAATATTGAAATAAAAATCATAAAAGTAATACAAGTTTTGTAAGCCCGGGCTATCAAAGCTTATATTTTTTCATTTTAATATCCGTGGAAAGCTTCTAAAATACGATGGGATAAATAACTTTCTAGTATGGCTTCGAAACCGATTAATTTCCACTTGATTACTGGATCTTAGTCATACTGAAAAACCATGCATCGTATTATAGAAATATTTTCACAAATATTAAAATAATAATCATATAATAAATACCAGCTTAGTAGGCCTGGGACTTCGGCCCCTCGGAGCAAACAAAACTGGTTTTAATCTTAAAATTTTCATTTTAATATCCGTGGAAATCTGTAAAAATACTATGCGATAAATAACTATTATTGGCATATCCCTTTATTCCTGAGGGCTCTAGTGACTATTTTATGCGAGTTCTCACCATTTAGGGGCATAAAACAAATGTTATGTGTTATGTATTCAAAGGGTACTCTAGAATTTCAACATACTACAGAAAATAAAAAGAAGGGGGGAGGGGGCATTTGACTGTTAATTACAATCGTAACATTTGAGTAAAACACTATTGTCTTATTCCTTTAGATCCCTTTAGAAAAAAAGCTAAAACAGTAGATGCTTTTATACTGAATTATAAAAAGATAAAATATCTAAAACAAATCTAAAACTTTTAGAATGTACTTTTAACTTTGTTTAATTTGAACAAAAAGTTCAATGTTTGTAGTATTTTTAGCCTTAATTATATTGTAAGCATATTTTCACATACACATTAAATAAAATATTCATATTTTTTCAATTAAAACCCCTATATAAGAAAGGATCTTGAGGGATAAGACAATAGACTATTAGTTCATATAAATCTCCAATATTGATAAACAAAATTGCCCATTATGTAGATTTATAGTGTTGGTTGAAAAGTTTGGACACTGCAACCAATACAGCTATGATCAGAAAACCATAAGTTTAAACCAGCAAATGAGAGAAAAAACCTTGAGTAACATAATTATTTCCAATCCAATGTTCACTCCCTCCCTGGGTTAGAGATAGATATGTTTAAAAGAGTGTTTCAAGTAATTAAGAGTCATTCCATAGTTTTTACAAGCAGCATAAATGATTTTCTTAATAAAACGAAGGGATCATGGAAAGAAAATGAAGTAACGAGTTTTGACATATTTTCACAATAGCTTTTCTCCTATTTCTAGCCCATGCGGGGCATTTATTAACATTTACATAACCTAACCCAACCTAAAATAACCTAATGGAATTATGGTTTAACTATAGATAAAAATCAGTTTTTTTATGTTCTTAGAAAACTGGAAATAATATGATGTTAGACATAGTTTTCTAGTATGGCTGAGAACCGGTTCTAATCCACCGCATATTGATCGGTTTCGAAGCGATACGGGAAAAGATGTTATAATTTAAAACCTTTAAATGAATTCAAACCGCATACATTTCATATAAAGGAATCGGATTAAAGTATTAAAATTTTGAAGAGGATAATTTTGACACCTATAAATCTCTGTTAAAACTGGAGGTTTTTTATTGACACTAAAGTTTGAGTAGACTATATTAGGTATCTTAGGGGAAAAGACAACGGACGACCGACAAATTGGTATAGATCCTCAATAATGATCAACAAAATAACCCCCTTTGTATAAAGATTGAAATAATCCTTTTATATAAAGTAGTTAGCTTTTTTGTCTGCATCGAAGGATCTTGCTAACCATTGAACCAAAATGGTTCTCCTTCACGTGGGAGCTTCTCATAGGTCCTGAGAAGGTTTACAACTATTTTGGGGGAGGTAATCATTATTTTTATTTACACATGTTGATATATAAAGAGCTCTAAAGTTTGACAGAGTAAATTAGGATAAGACTCACGTAGTGACAATATTTACACTCATGCCACAATCACGGGTTCAACCAGGGAGGGAGGGGACATTGGGCTGTTTATTACACTAGTCCCCAAAGTTTTATAATAAGGCTTTCTAATTCGCTAGCTTAAAAACCTTGGGGATTTTAAATTTTCTTTGATTTGTTGGTTCATTTAATTTAGTGTCAAAACGATTCATTCACTAATCGTAATATACAGACGAGGTAATTTTTTGTATAATCATTATTTTCGGCCATTGTCTTGTTCCTTTAGATACCTGGGTTCTATTCTATAGACAGGGATAGTAAGAGATAAGGCATGAAGGATGAATTGAATTATTGATGGTTAAATTGGGACAATGTTTGTTCCTTGAATTTTTAAGTCAACGAATAAAATAAGGTTTTTCCCCGTACATCCTTTTGATTATAACGGGTTAAATCAGGGACTAGGGAATAGGTCATTGCTGAATTAAATGATCAGTTGTTATTTTTTTTATCTATATTGAAACCCAGAAGGTCTACTTAAATAGCAATTTTGATTTTTTTTTTGTAAAACTAATATTAAATGACATACGTTCGACTTAAGTAATTCCGGCATTTTAGAATTATCGTAACGATACAAAACTTTAATTTGAATAGGGATTCCTAAAACATTAATGATTTAGTTACTGGTACATAAATGAAAATCTTTACCTATAAATTTGGATATTCTAACTTTAAGCATAAGAACTAATATTATAAATTAAATAACTAATACTTAACATAATTTACTCCGTTTACATATCCCTTTATTCAAAGATTATAAATATAAGAGAATCTTATTTGCAAACAAATATTTTTCTCCATGTCACATGAACCATTATTCAAACATTTCTTATGGAGTACAATTCATAAACACTTAACACATCAGCTTTTTCATGAAGGAGCTTATTTGACACTTAAATTAAAAAAATAGAGGGGGCATGAGCTATTTGTAACTTTGTCCACAGATCCTTTCCCAATTTTGAAATTAGCTAATAGTGTCGGAAATTTACACACATCTGAGTCCCTAAAAAAACAGAAAGCAATTTCATAGCCGACTTAAAGGGTCTCCAATACCTGGATCATACGTCTAGCTTTACATTTGTTATTGGACACATTTTTCTAATTTTGGGGTTAAAGTATTTAGCTGCATAGGTATGACAATAAGATATTGTCAGTGTGTTATAAACACGTTCTCTAATTTGTTAGCTCAGAAAATATGATATTTATTAAATCTGGTTATACAAACTAGTAGTGTCCAAGCTTTTCAACTCTTAAATTACCCTACACAGTGGGGTAATTTCACTTTTACATTTACTTATTTCATTAGTTTATAATAGTTATTATCAGAAAAATTATTTTACTACCCTAATTTTTTTTCTGGGGGGGGGGGGTGGGGGTAAGTTAATCTTTTGATTCGTAATTTGTATCTATCATTATAAACATTTAAAATTCATAAATTCATAGTTTGTTTCATGTGTACCTAGAAATGAATTTGTAAAAACAACAAAAATTTTTATTGTACAGGGAAAAAAGTTTTTATTAAAAAAAATACCTTTCCTCATTTGGAGCCTTTTGCCAAAGAACCTTTTAAGATTTGTTAACAGTTATAAACCATTATGATTGTCAAGTACAAGGTTATCCAATGTTTACATAAAGAATTACTTATAAATAATCCTTTACGAGGTGTTAGGGTTTGTAATGTTTCGCAGGGTGAGAGGGGACAGTAGGCTGTTTATTACACTAGTCCCCAAAGGGTGTGCCAAAAAAATGCGTAGATTTTTAAAATTCAAATTGCGCGGCTTTTGTTAATGGTAGAAATACACATACCGCTAGAACCGCTATGTACTAGATTTTTTTTGGAAATATAAGAACAGTTCCTGTGCTACAAATAATCTAGGAGCTAGGTGGTAAAATGCCCTAAATTTACTCCCAAGTCAAGTTGTAAGTTAGTTGGGACATTTTAACACGTAGCTCCTAAACTATGTTGTATTGTCTGTTTTTTATTCAATTCAGTAAAAATGAAAGACACCATAAGGTTATTGGACAATCACTCTGTGCCAAAGACTCTATATTTATGCTTTGTTAAAATTCAACTAAGCATTTGAACGTTTAAAATTATAAGTTACTTTTAAAATGTAGATCTGTATCTGTTATTTTACAGTAATATTCATATCACAAATAAAAATCATTAATTTCTTTAATTTTTTAAGTTAATGATATTTTAACAAGTTATTCATGCGTTATCATATACATACTTCTGTTAGGAGCAAAACTGCTCGATAATTCTATATTCTCTATTGAAATTTAAATTACTTTTCGCCTATATTCTCTATGATTAAAGTATGTTCGACCGTATGTAAGTCTTTTTGCCTTGAAAACCCAACGAAAGAACTTAATACAACTTGCCTTTTGACCACTTTTTTTCAGTTGTTTATTTATTTTATTTAAAGATAAGAAACTGTTTTAACTGCCTTGAAAACTCAAACGAAAGAACTTAATACAAATTGCCTTTTGACCCCTTTTTTCCGTTCTTTATTTATTTTATTTAAAGACAAGAAACTGTTTTAACTGCCTTGAAAACCCAACGAAAGAACTTAATACAAATTGCCTTTTGACCACTTTTTTTTCCGTTGTTTATTTATTTTATTCAAAGACAAGAAACTGTTTTTTAACTATGTAAACTTTTTCCAGTATGGTTTGGAAACCGATCAATATCCACTGGATTATATCCGGTTCTCACTCATACTGAAAAGCATGCATATTATCTTATTACAGACAACTGTCTACGACTATTAAAATAAAAATTCTTAGTATTAGTATTACCAGTTCTGTTTGATCTTATAATTTTAATATTCGTGGAAAGCTGTTTATAATACAATGCGATAAATATATTAATCAACTATTATCATAGAAAGCCATCTGACCTTTTTTTGCATATGATTTTCCTTGTTTTTTTAACATAAAAAATGTTTGGTATTTGATAAAATAAAGTGATTACATGTTCACTCATTCCGAGCATTTTTACAACTTAATGATAAACTTATGTTTTCTGACATTTTGCTTTTAGTTTATTGTATGTTCGTCTTCATAAGATGTATACACATAATAATTACCTCTTGCTTTTAGATCTAAATCATCTGTGGAAAAGTTAGAACACTTGAGGTTTGTACAAGCCAATTAAGATTTAATAAAAGTCTAGAATTTAGAGCCATCAAATGAAAGATCATGTTTGTAAAACTTTATTGACAAATATAGTTTACATCCATATACTTTTGGTACAAGTGTAATTTACAGTCCAATGTATCCCCCTTCGCTGACTCAATGGAAATGGATCCCCCAATTCAATTGAGAATTATTTTTCACCATGTGCCGAGTTGTCATTTCTAACATTTGAGTTGATCATGGGTAGAATTTTTAATTAGAGTTCGAGTTATCTTTCGGCGGTTAAATATTTGAAATTTTAGTTTTTCATATATATTAACTTTATTTAAAGATATTTAGAGGTATTTCATATTATCCCTCAAACCTATGGCTGTACCACAAAAATGTGTTTTTAGGCTTTAAACTTTAAACCCCGCCCCCCCCCCTCTCCGGTGTTTTTATCTCATTTTCGGTGTGTGAAAGATAGAGGGCTATAAAAGAGTGACTTTTTAAACATGGGTATGACACATAACTGAGAGTTGGAATTTTTTTAATATCTCCATCCTGGCGGGCGCAGGATGTCAGCAAATCTGGAAGGGTCATCAAGGTAAAGACCAAAAATATGTTTTTGAATTAAAGAAAACATTTTATCTTACTATTATACTAAAATATCCTCTAGTAGTAAATCTTTTTTTTTCCTAGACCTCACAAATAACCAGACTTAGGTTGGGCAAAAGGTCCCGTGAGATTATATCAAACTGTTTGGACGTGACCGCCCAAAAACTGCAAAAAATGGCCTAAAAATTGACCAGCCTGTCATTTCATCAAAGAAATTCATCAAAAAATCACAATTTGAAATTTTAATTAATTAATAACTTTTTTCTCATAAGAGATATTGACACAAGACTTTCACTTGGTGAAAATTTAGCATTGTGGGCCGCCTAGACTTTATATTTGGTGACCCTGGGGTGACGGGTTCAGTTCCCCCCACACCCACGGTTTTTCATAAAATTCACGGCCGGTTTTGGCCGGATCCGGCTCAAATTTTGCATGGAGTCATCCTTTGATATTCCCAACAGTTGATACTTGACTCAGCAAGATCCCAGAAAAGTGTGGTATATCTAGGGGGGGGGGGGGAAGAGGTGATTAACCCGTCTAAATGAATTTGGAGTTGCTGTAGGCACCTTAAAAATTTTTAATTTTTATCACCCCCCCCCCCACAAAAAAAAATAAAAAAGCTCGAATGTCCTTGCATATATTATATAAAGATTACTCCCCCCAAATAAATCTGAGGGTACTGTACACACCCCCAAAATTCTTAATTTGAATTTTTTTATCCATTCCCCCCCAAATCAAAAAGCTTAGACGTCCTAAACCTCCAAAATTTTGTAAAATATTAAAATATTTAATCATAGCTTGAACAAGTGCTAGTGATTTTTATGACCTTTAATTTTAACAAATCAGAGGTGAATTCTTTTAAAAAAATTTAACGCTATATCCGTAAGGGTCGCCAGTTCACCAAATTATTTTTTGGAAAAAATCCTCCAAAATCATATAAATAATGTACAAAAATGAAATTCATCTTATTGTTATAACCCTTCTAAGATTTGAAATACTTTTCTTTAAAGAAGGTGTATCAACTTTTTTTTTAATAGCTAGCCGGTTCTTTTAGTAAGTAGTAGATGTAAAATTTTTCATAGAATTCAGATATGCAATCGGTTTTTTTGTAGACCTCTTATTTTTAAAGTAATTTAAGTTTTAAAAAAAAAGATTAAGTCGATTTTAAGGTACTAAAACGCAACAAAAAAAAAGGAAGAAAATGTCCATTATGTACAAAAATAGTAAGATCTTTAATTTGACACCTTACTTTTTGAATTTTGTCAGGTAATTATTGAATTTTTTAAACCCACGAGAATAAAAACTTTGAACTTAATTTTATCATTTCACAGGTAAAAAAATATGGGTTCATATATACCTTTAGAATCAGAAAAATATTACGAATCCATTGTAAGCAAAATTGAAAAAAAGTAAAAAAATAAAAAATAAACAAATGGCCAATTATATTTTTTGTTCAGGCAACACTTTTGTCTTCCCTTTTTTACTCCCTCTTTACCCCCTCTTTACCCCCTTCCCATTTTTATACTCAATTCAAGAATTAAGACGTTGCCTGTATAATATAATATGATATTTTCATATAATTCCTTTTAATGTAGTTTATATACTATATTGTAAACTTTTTTTTCAATTTTGCTTACAATGGATTCGTAATATTTTTCTGATTCTAAAGGTATATATGAACCCATATTTTTTTACCTGTGAAATGATAAAATTAAGTTCAAAGTTTTTATTATTGTGGGTTTTAAAAAATCGATTTTTTCAATAATTACCTGACAGAATTGAAAAATCTTACTATTTTTGTTCATAATGGCCATTTTCTTTCTTTTTTTTGTTGCATTTTAGTACCTTAAAATCGACTTAATTTTTTTTTTTAAACTTAAATTACTTAAAAAATAAGAGGTCTACAAAAAAAAACGATTGCATATCTGAATTCTATGAAAAATTTTACATCTACTACTTACTAAAAGAACCGGCTAGCTATAAAAAAAAAGTTGATACACCTTCTTTATAGATATAATTTGTACAAAATACAAATTTATCATCTGGTGACCTTCAATGATTTAGCGATCCTGAATTTTAAAAGAATTTACAAAATTGTGCAAAAAATATAAAAATTACATATTATGAAAAGGAAGATAAAGAAATTTATAAAATGTGAATGCAACTTTTTTGTTTATCAATTGGAAGTTCACAATCAGTGGGTAAGTATTGTATATTAACATTATTTATTGATGTCCTTAATTAGTCAGAAGGGATGGACCTGTATTTTAGCTCCTATTGTAGACAGAGGTCTAAAAGAATTTGTGCATTTTCCTTGAAAATACAATTTTGCTTCCTTTACCCTTTTATTTAACAAACCTTGTTTTAAATTTAAAGAACTGTTTCATATTTGTGAAAAACATGCAATAACCCTCTAACAAATTGAGATATAAAAAAACTGGAGGAGGAAGGAGGCATTCAATGCCCCCACCCCACCATACAGGATTAATGTTAATACCATAACCTTTTAAAACGTCCTTAAATGTTATTTATAAATAAAATATCAGGTTTTACATAATTTAGAGAATAGAGATTTATTTTTGATTATACTTTTATTGTTTCAACCTATATTTTATTTAGAAACATTCAACTTGATTAACTTGGCAAATCACAATGATTTCAGCCCTTCGTGCTTTTCTTCTGCTTGTGCCAGTCTTAGCACAAGGTAAATACAGTATGTCTATATAAAAATACTAGCAACTTTTCTCTAGCCTCTCTAGAGGTATAATTACATCTTTTATTACCTGGAGATCCCCCACTCCACCACTATTTTAAATTATTTTTTTTTAAAGGTTTTTTTTTGTTTTTTGGGGGTTGGGGGTGTCCCACCCCCCAAGAAATAGCCTAAAAACAACACAGGACCAGTAGGTATTTTCCCTGAAGAGTAGAATCCGATCGGTTCAGTGGTTACCGAGATCTTAAGGGACAGATGAACAGACGGACAGATAGACATCATTCTACTTTATATAATAGGATAATATATGTAATTCATGTAATTCATACATGTTAACTTTGAAAATCATGAATTGCATTTTTGTAATATTGGCCACACTGGAAGTTTCCAAATTATTCTATTAATATTTGTAATTTCTACCTTCTTTGTCCACAAAGGGAAGATAAAATTTATCACTGAACACTATGCGTATTAAGGTGCTTTGACTTTTGTGTCAGAACCTAAATTGGGACATAGTGAATTTCATTACCCTAGGTTATGTAACTTCATATCACTTTTCAATAAAATCTAAAATGCAGAAAATTAGATTTGAAACTATCCAGTTCAAATTTCATCAGCTAGGAGTTACCGCAGAATCATGACAAGATAAGCAAAGATTATTTATTTAAAATTTTGAACAAGATTGTTTTTATAAATTTCTTCATAAAACCACTCCTGAAGTAATTTAATTTACGGCCATTTTTATCAGTTGCTTTGCTAAGGTCACGGAAATTCAGTCTTAAATAAATAAAGTCTTATAGAGAGGTTTTATGAAAGACTTCATAAAAGCAATTTTGTTCAAAATTTTTAAAAAATTATCTTTGCTTTTCTTGTTATGATTCTGCAGGAACTCCTAGCAGATGAAAATTGAACTAAAAGTTTTTAAATCTATTTTTTTCAAAAACGGCTGCATTTTAGATTTTATTGAAAAGGTAAATGAAGTTAACTAACCTGTGGTAATGAAATGCACTATGTCCCAATTTAGGTTCTGACACAAAAGTCAAAGCACCTTCGAACGTACTGTGTAAAATAATACATTGCCAAAGTATTTGGACTTACCATTCCATTATGATCAATATTATAAGAAAACTATAAATAACAATTATCTTAATACATAATTTACATCAATATATTATGATCACTGTACTTAAAATATTTAAAAATGTAATTTAGTTAATTTTTTTTGTTTAAGTTGAGTTTGTTCTAGCATGTGATGAAGGATGGTATCTAAATCCTGAGACAGGTTCATTTTTAATTCAGTTTATAATATTTAAAAAATTATTGCATTTGTAGTCAGTTGGAACTTTCTACCACATAGCTCTTAAATAATGTCTAACACAGGAATTGTTCTTATATTTCCAAAAGAACTAGAGCTTTTAGAGATTCCAATGGTATGCATAACATCTACCTACTATTAACACAATAGCTGGGCAATTATACATTTTAAAATATACACACTTTTTGCACACCTTATACTTGCTTCATTAATGATATAAGTCAGGTTTTTAGTCAGTTGGGACATTATGCCACGTATGCTGTTTGAACATTATGCATTGATTCTTCTATTATTAACAATTGTTGAGCAATTATAATTTTATAAAGGTATGCATTTTTAGCACACCCTTTAACATGTGCTTTACTTAGGAATGTGCTACATGATGTCAGACAAGAGGTTGTGGTGTTCTCTTCTTAGAAATATTTTTTTCAATTTTGAAAATTTTTATATCCCCCCTCCACAGTGGGTTTTTTGGGTGTTTTGGGGATTTTTTAACTTTATCAGTCACAAATGCCAACAAAGGCTTATTTTATCTAATAATAATGTTAAAACCTTTCACATAAAGGTTATGGCTTATGTAATATAACATATTATATACATATTATTGTGATTTTAGATAAGAAAAATGTCCCTAGAACTACTCTACTCGTATGGTTAAAAATTCGAAATTTCTGATATTATTCATATTGAAAAGAAATTTTTTTTAACATCGACTTAGACATGAATTAAAACTTTTGGAGAGTTTTTAAGGTGTATATGATTAATATACATATAAGATTATTCTAAGTTATCAATAAATAATATACAGGGCTCGGCAGCTGCGCTTCTGCTGTGACTAAGCTGTAAATTTAAACCCATTTTGAAGCTTTAAAAATGTTTTGATAATAGGAATTTTCATACTTGGGTAAGGTTCAAACTTTCAGTTGATATTTAAAATTGTAAAAGGTTTCCCTGAGGTATACAGGCTGCCGAGCCTATAACACCATGCAAAATAGGGAAAATTGTGCTGTTCTTTAGGATTTTATATGCATTCTCAATTCGATAAACTGTTTTTAAGTAATTATGTTTATAGTAAGAATAATCTTCTATTATTCTGGAGTCCAGGGGCTTTTTACTCAAAGGGACAGCGAAGTGCTAGAAAAATAGCCTAAACCCATCCCAAGTCTTAAATCTGAGAATATATTAAAATAAAACCGACACAGGATTAATTGAGATAACCTAATCAACATATCTATAGTATAGATGTATATACAGACAACTCCCTTCCTTCTTCGTCCACTTTAAACATGACAATTTTTAACTGTTAAAAGGAACATACACATTTAGATAAAAAAACACAGCTTTGCTTCTATAATTATTGCATAATAATCATTGTATATATGTTTTCAGTATATCCTATAATATAAAGTACTAAGCTTTTTTGTTTGTAGTGAAGGATCTCGCTCACCACTGAACCGATATGGTTCTTCTTTAGAGGAGAGCTTCTTATAGGCCCTGAGATGGTTTCAGGCTATTTTATTTTTATAAATAAGCCTGGGTATTGTTTTAAGCTATTTTCTGCCCTTCCATATCCCTTCGAACATAGAGTCCCTAGATGCCACAGGGATAAGGGATGGGAAACCTGGCCGAAAATTAGGTCTCAGCCTCCTTTTAAAAGTGATGGGGCAACTTTTCTTTTTTGCCTATAAAATCAACTCATTTTCGCCAGTTCCTCATTGGCTGTAGGCCAATATCCAATAACCTGAAACTTGCTTTTAGCATTAACCAATTATTAATAACAAACGCGTCCCCCAGTTCATTATTGGCTAAATTAATTCAAGCAAACATAAATTTCTGCTATTAGAAAGACAACAATGGAAAGTTTCTGCTATCAGAAGGACAACAATATATATGACGTTCAATCACATCAACTTTTTATTAAACCTACACATTAATAAATGTCCATATAGCAAAACATAAATTGAGAGATCGTTTTTTGAAGACTGAGTAGGATTCAACATTTTATACTTTAGAACAATGTGAAAAACTCATTGTCTTTAGACAATTTAAAAGTTACATTTCATGTGGAATTGATAACCCACCTAAATGATTACAAATACAAAACTAGTTCAATATGTAAATAAAAGTGTACTGTGTTTTGTTAAAAAAATTTTTTCATAAATTTTGGTAAAAATTAATGCACACTTAATTGAACTTTTCTGTTAATATTTAACGAAAAATTAATTTTTTTAAAAATTCTTAATTTATATGTATGCTATGGAACAATTTGTTGATAGAATGTTACCCATGTACTTATTCAAATCTACTTAATTTATTTATTAAAGCTGGGGGGCTAAAGCGGTGTTCATTTCTAAATACAAATTTTGGGGTGAAGTAGATCCCTCCTTAAAATGTTTGAAAATAAATCAGATTTAACCATCTCAAAAAAAACTTTTTTTTTAAATGGGGGGGGGGGGGTGGCGAAATAATGACCATCTTAACGGGATTCTACTTAAAGCCACTAACAAATTGGTTCTTTGAAAAGTTTTTATTATATTTTGTGGAATCAACTACCTGAATTCTATTCTATACTTTTTTTCTTTGCATTCATATAATAGCTATTTCATCATTGTTCATAGTTTTCAAATCTAACTACTGCGTCATCCCGAAACTAGTTTTTTAGGCCTAGTTGGAAAATAGGCCTGGAATAATATTTTCTTACGTTTCCCATCCCTTATCCCTGAGATGCCAGGGTCACAGACTCTAGTTTTATATAGAGTGGATTACCATCGATGAGGTAAATCTTTACCCGGTATTATCCTCTTAGAAATTTTTTTTTTCAATATTGAAAATTTGAGTTTAAACAGTATTTTATATTTAAGAACTTTTTAAGAACAAATTTACGTATAATTTTGTCAAAACTTAATTATGTATATTTTAAATATTCATGCTCTACAAGGGTTAATGTTCATCTGTCACCCTGTTACAGAGCTTTGCTTTTATGGATGTTTATCCTTGTTCAAATATAAATCAACTGGTTGTCAGACCATTACCGATAGACTGAAGGACTTAGTAAATCATAATCTGGATGCTTCTTAGTATGGCAATATAGTACCTTAAATAGCAGACAAGAATTTCACTTTTTCCTTAATACTGTTTCTAACGGACGGACATATCATTTACAGAATAGCTTTGCTATTGAAAACGGAAAGGTAACCTTTAAAGAATAAATATGTGTGTTATTGAATTATATCAATTTTTAGTAGTTTGACTTCATAATGGTATGCAGTGTCTGTTTTCGAAGCTGATTTCTCCTTTGGGGAAATTTGTTTCCAAGAGATATGAACTAATCTTCATTTATGAATACTTGAATTTAATCAGTGCCGAAATAACTTTTTAAATAAACATTTTCAAAATTTAAAAAAACAATATTTCTAAGAGGATATTACTGAGGTTGTCATGGGTGGAATCAGCTGTAGCATGTGCAGAAATGGGTGCAAGACTCTCTGTGTTGAATAATGCATCAGATGATTCTTTTGTTCGAGGTTAATCTAATAAAATAAATTATTTTTACATTGAATAGGTAATTGCAAGTGTATATCAAACTAAAATTATATTGTTTTGTCAGAGAATACTGCTACTGTTCTTGTGGTGGTTTTAAGTTATTTTGTATTTTTGTGGGGGGAGGGGAATTTACTTCTACATTTTATTTTCTAGTGATTTCTTTTTTTATTGCTACACCCACTCCAATATTAATATTTCTTTAATATTAATACTAAAAAATAAAATATTAACAACATACTTTAAATTTTAGCTCTTGCAAGTATATTGCAAGTAAATCACGAGGTTTGGATAGGCGCTCAAGCTGTGGATCGGGTTTCCCATGACTTTGTTTGGATGGGTGGAGAAATGGGTAAGATTTATTTTTTAGTAATGACTATTTGGTTCTTGAATATATCAGTTAACCATATAAAAGACAGGCACCTTTCCCTCCTTAATTGGTTATTTGAGGGGGAAAAGGGGGGGTTAAACGCCCCCCTCCCCTATTATCCCAGCTAATATTAAATCTATCAAATGCATGTCCCCTGTTTTCTTCAGAAAATATTTATTTTGATGTAAATTTTATATTTAAAAAATCAAAATTTCAGCAGAAGCAGCTGTACTTGACATGTTTAAATTAAGTTTAAAATTTTTTTAAAATGTCCAAAAATACACTGATGTAAATGCTGAAGGCTGCCACAAATAGACCCCAAAAATTAAAGCCTTCAGCTTCAATAACAAAAAAGTTGTAGGCATTTAAAACTGACGTTTTATGTAGAATCAAAATTATAAGATTATTTTGGGCATAATGTTAGGTTACCTGTTACTAATTTATTTCATAGGCAAAGTCATTAAAAAAATACAGTTAAACAACCAATCACATCTAAGCATATGTAGACAAGGATGACAACATCCATAAAAGCAAAGCACTGAAACGGTAGGACAAACGGACATTAACACTTATATAGTGTCAGAACTATATAATCATAATATAAATGTATAAGAGTCGAAGCAAAATTGTAAGTAAATTTGTTAAAAAACAGCTTGATACAGGATAATGTATATGGACATACTTACATTTTTAGGACTTGATTATAGAGTTGCTTCGCTTATAACATTATACTTTGTTGTCTCAACATACCAAAAATCAGATCAATCGGATGATTAGATTACATAAAAATTTGTTGTTAAAAAAGTTGAATAATCAACATGTTTAAAATGGACGTACGGACATTCTTGTAATGATTATAGAGTTGCTACGCTTTCTAAATTGTACCTAACTACTTAAGGAATCACCATGCAAAGTTTGAAATCGATAGGACAATTCTAACATGCCTAAATTAACGGGAAAAAGCTATCCGTTTGTGACGGACGGACAGACCCTAATTATAGAAAAGCTTCGCTTTTAATTCTTATATGTAGATATTAGTTTTTTTTTTCCACTATTATTTTACACCCACAAATGTAAAGCTAAATTGATCTTGAGATTTTGACCATTGCATTAAAAAGGGTGTTTTTTTTGTAAACAGTTATCTAACTTTTTGCCAAAAACAAGCTTTCATAATTTAACAGTGAGTTATAACATATTTAAAAAGTCACACACATAAAATTAAAAAAAAACTCCAACACATAAAATTAAAAAAAAACTCCCACCCAAGGGTTAAATTATGTTGTTGCAAAATAAAAAAAAATACACACAAAAAGCAAACAAAGAAAAGCACAGTTTTTTTTCATGTATCAACAATTACGATTTTAATATCATTTAGTTGGACCATATACTGATTGGGCAAATGAGAATGAACCAAACAATGACGGAGGATTTGAACACTGTGTAAATGTAAGTAATATTTTTTTGTGTCTTTTTGATACTGTCATAATAGTAAATTATATTTTTAAAACTTTATGAAAGGCTTAGCACTGATTTTAATCCAGTGGGTATTAATTAGCTTCGAATCATACTGAATAAGAAAATATTGTATAATAAGTAATTCTATGCAGCAAATAAAAATTTAAATTTACAAGGGCTTCTCTGTGGCTTGAATAATGATTTTAAAAACATAAATTGATTTTAGTTGTTTCACTATAACAACAATGCATATAAATGGAATGATGCTCCCTGCTACCTAAACTACCGTTTTGTATGCCAGAAGCCAGGTAATAAATTACATTACATTTTAGCAGTTGTGTGTAATTTACATTGTATTTGTAAGTTTTTAACTGAAGTATTAATTTTTGGAAAATTATCTCATTTATGAGTTTTATGAGGCATTATTTCAGAACATTTTTTTCTGTTGTTTTCTTGTAAAAACCCCACCTTGCCATAATTCCAAAAACTTGAAATTTTACTTTACCTGCTACCAGCTGATTTGCAAAGACCCAATACAATTTTTGTACAAGTTCTCTGTCTTGTAAAGAAAATACCCCCTCTTTTTTAATCCTTATACTAAAGTAACAGGATGTTTGTGTGTTTGTTTGTACTCAATGATCTCGCTAACCGCTGAACCGATCGGGTTCTCCTTAAGATGGTAGCTTCTCACAAGTTCTGGGAAGGTTTATAACTATTTTCTTGGAGGGTGAGACATCCCCAACCCCCCCAAAAATGAAAAATACCCCATCCCCCCTCCAAAAAATTTTTTTACTTTTTTTTAAAAATCTAAAATAAGAAATTGGGTTATCAAATTCCACTCCCAACTACTCAAGTGCCTCTAGAGGCCTCTAGGGGCGTAGCCGCTAGTAAAGCGTATTTCATTATTAGAAATGTGAATTTAATAAACATTTTTTTTTCTTTTAGAGCATTAATTGAACTTATGGAACTCAGAGACCAGGCACGAACAATGGAAAAAAATGATAAACTTTTTATATTAAAAACTTTTACTATTAATCAATTGAAATAAACATTTGCATGAATATGTTACCTTAAACTTTATATCACACAATTCTCAATAAATATTCTTAATTTATCAAATTAATCTTCTTATAAATAAAACAAACTAATAAGATAACTAATCTTTAGATATGCAATGATTTTCATTGTTTTCAATAGTGTATATCAAATGAGATTATGTCCGCTTTAAGAGGAGTTAAAAACTCCTGCCTAAAAACAAAGATATAGTAATTTTTATAGAAAACTATTTATCTATCTATAATACAAAGTAGAACGATGTCTGTCTGTCCGTCCGTCTGTCTGTCTGTCTGTCCCTTAAGATCTCGGTAACCACTGAACCGATCGGATTCTACTCTTCAGGGTATAAACCTATTGGTCCTGTGGTGGTTTTAAGCTATTTTCTTGGGGGGTGGGACACCCCCAACCCCCCCAAAACAAAAATCCCCCCCCAATTTTTTTTTTTGCTTAAGATTTCCTTGGTCCTTTAAGGAATTTCGCCTTAATTTTTTTTATCACCTCTTGGGGCAAAGCCCCTAGAGGCTAGGGGCGAAGCCGCTAGTTTAAGAAAAAGAAAGAAATATTTATTATAGCTGCAGTACGGGTGCTCTAATCCTCTAATTACTTAACGTCACCATATTAAGATTTATAGCAAAAACATTTATTAAAAGTGAACATTTAGATTACAATAAGATGTTTTACTATTTAGTGGATACTAATCTAAACTCGTTAATGATTATTTTTGCAAGACAACTCATCGCAGACATTAAAATTAAAATTTACAAGATAAAAACCAGATTTGTTAGCCTAGAAAGGTTAAAGGCCCCGGCAATCAAAACTGGTGTTAATTTTTTATCGATGCCTTACCCCTCCATTATTTAAAAAACTTATAAATATTCTGTTGTCTAAGAATAGTTATTTATTGCATCGATTATAGACAGCTTTTTGCTAATCTATAATACAAAGTAGAATGACGTCTGTCAGTCCGTCCGTCTGTCCCTAAAGATCTCGGTAACAACTAAACCCATCAGATTCTACTCTTCAGGGAATATACCTACTGGCCCTGTGGTGGTTTTAGGCTATTTTTCTATAGGTACTAGAAGATGTAATTCTACCTCTTGGGACAAAGCCCCTAGAGGCTAGGGGCGAAGCTGCTAGTATCAAAATACAATAATAAAACATGTGTGTTAGTCCAGATTCGAAGGCCCGGACTAACAAAACTGATGTTAATTTATAATTTTATTTTGATATTCGTGGAAAATTGTCTGTAATATGATGCTTAAGATCTCGGTAACCATTAAAGCGATTGGATTCAGGGAATATTTCTACTGGTCCTGTGGTGGTTTTAGGCTATTTACTTAGGGGGTGGGACACACTTAACCCCCCCCCCCCAAAAAAAAAAAACGATGGTTGCACCTCCAATTTTTTATTTATTTATTTTTAATTATCTCTTGGGGCAAAGTTTAGAGGCTAGGGGCGAAGCCGCTATCTATAATAAAAAGTAGAATGATGTTTGTCCGTCTGTCCGTCCGTCTGAAGCCTAATATCTTGGTAACCACTGAACTGATCGGATTCTACTCAACCCCCCCCCCCAAAAAAAAAAAAATCCCCACTCCGATTTTTTTTTTCTTGCGGAGAAGTTAGATTTTTTTCTTATGGAGAAGTTAGATTTTTTTCTTATGTAGAAGTTAGATTTTTTTAGCATCAGTAGTACTTATTTTTTTTTTAATTACCTCTTGGGGCAAAACCCCTCGAGGCTAGGGGCGAAGCCGCTAGTTACATAATAATAGATCATTAATCCAGCTTTGTAGCACACAGAAGAGAAAATGACGTTTTCAACGAAACCTATACATTGAAAATAATATTTTGCAATAATAGATAAATTTCTCTTTCCCATATATAAAAGGTACAACCTATATTGCTAATTCTAATTTGCAACAAGAATGATATCATCCATAAAGAGTTAGTAATTTCTTCTTTAGTTAAAGTTTCACGATTAAGCAGGGAGGGAAGGAACATTGGGCTGTTTATTAAACTAGTCCCCAAAGTTTTATAATAACGCTTTTTCTGTCGTCGGTTTAACTTTTGGGACTAAATTTTGATTAATAGGTTCTTTTTTAAGTTTAGTGTCCAAACGCTTCAACCATTATTTGCAATCTTTTAAGGGATAATTTTGTGTGTCATCCTATAATGGCCATTGTTTTGTCCCTTTAGATCCCTGGAATTAACTTGAAAGATATTTTAGGTAGGATAAACTTTTATTACCCTACTCTCCACCAACAACTAAAAATAGCTTAAAGCCTGCTTTAATTACTGAAACGATGCCAAAAAGATTTTTAATTTAAAAGTTTTTAGGTAGGTTAAAAAGGTGTATATAAGTTACAGAAATGATGTTCGGTATGACCAAAATATAGATGAGCTTCGCCTAAAAAAGAACATATAATTCCCCCATTTATTCGCAACAAAAGTAATTTTTTGCAACCTTTCTCTTGCTAATTATTATTCCGCATATTATTTCATTTATATTTGCAAATATACACAATCCTTTTATAAAAGTTATATGATGTTTGTGTGTGTATATCTTAAGACTTCGTTAATTGCAGAACTGATATGGATCGCTTTCACAGTAAAGCTTCTTTCAGGTCCAGGAAAGTTTCAATACTGTTTTTGGTCTACCTCCAACCTCTAAAGATAAATCGCCCTAAAGAAAAAAAAATACTTATACCTATTCTCACCCTTTGAATACAGAACTCCTAGGTAATATAGGCTTAACTGTTTTAAGACTTTGCGGAATCGAATGCACAATTTCGCATCTTATTGTTTGTGCAAAAAAAACTCTTTTGTTTGCAAAAATTAGATATGCAAACCATTCTTGTCAAAATGAACAATATCGTCGCGGCTGGGTTTTTAAACATTTTATTAATTTTTTTGTTATTTAGTTTATAAAAGAAACAAGGATGACAACATTTATAATAAGCGGGGCTCTAATACCAGAAGGAACTCGAGTGTCAGAACTTAATAAGCAGAACAATAATTTATAAGACTTAACGGAATTGTACCTAAATTTGTTACAAAATTGAATTAATACAGGATGAAGTAAAAGGATCATAGAGATGCCTTGCCTTTAATAGTGTACCTTGTTGTTCTAGTAATCTCTATTCCAAAAATCAATAGAATAAGAAGATAATAAAAAGTAAAAATATAGATACTGAAACTTAAATAAAATATCTTAGCTGCAACCCTAATTCCTCCTTGAAAAATACATAAAACCTGAACAGTTCTTAATAGCTTCTGAGATGTTATTTCACACACAGAAAATTCCAGTAAATTGTATATTATTTTTAAAAACTGATTTAGTTGGAATTAATCCTTATTGTGAAGGCTAATTAATGATATGTTTTCTTTTCAGCACAACTATTTGCAACACTAACAGCTATTTATCCCCTGTTAGCCAGGATGTTTCATATTATGTCAACAACTGTAAATTAAATATAGTCAAGGATCTTAAGGGATAAGACAATTAAGATATTTATGTATACCATCATCATTTTTACTTCTTTCTATAGATAAAACTTCTTGGTTAAAACCAACCAGTCAATACCAAAATAAAAAGTATCTGAAAATGTTATGCCACTTTTAAAAACTATATTCAAAAATTGAGGTCAGTTTAATGAAATAATGCACTAAAACTAAGGGCTAATAAAATACTTCCTTGCTTATCAGGATCTAAAAACTATTAAGGATTATTTAGGGTGGCAAATTTTAAGCAATTAGAATTTGCAAATTGCTCTTTTTATAGGGCTTAGTCTGATCCTTGAAATATATGAGTTTTTATATGGAAGCACTTTGTTGTCATCTGTTTTTAAAAGTTTATACCGACCATTAAAAGAGATGGTTCGCTTATATCTAAAGCTAAGGATGTTTATCAATGGTCATAAAATTTTATATATTTATTTAAACATAAAAAAATTTCGAACATGTTTACCCTCTTCAAATGTCTATGTAAAACCAAAGTTTTAAATACAATTAATTTTAAAGGATTTTTATAAATACTTTGGAAGAATTTTTTGTACATAATAATTTTTTATAATAATATTCTTATGCATTATGTGACTTCACTTAATATTAACATTAAACATTTATATTTAAGTATTGGTCTCCCAAGCAAGGCATCCTTTTATAAAATTTTAACTAGCTATGACAATAGGATGAGGGTTTTTTATTGGTTTCACAAAATAAAAATTAGTTGAAATACAACAGATATGTTTATACATTATTACCAAAAAAATAATTATTAAATATATAAGATTGAGATATTTTACCGATTAAAAGAATAGTAAAAGATATGGCCTTGATAAGTTCTTTGAAACCAATTCATATCCGCTGAAATAGATTTGGTTCTCAGCCAAACTGAAAAATCATGTATACATTGTATAGCATTGAATTACAGTCTAACACAACTGGTTTAATTCTTATACTTTTCATTTTAATATCCGCAGAAAGCTGTCTATAATACGATGCGATAACTAACTTTTCTAGTATGTCTAATCGAATAATATTTTTCTATTTTGAAGAAACACTAAAACTTTATTTGTGGGTTTCATGGTTTGTTCCCAGAGATATTAAGTTTGCAAACCCCTTTTTTATATTTGCAAATTTATTAATGCTTTTTGTATCGCAGCTATTCTATTATGTACGTCTGTACGTCATTCTCTACCTAAAAGAATTCCAAATTCACTGGTTTATGCATCTCAATATCCTTTAGAATATACAAAGTTACTTTTTCTGTAGATTTAAATTATTGATGTAAAACTTTCAACAATGAACAACCGAATCAATATTCAATAAAAGTCCCCAACGAATGAGATATCTTGTTTTATGAACTTTTTCAGCCTAAACTATTTAACAACTGAATGTTTCTGTTTCTCAGAAGGGAGCAGAAAAGTAGCCTAAACCCATTCCAATACTGAAGATAAAATAGCATAAAATTGTCCTGGATCTTCATAAAGCGAATATTAAACAATTCATTGTTTACAAGATGTTAACGGTCAAAGAACAATATATAGAATTTCATTTACTTATAGCTTCGCTACTTACGGACAAATTTGTTCTTTTTATTAGTATGTTTTTATATTAAGTATGCTATTTGCATAATTTTATTTAATTCAATTAAGGGATTAGGGCAAAAAAAAACTATTAATAAATTTAACATTGGGATAATAAAACCTCAAAAACTGGTGGCTTCGTTTTTAGAAACCTTTATTTGTTTTGTCATTTTTTTGTTTTTATTACTTTAAACTTACTTAAGGCTTACCCAAAAAGCTCTATGGGCCTTGCTTTAGATATGGAGGGTAAAAATATAGCCTAGAACTACCCAAAGACCTGTATAGGTAACAGTCTTTTAAATTGAATTACCATTGTTTTAAAAAAAATCATTTACTACTTTATCTATAATACAAAGTAGTACGATGTCTGTCTGTCCGTCCGTCTGAAGCTTAAGATCTCGGTAACCAATGAACCGATCGGATTCTACTCTTGAGGGTATATACCTATTGGTCCTGTGGTGGTTTAAAGCTATTTTCTTGGGGGGTGGGACACCCCTAACCCCCCCTAAAACAAAAAATCCCCCCCTTATTTTTTATTTTGCTCTGCTACAGGCTGCCCTTTATTATTTTTTATTCCAGCATTTATTTTGAATGAAAGAATAGCAACATTCTCTCACTAAAAACAATGAGTATTAATTTTTTTTTATCACCTCTTGGGGCAAAGCCCCTAGAGGCTAGGGGCGAAGCCGCTAGTATCGTAAAAAATACTTTAAGATTGTTTGAATTTTTTCTTTACTTTATAAGATTGATAAGTGGCTACACCCCAAGCATCAAGCTCTGTAATAGTGTGGTATCCGCCTTGGTTAAATGGCAGACACCCGAGTTCAAATGACTACGGCAGTGCAAACAGACGTGGACACATATATTATAGAGAAGCTACGCTTCTCTAGCAATCACTAAATAATAAACAGAGTCTATTCAGGTGTTACTTTATTCAGGGTCTAAGGTTTACTAAAGTTATATACAACAAACAATAAATACACAGATTGGAATAAATAATCCTAAAGCAGAATCAATATAAATACATATACAATAATCAGATTGGGCAATAATGATCCCCCATCCCTGGAAAGGGTGGGGGAACCAAACAATACAGCTTAACCATAATAAGGCTGTCAAAATCTATAATTAATTTTAAAGCATAGGGAGGGGTCAGGCTGACCCCTTCCCCAGTACTCGGGGGAGGGCCCTCGGCCCTTCTCCGAACCAAGGTCAGGGTTGCCATAGAACATGGCTCACGGCTGCCGAATACCACAACTCTCCCCTCGGAAGGCTGGGAGGGGGTTTCCCTGCCAGACTTCCGACAGTGGTTGAGGCCTTCGGCCCGCTCATTAGGGGCTATTATGTACAAGAGATAATGATTCAATGGAATCCTAGTGGTGATTTTCAGGGCTGATGGGCCCCCAACGTGGGGTAGAAGGTAGAGGCTGGCTTTTGTTGGGCACGTAGCTCGGCGCCAGCGGGTGTCAGGTTGGCATGGGGCGCAGCCGCTGCTGGACCGGTCAGCAACGGGGCATTCTGGTTGGTGTTGGCAGCGGCTGGGGCACTGGCTACCAGGTTGACTGTCTGGGCGACAGCCTGGCCTCCCGAGGGGCCGCGGGGCTTTCCAGAGTGCGGCCCAGGCCTGCCTGGGCGGTCATTCCCACTATCGGCTGATTTCATGGATACCATCTCCTCGGCTGCTTCCCGGCCAATAGGAATGGCATCCCAGTCCACTGAAAAGTCCCGGGACTTGGCATGGGTGAGCCTGGCCCTGGCCAAGGCCTTACGATACAAGGTTGGGTGATACAGGAATACTTGTGACATCGCGTTCAGGGCGGCTCGTACACCTCCTTGTGCAGCTGCCAGGGAGATGATGGTTAAGTCTCCCAGCAGCTTGAGGATCAACAGCAACAGACACAGTATGGCTGCGCCATCTCCCCACTCGTGAATAGCCTGTCTGAACCCAGCCCAGACATCCAGGGTTTCCTCCCCTTCCTCCGCCAGTCGGTCAATATTGTAGGACACGATCCCATGGTCTCCGATGGCTGAACAGCTGCCTTGCTGGACGCATGAGCCATACGACAGGCCGGTCAGCATGGCGGCCTTATACGCCGGGAACGCTAGTAGCTGCTGCCAGTCATTCAGCTCGGCCTGAGAATACAATCCTCCCGAGCTAAAGTCATCCAAGGGCTCGGTCAGCAGCTGCTCGGGTGTATCCAGCGGGGGCGGCCTCTTCTTAGGTGCAGGAGTTAGCTCTATCCACCCTTCCTCGGCGTGTACAGTTAGGGGGTAGGTGGAGGAGCAGGGAATCTTGGTGGCGTGACCGCTATACACCTTTGTCACGGCATCTACAAATCCTGTGGGCTCCACCGGCACCTTGTCCCAACATTCATTGCTCTCCCTTACCACGTACTTATTACGTTGGCAGGTAAGCTGGAGCAATACATCTCCCCTCAAAATAGAGAACGTGCTCCCCTGGACACGCACCGGATGGGCCGGGTCTAACTGCTGGATCTTCCAGCAATTGGCCGCTACTTCTACTGCTGCTGCGCTTCTCATTCGAGTCTCCAGGGTAAATCCGATGTAACCTGCGTGTATCTGGGCCTGGAGGGGGACATCCACGTCCCTGGCCAATACTCTAGGCAACGCTGCCGCAGCCGGGTCGGCTGCCACGAACAATGGTGGGTGGTTGGTGGCATGGGCATGGGCCTCAAAGTCGCAGTTCACTATCGAGGTGGGGGTAGTCATGTTGATGAAGAATTGGGCCTGATGGTCAACCAGGAACGCATCCATCACCAGGCTGGGCTGGAGGCTGCGGATCAGCCTCAAGGGGCAATCTCTCCCCAGGTGGTCCCACACATATGTGGCCTCTCCAGTGACACAGGACAGCTCGGACTGGGGACACTCTAGGGTCAGGTGGTCGGACTGGGACTCCACCCGTCCGTTCTCAACTACGTAGGTCTCTTCCTTGACCAGCAGCCGTCGCTCCTGGAGCACTAACTCATTTCGGTACAGCTGGCCTTCAAAATGGACGTCCTCCCCTTCACAACCCACCCCCTTGGGGCTGTTAACCAATGCGCCTACCATATCGAGGGTAAAGAACAGGGGGTGGTTCAGCTGGAACGTCAATGGCTTGGTCTTGCCTGGCAGGGTGTAGACTCGGCTCCGGGCCAGGTCCCGGCACGTTTCAGGGTCAATCTTGGTTGGCCGCATGAGGGTGGGGACCGAGGTCACCTTCAGGTGGCCCCAGACTTCACACCTAAATGTCCACTGGGACACTGTGAGTTGACAGCTATATCCCGTGGTCTCCCGAATCTTAACTTGCTGCAGGACATGTACCTCATGGCCCAAGGGCACCTCCTGGTGTAGCGGCTCCTTGCTACACATCTGCTCTTTGTTAAAGGCGGTGACATGGGTGGAGTTGGCACAGTCACACCCTACTAAGACATAGCTAGTTGTAGGCCACACAGCTGCTAGCAATAGGCCCCACAGAACCATCCACCAGTGGGAGAATCTGCCAGACAGCCACCGTCCTCGCACGTGCATCTGGGGATTCTCGGCTCTGGCCACAACTGCTTCCTGGGGCTGGACACTGCTGGACTGCTCCTGGCTAGATATAAATTTCCATTGAGTGTTATCTTTAGACGCCCGGGGCGTCCCGATACCCTCCCCAATGACGGACTGACAGGCGACGGGCGCCTGTCTGGGCGTCGGCTCCCCTAGCCCCAAGGTGGCCCTTCCCTCGTCCATGGCATGCCCAGTGGCATGGGGCTGTAGTGCGTGTGGCACAGGCTCGCCCTGAATTACATCCCTCCCCTGCCCTAGGAACTCAGGTGCATGTGGCACAGGCAAGTCCTGATAACCCCAAATCTCAATCTCCCCAGCCTCTGGTGCGGGAGGCACAGGCAAGGCTGGAGGGTTACAATATCTTGGATACAATGCATTTGTCAATTTTAACTTATCCTGGCTCAGTTGAGGGTGGTAGACAGCTGGACTCTCTCTGCTGGCAGGGGGCTCTAGATGAGGGACAGCTGGACTCTCCCTGCTGGCTGGGGGCTCTGGATGATGGATAGCTGGACTCTCCCTGCTGGCTGACTGGGGGTGACGGATGTCACCCCTCCCTCTGGGGCTGCAGGCTCGTTCAAGGGTCCAGGTATCTCGGTGGCGGCGACGGTTGTTGCCCCAGGCACCAGTGTGGGGGCGCTGGATAGCACCCCCCAATCTTCACAGGTGGCGGCGGCGGTTGCCGCCCCAGACATCAGCTTGGGGGTGCGGGATCGCACCTCTCGTCCTTCCCAGGTGGCGACGCCGGATGGCGCCCCATACATCGACTCAGACGCGCTGGCTAGCGCCTCTCGCCTCTCCCGCTCGGCGGCCGCCAGGGCCTCCCCGTACATCGTCTCGGTGGCGCTGGGTAGCGCCCCTCCGCTCTTGCTGGGGGGACTCGGTCTGGCAGGCCCCATCATGTTGAGGCTGAATGGTAGAGGCCGCAGGACTTCTGGCTCCGCAATGTTGGTTGGCTGCACGAACTCCGGTCCCAAGTGGTTGAGGCTGAAGCCCAGGCCAACCTGGTTGGGTTCAGCCGCTCCTCCCAGCACGTTGATCCTGGCTGGAATAGTCCCAAACTGCGGCATTCCTTCTGAGTGGCCCACAGCGCTGGGGGCGGCGCTGCTTGCTGGAGTGTTGCTGGGGGCGCGCTCCCTTCCATGTTGGCTACCTGGCTGGGCTTCCCTGAGTGAGCGCCCTTGCCAGCTACACGTCTCCTGCCGGCTACCTGGTCCCAGTCAGCCTTGCACTCGGCTGCCGTATGGCCTGCGTAATGGCAACGTTCACATTTGGCAGGACGGTCACGGCGTGGCTGGGTGCGTCGCTCTTCTAGGCTGACCTCCATAGGCGTAGGACAATCTCTGATTCGGTGGCCCTTCCCATGGCAGCGGTAGCAGTGGCCTGGAATCTTGTCGTCTGGTGCAACCTTCCCCATCTGGTGGAGACCCGGAGCCAAGGCGCCAATCTCCATTGGCTCCGACTCATCGTACTGGGGCAACTGGACGCTGGCCGATCCCGTGAGCCTGTCGGTTGCATCCACCAGGCACACACCCTCCTTCAGCTGCTTGGTGATCATGGTCACGGTGAACATGGCTCGCCTCGTGTACTCAGGTACCGAGGCGATCTCATGTCCCATCATCACGCGTTTCATATTGGCATTGCGGATGCCGCGGTTAAGTTCATCGATGAGTAACTCCAGGTCTTCGTGGCTGTAGGCCTCCCTGTACAGCGCACACTTGGTGGATATGTAGGCTTGTATGGGCTCCGTCGAGTGTTGCCTGTAGTCTCTGAAGGCTTGCTTCAGGGTCTGAGACTCATAGGCTGGACGAAATAACATTTCACACTCGGCCTTGACTTGTTCGTAGGTCAAGGCTTGGCCTGCCTCTCCAAACAGATGAGAGGCCATCTCCGCTGCTTGCCCCGCCAGGGATAGTAAAAGGGCGTTGCGGCAGTTCAGTGTGTCATGGGGGGGTACGCGGTAAGCCTCCGGATGTGGGAGTTCCAGGACTGCTTGGGCGGTCCTCGGTACTCCGGCAGGTTACTCAACATCAGCTTGCGGTACTCGGCTGGAGCCAGCTGGGGATCGTCCTGGAGCCATCCTTGGAGCTGGTCGCCTCCTTGCGCTTGTGGCTGCTCCATCGGGTCAAAGGTTCAGCGGCGGGACACTAAGTTTTAAGTCAATAGTATAGGCGGTTTACACTTATGGTTTCTATCCTAGCAGCCAATACCGTTTATCACTTGGTTGGTAGTTTGAACTACAAAGATCTAAAATAGGGGTACACTAGGATACTTGTCACTAGCTTCTAAGCTTTAAGGTAGGCTGGTAGGTGTAGAGAGTTGTTGAGGGTCTGAACTGCTGTCAGGAACTGATTTGGTTTTCCTTATCACACTGTAGATAGGAGGGAGGAGCTTGCAAATCTTTTTTTTTCTAAAAATATCTCTGTTGTATGCTATAGAGTAGCTCCTCTCCTGTGTGTGTGTGTGTGCGTGAAATCTCCTTTCCTTGCAACGCGCCTACGCGCCGTCAGATTGCGCACACAGGTAAAACGCGCATCTATCCCTCAATCTGCTCTCTCATTGGTCCGCTTTATCTCCTTTGTCCGTTGAATTTTCATTGCGTCCCGAGCTCCGCTGCGCAACCCGTGAAGTACGCTCCGTTCTCCTGGTCGCTATCTCCGCACGGTGGACGGACTTATCCAAGTGTGGGGAGAAGGGGGAGTGCGTGAGGGGACGGGGTAAAGCCGTCCTTCCCCAGATGGGGAGGGGGGTGCCGCAGGGTTGAGGTGACTGGGTGGTGAGGTAATTGTGCTTCTTCCTTAATCCTTGGCTTATTCTTATGTCACCTCAATTGTATTTGCTTCAATTTATGGTGGGCCCCTCCCCTTCCGTTGGGATAAGGGGGTGTATTTGTCGTGCTGCAGGTTTGGGGTCAGATTGTTTACCAATGCATTGTTATCTTACATCTAGGTTCTATTTTTGGCTTTATCACAATACACAACAAATTTGTTTACCAAGCCCTGCCCATAAATCTATTGTTCAGCTTTCACACCAGGGTGGTAATCCATAAAATCTGATATAATATCTGTTTTTCTCAATGGGTGGCTGCGCTGTAGCCTCTCAGGATACTTGGAGTTGACGTAGTTTTTCTTCTGCTTGGTACACTACACTCGTATTTTCGCTCACAGCTCGCAGCTATTTTGCTTGTTTCAGCCAGTCAGCGGCAGGGAATGTCCCGTCCTGCAGCGCCGTGGGTCCGAATCCGGTTGGTGGCGGCAGGGAATGTCCCGTCCTGCAGCGCCGTGGGTTCGGATCCTGCTATCTTTTGCAGTAAATGTTGGCCTATTTTCAGCCGTTTGCAATTATTTGGCCTGTTTCAGCCCGTCCGCAGGCCTGTTTCAGCCCTTGAGCGCTCAATCCTCCGTTAGATTTTGGCGCTCTTCGCGGTTCTCCGTCAAGTTTCGCTGCTCTCCGCAGTCTCTCGTCCGATTTCGCTACTCTCCGCAGCTCGGGTTCCGCCACTCTCCGTGGTCTTTCGCTAGGTTTCGCTTCCACAACTGCCGGATACAGAGTTAGACCTTGCTATCCAGGGTGGGTAATTCAGGTTGCTTGTGTCAGTTTTGCCAGTTTCACTGCTGGGAGTACCTTAGCCTCAGCTGCGCGTCTGCTCTACACTTGTGGTTTGCCGTAATCTCACACAGCTGTCACCAAAAGTTGTGGTATCCGCCTTGGTTAAATGGCAGACACCCGAGTTCAAATGACTACGGCAGTGCGAACAGACGTGGACACATATATTATAGAGAAGCTACGCTTCTCTAGCAATCACTAAATAATAAACAGAGTCTATTCAGGTGTTACTTTATTCAGGGTCTAAGGTTTACTAAAGTTATATACAACAAACAATAAATACACAGATTGGAATAAATAATCCTAAAGCAGAATCAATATAAATACATATACAATAATCAGATTGGGCAATAATGATCCCCCATCCCTGGAAAGGGTGGGGGAACCAAACAATACAGCTTAACCATAATAAGGCTGTCAAAATCTATCATTAATTTTAAAGCATAGGGAGGGGTCAGGCTGACCCCTTCCCCAGTACTCGGGGGAGGGCCCTCGGCCCTTCTCCGAACCAAGGTCAGGGTTGCCATAGAACATGGCTCACGGCTGCCGAATACCACAATAGAACGGTAGAAAAAAAAATACCATAAACAATTTCCAGACTTAAACCTTTAAATAATATAGTCTTAAATCATCCTGGCACTAGAGGCCTCTAGGGACACTTGAGGATGGGGAGGGTGAATCGCCTTACTTTACATTTAAGTTTTAAAAAGAAAAAGTGAAAAAGAAAATTTAAGGGGGAGGGGCAACTTTTTTATAGTAAAGATTTTTCTTGGGAGGGTGTTATAAACCTTCCCAGATCCTACCCTGTAAAGGAGAACCATACCAGTTCAGTGGTTAGCAAGATCCTACGGTACACACAGAGAGATACGCAGAGATCCTTTTACTTTATTATAAGAATTATTTCTTCGATGTCTATGGAAGGAATTTCACTTGTTATATTTAATAGACAAATATTTAAATTGAATACATATCAATACAAGAACATATAGTTAGTAGTTTATCAAATTCAAGAATATTACGGGGATAAAGCGATAGGACAATAGAAGATTATTTCAAGGTATATTTATACTAAATATTAAAGTATTTATGAGATAAAAATAATCCTTAAATAAAAATAACAGCATCTGTTTCTGTCTGTACCTTAAGGATCATGCTAACCGCCATTTTGATATGGTTATCATTTACAAGGTAGCTTCTCAAAGGTCTAGGGAAGGTTTATAACTATTTGGGGGAGGGTACCACCAACATCCAAAGATAAATTGCCCCCTAGAAAAAATAACATTCTTACAAAATTTTACATTGAATTTATCTATCCTTGCCTGAAAACAGGGAGAATTTATCTGGTTTTGACATGTAGTAAATTTATTCAATCTATTTACAATATTATAAATGTTTATAAGTTCATTCACAAATTCACTATAATAATTTTAAATATGATAGTAGTTTAAATTATGTATGTAAAATCTAGGAATATAAAGGGATAAGACAATGACTTATAAATTGACGATATCCCAAATGATAATTCACAAAATCATCCATTCTGTAGATTACAATTTGTGGTTTGGACAATTAACTTAAAGAACCGACCAATCAAAATTCAATAAAAGTCCCTAAAGTTGTTAAGTCAACGAGTGAGAAAACTCATTTAAAACTTTGGGGATTAATGTAATAGACAGAACAATCCCTTTAGAAAATCACCTAAAATTGAAAGATAGGTACATAAAGCAAAATTTATTAGATTTTCTGTATATCAGTTAATTCTATTGTTTCAGATTAAAAAACATGGTTACTTTTATTAAATTTTCATTGGTTAAAAAAGACCAGTGTACAATCTTTTCAACCATTACTTGTAATGTACAGAGGTGTTAATATAGTTTATCATTATTAGGGATTTATAATCTTTTGTCTTATCCCTTAAGATCCCTGAATGTAATGTAAGAAAGTTATCTAAATGAAATTACTTTCACTAATGAAAGTATTTATTAATGACATGTCACATGTATAAATGTACAGGGAGTGAGGGGATATTGGACTGTTTATTACACTAGTCCCAAAAGTTGTATAATAACGTTTTCTTATTCGTTGGCTTAACTACTTTGGGGACTTTTAAGGAATTTTGATTGGTTGGTTCATTTAGTTTGGTGTCAAAACTTTTCAACTACTAATCATATTCTACAGAAAGGTGTTTATTGAGGATGAACATCAATTTATCCGCTATTGTCTTATCCCTTCAGATCCCTGATAAATGTATTTAGAGAGATACCTACTTAAATGGAGTTTAAATTAATATATCTCGCCACCTTATCTGTCATCTAGCTACTTTTATATTTAATGGTTCTTTGTCTTTTTATCATAACATGCAATGTAACAAATGCAAATATAATCTTAGATGAAAGTATAAGGAAGTCTATCTGTGTGTCTTTCTGTACCAAAGGATCTTGCTAACCGCTGAACCGATGTCATTCTCCTTTACATTGTAGCTTATCAGAGGTCCTGAGATAGTTTATAATTAATTTGGGGTATGGTACAACAACCATCCAAAGAAAAATCGGCCCTAGATTAACTTTTTCTAATCCTATTATATAAAGTAAGTAAGCATTGTTTTGTCTGTAGCGAAGGATCTCGCTAACCGCTGAACCGATATGATCCTTCTCTTTTGTGAAGCTTTCTATACTTCTAGGGATGGTTTTAGGCTATTTTTTGCACTCTAATATCCCTTCAAATGCATATCCTCTAGATGTTAGGGGCGCAGCAGCTAGTTAAAAATAAAATAACTATTAAACTCTCCTCTAACTCAAGTGCCCCTAGAGACCTCTTTGGGGGCGTATCCTCTAGTTAAATACAAGTGTTTGAATGATTCTGTTTTTATCCATTTGCTACATAATATCTCAGAAATGGGACACATAATAAAAAATGTCTATATTATTAATAGCAAAGCGACTTTAAAACTTGTCTGCCTACCGTATTTTTGTGTACAGATTCTTTTGACTTTAAACTAATCAAATAAGCTTTTTTTCTGTGTTTTGCTAACTTAAATATTGTCAAAAATTTTTTACTAAATGCTCCAGTTTTGTTAATCTTTAATTTTAGCTTTTTTTGTTGAAACACTTTTGCCTTTCTATTTATATTGTTTTAGATACATTTTAGAAGTATGTCAACTTTATGCCTAGTTTTATAGGCTGAAGACTAAAAAATATAAGCATTTTCACATAAACAAAATTTAGTTTTTTCCTATTTTCTTAATATTGATCATGCTTGAATGGTCAATGGGTATTCAAAATATTCTGCCAATATGTAATCACATGACCAAACTTGAAATTTCTTTCTCGTATTCATTCAAATTAATTTAAGTTTTGCTCTAAAAATAAATCAAAATTTTAAAGTAAAATCTATGAAAATTAAAAGACATTTTTAATTGACTATTAACCCAGCGTGTTATCTGATAAATGATAAATAAAGTTATAAATGGATTTAATTTTATTCAGGAATCTAAAGGTATAAGACAATGGTCAATAAATCAATGTTTATCCACCATAAACACTACCCCATCTGTAGATTACAATTAGTAGTTAAAACGTGTGTACATTCAACCTAATGAACCAACCAATCAAAATATAATAAAAGTTCCCAAAGTTGTTAAGCCAGAAAATATGAAAATGTAATTATAAAACTTTGGGGACTAGTGTAATTAATAGCCCAATGTACCCTACCTCCCTGATTTTATTATTATACCTCTCACTTTCTCTTTATAATTTTCTTTGTTTTGTTAAAAGTTAATTTCTAATAATGTACATACAATTTATCAAAATCTAGGTCAAATGAAAGTTAATTAATTAATAATTGTTTTATAGAATTTTGCATTGTGATTTTGTAACAAAGTAAATTCATTTTTAATTATTTTATATTGGTTTAAATCTTAATTAGTTTATTTAATCTGAAGAAGAAATAAATTTGTCTCTAATAAATAAAATAATAAAATCTAAATTTATTATCTTTAAAAAATCATACAAATTGTACTAATTTTCTACCTGATTTAAAGAACCATATAGGTTCAGTTATATTTAAATGTCAGTCAGCTACATTTAGGAAGATACGTGATTATCTCTCTTGCAATTCAAGCATTTTTTAGGAATATTCTCTTTAAAAATAAGGATGATGACCAATATGAATATATATGACCAATATAAATCACTTGGTACGTATGTACAATACATCCAGGATTTGTTTGTGCTTCGCTACTTATTGATATTGCCATTCTTGATTTATATGAGACAATCATCCTTTTAGATAAAGTAAGGTTTTTCTGACTGAAGCTTAAAATTTAAGTAGCTTTTGATATTATTTGGATTGCCCTTTCTGGGACGCTGCAAATAGGTCCCAGGACGGTTTTAGGCTTTTTTGTAATTTGTGAAACCCTCAGAATGGTTTTATAAATAGTAACTATGTCAATGTAGACTTAAATAAATACTCGAATAAACCAAAAATAGATTCTTAGAAGAAACCAAATTTCCTATCGGAAATCTAAAAAAAAACTAAAAAGTCTAATCTTGATGTCTTATGAACTGATTAGATTCTTTTAAATGTAATTTGGGTTGGGACATGCAATTCTCTAATTAAGGACAAGATACATAATAATACATACTGCCAAATTAGCTCAAAGTACACTCTTAATACAAAAAACTTTGGGTACTTCTATTAAATTTTCAATTTTGGGTTACAAACAAGTAGTGTCCAAACTTTTTAACCATTAATTTTGATCTATTGAACGGGTAATTTGTTCATCATTATTTTAGATGTACATTTTTTATCGTCTATTTATTATCTTATCTCTTAAGATCCCTCTTAAAATTTCTAAAGAGTAAGAGGACTTTACCCAAAGTTTTTAAAACGATCTTTCATGGGCTGGCTCAAAACTTAGGAGTTCTTTGATTTAATCTTGATTTGGTTGAAAGAACTTTCCATCATTGATATTTTTGAGTGAACATCTTATCCCTAAAAATCCCTAAATATTATTACTCCTGAAAAGTATTTTTTATTATTAACAACAAAATTAAAAGTAAAGACTGTGTATTTAAAAGGAAAACTAGAAATATATATATTGAAATTGATTAAGATCCATTGTCATAACTTTTTTTTCTTTGTTTGTTTCCTGTGAATTTATGTTTGAGGGTCAATAGTAAAATGTCAATATAACCTAATACATCCTATTACATCAAGTAGTTAAGATTTTTTTTGTCTATAGCTTAAGATTTTTACCGGTTCTCCATTTTGGGAAAGTTTAACATATGTCCCCATCTAGAAGCTCTAAATTCATGGAGATAAGAATTCGATAGAAGATCCTAAAAGAGCTTAATTCTAAAAATTAACTATAACCTGAAACCATCCCAGGACCTATGCAAAGCTTACCTCAAAGAACTCAATCATTTCAGTTGTTACTAAAGTCTTAATCTTCAGACAAAAACAACCATATCTATAATACAAAGTAGAATGATGTTTGCCTGTCCGTCCGTCTGTCCCATAAGATCTCGGTAACCACTGAACCGATCCGATTCTACTCTTCAGGGAATATACCTACAGGTCCTGTGGTGGTTTAAAGCTATTTTCTTGGAGGATTATAAACCACCAACCACCCAAAAAATGAAAATTCCCCCCCCCCGCCAAAAAAAAAAATTGTTTTTTTACTTCACAATAAATGGCAGCACCAGAAAAAATTAAAATCACTTCTTGGGGCAAAGTCCCTAAAGGTTAGGGGCGAAGCTGCTAGTTACTTTTTTACTATAATGGTAATTAATATTAACAACAACAAAAACAAAGAATGTTTGTTGTCAATTTGAAAGGATGAATTATTATATATTTAAGATGTAATATATCATACATGAAAAAGTTTAATTAACCCCTTTGCCGACACTTTTTATTGGTTGATTTAATGGATATAAAATACGTGGATATATTGACAGGGGAATATTTGTCGCCAATTTAGCTTGCTAATATGGACCTCATTTATTTGTCGATTCGTTCATGTAGTAGGATGGGAGGTAAGGGATAAAAGTGGTTGATAAGAGTCATCGTTATTTTAGCCAGCTGGGAGTATCACTTTATTAGAGTACATACAAGTCTGGTGCAGAATCCAAGTAATCATATATCTAATGTTGAATATCAGATCTGTTTTTGCTTTAATATTGACATGTCAATTAATATATAACAATATTAATTCTTGTCACTACACTTTTTGCTTTTATTGCAGGGATCCTAAAGGATAAGACAATGAACGATAATTTACAATAACCTAAATGATGATAGACAATATTACCCCTACTGTAGACTAATTTCATTTTAAGAGTTCTAGACTGCAAGTTTAAACTCATCCACTAAGATTTTTAAGTCTGTACATAAGAGCACGGGAATATAAAACTATTGGTAACAGTTTACTTTTAAGTCCAATGTCCCCTTCCTCCCTGATTATATGAAACTGTGATACATATATTGAACGCAAAAACACTGCCAAAAATAAATGCCATTCCACAAAGTTTTCCTCATTGTAACATACACAATGGCATATGAATTAGAAAGGGGCTTTTAAAAAAATACTTTTCAAGTTTTTTGCAGCATTTTTGAATCACCTTTATATAATTAAGTACCTACAGATAAGTTTGTATCAAATATAACCATATTTAATTACCAACTTTATAATGAGTTTCAGCACATCAAATAATATATTCATGTTTTATGTATTTAATATTGATGGGGAATCAAATTATTCATTATGTGTGGGGATAGAGATATGGCATCTGAAAAGAAAATTGTTAGCAGAGCCCCGTAGGGATCAAACTCTTCGTGGGTGTTTAACCCTTTACAGTCGGGCCCCTTGCCGCACCTTAATCGGTCGGGGGGGGGGGGGCGTTCAACGCCCCCCCTTATTATCTCAGTTCCTATTAGAGCTAGAGGGCTAAATTTTTTTGTGCAAGTCCCCTGTTTGATAATGAATTTCCGACCTTTTATAAGTCTAAGTCAATTTTCGCTTCCTTCACCCTTTTATTTAACAACCTTTGTTTTTAGGTCTTTTTTTACTTAAAAATTTCAAACGGCTGTAATTTTCTTATTTTTGAAGCTAGAAGAAAAATTTTTTTCCAGAAAATGTTTATCTTTATGTAAATTGTACATTAGAAATATCAAAATATAAATTTCAGCGGCCGCAGCTGTACTTGGCAGCTGCCAGCCGCCGCAGTCGGCGGTCGGCGGGAAAACGGCGGCGGATCTTCATGAAATTTTAATACGTTATGTAGACATGTAAGAAAAGCTTAAGTTTAAAATTTGAAGTCTCTAAGTCAAAAATTGCGGCCACAGGAGCCTTTCAAAGATTTCTGGAGACCTGGAGGATCAGGACCTGCAGGATCATACCTGGAACCTGAAAGTGACTTGAACACCTGTATTTCATATAAGGATGTACTACTAGATGATTTTTTAGTATTTTGGTATGATAAAATGCTTTGTTTTAGTCAAAAAAATATTTTGCTCTTTACCTGGATGACCCTGCCAGGTTTGCTGGCATCCTGTGCCCGCCAGGATGGAGATATTCAAAAAATTTCAACTCTCAGTTATGTGTCATACCCATACTTAAAAAGTCAAGCAGTTTGGGCTCTTTATCTTTCACACACAGAAAATGAGATAGAAAAAACCGGAAGGGGGGGCGTTCAACGCCCCCCCCCCCCCGACCGTTAAGGGTTAAAAAAAAAGTTTTTCTATTCTTTCAATTACCAAAACAAATTATGTAGACATAACTGTCTTATAAATAATAAATATAGCTATCTTTTTTTTATAAATTGAAGTAGGTAAGTATATTGAAGTAAAAGAATAGATGGGACATTAGCTTTGAGAACTTTGCCCACAGGGCAGAGAACCTGTCCCTATTTTGTATTGGGTCTTTGAAATCAGCAAACAGCTTCGGAAATATAAACACAGCTGAGTCCGTACAAAAGAACAGAAAGCAATTCGCTAGCAGACGTAAAGGTTCTCAACCACCATGGGGCTAAGTAGTTATCTGGATTATACACCTATGCTTTTGCTGATACATTTATTGGGGCAATATTTCTTTTTATACAGATTTTATATTCCTTTCTGTAAATATATGTTTTTGATAGCAAATAAGTTTCCAATTTCCTTTATACTTTGTATTACAAGATGGATTTAATGCAAAGTTTTTGTGTTCTCTCAGTGATACAAAATATTTAAGCCTTATAGTATCAAAACTTTTTTTGAAATAACAAGTAAAACAATCTATAGATGACAATTGTTTCGGGAATAAGGTATAGCTAACAAGCGAAATAAATCTATAATTATATTTGGGGAACAGATAATAAGGTAAAATGGCTGAAATTTCCAAATTTTTTTTTCGAATAAATTCAGTTGTTGGTTACAGCTGCAATTGGCAGAAGCGCCCCTAGTATACAAGAGCTCTGTTTTCAAAGGGATAGGATTTAGATTGTAAAGGGGCCAAAAATGGCCTGAAACCAACCTAAAACTTAAATCTAAAAATATAAATAATCTCAGGATCTATATAGGGCATTTCAGAAATAGAAAATTAAATATATTTTTACTACTTTATAATAGGACTAGCGGCTTCGCCCCTAGCCTCTAGGGGCTTTGCCCCAAGAGGTTTGATCAACCTAATTTTTCGTATTTTAGATTTAAAAAGAAAAAGTAAAAAAAAATTTTTTAGGGGGGGAATTTTCATTTTTTTTGGGGTTGGGGGTGTCCCACCCCCCAAGAAAACAGCTTAAAACCATCACAGGACCAGTAGGTATATTCCCTGAAGAGTAGAGCCCAATCGGTTCAGTGGTTACTGAGATCTTAAGCTTCAGACGGACGGACAGACGGACAGACAGACGGACAGACATCGTTCTACTTTGTATTATAGATATTAAAATGTAACTTTTAAAAAATATTTATTCTAAAAAGACCAATAACTAATAAATAGAAAATGAGTTCTTAGTTCATAAAGTCTTACATCTTTGGTAACAAGAAGGGAATAAAGGAGGGGAAGGAGGGGACATTGGGCTGTAAATTATATTAGTACCCAGAAGTTTTAAAAGCCTTTTCTATCATTAAATGGCTTGAAAACTTTGGTTACTTTAATTAAATCTTGCTCAGTTGATTTAATCTAGCAGTGTCCAAAATTTCAACTAATAGTAATCTTTAATAGAAGGGGACATTTTGATTATCAACGTTGGGGATGTTTCCTTATCCCTTAAGATCCTTAAAACAAAAGAGAATATAAAAAACAAATTCAGAGGATTTTGTTATATTAGACCTAAATGATCATTGTAGCACTAAACCTACAATGAAATTACTATCAGTAAAATAATAAAAAAATATATAACAGGAACCTATAAAGATAAGTCGAGGAATGTAAAGGTATAAGAAAATCACCGATAAATTAATGTACATCCCCAATGATAATACACAAAATTACCCCTACCATAATTTACAATTGGTGTTTGAAATGTTTTGACATTCAATTAATTAACCATCCAATCAAAATTCAATAAAGGCCTCAACGAATGATGAAACGATGTTATGGACGTTAGGGACTAGTATAATAAACAGCCCAATATTCCTGAGATAAACCCAATGATTTAGATCATTAATTTGATGTCAGTCAAAACAAAAGATTTTCAAAAATTAAAGCCAAAAGTCTGGACATTAAATCTGCCTATTCATTCACCCAAAACACACACACCCAAACACACTGTGCTAAATAGAGACAAGTTGAATCATAGGCATAACATAGCATATAGGGGAGGGCGGGATAGGTTAAGTAAATAACCTGAAACAACCATTAGACAATTATAAAGTTTCCCTAAAAAGTACAATCAATTTGGACAAGTATCTTTCGAGATTTTTAGCTTCAATAAATCCTTGTCTCTTTCCATGCATTAATAAAATCTTAAAAAATAAGTTGTGTTTATAAATGAATATAATACTTTTTTTATTTTATGATGACAACAAGGATCCTAAAGACCTCTAGAGGCAATTCAGGGTAGAGATGTGAAGTCGACCCTCTTCTTATTATCCTAAAATTTAAAATAGACAGGCATCCTGCTACTTTTACTGAAGTCTAGTCCCCTAGTTACACACTGCAGAGAGAAACCATTCACTTTTGAGTAAAAGATTTTTTTGTTCATTTCATCCATAAAATGCATTTTGAATTTTATCTTCAACTTTTAAAGCAAAAAAGCATAGCGTGGCATATATTTAGGCTTGCTATATGCATCAAAAGAGACCACCCTAGAGGGACTTAAAGCCTTAATTATGTGTATAATTTACCAAGTATTGTACCCAGGGAGAAAGGGGACATTGGGCTGATAATTTTACTAGTCCTCAAAGTTTTATAATACTTTGGGGACTTTTTGATGCTGTGAGCATTGGTGCAAAAAATATGTCGTAACAAAAAAAATTAGCCAATGAGAGGCCGTTATTGACCAATGGTAAAATTTATAGTGGCCTCTCATTGGCTAATTTTGTTTGTTACGTCATATTTTTTGCACCAATACTCACAGCATCGGACTTTTTTAATGGTTGGAGTGTCAAATCGTTTCAACCACTAATGGTAATTTATAAAAGGGATAATTTAGTGTATAATCATTATCATTGAGGATGTACATCAATTTATCGGCCATTGCCATATCCCTTTATATCCCTGATTATATAATTTAGCAAGTATTGTACCCATAATTTTAAACATTAATCTTTATCTTTGGCGAGTGAGCGACGCAAAGTGCAGTTTTTGTTTTTAACAATCAGTGACAAAATAATCATTTTGGGAGCGCAGCTACTTTGTAAATATTGTTTTTCCGTCGGTTTGTCTTTTATTCAGCATGTCCGTACGTTTGTACATTTATTACAAGCAATTAAAAACAAGATTTTTAGTAGCGAGATTACTCTATAGTTTAGTTTATCTGTTTAGTCAGTGATCGGTGATTTTCTCAGTTGCTATTATTGATAGAATGCTAATTTTTATGTGTGAAGATATCCGTTACTGTTTGTCGGTCAATTAAATGATACACATAACCAATAAATAAAAAAATACCCCTGTAGAAAAAAGCATTGTTTGAAAAGTTTTTGACACTAGAAGTTTGAAACAAACCAATAATTTTTTTAAATTGTCCAAAATATTTTAACCAACAAATAAAAAATTATGCTAAAAAACTTTGGATACAAGAGTAACTTACAGTTCAAAATACACCCCCCCCCCCCTCATGTATATTGCAGAAAATGTTAAAAATGGCACGCGATAAAATTTTCATATTGCATATAGATAAAGCATAATAAAACTACTTTAACAAAACTGAAAAAAAAACTAATAGGCATATAGAAATTATAAAGGATGATTTTTAAAAATGTTAAAAGGTGCAATTAAAGAGTAAAAGTTGCAATTTAACTTTTAAGTTTGTTATCTAAAGATTCTTTTAACAAGGATAAAAACATCCATAAGAAGCGAAGCTCATAGACAAACAGACAAAGTAAGAAATTGAGTAAATGCCAATTCATCAATCTTTCTATAATAGAAGCTAAAAAATTGACTGACGACTCCAAAATAAATGTAATGTCCGTAAGAGTATTACAGATAGACCGCCGGACAAAAAAAGTTATAGATTATATGCTCATTGGTCAACAAAATCATAATAGATATTTCTCGTATCGTATTATAAACGGCTTTCCGCGGATATAGAATGTACAATTATAAGATTAAAACTAGTTTTTTTAGCCCCGTGGTGCATTGTACATTTCTATATTCGTAGAAAACTGGATATAATACGATGCTAGACATAGTTTTTTCGTATGGATGAGAACCGGTTCCTATCCACCGGATTCGAATGAATACGAGAAAACAAAATTCTATCTCAAACTTCAATGAAGTAAATCGCATTACTCCTCTAGATTTTAATAACACCTTAAGCATGACTGACAAACCAGTGGACCAAGTAAGTTGTATAAGGTGAGTGGAATCTTCCGGAAAAGATACAGGCGCCTAGTTACTACGTTTTATTCGTTGCATTGGGCAATTTTATTAAATTTTTAATGGTTAGTTCCTAATTTTTCAACCAATAATTTAAATCTACAGGAGGTATAATTTTGTTGTTAATTATTAAATTTGTATATTGTCAATTGAATTCCTCCCCTCCCCCCTATCTGTAAGGGTTAAGATCCCTTGGTTACAAATTGAAACGAGTATTCATATTCATAACTTTTGTATCCTTCCTTTATACATGAATACAGGGATAAAACAATGACAATAAATTAGTTTTCCTTATATTCATCTGAAATCTTGCTTTTAATAATTGGGAAATATTAAGAAGATGCGTTTTTTAAGGATTGTTTGCTATTGTCCATTCCCTCCTTGCAATTCTCAAATAATACTATCCTTTTAGAGACAACAAAAAAACAAGTATGACAAAAACATGTATGAAGCAGGGAGGGAGGGACATTGGAATGATTTTATAAACACATTATTTTATTTATTGGCTTAGAAACATTGGATTCGTTAATTAAATCTTAATTGGTTGGTACAAACTAGCAATATCCAAACTTTGCATCAATATTTTGTAACATAATGTAGGGTGTGCATAAATGTTTCATCCATTGTCTTATCCTTTAAGATCCCTGTAATGGAGAGAGGTTAACTAATGAAACAGATTAGCAAGGGCAGATGTAGCTAGGGAGAGATAACTTTTTATCTAAATATTATTTTTTTATAGCACTGCCACTCTACAATTGGTAATGTAAGGAAATACTACAAATGTCAAGTAACATAATGTTTGTTTGTCTATCTGTATGTAGCTTTAAACCTCGCTAAATGCTAGACTGATATGGTTCTCTTTTACAGTGAAGCTTCTTAATAGTCAAGGGAAGGTTTAAAAAGCCGCTAGTATATGTACATAAAATAGTAATAATTTTGTTTGTCTTTTTAGGAAATCTTCACATTATCCCTAATGTTTTTAAATGTAGAATAAGGAAAGGTTTTAGGCCATTATCACTTTAAGAAATGGCACAAAAAGGCTAAATAATTCATATGTATCAGCATAACCTTGTTTTTTTTATTTATATTTAAATTTTGTTAAGTGGTTTCATTTGCATATTCGGCTATTGAAAGTTCTATATTATCTTTAGAAAAAAACTCACACTTTTATTTTCTAACCATTTCAAAAGGATTTATTTTAATCAATAATAAAATTTCAAGTATAATCTCAAGTATTAATATCCACTGGATTAGAACCGGTTCTCAGCTATACTTAAAAATCGTTTTTAGCATGGTATTACAGACAATTTTCTGCGGACATAAAAATAAAAGTCATAAGATAATAACCAGTTTTGTAAACCCGGGCCTATTGCCCATTGGGTCTAACAAAACTGCTTGTAATCCCAAATGTTTTCATTTTAATAGCCGTGGAAAGCTGCCTATAATACGATGCGATAAATAAACTTTTGTTCAGAGGGTTAGGGGCGTTTCATCCCGAAAATAAAAAAGCTAAGGTTCATTCCCTGAAAAGTATAACCCAATCGGTTCAGTGGTAACAGACAGACATACATGGTTGTACCTTGTATTATAGATTGTCTAACAGACCGACAGTATAACAATATTCTAGAATAGATTCGCAACGCAACAAATCACAAAGAAAGAAATATTTTGAACGAACATGTGTCATATTACAAAAGGAGTTTTATGTGAAAAAATAAAATTTGCACAAAAAAATTTTCGCGTATAAATGAAGTTATTAAATTTGCAAATTTATTCGCAAATGTTGAATATCAAATATAATTGAATAGAGTGAAAAGTATTTACTCATACAAACATTTTTGACACCTTCTATTGGATAGAGACAAAAATATATAAAAGTTGTAGGAAGGGAAAAAACAGTGAACAATATATTGATGTACATCCCCAATTATGATAAGCAAAAGTACTGCTTCTTTATATTTTAATTGGGATACTGATGTACCAACCAATCATGAAGTCCCTAAAGTTTGTAAGACAACGAATAAGATAAGGTGTTTGTGTACCAGTACAATTTACGGGTTATATCCCAATTTCATTTATGGCATATTATTAGTAAATTATGGGAGAGTATAGTGGTAACATAACCCAAATAGTAAGAAACCTTTCCTGAGAAGCTTTATTATAAAGGAGAATCATATCGGTGCAGCTGTTAGAGAGATGCTTTGGTTCACCCAAAAACCTGTTACTTTATTATAAGGACATTTGGTTACACAACAATTTTATTTATGGTTCTAGCTGCTTGTGAAAATAAATCATTGATTTAATGGATATACATAGAATATAAGTGGATAATATGACAAAAATGACTTCAATTTGGGTTGCTAATATGAACAACAATTGGTCATTTCGTCTTTCCAGTAGGAGGGGAAGGTATATGGAAAGGGGGTGGATGGGATGATCGTTATTTTAGACAGCTACAATTTTCACTTAATCAGAGTACATGACAATCTGGTGTAAAAACCAAATTATGATAAATCCATTACTAAAAACATTGATTAATTTTTCCGAATGTTTAATCCTGTCCTATTAGCTTCAGTGAAGTAAAAAGGAATTTCCTTTGCCAACTTAATCAAAAGGTTTTGGCCTCATTCCAAGGATATGCAAAAGGTTAAGCTTTATTAATTGTAAACAAACGTAAGTATAGATGTATTACCAAGACAACTACCTTGATCAAGTGGTTGGGACCTTTTTCGTCTGGTAGCAAATTGAAAGTTAATTAACCATTCCCCCTTCCATTATTTTACTTGTTGAGCAAGAATGAAACGTGGAGCTACCCACTAAACTCTTTTTCAATTTTTTTAAATACTATGTTAGAGTGGGGTATGGAGTTATTTGTTTATTTATAGGCTTTAAAACTTTGGTTACTTGTAATAAATCTTGTTGTTTTAAAGGTTGGTCTTGTCAAGAGGGGTGGATAATCACTCATTAAATGCCCCTCTGCACTATGTTCCAGCGAGTGACAAAAAATCGGCTTTTACATTTTGGAAAATACAATTTTAAACAATTGATTAGTAATATACACAAGTTTTTGGAAATATAGCCGAAAGGATTAGCTTTTACTATGAAAAATAAGAATTTTATGTGCAATTATACCAGAGGTATCACAGGTCTCCTTAGCAAAACCTTAGATTAAAAAAAATCTCGAAAGAAACGGACAACAGGGCCTTCAAATAGGGTACAGTGGTGGTCAGAATCCGTTGGAGATTAAATCTTAGCTGCTCCTTCTTGCCAGATATTGCAATTTGAAGTTTTGTGGTAAAAATGCCTAAAATTACAAGAATTCCAAGGATATATGCATAAGTGAACACCTTAATTCATCAAATAAAAAGGGCAAGTTTAACATTTGAGGAGTTTAGATATCTCTTCATTTGTAAACTACACACTTCATCCCCATTTAGAACAATTTTTACTACTATAAGTGATGTTTTTAACTTCAATAAGAGTAATAAATAAGGTACTATAAGCTTTAAGAGGTTTGCCCAAATTACAATTTTATCCTAAAGGCTGTTTCCCTGGTGAAAACTTCAGTTTAAGTTTACATATGGCCCAAGTTACTTTTAGTAATTCTGCTCCCCCCCCCCCCCCCATACTCTCACAACCTACAAACTTTAGGGTTGAAGGGGGGCGGGAGCATAGTAATACTATTATGTGTTTCTCAAAAATCAATTGAAGTATAGTGTGAAAGATTTTTATGTAAGGTATTTAGGCCAAAATTTTGTAGAAATTATGTTGACCACCTTCTCTCCCCCTCCCCCTCGTCCTGACATAATTGGGGGGGGGGGGGGGGGGGGTTGGCAGAAGATCATTCCAATGTGTTTTAAGAAAATATTAGAGATACATATAAAGCTTTTGGATTTGTATTGTTGTGGGACCCAAAGCACTTTTACATATATTGCTGACCTCTTCCCCTCCCCTCATAAATCAAAAACATAAAATTTTGTAAAGAGAGAATGATTGGGTTGTAGCTGAAAGGTTACTACTATGGTGTGTTACTAAGAAACCACTAGAATTGTAGCAGCAAAGCAAATTTTGCTGAAACCTCCTTCCACGCCCCCTTCCCCTCCCTATTGCTTTACAATCTCTCCCCCCCCCCTCCAAATAAGTAATAGAAGGGAGTATAGCAATACCCTTGTGATTTACTTTGAGATTACTCAAGATATACAGTGCTTTTGGATTTAATCTTTAGTAGGTCCATAATTACTTCATAATTGAACAAATATTGCTGACCTTTCCCCAACCTCAACCAACCCCATCCAGAAAAATTATATTGCTGCTCAATTTTCTCTACCCCCATAAGAAATTATTAAATTATTGCTTGCCATCCCCCTCCCTCTCCAGCTACCCTCCACCTGTGTTTTACTCAGAAACCACTATAGCAATAAGGAGCAAACATTGGAATAAAACTTTTAGATTTCAAATTGCTTTATATGTATTATCTATTCAATGTTTGGGGAAGGAGCAATGGGTTGACAATAATTCTTTTATTAGTCCAATAGGCTGGAGGAGATTATAGAGCAAAATAATTGTACTAGATTGGGAGGGTTGTAGTTGAAATAGATATTTATGAAATTAAATATAGCCTACATAAGTTAAAATATTAACCCTGAATATCTCCAGAGGTTTCTAAATAATATACAATATTATTTATGTATGCCACTAGCCACTACTTCCAAAAGATGGAGGGGGGGGGGGGGGGGAATTCAGCAATATTTGTAAAAGTAATTAATATCCCAAAAAAGAGTGGGTTGGTTGCAGCAATATTTGCAAGAGATTTTGATACCTACTAAAGTTTAAGTACTAAAGCTTATATATATCTTTAGAAAGAACTCTTTTGCCTTTTCACCCCCTTCCAATTAGAATTCATTAGGGGTGGGGGGAGGGGGGGGAGGGGAGGTGTAGTCAACAATATTTCCAGAAACTTTGGGCCTAAGAATCTTACATATAATGTTTTCTTTCAATACTTCAAGTAGTTTTGAGTAAAACATAATAGTAATACTATTACTTTGCCCTCCCCCCTAAAATTTATGGGTTGCAAGAGGAGGTTGAAGGGGGGGGGGGTTGAGGGTTGAGGGTATTTTAAATATTAACTTTAGCTATATGTAAACTAGAACTGAGGTTTTCTTTACTGGTTCCAGGGTGACAGCCTCTAGCTTAAAGTTGTAAACATTAAATAATTTCTTTAGAGAAACAAAATTTTCTAAATGGGGAGGGACTGTGTAGTTTACATATGCAGAGACATATAAACTCCTCAAATGTTAAACTCACCCTTTTTATTTGATGAATTCAGGTGTTTACTTATGCATATATCCTTGGAATTCTTGTAATTTTAGGCATTTTTACCACAAAACTTCAAATTGCAATATCTGGCAAGAAGGAGCAGCTAAGATTTAATCTCCAACAGATTCTGACCACCACTGTACCCTATTTGAAGGCCCTGTTGTCCGTTTCTTTCGAGATTTTTTTTAATCTAAAGTTTTGTTAAGGAGACCTGTGGTATGGAATTAAGTTCCTTTTCATCATTGTAAACAACTATTTTTAAGGTCAACTAAACTACATTTCAAATCATCGTGGACCCTTTATTTTTAAAGCTATTTTTAAGTATTATATATTTTTGAAATCAGTATGTAATAATTTATACGTTTAGCCTTTAAAAGAAGTCAAATCTCCATTTTTTGTTGTAATTGTAGATGGTTCTCTTAGCATACCCGATTTCTGTAAAATAGACAATTTTCTTCTAATGAAAATTTTACGTTTGGTTCCAGATCTTTTAAGACCAAAAAAGTCCAAGCAAATCCTCTTACATGGTGATATTAGATGTATGTATAATATCAGAGAACTTTACCCTGTGTATGCGAAGGTATGCAAAGTTTGTTTTTTTAAGCCCTAAAGATACTAGGGTCTATAAAAAAATAACAATTTTTAAAGATATAAAAGTAATTTATTTTTCTACTTATTTCCAACACATATTCAATTAAACTAAAAGTAGAGAAAAGTTTTAAATAAAGATAATCCCTAAATGTCTAGGCTCTTATCTGAACCATTTTACCTTTTTATTGGGGGGGGGGGGAGAGGGGGGGGGGAATGCCCGACTTATATCCACATCTGAACCCATTAAAGCTAGAAGTTAAAAAAATTGTATGTGGTTTTTAGTTCAAATATATATTCTTATCTAATTCGTTAGCGTTATTTACTCCCTTCACCCTTTTATTAAGCAACCTTTTTCTAAAGGTGCTTTCATACTTATTAAACAAGACAAATAGAATTTGTATTGTTTAAGATAGAAAATGCTTCTTTTCAAGTAAATTGAAAATAAGATGAAAGTCTTTCATATCAGAGATTTATAGGGATTAGACAATGGCCGAGAAATTAATGTACATTCCCAATGCTAATACACAAAATTGCCCCTTCTATAAATTATAATTAGTGATTGAAACGTTTGGACACTCAACTAATAAACCAACCAATCAAAATTCAATAAAAGTCCCACAAATTGTTATGCCCACAAATAAGAAAACGCTATTTTGTGAATTTGGGGACTATTATAATTAACAGCCCATTGTCCACTCCCTCCCTACATATACACACAGAAAATAAATAAGAAATAGGCTCATCTGTATGTAAACTTTAGTATTTGGTAACTTAAAATGCTTAGTTTAAGGCAAACAAAATATTTTTACTCTTTACCTGTATGACCCTGCCAGGTTTGCTGGCATCCTGTGCCAGCCAGGATGGAGATATTTAAAATTTCGCCATTATATTGAAAGATATATGGATACTTATTGCTATTTAAATAAAATTTCATCAAAATTTTAAAATATACACTCTCTATGATTTTTTGTCATTTTTTGGCTTTTCTGGAATACCGTCCCTCCCTAACGCCTTGATTTTAAAGCTAAACTTATTTTAAACCTTGTAAGGGAAGTGACAAATAAAAGTCTTTGTAAAAAATATGATGTCTCAAATCTTTACAATCCATATACACATATTTGCCAGGGAAGAGGGATAGTGTAATGAAATATAAATTCCTTCAAATCGTATACTTCAAATCCTATCTTGTGCTACTAGAAAGGTTAAGTACAATTGGAATGTTGATTTATCTGCAACTGTCCTATCCTTGCCATCCCTGCATAAATTTATACATATTTAGTAAGGTATTCATTTTCGCAAATTTTTGCACATGAGAAACATTTTTTTTTGCAAATTGATTTTTGTCGCCTTTACTTTTTGGGTTTGTATAAAATAAGGAAATCAAATATCGGCTTAACACTGCGTCATAACTAAAGAAATTAAAAATGGCTCCTGTTGTAGGGTGAATATCTAGGCTTTAAATAGGCGTAAATCATTACAATGCACAAAAAAACATTGGAATCAACGAATTGGTGTTAGAAAGGAAAAGGAGAGTTTTGGTTCTCCTTAGTTATCCTGGGTAGTTGGATCTGACGTTAAAGTGTCATGGACAGTAGCCTCGCCATAATGAGGTAAATATTATTATAGAAAACTCCACTTAAAAAAGCTCACCAAAAGTAGTCGACAATATATATCTAAAATGAGTAGCCAAAATGAAATATGAGATGTGAGCCACCTTTTTTTCCAACATTTCTGACATTGATTGAGACTAATATAATTCGATATCTAATTATTTTCATAAAATATTCATATGTGAAAAATGTCTTATATACATTTTTGTACAAAGAAAGGATTTTGAAACTTTCTTGGGAATATTAAAATATTAAAAAATAAATTGAAAATAAATATAAAATTTTTTGAAGTGTACAAAAGTTTTAAGGGAAAATCTTTCAAATATGATGTTTTTAAAGCACTTATAATGTAATGAGGCTTATTAAAATAAAAATAATAAGAGTGGATAACACAATCTACATATTATAAAAATATTCTAATCACATGCGTGCAGATACACCCCTCTACCAAAAAATGCAAAAAGTTAGGATCAACTGCAGTTCACGGTAAAATATTCCTGGTAACGAATATTTTCAAAAATCTATGAATTTTAAAGGCTGCTAGATGCCAAAGAGCTGAACGTACAGATCATGTCCACACACTGTTTTAAGCGGCATAGGAAGGCCTACAAATAATCTGAAATAGCCATAAATCAATAATGCATAATTATCTCGCAGTGCAGAGAAATGCGCGAATTATTTGTAGGCCTTCGTATGCCGCTTTAAATGGCGTGCGGGTAAAATCTGTACGTTCAGCCCTTTGGCAGCTAGCAGCCTTTAAAATTCATAGATTTTTGGAAATATTCGTTACCAGGAATATTTTTCCGTGAACTGCAGTTGATCCAAAAATTATAATATTTACGTCGACTATACGGCTTTAATAAAATGAGGTTGGATGGTTTCCCTCCAGGAAGGTAGAAGACATTGGGCTGTTTATTACACTAGTCCCCAAAGTTTTATAATAACGTTTTCTTATTCGTTGGCTTAACAACTTTGGGGACTTTTATTGAATTCTGGTAAGTAAGTTCATCAGGTTGTGTGTTCAAACATTGCAACCACTAATTGTAATCTACAGAAGGGGTAATTTTGTGTATTATTATTGTGGTTGTACGTACTACATCGATTTATCGCCCATTGTCTTATCCCTTTAGATTCCTGATTTCCTTCCCACTTCCAGTTTATTTTGTTTTACGCATTTGATCCTAATAATCAAAATAATGGTATTTAAAATATTTATTTTTTATTATTTTGTATATTGCTCTTAAAAAAATAAAAAATTATCATAAAATGTTTTTACTGAAAAGTCATATAAACTGACCTTAATTCTTTTAGTGTTCTTGTCTGTCCTTCCTTAATGTGAGAAATGTTTGCATTGTCCTATTTTATTAAATTAATGACTTCGCCACTAACCTCTGAGGGCTTCGCTGGAGGAAAATTCAAGGAAAGTTGCACAAAAAAAGTTATGCAAAAAAATAAGGGGGGGGGGGGGGAAGGTGGAATTTTTCTTTGGGGAGGATAAGGGTATCCCAGCCTTCAACAGTATACCCTAAAACCAACACAGGACCAGTAGGTTTATTCCCTGAAGATTAGACCGTTATTGGTTCAGTGGTTACCCATATCTTAAGCTTCAGACATACAGACGAAAATACATCGTTCTATTTTTATTATAAACATTCCTTTTAAAAAAAATTTTATAATTATATTTTAGTAGATTTTATGTAAGAATATCCTCTCTAAATGTGATTTAATAATATTTTAGTATATAATGGTAAGGTTACTCAACATGAACTTACTTATACCAATAGTTATAATATTAATATCTATCATTTCTAATTTACCACAATTAAATAGTTTGGTAAAGTTATCTTTGAATGGAATTTTGGTTATTTCTGTTTGTATATTGTCTAGTTTTATAAATCTATATTATGAAAGTTTACCCTCGCCTAAGAAGACAGTCTTAACATATCTGCTGCAATGGCTGCTAAAGGAAAGCAACGATTTGTTAGGGGCGCAGCTTCTCTACAATTATGACCAAACGTTAAAAAGGCGTTGCTACTATAGGTCAAATTACATAAGGTATAATTTAGAAAAGAATAAGACCTTTTGTAGGGTTTGATCTTTTGTAAATTAGATCTTTTGTAGGGTAAGGTATCTTGTAAATGATATCATTTTTAGCAACGCCGTTATAAAGTTACCTGTTCTTCTTACAAATATTGTTGTTTTATTACTTACTAGCGGCTACGCCCCTAGAGGCCTCTAGCTGTACTAGAAGAAAGAGGAAGAGAAGTCGACCCTCCCCTTTTTAGTTTTAAAATATAAAAATAGAAGATAATTTTTTATTGAGGCGATTTATCTTGGAAAACTTGTGGTAATCTTCCTCAAAATAGTTATAAACCTTCCCAAGCATATGTAAAGTGTCATTGTAAAGGTTCAGTGCAGCGGTACAAACAGTCACTCATCCTGTAACTTTTATAAAAGGATGAATATAATTTTTCTTGTTATATATAAATCGTTGTTTATAACTATTTAGGTTATAATTTTCATTCTTGTCCATTCGTTGGCTGTTCAAACCCTATTCACCTTCCAGCAAGATGACCTACACCACTACCTAAACAATTATCCATCAGCTATATGTTCAGTGTTGATCTCTGAACCATTTATAGGGATCTAGTGCAGTTCACGGTAAAATGTTACGATTATCTTATTTATGAATTTTAACGGCCAAACGGTGGAACGTATAGATTATGCTCGCACAACATTTCTAACCAACAAAAGAAGGCCTATTAAGAATCTGTAATTAGTCATCGCTCATTAATACAGCGCACATAAATGCGCGAAAAGACTTACGTTTTTTTCTTCAGTGGAGCTTTTCCTATGGATCTTGGCTATTTTAGATTATTTATAGTCATTCTTATGTCACTTAACAAGGTGTGCGGGCATGACATGTACGTTCAGCCGTTTGGCAGCTAACAGCCTTTAATATTAATAGGTTTTAGAAGATAACCGTAACCAGGAACATTTAACTTTTAACTGCACTAGATAAATTTTTAGTTTTGGCACTGATTATTGTGACAGCTTATTTAGCCTTCAAAATATTAGCGCTGGTTGCCCCAGCCCTGTTTCTCAGCATGAATCATAACAAAGCTGAAAAATTAACTTTGCTTGCAGTTATGCTTCTATGGATTAGTGAATATCTTGTTAAAATTATAATCAACAGAACAGTGTGTTCAGCTAAATTTGCAAATTTTCTCAACACAATGTTTGAAATTAAAATAGACAAAAGCAAATTTAAATTTTCTTTGTCCCTAGAACTACATATAATTACGATATGTTTATTACAATCAATATATTCAGTGATTAAACGGTTGCAAATAATTGAAATGCAAAGAAAAACTTTTAACAATAACTTTGCTTGCACTGATGTTGAAAATGGTTACAATAGAACTAATGAAAAAAGTTCTAATATTTCAACGATATCTGCTCATGTTGAGAGAGAGAATGGTAATAGATTTGAAAAAGAATCCAAGACTGAAGATTTTTTTATGCCTGGAAAAGGGGAGTCCTATTTAAAAATATAATTTTTGGATTATTTAAGTTTGTTAAAAAATATTACAGTTTGTTTTCTGTTCTCAACTTTAGCTGCTCAATAAGAATGATTGTTCATTTCTGGCAAACAGAAAATCCAAAGAATTCTCATTTAAGAAAAAATTAAGTTTAAACATTTTAAGTTCAACTTTCATCCCCAAAGGAGTTACTGTAAAATAATGATAATGCAAAGCAAAATACCTCATTTCATATCCTAAAAAAAATGTATTATAAAGTTTTTTCATAAAACAACTCCTTAAAGGATTATAATTTGGTCATTTTTTCACCAGCTTTGCTTATGTCACACAAATTTAGCATTCAAATAGTCATATATAGGGTGGGTTTTAGATATCTAAATAGTTCTCCTTTTATAGTTGTTATCAAATCCAGATATTCCAAACTAAAGAGAAAACCTAAAAGAATAAAACCAGTGACAGGAATAGAGATAAAGATATATTATGAGCAATTATGTTAAAAAAGTGCTTTCTGTATCTACCTATCTGTCTGTCTGCAGCTTAGATAATTATACTGACTGCTGGACCAAGCAGTTCTTCTTTACAGATAAGCTTCGTGTAATTTTGGGTATAGTCCCTTTCGTAACATCGCACCTTATGGGGCAATTCTTCGTATTTTTCACAGTAGCTTTTCTCCAATCCTAGCCCCTACGGGGGGCTCTAACCCTGCATGACCAATTACCTAACCCTGTGGGGCAATCATCTAACCCAATATAACCTAACCTAACCTAAAATAACCTGTAAAAAACATTTTAAAAATACGACGAATCGCCCCTTATGAGGCGATGTTACGAAAGTGATGGGTAGGATATTATCCTGCCTTTGTTCCCCCAAAAATATTTATTTCTTTTTAAATTTAAAAAAAGAGAGATTGCCATATTTATGTCAGGTTTAGACTTATAACCGTTAAAAATTGTAAAAGTTTAGTGATTTTATAATATTCATCTTTGTCTCAACACTATATAGACTACCAACGAATCGGAAAACGGCACAAACAAAAACGAAAAATAGAAAAGAGGAAAAACAGATGTAGAATAGAACCTCTCAATTTGTTGGAGAGTTATAGTACAACCAAAGATGATGACGTAGTTTTGGGTATCCACAATTATCTAAATAACCAGCTTAATACAAAGGTAATTTTGTACAATTAAGATGACAACACCCATAATGTAATATACGTCAGGACTTTATGGTAATGATTATAGAGTTGCTACGCTTTCTAAATCGTATCTTACTTTTGCTGGAATCATCAAACATAGTTTTTAATCTATAGGACGATTATAACATGCCTACATTATCGATAACAAATTATTATAAATTAAGATGTTATATAATTTTTCAATATACCCTGAAGCATTTTTCTTTTATAAGGACCCCGCAAATACCCTCCAATTTTTTGCTGCAAATTTCGTATCACCCCTATCAAAATCATATGCACGTACCTAATCCATGTTTTTTTTTAAAACAGGTCACTACGCTGGATCCGAACCTAGTACCCCGTGGAGAACCCTCATCTGACCGCTATAACCCATGCGGGGATACCACTACCCCCCTGCCTTTACCATCAACCAAATCAAAACCCCAATTATTATCAACAAAAGCACTGTCTACCATATTAGCAATTAGTTTAATCTTACTTATTGCATTAATTTTTACTAAAAGCTAAAGTGTCTTAAAGCTTGGTAATGCTTTAAGATCTTTAGTATTTGTAATAATTCCAGTTATATGGTCTATTAGATCTGAACAAATTTATAATTTTATTAAAAGAAGATTATTGCGACTTGTTCATTATTATTTTTAGAATATTTTAATATTTGTATATTAAAAGTTTTTAAAATAATATGTAATACATGTATTTTATTCATAGTTTGTTATTATAAAAGCGAAATTTTTACATGATTAGGGTCTAATCGTCCGCAAAGTATAGCTTTTATCATTAATTTAGGCCTGTTAGAACTGTGTTATAACATTCTCATCCAGTTAAAATGAACATAATTACCCCATCAGTAAGCATAAACATACATTAACTAATAGAGAATAGTTATTTATCGCATCGTTTTATAGACAGCTTGCCGCGGATATTAAAATGTTAAATTATAAGATTTAAACCATTGATCTTAATTGTATAATTTTTATTTTAATATTCGTAGAAACTTGTCTGTAATTTATGATCTTTATGTCTTATAACTGGTTCTAATCCAGCGGATAATAATCTGTTTTGAAGACAAACTAGAAAAAAAGAGAAAGCGCTTGAAATTTTTTGACATACATAATTTAAATACACTGCAATTAATCTTTGACATCTCTTTGTTCTAAAACAGCTTTTTATTACAATAAATAATAAATATATATGTAAGTATTTTTTATTCACATTTATATGGTATTATTAGGGGATATAGGGATAGATAAATGGAATATAATATAATTATGTTTTCGAATAATAGTTATTCATCGAATCGTATTACAGACAGCTTACCGCGGAAATATTTAAAAATGAAATATTATAAGGTTTGATTACTTCGATGGGTTTACAAAACTGGTATTAGTGTATAACTTTTATTCTAATATTCAAGGAAAATTGTCTGTATTATGATGCTATACATGATATTTCAGTATCGCTGAGAATATGTTCTACGCCAGCGAATATAGGATTAAAATTCATACAAGTAGACGAAATTTTTTTTTTGTGTAGATAACTCATTTTGTACGTCCGCAATTGATTAACTTGTAATTTAAACAGAGGAAAATTTATTTACAATAGAAAGTAGTATGATGTCTGTCCGTCTTTTTGACTCTTAGAAGATTAGTAACCGCTAAACTGACAAGGTTTTGCTTCTCAGGGAATGTATATACTAGACCAGTGGTGGTTTTAAGAGCTATTTCATTTGGGGTGGGACTACCCGAACTGCCTCTCACCTCCCTAAAATAAAAGAAAATAATCTCTCCAAAAACAGTATTTATATGTATAGGATTTAATTATCATCAAGTGATTCATCCCTCTATTCCTGGGAGCAACCACACGCTAAAAAGATGTAAACAAAAACCTTATCTCAATAATTAAAAAGTGAAATGTAATAATTTAAAGTCCTGTCACTCTTGTAGGGCAGTCCCATCGTCAAAAATAAACTAACGGCATATACATACTAACAACGTTATGGCTTGCTGTCAGAGAGGTTTCAGGTTTGAGTTTGGACCACAACTCGTTATACTAGAGACGTTGAAAAGGTACCTATTGCTCAATAGTAAGAGTAGGGGGAATGCCCAGGCCAATAAGTATTGTATTGTTCCTTACCTTTACAATAATATCATAAGCAAAATCACCCATCATACAGATTATTATTATAGGTTGAAAAGTTTATACAATAATAGTTCTTAGTCAACCATTAAAATCAATAAAAGTACCCAAAGTTTTTGAGCCAACGTATAAAGTAACTTGGTTATAAACTTTGGGTAACACAATAATTTTCCGTCCAATTTCTTCTCCATCCTTACACATTTAATTTGTAGATAAAATAAACCACCAAAAAATATATTTTAACTTTGCAAATTCTTATATTTCATCCATTAAATCCTTTAGATAATATTTCTATAACATAAGATTAAAAAATAGATAGCTTATAAAAACAATTGGACCTCATGTGTTCTATTATATTTAATGTTTTTATAACTTTAAAATAATATAAAATATTGATTAAAAATTTGGCTTCTCTGTTAATTTTGTGTTATCATGGTTTTATCAATGTATGTTTTGATTCAGGGTGGGAAGAGACATTGGACTGTTAAATACACTAATCCCCAAAGTCTTATAAAAGTGGTTTCTTATTGGCTTAATGAAGTAAATTTTATTGAATTTTGTTGGGTTGGTTCATTTAGTTAAATGTCTAAATGTGTTAACCACTGATTGTAATATAAAGGGTTATTTTATTGTATTAGCATTGTAGGGTAAATTAATTTGTCGGCCATTGTCTTATCCCTTTTATAACCCTGGTTTTGACTACTGCTAAACAAGGATAATTATGTACATGTTCATAAATAGCGGAGCATTAATGATATTTGATGAAAAGTTTTCTTTTATTATTAATCTTTTAACTATAGATAAAAATAAAATGAACAACACTTTTTGAAGTTTGGTCTATTAAAAATTATGTATAACAATTATATCAAAGTCAATAAAAGCAAAGCTCAACAAATAAAATTTTCAAAAATTACTTTAAAGAGCCTTTTAAATAAAGTTTGAAGTCAATAGGACAATTCTAACATAACCAAATTAACGATTACCGAGACCTGAACTGTTGAGTAAATTTGGTACTGAAAATTAATATCTATGTATATTTTAAAACAAACAGGGGCCTAAAGGGATAAGACAATGGCAAATAAATTTATGTACATACATCCCCAATGATGATACACAATATAACCCCTTCCGTAGATTACAATTAGTGGTTAAAACGTTTGGACACCCAACTAAATCAAACAACCAACCAAAATTCATTAAAAGCCCAATGTATCCTTCCTTCCTGAACGAATACTGACCCAAATTATAGAGCAGAATTGCTACCAATAATTAATATCTATGTATAGCCTAAAATAATGTATATAAGACAAAGAACCGGAAATGAGAGGTTGTAATTTTTATCAATAGGAGGTTAGAAAAGAGCACACTTTTTTGCGTTATGCAATATCAGTTTTTAATTTCATTTAAAGTCAACATTGAAAATGTATATAGGATACACGTGGATATTATGGAAGGAAAAAATTGTCATTAATTTAGGTTGATACCACAGAACTTATTTATTGGTCAGTTTGTTCATCCAGTAGGAGGGAAGGAGATGGGGTAAAGTTTTTGGTCAGGGGTATTGTTATTTAAGCCTGCTGCAAGATTCACTTTTAAAAAGAAATTTGTTTTAACATCAAAGTATTAATAAATTCATTAAATTAAAAGATAACTTCATTAATTATGAATAAAGTATTTTAGATAGTTTAAGTACATTTATGAAATATCCTATCAACATTTAGTAATTAGTTTTTTTCCGTCAATTAAGATCTCGTTGACCGCTAAACTGATCATTGTTTTATTTTAGGGAAGCTACACAAAGTTCCCAGGTTTGGGCTTTGGGCTGGTTTTTTTTTCTAAATTGAAAGATTTGGACTGTTTTAGGCTGTTTTTTTTTCTGCCTCCCTTAGAAAACAGATACTATTAGAACGAAGCAATTAACATACAAATTTGATAAACTTTGTTATAATTCGAGTTTTGTTAGCCCTTATGGATGGAAGGCCCGGGCATACAAAACAGGTATTCATTTTCTGATTCTAATTTTAATTATTCGTAGAAAATACTCTAAATATCATAGAATACATGTTTTTTTGTATGGCTCTGAACTCAGTCGGAAACAAATTTTCAATATTTTTAAAAACCAAGCCCTTAAATTGTTTGGTGTCATATTTGAGCTAATTTTAATTATAATAACAACACATCATGGCAACTACTTAACATTTTTGATATGTTTTGGCAAAAAAGTTGTTTAGTCTAAAAGAAAAGTATCAAATGGTAGCAAAAAATCAAAGGTCACAAAATAAGCCAATGACCAATCCTTTTAGTTAATAAACCATATCAGGTTATATTGCAAACTGGATGATTTTAGGCTTTTTTAAAAACAAAATTTATGTATCATCATTCTAATTATTGATTTTTAAGACCACGAGTCATCTTTAAACAAATCGAGATGTGAATAAATTCATACTAAGTTTAGTAAAACAGAGTTACTTCGCTCTTATGGATCTTGTCATCCTTGTGTCATATATTGAAGATTAATTATCTTTTTTTGTAAGCAATAGGGAAATAATTTAAATCAAATCTAAATACTTAAATATTTTATTTAAGATCGCAATAACTACTGAACTGATTGGTTTCTTGATTTTAGGGAAGCTTCAGATAGGTCCCATGATAGTTTCATTTTAAGGTCTAAGTCTTGGAATAGTTTTACGCTATTGTTCTAGCCCCTAGATAAGCATCCGCTAGTATTGTACATAGTATAGATTCTTGCTTTTAAAAAGAAAAAAACTTAAACATAGATCTTTGCTTAGAAAATTATGAAAACAAGATTAAATAAAAAAGGATGCAAGATTAAATACCAAATATTCATGAATTTGGCGCATTTCCTTAATTTCAAAATTAAATACCATAACATTGTAAATAAGCCAGGGAGGAAGGGAACTATGATCTTTGAATTACCTCAAAAACTTTGAGTATTTTGGTTGAATTTTGATTTATTGGTCCTAAAATAATAGTCACCAAACCTTTCAACCAATAATTCTAATCTACAAAAGGGGTAACTTTTATGATTTGAGATGTACAATTTATCATCCATTGTCTTATCCCTTAAGTTTCCTGAAATAAACAAAGTCACAAATGTGCCGAGATCTTATCTAACCATTAACCCTTTACGTCCGGGTTGTAAATTTATCAATTAGAGAAGGGTTAAATGATGTAATTAGATGGGGGGGGGGGGGGGGGCAACACAAGTGTATCTATGTATATAATCTTTGATGGCAGGTGCCATCCTGTTTAAACCAATAGTCTAGGCCCCTCCCACTTCATCTAATAGAAATGTTCAGACAAAAATGCAATAAAATATATCTGATTTCTAAAAAAGTTTAAATCATATCTTTTAGTTAAAGTTAGTAGAAGACATATTAAATTTTCTTTATATACTAGATGCTGAGCCCCTAGAGGCCCCTGGGGTAGAATTATAAACCTTCCCTAGACCTATGAGAACCTACATTGAAAAGGAGAATTGTATCGGTTCAGCGAGATCCTTCGGTAGAAACAGTAAGACATCCTGTTACTTCTATATAAGGATTACTAGTTAGATTTCCAACAGAGCAATTACATCGCAATGTATTCCCTCTAATTTTTCGGCACGCTTCATGCAACCATAATGACACGTGCCTATTCGCTATATTATAAAATTTGTTATATTGAATGAACATGTATTTATGTCACTGTAGTTGGTTGATGCTATTGTTAACATATCAAACCTAATTTACTCCTATCAATACCGAGTTCCTTAGAATTAAGTACTAGAAGTGTTTATGTACGTCTGTTTGTCTGTCTGGATGAAACTTAAGATCTGGCAAACTGCATGGCCATTTGGACCTATTGAGGATGACAGTGGTTAAGGAAAGAAGATTAAAACAACATTAAGACATATTTAAGTTTCAATGAAAAGTACAATAAATTTGGTCAAGTAATTTCTAAGACAACATTTCTTCAGGCAAAAAAAATTCTAGTACGTCATATTATACTAGAAGGTGCGCCTGTAGCATCTAGGGGCCTCTTTATTTCAAGGGGTAGGGAAGGGAGATGAAAGAGCTATCCTATGCTACTTTAATCTAAAAATAAAATAGCCTAAAGCCACCCTGGGACCCTGGAGAAGCTATCCCAAAATACAATCAGCTTATTATTTATCAAAATTGAAGCAACAGAGAAAAGAAACGTTATGCTATAGAATAGTATATCATGTAATACACGGTTTGACATTTCAAATATTTTGCCTTTATCCTAATGAACTAGCCCATCAACTGCATATTTAACTCTGCTATTACTATTGTTGGTCCACATATTATAGGTGACAGCTACCCAATAGTCGGAGATTGTACACAAGTTTAAAAGTACAAAAATAACCACTAACTGCTCTTAAGGATTTGATTAATACATCTACAATAATAAATATAGTTGTATAACCCAAACAATTACCTGGATCCAGTGATGGGGACCTTTTTTATCCGCTAGCAAATTGCTTTCTTGTCCTTTGTAGCGACTTGGCTGTGTTAATATTCCCGACACTATCGGCTTCTATTCAAAGACCCAATTGATAGTTGGAAAAGGGTCCATGGGTTGGGAACATAAAGTTATTTAACCCCTTCCGCATCTATTGTCTTATTTGTATAGCTCATAGTGCCAAATAAAAAATGACGTCATAGAAAACAAATTACCAATGATAGGCCAGTATACATTTGAATTAATCAATGTTCAAATGTACACTGGCTTCTTATTGGTCATTTTAATTGTATGTCGTCTTTTTATTAGGCACTATAAGCTGCTTAGAGAAAGCCACATATGTATGTACAGTACAAGATTGGATCCTAAACTACCCTCCATTGCTATTGCTATTGACGAAGAACCCAGGGATCTAAAGGGATAAAACAATGACCGATAAATTGATGTACATCTCCAATGTTGATTACACTTCCTGTAGATTGGAATTAATGGTTGAAACGTTTGACCACTCAACCATTCAAAATTTAATTCAGTTCTCAAAGTTGTTAAGCCATCGAATCAGAAAACATTATTATAAAACGTTGGAGACTAGTATAATAAACAGCTCATTGTCCCCTCTCTCTCTCCCTGCGATCGACCACATATTAGCAGGAGAAGAACACGACACATATAACAACTGAGTGTCAATATAATTGACATATGCTCTCAAATGTTTATATGATAGAGTTAAATTATAGAGCTCTCAAATTCATGATTTTACATAATTGACAATTTTGTGTAACCATGGGAGGGAGGGGCCAATGGACTGTAAATTATTATGGTACCGAAATTTTCATCTTCACACTCTCCCATTTGTTGATCAAAAAGTTTAAACATTACATATGAATATTAATTATGTTTAATACACAAATGAACTATAACTCATAGGTCTAATCAATATAGGAGCTCTAATTTTGATAATTGACTTCAAAATAGACTTATAATAAACATGAACATGGACAAAAATTCGTTGAAAGTGTGCTCTTCAAGGATTATTTGGGGTGAATAATGAATATTTTATATTCAATTTTAAAAATGGGGAGAAAAGAGAAAATAAATTTTACTGTTATCATTCAATTGTCATTGAGATTTTTTGGCCCTATAGCTAAAATAAAAGCTTAGATATTAGCGTTGAAGGGGTTTGGGCTTTTAACACCCCTTTACCAGCAATATTAAGGTCTGAAGGGGCTCAATATGTTTAAATAGTTGATCTGTCTATAGCTTCTAATGGAAGGGGGTTTGGGTCAGGAATATAGCCTAAAACCACCAACAAGACATTAACAAAGCTTCTCTGAAAAGTACAACCAATTGGGATCTGCATTTACTGAGATCTTAAGATTCAGACGAAAACTGAAGGTTTAAAATGAATTTGATTGTTTAAAAAGTTCTTTAGATTAATTGTCCCCCTCCCACCATGTTAAAAGGGGGCTATTTGGGGGGTTAATTGTTTTACTATTATGGTATTATAACCAAACCATATAGGTTATCTTAATTGAAATAAAATCAATTTATATTAAAATTGGACATCTGTGTGTTTTATGTTTATCTAGAAATTAAATTGTCATTAGATTAAAAACAATATGGCATCCTATTTTGGAATAGAGGGCAATTAAGTTTAGATTAGGATAATTAAAGTCATAAAGGAACCTAATAAAGCAAAAAATGCTTTTAAACTAATCCTATATATGATTTTATTTTAACTAATGAACTGATAGAGTTCTCACTTTTAGATAAGCTTAACATAGTTTCTGGGATGGTTTCACGCTATTTTTTCTACCTCCTCCATCCCATTTAGATTGCATTTTCCCTAGATTCTAAAGGCAAAGTCGCTCGTAAATATAAAATATATAAAAAGTATTGATAAGAAATATTTAGGATATAGTTCAATTACTAATTTCCCTATCAAAAAAACTTTATTTATCACATCGTATTATAGACAGCTTTCCGCAGAGAGATAATGGAAAATCATAAAATCTATTCTGAGCTGGATCTTTAAATAATTTCAATGGTGCGCCAAATCGGGGTAAGCCAACTTTCCACCAATGCAATGAGAGCAGAGCATTTTACGAAATGCCGCGCTGTGATTGGCTGAAATTCGGCGCACCACGATTTGGCGCACCATTGAAATGATTTAAAGATCCAGCTCTGGTTTTGTTAGCCCTAACAAAGAAAACTGATATCAATATTATTTTTTTTCATTGTATTATTCGTTAAAAAAATTGTATGTAATGTAATATAATGCTATACATGATTTTTTAGTATCGCTTCTAATCCCGCGGATATTATTCGGTTTCAAAGTCATACTGGAAAGAAATTATAATTATCAAAACAGGAAATAGTGATTTCATGATAATTACAAAGATAAAAGTTAATGAGTATTGAAATTATTGCATAATTTTTGTATCAACTTTTTTACAACTGACCATGAAAATTCACATGTCGTTGTAATAAATCATTGTCTTAGAAAAGTATGACAGATGTAAAGATCTTCAAAGTCAAATTGAGATTTCAGCCTATTAATTTACGCAGCGAGGTGTTAAGGGTGTTTAACACTTGTTACGCAAGGTGTTATTTTTGACCAATACATAAAATCAGCCTATTGTGACTCATAACAAATAGATTAAAACAGCATTGTAAATTATATTCAACCTATATATTTAGGCAGCAAGGGGTGAATATCAACCCATACATGTTTACAGCGCAATGTAAAAGGTTTGTCATAAATATCGAAGATATTAAACCTTAAACAATACAGCGAGGTGTGATTATCAACTAATACATGATTACACCGCAGTGTGAATAGTGTGATTTACATAAAATAATAAAACCTTAAACAACACAGCGATGTGTGATAATCAACCCATAATTTAATACAGCGCAGTGTGACGGGTGTGTCGCGCGCAAGGAAGTAATAAACCTTTGAACCATTACAGCAAGTTGTGATTATCAACCCATAAATGAATACAGCACAGTGTGAAGGTTTTTTTTGCGGCAAAGGAAGTAATAAAGGAAACAATACAGCGAGGTGTGATTATGAACCCATACATGATTGAGCGCAGTGTGAAGGGTGTGTCGCGCGCAAGGAAGTAATTAATCAGCTGTGACAAGGCACCTTAATTCAAGCATAATTTGAGTTTGCATTGTCTTTTTAATAATATTTTGGACATCATCTGATTTAATATTATATAAATTAGGATTTAAAAATTTTGACATGGCGTCGATTTTTGGACAATTTTAATGTCTATTACTTACATGGCATTAAACATAAAACTCTATGAAATTTTCAAGCCGACAATCTGATTTTCTGAAATTATGATAGATCTTTAAGTTTTCAGAAATTATATTCCCCCGTCCTCTTCTTCTATTTAATGAAAGTACTGACCAGTGACCAGTAAGTAATGTCCATGTTAGCAACCTAAACTTAATTTCCTGATTTTATAATACGCAGCAAAAATGAACTAAGTTAAACTTTCTGAATTTAAAGTTATATCATAAATACTGCCTGGAATCAGGATAAACAAAGAAATATAAATTCAAGTCATACAAACGATCAATTTTATTATTGTTTTTTAAAGATAACTCTATTATATTCAAATATGCCAAGCTTTTCTAAAATTAGGGTCGGTCCACTTGTAAAGGATAGCTCTATCTAATGATTATTTAAAGCATGTTAGAATTATCCTATAGAATTCAAAACTTGCAGGGTTATTTGCAGGCTAAGATTTCGCATACCGCTGAACCGATATGTTTCTTCTTAATGAAGCTTCTGATGGGTATAGGAAAGTTTTAAACATATCTTGGGGAAGGTATCACTACACCATCTTAAGAAATTGTCCCCAGAAAAAAAGATCCAACAGCCGACTCTAATTTTATTTTTACTTTTTCTTTTAAAAACTAAAATTAACAGTGAATGGTCGAATTCTAACCCCAACCCCTCCCTCTTTACTTAAGTGCACCTAGAGGTCTCTAGGGGCGTATCTGCAAGTAAAAATGGCTATCATTATCCATGCTTACACAGATATATTACATATCACTTTTAAAATATGAATATAAGAGGAAATTGAACAAATGTTATAATATTGAAGTTATCAGCTATTATCAGTCCAACTATAATCTATCACTAAGGTTAATAACATCAAAGCAATGCTACGTTGCTAACTTTATCTATAATGACCTTGAATTTTGTTATTAATTATTTAGAAATTTAAATTATTTAAATACTAGTGGCAGCTCGCCTAGCATTTGGGTAATGAATCAAACACTCTAATATTTAAAAGTTTTACCTAGTTTTCATATACTTTTTTGTGTTGAAAGGTTTTTTTTTTGAGCATAAAATCAATATTAGTGAATGTACATGCCTGCAAATGTTATTTTGTACATTAATACTGTGTTCATTTTTAAAATTTCTATTATACAAATTTTTAAATTCACACAACCTTTCAATTTCTTATCTTTATATCCTGGAAAACTATAGTCTTTACCCAACAATCAGATTGTGTATAAAAAACTAATACAATGGTACGTTACCTAAGTATCTTATTAGTTAAATAAAATACATTGGGTACTTTTATTCAATTTTAATTTGTTGGTTAAAACTAGCTGTGTCCAAAATTTTTGAGCAATAATTTTAATTTACAAAAAGGGAAATTTTAATCATTATCATTGGGAATGTAACAATAAAAATGATAACGATTAAAACCTTGGACCAAAATAAAGCATATTTTAAAAAAGACAACGCAACATATGGACAAATAGACAGACAAACATCCCAGCTCTTTAAGGCAGTTATAAGCCTCTAAAGCACTTGACTGCAATTAAAATTTGCCAACCTGAAATTAAAACCTTTACAGCACAGATGACTTTTAATAAGTCATATGTCAAATAAAGGATATAAAATACGTGGATATTGCGACAGGGAAATTTTGTCGTCAATTTAGGTTGTTAATATAGTTCTCAGATATTGGTTAATACGTTCCTATATGGTCAAGGAATAGTTTGGGTAGAGTCATTAGAAGGAGGAGGGTACAGTTATATTAGCCAGCTGGGAGAAACATTTTACTGGGGTATACAAGAATCTCACACAATATCCACATATTCTATATCCAATGTCATAATAGTTTTCAAATTTGCTTCTCATTCTGTTTTATAGTCTTATTAGTAGCAACGCTTTTCTTTGTTAGAGTATATCTGAATGTATTTCGTTGTTCTCTTCAAAAGTATTCCTACATAACAAGTGGCTTCTCTCCTAGTCACTAGGGAGAGGTGGTTGTACTTCTCCCCAACCTTTTTAAAACATCTTAAGCGAACAGACAGAAAGATATCCTTCAGTACATGTGGAAAATATTGCTCTGGCTTGTTTTGAAATGCTAGACAATATTTTTTTGGAAAAAGATATTGCTAAATATCAGGTGCTTTCACTCAAATCTGATTCTTGTATTATTAAAAAAAAAAACATTTCCTGTTTCGGAAGGGGGTTTTTACCTTTATATGTACTATCTATGCTTTACTTAACCTAACTAGACCGCCAAAATTTTAGTTTGGAATTGAAAATTTATTCTTACATAAGATTTTACATTGCTAAATAACCCGCTCTAAGGCAGACACACTTCTTTTATGACCATAATACTTTTTTTATTTTTTACAGCTTAACTCAGGTTCATAATAATCAAAGGTATTAAGGGATAGACCAATGGGGAATAAATCCTTCCCTTAATTTCGGATACATTTCTTTGTATAAATCCGTATAATAAAGTAACACGATCCGTGTTTGTCTGTGTGTTTGTGTAAGGATCTCGTTTCCCACTAAACCGATATAGTTCTCCTTTGCAGGGAACCTTCTTATAGGTCCTGGGAAGGATTATAGATATTTTGAGAGTTTGTACAACCATCATCGGCCCAAGAAAAAAATAACCCCTCCCCCCAATTTTTAAAAAAATTTCTTTTTAATTCTAAAATAAAAAAGTGCCTCTCGGGACGAAGACGCTTGTATTTGTAACATCATCAATTATATAAATTTTTAGTAGCTTAGGATGAAATAATAAGAAAATTGTTATGTTATAGATAGATAAAACTTTTTAAGAAAAATAGAAAAAATAAACCCTTTAAAACCCTGAAATCCATCATATCCCTAACATGCATGAATCTTAAGAGATATGACAATCGACGAAAAATTAATGTATCACACCTATTACGATAGACAAAATACTCCATCTGTGGATTATAATTATTAGAAAAAAGTTCATGCACTTTAGGGCAACGTATTAGAGACCGTGGCTATAAAACTTTGGGTACCAGCTTATTACTTGCGGTCCAAAATGGATAGCAAACAAAAAACCAAAATTTTAAATTCTCTTAAAATTCTTGAAGAAAAACCCTCCTAACCCTAGTATGACTAAAAATATTAGGAGGGAAATGAGTTTTAAAAAATGTTGAGTAATTATGGAAACTTTATTTGATGGTATATACATATATTGACATTAGATAGTTTATGTTACCTACCAGGGATCTAAAGGGATAAGACAATGTCCGATAAATTGATGTACATCCCCAATATAATGATACTCAAAATTAATCCTTTTGTTGAAACGTTTAAACACTTAACTTAATTCACCAACCAATAAAAGTCCCCAAAGTTGGTAAGCCACGAATATTAAATCGTTATTATATAACTTTGGGGACTAGTGTAATAAACAGCCTAATGTCCCCTCCCTCCCTGGTTATGACCACTATTCCGGGTCATTTGTAATTCTCTAAAAACAAGAACGAATGTGTCAAATGCTATCTAGGCCTTTACCAACTTACCAGGGAAGGGTGGGGACATTGGACAGTAAATCTTACGAGTACCCAAAGTTTTATACCCAAGATAATATTTTAACTTTTTTTGAAATGAGATTGGTGGGTTTCAAACTTGTAGTGTCTAAACTTTTCAACCAATACTTTTAATCTATAGAAGTAATAATCTTGTCTAATATCGTTATAAATGCAATTTAATTTATCTCCATTGTCGTATCCCTTTCCAACCATATATTGGACATACTTACAAACAGAACTGGATATGTAAGATTTTAAGTGTAGCTTTGCTTTAATAATATTTAACCACCTGTTTGCCATTAGAGCAATATTTAGATCTACAGTACAACTAATAAGTTTGATTTTGAATAATATTTTGAAAAATCTATATAACAAAATGATTATTTAACCTTATTAACCCTTCCGGTTTTTTCTATCTCATTTTCTGTGTGTGAAAAATAAAGAGCTCAAACTGTGTGACTTTTTAAGTATGGGTATGACACATAACTGAGAGTTTGAATTTTTTGAATATCTCCATCCTGGCGGGCACAGGATGCCAGCAAACCTGGCAGGGTCATCCAGGTAAAGAGCAAAAATATTTTTTCGACTAAAACTAAGCATTTTATCATACCAAAATACTAAAATATCCTCTAATAGTACATCCTTATATGAAATACAGGTGTTCAAGTCACTTTCAGGTTCCAGGTATGATCCTGCAGGTCCTGATCCTCCAGGTCTCCAGAAATCTTTAAAAGGCTCCTGTGCCGCAATTTTTGACTTAGAGACTTCAAATTTAAAACTTAAGCTTTTCTTACATGTCTACATAACGTATTAAAATTTTATAAAGATCCGCTGCCGTTTTTCCGCTGACCGCCGACTGCGGCGGCTGGCAGCTGACAAGTACAGCTGCGGCCGCTGAAATTTATATTTTGATATTTCTAATGTAAAATCTACATAAAGATAAACATTTTCTGTAAAAAATTGTTCTTCTAGCTTCAAAAATAAGAAAATTACAGCCGTTTGAAATTTTTAAGTAAAAAAAGACCTAAAAACAAAGGTTGTTAAATAAAAGGGTGAAGGAAGCGAAAATTGACTTACCCTTAAAAAGGTCGGAAATTCATTATCAAACAGGGGACTTGCACAAAAAAAATTAGCCCTCTAGCTCTAATAGGAACTGAGTTAATAGTGGGGGGCCTTGAACGCCCCCCCCCCCCGATTAAGGTGTGGCAAGGGGCCCGACTGTAAAGGGTTTAGAGAGAAACTACAATTGAAATAAAAGAGAAGCTTTGCTACAAAAAAGATATCTCTATATTATAGTAAAGCACTAAAGGGGTAAAGAGTTTATTTGCTGTATGTCCCCATCTCAATGATCTTGTGCCGAGTCTAAATTGGGTCTTTGAAAATTAAATTATAGTGTCGGGAATATAAACACAACCAAGTAGCAAATAATAATTTGCTAGCAGCCGAAAATAGTCCTTGAAAAAGAGGGGCAGGTTTTTATCTGTGTTACATCTATATAATATATCCTTATATCTTTAAAACGAAATTGTCTAATACAGCTTAAATTTAATGTTGACTAAAAGAAATAGAAGGGTAATTAGGAAGCCAAAATTGACAAAGTTTTATGAATATTTTTTGCAAGCTGTGCTTTTTGCCAGTTACATTTCTCAAACCATTTCTCACTTCCTTAAAAAGTAAAACAAGGTCGTTTAACGTAATAAGTTGCGCAGCAATATCCGCAATAAAAAAAAACATTTATTAAGAGTTGTCGGTTATATTTATTTCTCGCTTTCCGCAGATATAGAATGTACAATTATGAGATTTAAAACAATTTTGTAACCCCGAGGTGCCGAAGGCACTGGCTAAAAAAACTAGTTTTAATCTTATGATTGTACATTTTTATATTCCTAGAAAGCTGGATATAATACGATGCTAGACATAGTTTTTTCGTATGGATAAGAACCGGTTCTTATCCACTGGATTCGAATGAATACGAGAAATCCCTATTTATGACATTATAAGTTTGTAAAATCCGCAAAAAATGGATATTAAGTTATCTAACTGACTTTGTCTGTCAGATGGACGTACATACAGAGCCCTAGTAACACAGTAGCTGCGATTCTGGAAATATAGTAAAACCTATTTATGACGTTTTAAAACATAGAATGACTTTTAAAAGTTCAAAGTTACTATTAAATAGAAATCAATATTTTTACTTTAGACCAATTTTTTCTTTTAAACCTGTTTAAATCAATTACAAAAAAAGCCAAGACTCTTAAAAAGAAATCAATGATTTTAGTTTCGAGGATTTTTTGTCATATTACACTGCATTTATACCCATTTAAATTAATTATAAAAGTCAAGACTCCTAAAAAGAAATCAATATTTTTGGTTTTAGTCATTTTTTTGCCATATTATACTACATTTGTACTTATTTAAATTAATCAACAAAAAAGTTTATTTAGTTAGAAGTGGGTGGAACATTTTTTCTTCTCTTAAAAAGTATACAATTTTTTCTATTTTTGTAGCCAAGCTACTTTATAACCTGGATAATAATTTCTGTATAGTTCAAGCTTTTTCAACATAAAGAATACTTTTAAGCTGTCTTATAAATATACAGGTCATATTGAATTATGTTGCAAGTAAAAAAAACTAAAAGTAAAGATGTAAATTTAAGACAACTTCCTCCCCAAAAAGCAGGGACCCTTTAGTAGCAGACGAAAATGAATTTAAGTAAACTTTGCTTTCTCAGTTAAGCTGTTCTTTTACTTTATTATTTTAAGCATAGAATAAAGTATCCAACGTCCCAACTATCATTAGAATAATTTGCCAGCATAAAAAGTTGGTAAGAAGATTAATTTAATGACAAACATAACCAAAGATTACATTCATTGATCTGTGGTGTTTTCTCAATCAAAAAAAAAATAGAAGATGTAAGTGTATTAGGTAGGAAGGAGACATTTGACTGTAAATGGCACTTGTAACCAAAGTTTTTTAACCACGTTATCTTATTCGTTGGCTTATAACTAGGGTACTTTTATTGAATCTTAATTAGTTGAAGTAACCAAATACTTTAACCAATAATTTAAATATACATTATGGGTATTTTTGAATCTAAAAATTAGGCTTTTACATCAATACATCGTCAATTGTGTTATCCCTTGAAATCCCTTTAATGTCTATATTAGTATCTCTTAGTTTTAAAAATCTCTTATGTCATCATTTAAACAGAAAACTATAAAATAAAGATTGATGACCTACTAATTAATATAGTGATTTTAAAAGCTTTGCTAATATATAACCTTAACTGTATTATACAAACATATCCAATCCTAAAGGTGTTGCAAAAAACCTCTGGACAAAAAAACTATTTGAATAGAGTTTCTAAATAGTTGATCAATTTGCTATGTTATGAGACCTATTAGTCATACAATTCTTTATAAGGAGCGCAGCTACTATATAAATTATCCTTTGTAAGTCTAAAAGAAATAAGAATTTTTTGTTTATTTCATAAACATATAGAAGCATTTAAATAAATAGAAATATTAAATATACTTTTTAATAATAGTGGCATTTAGGTTATTTGGTAAAAACTAGCAGTTTTACCTCCAGCCAGACGCCTCCAGCATCTAGGGGCTCTGAATTCAAAGGGCCACATAAGGGGCAGAAAAATAGTCTAAAACCATCCTAAGGCTAAATCTAAATTAAATACCATCCTGGGGCACATGGAAATCTCAATCAGATCAGCAGTTATCTAGATCTTAAACGTCAAACAAAAAGTTTAATACTTTATATAATACTAGCGGTTTCGCCTCTAGAGGCCTCTACTTGCTTTTTTTCCTGAAGAGTAGAGCTAAATCGGTTCAGTGGTTAATGAGATCCTTAGCTTCAGACGGACAGAGGGACAGACATGCATCATTCTACTTTGTATTATAGAATCTGACTACCAAATGTTTAGAAAATAGTTAGATTTTACTTGTTATTTGTAGATACTTATGGTCCATGGATATTATTATCCTAGTTTTTTTTTGTAAGAAATTATTAGGAGTAATGTTTCACCCTCTTTGTAATAATATTAATCATGAACGGTTTTTTATTAGAACAGCTACTCTATAATGAATAATATTAGTCCGTAGGAATGTCATACATGTACACTAGCGGCTTCGCCCCTAGCCTCTAGGAGCTTTTCCCCCATGAAGTAGTTTAAAAAAAAATGAAAAATGAAAAAAAAACCGAGTGCTGCAAATCATATTTTGAGGGGGGGGGGATTTATTTTTGGGGGGTTTGGGGTGTCCCACCCTCCAAGAAAATAGCTTAAAACCACCACAGGACCAATAGGTATATACCCTGAAGAGTAGAATCCGATCGTTTCAGCGGTTATAGAGATCTTAAGCTTCAGACGGACAGATGGACGGACTGACAGACAGACATCAAGCTACTTTGTATTATTGATGATATGCTGATACAATTTTAGTTTTCTAATCAACAAAAATCTCTACAGTTGCTCTCTCTCTCTCTATCTCTCTCTCTCTCTCTCTCTCTCTTTCTCTCTCTTTCTCTCTCTCTCTCTCTCTCTCTCTCTCTCTCTCTCTCTCTCTCTCTCTCTCTCTCTCTCTCTCTCTCTCTCTCTCTCTCTCTCTCTCTCTCTCTTCTCTCTCTTTCTATCTATCTATCTATCTATCAAACCATCTCTTTACCATCTATAAGAATACAAATTTTTTCGTTGTTAATATACTAACAGCAGCAAATTTCTACAGTTATTGTAAACAATTACAATAAGTAAAATTTTACCATTGATAAATTCCCATTTTAAATTACAATTACCAGTATGATACTTGTAAGATAATGTAAAATGGATGTTATTCTCTATGGATGTTTGTTTGATCAACTCAACCACTTTTACTATTATGATAGACTAGAGGCAGCGTATTAAAATTATTCCGCTATTGGCTAGATTGAATATTAATCTTTTTCTTACATTGTCTTTTCCCCTACTATTAACCTTTTTCTTTCATTGTATTTTTTGTTTCAAATTATCGTCCTGAAAGGGTTAAAATGTTTAGTTTAACCCTTACAGATCGGGGGGGGGGTCATATTGACCCCCCCCTCTAGTTTTTTCAATGTCATTTTTTTTGTAGGTAAGATGGAGAGCTGTGACTTCATGACTTTTTAAGTTTAGTAATTATACGTCGGCAAGAGTTGATTTTATTAGGATATCTGGTCTGTGTCGGTCGTGGTGTCCGGTCAAAGTCGGTTGGGTAGCACCAAAATTAAAAAAATATTCTAAATAAATCTTAATTTCTACATTATGACTTTTGTGTATAAGGTAAAAACCTAAATTTTTTTTGGTGAATACTGAGATATCAATGACCTTATGAGAAATGTGGTGTTATGACTGTTTGACCGCACCCTGACCGACTTTATGACCGATTTTTGTCCGGCTTTTACTACAGACATATATCATGAATATCGTGGCTTCTATTACAGCTAGAGACCTAAAATTTTTTTTGGTAAATCCTTGAGCAACAACAAACAGATAAAAATATTAATTGGCGCCGCCAACCGCCGTTTTACCGCCGTAACCGCCGAAAATGGCGGTTTCCGTTATTTGCCGTTTTTCGGCGATGATCAGAAAAAGTAATTTTTTTGTTATGAAAAATAAAAGTTCGTCCTAAAATTTGGTCATCCTAGCTGCAAAATTGGCCGCTCTACAGCTGTTTTAAAATTTAGCGGCTGGCCGCTAAAAAGCGGCTAAGGAGCGGCCTGGCCGCTATGACTAGAAAAAGTAATTTTCTCTAAAAATACACATGAACCACCAGAAAAAAATTTTACGTCTTTATCTGTAACAGAAGCCGAGATAGAGGGGGGGGTCAATATGACCCCCCCCCCGATCTATTAAGGTGGGAATAGGGGCCTGATCTGTAAGGGTTAATGTTAAATTTTAGTTTAATATCTGATCACATTATGGAGGCATAAAATTATTTTAAAACTAAGTTTTCTTTGATTTACTATTTAGTTAATTATTTTTTTTTTATTTTATTAATAGAAATTTAATACTTTTATATAATTCAAATAGCAACATGAAATAAAAAAAAATGAATTTATTCTTCATAGAGTAAAATAATGGGTCTGATTGTTCTGGTCAATGAGAGTTTATTATGGACTATTGGAGTTTTAAACGCTTATCAATTGGAAAACTTGAGCTCATTTATAGACATTTATTTCCTATATAGATCTGTCATGGATCTTGATGCAATCCAGTAGGCCGTTTTGTAAATGTTAAAAATTGGAAGCTTTCATTAAATAAAAGTTGTTGCAGATATAGTATAGAATAACAGAAGTTTTATAGGATAAGCATTGGACATTAAATTGATATATACTATGAGTTTAAAGGTTGGACACTGCTAGTTTCAAATGAAAAGCCAATTAGGATTAAATAATAATACCTAAAAACCTAACGCCAACAAATGGAGAATGTGTTTATAAAACTTTGGGTACAAGTGCATTGGTCAGAGTTTGTTTTCAAAGTATAAATGAGTAAATGGTGGTTTGTTTAAATATCATATTTGTATTGCACATGCACAGTATGACAATTAGGTTTAGATGATATTTTACAATAGTTTTATTCTCAGTTAGTGTTCCTTCAAAATAGTAGAATTTTAAAAACAAAGTTATTATATGATCTTTTAAGCCTTATTTTTTTAACATTGAGAACAATGTACAATAATATACGCGAAGCATCTCCAAAATAAAGTCCTAAGAATATTATTATGTCCTTGGCACAATTTTACAGCAAGTTTATAAAGAATGTGTCTATAATTGTATATTCTTTGTATTAGGTTTTGACACTCTACAAGTGTACATGTTTGTTTGTTCCTCAGTTTGATTTTAGAACTTTACTTTTTTGTATTTTGTAATTCATGTGTGTAATTTTTACCTTAGGTGCATTCTATTTATTCTTTGTCCTTCTAGTTATTTTATAGTCACACTACTTATAATTGTTATAAATATAGTTTATTGTGTATCAGATTATTAATGATAGTGTCACTCTATGTGAATTCAAAAGTCAGAATAAAAACTCAAAATAATTTCCTTTTTCGCCCACTGCTATGTAGACAGGGATATATCTTCTGAATAGTCATATAAATAAAAAAAAAATACTAATAGAATTATATTTTTTCAAAGAGTAGTAATCTTGTTTTGTCTGTCCGTTTTCTGGAAGCACAAATGGCTACTAGGAGCCAGTTCATTTTTGGATGGTTCCAGGCTATTTTTGACCAACTCACTTTACAGAGCCTCTAGGCGTAGCTGATAATTAAATTTTTAAATTTAAAAAAACTTAAATAGAATCGCTCATTTTCTTATGAAGAATTTCATTGCTTTCGAATTGTTATCGCAAAGTTTGAAATTAATAGAAATTTAAAACTTTTTATTAAAATGTTCGATTCATTAATGACAGACGATTGGACGGAAATACTAAATTCAACTATTTTCAAAAAGTAAATAATTATGTACATATGATGATTATAAAAATATTTTAAGTATAGATGTATAATCCAAACAACTTCCTGCCCCTAGAAAGCTGCTTTCTGCTTATTTCCAAGGCTATTTAATGATTTCTAAGACCCATAATCGGGACAGGTTCCTGCCATGTGGACAGAGTTTCATATATTATCCCTTTTTATTTGAATAAAAAATTTAGTTTTCTTTATTTTCTAAATATTATCCTAATATCTCAGGAATAGGAATATTACATTTAAAGATACAACTACTTCATTCAAGTATAAACTTATAGGGTTATAGCAGGTCAATCTGATCATCTGATAGCAGGTAATAACTCATTATGAAATAAATAATTTGCCGCTTCTTTCATCCCTTAAATAAAATGACAGACTTCCTGGAAAGGATTTAAAAATTTGAAATTTGATAAAATTACTTAACAATTTAACATACTGTTATTATTATGTTAAAATTATACAAATAAATAATAGAAATAATAGCTTAACATTCAATGTCTTATCCCAGCCCTCCCTGAAAAAAAACTTTAAACAACAAGTAATATTTGAGTAAAATTCGTCATGACCTTCTTTCTTATCTCCAGAGTGCCTAAATAAACATACCTTATCTCAAAAGAGCTATACAATTGAATGACTAATATTATTTAAACTAGGCTTACAACAACTAAAAAACAATGGCAACACACATTTTTGTTATTTAAATTGAACAATTTATTTGTGATGACTACGGGTATATAACCTTGACATGAAACCAATAAAAAAGTAATATTCCAATAGTGAATGGGGTAATTATATCATCCCTGTTTAAAAGTAACAGGATGTGTGTCTTTCTGTGTGTTCCAAAGAGTCTCTGTAACCGCTGAACTGATATGGTTCCACATTACAGTGTAGCTTATTGTTGGAAAACTATTTTAGCATAAACCATAACCCCCAAGATAAATCGTCCCCAGAAAAAATTAACCTCCAAAATATATTGTTTACTTTTAAAAAGTCAAAATTGAAAGTGTGGTGGGGGGTGTTATTCTTCCGCTACATTGAAAGAGCCCCTAGAGGCCTTCAGGAGCTGGGCCACTAGTATACCTATAAATTAAAGCTAAAAATTATATAGACATTAAGATTGTCTGCAATTGATGTTAGACTTGTTGTAAGAAAGCAAACAGCCCTCAGCTGTATTTGTATACACATTTTTAAAAATGGGAGGATTCATTCTTTATGATCAAAAATTTAATTTAAATGTGAACTATTAGGGGTTGATAGTTCATTGATATCACTACTAGTGGCGCTAGTTGTCGTAATTGATATATTTACATAAAAACAGGCTAAATATTAATTTAAGCGTTTAAAATATTACTAATCTAAATTAGTTTATTGCTGTAATGCTATCTACGTTTTTCCAAAGTTATTTGTTACAACATTATTTTTGATCATCCTCAAGAAGCAAAGTTGCGGAATAACAATGAAATTGATCGATCGCGGCAATAGCAAAAAATAGGCTTCTAGGCCCACTGTCTATTATAGATTAAATACCTAGATTACTCTATTTTATTATTTACTTTATGAACACTTTCTAAAATTTACCTTGATATTGTAAAAGTTTACATGTGCTTGATTAAACTTAATTTTACAAAATTTTGGTTCAGTAAAAACAGAAATTAAAATTCTTTGTAGGCCCTTGTTTTTTCATTTCAATATTTGTTTTCATTTTTCTTATCTTACAGAATGTTAAGAAAATAAAAATACCATATTTCCTGCAGTTAAAGTTTTTGATTAGAAAACTAAACACCTACAATGGCTTGTGATACACTGAACAATATTTTTTCCCCTTTGTTTGCTATGTTTTCAAAGATAGTGGGATTATCAAGTGCAATATTATTCAATGCCATTTCGATAGTGTTACTAGAGCTGTTACACTTCTGTAGGAAAATATATGATTTCCTTACAGTCTGTGCTAGTTCCCCTTTGAAAGCTTTTCTGAACATTCTCTTACCCATCATGGATGTCATTACGGATCTGATATTCACCATTGGACTTTATAGGGATGGAGAACTTAAATTTTTCTTAGTCTCAGGCATCTTTATTTCTTTACACAGTTTAGATTACCAACACATTTATTAAATATTTTACATTTATCTAAATTTTACTTTTTATATAATCTTAATTTCCTAGAGCATTTGATTATTGAATAATCTAATGTCTTTACACAATGAATTTGTCTTTAAAGTAGATGGAGGGAAGGGAAGGGAGTAGTTAAGTAGCCCAGACTTGTTTAGAAGAAAGCACTAAATTAGAGAAATAATGATATTATGATCATAGTTTGTATACTGACTCTGCCCATCATCTTCAACATTCTCAAAGTTCTAACAGATCCATCCCGCAGACGTGTTGGTAAGGAATACGGGATGGCCATCCTCAACCAGCTCTACATTCCATTTCTTGGTTATCAGACTATCAGGAATCCTGATAAGAAACTGATTGAGAAACATTGGACCCTAAAAGTAAGTTCTGTGAAATTTCTGATTTCATCACATTATCAAAACTACTATAGCCCAGTTTGCAGAAGCAAAAAGGTTGATCTAGAGAAATTTTAGGTCAACCTTTTTTAGCAGAGGTCGACCTTTAGATTGTACTTTTAAATTTCATGTTTATCATAGTCGGTTAATGGTATTTTATCACTCTCCTTCCTGAACCAGCGCGCTGGAGGTTGGTTTATTATTTCAATGCAACCTAGCCTAAAGTAAACTTACAATGTGTAAATATTTCTATAGATTTCTCAGCAAAATAAAAAAATATCTGTGTGATTCCATGATTTGAAATGAACTTTAACTTACATTACACATTGAATGATTTTATTTTATTTTCAATTATTTGCTATTATGAATATAGTTATTGTATAAACCCCTAATGAATGAGCAAAAGTCCAACTTATTTTATTAAACATGAGCAATTTTCTAAAGGATGATAGAAAAATGTCCAAAATTGTCCCACCCTACTAAACACCTTTAACCCCTTACAGTCGGGCCCCTTGCCACATCTTAATCAGTTGGGGTGGGGGGGGGGGCGTTGAACGCCCCCCCCCTATTATCTCAGTTCATATTAGAGCTAGAGGGCTAAAAATTTTTGTGCAAGTCCCCTGTGTTATTTGACCGACCTTAAGTAAGTCAAGGTAAATTTTCGCTTCCTTCACCATTTTATTTAACAACCTTTGTTTTTAGGACCTTTTTTACTTATAAATTTCAAACGGCTGTAATTTTTTTATTTTTGAAGCTAGAATAAAAATTTTTTGCAGAAAATGTTTATCTTTTTGTAAATTTTATATTTAAAATATCAAAATATAATTTCAGCGGCTGCAGCTGTACTTGGCAGCTGCCAGCTGCCGCAGTCAGCGATCGGCGGAAAAACGGGGGCGGATCTTTATGAAATTTTAATACATTATAACACACCCACAATATATTGGACAGACTGGCCGCAAAGCAGTCAAAAGATTTTCTGAGCATAAAAATTCAATTTCACCTAACGCAATCACAGCAGTTGGCCAACATTTTTCAGAAAGTGGCCATAATTTCAGTCATTTACAATTTATTCCTTTTGAACAAATTAAAAGCAATAATCCTTGGGTAAGATTAGCCAGAGAAAAATTTTATATTAGAAAACTTGAACCTTTGTTAAATCGCAGAATGTAAATTTGTTAGTCAAAATGCAGTTGCAATTTTTTTAAAAAATCACCAGTTATAGAGCAGCTGTGCTACTATAGACACCCCACAAAACTCAAACCTTCCCCCTTCCCCTCTCAATTCACATTATTTTGACCGCTTCCCCCTTCATTTTTTGTACAACCATCTTATAGTAAAGTCATACATATTTGTTCTTAGTGAATTGTTAGTACCTATATAATGCTTTTTTGCTTTTTATCACAATTATTTGTTATCAAAGTTAGGTTTAAATGTTTTACCCTTAAAGAATGTTTTATCATATACTTATTTTGTTGTTTTTTTTTCCAGATGCGATTGATAATGAGTATTTTTTACTTGAAATATATTTCGGAATGATGAAGTAGACTTTTTTCCTTTTAAATTGGGTTGAGAAAGATTTATAACTGAATAGTTTAATACATTATGTAGACATGTAAGATAAGCTTAAGTTTGAAATTTGAAGTGTCTAAGTAAAAAATTGCGGCCACAGGAGCCTTTTAAAGATTTCTGGAGACCTGGAGGATCAGGACCTGCAGGATCATACCTGGAAACTAAAATTGACTTGAACACCTGTATTTAATATGAGGATGTACTACTAGAGAATATTGTAGTATTTTGGTAAGATAAAATGTTTTGTTTAAGTTAAAAAAATATTTTTGCTCTTTACCTGGATGACCCTGCTAGGTTTGCTGGCATCCTGTGCCCGCAAGGATGGAGATATTCAAAAAATTTCAACTCTCAGTTATGTCTCATACCCACACTTAAAAAGTCAAGCAGTTTGGGCTCTTTATCTTTCACACACAGAAAATGAGATAGAAAAAACCGGGTGGGGGGCGTTCAACGCCCCCCTCCCCCCCCCCCCGACCGTTAAGGGTTAATAATAGGAATATTCATTCTTATTCCAAATTGGTTGAAATTCAATTTCTAATAAATTCAATAATACTTATATTTTACTTCTTCTTTTTTTATTTCATGAAGTGCTAAATAAATCTATAGATTCAAGCAACCTATGTTTGTTAGGTCAACCTATATTAGGGAAGAAGGTAGATATAACTTATAAAGAAAAAATTTCATGAAATTCAGCAAAAAAAGTTATACTAGAATTTAAGGTATCTTTGTAAAATAAGAAATTATTTTAACTTATTTAGTAATTATAAATCAAAACAGACTAAAAATGAGACAAAAATAGGCTATGCTTATTTTTCAGTTGTACTTGTTTTGGTTGACCAAGAAACGAAATCAGAAAGAAAGAAAAGTTTTTTTTGTGAACATGCATTATATAGATTGGGGGCTTATAAGTGACATCATCTGATTATAAAAAGATATAAAATTTCTCATTTAAGACATTGTTGACATATTTTAATTTCCAGTATAGTACTTACACAAACAAGTACTTAAACAGTTCACAAACAATTTTTAGAGGTCGACCGATTTATTCTGTAGGTCAACCTAAACAAGTACAACTGACAAATGCCTTTATAAAATAGGTCAACCTAAACTTTCAAGAGGTCGACCTATGTCTTTTATGAAATAGGCTTTTTTAGTTCAAATTATTATTTAGCATTTAGGTTGGGTAATAAAAAGATATTTATTTATTCTTGTTATTTTTTTTTAGATTAATGAGGTCTGTGGTGAAAGCTATTACCAGTGTGCATTCCAAGTTTTCATTCTTTTTTATAATGGATTTCCAAACACCATCATAGACATGAGCATGAGCTATATCAGTATCCTGATTTCCTTATTTTCAATATGCTATGCATTTTCGGGCTACAGTCTCTTTCTACTATATGGTAGAGAAAGCACGATGATTGGAGTATTAAAATTTGCCATTTTCAGCCTCCCTTATCAGATAATGAACTTTACAGCTCCACTTTGGACTGTTTGTGTTTTAATGCAATTAGCAGAACTTAATCAGTACAATGAAACATTTAAAAGAACAATTAATGTAAATGGAACCACCCATACAAATTTTAATGATACTAAGCCCAAATATTTTTTAACTTCAAATTTTTTTTTGGTTTTTATTATTCCAACGCAATTAGCAGAACATAATCAGTACAATGAAACATTTAAAAGAACAATTATTGTAAATGGAACCACCCATGAAAATTTTAATGATACTAAACCCATACTTGATGTCAGCTTGGGAAGTGATCAAGTCATTTTTTTAACTTCATATTATTTTTTGACTGTTATTACATGTCCATTGTTTCAAATATTGCTCATTATTATTTTGTCTGTCATTTCTCCTATAATTGAATTACCAAAGAGGATCCTTTTAAAGCGTATATTCATAGAGCCATATTTAAACAAATTTGAAACAAGTGTATTTCTAAATGTAATTAGTAAGTTATTTAAAAATGTTGTAAAAGTCAAAGTATTAAAAATTGTTATGATTTTATTAAAAAATGTTGTAAAAGTCAAAGTATTAAAAATTGTTTTGATTTGTTTTTTATATTTTTTTCTTTCTTTATTTAATCCATTAATGGCATTCATGCTTATTTGTTTGATCCCAATTATTTTAAGTTCACTTGGTTCTTTAGGTTACCCACATTATAAGCCTCCAAGAGCATTGGGCAAGATTTTTTTTGCTTTTAGTTTTTCTATCTTAAAGTCAATTGTAAAAAATTTTGAAGCAATTATGCTTGTAAATGTATTTAATGTAATATTCATAACCTTTAAAAAGAAACATACTTTCCAAGAATTGAAAAAGATCATGATTTGTTGTTGTATTTTAACATATTTTTGGTATTTCTTATTTGATTATTTGATTATTTCATTATTTTTGCCATTTAATTTTAATTTAAGAAACATTTTGATAGATTTGTATTTTAATTTGCAAAACTGTGAAGAATTTTTTCAAATTGACTCTTGTGAACAAGTAATCAGCCAAAATCGAAGGTTTTTGTACTTTAATCTAAATATCTTTAGTATCTTTATCTTTACAAATTTTGGGATATTTTTTATCCCTTGCATTAGAGATGAAGTTATAAAATTTTTGTTCACCATCAAAGAAGAAAATGAAGTGAATAAAAGAGAGGATAATGATGAAACTGCTATCCTTATTGATCCTGAAACACATATCCAGGCCATTCCAATGAACTCTGCTAGTGATAATTTAGACAATATTACAATAGATAAAGAAACCCTTCAATCCCTTGCTTTCATGAAAGAAACCCAAGTTTAGCTAACAACTCTCAAATTTCAAAAAATAAAAAAAAGAAATCAAATGAAGTAATTAAATTGATTTTTGTATCTTTTGATTTAATATTAACAATTTTTATTATGTTTTGTGTATAAATCTTGTTTAATGTATGCATTTCAAACATTTATTTATATATAATTTCATTACAATAATTTTATTTTTATTTTAGAAGCAAAGCTTTCATGATATGGTCTGTCTGTTATTTAAATTTTTGTTAAGAAAGATTAGCTCTTATCATAGGGGTAGGAAAAGCAAAACTATAGCCTAAAACAAACATGGGACTAATGTAAAGCTTCAGATGAACGGACGGACAGACATCATTCTGCTTTGTATTATAGATAGGATATTCAATATGTGACATGTTGAGATAAAAGGCAGACAGAGCAGTTTTGTTTTCTTTTTGCACTGTAAGAGCTTTTTATCATTTATCAGATTTTAAAAGCCTACACAATTTATGAACATTATTATTCTTGTTATTTATGTCTTTGCACATATATTATTTAGTGTTTACAATTTAAGCTTTTTATGCTGCGCGAATCCTTTTGTTTGTTGTTGATTTAGCAAGCGCTAAATTTTTTCTTTGTTTTGTCTATGTACATTAGATGGTGGTCTTAAAATTGCAAAAAAGAATACTTCCTGTTTTCAAAAGCAGAGCTTTAAAACAAGGATAATCATATTCATAGGTGCATCAATAAATTTAGCAAATTTTAGCGAACTTGTCCAAAAATCATTTGCAATACTATCTGTAAAACCGTTCTAGATCTCTTAAGTACTATCCTTAATATTTGTAATTTTATAAAAAGCCATTTTGTATTTTAGAAGAAAAAAAAATTTTGATTACGTCAACAATTTTAGATCTTGCGAATTAACAAAAAATAATAAATAATAAATAATTTTCTTGCACCCTTACTTAAAAAAAGGGGGATATAAGATGCTAAAAAATGTGCGAAAGATATTTAGGTGAAAAGGATTAAAGGATTGAAGAAATAAATTGTATGCCTATAAAGGATCATAAATCTTTTAGCAACATCTTACACTAACTTCAGGAAATGGACATGTAATCTTATGAATTGTTTTCCTTATATAAAACTAACAGAATGTCTGTCTGTTTGTGTATCAGTTTGTCTGTTTGTCCGACTTAATTTACGTTTAAAGTAAAGCTTCTTATAAATACAGCGACTTTTTTTAAATCAAGAATCTGGACATTTTATTTGTTTATAAAAATTGTCCCAGTCTTATTGATAAATAACAAAGTGCTACGTGTAAAACGGAGCCGAAAAATACCTCCAGAATAAATCAGGGATCTAAAGAGATAAGACAATGGCCGATGAATTGCTATACATCTCCATTGACGATAGACAAAATTACACCATCTATCGACTACATTACACTCAACTTAATGAACCAACCAATCAAAATTCAATAAAAGTCTCCAAAGTTTTTAAGCCAACGAATAAGAAACTGTATAATAAAACTTTGGGGACTAGTGTAATAAACAGTCCAATGTCCCTTCTCTCTCTGAGAATAGATACCTTCATTTTATAGCACAAGAAATAAACAAAGAAGTCTGCAAAAAGTTTAAATTTCTAAGATTGGGAAAATTGATGGAAATATACAAGTTTTACTTATTTATACAACATATTACAAAAATGAAAAATAGAATCTTTCAAAAAGCGTCATATTTATGGAAGGAGGGGATATTAGATTGTGAATTATTCTGGTACCCAAAGTCTTAATTTTTCCCTCATTCATAAGCTTGGAAGGAACTTTTGGGAACTTTTAAAAAACTTTATTGGATTGTATAAACCTATTAGGTCCAATCTTATCAACCAATTAATTTAATCAAGAGAAGGTTTAATATTATTTATCATCATTGAGAATGTAAATCAATTTATCGATTTAAACTACTGGAGAAAATCGTGCAATCAAAAGATGTATTAACAAGTTAGATTTGCACACATCTTATTAAAGATTTTGTTTAGCAATATTATGCTATAATGCTAAGAAAGGCTAAAGGTGTTACTGGAAAGGGAAGTTTATGTCAAGTATTTAATTCAGAGATAAACACAAAAGTAAATATAAATTGGTTTCTAGTTCAACAACAGATAACCTATTTTAGTTTTTAATATTTATAGTAGCTAAACTACTCTAAGAGTGACCATGTTTATTTATCTGTCCTTTTTGAGCACAAAGTTCTGTTTTTTTTTACCGGGGGGGTGGGGCTATTAAATAGTCAGTCCTAAACTTTTTATTCAACAAGGATGACAATATCGATAAAAGCGAAGCTCTGAAACGATAGGACACACGGACATTAACACTTGTATAGTGTCAGATTTGAATAATCAGAATATAAATGAATAAGAGTCAAAGCAAAATTGTGAGTAAATTTGTTGAAAAACTTCTTGATACAGGATAATGTTTATGGACATACTTACATTTTTAGGACTTGATTATAGAGTTGCTTTGCTTATAATATTGAACTTTGTTGTTCCATGAATCAGTATACCAAAAAACAGAACATTCTGATAATTAGATCACATACAATTTTTTTGTTAAAAAAGTAACAAATCAACATGTTTAAAATGGACGTACGGACATTCTGGTAATGATTATAGAGTTGCTACGCTTTCTAAATCATACCTAACTACTACAGGAATCACCTTGCAAAGTTTGAAATCGATAGGACAATTCTAACATGTCTAAATTAATGAAAAAACCTATCTGTCTCAGACGTACGGACGGACGGACGTACGGACCACCAACCCTAATCATAGAAAAGCTTCGCTTTTAAAAATAAATTGGTGAGAGGGATAACTTTTTTCTAGGGGCACTTTCTCTTCGTAAGGTGGAGATACCCTTCCGCCAAAAAGTTAGAAACCTTCCCTGAGCCTATGAGAAGCTTCACTGCGAAGGAAAACCATATTGGTTTAATTGGTTTAGCGATTCTGTAACATTATGTGACTTATATACAAGGATTCATGTATGCCTCTCGATTTCACTATGTATAATCCAAACGACTGACAGGCCCAAGTGGTGGGGACCTTTTGTCGTTTGCTAGCAAATTGCTTTCTGCTCTTTTGTAGCGACTTGACTGTGTTAATATTTCCATCGCTATTGGCTGATCTTAAAACACCCCATTGAAATTCAAAATTCTTTAGAGTTACATATAGCTCGTGCCCCCTCTCTTTTTTCTCTATATGTTTAAATTCTTGCTTTAAAAAGGTCGTTGCTACATTTTAAACATTTCTCTATATTTTTCCCCCCTGAAATTATAGGGTTAAAGTTTTGAAAAGTCATGTTACGTGTTTTCTGCATAAGAAAGTGTAAAAGGTGGCAGTTTAAATTAATTACTTTTTACTTTTGTCTCGACTCTTGTGGGTCAAAAGGCCATGCGGAAATTTTCTCATTACATATAAAAACACTTTAATTAACTTTTTTAGCATTGTAACAAGTTAGTTGACTGTTTTTATCATCTTTGATTGAATATTAACTGTTTCGCTTCTAGATTCCTCTACATTTTTTTTTAAGTAAAACATTTTTTGAGGGAGGGTCATTTTTTCTGGGGGTAATTTATCTTGAAAGATTGGTAACCCTTCACTGGACATATGAAAAGCTATGGAAAGGAGAACCATTTAGGTCCAACGGTTAGATCGTTCGCTACAGACCAAACAACTTTACTGCTTTATATAATTGTATAGTATATTGTCTTTTTTGATAGAAGAAATAGTTGGAGGAGGGCCGGCAGTTTTCTGACTAAATATTACATACTTCTTCTATGTCATTAATTAAAAAGATATGACAAATATAAAAAGATATTTTAAAATCCTTATTAAAAATATATTGTGTATTTCGATATCATTTGAAAACATGTAAGTAACACTTATATCTGTCTAAAAGTCTTCCCAGTATAGCTCAACTTTCATCTATAAAGATTTCTTCAGTTTGGAGGCCAATTATTCCCTGGTTGGCCATACTCGATCCTGACGTGATAATGATCAATATAAAGCCACGAGCATCATTTCTTTAAACTGGATGGTGTCATTCTTGTTAAAAAAGGAAATAATTTGGGTAATTTTCTTTATGTTTAAATACCCTTGCTATCTGATGAAAAATGTATGTCATTCCTGTAAACCAATAAATTTAAACTTAAAGAGGTAATGTCCTTTTCATCGTATAGTGGACCTTTCATGTACACCCCAGGTAATTGTAATAGTCATTTATAGCATCGTATTGTAGATTGATTTCAACCGATAGAAAATAAATATTAATAATATGACTTTTATTTTATTTTTCGTAGATGTTTGATCTTTCAGTATGGCGTGTAATAAAAGAGATATAAGTCGGTTTTGAAGCCTTACTGGAAACAAAATTATCAATTCAGTAGAATTAGATTAAAGTCATAAATGGAAAATATATTTCAGTTGGACATTTGCTAGTTTGTACCAACCAATCAAGATTTGATAAAAGTCCTTCAAGATTTTAAGCCAATGAATGAGCGAACGTGTTTATAAAACTTTTCTTGCAAGTATAATTTACAGTCCAATGGTCCCTCCTTCTAGTTAGTGTTGGGTAGTACGATTTGAATACTTTTGTGTCAGGGATATAAAAGGATAAGACAATGAAATATAAATTGATGTATACCCCAAATTATGATAAACAAAATTCTCTGTTCTTTAGATTAACCAACCAACCAATAAAGATTTAATAAAAGAGCCTAATTTGTTGACCAAACAAATGAAGTTTGTTCATAAACCTTTGGGTACCAGAATAATTTACAGTTCAATGTCCCCTCCTTACCTGAATATTAGGGTAGCATCCTATTCCTCAGGTTGGGGTGGGGAGGAGCTTTTTGGCCCAACTATCTTTATAAGGAATAAATCCTCTAAGAAATTTTAGGCACATTTAGACAGACTTTACACACCATTAATGGATGATTTGTCAAATTTGCTTTTTACAAACTCTGTCTGTCTGTGTGATAGACTTTAGGGATGATATTATGTCGATACAAAACTGTCGTTTTAATATATTTTCTCGTATTCATTCGAATCCGGTGGATAGGAACCGGTTCTGATCCATACGAAAAAACTATGTCTAGCATCGTATTATATCCAGCTTTCTACGAATATAGAAATGTACAATCATAAGATTAAAACCAGTTTTTTTAGCCGGTGCCTTTGACACCTCGGGGCTAAAAAAACTAGTTTTAATCTCATAATTGTACATTCTATATCCGCGGAAAGCCGTTTATAATACGATGCGAGAAATAACTATTCCAGTATGGCTTCGAAACAAGTATATCTGTAACGGATCGGACGTTCTTACTAGCTTTTTAAAAAAACTAATAAAGCCCGCCTCGAGCGGTGTGGCGGCACTTCACGTTGAATTGGTAACGTTGTGGCTGAAGCGATTCGAGAGCGAAGCAACTCGTTCCCTTCGTTTGTACGTCTCCGCTAAGTTAAAGAACAAAACTACACGCAAGGGGATTTTGTATGTTTCTGGATAATTAATTGCAGCTAGAGATAGCTGCCCACAAATTGGAGTTGATACTCTACTAACTACTACAGGGGATTTTGTATGTTTCTGGATAATTAATTGCAGCTAGAGATAGCTGCCCACAAATTGGAGTTGATACTCTACTAACAACTGTTTGTGCGGAACTGATGTATTTTCAATAGACAAGTATAGTTTACACAAATTAATGAATACATATTATATCAATATACATATAGGAAAATTACAGAGAGTATTGAAGTATTGAGGGGGCGTTTCTGATCATACAGGGATGGCTAGGGATACACGTAGGTCTGCACAGGATATATCAGCAGGCCGGAGTGTATGTTGAGTTTCCCGTTTAGTCACGTTCAGTTGTGCCGGGGAAATCTCCGTGATGCATTGAGGATGCCAAATCCCTGGATAACTGGGAGCCTTTCTCTACAAAAGTACATAAGTTAAATATCGCCTAAAACCTACACGCGTAGATTATAAAAAGGTCAGATATACATATAAATGCGCAGCATTATATGTATATCAATTTCTTGGAAAAATATGGCCTCATATGAGATATCATAAGATTTTAACAGAATATAATAAGTACAAATGTTTCATAATTAAAACTCGAAATCCGTCATTTGTGGGCTTAAAAATTCAAATAAAAGTAAAATCAATAGAGAAAAATAAACGCTTTAAAATGGTACTAATTTCATAAAAATCTGTCCACTCGTTTAGGATCACGAAAATGTCATTCTGCTTATTTTACAAGTATCTCAAGTAAGACCCACTACATTTTCTCCCCTTTTTATCTGGCTAGACAGACGTGCCAGATAACATAACGCTCAAATTGGCAAAGACAATAGACTGGTCGGCCAATATTACCTATTATTCTGTCATGGTATTAAGGTTGATAGCCTAGATGTTTTAGTCGCAGTGTTGTATGATGGCAAGGATGCAGGATCTAAAATGATGGGCTGTATCTCTGTCATCTGGATCTTCGGGGTTGATGTCGTTGGTAATAGCGACGTTGTCTCTGCTGTTGTCGTAGGTTCTCGCCTCTCAGGTCTGGTATCGGCCTTCTTCTTTCTCATAAGCTTCTGGTAGGAATGCTTGTTGTAAAGATAAAGGTGGGCAACTAAGGCGATGGCGGCTCCAGGTCCTACACGTAGAAATGTGAGGATAATGCATATCAGATCAGTAATAAATTTTAACCCTAGGATGACCAGGCATGCGAATGCCATTAGATCGCCGTATTCATGGAGCCAGCTCTTGACGCTGCTCCATAAGTCAATTTTGCGTTCCATGTCCGGCACTAGATTATCAAGGGTGTACAGGGGTAGGTTGTTGGTAGAAAGTTGGTTACAATTTCCGTCTCCAATGCAGAGTCCGTAGGTGATCTCCTTCAGGCTTGCCTCGGTGTAGGAGGGGAAGGTGAGGGTGTGTAACCATTCAGCTTTCTCTCTTTCCGTGTAGATTCCTCCATGGCTGAAATCCGTCCAGTTAACCAGAGGGGTGTCGATGGTCATCTCCATGGGGGCCTGAGTCTTGATGATGGCGGGAGTCAGCTGAATCCAGCCTTCTTTAGACTTGACAGTTAAGGGGAAAGTCGCGGAACACGTTACCCTTGTAGAATGCAACTTATAATGTTTAGTTGCAGCATCTGCATAGCCATCAGGATCTAAAGGTATATCTTGATAGCAGTTGACGTCGTCCTTGATCTTCTGAGTCCTCTTGGTGCACTGGAAGGTCATCAACAGGTCTCCCTTCAAGAGTCCATAAGTCTGCTCATGTAGCAGCACTGGTTGGTCTGACTTTCCATGGTAATGGGTCTCGCATATGGTCTTCCGTAGTGTTACATCTAGTTGGCTGAAGGTTTGGCGCATACTGTAGGCTAAATAATTTAAATGTACTGCAGCTTGAAGGTTCACATCTATCTGTCCGGGGTCGATGGTGGCGAGCCTGCTGAGGTCGCTGGTCTTGCCCAGGTAGATGCCGTCGTGGTCCGTGGTGAGGACATTAAAGGGGCAATGCATTAGTTTCATTGCACCTGTAGTGTTGAGTAAAACTTGCTGCTGGTGGTCCACTAAGTAGGTGTCCATGGTGGTGAGGGGGTTGATGGTGTTGACCATCTGTAGAGTGCAGGAGCTGTCGTTGATATTCCAGACGAATGTCGCGGCGCCAGTGATGCACTCCCCTTTATGATATGGACATGGTAGAGATAAATGGTCAGTCTCGCTCTCTACCTTGTTGTTGCTAACCAGGAAGGTTTCTTCTTTAAGTAGAATCTGGTACTCAGCTAACTTCAGGGTGTTGTAGTGGATGGTATCGCCCATGCGGATGGTCTGCCCAATGCAGGTGATCTTGTCATCTTCCATCTTCAATGATCCGGCTAAGGTTGCCGAAACGTAGGTCGGGCGGTTAAGTTTCACTTTAATCGGGTCACCGTAACCAGAAATTTGATATTCCTGTACCAGTGACATGCGGCGGCAATTTTCTGCAGTAATCTCTTCGTGTCTCATGGTTTGGGGTACCTGTTGTAACTTGAGATGGCCCCAAACTCCACACTTGAAATGGTATAGGGATACCCTCACTTCGCAGGAGTATCCATATACCTTTGTCAGGGTTGGCCTCTGTAGAATTGTGTAGCGCTCCTTCACTGGAACTTCTTGTGTAGGTTCCTCTGCTCTGCATATTGTTTCCTTGTTGAACTTCTTGATGGTAGCAGGGTTTGTGCAATCTACAATGTCTAGTGAGTAAGCCTCACTAGTTGGTGCTACCGAAGCCGTTAGCACCGCGATCAGTGGCAGGAAGATTATCGACATGATAAAATTCCACCTCGCGAGTCTCTAGGATCACCGCTTGACACACTCGTTGATTCTTGTTGAACTCCACTGCTTCGGTACTCAAGTTCCAAAAGACTGCTTGTATCTCGCCGGTGTAGTCGCTGTCCACTAATCCTGCCAGTAGAATTACTCCTTCCCGTTCTATGCTTGAACGGCCGAATAACTTAAGGAAATATCCGGGGGGTACACGGGTGTGTAGCTTGAGAGGGACGCAAGTCTGTTGTCCAGGGGGAAGGATTGTGTGGGCGGGGCAGTATATGTCATGGCCCGCACTTTCTCTCATACCCTTGTATGGCAGCTTTGCTCCGCGTTTGACGGGGATTCTGAGTGTCCGCGCAAGTGTTGCCACTGCAGGCGGGTCCATATCCTCGTCCGAGCTGTCTAGCACCTCTTTGCTCTCCTCCACTTGCTGTTGCCAAAGTGTCCCACTCCTCTGTTTCTTTCCTCCGGATTTAACCCTCTCCCCTTTTTCGGGTGAGTCCGTGGACGGCTCCTCATTGTCGCTTAGAGCGCGCTTCTCTACCCGGGGTGCGGAAGGGTATGTGTATGTAGCTCGCTCGCGCTCTAAATCTCGGCGCGGTGTCTGCGGGGGCGAGCTTCTTCTCGGGCTTCTCTCTCTATCGGGGGTTCGCTTGGCATCTCTCCGTTGAGTGCCCGAACCGGACGGTTTGCAAGATTGATCTCTCTCTCTTCCTCTCTTCTCACTCTGTTCTCGGCGCGGTGTGCGCTGCATCGTTGGTGATCTGGGCGGTGGTGTGTCCGGAAGGGGAAGGTTGAGGGGGTCAATGTTGGGCAGTGGTGGTGGTGCTCCTCCCGGTCTAATGGGGGGTCCTCCCTCTTCATCGCTGTCATCCCCATTTGAGAAATCAACTCTTGGATTAGGCGGCTTCGCCTGCTTTTCTGGATTCAAGGGAATTTGCTCCCCTGCCTCATCTCCGTCTTCTTCAAATGGTTCTGGGGGAGAAGTTGGGTCTCCGTCTGTCATTGCTGGGGGGTAATATGGTTTTAACCGACCAACATGTACAACCAAGTCCTCCTTTTCTCCCGCTGGTATTGTTTGAATCTTGTATAAAACGTCTGCACACTTCTCGGTAATTAAGTATGGTCCACTCCAATGTTTGGTCATCTTCTTCTTTGCTTTACCATGGTTGGGTGCCAAATAAAAAACTTTATCGCCTACTCTAAATTCGCGATTGCTGTGATACTGCAAAGCATTTCTTCGAATGGTGCTTGCTTGACTCTTCGCCATGGCTTCGTACATGGTCGTGTATCTGTCCAACAAATTTCTCACGGCTGTGGGAATATCCTTGTCATCGTCGGGGTTTGGTAACCGCAAAATCAAATCCGCGGGTAGAGTAGCCTCTCTACCCTGGAAGGCGAGAAAGGGGGTCACGCCGGTGCTGCTGTGGATCCTTGTGTTGTAAGCCAGGACAACTCCAGGTAAATATTCTGGCCATAGAGTCTCCCGTCCTTGGATCACGGTTCTCAGCGTCTCTTCCATGGTCCGGTGCCACCTTTCTATAAGGTTGCTCTTGGGGTTCGCCACGGGGCCTAGCTCGTGCTTAACACCGAGTTTCTGCAAGAGTTTCTTCATGATGGTGTTGCAGAACTCTTTTCCCTGATCGCTGTGGAATGCCTGCGGGCATCCAAAGGTACAAATGAACTTATCCATGATCGTCGTGGTGACCTCGTCAGCGGTCTTCTGTTTCAAGGGGTACGCCTGAACAAAGCGCGACCATCCGTCCTGCAGTGTCAGGATAAAATTATATCCTTCTGGGGTTGTGTCGAACTTGCCTACCACATCCATGTAGATTGTCTGCAGAGGATACCCGTTTTGTATGGGCACATGCGCTCCTATCTTGATGTTGGCCTTGATGTTCTTCTGGACGCAGTCATGACAGACGGCGATCCTCAGGCGGATGTCTGCTTGATGTCCCACATAATAAAAATTCCTCAAAAACTTTGATATGGTGGAGTGCATGCCAAAATGCGCTCCAGTGGTAGTTCTGTGGCAGTGAGTGAACACCTCTTCTCTCAGGGACAAAGGGACCATTATCCTGCGTCGCTTCCCTGTGAAGGTCTGTATCTCCTGCTCAATAACTCCATCTTCTGCGATTCTCAGAGTGTCAAAAAACTCGGCCAGCCGGTGCACGTCCCTACTCTCTCCACGCAGAGTTGCTTTGTCTGGTGCACGCCGGTCGACGCCAATCCATCTACGAACCTTTTCTAAAATAGGGTCGTCTAACTGATGCTTGTACACTCGGTCTCTATACCGTTCTTTGTTGTCAGGAAGTTCGTCGGCAGGCTCAGCATCTACAGCTCCGACGTACTCCTCTTGCTCAGCCTCTTCCTCGGCTGTCGGGTCTGGCATATCAGCATCGGTGCGCCGGCTTAACGCGTCGGCGTTGGTGTTGAGTCTCCCCGGCCGATGAACCACACGGAATTCGTAACCAGCCAGCTCCTCTGTCCACCTGGCCATCATACCAGTGTTCTTCTTCAGTGACTTCAACTGCTTGAGGGCGCTGTTATCCGTATTAATTTGGAACGGCGTGAAGCTCAGGATCGTCCGAAACTTTCTGATGCCATAAATAACTGCGGAAGCTTCCCCTTTCCACGAGGGATATCTCTGCTCCGCGCCAGTTGTCTTGCGTCCCATGGCGGCGATCAATCTCTCGGCGCCATTCTGAACCTGACTCAGGATCGCACTGATGGCTCTTCCGGAGTAGTCGGTGGTCAGTTGGAACGGGGTATCCGCTTCAAAATCAGGCACAGCGCGGATGGGTGCATTCTGGAACTTGTCCTTCAACTGCTGGAACTGCTCCTCCATCCCTGGGGTCCACTCTAGCTTCGTGGCTTTCTTCTGTGCATTCATCTCACAGGTCAAGTCGGCGTACTCAGGTATGAAGGTCCTGTAGTACCCGTAAAAACCGAGAACACTATTCAATTCGGCGACAGTCGTTGGCGGCGGCCAGTTCTTGATACGCTCCACATACTCAGGCACCATACCAATACCTTCATGACTCAGCATGTGGCCAAGGTACTGTATCTTCTTCTGGAACAGCTTGCTCTTCTTTGCCTTCAGCTTGATTCCAGCCTTGCGGTGGGCCTCAAAAACCTGTCGCATCTGTGGTACATGATCCGCAACTCTCAGGTTATATGATATTACATCATCGAGGTAGCATTGCGCTACCTCGCTCCCCAGCGGGTTCATTGCGGTACTGATGAATCTGCTGTACACCGCTGGTGCTGTGCTGATGCCGAAGGGCATGCGGCGGAATTGCCACAAACCCGTTGGCGTGGAAAAAGCCGTCAGCTCCCTGGATGCTGGATCGATGGAGATGTTGAAGTAGGCGGCTGTGGCATCTAACGTAGAATATACACGATGGCCTCCTGCGCGGTCCAATAGCGTCTGTATCCTCGGCAGCGGGTAGCTGTCTTGCTCTAGACAACTGTTTAACCTGCGGAAGTCCACTGCCCATCTGATCTTTCCATCCTTCTTGCGCACAGGAACAAGGGGGCTCGCCCATGGTGATGAACTCGGCTCGATCACTCCTTGGTTGAGCCAGTCGGCCATCTGCGCCTCCAGGTCCTTCAACATCTTGGGGTTCAACTCCCTGTATCTCTGCCTGATGGGCTCCGTCCCTGGCTTGAGCTTCAACTTCATTGTTACCAGGTCTGTGTGCCCAGGGGCCTCTCGACTGAATATGTCTCTGTACTCATAAATAAGCTCCTTGACTTGCTTCTTGACGTCGGGGTGCTCGTTCAGTAGCTCGTTGTCCTCCATCTCCAGGTCCTCCCACACTTCCTTGAACGTGGGGTTCTCCATCTGCTCCTTCGTCATGGGCTTGTTGGGGTCGCTTGTATTGATCTCGGACATTGATTGGATAACTTCGTGGGGTTCTCTCAACACCAAGCTTTCAGTGTTGATTATCATGCTGCTGTCCTCACAAATCTCGGCGGTGAACACACATCCTGCCAATGCGACACACGGCTGCTCCTGTAAATTCACAACAGGGATGCGGACAATCCCATTTTGCTGGGCTCTGTATACTCCTTCCAACACACGCACTGGACTATCATCTAAAACGGTCTCTTCTACCATGACAGTCATTTGCGGTCGGAGTTCTCGGCTAGGAAGAAAATTCACGACAGACACTGACTCTGGCGCGAGAATCCTAGTCGCTTGGACGGACAAACGGATAGGACGCGGCCGTTTTCCTACTGCGACGGTTTTCAAACGAACGGCCGGCCCTTGGGAATTGCGAAGCGGTCCCTTGACATTACGTGTCCAAACGTTTTTGCGCTCAAAATCTGCTTTTGCTTTGTGCTTAAAAGAAAGTTGCGCAACATATGATTCGACGGAATCCGGTTTAAGTGCTAAAAACTCACGTGAATGGTGCACATTACCATTCGCAAAATTATCTTCTGCTTTACATAATTCTTTAATAGTGGGTTTACAAACATTTAAGGCACTACTATAGCTACTTATTTCCGCATTCAATTCCTCGAAGGCTCGTAATGAAACACTTATCTGAGGGTTGGGGGGCGAGTGCTCCCCTGGCGGTTTTCCAGACCGCTCTTCGTCTTCTGAGGCACTTGGAGCCTCGTAGTCGATGGACTGCACAAGCGGAACTCTCGTCTGCTTCACGACTAACGCCGCCTGCACCGGTGATGAATAATCTAGAACTCCACGAATCTCCTCGACCCACTTGCACCCAAGATTGATGGGGGTGCGAAGCTCAGGTATAACCAATGCCTCTCGAATGTAGCTAGGACAGTCATCTCCCAAGATGACGCTGATGTTGTAAACACGGCCGATGACGTCCATATCTCCGCCATTCGCCGCTGTTCCCACTGTTAAATCGCAAGGAACGATCGGCAACTGTAGTTTCCGGGCTAACTCCTCATTTACGGCGACTCCTTCGTGCAATTTATTACCGGTATCGATGAGACCATAGGTCCGCACAGTCGGTCCATTTGCACGCAGGCTGATCTTGACCATGGCCCGGGCGCCTCGTCGTCCTTGCATCTGGTTGAGGGTGGTAGGGTCTACAGCTGCTGAGGGACTCCGACCTACCGACGGGAGCCCTCTCTCACATTTTTTGAAGTCTTGCTTCTATGGCCAACTGCTTCCAAACAGTTGACATCTCCATAGAACTGCGCCTGGTCATCATCTCCTACGCCGCTGTCGGTGTCTCCAGGTTCGTTGGTACGCATCTCTCGCACGGCATGACGGCCACGGTCTTGCTGTTGTCGGCCGCGTCCACCGCCGCTGGCGTTCTTCTCCTGGTTCCTCTTGCGCACGTTCGCCAGCCGGTCCTCAGGAATAGTACACGTCTTCTGCCAATGGCCAGGCGTGCCACACCTCCGACAGTTGCCTTTCGGTTTGTCTTTGGTGGCACCGCCCGTACCTTTACTCGCTTGCTGCTTCTTCTTGGGGCAATTACGCGAATAATGGCCAGTCTGGTTACAATTGTAGCACTTGACGCTACTGGTTCCATCTCCGACAGCGTTGACCTCCATATCCTCGGTGCCGTCGTTGCGATAGATGACACAATTGGACGTGGCGAGGCCATCCATGGAGGTATCCTCAGCATCTCCATGGTGAATAAGCTGGCGCTGCGTGGCAATCTCGTTCATAATAACATTCCGTAGGACACCCATGCTGGTAATACTAGGTAGCTGACAGAAAACTCTCTTCCGTACCTCTCGATGGCGTAAACCAAGGGTTACCTCTTTCCGGAATTGACCTGGGTCGCGGTTGTCTGGGGAGTAGGCCTTCAACCACATCTGCTCTTTCTTAGCAAGATATGTCTGCGGAATCTCGTTCTTGCCCTGCGACAACTGCTTATACGCGTCCTTGTTGATGTCCGAATCTGACGGTGCTAAGAATATAGCATCCAGCCTATCCATTACTTGCTCAAGGGTGAGTGCATCTTGGTTGTCGGCGACTTCTCGGGCCATCTGGAACGCTTCTCCGTCGAGACTCATAATGTATTGGCCTTTCCTGCCCTCTTGATCCGATGGGTGATGACGGGCAATTCTAAACGCATTTGCCATCTTGGTCTTGTGGCCATCCCAATCTTCTCCTGCACGGTTGCAAAACCGAGGGAAATTCTGCTTGTTAAGCTTCCTGCGCTGGTTCTCCAACCAAGTGTTGCCTAGCGCAATGAGCTGAGCGTTCTCATTCGGCGCTCCTTCTGCTTGTGCCTCTTGAATGGCACGCTGCAAATTCAACTGTTCTAGATCGGCAGCCTGGGCAGCTTGCGCCATCGTTGAAACTTAACGAAATTTCTTCAAAATTTAAAGAAAATTTTACCAAGTTGGTGTTCCAGACGTCAGAATGGTCCCACACTGGTCTCCAAACACAGGGGTCTTCGTCCTTTCTGATCTCAGTTCTCATAAAACCTGTCTGGTTGCACACGATCGTCCGAAATTACCGTAGTTCCTCGGGGTAATTTCCACGTAAATCTCCTGTTGAGCACTTCGGTTTATCCAAGCACAGCTGACACCAGTTTGACTGTAACGGATCGGACGTTCTTACTAGCTTTTTAAAAAAACTAATAAAGCCCGCCTCGAGCGGTGTGGCGGCACTTCACGTTGAATTGGTAACGTTGTGGCTGAAGCGATTCGAGAGCGAAGCAACTCGTTCCCTTCGTTTGTACGTCTCCGCTAAGTTAAAGAACAAAACTACACGCAAGTACCCACAGGGGATTTTGTATGTTTCTGGATAATTAATTGCAGCTAGAGATAGCTGCCCACAAATTGGAGTTGATACTCTACTAACAACTGTTTGTGCGGAACTGATGTATTTTCAATAGACAAGTATAGTTTACACAAATTAATGAATACATATTATATCAATATACATATAGGAAAATTACAGAGAGTATTGAAGTATTGAGGGGGCGTTTCTGATCATACAGGGATGGCTAGGGATACACGTAGGTCTGCACAGGATATATCAGCAGGCCGGAGTGTATGTTGAGTTTCCCGTTTAGTCACGTTCAGTTGTGCCGGGGAAATCTCCGTGATGCATTGGGATGCCAAATCCCTGGATAACTGGGAGCCTTTCTCTACAAAAGTACATAAGTTAAATATCGCCTAAAACCTACACGCGTAGATTATAAAAAGGTCAGATATACATATAAATGCGCAGCATTATATGTATATCAATTTCTTGGAAAAATATGGCCTCATATGAGATATCATAAGATTTTAACAGAATATAATAAGTACAAATGTTTCATAATTAAAACTCGAAATCCGTCATTTGTGGGCTTAAAAATTCAAATAAAAGTAAAATCAATAGAGAAAAATAAATGCTTTAAAATGGTACTAATTTCATAAAAATCTGTCCACTCGTTTAGGATCACGAAAATGTCATTCTGCTTATTTTACAAGTATCTCAAGTAAGACCCACTACAATATCATCGTATTTCAGACAATTTTCCCCTTATATTAAAATAAAAAATAATACTAGTTTTGTTAACTCGGAAATTCGACCACTTGAGGCTAACAAAACTGGATTAAATCTTACAATTTTTTCATCCGCGGAAATCTGTCTATAATACAATGCAATGTATAATTATTCACATCTTGTAGACAATATATTATTGTTTATAAATTTTAGTCAGAAGGGAGGGGACATTGGACTGTAAAAAGTTTTATAAACCCTCTCTTTTATTCGTTAGTTTAAAATTATTGGAAATTTTATAAAATCTAAATTTTTTGCTCCAATTTTGCAGTGTACAATCTTTTCAACCGATAATTTTTATCTACAGAAGGGGTGATTTTGATTTCATAATTTATCGCTCATTTTCTTATCCTCAAGATCTCTACACAAACTAATAAAATTGTATGTCAACTAAATGTTACCCAGGATAACAGGGTGCCTATGTTTCCCTCTTTTTATGCTATGTTGATGTCAAATTGTTTGAAAAGTTGAAATTAAAAGTGTAAAGATAATTGGAAATGGTTGAAACGAAAAGTCAAATATTAAAAGGAAATAAGGAAAGTGTCACGTGTGACTTCATACTCTAAAAAGGAAGGATGAGAGGAGAAGTGGGAAAGAAAAAAAAAGATGGATTTAAACATATTTTTATGACGTCACACATGACCCTTTCCATATCTCTAGAAATCCCCCTGGGAATCCTATTCGTTATATATACTAAATGGTAGGGGGGGGGGGGGGGGTGGAAACAAACTTAAATCATCTTAAGATTAAAATCTAAAAATAAAAAGCTTAAAACCATCCCGAGACCTATGTGTAGTAATTATAATTATAAACTTCGGTTTAGTATTTATTGATGAAATATTAGGGTCAGAAAAAAAACTTACTACTTTACATTCAAGAATATATAATTAGCTTTCAAAGGTACTGTAACTGTATTTTATTTAGATTTTTAGTTGATAATAACATCCGTTTTCCTTTCAAAACTTCATGGATCCTAAGGGATAAGACAATAGACAATAAATGAATATATACACCAATGATGATAAACAAAAATTATTAGTGAAAAATTAGAAGTATCCAAATGTACTCAAACTTTTTTGTTGTACAATATTGGGTACCATTATAATATTAATATACGATCCAATATCCACTCCCTCCCTGCAAAACTATAACTTGTTATATAATGTCAAAAATGTTAATCATAAAACAATAGGCCATAAGTCTTATCAAACAAAGAAAAAATGACCCTGAATCTTATCAATTCAAGTTTTATGATTATTACGTTTTTAAAATAGATAATATTCATTAAAAAAAACAGTTATTATTTACTGTATTTGTCAATCTGTTCGTTTTCTGTCTTTCCTTCCTCCTTATGCAAATCTGTGTCCAAGGATCTTAAGGGGTAAGACTATGGAATATAAATTGAGGCACATCTCCAATACTGCTAAAAAAAATTAACCCTTCTGCAGATTAAAACAATTTGTTTGAACACTAGTTTTGAACCAACCAATCAAAACTTCCTTAAGGTACTTAATACTTTTAGATAAAATTAAAAAAAAAAACATTTGTACATGCCCCCCCCCCCCTCTTCAAAAAAAGGAATAGAAAACCCGCAACAACCCTTTGATAGCATGACTTGAACATGTTTGAAAAGTATGCCTATAAACTTAATGGATGTATAATTATTGGTGACTGGTCAAAATTAAAATTTTAGGAAAACTTTTAAATAAGAAAATAGATCATATTTTATGGTGATGAATGTTAGGGACATGTTTTGTGAAAAATAATGGATATCATGAAGAGAGGGATCATAGGGCTGTAAATTACACTGGTACCCAAAGCTTTATAAACACGTCCTATCATTTGTTGGCTCAAAACCATTGAGAACTCAAGATTCCAAACTTTTCTACCATTAATTTTAATCTACAGATGGGCAGAATTTGACTATCATAAATAGTGTGTATATCAATTTATCTTCTTTTGTCTTATTTACTAAGTATATTTGCGATTACTTTTATTTAATGAAATCTTCCAATTTTTAACATGTACAAAACGGCCTGCTTAATTGCTTCAAGATCCATGTCAGATCTATATAGGAAATAAATGTCTATAAACGAGCTCAAGTTTTCCAAGGAATATATGATTAAAACTCATAGTGCTCCAATAATCCATAATAAACTCTCATTGCCCAGAACGATAAGACCCATTATTTTACTTTATTAAAAATAAATTCATTTTTTTCATTTCATGTTGCTATTTACCTTATATTGATGTATTTAAAAAGAAAAATTTAAATTTATAATATGATAAATTTAAGAAAACTATGTTTTAAAAGAATTCGATTGTGGCGACATTTTGTGTGTTCAAATATGAAACTAAAATTGTAATCATCATCATTAACCCTTTGGTGATGGTAATGTAAAGAAAAAAATATAATTTTAAAAAATCTTTTAAAAATCATTTAAATTATTAAATATTTACTTTCTTTTAGATAGTAATGCCGGGTGAGGAAAATAGATTTATTGAGAAATAGATATGCATATAGAAAACTAGCCAATAGGGAGATAATTATATCGAGCCAACTCTAGTCCCTTAATATACCTCAGCAATATTAGTTATTTAATGCATCATATTGTAGACAATTTTCTGCGGATAGAAAAATGTAAAATTATAAGATTAATTCCAAGGTGCCTAGGGCTAACAAAACTGTTATTAATTCATGGGAAGTTGTCTAAAATACGCTACAATACATGATTTTTCAGTATGGCTCAGAACTGGTTCTAATCTAGTGGGTATTATTCGGATTGAAAGTCATACTGAAAAAGTGTTTAAAATGAAGAATACAAGTCCTAGTTTTCAAATTGTATAATAAAGAAATATCTCCTTTGTTTTACAAATTTCAAAACAAATATTCTCCGGGGGGAAAAAACTCTTTTTACTTTGACCGGCTGTTGATTGAAAAATAACATTTTCAGAATATTAGACTTTATATAAAAGATTTCTCTTTAAATAACATTTCTAGAAGGGTTAAAAAGTTATCTTTTTGATGCCTTAAAAATACAGTAGGCAAATTTAAAAGGTATAAAGACAAATATACTTTTAGATTATTGCTTCAAAAAGTTAAAAATTATGGGATTTAACAATTTTTTTTTGTAAATATTCGTGAAAAAAAATATTTGTAACGTTAAATCATATTTATATAGAATATGTAATGTACATAATTGGACTATTGACTATTGCTTGACTATTTCAAGTAATATATGCTGTATTATAATTCACTGCTCCTATATATTCTAAACTCAACTATAAAATTATTATTTTTCAAAAGCCAATGTTGTTTGTGTATTAAACAAGCTACTTGACATACAACAATCTAGTTATAGTTTAGAAATTTTTGCACATCTTTTTGCAAATAACAAACGTTGCAAAATTGCACGAAAGGGTTTGCGTAGCTTCTCTTTCTTGATAGTTGTCTGTATTCCCTTGCTTTAATATCATTTATTCTATTTTATACATTAGTTGGGTATTTCTGTTTTCCGTTAAGATCTCACAAAACATTGTACCGATTGAGTTCTCCATTTTAGGGAAGCTTCTCTTAATATTAAACTATCATTGATGGTTTTAGGCTATTTCTATGAAATTCTCTTACGAAAACGAGGCTCCTAGACTGGTAAAGACAAAGGCTTTTTCATTAGATAAAATTTAAATATTAATAATATTATAAGTTTACATTTTTACGAAATTTATCATCCTTGTTATTTTCGATAGTTTACACATTTTTTGAAAGATGGAAAATCAAAATTTTGAATGGTTGTTTGAGAGATAAGTGATATTTATTCGAGAAAATGATTGTAAGGGCCTTTTTCAATTTAAACAATTGAAGCCATAATTTAAAGTATCTTATGTTTTTTACTTTCGACGAAAAAATTAACATCAGATGTTTTTATTTTATTTTGATATCTAAATAAAGTTTAATGCTGTAGACTTTTTATGTTAACTTTTGTAACCCATTTACATCAGGATCAGTTTTCGAGATCTTAATAAACACATACGTAACACATCTAGCTATTGTACCTATTATCAAAAATGATTATAAATGTAATCTAATGATGATAAAAAAATAATTCCTTTCTGTAAATGAAATTATTGGCTGAAAAGCTAGGAACCAACCAATCAAAATTCAAAGTACCAAAAAATTATTTCATCAACGAATAAGAAATCGTTTTGATAAAACTTTGGGTACCAGATAAAATTTGCAGTTCAAAATCCTATCCCTTACAAACGATTTGTATAGAAAAATTTTTTGTTGAAAACTTATGGCAGTCCGTGTGATGATCTCTAAGGCACGTGCGTAATTGACAACAAATTAAAGTTGTATTGTGCACAATTGTCTATTCACGTGGCAACTTTGGTCATACACTTAAAATGGATATATTTTTACTTGGATGTTACACCAGATTTTCATGTACTCTAATAAAGTGATGCTTACAGCTGGCTAAAACAACGATTCCCTAAATCCACCTCACCCCTAAACCCTCCTACTGAATGAATATATATTATTTTCTGGAATACATACATTTGATTTTTCATCTAATAAAGAGATTTTCAATCAAAAAATTAATTAAACTTTTAGAAGCTTTATTTTTAGTTCTTCTCTCCTCATATACTTTTAAACTTTGTGTCCATTCTAACCCTACTAGGTATCTGTCATCGGTTACAGTTGTCAATCTAATGTCAATCATATAATTAACCATGCAAAATAGAGTTATAGACAGTTAATGTACGCAAGATTTAAAAGTGCTAATAACCATTACAAAAGTTGAATATATATTTGTATTTACAAATTTTAGATGATTTTTTTGTTAAAATTTTTGTTACAATCAATAAAAAAAGGAGGACAATATCCATAAGTAGCGAAGTTCTTTAATAAAACAATGATAAGAAATCTATTTGTCTATTCACCTAAAAATGTACTAATGTCCAATGAAAGGCTTTAAAATTAAATTTTGATTTAATTTTGATCCCTTAAAAAAACAATTAAAAAACACCTCCAAGGATTCTTTAAATTTAAATTACAGCCTTCTACATTAAATAGCAGGTGAGAAAATATAATTTTATTTCACTCGGACAAAGGACAGACGGATGGACGGACAGACGGCAATTTTAAATTATTGAGAAGTTTCGCTACTTAACAAGCAATAGGTTCTAAATGTATACTGTACAAAATCTTACCCTGAATTAGCCTACCATTCAATTAGCCATGCAAAATATGGTATGATATCACTTCCTCATAATGCAACACCAAAATCTATAAATAATTATAAACAAAATATTACCAATTAAAGCCATTACCAGATATCCATCTCTTTTTTTAGTGGTTTTCGTTCCCACTTCTTCTCTCATATCCCTCATTTTTATGACGTCACCTGTCTGATTTTTGAGTGACTTACTCCTCCTACAAAATTGTGGATATATCACAATCTGCAGAACAGAAGTTATGACATACCAAAATATATAAATAGATACACATTATAATTGAGGGATAATTAACTTAGACAGAAAAGCATTTTACTTCATACTTACTTCCGAAAGACCTTTTAAAACTTTTCAGTATTGGAAACAAATTGAATATAAATTCAAATACATTGAAATTGAAATCGAGGTCAAAAAGTTCCCTTTCAACTGTTCAATTTATAAGTCCAACATATGCAAAACACATAGAAAAGAAATTTATTTTTGATCCCTCAATCCCCATTTAATGGATTTTGAATATGTGAATATATTGACAGCAGAAAAAATGTCACCAATTAAGCTGCACGAATATGGACCTCATTTTTGGTCATTTCGTTCATCCAGAAGGAGGGAAGGGGATGAGGAAAAGGAAGTATGTTTATTTTAGCCAGTTGCAAGTAAAACTTTATTAGAGTACATAAAAATCTGGTGCAACATCCAAGTAATTATATATCTATTCCCTGTTAGACCTTTGATGCTAAATAGTTTTACCGGCCTTTATTTGTCAGGGATGGAGGGGACAATGGACTGTAAATTGTATTAGTACTCAAAGTTTTTAAACACATTATCTCATTTTATAGCTTAAAAACTTTGATTACCTCATTATACCTTTATTGGTTGTTAAAAAATTTCAGTGACTAAGATTTTCAATCAAAATTTTAATCTACAGTGGGCTTATTTCTTTTTTTTTGTTTTTGAGAATGTATACTAATTAATCGTCCATTGTCTTATTCCCTAAAATCTCTGAAGAAATGTAAAAAGAGGGGAGATTGACAAAGGCTTATTTCTATGTTATTTTTTTCTGTTTTTTACAAGGGTAAGGGGTATAGTGCCTTAATTAAGAGAACTATTTTACCTTTCATTTTATCAAAAAAAAAGAAAGACTATAACATTTTTGTTTGACCAATGGTCATATTGTTTGAAAATATTTTCTTTTTTCAGGGAGAAAATAGGCATTGATCTTTAAATTGTACTGGTCTCCAAAGTTTATAAAAATCGTTCTCTTAAAAACTTTGGGTACTTTTATTAAATCTTGAATCATTGGTTCAAACCAGGAGCGTCTAAACTTATCCTATAATAACTGTAATAAAAGTGGTAATTGTGTTTATCATCATTGGGACATTAGTTTATAGTTCATTATTTATCCCTTATGATCCCTGATGATTCTCTTCTGTTAAATGAAGTGGACTTATTTATGATTATTGTATACAGAAGAAAAGAAATTACACACATATCTAGACACAGGGTGGGGAGGGGACAATGAACATTAAATTGAACTTAACCCTTAATTGTTCTGTTTTTGGTAGATGATAAACTTTTGGATACAGGAAAGGTTATTGACCAATTTATCCTCATATGACCTCTTCCTTCCTGTATATCCAGGCGGGCAAAGTAAATTGTATTCAATATGTACTTACATTAGGAAAACATACATTTCACATTGAGCTAAAAAAAGGCAAAACTTAAATATTTTTTAGAAATCTTGAAAACAAACTTTATAAGGCCGGACGTTTTAAGAAGGTTTAAGAATTGGAAGGAAAATGGTTGGAGTAAAAAACCTTAATCCTTCCCAAGACTGAAGACATAAAATAGCCTTAAACCACCCCATGATACATTCCTAAAGGTTAGCTTGATCTTAACGGCCAAAAGAATTTTGTTGTCCCCAAATTTTTCTATTGTCTACATTGAAAAACAAAGAAATGATATCTGTACATTTTTGATACTTCTTATAAATTTTCTAAATCTTATCTCTTCTCCTTTTCTTTTCTTGCAAGGAAAGAGAGGAATATTTGTAATATTTATTTATTGCATCATATTATAGACATCTTTCCGCGGATATGAAAATGAAAAGTTAAAAGTTAAAAACCAGTTTTGTTAGCTGGTATTAATTTTAGGATTTTATTTTAATATTCGCGGGAAATTATCTGTAATACGATGCTAAACATGATTTTACAGTATGGCTGAGAACCTGTTCTAATCTAGCGGATATTATTCTTTTTCGAAGCGATAATGAAAAACTTTTTTCCTCAACTGTATTCCATGTATATGTCTCTGCCTTTAGTCCATCTAATTTTCTCTATCACTTACCTATAAAAGCAATAAGCTAATACCAATCTTGAAAGAAAATATCAGCAAAATTTCTTATTTCTACATTATAACAACCCCTATCCCCCTTCCCACCTTTAATGTAAATGAAAAGTTATAACTTTTTTGTAAGTATTTTATTATATCTAGGTTAGGTCAGAAGAATGTAGGAAATACCTTGTAGGGTTTGCAGGGTTAGATTCTCATTGTGTTCTTATTAATATCAATAGAAGGCTATATTTGTTAATGCCAGTAGGTTAGACATAATACCAAAAACATAAGTATGTAGTATTAATCAGGGAGGAAGAGGACATTGTAGTGTTTTTTATAAGATGACTGTTCAAACGTTTCCACCACTAAATGTAAGCTATATAAGGGTAATTTTATCAATTCGTCGGCCATTGCCTTATTCCTTTAGATTCCTCATCAAATGTCACATAGTCTAGATAAGACAATCTAATATTGGGTGACTGAAGGTCCACTTGAAACTAAAGGGAAAGTACCCAGGAAAAGCAAATATTGTGTAGATATCTAAATATCTCTTTGTGTTGAAATCAAATGAGATGTGTAAGGTCAAATTGCTTTTTATCAGAGGCAATGTTTGTTTGTTTTCAAAAGTAAGAATTTTCTTCAATTTGGGAAAATACATTTTAGGGTTGAATACTTTTCAAAGTAAATCAATAAATCTTGAGCGCGAATAACAGGCCCCCCAACGAATATTATTTAGAAATAAATTTCGTTTGTTTGTTTATTACATAGGTCAGGTAAAGTTAGGTTATTTTGGTTTATGGGTAGCCTTAGGCACCTACGTTGGGGTTAAGCATAAATAAAACAACACCATTTCCCCTTTTTATAAAATAAAGGGTATGGACATTATTATCAATACTTAACCAGACACTTCTAATCTACTTCCAAATGATCTTTAATATCAAATTGATTTGAAGTTAAAGGTTAAAGAAATGTTTTATGTTTGTAAAATACAATACAGTTTTTTTCCACAAATTGAAGTAAGGACATTACCAAAAATGGTTTTAATATTAAATTGGTATTATAGACAAGATTAATCCTCCATTAATTATTCCTCAGTTTCATAAAAAAAATCTAAAACAAATTAATTCTTTTCACTTCCTAAGTTCAATTCTATTAGAGATAGATACTTATATTCTAAAGAATAGCTATTTACCGCATCGTTTTAAAGATTTTCGTTTTCCGCGGTTAGAAAGACGATAAATTATTAGATATTAAAGTTTTGTTAGCCACAAGTGGCCGAACCCAAATGGTAGCAAATTTTTTTTGGCCAAATTTTTCAGCAATGTACGATACATTTTTGCAAATCTCTTTCTATAATGTCAATAAACAAAATACCTCTTTTGTAGATTGAATTATTCGTTGAATAGATTTTAGACTGTTAATTTTAATCAACCAACATCAAATATCCAAAGCCACAAAAAAAAGAGATTAGTTTTAAAAGTTTGGGTACCAGTATAATATACAGTTACCTTTTTAGAATGCTCATACCCATTCTTGATTTTGATTGGCAGTAATAAGTATAATCAAACCTTTTCAAAATCAATTTGTATTATTTAAAATTGAATTAGGTCTAAATTTATGCAATCAGCCTTTTTTTCTGAAAAATTGGTCTGCAATTAATCTTCGTCGGCGTGGCTTAAACTTAGCTAGTTGTATAATAGCTATTATATTTTTTATGATTTATACCCAAAGCGCAGCTTATATTTCTTAGCTTTGACATTCATTATTTATTTATGTGTGTATTTTGTGTATTGCAAGTTTTTGATTTAATCAAATTGATAATTCCCAAATGAGACGCGTTTTCTTTAGCAGCGAAGTTTTTGTAAAGTTTTAGGACTAATAGCAACTAAGGGCTCTAATTTCAAAGAGGCAGAGGGGCTAGAAAATAACTTAAAACCTGTAAGATTTAAATATGAAAATATACAGCCATAGGACATATGTAAAGCTTACTTAAAATAGAGTACCCAATCGGTCGAGAAGTTATTGAGATATTAAGCTCCAGACAAAAAAAAACTACTACTAATTTTCCTTGAAGGTAAAGTGTCGAAACTAAACATGTAAAAGAACTCATTAAAAAGTTTTATTTTTTAAAATATCTGTAATTTTTCGAGGGACTTTTTTCCTTTTTGATTATAAATGGCGGAAAGTGCGTGGGAACCAGTAATTATCAAGTAATATTTACCAGTTAGGGCCATAAGAAGACTATAGTGTAGTAAGGCTAACCTACACTAAGCAGACTTAACGTCTGCGGCTGCTTATAATAGAGCGGCCACAGCTAACTATATCTTGTTTATATTTATATTTATCCTATTATTATATATATAAGTAGCAAGGTTTTTCGTGTCTGAAGCTTAAGATTTCAATAACTTCTGAGCTGATTGAGTTATCCTCTTTAGTGAAACTTCATATAGGTCCCGGGATGATTGTCCACCTTTTAATTTGTCAGATAAAGTGGCTTTAGGATATATTTCCTAATTTCTTATCATTTTGCTACAGAGCCCTTAGCTGACAGCCGCTAGCATATCAATAAAGCACAGAAAATATAAATGTTCATCAATTAATGAGTATTTAGTATAGCTTTATAACACCGTGTTCAATCAAAGTTCCTAACTAAGTTAAAATGTCTATTATAAAGTAATGGTATAACAAGTATAGAACTAATCATCAACATTAAAACCGGTCAGTGGATTAAAGTGAAAATCAATTAGTATTTACCAGGGAGGGAAGGGGACTGTATATTATACTGGTACTCAAAGCTTCATAATCAAAAACTTTGGGGACTTTTGTGAATATTGCTAGGATACTTTTCAACCAATAATTTATTCTATATAAGGGATATTTTATGTTAGTGATATTTATCGTCTATTGTCTTATCCATTAAGTTCCCTGGTAGTTAATGGGGCTTTATGTTGGTTTGTACAATACTTAGTTAATTAAAATCAATTTCTTTTAGTAGGAGCGAAGCTACTATATAACTACCCTTAGCTGTATGTATGTTTGTCTTTAGGCAAGGCTTACATTGAAAATATTGGTTTATGTGAAGGAAACGAAGTTGCGGGTTTCGTCATATTCTCACAGTAGCTTTTCTCCTATTTCTAGCACCCATTTCAAAAGCTACTGTGAAAATACGACGAAACCCGCAACTTCGTTTCATTCACATGACCTTAATTATTTAAATTTTTAATTATCTGTCTTTTGTATTAACATCATTAAAAACTATGTATAGCTTACTTTAAAAGTAGAACCGAATCGGTTCAGCGCATAACTATAGATCTGATTATGCAGACTAACAACCAGTCAGACATTCGATCTGTATTATATCCAGATAATGAAGCACTTGAAATTGAAAACATTATTTATGTCTTTTATAAGAATTTTACAGAGGTTTTATCATTATGTTTAAAATAATTTATCTAATACTATTTCTATCTAAAAGCATTTATTATAAACATTAAGATAAAATGACCCTTTAAATGAATCAGAAATTAAAAAAAGGAAATAAATTGTATTACAGTTCAAAAATAAATAACAAATCCGAATTGTGGGTATATTATTTGATTTTGATTTGTTGCTTCCAAAATAGTGTCTCAATAATTAATTCTAATTTACAGCAAGGGTAATTTTATTAATGAAAATTGGGGATGCACATAAATTTATCGTCCATTATCTTATCCCTTCAGATCCCTGATTTAACCAATTTATTGGAAATCTACGAGTTTATAAAGGATCTCTATAAACATAAAAGATGACTAGAGGAAAAAATAGATAATATTTTTAAACATTTCATATCTCACAGAGATACTAAACTATAAGAGAAAAGTTATATCCTATTATACAAAGTAGTATGTTTTTTTTGTCCATTGCTTAAGATTTCGATAACTACATAACCGATTGAGTTCTCCATTTTAGGTAAGCATCACAAAGATTCTGGGTAGGTTTTAGGCCATTTATTTTTAGTTAAGATCTCGCTAACCACTTGATCAAAGGGTTCTTGTTACACACCTCAAACTTTGAAACTTCTCATTTTACCCCATCAAAAAAGCTTTGACGTCTATCATTTAGTCGATATATATCCTATTATCTAAAGTAGTAAGGTTTTTGTCTATGGCTTAAGATTTCTATAATCTTTAACTTCTATATGAAGTAATAAATTTTTTTGTTTGTAGCTTAAAATATCTATATTAACTGAACCGATTGAGTTCTCCATTTCAGGTCCTTAGATGGTTTTACGCTATTTTCCTGCTAATCCCTTCCACTTTAAATACAGGTACACTAGATGCTAAGGCACAGAAACTAGTATATTATACACAATGTTTAAAAAAATCTTCAATATACCTATCTATCTATCCATGAATATAAAAATAGCAAATAGAACATAATACGTATGACTAATGATTTTTATTTCCGACTTTTACAAGTTCCCAAATTTGCATTCAATAAAATATAAGTTTAGCAGTGTCATTACATTACAGTAAATTAGTTAATATGTGATTTTTAGAATAGTGTTACATAATACAAATTGTAATCGATTAATGATATAAAACATTCTATATTAAGATAAAATCTCACTAACCACTGAACCGATTGAACTCTCCATTTAGGGAAGTTTTAGAAAAGCTCAAGGATTGTTTTAGACTATTTTATCCTTGCATTCAAGTCTTTGGATGTTTTTAGGTTATTTTCCTTATAAGCTATAGGCGCAGTCACTAGTAAAGTCATGGAGGAAGGGGACATTAGACAATTCATTACACTAGTCCCCAATGTCTAAAAATAACGTTTTCTTATTCATTGGCTCAATAACCTTGGGGACTTTTATTGGTCGGTTCATTTAGTTGCATGTCCAAAAGTTTCAAACCACTAATTGTAATCTACTGAAGGGGTAAATTTGTGTATCATCATTGAGGATATACAACAATTATTTGGCCATTGTCTTATCTCTTTAGATTCCTGAGTAAAATAGAATGCAGGAAAAATTTAAGTATCGTATAAACTCCATAAAAAAAGTTCACATGAGCTTAATATTAATCCTATTATATAAAGTAGTAAGCTTTTTTTGTCTGTACCGAAGGATCTCACTAACCACTAAACCGATATGGTTCTCCTTTACAGGGTAGCGTCTCATAGGTCCTGAGAAGGTTTATAACTATTTTAGTGGAAGTTACCACCACCTTTCGAAAAGTAATTGCCACTAAAAAATTTCCCCCCCCTAAAAAAAATTCTTTACTTTTTCACAAATCGAATTCAGCTCACCCCTCCTCAAGTGACCCTAGAGGCCTCTAGGGGCGTAGCCGCTAGTATTTATTAAAGGAATATCATTATGATTATTAATTGGTTTACACTTCGAAAGGCAACATTCAATATATGTTTCAGGGATTTTAAGGGATAAGACAATCTATAATACAAAGTAGAATGATGTCTGTCCGTCTGTCTGTCCGTCTGTCTGTCTGTCCGTCTGTCTGTCCGTCTGAAGCTTAAGATATCAGTAACCACTGAACCGATTGGGCTCTACTCTTCAGGGAATATACCTACTGGTCCTGTGATGGTTTTAAGCTATTTTCTTGGGGGGTGGGACACCCCCAACCCCCCCAAAAAAATGAAAATACCCCCCCAAAAAAAAAAATTTTTTTTTTACTTTTTCTTTTTAAATCTAAAATACGAAAAAATAAGTTGATCAAACCTAGCAAAGCCCCTAGAGGCTAGGGGCGAAGCCGCTAGTAGATAATAAATTAATATACATTTCTAATAATTATACAAAATTACTCTTTAAGTTGATAATAAAAATAGTTATGACACTGCTAGATTGGACCAACCTATCAGATATAATGAAAGTCCCCAAAGTTTATAAGCAACTGTACAAGAGAAATTATGATTTACAGGCCAATATCCCCTCTCTCCCTGATAAATATATAAATGTGTTAACATTGATTAATTAACATTTCAGTAAGTTTTATGGTCAATTTGTTTATTATAGTGTTAATGATAATTTTGTTTGCTCAAGATATTTATAAATCGAACAATAGAAAAGGATATTATTTACTTCCTATTTTCCTGTTCTGAAAACATATACATTAATTTGAGTAGGGAAGCTTTTCTAGTATTCATTTTGCCTGTCCGTCCGTTCCAAACGCCAAAAGGAATATGTAATTTTATTGGCTTGCATATTATTGTGTAATTTTTTGTGAATATACCCCTTACCAAAAATCATCTATAGTATACAATTTACTTGACCCGTTAGTCTGTTGGTCATGCTACAAATGACATTTTTATGTATTTTATATTACAAAGGTTTCAGGATATAGTATCTACTCTTTAACTGCTTAACTCGTTTGAAAGTTTGTCAATTAGGGACAATTATAGTTTACAGTCCACTGTCTTCTCCCTTCTTGATACAAAAAAAAAAATCGTATAACTCAGGGATCTTAAGGGATAAGACAGTGGCCGATAAATTGATGTACATCCCAGACTAAGATACACAAAATTATTACTTCTGTAGTTACAATTAGTGGTTGAAACCTTTGAACGCCCAACTGATAAAACAACCAAACAAAATTATTTTCATGTCCCCAAAGTTGTTCAGCAAACTAAAAAGAAAACAATATTTTAAAATTTGGGGACTATTTTAATATACAGTCCCTCAATCCCTTTTAAAACCCAATTTAAACATGATTAACAAGTGAACTATTGTTTTATCTTTCTTTTACACATGAAAATATAAAATTTGTCTTAAACTGTCACTTTTTAGATGAATATGTCCCTCTAGGGGGAAATGTGCGAAAAATAATGTCAAATCTCGAAATCTCGAAATACAAGGAATAGGTTCCGTAGGAACCGACATACATACCTAAGTATATAGTAGCTTAGCTTAGCTTGTTTCTTATCCATTTTTAACCATGTTTTATATTTTTTAGTTTCATTTTATTTTCCTTTTATCTAGCAGCTAACGAATCACGCAACCTCTATCTAACAAATAAAACAACAAATTTTAATTGAATTTTTAGCCAAAAATTTATTATTTATTTAAATTTTGATATCGAAAATTTTTTAAAATAGACTTTTATCGTAGACTGGTCCTAAGCTCTTGTACATAAGCTCCTGCACATCTATTCGTCGTACTCCTCGCTGGAGTCGCCGTAGGCGCCATAGACGGGCTCTTGGTCAAGCAGGTTCTCCAGGATGTCCTGCAGAGCTGTGACCAGGCGGTCCATTGAGGCGATGGCGTCCATATTAGCGTGGAAGGACCGGGCGTATGTGGGCAATGCTTGAATTAATCTAACAACCAGCCCATAGTTCCCGTACATACAGGAGAGGATCTCCTCGTCGATAACACCGTAACGGGACCTCCGCCAGAGGAACTGGTCTCCTTCGTAGACTATGCCCATAAGCCTGTGCTTCACCGTGAACCACAGATCGAAGCAGCGCCGATCTACCCCCGGGAATGGGAGTAGATCAGGCGCTGCCGCGAGGTTCAACAGCTGCTGGACATCAGGCACAGGATCGTCGGCTTCTTCGCTGGTATCGAGCATATCGACAAGCTCCTGTACCTGAGCCTGGAGGGGTGCATTTTCCTCGCCTCCAGCTCCTGCCGGAATTTCCGGCGCTTGCCCTGGTATCGCTTGTTCATCTCCCTGGCCTTGTCCTCCTTCTCCGTCTTGATTTGACATCTTGTAAACAATTAAATCTTGACCTATTCTCCCCCTTATTTATACCCCCTTTGTGTTTTAATACCATATATTATGCAATCTTTAATTAATATTAATATTAATAAGTAAATCACTTTCCCCACTTCCGCCCACTTCCGTTTCCCGCTTGTTTTCCCCCAATGCTTGACAAACAGTTGTAATTCTTTCCCCCTCTCTCTTTTTTTACTTTTTACCAAGCTACACTAGGAAACCATCTTTACCCCCACCCCTCTCCCCCCCCTCTGCCTATATCAAGCGTAATGCACCGCGCAGTCAAGACAAGAAGCCACGGCCGTGAATAAACCACTTACCCCTTCCCCTTTTTAATGCATCACACGTTACTCCCCTCTCCCCCTTCCCCCCTTTTTTCAATCCTTTAACTGTTTCCCCTTAACTCAACCTTGTCTCTACTTCTCTCATTTATTATTTTATATTTGTTATTTTTTCCCGCATATTCTTTTTCCGTTTATTTTGACGCCAACATTATATAGCTAATTTTATCCCATAGCAACATATTAACAGACATCCAACTACTTTACGCGTTCTTAAATAGCAATTAAAATTATAACAAGATATGCAAGATTTATTCATTGAGTAAGAGATAGATTAGTTTATGATTTTAAATTAGGATATTGTAATATTAATATTGAAATTCTATACAAAATTAAATAATGTTTTCTTCTCCTTCATTTTTTTGTTCACTCTGAGCCATAGCCGCCCCAAAATTAACAAAATCCTTTTAATAATAAAGTTCTTAATATTTAATTCTCTCACTTATGCATTTTGTGGATATCTTGTGTGGAAGTCACATAGAACTTGACCAGTACGGGTCCTTGGATCAGTGCAGGACACTTTCTGGAGCTATAGCTGGAGGCATGCTCCTTCCTGAGCAGTAATCTGCTGAGCAATTGTGTCCAATTTATTTACATGATATTCCATATCTTTATTTGGATTATATAGAGTAAGTACTAACTCGGTCTCGAGGTAGCCTTGCTGGTAGAGAAGCTTGGCTACCTCTCGACGTACTTCCTCACTGACATTATCACCGTTGACTATATTAAGTAGTTGCTGATGTGTCACAGTTAAACGATCACGTAGCGGCTGCCACATTTGTTGGTATTCCTCCTCTCTGAACATTTTTTTCCTTTTGACTAAAACAACAGTAAGGTTAAAACTTTACTAAAGTTAAAGCTACAATAAAGAACCATGTGCGCGCCAACGCGCCGCAGTTATATTCTTTCTAATTCTACCTAATCTTACCTTGGCCTACTTTCACTTTTACTTTCACTCTTTCACCCTTTTTTACCTTCTATATAAAAAGAGAGATCAATATAACATTCTCAGGGCACTATCCCCCTCTCCCCACCCTCTCACTCCCTCCATCCCCCTCTCCCATTGTCTGTACTTCCTTCACAGCTATGCTGTGACCAGTTCTCAAAACACCAAAATCAGATTCCGGAGGAATCGAACTCTACATACTTAGGGACATATACTCCCTATATCTCAAAAAACCAAAATCAGATTCCGTAGGAATCGCATATGACCTATATTTATTTATTTACATATAAGAGGATTTTTTGTATCCCTTCCCAAGAAATAAAACTCAGATTCCGTAGGAATCGAAACCATTACTACTTTACTCCTTGTTCACCTAGGTACGTTTTCATCTAGGTACGTTTTATCTAGGTACATTTTTTTTTTTCATTTTCACCGTTTACTACCTTATCTTTTCGTATTGATTATAGGGATGGACCGCCGTTGTCGAGATATTTATCGTTACCCTGTAATTACTAGTGTGAAACTGTCCTTAGACACGGACATAATTTCACTCTAAAATTAAATAATTTGTTACAAAGGAACCAGTCAGGACAGGGTTGCCAAAGGATCACAACGGGAATAGCGACTTCTCACGAAGGTTTCGGTTCCTTAATTGTTCCGAATTTATGCTTGGAGGAGTTGCAACTGATAGTAGGAGGATGTCTGAATCACACAGCAAGATATTGTATTGTTTATTATTGTTAAGATTTGTATTTGCACATATAACATTGTATCGGCTTGGCAAGCGTCAAAGTACACCAGTGGCTCCACAACCCTTAAAGGGTTATGCCAACTATCTGGTACAATGTTGCATGGAATTTTTCTTGTAAAATGATATTTTCTTATCCTATATGAATTTGGCTTGGCAACTAGGTGGAGACGAAGTTCGGCCAATTCCATGCTAGGTACCTAATAATAGTTATTATGTAAATTATTCTTTTTTTCCAAACTTGTAACCAAACAAACAAACCAGAAGAAACAAACCAATCAAAGCATAGTAACTTTAAAAAAATGCCATATATCTAATAAAATCATGTTGTACCTTTGAGGAAAATAAATCTTATCTTATCTTATCTAAATTTAAGGCAGATATAGAGGAATAATCCAATATTTCAAAACTTGACTGTTCGACCTACCCATTTCTTTCTTTATAAAACTACAAAATATCCTTAATCTTATCTAACCTAACCTGAAGAAGATTTTAGTAAGAATGAAATTATCCATAAGAACTAATTAAAAAAGATACTTTACTCGAACCATTATGTTCAATTTCTAAAATCAATATTCTAAAAGTAAAAAAAGGCTAAAAAAATTGGAAATACGGACGTAATGGTATTGATTACAGAGTTGCTACAACAATCGGCATGCCAAGTTTGGAATCAATAGGACAATTCTAACATGTCTGAATTAAAGAAAAGAGCTAATCATTAAGGACATATATGTAGAAAATCTTCGCTCTTAAACATATCTTAGATAAAGTATGTTTTACTTTAGGCTAGGTATAAAAAATGTAACGTCCCCTATTTTAAAATTGGGGGTTTGGGGTTCCATGCTCGATATGCAATTTAAGGGAAAGTGCTGAAAGTTTTGTTATCAATAATTCCGCGTATTCTATGGGAACAAAGTTATCAGTTAACTTCACCTTCAAAATTTAGATGTTCATTCAATAAAACAGAAATATACAAAATTAAATAAATAATTGTTTAAAGCTTTGAATAATGTTCAATTTGGTTAATCCTATGGCGATTAAGCATTTAAAGTATTTCGAAGCATTTTTTATCCAAATTGATATTTCATATTCTGTTTTTTAATTGATCATAAAGGCATTTTTATTCTGTTAATGTTAATGATTTTTCCTTTCCTTTTTGGTTAAATGTTTAATATGTCTTTAAGAAAAGGCTGGGTGATTAAAACTAGTAGGCTTAATCTAAATAAGGGGTGATTTTGTATATCATCATTCGGAATGTAAATGTATTTATCATCCATTGCCTTATCTCAAAAATATCCCCAAGAAAACATCAAAAAAAGGAAGAATCTACCCTGAAAAAAATTACTTCCTAAAACTAATTTTGCTATCATATAATAATCATAGTTATTTTGGTTGAGCACCCCTCTTGAGAAATGTGTCATCATTATGATATTTATGTTTAATCCAAGTTTATGAGTGACACACCAAGGTCAGTAATATTCACTACATCTAACAGGGAAGGTGATATGTATTACAGTATTTATTAAGAAATAATTGGTGATAAGACATTTAAAGGCAAACAAGACTAATAATAGTAACAGGACTGTACCTTAGGATCTCGCTAACCACAGGGCGATATGAATTTCCTTTACATTGAAGCTTCTCATAGGTCGTAGAAAGGTTTATATCTATTTCGGAGAGATTACCTCTAACCTCTCAAGAGAAAGCCCCCCTGGAAAAAAATAATCCCCAAAAATGTTATTTTCTGTAAATAATAATTATTAAAACAGATTATTTTTAGAATAACTATCACTTTAACTGTCTGCTAATTATAATTAACAAAGAAAAAGGAAAAAAACGCTAAAATGCTTATTCATTTCTGCTGATATTTTACTTTAGCAAAAGTGTAATAATATTCCCTTTTAAAAATAAATATATTCAATTGTATTAAAACTGGTTCTCAGCCATACTGGAAAATCATGTATTGCTTACAGCCACTCGGGTCTAATAAAACGGGTTTTAATCTAAGGATCCTTCATTTTAATATCCACTGAAAGCTGTCTACAATACAATGTGATAAATAACTAATAACAATAATATATAATAGATAATCAGTAGATAACACATTTTTATTTGCTAATTTAAAAAGATATCTTTTTTGTAAAAACACTGAAAAAAGTTTGAATTTTCGTATTTTCTTGATGGCACTTTTTTGTTTTGTTTACATTTTCATAAAGAAAGTGATTTATGATTAATTATCAGTTTGGCAATTATAACTTTTCAATGTCGACAATTAATTAGGTATTTCCCCCTGTTAAACTTTATGGCTGTTATTATATCTACTTTTTAATGAAGTTACAGCTTCATTTTTATTCTATGTATAACTTTTTCTGTTTGTTTTTGCCTAATCCATGCAAGTATTGGGACCTAAAAGGATAAGAAAATGGACAATAGATTTATTTCGTACCTAATTATGATCAACAATAGTGCTCCTTATGCAGATTCTAATTAATGGTGGAAAAGTTTGAACATTGTTAGTTTGAACGAACAAATCAAGTACCTACAAGTTGTAAGCCATTAAATTAGAGAAAATGTACCCCAAAAAAAATATTTTCTTCAAACCTTAATTGAATTGTAAAAAAAATTGCAGTGTCAAAACTTGCACAATAACAATTTTAATCTATAGAAATAGTTATTTTGTCTATCATAACTGGGATGAAAATTTGTCAACCTTTTTAAAAAGTCTAACAGGGAACTATTTTTCAATGTTGACACTCAATTAAATATTTTGTTAATTAATTTGCTAATTTTGTCAAAGAATTTAATTACTTAATTTCTTTATTTGAATGTGTGATTAATCATTTAATTTAATATTTATGAAATTTTGGCACGAACTTCTTATAAAAACTTTTTAATCAAATATTCTTTATGAGTAAAATTATTTATAGTATAGCTTTGAAACCGATTAATACCCGCTGTATTAGAACCGGTTCTTAGCTATACTGAAAAATCATATATCGCATCGTATTTAAGACAACTTCTCACGAATAATAAATTAAGATCATACAATCCATCTTATATTATTTCTATTTTGATATTCGCAGAATGCTGTTTATAATACGATGCGATAAATAACTATTATGACCCAATATTGTGCTAGAGCTATCCTATTATATAAATCAGTAAGGTTTATTTGTTTGTTCGTTAAGATCTTGCAAACTACTTTTGATATTACTGTCTTGCTAATATTTCATTTTGCTATTTTTATTTGCAAATAATCGCGAAACCTTTGTTGCAAAAATAGCATATTCAAGTTTTTGGAAAACAAATCTTTCTTGTATATCTACGTGATAATGTAAACGATTTTTGATAATCTATAGTACTCCTTTAAAAGTGATAAGACAATGTCCGATGAATTGATGTACATCGACCCAATAGAGATCAACACGATTACTTACCCCTTCTGTAGATTACAATTAGTGGTTGAAACGTTTGGACACTTAACTTAATTAACGAACCAATAAATAATCAAGAAGAGTCCCCAAAGTTGTAAAGCCAACGAATAAGAAAACGTTATCATTAAACTTTGGGGACTAGTGTGAGAAACAGCATTCCCTCCCTCTTGCGAGAATCCGCTTGAATATAAAATTTTCTATAATAAACAGATAACAATTTTTGTAAATGAGGGAAGTAAAATGTTAATCTTGTATTTGAAAAGAATCTCAGAAATACAAATAAATTTTAATCAAATGAATATTTAAACATGAGAAACTTTTCACTGTTCCATGGATCCACAACCGCAAAAAGTTGATAAAAAAACTGTTGAATTAATTCAGTTTTAAATCAGATAAAACTAGTGCTTCCCCCCCCCCCCCCCGTCCGTCATTTAGTCAGAAAATAGCTTAAATCCATCAAAAGGTATTTAAGAAGATTCCCATAAGATTAAAACCAATGCAAACCAGCTTTTTCCGAGATCTTAAGCTTGAGACAAAAAGACCTAATACTTTATACTATAGGATTAAATATCGAAAGGGGCTTACATAGACAGAAATTGAACACATAACTTTTCAGTTGATCTAATTTGAACAACCAGTGTAGTAATCAATAATTATGTATAGGAAGGGTAATTTTGTTAAATGATCATTGGGGATGTAATTGTACATACATTTATTAAACATTGTCTTATCCCTCTAGATCCCAGAGTTTAAAATGCAACTTACTCTCATAGAATTATTTATCTTCGGCTGCTATAATAAAAACTGCGGCTGCTAAGCATTGAATTCTTCAATCAAAAATCTTGAATAGATAAATGTTTGTACCCTAAGAATAAGTAGAGTGATACAATTTTAACAAATTTTTTCCCGGAATAAAAAATTTTCAATATCTTTAGTGCCAACTTATGCTAAATCAAATATTTTATATACAACTAGCGGCTTCGCCCCTAGCCTCTAGGGGTTCGCCCTAAGAAGAAATGGGAAGTCAATAGAAATAGAAATATTAAAAAAAGTCATTCTTCATTTAATTACTGTGTGGTAAAATTAAACCCAGGTTGTGCGCTTTACGCACAAAAAAATCAATTCGTAAAAATTAAAACCAGGTTGTTTGCCAATTGGTGTCCTGGATAGGAAACAGGTTTTTTTTGAGTTACGTATGACAAGACTTATATTTCTATGACCAGGAATGTATGACAGTTCAGCAACAGGGACTCTGACAGGAAATTGACAACATATTCATATGTGCTGTACTAAATCAATCATTACTTGGACTAATTTAACAAATACAATTTTAAAATTTATTTACTGTGTAAATATGCATAAATATGACGTTTTTACTGACAATTAGGTTGATTTTTACTCAAAGCATATTTCTTGTAGACAATAAAATGATTATAACTTTCGTTCTATTTAAGATAAATTGATGAAATAAAAAGTATATTCAATTTTATTATGCTGAGAAGTCACTTATTGATTTTAAGAAATAATAAACCCCTTTGAGTGGGGGAGGGGGGGGGGGCGTTGAGTATCGCAATAAGAAACTAATGTAAATTTCTTTTCTATTGTGGGTTTTAATGATTCATATAGCAGCCAAACTGTTTTTAGGCAATACCCATTTGTCTGTCTGTCCCTCTGTCTTTCTGTCCTTTTTTCTGTCTGTCCCACCACTTGTCTGTCTATCTGTCTAACTGCCTCTCTTTTGGATTTCAATGAATCATCTAGCATAGCCTAATTGTAATTTGTTAATGCCTCAAAGACTTTCTGTTACTAATTACCTGTCCCTCTGTCTGTCCATCTGTCTGTCTGTCCCTCCGTCTTTCTGATCATTCACAGGTTCTCTATTGGATTTTATCTAATTAATTGTCTATTATAGTCAAACTTTGATAATTCTTCTTGCCTGTCTGTCTGTCTATCTGCTGAGTTTCTACCCTTGGTCTAACAGACTGATTCACTTAATTTATAAAAAATCAGATTTAACTAATAATATGGTGGTATCTTGTACCAAGAGATACACAAATAACCTGGTGTTGAAAAAAACAAATAAAAAATTATTCAATTTCTTCTATGAAAAAAAAGTGTAATACATGTTCCTTTAATCTCTTTGTGTTTCAAATTTATAATATCAGGTTATATTCCATTAATTTATTAACAACTAAATTTTTTGACGCCCCACTTATGACTTTTAACAGCCCCCTTTAACTAAAATCAAGGGTGATTTTATTAAGATTTTACCAAAACTACTTTACATAAGAAATTTATTACATTTTAAAATATTTTTATAAAAAGAGGATATGGATACATCTCCCTCCCAACATTAACTTTGAGCACTATTGTAAAATATATTAAAAGTTATAAACATATATCTATCAAGATCATTAAAGGAATTAACTCAAGTTTAAGGGGGGGGGGGGGTAATGCAACCATCTCGTAATCAATGCGCAAATTGCACTTAGAATTCGAATTTTGTTACAAAACTTGGCATGAGTAATCCTTGGTATATCTATTTTCCCAAAATGGAACAAAAAGTTGGAAAAGTGACAGCTATCAGCTGGCGGCACAGTCGTTTAGTGTTTTTTTTGGCTAAAATCAGGGCAAAACTATCATTAATTACATAGGAATCAACTTTTTGAAATATATTTTTGCTTTAAATATCCATTTTTAAAATTTCTTGTACCAGCTGCTAAATGGCTAGAACTGGCTGAAAATGGCTGGGAGCGGCTAAGAGTATGAAGAGTAGATAGGGCTTGTGACATGTCTAGGGGTAGGTTTTTATTGGTACTGAGCTCAAAAATACTACTATAAATAGTGGGGGTCTATCCATTTGGCAGCTGGGGCTGTTACACAGACTGTTAAAAACCTACCTAGAGACATGTCCTATCTACTCATTCTACTCTTGGCTGCTCCCAGCTGAGCTACGGCCGTTAGCAAGCTGCCATATGGATTTTTTGTGGTATTTTTGAGCTCAGCACCCATAAAAACCTACCCTTAGACACATCAAAAGCCCTATCTACTTATCATACTCTTGGCCACTCCCAGCGGTTTTCAGCCAGTTCTAGCTGGTAAGTGGCCGTGGGTGGTACTGAAAATTTAAATATGGTTATTGGTATAATTTAACATACATTAAAGCAAAAGTATGTTTATGAAAAAAACTACCCTAGACATGTCACATCTTCCAAAGTCAAAATTGCATAAGTAATAAATATATAATACAATATTTGAGGTCATAATTTACTATAAATATTAACACTATCTGTGTAAAAACTTTAAGGGAAACCCCAAATAAAATTAATGGTCTTCTTATCAATAAAAGGGGGGGGGGTTTGGTGCTGGAAGGTGAGCAAAATTGATTGAATATTAAGCTAAAATTTTGAAACTGCCTGGTCCAGTAGTTACTGCATCTAAATGAAAAACCAAATTAAAATTTTTATTTTTAAGTTAGGTAAGAAAAACTCTGCAAAAATTGTGTGCACAGCATTGTATTTCATCTGTAATAGTTTCTTTTCAAGAGCTACTTCTTTTCGGTCTTCTAGGTAGAGCTTTACATAGTTGTCTGGCTTTAATGTAGGATCGATAACCTCAAATCCTTCTGGTGCTTTTAAACCTTGCTCTGCCATTGCCTGTGCCCGCTTTTCGTTACCCTCTTGTCTATCAGCCTCATTAGTCTCCACATAGTGTTTACTTGCCGTCTTCTTGGAGTGTCCAAAGACCAACTCGCCACCAACACCTACCTTCCACGTTCCGGTTACCTGTGCGTGGCGGTTTATGTTGAATGAGTTGATCTTTTTTCATCAATATCAGCAAACAACCGGACTATATTTAGGAGATTTTTACCCTCTAAATGCGCAATAACAGTCCTTGGAATTCCACTTTGACCAATTTGAACCTTGGTTCCACTTGATAATACCGGGAAGTGGATTCACTCTTTCTTATTTGACTCTATGGTTATCCCATGATACCTGTAATAGTTTCTTCTGATGGGCATGAATTGTGAAATGAGGAAATCATGAATGTGACTATGCATAGAGATGGTCGGGTTTGGAGTTTTGGTTTTTAATAAACCTCTTTGGTCACTTGTCTGGCATGGATTTTGACCACTTTCGACATGCATAGTTATAATGTTACTACCCTGGCAGGTACCCAAACCTTTTACTGTTAAGTAGAGATAATTCTGTCGCCGGTTACCATCATACGTGCTCATGATAAGAGCCATCAGATAATTAACATGTTTCCAAATCTTAGCTATGTGCTCCTCAGTTTTGTTTGACATTTTCTCTCCATCTTCTAAGGCCTGATCTATAGTATCTTTTATCTCTGTTAGCTTTGACTGGATTAGAAGAAAGATTTCAGTGCCTACATAATTCATATTTTCTATCAATTCTTCTATCGTTCCTTCTTCAGCAACCATTTGATCAACCTTCTTGGATGACATCGAATCCTCGCCTTTTTTCACCCTCCTTTCCAGTTCAGTGAGTTCCTTCTTTAGTGAGTGCTCTACAACAAGCTTGTAGTTTTCAAGCAGATGCTTGTGTTTATTCTTGTTGAGAAAAAGTGATGTGCCTACTTATTCCCCCAGAAATTTCAGAAAATTTTTATATGCATTGATCTTCATTTTTGCAGTTGCCCACTGCTCCCTCTTCAAGTCAACTGTATCAATAAATTCTCGTCCTGGTATGCAAAACTGGAAATCAAAATGTTTAACATTTTCATCCTTTACTGGATAACCTTTGCAGGCAACAAAATCCCTGATAGAAAATCCAGCTCTGTGTAGTGCTGACCATAATGTATCCTTTTCATTTTTTAAAATTTGATTACAGTAATCATTCTTTGTCTTGACAGCAAGTTTAAAAGTATCCCTATAAAGGTCCATGACTCGACGGTCTTCGGGGGAGAGGTGGGCAAAGAGATCATTGGTGTTCTTGTTATTTGTTTTAAATATCGTTGTCCTGTCTAGTAGATTTTGTTTGTGTTTTTCGATTTCTTCTTGAGTAAAGGGCAAGTCTACATTCCATCTCTCGATTAGGTGTTCATTCGCTAGTCTCCATTTTTGTAGCTTTTTAATTGATGTTCTATAAGGAAGTACGGTGTCAAAGGGATTAAGGACATTAATCTGATCTTGATCAGATAATGTTAAGGAGGGAAGTGTTCCGTATACCACACCAGTAAGTTCTTCATATTCAGCTCCCTGTTTCCTCTTATAAGACATTCCATAGAACATATCTGCTTTCTCTTTTGCTTTTTTTGTATCTTTCTCCACTCTCTCTCTCTCTTTTCTTCCTCTCCCTCTTCTACACAATCAGATTTTTCCATTTTGGTAGCATGTACATAATTAATAAACTTGCAGTCCAGGTTGGCCATGTGCCGCTTGAGATATTGGGTTTATTGGAACTGCAATAGACAAAGAGGACATTGAAGTAGATCCTCTGGCAGTTTTTTCCAGAACTAGAAAATCTCATTTGTAATATCCTTTAGTAACTCTTCCTTATTGGCTTTTAAATCCTTAAATGTGTCTTTTGTCACTGGACCATCGGCATTTATAATTTCTTTAATTTTTTCCTTCCATCTCAATGCTTAAATTTCTCCTTCAGCACTACTCTTTTCCTTTCTTACCTGTATTTTCTCTTCATTCCTTTTCTGTGTTTGCTTTTCGGGTAACTTCGATTTTTCTCCTTTTCCATCACTTTTCTTTTCTTCCTCTCGAGATTTGTCCTTTTTGAAAAACATGTGTGTTTGCATTACATTTTCCAAGAATTTTGCACCAACTTGCTCACCAAATTTCTCTACTTTCACTTTTTCATCTTGACCACTAAAACAACAAAATATAATAACTATAATTGCAATTTATTCAATAGATAAAAACAAAGAAGGAAAACATCCATAAGTATCGAAGCTTTAACTCAATTTGGGGCCAAGAAAACTGCGTTTCTCCCAAGACCTGATGGACAGACAGACATTTGTAATTATAGAGTAGCTTCACTACTAAAAATCCAATCAAAGGTACCTTAATGCACAGGGGAGATGATGCCAGAAGTCTTTTAAGATTTTACCAACTGTCACCAAGTCTCCAGTGGGTATTTTATTATACTCAACCTTAATGCCCCTGCGTGCACATCTAATATGATAAAACATTGGGCCGCTCAAGATCTTCTTCAGTTCAGGACTTATCTATGCAGCTATGATCCTGGATCATCTTCATCCTGAGCATTACCTCCTCCATGAATCTAAATATAGTATTGGTTTAGAAAGATTATATTACTTATGCATATTAAATCATTATTTGAAAATTTGTGTTAAAAATCACTTACTGATAGTTTGCATGGAGATCAGTTCCAGTGTTCTCCTCCATTGCCAAGGATTCTTCTATGTAGATCCTTTTCCTCATCTTATCCTCAGGACTTAACCTTAAATTGTAAAACCTTTAAAAGATTTATACATATGTATCTTGACAATACAATGATACTACTAATGATGTGAAAATGTCTGCAATAAAAGTTATTTTAGGTTAGGTTAGATTAAGTAAGGGTAATGATTTCCCCGCAGGGTTAGAAGGTTAGCCCCGCAGGGGCTAGAAAACGGAGAAAAGCTAAGGTGAAAAAGTCATGATAAGAGGCAATATGAGGTGTTACAATTCTTACAATAATAAAAAAAAATGTTTGATTTGAATGATTTGAATTTCTTTATTGCTTCAATATTTTGTCTTGGTTTTGTTTGGTAACATCTGAATCTTTTAACTTTGCAAAATCAAATCCGCATCCCGACTTTGTGGATAGATGATGTTTCAGTTTCTGCATTGTACCGAATTGTTTCTCACACTAAAGGCAGAGTGGATTCTTCTTAATCGGCGCATATTTGTTGGGCTGTGGAATCTAAATAAAAAGTTAATGAGAATTTTAATAATAAGATTGAAAGGGCTCAAGATATAAAATTTTTAACAAGAATTATTTAAAAAAAACACACCTCCTCACCCTTCATTTCCCCTATCACTTGTGAACATGGTGTGTTACATTCTCCTTTTTGATGTTTTCTCAGGTTTCGATAAGTGGAAAATATAGCTCCGCATACGTCACATTCCTTTCTGTTTGGCACCTCCACTTTCTCTGGGATATGAATTTCTCCTTCAACCATTTCAAATTCAAATAATTCCCATGGAACAATAGAAACAGCATCATCCTCCACTGGTTCTAACTCAATCTAACAAGAACATTCAATTATCAATGAATCAAGACTCAATTAATAACATTTTTAAAATGAATTGCTTAATAGCTTGAAAAAAATTAATATTTTAGAAGATCTATGGTTTATATTATAACTTACACACCTCTTCGTCCTCCTCAAATCTGAGTTTGAGGTCATCAACCTCCACTGCTTCATTCATTCTTTGATTATCATTCATACTATTCTGCAAAAAATCTTCAAAAATCTGCAAAAAATTTGTATCTTTCTCCACTCTCTCTCTCTTTTCTTCTTCTCCCACTTCCTTCTTCACAATCTGAATTATCATTGTTGAAATTTGCATCAAAATGGCAGTCCAATCTGAGCATGTGCTTTTTGAGGGAACTTGCCGTTTTGAAGGTTTCCTTGTGGCAAAGAGGACAGCTTTTCAGATCCTCTGGGAGTTTTCTCCCTTTTGGAAACACTTTATTTGCTATCTCATTCATTTCTTCTGGGTTGTCAGCCCTAAACTTCTTCATACTTTCCTTGGTCAATGGACCATTGGCAGTCAGAGCGCTCATTACTTTTTCCTTCCATAACTTTCCTTTATTTTTTTTTTTTTGATAAAATGATAAAAGTATATGTAAAATAAAATAACCACCAAAAAAATTACAATATTATGTTAAATAGAACGAAAATTAGAGCGTTTTGTGTGCCTTATAAAATGCATATTTCTCATGAAAATTGTAACGATTTTGTACTCTGAGTAAAATGTTTACAAACTTCCCGTTTTAAGTATTTATAGAGTCCATGTGCAGCACATGACTTTCATTAAATCACAGCTGATCATTTTTGTGGATTTTTTTGAAAATTACTTTAAATAATAGTTGACATCTATAACAAGATCAATAACCTCAATTGACTATTCTAAGATTTGTAGGTAAAACTACAGATCCTGGATGTGATAAAAGGTTCCTCTGAGGTTCCACCAAAGAAGTTTAAACAAATCAGAATCAGCAGTGATTTTGAACAATGTTTTCATTGTAGTATTGACAAGAAAATCACTTCTAGATACCAAGCATATGGAGGACTGGTAAAATTATTTCATTACTGAAACCAGGTAAACCTGACAATCAGGGTTCCAGCTACTGCCCTGTCACACTTCTTTTTCCTGCCTGCATGATTTGTCCCTAACTGAATGATGCTGTTAAACTTGCAGACCAACATTATGGCTTTCACACAGGCAGGTTCACTACCACTGCCTTGCAGAGTATAAAAACCTTAATCAACAACAGCCTAAACAATAAGAAACCACTTTTTAGAACAGTGCCAGTTGCCATTTCTCTTTCAAAGACTTTTGACACTGTAAACAATGAAGTTCTACTGTATAATATTAATGCACTAGACTTGAATGAGTACATGAAACATTTTAATGTGAATACCTTAGAGGTAGGCATAATTGTTGTTATCAAAGGATCTAGATCTGTGTACAAATCTGCCAAACAGGCTGTCCTACAAGGAGGGGTCCTATACCCTGTACTCTTCAATCCGTAAATTTCATCAATGCCAACACCTCACTCTATTTACATCTAGTTTCCTGTGCTGACAACAGCATAGGTTCCTTTATTGATCCTTGTGACAAGGACATTAAAGCTTACTTAGCAGTTTATGATGATTGGTTAAAAAATCAGAACCCATTCATTTCTTCAGCTAAATCATCTGCAATACTCTTTACAACCTTTTTGAATGAAGCAGCCACTGTAGTTGTTGTTAAGGTCAATGATGAAACAGTACCATAAGTCAGACATTCTAAGTTCTTAGGTGTTATATGTGACAATCTTTTCTAAATTGACTATCTTGTTAAGTAGCCCAGAAACAAAGTAAACTCTAAATACAAAATGCTTGAAGCTCTTTCCACCAGAGGGAAAGAAAAGTAAATCATAGTAAATACATACAAAGCAATATACCAGTCCCTGATAATCTACTGCAGTCTCATATTTAGTAATGCCAGCTGGGACAGCAAATTGTTTGCTGGAAAAGCTGCTCTGAGAACAGCCATCTACTGTCACATCATGACCATCATTGAATAACTGCAGGCAAAAAACCATGATTATGCCAGTGATAGAACATTAACAGATGCTAAGCAAGCAAGTTTCTCCTGTCAACAAAAACACAAAATCACCTCTACATGACAAATCTGATCCGACCACCCTCTAAACACCAAATGAAAAACAGGATTTCCCAACTAGATCTGTCTGAAAAGACCTACAGATCCAGACTTTAGGAGATACACACAGAATCTGTCAGAAATACCAACATAAACTAAAATGACAATAAAGTTCTAAACATACCAGCCCCATCCATCAGAAAACATGAAAACTCATTACCCAGAACAGCTAAAACTACCCTGGCTCAGTACTTTCAGGTTACAATGTTTACCTGAATACCTTAAAGGCCAGAGTAAACAAGAATCTGGTGAAGTTTGTGTCTGACACTGGCAAGAATTGTACACAACCACCATCATTTCAACTGCAACCACAACTCATCAACACCTAGATACCTTTGAAAGCAGCCACAATACTGAACTGACTGTTTCCAATGATGATGAGCAGCAACAAACAATAACAGAGGAACTATTTTGACATCAAGTCAGCAAGGAATCAATATTGAGCAAGATAACTCTTCAATGTTACAAGGAAAACTTAGTACAGAATCATTGCTGATTCTGAAGCATGTTAGTTTCAACTTCATTGGTGGAACCTCAGAGGGACATCTTTATACAGCCAGGAACTATGCTGTAACAATTCATGAGGCATGCACGAGGGACATGAAAAGTGAGTATTTTTTTGTGTTGACTACCAAAACAAACATAAGTTTTGTTTAACTGTTTAGACATTAATTCAAATAACAACTTCAAATAACTCTTACCAAACTTCTAGACTACAAATCTTAGATTTGTCAATTGATTTTGTAAGATCTTGTTATAATCTTTGGTTCAGCTGTCATCTATTATACTTTTCTTTGAAAAAATTTAGATTAACTAAGCTGTAAATATGAGAACTTTGTGATTTTTAGGGAAAAACTATGACAATTTGAGTAAAAAGTAATTTTTAAAAAAATCCACAAAAATGATCAGCTGTGATTTAATGAAAGTTATGGGCTGAACTGTCATACACTCCTGGTCATAGAAATATAGGTCTTGTCATACGTAACTCAAAAAAAACCTGTTTCCTATTCAAGACACTGGTGATATGCCATATACACAAAAATTTCAATTCATAAAAATTAAACCCAGGTTGTTTGCATACACAAAAATTAAAATTTGTAAAAAAAATATTAATTTTTTTTTTTTGGAGGGGGGGAATTTGTAGGGGCTTCGCCCCATGGTGCAGTGGGGTTCTCCTACCCAAATTACTGGTTTTTGTTTACAAAAATAAAAAATTTTGGAAGTTTGGATTTTTTTATTTTTTGGGGGGGGTTTGGGGTATTCCACTTCCCAAAAACATAGCTTAAAACCACCAGAGGACCAGTAGGTATATTCCCTGAAGAGTAGTGCACAATCATTTCAGCAGTTACTGAGATTTTACAAAAAATATAAATAAATTTTTTTGGGGGGTTGGGGGTGTCCCACCCCCCAAGAAAATAGCTTAAAACCATCACAGGACCAGTAGGTATATTCCCTGAAATGTAGAGCCCAATCGGTTCAGCGGTTACTGAGATCTTAAGCTTCAGACGGATAGACGGACAGACATCAAGCTACTTTGTAATATAGATTAGTAAATTATCAGAAATGTCTTTGCCATTGAGCAGTTGTATATAACATGCATGGAATGGGCGGGCTAAGGGGGGGGGGGATAAAAATATCTAAAAGGGGGAAAAAATGAAGAAACAGTCCTGAACACATTTTTTCCCCTCCTTTAGGGGAAAAACAAGAAAAATATATTTAATTTTCAGGTACATATTGTACAATCATATCTAAAATTCTCAGGTACATATTAAGATTCTGGTTTAAATTTTTTGACAAGAATTGACATGTAAGACATAATAAAACAGACATTAGTAATACTTTCTGAAATTTTGCAATTACACTGTATCTGTAGCATATTTCTCATTGATCACTGCGAATTTTAAAAGAAAAAAAGTTGACCCTCAAAATTTCACCTTAAAGTGATACTTTTCTAATAGTTTATAGTCCACTGAGTTGTAAGCAGTAAGAATTAAAATCTATTAAGTCCCTTCTAACGAGATATTGGCAACTTTTTGCACACATTTTTGCAATGGCAATTATTTCCTTTATTTGAAGTTTTTGTTAATAACATTTTCATAAAAGTTTTCAGTAATAATCATTTAAGATCCATTGTTGAGAAGAAATAAATGTGTTTCCATGCAAAATAAGCTTAAAATCTAATGATTTTAAATATTTGCGATTTAATGGTAAAAAGAATATTTTTTGCTTTTTGATAGCCTGAATATGTTTAATTTTGTTTTATATTTATTCTATTCTTTGAAAAGACATGCATATTCTTTCAGATTTGAAAAAAATTTGAAAAATTAAAAATCGGAATTAATCAAAATTAATCTATAGCCTTTAAAAAATACTTTTAATATTTTGAACCTATATAATCAATAAAATCAATGGAAAATAAAATAGTTTTATAAAATAAACTTTTGGAAAAGGTTTAAGATAACTTCATAAAAGTAGCATTAAAGTAGGATATAAAGTGAATATCCCCCCCAAAAAAAAATAATCCTAAAAAAATTTAGAGAGCTACATGTGCATTTTTATGTCCACTATCAAGATTTTTTACCACAGCCCAAATTGAAAATACTTTATTGTTCCGCTAATAAGTTTTGAGATTTCTAATATAAAATAATAATAAAGATAAACATCTTCTGAAATTTTTTTTTTCTAACTTTAAAGATAAAAAAAGGCAGCTGTTTGAAATATTTAAATAAAAAGGACCTAAAAACAAAGGTTGTTAAATAAAAGGGTTAAGTAAACTATACGATATGATATTTAGTCAAATTTCAAACAAATATTTTATCATTAATTTATTTATAAAAATCAATATTATAAATATGAACTCACAAAGAGACGTTGTATATTATCATAATATATTTAGTCTGCTTTGTAAAACAAAACACACATTTTTCTTTCTTTAATGCAGGGATGATTTTGGACCAAAAAAAATTTAAAAAATAAATTATTTTTAATTTAATTTGATATTATCGTACAATATTTTTTTATATACATAATTTAAGAAATATATTCATAATATAATAACCTGTCATAAAGACGACATATAAAAACATCATCCTGATAAGGAAATTAAAATATATCTTCAAAATTTTCAAATTCATTTTATATTCAAGAAGGAATGAGAAGGATTTGAATTTCAACATTAACTTGTTATTTTGGTTGTATATTTATCATATCTCTACAGTTTGTTGGTAAAGTTTGGTAATACTTTATTTCGAGTCTATGCCATTGTGTGATGGGGAAGGTTGCTAGAGCCCTTTGGCAGCTCTTTCAGACTGATTATCAAACTCGATAAGGTTAAGTGATATCTCCTTGTGACATAGAGTGCAATCTATTCCATTGACAATCTACTGTGTAAATAGGCTTTGGGACTCTTCTAGATCTTGCATATCCTAAACAGTGTCATATGGTGTTAATGCACTGGCTCCATCTGTTACCACTAACACTTGTACCATCAATTCTGCATCTTCTTGTACAATGGTTCTTATGTGTTGAAAAGCTCCTTCTTGGGCACATGTCCTCATTGATGTCACATGTACCTGTTGTTAGATAGCTGTGTCTCTATTCTGTGGCTTATCTTGTGGTGGGAGAGCTCTGACCTGTGCCATAGGCTTACGAGGAACTGTCATTCTTTTAGGATATTTCTTTAAAAATTTTTGTTGAGAAAGCTTGCTCTCTAGAGATTGCATCACTTTAATTTCTTCTACATCACTACTTCTAAGTGAACACTCCTAACCTAACTCCCTATCATTACGCCTCCTGTGGTTCTTGAATTTAAAGCAGGTCAGGTCATATAGTCGTTCACGGGTCAACAGATTTTTTTTTTTGGCCTCAAGAATTACATCTGATAAAAGAAATCCATTATTCTGACTTAGTAGTTCTGTTGCTTGGCCATGGTTCAATATTTCATCTACTTGTTTGGATTTGTTAAATCCGGCGTCATATTGAGGACCATCCAAGTAGCTCACATATTTCCCCCTTCTAGCTTCCAAAACTTTCAACAACATAGAATCTTCATGTGCAATATCAGGTGTCCACGTTTCAACAGCAACATTTTTCACAACTGACATTGACTTTTTATAGATGGTATCCAATATGAAGTTGTAGCAGTTCTGTTGTTTCTCTACCAATTTTTTCAACCAAGACTCGTGCACAAGATCATTATTTTCAATATTCTTCAGGAGGAACCTCCACTCTTCGCTTGTACTGATGTTGTAGACCTCACCAATATATGTTATAATACCAGAACTATCCATTAACTATCTGGCATACTTCTTTGAAATTATCCCCAAACATCAGTTTTACTCCTTCCATATCAGTAAGGAGTACATCAACATCAAATTTTACCATTTGAATATGATTTGTCATTTAGTGGTGCGCTGTATCACGGAGCGCCAGATTTGGTCCAGATTGGCGCACCTCATATCAATCTTTAAATCAAAATAGCATTGGCGATCCAGCACACCCAGTGGAACACCTCTGGCGCACCGGCTACACTTGTTTGGTGTAACCACTGCGCCAGATTTTAGTAAATTAATATTTTATTGCAAAACTATCGTGAAAACATTTTTATAATTATTTTTAAAATAAATTTTATATCGTTGTCAGTACGATATATTATATAAAACTTTTATATAAAATATTGTACTGACATGGCTAAAGTTATAAAGTTGTACTGGCGTGGATTGGACCGCGCCAAAAATCTTTTAAAATTTTTTTAGCAGTAGCTGTGTAGCAACGTTGGCCCTTCTCCAGACCACCTCTGGCTTCCCTCGATCTGGCGCACCACTAAAGTGATTTAAAGATCCAGCCCAGTTAATTCAATGGGTCTTAAAGGATAAGACAATTGCCTTAAATTGATGTGCACCCCAAATTAAAAGAAACTTACACCTTTTGCAGATCAAAATTATTGGTTGAAAAGTAAAAACACTGCTAGTTTCAACATTAAAATCAAAATTTTATATGAGTACCCAAATTTTAAGGAAACGCAATAAATGTTATATATTTATATTACTTGGGTACCTTTTCCCTGATTTTTTTTGTCATATAGTGTAACCCCCTATTATAATTTCAGAATTTTTAATTAAAATGTAACACAAAGACTGTTTATCTAGTGTCTATCTTTTATTCTTTTCAAGATTTCAATATAAAATGTGCATACAATATACAAGAATAGATTGTAAATATACATATATACATTGCATAAAGGAAGGAGGTGTATCCAACTCCTTGGCATAATTGAGAGGGTTTACACACAGCTCTATAGGTCTAACCACCTACACTCCTTTAATACACCCCTTAAAGTGATCGCGAATTTAATTTTTCAAAATGCATTTTCGTTTACCTTTTTTTATATTTTAAGTAATTTTCAAAGAATTATGCCTTAAAAGTTCAGTTAAGTTAGAAAAAAATCAGTTTAAAATGCGGAGAGTGTTTCCACTTGAAAATAATGTTAAAATCTGAGCATCAATTAAACTAAGAGAAAATAAGTTATTTCTTCGCTTGCAGATAAAAACAAAAAAATTTATACTTAGAAAATATTTTTGTAATATATCTCTATTAATATTTGTCTTCGAACTTTCTTTAAAATGTAATGAAAAAGTTTTAAAAAATCATTAACCAAATACCGCTTTGTTTATGCAGGTATAGTGACAAAAGAAAAATTGTTTAAATCTCTAGAATCAATAACATTTAAGAATTCATTTGTTTAAAAACCAAAGATCTATTATATTTGCTATAAATTTACAGCATAAAATATAGCAGTCTTTCTATAGTATTTACATAAAAAAAAGCATTTTATCATCGTAAAATAATCTCGTAATGTGTCGAATTTAATTAAATACACACACACACACACACATACCTTACCTATCTTGCCACACACACGCACACACACACTATCGTAGTGTAGCACTAACACACACACGCACACACACACTATCGTAGTAAAAAACACACACGCACACTATCGTAGTATAACACACACACACACTTAACGCCCCACCCACGAACCCACTTACTACCTAAATAACCAGGGAACTAGAGGCATAAGACAATGGCCGATAAATTAATGGATATTCACAATGAAAATATACACAAATTTACCCATTTTGTAAACAATATTTGGTGGTTTAAACATTTGGACACTCAAAGTAATAAATCAACCAATTAAAATTCTATGAAAGTCCCTAAAGTTAATTAGCCAACTAACAATATGTCATTAACTTTGGGAACTAATGTAATAAAAAGCCAAATATCCATTTCCTCCCTGCATACAATTACGTACAGAAGGGTTAGTTTTAAATGAAAAGATTTAACAATATCCTAATTTATAAAGTTGTAAGCTTTTTTTTATCTGTAGAGAAGGGACCGCTGAAACGATATGGTTCACTTTTACAGTGAAGCTTTTTATAGTTTTTGGGAAAGGTTTTAGGCTATTTTATTTTTATCAAAAAAGTCGTTTGTTGGTTTTAAGCTATTTTTCTGCCCTTTTATATCCCTTTGAATATTAGAAAAATATAAATTTAGATTTGGTTTCTTTTTATACATTAAATAATATTTATTTAACAACTAAACCCCCAGGTAAAAATCTGAATGTGTGAGAAAGAAAAACAGAGAGAGAGGGAGAGAGAGAGAGAGAGAGAGAGAGAGAGAGAGAGAGAGAGGGAGAGAGAGAGAGAGAGAGAGAGAGAGAGAGAGAGAGAGAGAGAGAGAGAGAGAGAGAGTGAGAGAGAGAGAGAGAGAGAGAGAGAGAGAGAGAGGGGTTATACTCAACAAATGCCTATCTTAGAAAACGCTTATAATAAAAACTTTGGTTCATGGAAAGAATACAAAGGATACAAATACAACAAAACCTGCAAACTTGTTTCCTTTCCATGACCTAAAACTTATAAATTATTTTGTGTTTTAAAGCTTATTTTGAATATCTACTATAAGTAGCCCTCTTTCTGTTTAAGTTAATAAATTATATTTAAGTAATACACACATCCTAAATATAAATTGTTATAATAATGTAACATGATGTCTGTATGTTTGTCTGTTCTAAAGGATCTTGCTAACAGCTGAACCAGTATGGTTCTCCTTTACAGGGTAGCTCGTCATAAGTTCTTGAAATGTTTATAACTATTTTGGAGGAGAATACCACCACACTCCAAAACGATTTATACATTATACATTAAAAATTTTAATTTTTAAAATTTTAATTTTTTATGGAAGTTTGAAGCTTTTTTAGCAAGTAGTAAATATTGAGATAGGATGAGGATGCTATGTTACAATCGACAACTATAAATCAGCTGACCTTATATCCATATTTGGTAATATCTTTTCGATTAACGATAAAAATCATTTAATCTCCCCGTAAAAAGAAATTATAGACCTTTTTGGTTAGTTTGATATGTATGTAACAAAAGAATTTATTCTACTCTAAATTTGCAAGTAAACCTTAACAAAAAGATTGTTATTTGTCGATTTTGATAGGTTTTAAGATATGTATAATAAAACACAAAATACATCAATGTTTTCAAGGGAATAAATTCGTTTTTTTAAAGTTTGATTTATTTTTAAATGGGAAGTAATTAAGACTTAATTCTCAAAATAGTACTCTTAAAAAACATTAATCAGTGACATATATCACCTTTTTCCCAGCTTCGTGAACACTTTAATACAGCTAAGGGTGATGTCAAGCAAAAAGTTATACCCACATTGAAATTTTAAAACCCTGTGCACGCCACAAGATGTGATATTGGCCCGTAAAAGATTCTGACCCTCGTTGACAAACTCGTTCTGCCATTCGTTAACTTAAAAACTTTGAAGGGTAGGAATCACAACTTTCGTTTATTTATACAAAGTAAAGTGCTAAGAGAAGGGACAATGTGCTGTTTATTACACTAGTCCCTAAAGTTTTATAGTAACGTTTTCTTCATCGTTGGCTCAACAACTTTGGGGACTATTATATAATAAGTTGAGTGTTTACATTAGAGGTTGTACATAAATTTATGGGGCATTGTCTTATCCCTTTAGATACTGGCTATATACTAATTTATCATCCAATGTTATATCTCTAGTTTTCCCTGAAAAAAAAGAAATCTATCTGTTTTAGGATGATAGCAGTAATATTCGCTATTAATTACAACAATTATTTAGTTGTCTTACAGAAATACTAAAATACTGATTTAAAATTCCTTCCTTGATCATTGTTAGTGAAAATTAAAAATCTTGAATATGTAAACTTAATAAAGATATGAGCAATAGAGAAACATTTCTTAATGACTTAATTTACTCCTTTATTGCGTGCGCCACCAGCATCTAGGAACTCTAAATTTTATTGGGGAGATAGGGAACTAGACGATAGTCTAACCCCATCCCACGACTATTTAACCCTTACAGATCGGGCCCCTATTCCCACCTTAATAGATCGGGGGGGGGGGGGGGTCATATTGACCCCCCCTCTATCTCGGCTTCTGTTACAGATAAAGACGTAAAATTTTTTTCTGGTGGTTCATGTGTATTTTTAGAGAAAATTACTTTTTCTAGTCATAGCGGCCAGGCCGCTCCTTAGCCGCTTTTTTTTAGCGGCCAGCCGCTAAATTTTAAAACAGCTGTAGAGCGGCCAATTTTGCAGCTAGGATGACCAAATTTTAGGACGAACTTTTATTTTACATAACAAAAAAATTACTTTTTCTGATCATCGCCGAAAAACCGCAAATAACGGAAACCGCCATTTTCGGCGGTTACGGCGGTAAAACGGCGGTTGGCGGCGCCAATTAATATTTTTATCTGTTTATTGTTGCTCAAGAATTTACCAAAAAAAATTATAGGTCTCTAGCTGTAATAGAAGCCACGATATACACGATATATGTCTGTGGTAAAAGCCGGACAAAAATCGGTCATAAAGTCGGTCAGGGTGCGGTCAAACGGGCATAGCACCACTTTTCTCATAAGGTCATTGATATCTCAGTATTCACCAAAAAAATTTTAGGTTTCTACCTTATACACAAAAGTCATAATGTAGAAATTAAGATTTATTTAGAATTTTTTTAAAATTTTGGTGCTACCCAACCGACTTTGACCGGACACCACGACCGACACAGACCAGATATCCTAATAAAATCAACTCTTGCCGACGCATAATTACTAAACTTAAAAAGTCATGAAGTCACAGCTCTCCATCTTACCTACAAAAAAAAGGACATTGAAAAAACTAGAGGGGGGGGTCAATATGACCCCCCCCCCCCCCGATCTGTAAGGGTTAAAAATAACCAAAAACTTTAATTCCTGTATCAATATACAAACAATGTAATTCAATGGAGGTGGTTGAAATTAAATTCTTTTCAAACTTTTCAAAAGTTTTAATTTGGGCAGAGGTGGGTTTAATTGGAATGAAAAATATCCTATAAAGAATGCAAGAAACTATGAGAAAAAATATGAGGAAAATTTATTTGATCACTAACACTTTTTCGACTTTTTACTGTTTGTGGAATTAAAATCTTAAAGTTTTTAATTATTATGTCAAAACTTTTGGCAATGTTAAAACATTTCTTAATAAAACACTCAAAATTTCTTATTTTTAGGGTATAAAAAAAACTAAAAACAACGTAATAACTTTTTAAAATCATTTCAGAAACCTTGTTACAGTATGGATTCCAAACTGTTTTATATCCACTGGATGCGAACTGATTCCCAGCCATACTGAATAATCATGTATAGCGCCGTATTACAGACAATTTTCTACAAATATTTAGATAAAAATCATAATATTAATACCAGTTTTGTTAGCCGTGCCTTCAACTCATGTGGTCTAACAAAACTGGAATTAATCTTAAATATTTTATATACTTCGAAGTGCTGTTTATGCGATAAACTACTATTATTATTGAATTTGCCAATTTGTTGTTGAAACATATTTTAAAGTAGTAAACTGTCACGACGTAATGAGCATATAATAAAAACTGTAGTTGTTTAAATATGAAAACATTACTACAATATGTTCTACTGTTAAATTTCAAATCAAAATCTCGTAAAAATTGGCAAAAGGGTTAAAGATTAAATTGCTGCTACTTTTTGGGAAAGGGAAATATAAACCTTATGTAAAAATAACAGGATGTCTTACTATGTGTTTCTGTGAGTAACAAAATAATTTGATAACCGCTGTCCCGATACAGTTATCTTCAGAGTGAAGCTTCTTATGGGTCTAGGAAAGGTTCAACCGCCAATCAATTCTATTAGACTTTTAGGGGCGTAGCTGCAAGTCTTTAATAAAGTAATATTATTTTTCCGTCCGTCTAAAGCTTGAGGTTTCCAAAACTGCTGGACAAATTGTGTTCTTTTTTAATTAAATGTGATCATTGGCCATAACATGGTTCTTGGCTATTTTTCAAGGATTGTACAACAAGAAGGTTGGCAGATTTTTTAAGGATATTTTCGAATTTTTATTCCAATTTTATGTACAGTTGTTACAAAATAATTTAATTGTCTACTGGCCAGGGATATAAAGGGATAAGACAAGGAAGTCTATCCCGAATGATGATAAACAAAATCACCTCTTTAGTAGATTAAACATAGTGGTTGAAAAGTTTGGGCACACCTAGTTTGAAACAACAAATTCAGATTTTATAAAACTTTGGGTTCAAGTTTAATTTTGTATCCAATGTCCCCTCCCTCCCTGCTGGGTGCTACTGGCAGATGGAGGAAAAACATAAACAGATCAATAATTCAAATTAATCAACATGGCAAAGATGTAAAAATATTTTAAAATTGAAATTTCAAACAATTTGATAATTTTAAATTTAAAAAAGGAAGTTAAATACCGTAAAATTTTAGCAATTTGTTAAAACTTTCAACAAGAATGATATTATACATTATTAATTTTAAGTAGGTATACATTTATGTTTTTGGTTGCAATTTGGTTTGCAAATAAGTATAAGTTCCGAAGGGTTAGAGTCACCCACAGGAGTTAAGCAAGTAGAAAAAAAACTACTTGACCTTAGGCTTTCCTTTCGCCAAGCAACTCGATACAAAACTACAGTTGCTTGAGATAAATTCTATAAAAAAATTCACTTTTTAAAATAACAAATGTAGAAACAAATAATCAATATAAGCGTGAAAAGAAGTAATAAAATTCAATGTTTCCAATTTATCTTATCAAAATCATTTCAAATCTCACGGATAAGGATTTTGAAACTAAAGAAAACTTTTTTCTCTTTAAAATACAAAGAGTTATTTCCAGTATAGCTTCTAAACAGATTAATATCCGCTAGATATAATACTTGAAAATTACATATTTATAGCGTCGTATTATATCAAATTTTCCACGAATATTAAAATAAAAATCATAAAACTAATACCAGCTTTGTTATCCCAGGCCTTTGGCCCCACAGGGCTAACAAAACTGGTTTTAATCTCATAATTATTTTTATTTTAATAACCGTGGAAAACTGTTTATATTACGATCCAATAAATAACTATTATTCCATATTCACCATCCCTTCTCTCTGAATGATGTAAACAGTATGTCCATCAATGGTTGATATGAAAGGGAAATGTAACCCTATAAAAGAATGGGCAAACAAAAATGACATCGAGATGGAGGGTTTGATTTGAACTGCCGTTTTTACATTTTAAAAGTGTAGCTTTTCTACAAGCCAAGCATTATGTAAGTAAGCTTTTCTTTTTAGAAAACTATTATGAAACAAGGACATTATTTAACCATTAAAGTAAAACAATAGAGAAGGAAGGGATTAAATAACTGTATTTCGCCACACCGTGGACCTAGTGCCGACTTTCAATTGGATCTTTGAATATCAGCCATTAGCATCGGAAATATTAAGAGAGCTAAGCCGCTTTAAAAAAGCAGAAAATTTGCTAGCAGATGAAAACAGTCGCCACCATTGGATCCAATTAGTTGTCTAGGTTATGCATTTATTATTTATATTAGTCTTCATAGAAAAAAGTTTTTAGTTAAGAATTCTTTATAATTATTAAAAAGAAACATATGTAAGCCTTATATAATACCTTTCGTCTCATATATTTTTACATCTGTTATCTATGTGCTATGATCATCCTTGTTTATTTTTGAATTGTTTGGCAAAATGTTGAAATATGAGATTAAATTTCCTTTTGATAGTACGACCATATAGAAAACTTTCAAGCGATATTATTTTTCTCTACCGACACCTTCCAAAAAACTTTAGGCTTCATTAAGGGATCTGAAGGGATAAGACAATGGTTTTTACATTGATTATGATTAGTATATTTTACAGTCCAGTGTCCCCTCCCTCCTTGGTTTCGTTAGAATCTTAGTCAAAAGCAGGAAATAGTTTATTTGTGCAAAAAATAAGACTAACTTTGGTAACCTTTAACAATATGTAACTCTTTAGAAAAGTTTGCTATTATGGTTCCATTTTAAAAGCTATTTAATCTGATTTCATATTTGAAAGACCAGAAGTATTTAACTGTGTTTTGTTGAGCAAGGCTTATCTAGATATTTTGATTGTCTGTCTGTTGGAAGTATTAAATGGCGTCACCGTAAATATCAAGATATTAGTCCTCCTCATATCTTTATAATAACTTTTTTATGGAATCTAAATAAACCCATTGCTTTATGTGATACTAGCGGTTACGCCCTAGAGGCCTCTTGGGGTACTTAAGAGGGGAGCTGAATATAAAACCCATTTGTTTTAAATTTAGATTTAAAAAAGAAAGTAAGAAAAAATTTATTTTTGGGGTGAAGGGGGGGGGTTAGTTTTTTTCTTCATATATTTTAGCAGATTTGCAACAAGTTTACTTACAATTTTGTTTGGACTTATGCATTATATTCTGCTTATTCAGTTCTAAAACACTACAAGTGTTAATGTTCGTTTGTCCTTCCACCTCAGAGCTTCGCTTTTATGGATGTTGTAATCCTTGTTTGTTAAATGTCAAACTGTGCTAAGTATATATTTTGAAGAAAAAGTCTTTATTCTATTGAAGCGTTGCCTCGTAAACATTTAAATATTCAAACACATCATTACGATTTTTGCCAACAGAAATTTTGCAAACAAAAAATACTAGATTTACTCAGAGAGAGAGAAAGAGAGAGAGAGAGGGGGGATAAAGGGCTGTTTATTACACGAGTCCCCAAAGATTTATAATAACGTTTCCTTATATGTGGCTTATCAACTTTGTGCACTTTTTAAGTTGAGTGTTTAAACGTTTCAACCACTAATTTCAACCTACAGAAGGGGTAACTTTATGTATAATCATTGGGGATGTATATCAATTTATAGACAATTGTCTTATCCCTTTAGATCCCTGAGCTCTACTCCTATTTTTCTAGCTTATATTTCTTCTCTAAAAATAGACTAAAACCTGGTCATCACCATATATGTTTTCGTCATCTTACTCGATTCTAAGAAAAACAATCATCTATTTTTTTATTTACATAAAGTTGTTGAAATCCTGTATCGCAAATTTTCAAAAATCTGCCAAATTTGCAAGAAGCCCTAAATAGAAAATAATAAAGAAGGGCTCGACAAAGATTTATTTGCAATAATGAATAGTTTCAAATGGGACACATTCACATTGAATTATCCCGTTTATAGGGTAATGTCAAAATAAAAAGATATAAAAATAATAAGATATTTGCATGCTGAAAATTAAAAAACCTATAGGTGTAATGGAATTGATTTGTAATAACCTACCCACGGGGGAGTGTCGACTCTGTCCCGAATTTTGTAGTGGGTCTTTGAAATGAGCAAATAGCTTCTGAAATATAAACACCTCCGGCTCCATACAAAAGAACATTATGCAATTTTATAAGTATCTTCGCGACTTTGGCTAGGTAGTTGTATGGATTATACATCTATACTTATACATTTCTTATAAAGCTACTAGTCAAAACTGTAATCTGAACTGGCAAACATATTTATTTGCAGTTTAACATCCGCAAAGATATATAAAAAATTTAAGACATTTCCTTAAAATTGGTACAGAAACTTATATACATAAATACATATATGTATAATATAAAAACCCTTCACATTTAGAGAGGAGACCTTTCACGCACAATACAAACAAATTTGCACAAACTAACAAGGATGAATCAATACATTTGTAGGTGGAAGAAAAAAAAATAGAGTACAAACTAAATAAGTTTTTAAAAATCCTATTACATACAAAACTTGATTTTGAAAAGTTATTAATTTTATGGAAACTTTAGATAGGTCCCATAATAGTTTTAGGCTAATATATTTTTACATTAAGGTTTTTTACTCTTCAAATAGATCTTGGTATGGGGACAAAACCACTGACTGGTTTACATAGCTTAGGACAATATTCTAATTTTAATGATATTTTTATTTATACATACCAATAAAGTATTTAAAAACAATATAAGTATAAAATTTTATAGTAAAATGCTTGTAAAGCAAAGTTTAAAAATAAATATAGAGTAAGGGAACTAACCACTTGTAGAGATATAAAAACAAGAATTACTACTCACACATACAAAAATATATACTACTGTCAGGGAGAAAGTTATATATTCCAAAAACTAATTCAAAAAAAAAAAACTATAAACCCATAGCCTCAAGAAAATAGCTTTAAACCGCCGTAGGACTAATAGCTACATTCCCTGAAATGTAAACTCAATCAGTTCAGTGGTTACCGAGATCTTAAGCTTGAGACGGACAGACAGACGAAAAGGCATTGATCTATTTTGTATTATAGATATATCTTTAGATTTATAAATTGGTATTTTAAATCTAAGTATTAGTTTTGTATTTCACTATAAGACTCTATATAGTAACACTACGTAGATAATATGTCAGCTAAAACCATTTTGATTACATAATTAAAAATTTCATTAAAAAAGATTATATCATGTCAGTTATGAATACTTTAAACTATTGTCATTTTAAGCATATATATACACTAATAAATTTTAGAGGTCTTAAGGGATAACATTTCAAATGATGTTCAACAAAATTATCCGTATATCTGGTAGGATATTATTATCAATCATATGTTTGGACACTGGTAGATTGAACCAACCAATCAACATTTATTCAAAGTATCCAAACTTAAAGCCCACGAATGAGAATTAGCGTCTATAGCCCATCCCTCCCTGGCAATTTGAAATATGCATAATTTTACATACAATTTTTAGAACCTCCTTCCCTCTCCCTAGTAGACTTGTAGTACAGAGGGCATCTGCACAAATTCGCACATAAACTTTGATTTTGCAAAAATTTTAATGCCAATAATTGTCAGGCTTTTGCCAATAAACTGGGCTGTAAAGTGCGCGGCCAAATCAAAATACAGAAACTTTTCCATGCTTTATAGTTATTCTAGATACAGTAGCGAGGGTGTTCTACAAATAGGGCTTTGTTTCAAGGCTTCAAGCCCTCGGTTTTTACAATTAATATAAATTTTAGGCATGACACACACCAAAAAAATTAACTTTTGAATAATTAGTACTCACTCCAAGGACGACCAATCTTTATTTGGTGGAGGGTGTAAAAAATTGAAAATGAAATTTTTTTTTTGGCGGGGGAAATCTTTTTACCATAGAGGCAAGGACGTTCAAGCTTTTTTATTTGGGGGGGGGGGGAGGTAAAAATAAAAATTTAAAATTTTGGGGTTCTTACGGCACTAATAAATTCATTGGGGGGGGGGGGGGAGGATCATTTGACGTCCCTGACCCATACATTGTAATTGTACTACTGAGGTAATATTTTGAAGGAGTTCAAAAATACTCCTCTTTCATGGAGATTCTTTACTCCCCCCCCCGCAACAAAAAAAATGCTTACTTATAGTTAAGCGATCTGGATGTTGTTATCCTTGTTTCATAAATCTATATTGAGTAGTAAATGGATAAATATAGTTTTATAGTATTTGCAAACTTTTTTATGGAGTCCTGTGGCCGCCAGTATACTTTTTGACATTTATAAAATCCCAATTGATTTGATTTATTATATTCTATTATTCTAATATGACGTCATTCGGGATTCTACAGCCAAAAGTTTTAAAATTTTTCTCCTCTCTTCATAAGCACTTTAAAGAGCTTAAAGAAAATCATTGTTTGAAAACTTTACAAAAAATAACGTGTGTCCTGTTTATTTTTTTACTCAAGACAATTTATTCTCTTTTACGAATAGTGTAAATTAGTATCCTTAGTATTTTTAATACCTGTATAATAGCTGTAAACCATTTATACGCATCCAACAATACATTTTGTCTTGATAATGATTATTTTTAATACTTGTATAATAGCTGTAAACCATTTATAACTTAATTAAGGGCACACGAGTCTTTATGACCAAATACATGCACGTAATTATTTTCTTAGGAAGTTTTGGGACAGTTTAGATCATTTAGGACAATGGATATAATAGAATACGTGGATATTATGACAGGGGTTATTTTGTCGTCAATTTAGGTTGCTACAATGGCCCGTATCTATTGGTCAGTAAGGTTCCTCCAGTAGGAAAGAAAGGGATGGGGAAATTAGATAATTTAGAAATTTTATCAGTGTATTCGAGAATCTTTTACATTATCCACATATTCTATAATTCTATATTTATTTTTTGCCAGATTCGTCATTAGAAGTAAAATCATAAATAACATTTTTACATGTATTTTTATCCTTAGTTAAAGGTTAGATCAGTAAAGGTTCGACAGAATAGGCTTCGCAGGGTTTGAACTCAGGGCTAAAAATATGTCTTTTCGTCCTTCGCCATTTTATTTTAAAACCTTTGTTTTTGGTCATTTTTTTAATCAAAAACTTAAAAACTGATAGCTTATTATTTAATCGTAATATCCAAATATAGAAAAAAATGAATTAATTAGATGATCCAGCTTTGAATTTCAGATTTAATAATTTATTCTTAGAATGATCCAAAGGTGTGCCATCCTTAATTATCCGAAGCCATCAACATTATTGAATTAACCCCATTTAATTTCTTAGTTACAAAGCTTTATTCTTTTAAATTATATTACCCATAAAAATACTTTATGACCATTACATTATTAGTAGCGAAGCTACTTTATAACTATGATAGGACCGTATGTCAGTTTTTATGAGGATTTTGGTTTACAAAGTACAACTCTGTATATGCATTTAAAAAAAGATTGAATTGGTGTAATCTCACATTGATGATAAACATTATAACCCTTTCTGTACATAATTCATTGAAAGAAACGGTTTAAACTGCTTATATAAACCAACCAATCAACATTTAACATTAATACCTAAAGATTTCAAACCTATTTAGATAATGTTTTTTATTAAACTTTGGGTACCAGTATAATTTACAGTCCAATGTCCTCTCCCTTCCCATTTTATCTTAGAATTATGTTGCTTTCGCTCTTTTTGGATATTATTGTTCATGTTAAAATAAAGAAATCTATTTCATGTAGATAATTAGTTTTAAGGCAATATAAAAGCTTTTATGTTTAGAATTAAACATTAAGTGCTTTTTATTTAGTTTTTATGTTGGTCTCAATTAGAAATTTTAAGTTAAAATAGATATGTATTGTATATGTTCAAACAGCGATTATTTGTTTAAGTAGTGTAGCAACAGTAGTCTGTCTGTACCGAAGGATCTCTGTAACCGCTAAACCGATATGGTTCTTCTCTACATTGCAGCTTCTCATAGGTACTGGAAAGGTTTATAACTATTTTGGAAGAGGGTACCGCCACCATCCTAAGATAAATCGCTAAAATAAAAAAAGAACCATACCAAAACTTTAAAAACTTTCTTAAAGTTGAGTGTCAAGATGATTTGATAGAAACCCCCAATGAAGACAGAACAAAAATATTCCTTTTATTCAATGAAATTATTGTGTCAATCACTAGTTTTAAAACCAATCAATCAAAATTACCAATTTGAGCCAACGAATAAGAAAAGTCGTCATAGAACTTTTGAGAACAGTGAAATTTATAGTCCAACTTCCCATCCCTTTTAGTTTTGCGGTAACAAACGGTCAGACAATTGGACAAACTCAATTATAGCGTTGCTGCGCTGATGTAAATCAATAATAATTTACAGTTACACAAATAAAAACATAAAAAAACACATATATTAACTTCTGCTAGATAAAATTTAATCTGCATTTGATAAACCACTTAAAAAGCTATTAGAAACAGAAAAATCTCCCATTAATTTGTGTGTAAATGAGTCATTTTAATCATATAACATTGTTTATGATACATTTTTATTAGGAAAGCTTTTCTACAATTAAAGTTTATTACTTTAGGTAAGGCTATGACAATTCATTTTTAAGTATGAAAGAATTATCTAATTGCCTTAAAACTTAATTTTTCTATTTTGTTATCACAATTTCTCAGAAAAAGCATTTAATTATTAATCAAATCAATTATAAATTCAAGATGTTTTAAAAATAGAACAAAAGTTAATTTGTCTACCTCTAAATAAATCTATGACCTACGCAAATGTGAATGTTTTTATCCTTGTTTTTTCCTTATTATGTACAGCAGTTTACTTTAATCAATAATTAGTGAATTCTAATTAGGGAATTTTAATATTTATGTTAGTATAATCTATTTCTAGTAGGACGAGTGATTTAAAACTTAATGAAAAATGTGTTGACTCTATTTTGTTGTTAATAAAACTATTTTTATCGATGACAATTGCAGACCAATATTTAAAACTAAATATCCTATCATATAAAGTAGTAAGAATTTTTGTTTGTCCCAAAGGATCTCGCTAACCGCTGAACCGATATTGTTCTCCTTTACAGTGAAGCTTCTTATAGGTCCTTGGAAGGTTTTAAACTTTTTTGGGGGAGGGTGTGTTCAACCCCCTCCCCCCTTAATTTTTTTTTTACTCTTTTAAAACTCAAACTTAAAATAGGATTAGGTCGACTTTTCCACCTCCTACCTTAAGTGCCCCTAGAGGCTTCTAGGGGCGTAGCCGCTAGTTTAAACTAATTTGTATAACAGAGGGTATTTTGCTAGAAAATAATGTAAAAGTATCAGGATGTCTGTTGTGTCTAAATATAGCGAACATACTTGCTAACTGCTGAACCGATATGGTTCTTCTTTACTTTGAAGCTTCTCACAGGTCCAGGGAAGTTTTCAAAATATTTTTTAGGAGAGGCAACCTCCACCCTTCCATGAAAAAATAGTTTCTACCTTTTTTTATCAAAACTTAAATTGAAATAACCTTTTTAGATAAGAATTTTGTATTCCATTTTTAATTAATGTTGATTTGCATTAAGAAAACTTCTTGATTTAATGAGTAACCAACCAAGATAAAAATGTTCCAAAGATGATATGAAAACAACCATTTAATCTGTTGTGTGTGAAATGTAATTACATAAGCTCATTATACATTATACACACTGTCTTTTTAGAACATAATAATACAGGGCAATATATATCTTTCTTCTTTTATATTGTTAAAAAGTAATTCAAAAGGTACATTATTTAAGGAATCTTAAACGATAATAATGATAAACAAAGATATCTTTTATAGATTTCATTGGCGGAAAAGTGTGAACAAATAATTTTATACAATCTAATCAATATTTAATAATAGTCCTTAAAGTTTAACACTTTAGAAACACTTATAATTTTATGAATTCGAGTAAAGCAGTGAATCTACCTAGAGAATATTTGGAAGAATGATTTGGAGAAATATTGACCCCTTTTAATGTATTTTAAAAATATTCCCTAGAAAAGAAGGACCCTGGAATTTTAAGATGTCTTATCACTACCGCTAAAATATCAAAATGGCAGATGACGAAAGATTGTGAAAATTCTCAAAATACAAGAGAATAGACAATAAACTTATGTACACTCTTAATTATAATAAACAAATTAATCCCTTCAGTAGATTAAAAATATGCAATATACAATGCACTATAAATGCATGTACGCCCCTAATTATGATAAATAAAATAGATTAATTTCATTGGTGAAAAGATTTGGCACTTAAAGTATGTACTAACCAATCAAAATATAATAAAAGTTTCTACAATTTTAAAGCCAACGAATGAGATGTGTGTGTTTTTACAAATTTATGAACAAGTACAATTATTTGTTGTTAGAGTTTAAGTGTCATAGTGGCGTTTCTGGTAGTTTTTGTGGAAGTGATATGACCCCTGAGTTTAAAACTATTTAAAAATTAAAATGTTGGCACGCGGCGTCCCTTTCTTATTTTCCCATAGTTCCACATCAAGATTAATTACGGATAAGATTCGAACCAGCAACTTTACAACTAAACGTTTTGCTATCGGTCTTAGTTGCTTATTTGACATCATGGAGGGGAAGGGGACATTGGACTGTAATTTATACAGGTTCCCAAAGTTTTATGAAAAAATTTTCATCTTTAGGAATTAAAAGTTTTTGAATCTTGATTTTGTTGGATAAACTTTTGCACCAATAATTTTAATCTACAAAAGGGATAATTTTGTTTAAAATAATTGAAGGGTATGATTCACATTATAAAATTGCATTGATAAAGATTATCTTACATATAAAAAATGAATAAATTAAAGGTTTCATGTTATTTTGATTTTTAAACTTAGAAATAAAATGACAGTGGTTATAATTCCGTCGCCCCTCTAAAACTTGATCGTGAAATCTTTGGGTTTCATTAGTACAGAAGGATAGACAATCCCTCAGTTAAACAAGGATAAAATAATTCTAAATAGAGTAGCAAATTAGACTTACAGATCTATGTAGTATAGAAGATTTATATGTTTAAAAAAAGATCATTTCGTTGTTTTCTCTCAAAGTGTCTGGTCGAACAAAATACCATCGCCTATCTTTTATCTTGAAAATAAATAATTAGTGGATTTTTTTCATTTTTTTGTTTATTTATTTAGGTAAGATTAGGTAAAAGTTAGGCATAGGTAAAAAAAACTCCCCTCATCTTTAAAAAATATGGGGGGGGGGGCCGGGGGGGGTGGTGGTTCTGTGCTTAATAGAAACTTTTATGAAAATGTAAAATATTACCTCTAGAGATGCTACGCCAATAAAACTAACTCTCTGTTTATAAAATGTGCTAACAAACATTTTCTTTCCCCCTTACAACCAAAAAAAAATCCTTGAAACCTTTCCATTTCACCAACCGATTAAAATGGTGTTTCTATAATGTGCTATTTTTTTACTTTCATTATTTTTTAGACTCTACTTATTTGTACAACCAATCAAGATTTAAACGATATCCTCAAAATTTAACAAATGCAAAAAAGTATAACTTAATTCTTTTGGAATCAATAATCTAGAAACAACACAATGTCCTTTCCCTTCTTGCAAGGACTAAAGGTCGAATATTACTCCATGAAATAAAAGCTTCCAACAGTTTTCTTGTGGTTTTTAACAAACACTAACTTTTAAAATCCCCTAAAAATCATTGAATAAAACACCACCACCTACTAAACATTTTCCCAACATCAAGCAAAAAAGGATCATTTATAGACCTTTTATTGGTAGATATTGTACTTTTTAAAACTTGATAATATAATTATATATTAACAAATTAAGTCATAAGATTTAATTTTAAGTAGTTACAATTAAGTTCCTCTTTTCTGAAATCTTCATACTTGTCTAGATATGGTTTAAGGGTTTTTTTAAGGATTTTTTGGAACAATTTGTTCCAGATAAATAGTCTCTGATTTCTTATTGAACAGGGCAAACACTTTGCTTATCTATACACAACACTAGTCTATGATAAAACAGTAGGGTATCCTAATAGTAGCTGGAGCTGTTAGGTACTTTTATCATTTCAATCATTATGAGACCATTACTAAATTTCCCCTTGGTTAAAAGTGATAAACAAAAGAGTAAAAGGGTTTTGGACTTTTTGGTATTAGGCTAAATTTTATTAGTTATTATTTTTTTAAAAGGCTGATATTCTATAATTGGGAATTGTACCTTTTCATCCCAAATATTCCTACAACAATGCCATTTCTTTAGAATAAGAGCAACATTTATAAACGAAAAGTATAAAAAATTCTTTCCACGTTTGGTCATCATAATGGATGATTAAATCTAAGGATAAAGTTAGCGTATTTTAGACCAGTTTTTAAACAATAATAACAATATAAGATATATGATTAAGAATACTTAGAAAATCTAATCCCTTTAGAAAGAAATCAAACATCTCTTTAGCTCTGCAAGATTTGCCTTAACAATATTTGTAATGCTCATTTAAACAACATTGGTTATGACAATTTAAATTTATGAATAGTTCACCCAGCAGGGTTAAATATGAGAAATTTTCAATTTAGATGTTTAGCTATAAAAGTATAAGCAATTTTCTAATCGTTTAATGGTCACCTAACATTGGGTGTTTTTACTCACAAAGGATCCCACTAAAAGTTATAGAAAAACTGGCTAATATTTGATGTGTCCAAAATATCCCAAAAATTGTTCCACTTAAATAGTCACATATATCAACAATTGGGCGGAAAATCATTGAACCAACTTGTTAATATGAGGGAGATTAGTCCTAACTTTTGACCTAATTTTCAGTTTATCATTAAAACAAACCAAAATTAGTAAGAAAAAAATTTTCTTGTTTAGTTTTATTGTTAAAAGTTTATTTGTTATTAAGTTTCAATATAAAAATTTTGAAATTAAAGTTTTTTATCTCAAAATTTTATATTAAAGAGGAGAATGTTATTATTGTTCTAATGGAATTTATTGCAAAATAATCTATTTAAAAGTTAAAGTTAGTTTGGAGATAAAAAGTGAAAAATCAAATTGTTATTGCAAATTTATAAAGAATTTTAGTATAAATGAAGCATATTGCTTGGTGGAAATTAGATTTTACAATCTTTCAAGTTAGAACAACTTAATTATGATTAAGAATATAGCTGACAGTGTTGATGTAGGAACCATCTGGATGTCCTGTTTGGAACTCTGTGCATGCCCCAGCCTGGTCAAATCAGAACAATTATCATTTTACTGTTGATAAAGTTTGTGAATTGCAGAGAAAAGATGTTATAAATAAAAATCCTTGTCTTTCAGCTGTCAAATAGCTTGTAAAATCACAACAACAGACTGAATTACATCAAATGTTTTATTTTAATGAAAAAAAGGAGTTTATTCAAATTTTCTAATATTAGAGTTTGACAGTAAATAGTTGTTCATTCCTGTTCATTGTTTCTCTGATATGTATCAGAGTTGATGGACCAAGTCATCACGCCTCCATATTGGTTAGCTGCTACTGCTTCAGCTGCTGTGATAGTTTTCTGCATACTACAATCTCTGTAAAGAATTTGACCCCAGACTATCTTATGCTTGGGAATACCCATTTCAATCAAATCATCGACATAATCTTGTGTACCTAAAATTATTTATAATTTTATAATGATTGATTAAGCTCTGATGTTTGGAATATCTCTAATCATGCGATATGATTTTCCATTCATTGGTTCATATGATGAAACAAATGGTTACTTTGTTAAAACTTATATTTTGCTAAGTTATCTTATCAATCATAGTTATAAAGTAACAGAATGTGTGTTTTTCTATGTGTCCATACTGAAATATCTCGCTAACCGCTGAACCAATCAGGTTCTCCTTTACATTTTAGCTTCTCATAGGTCCCGGGAAGGTTTATAACTATTTTGGGGGAGGGTACCACCACCATCATCACATTTTTTTTACTCAGAGACTTCAACGCAACATTGATGGGTATTGTAGAGACTTGAACGCAACTTAATTAGGTATCGTAGAAAAGTTACATATATTATTTTTTTTTTAAACCAAACATTTAAAGTGCCACTAGAGGCCTCTAGGGGCGTAGCTGCTTGTTTTATATAATTAAGTAAGGGATAAAATGTTACAAATTTTTCTTAAGTTTACCTTGACTCATTGAAACATAATCCAAGTACTCAATTGACTCGCTGATTACTTTAGAGTATGTACGACTCAAAGGGGCATAGGGGAATGTGTAAGATATAATTTTATTGGGCATCAAAGTTCTAAATCTTTCAATAAGATAAATTTGTTTGTTAACATAGGAGCAATCTATCCAACTTCCACAGTCCCTGACAGTTGTAAGATCAACTCCATCAAGATTATATTCATCAACCAGGCTGACAATCCTCATCACCAGTTGTTCAAGAGTGTCTAAGATTTAAGTCAATTAAAATATTTATGCAATTTTGTTTTAGTTGTGAGTGTCCTCTTGTGTACAGTTAAATCATAAAATTTCAGTACAAAAAAGGCAGTAAATATTTGTCTAGGAATTGAACAGATTTCTTTCAGTCTCACCTTTAAATCTAAATTGTGTTAATCAAAATACTGTACAGCTAGGTAATCCATTATAGGATTGTACTCTTAGGTGAAAAAATATTTATCATTAATTCCTGAGTGCACTCCATCTCCAGGATTACCATAATTTTCACCACCAAAAGCCATTTTGACAAAACCACCAGCAGCATGAATTAACTTTACAGCCTCATGTAATGCAGCACTGTCCTTCATAACAAATCCTGTTTTGTCACAAAGTTGTACTTGTTCACGGGTAGGCTAAAAAAATTCCAGGTTTTTGAAAATACCCATTTAAGCGGATTGCACAGCCTTAAAGTCACATGTCTTGGTATGCTGGAAAAAGTAAAAATCAAATTTTATTTTGGGGGCTATTTGAGAAAATCCGCAAAATATTTTTTTTTCATTTTCGCCTAAAATTCTCTAAAAATAAGGTAAAAAATGTTTGGGTAGGCTTTTTAAAACTGTTATTGCTCAGCCCATAGTTATCCTAAAAAAAAATGTTAGACATACCAATGGAAAGCTTATCTCCTCTAGTTTTCAAATTGACAAACATTTTAACGTGCATTGTATGGTTTTGTATCTATTATGCTAAATGTAAAGAGTATAATCAAATTCATTAAATACATGTTTCTTTCAAAGAAATTTCTTTTGAAGTAAAATTACTATCAACAAATCAAAATGTTTTTTAAATCTCCAACAAAAATAGATGTTAAATCTTTACAACAAAGTACAACTAGATGCCTGAAGTAATACAATCTGATGAAGCAACACATTCCCATTCAGTTAGTACCTTCATCCAAATGATAGTATTACTACTAAGTAAAGATATATATGGAATTAAACCTGAAAAATGGAAATTATGCAACTCCAATTGAAGAATTTCTACATCTTCATATGATTTTTAAAAATTTGTCTGCTAAAGTTTATTTGCTAAATTCATATGCAATTTGTAATATTAGCTCCTTATGGTATCATTTCCAAAGGCTAATGCAATTTTGATCTTAATTATTTGCATGATAATTTGAAATTTAAAAACATTATGACAAAGATTATAATAATGTTTTAGCAATCAAAGCTATTCAAGTTTTTTGTATTTTTATTATTAATAACAATCATTTCCTTAGGATCAGCAAAAGCAAGGTTGACAATGTTGACACCTCTTGTAGATCCTGAATTAACAATTTATTCATACTTTTCAGATTTTATGATTATTTAAAACTCTGAAATCTCTAAAGGATGAAAGATTTTCAAAATCAACAAAATGATTTTTCATTAAAATGAATAGTGTATGAATACAATCCTATTGGAGAGACTGGTAGAGCAGAAAGATTGGCTCCATAGTTTCCAGGACTATCCCAAGATTCCCAATAGGTTTCTACATGTGGCTTAGCAATCCTGATATAAATATTAATATTTCTCGTATTAATTCAAAACCGATTGATATCTAGTGGATTAGAACCAGTTCTCATCCATACAAAATAACTATGTCTAGCAAGCATCATATTAGATTTAGTTTTCTACAAATATAAAAATGTACATTCATAAGTTGAAACCAGTTTTTTTAGCCTAGAGATGCTGAAGGCTAAATCTTATAATTGTACATTTTATATCTGTAGAAAGCTGAAAAAACTATTACAGTATTTTCATTCAAAGAGTACTTACCCAAATTAGTCCTAGAATTAAAGAAGCAAATAATCTATTGTAATAAGAGCTACAAGAATTGTTAAAATTTGCAGAGTTTGTAAATATAACAAAACTAATTACTATTCACTTTTATTTATTTTGTTTTAGTATCCAATAAACGCAAGTTGCTAGAATAAAGTTATAAATAAATGCAGATGAATAATTTTAAAAAATTACAAAGTCAATAAATCTTGAACTACTTTATTTATTATGTTTAATTACCTAGTTACTGGGTCAAATAAACCACTGCATGACAAAATAACACAGGATATGAAGCTGACAAATAAAATCAACTTCATTATCTCAAAGACTGTACACAACTTACCTAGTTTATTAATTCATTTTTTTATATAAATTATCTTATCTCATAAACAAATAATTAAGGATATCACATCAGGTACTACGTCCAACCCTAGGCATGTTAAACAGTACCATAAGAAATAAAATATATAAATGATTTATTTGCTGCTATGTCTGGTACATAATATTAATAGGAAGAGTAGGGGGAATGCATCATCCTAAAGCAGTCACTCATATATTGTGTTGAATAATTACACTTTGAACGGCAGTTTAAATTTAAACTTTAGTTATTTCTAGCCTTTTTAAATAAACAGATAATGGTGACATTTACCACAATAAACAGCGAGATTAATGATAATTTGAAATAAGAGAGATAATGTTTGTATCATTCAATGTTGTCATCCTTATCATATGTATAAAGAACTCTATTCAATTAAAACAAAAATTACAAGGATATAGAATTATAGTTTCTTTATTTGTTTAGCTTATACAAAATATGATTCAGCTTATTGAAATACATAGTTAAGAATTGAACATGGAACACTAAAAGACCAATCAATCATGATTAAGAATATAACTAATAGAGTTGATGAAGGCTGCATCTGGATGACCTGTCTGATAGTCTGTACATGCTCCAGCCTAAATAATTTCAAACAACATAAATACGATTTTCATATTAAATGATATTAATAAAATTTGGACAAAAAATATTTTCAAAACAAAAAAAAACTAATTTCCAGTTTAGTTTTATAAAATTTGAATCAAAATTAAATGTTGTTCATTCCTCATCATTGTTCCTCTGATATGTATCAGAATTAAGAGACCAAGTCATCATTCCACCCAAGTTGTTTGCTTTCACAAACCTTGCTGCAGCTACTGTGAACTCTAAATTGCAGGCATCATAATCATGCCCATGGCTCCATGTCAGAATATGTCCCCAAACTATCTTGTAGTTGGGAACTTTCATATCAATCAAGCTTTGTACATCAGATAATTCTCCTAAGATGAAATAAAAGATGACAACATCCACATATAGCCAAGCTCTTAAATGGAATATGAAAGGAAATAAGATACTTAACAGACAGACAGACATAGTAAATGAGTGGTCATATGAATCTTTATATAAATTTCAGAAGTTTGTATTTAATAATAACTTTTAAAAAATTGTATTTAGAGTATTACTGAAAGACTGACAGACACTATGATTTATAGAGTAGTCATGGTCAGCAAATAGGTGCTAATCCTAACCCAAAAACAATCCTCATAACTAGAAAAGCAGCTAAGTAATTTCCTAGCCAGTACTTTTAATAAATTACCATGACTAATAGACACATAATCCAGATTGTCAATAGATTGAGTAATTACTTTGGAGTATGTAGGATTGTTTGGAAAGGAGGGGAAGGTATATGAGATAATTTTGTATGGCATCAAAGTTCTTAGTCGTTCAATCATATAAATTTGGTTGTCTGTATAGGGACAAGGTGTATTAGAACTACAAGAGTTGATAGTTGTTATGTCAACTCCATCAAGATTGTATTCTTCAACAAGGCTAAAAATTCTTTCCACCAGTTGTTTTACATCATCTGAATTAATTATATTAAAAATTTTTTTTTATGTTATTCATACTTTGAACTTTTTAGGTCTTAGTAGCCGCACATGAGCCATATTTAAGCTGACTTTCTAAACCAGTAATTGTTCTTTAACAATTTAATAAGTTTCTATATAAACAAATAATTTCTAAAGTCAAACTGCTAATTTTCATTTTGCTAACAGTTGGATGTGACACAACTGTGGAGTAGTGCTAAGATTTGAATATTGTAAATTTCTAATAAATCTGTATTAGCTTAAAAATTATTATTTTCAATTATTCCTGTTGTTAGGCCTTCCCCAGGGTTTCCGTAGGTCTCTCCACCAAAAGCCATTTTAACAAAACCTCCAGCAGCATGAATTGCCTTTATAGCTTCATGCAAAGCAGCACTGTCACTCATTTCAAATCCTTATATTTAATTTGTACTATAATAAGGATAACTATTAACTATTAAGAATGAGAAAACAATAGATGATGAGAAGTAGAAAAAATTGTTTTAAAAAAGAGGGAATTAAGTTAATTTGAACATACCTTAATTGAAATTTAGATACGTTACTAAATAATATATAGTATGTTGTTTTTTAAAGAGACGAAAAGTTAAATATTATTTTAAGAATCTTCAAATAGCAAAATATAATTACATTCCAACCAAATAAGTAATGAAGCATAATATGAAAGCGACTAAAATGAGTCATGAAGCAGTCTGAGTGCCTATTTTTTTTAATGTTAAGGGAATATACAAAAGAAAATCAAACCATAATATTTTGTAGTCCTTTGGTAAGTCCAACCCTAGAAAGACAGATAAACCTTAGAAATAGAGTATCTTGCACTATTCAATATTTGTAATATTCTTTTACAAAATTATGCCTGAAGTTATGCAATCAGGAGATGCCATGCAGTCCCATTCAGTCACCACCTAAAGATTAAAATTTTAATTTTATCAAAACATATTATGTATTAACAGAGATCCTTAAAATCTTTATAATTAAATGAAACTGTTTTTAAACTATTTTTAAAAGGTATATTAAAAATATACTTTGACATCTGTAGAATCATACTGCAAAGCCAAAAATGAGAACAATTGCCCACATCAATTTTTATTAGGATTTTAAAGTTTATTTTTTACTATGGATTAAATAATTTTTACTGAATTGTGATGTTTCTTCCCTTTGTAGGTAAAATACTCAGCTTTTAGAGTGTCTTGCTTCGTAATTATTGTATGCTAGTATACAGTAAGGTTAGGTCTTTTGATTTTATCTATCAATACTAATTAAAAATTAATTCTTTACAATATATCAATGAATTAACATAAAAATGTTTCATGTTTATTATACATTAAAACAAATAAAAAGTGGCTGTAGAGGGTTAAATAAATTAAGATGACAACAAATGTTTATGCAATACAACAAATTTATTTTTGTCACATATACAAATATGATATAAAATAAGATTATTCAAACATATTTTTTAAAATTTTTTAAAAAGTATGTATCTTTTATGAGTAGGGGTTTCATTCTTTTCATTTTTATTAAATAAAATTATTTAACTACGTTTGAAATAAGTCACTTTGTGAAAACACTCTTTCGGAAATTCTAATTTCTAATTGGTTTAAATTCAGCATTATGTTTTTTATTGTATTATGTCAGATTTTTCAATGAAATTAATTGTTTTAGAAAAAAAATTATTTCCATTGAACAGAGTAATGTTTTTTTTATTGTATCAGTATAAAGTGAATTATATAAAATTGTTCACTAAGTTACAATATTACACGAAGTAAAAAAAGACCCTTTGATCTGGTAAAAATGACCAGAGCAACAGTAAAAATTAATTTTTAAATCCCCCCAAAAAAGTTTATTGGGGACTTAATTCAAATTTGGGCTCTGCAGTCTGATTCTATAGGTGTCCTAGTATATTTTTGACCCCCCATTCAAAAATAGTTTAAAAACAGTTGAATTATGCGGTTTTTATTCCAATGAGGAATGCAGATTTTTGCAAAATTGTAAGTGAAAAATTATTTAAAATCACTTCTCTGTAATTGTAATTGTAATTAAATCTTATGTAAATTTCAAGTTGATTAACAATGCTGAATCAAAACCCCTGCACTGATTACATGCTTCATAGCATCCAATATCCTTATAATAAAGGATCTCTGTCTGTGAGATTTTGGAATTATTTTTTGATAAAATTATTTTCCTGTGTATCAGCAAAAGCAAGATTGACAACATTAACACCACTCAGAGATCCTGTAAAGTCAATTGGTTCATACACAAGTATTATAATTTCTGAAATATCTGACTTAAAATAATTCATTAAACAATTTAAATCTCAATATGTCAAGTAGATATTAAGATTTAATGTGGTTTTTATAATGGAAAATAAAATATATAGAACCCCCCCCCCACTGACCATTAAGGGTTCGAACAAATGTTTAATAATTTTAATATTTCTAAAAAATCTATTAGCATTATGCATCAATTCAATCCTATGGGAGAGATAGGTAGAGCTGACAGGTTAGCTGCATAGTTTCCAGGAAGGTCCCAGGATTCCCAGTAGGATTCCACGTGAGGCTTATTAATCCTAAATGTATTTAAATTATCAACTTTGCAGTTAAGTTTGTTCCGATGAATGTATTTTGCTGTTTCTATTTATAGGATACAAATAATTATTTATTAGCCACAATTTAATTAGGATTATACAAATCACCCTTAAAAACATAAATTGCACTTGGTTTTCCCTATTTACAGGGTGGGGCAAATAAGACCGGTCAAACTTTAAACGGCCATAGCGCCAAAACTACTTGACCAACCAGGACGTTTGACCCCACTATAAAAAGCTTAGGTAATTACCTTTTAGCACAAAACAAATTTTGGACGAAGATGGGCTCGTACTCCGAGCTGGCCGCGCTTATGTTCAACAAGGCAGATTCGAAATGCGCCGGAAGAATAATCTGGATTCTCGACTAGGGCCCACTAAATCGGATCTCAGCCCATCTGTAGATGAGGTAGAGTTATGTAACTTGCTGGGGATATTGGTAGATACATAAATAAGACACTAGAAAAGACTAGAGATCTCTATCTAAAGTGGCTTGGCTGTAGTACTCCGGCAAAGTGAAAGGGGCAGATTTTAAGATGTCAAAATTTGTGTGAAATCGTGAAAATTTCTCGGTTCTCGACGTTAGAGACCCATATGGAACTTAAATACTCATTTTAGACTATGGATTGCGCTGACAACCCTAGCTGAATCTTCATGCCATTTCCAAAAAGGTATAGAGCGTCGTTCCAGATCAACTGTGGTCCAAATAAGAGCCTCCATGTCAAAGGGTAGCATTAAAGTTAGGTGAATTTGGATCCTGCGGTTACTTACGATCCTAAGAAAATGGGGCCTCCCAGAAGCCCGATCTTAATTCAATGGACTTTTAAGCCTGGGGCTACTTTGAAGCATGCACCAATAGACGTGCCTTTACATTAAAGACCTCCCTCATTGCCACCATCAAGGAGAAATTCGCCAGCTTGGACAGGGACATGGAGACCAGGGCCTGCGGGCGGTTCAGGGGGCGGGTGAAGGCGGTGATTGAGGCTGGCGGCGATTTTATTGAAAAATCTAATAGTTATATACCTATTTTGCTTGCCAGTTTTTAAAATTCAATAAAATCTTTAAAATTGACGATTTTATGTTTATTTGTTTAGAAGTTAGAATTTGTCCGGTCTTATTTGCCCCACCTTGTATAACAATAAGAATTGTACAGAAAACAAGGAAGACAACAATGCTCAACGAGGTGGGTTTGAGTGAGCTTTGGGGTGGGCATTTTTTTCACTTTAAGCGTTGTGTGATATTTTTAACATCCCCATTCTGCACGCCTATGCTTTTAAAAAAACGTTAAAATATTAATTTAAAATCATAGCCTAGAGCATCAACATTTAAAACAACCTTAAAAATGTAATAGAATATCTAAGCTCAAGCGATGTTTTGCCAACGACATTGCTGTAACCAAATTAGGAAAAGAAACTAATTTTCAGTTCAACTAAAACAAATCTTACAGCATAAGTTAATAAATATAATCAATATATATACTTTTAACAGTTATAACTTATAAATCTATCCGAACCATAACATTTATAAATTAGTAACTACTGCTGCTTCATAACGGAATATATTTCATTATCAATCGCATCTCTTGTAGAAGTGAATCAAGCAATATTAGCATGGTCGTTTCAGACTATATATCAAGTATACCTAATCTATACTGGACTCATATGGTTACAAGAATAACTTTTAAAACTACCTGGTCACAGGATCAAAAAGTGCTTTGCATGGCAGAATTGAGAAGCTTAAAAAGCTAAACAATATAATCAACTTCATAATTTTAGTGTAAACTTACTATTTAATTTTTTTTCTTCCATATTTATACATACCTTATCTTCAAGATTTTAATGCAAACATCAAATATTTAATTATTCAAGCCTAGGGCCAGAAGCGTGGCGCAGGGGGGGTGTAGTCACCTCTTTGGCAGACTTAGGGAGTTGTTTACAGTGGTCCAAACTCTAAAGTTCAAACCTACCTAAAAAAGTCAAGGATGGTGTCAAGTTGAAAAAAGAAATACCCCCTTGCAATATCATATGCACGCCACTACCCTAGGATATAAAATAACAAAAATAAAGATAAGGCCTTTTATCAATATTTACATAAGACTTATCATAGGCTAGAAAGAAACTTCACAAAAGCAATTACTTTAGTTATTTTCATTTTTTTTTATTTTTCGATTATATTATAAGTTGTTTTACTTACATTATATACATGAAGAAGTCAAATCCTTCTAACATTTATGAGATGTGTTAAAAAAATTAAAAAACGCTTTTTGTCTTTGAGTATATTGATAAAGTAGGGGGTTGTATCTATCTCCCCTCTCTCTCTCTGTATATATATATCTATCTATATATCTATCTATCTCTATCTAGATATCTATCTATCTATATATATATCTCTCTATGTCTCATTAACTTGAAAAGACTCAATTAAAAAGAGAGCAGCACATGACATAATTGCCCTAAGGTTTTAAAACCAAATGTTTAAACCAATTTTACCTCATGAAAACATTATCTCAATTGTTCAGCTAATGATGGTGAAAATTGGTTTTTGGTTTTTGGATTTAAATATAGTAAAAAGGTGTTTATACAAAAAAAATTTATTCTTTGCTAAAAACTATTATCCATAATTACTCTAATCTGATTTAATCTTAGTTTGATTTTATTTCATATAAACAGGAATAGAAAAACGCAAAAATAAATACATCATTTTAAAAATTTAATTTCCTTATACAAAAACTTAGATAAGGCTTGTTTGTCTTCTTCTGTTAGTTGAAAAAACTATATGTATTTTTTTATCTCTAAATTATCAAAAAGTGGCTAACTCAGTTTGAAATAAAATAAATTTTGGTAAAAAATATTTTGCATTGTATGTACACCCTTTTGACTTTACTAATTGTTAAAAAGAGGGCAAGCTAGCTTTATAACATAGGTGAGTTAGTCCACTGAAAAGGTGTACTTAAAAAAATTAAACTTTTCAACTTTTAAAAAATATCTGTTATAAAATGCAAATATCTTCATGCTAAACTTTCATTTTGAAAGCACTTTTTACTTATTTTTTTGTCATTTATACTTTTTATAAAAAAAGAAAACACAGTAATTAATTTGTTATTTTTTGTATCACCTTCATATTGTATGGTAGATATAATTATTTCATGGCACAGGTGCTTTTATATCACTAATATTTTTATCTTGCATCTAGGATTTAAAATTCAATATTTGCTTTATTACTATTCTTTTCCACAATGTCATCTAATAATAGCTTAAAACTTGCTCTTACTCAAAAAAAAGTCCAGTAATTTCATTGATCCTATTTTGATACCTAATGTTTGTGCCTAGCATCAATGGGTTCTTTTTCAAAATGAGAAAAGAGATGGCTGAAAAATAGCCTAAACCCATATCAAGATTCAAATTTTAAGAAAATGGACTAAAACCATACCCTTTTAGTACTATCCAAGATCTTAAAGGAAAAATAAAAACACTTTAAGACTTTATAGACTAGAATAACCGAAAATACTGGATAGGAAAAACATTAAAATTTACGTATTTTAATGATAAGATTAAAGCAGGACTGAATTAAAACATTAATATGATAATTTCTCCAATCATAATGATGTTAAATTCATACGAGGGATCGATAATTATTTATTTTATAGCAAGGCAGATGTAAATATGCTCATTGGTTTGGTCTAAAATAATAATATATATTCTATTTTTTAGAGTATTTTAATATTAAAATTAAATTCAAATATCAAAATTAATTATCATTTCATGAAGTGTTTTAAACATGTTTACGAGAAATAAATGAACACAGTCAATAACGTATATGTTTTACTAGCGCACAACCCTAGCAGATAGGGGCTCTGTATTTAAAGATGGTGAAGGGGACACAAAAATAACCTAAAATCATCCTAAGATTCCAATCTTTAAATGTAATATCCCTAAACCACCACTGGAAGCTATTTGAAGCTTCCTTAAAATTAAAAACTCAATTGGTTCAGTAGTTATTGAATTAAATATTAAGCTAAAGACAAAAAACTTTAATAATATTTGCTTCGCTCAAATGAAAAATAAACATAGCTTAAAAATATCGTATGAAAACATGGAGAACCAAATCTTTTCACTTGTCCGCGAGATCTTGAGCTACAGACAAAATAAAATTTACTACTTTATATAATAGGAATAGTAATTATGGATTAATGTTTTTATCCTCCTATCATTTTAATTGGAGTTAATTGACTTCAGACCAAATGTTGTGTTTAAAATATATAGTTCTTTCTATAACAAAAGGTTTAGGTAGCAAATTTTGGAATAAGTTATTACAATTGAATAACATTTTTTTTAACTTTAGTGGCGTACACAGGGATTTCCAGTGCCGTAAAAAGAAAATGTTTAACATTTCTAAATTGCTAAAACTAAGCAATGTATAATTTGTTAAAATAAAGGGCATTTTATTGTGTTCTCAAGTAAGGTTATAACAGGGACCTTAAGGGATCAGACAATGGGTGATAAATTGATGTACCTCCTTAATGATGATGAACAATATCATCCTTATTGTAGAACAAAATCATCAGTTGCAAAGATTGAACTTTGCTATTTAGAACAAACAAATCAAGTTTTGATGAAATTACTTAAGTTTTTGCCTTTCAACTTTGCATTGATAATCTTTATAGCGTAGTTTCTTTATAATTATACTATTTCAGTAAAACTAGCTATAAGCTTTTTAATACTGCGATACTAATGAACACATTTGTACTTGTGTCTAAATTTACGTAAAATTACCCAAAAACACAACAAACTAAATTTTATGTTTTCTACAGGAAATTATGTAATAATGTATGGGAAATTATAAAAATTAAAAAGAAATAATCAGTATGCTTCTTTAAAACTGCCAATTACATATTTTTATAGATCTTTTATATTTTTATAAAATGATTATATAGTAGATATTAGTTTCTTTTAGTATTTGCTAATGTTTAGACTAATGTCGACGTAAATACAATTAGTAGACTATATAACATGAAAATATGCACTATGTATATTTATTTAGAAAACTACAAAAGTTTTTATCCTTTCATAAAAGCAACAGGAAGTTTTGAGTCCTTTGTCTGTCTTTGTGTACCAAAGGATCTTGCTGACCGCTCAACCGATATGGTTTTCTTTCGCAGTGAAGCTTCACATAGGTCCAAGAAAGGTGTGTAACTAATTGCGAAAAAAATCACATATCCCAAATTTTTTTAAAGGCCTCTAGGAGATATGTCACAGAAAAAAAAGGACTTTGAACAAGAAAAAATAACTTGCAAGGGAAATCTATTAAAACCAACCCCCAAAAAGAAAATGAGTTTTATTTTCGCGACTTTGTTCGATATCCTGGGAACTAATAAAACTGTTGAAACTAATATTCATGTCCAGCTGTGATTAAAAGTTACATGAAGACAACAAAAAAAAGTACTGATGCAATAACTTGATAAATAAAATATACTAACATTGCTACAAAATTCCCTACAATCCTTATAATAAAGTAACAAGATGTTTGTTTGTCTTTTTTACCGAAGGATCTCGCTAACCAATAACCGATATGATTCTCCTTTACAGAGTAGCTCCTCATAGATCCTGGGAAGGTTTATAATTACTTTGGGGAGGGTTCCGCCACCCTCCCAAAATAAATAATCCCTAGAAAAATTCCCCCACAAAAAAATCACTCGATGTAATTTTGTATCAACTTTTTATGAAAAAATGATAAAATAAGGTCTTTGAAGTTTGATATCCTACTGAGAGTTCACAGAAAATTTTCACAAAAATGAAAAATTTTATATTGTTGATATCTATATAATACAGATTTAATCTTTCATTGTGACTTATTGTTATGTAATATGCTATAGGATGAATTTTGGTAAAAAATAGTTTTTTTTGTGTATTTAGTAATTTTACATGTTATTAATTTGTTGAATTTTAAATCTTTTATTAATTCAATGGACTAAATTATTACCTGTAAAATAGCATTCGGAAATAGCGAAGCTACTTTACAGTATAATTATTTTGTCCGTCCGTCCGGCAGGCAGTTTTTCAGTATGTAAGAGGTATATATAATTTTGATTATATATTTTTAATATAGATAGGGCAACTAGCATTTAATTTTCTTTTGATAGATTCTTTGATTTTAAAAATTTCCTAAAATAAACCGTAATTGGAGCACTTTATTAACTTATTATTACTTCGATACGTATGGATATAAAAGTCCTTTTTAATTACTGAATAAAATGTTTACAGTAAGTAATAATTTTCATATGAAAAGCCATTATGAATAAATACTTCTCATAAATGAAATAAATCCAAATCATAGATCTTTTCATGAAATATTTTACACTGGGAATCTACTTAACTTTTACTACTAAGGTCTATGCGACCTATATATTATTATATTTGGTGTCTTTAAACTAGAATCATTATCTACAAAGTTAGATATTAATTATTTATTGTATCGTAAAATAGACAGATTTCCAAGGATATTAAAATAGTATATTAAAATTAAAACAAATTGTGAGGCCAAAGTCCCAGGCTGTTAAAACTGATATTATTTTATTATTCGTGGAAAATTGTCTGTAAGACGATGCTGTAATTAATATGTCGGTATGGCTATAACCCGTCATAATCAGCAGATATTAATCGGGCCGGTTCGAAGACATACTTTAAAAATCTTTATAAAGTTCACTCTTTTCAACGAATAATTTTATTCTATTTATGAAGTAATTTGGTTATTTGTTATTATTATTGGGGATATATATTAATTTATTGTCCATTGTCTTATCCCTTAAGATCCCTGCTAGCTACTAACTACATGTTCTAAACCAATGAAGACAAAAATACTTATGTACTGACTAACGTCAATCATAGTACAGCCGCGCTACTTAAAAGAATGGCTATAACATAAAATATATATTATGTCAGCTGTAAAAACAAACAATTCAACTGACCCCCCCATATATGTAGCTACCAATTGCCCCTTGTAAAAAGTAAATTTGCTATTCAAAATACTATTTTCATAGGCGGACGATTAAACTATTGTTCAACAAAAGTATGGGAAAAGAAAAAGATAATGTATGATAGACCAATCAAGGGTTTTGCATTCTTCAAATGATAAATTTATGTATGTACATCTACAATGATGATATAAAAAGTACCCCATCAATAGTTTAAAAATAAGTTTGGAACCAACTAATCACAAATCAATATAAGTTTTTAGACCAATGAATAATGTTGTTATAAAAATTTGAGTACCAGTGTAATTTACAGTCCAATGTCCCCTCCCGCCCTGGGGTAAGGCTCTATGTTAACTCTATTAGTATGAAAGCTATATAAGTACAGATAAGGGGTAAGGCTCTATGTTAACTCTATTAGTATGAAAGCTATATAAGTACAGATAAGGGGTAAGGCTCTATGTTAACTCTATTAGTATGAAAGCTATATAAGTACAGATAAGGGGTAAGGCTCTATGTTAATTCTAATAGTATGTAAGCTATAAGTACAGATAAGGGGAAGACTCTATGTTAATTCTAATAATATATAAGCTATATAAGTACAGATAAGGGATAAGGCTCTATGTTAACTCTATTAGTATGAAAGCTATATAAGTACAGATAAGGGGTAAGGCTCTATGTTAATTATAATAGTATGTAAGCTATAAGTACAGGTAAGGGGTGAGGCTGTATGTTAATTCTAATAGTATGTAAGGTATAGGTGCAGATAAGGGGTGAGGCTATATGTTAATTCTAATAGTATGTAAGGTATAAGTACAGATCTCTCTGGGAAAATTGTTTTTGATCCTAAATGAGCTGTAAAAGAGTGAACAATAGAAAGTGTTAAATCCTATTCTTATTTTAGTAGTGAAGCTACTCTAGTGTTCCAATTGACTGTCTGTCCAACCGTTTTCACATTTTCTACTATACAACTATTTATTAAAACCAGATTTGTTAGTCTGTATTCGTGGAAAATTGTCTGTAATACGATGCTTTTTCATTATGACTTAGAAACAGTTCTAATCCAGCAGATATTAATCGGTTTCGAAGCCACAGTGAAAAAAATGATTTTCTCAGCTGCTATATAATGTAGGCTTTTAACATTATTTAAAAGCATTCCCCTGACCAATAAGCATCTACTTTTCAGACAACTTTGTCTGTCTTACGGTTTGGATATTCTAGATACTACATAATTAACCTTTTTTCAATTTCTTTGCTTTGTTATTATGGATGTTATCATCCTTGTTTCTGTCTGTAGTATCGTTCTGACTAACATACATTATATACAAGTATTGCAAATTCTACATAAAGTAACTTATATAAGAATAGTTCTGCTAATTTTTTGGCTCTTATTATCAATATTGGAATAATGTTACTCGCAGAAAGGGGGGGGGGGGGTATTAGACAGTAAATTACACTGGTACCCAAAGTTTGACAATTACGTTGTCTAATTCGTTTACTAGAAAACTTTGGAAACTTAATTGGATGGTTCCAAACTTTTACACCAATCATTTTAATTTACAGATGAAGCATTTTTTCCATCATTATTAGGTATGTATATGAATTTTTCGTCCATTGTCTTATCCCTTAAGATCCCTAAGTTACAAGTTAGATATAGGTTTCCAGTTTCAATTCTTTAAAAAATAATCTATGGTGATTCCCAAGCTTTAAAATATTTAATGTAACAGTTTTCATATCATTTCTCGTATACAATATATAATTTAATTTTATATTTCGCCCTCATTTATCCTAATATGTGAAAAGTCCACCATTTTGAATCAAGTGGCTTCACACATAGACTTGAACTCCCCCCTCCTAAAGATTTTTTGTTTCAAAGCTTTCTAAAAAGTCTAACCTCTATAAAAGATATTTCAATTCAGTATTTGTTCTTTATACCTTTTTTGTTCATATATTATCTTTACAATTTTCCATAGTTTTTGATTTGTTATAAATGGTATCTTGTCAATTAGCGCCACTAAAGTATCATTAGACAAAATATATTAATATTTTTTATATATTTGTAAATGTTGATAACATCTACAGCATGTAATACTTAATCAATTATATTAATAGTTTTATATATTTGTATATGTTGATAACAATACAGCATGTAATACTTAATCAATTATAAATAAATGCCACAAATGCAAAAATAAACATTCCATTTGATTTTCTAAAGAAAAAATCTTTGAAAAGAAAAAGAAAAATCTGTCAAGCTTTTTTTTAAAAACCGAGCAATTAAATCCTTTATTTTGCAAACTTGTATTGCGAATTCTAAACTGCAGTAAAATGGAATTAAATGGAATTAAGGTCTGATCTGTTTAAACAAAAAAAGAGAGGTATTGCAAAGCTTTTTAGAGAAGCTACTCTATAATCGTCTGTTTGCCAACGTCTAACTTTAGTGATGTATTTATATGGAGCTATCTTTCAAAGTGCCCAATAATCGATGTATGCCCCCAATTATGATACACAAATGTATCCCTTCTGTATATTTCAATTAATGATTGAAACGTTTGGACACTCAGCTTAATTAACCAACCAACCAAAATTTGATAAAAGTTCCCAAAGTTGTTAAGCCACCAAATAAGAAACGTTTTTTATATAAAAATTTGGGGACTAGTAAGTATAATAAGCAGCCCAAAGTCCCCTAACGGCCTGCGAATTTAACTATTAAAATTATCAACATGTAAAAAACATTTCGCTCTTATTTGTCGAAATCATCCTTGTTTTATTTAATTCACAATCTTTTTACACTTTATATAGACTGTATAAATGTTTTGTTTTCGATTGTGCTTTTTCAAATACGTGGGAAATGAGTTTAACTGATTTTTCATTAAAAATTTTAATACTGAAATTAATTTAAGCATACAAATATTGAGGTTCGGGGATCGGACGTCCAAGCTTTTTAAAAGAGATTTCACAGGTTTTATCTATACACCTCCATTGGACGTCTCACTTTTTGTTAGAATAAAAATATTTTAAATTTTGGTAGAGTCATTTTTATTGGGGGCGATTTCTCTTGGGATAGTGGTGGTTTTTTAAATATTTATATATATATAGTAAAAGAGAAACAAATCTGTTCCGCAAAGAGATCCTTCAGTACACACAAACACAGATCATGTTACTTTTAGAATGGATTACAACTCCCCGGTCAAAAAAAAATATTTTTTTTGGTTATTGTAGGAAATAAATAGAATATTCATTGCAAATTACAGAATTTTCTTAATAACATTTGTACCATTGCATTGTACCACGCCTCTTGTTGGGTTTGGTTCAGTACAGCTAATATTGTTTTGCACATTTCCTTTTTAAAGTTAGGATCTCCTCCCCCTCTCCCTTTAAAAAAAGGGCAATTTACACCAAAGACCTATAGGAACTAAGGTGATGGTGGGGACCTAACAAAAAACTTAAGTATTTATAGAATACTTTAGTATTCTATCCACTTTAAAAGTAAAAATATAATAAATATTAATTTTCATTATTTGTTAACGTAAATTCACATCTTTTACTTTAAATATCTGTAGAAACAAGGATGACAACATCACTAAATAAGTAGCGAAACAAAAAAAGATCATGGATTGGCAAACGATCAAAGTGAGTTATAGAGATATATTCAGCTGTGGTAATAAAAAGGAGAGGGGAAAAAAGATTGATGAATAGAAAAACCGCAACCTGATATTAATCTACATAAATGTCTTTTGTGGCATGACCGACTAACTAACTGACATACCAAAGAACTTACTTACTGGATGCTTTTTGGTACAGGAAATTTTCAACAAATTTTAAGCTGAGAATTTCCATATTCCATATCAGACAGACAGACGAACGGGCAATCCAAATTCTGGATAGGTTTCTCTACTAAAAATATTTGCATTGACAAATTATTTATTTAGTTGACAAATATTACCCTAGCTAATATAATAGACGTACATTAAAGCGCTTTCAAAAAAAAATATTTCAGGAAAATTAAGGAATTTAAGAAGTTAGGATTTAAACATTTTTTCATTCTTGCAAATTCTGAATAACATGGATTGGCAATCTAATTAATAGTTTTTTATAGTATTATAGACATTTTCTGTGGGAATTAAATAAAAATATAAGATTAAAACCAGTTATCCCTGAGGGGCCGAAGTCCAGGGCAAACAAAACTGGTAATAATATTATGATTTTTATTTTCATGTTCGTAGAAACTGGCGGTAATATGATACAATACATGATTTTTCAGCATGGCTTGGAACTTTTTGTAATCCAGCGAATTGGTTTTGAAGCCAAAAAGTAAAAGCAACTAAAAATCTACTAAAAAAACTAGAAGGTCGTTTAGTCTATTAGTACATACTTAGAGTTGCTTCGCCCACTAAAACCCATATAATTTTATTTTTTGTAAAGTATGATTATTATTCGGTCTAACATTTATTTGACTCTACTATAAATATTACTCTAACTGGACACAAATTAGGCCATCTGTCTTCAAGAGATTCATAGACTAATTTTATAAATATATATAACATAAAAGCATTGAAAGAACCACCCCCTCATTTTTTTTCAAATTGAAACTTAGAGGGAGGGGGAGGTGGTTTGTTTTCCTATGGCTGGTATTCAACACTTCGGGGAAAACCAGTACCCAAATGAAAAGTAATAAAAAACCAAAAACTCACCATCACCTCTTTATTTTTAATTTATTTCAAAACCTATAAATTCAATACTTGCTGCCACGCCCCTAGCATCTAGAGGAGAATGGCCATTGAAAAGCCTGAAACCATCCCGAGACCTTAGTCAAATATCCCTAAAATGAGAAAGTCAGTAGAATTCAATGGAGGTCTTCAGGGGCGTAGCCGCTTATATGGATTAGGTTAATTAGTAGCAATACGAAGATTTTTTTATATAAGTATACATATTATGTTTATTTCTAAGCTAGCATATTTCTTAGTCTATGACATATCCATCCATCAACGCAAATCATTTGTTGCAATAATATTGACTTTCAGTTTTCTAAAATATTCTAATCCCAAAGGAGTTCTTTAAATATGATTACTAATTGTCCTTTTTATGCTTATGACTAATAAAATGTATAAAAATATGTATTATCAATCTCTTTAAAAAGATAACAGAAATTGCATTGCATATCTAAATCATTTTGCTGTTAAATAAGATCGTTAATGAATTAAAGTTGATAGGATGTGCAAATTAAAGATGTTGTTTATCGATCTATGGCAGAATTTTTGGTTTTTTTTGAGGTAAAGTTAAATCAACAATTAAATGTCCAATATGTTTCTGCATGGTGAATTTATCATTACTTGGACTTTATATACAACAGATTTTTATATTCACCAATAAAGTAATACTCGCAACAGGCTAAGATAACGATTTTTTCCTTCCACCCCCTTTACCTCATTCCCTCCCATCCTTCTGGAAAAACGAAGTGACCAATAAAGGAATTCCATGTTAGCAAAATAAATTCATAATATCCACATATATTCTATATCCATTACACAAAGGAAGAAACCTATGACGAAAAAGATGCACATGAATACGTCATAGTTTTAAGAATGGCTTTTATCCAAAAACAAAATCAAAACAAATATCCAAAGAACAAACGTCATAACATCAAAAAGACTTTTATCTATAAACTGATGCATTTAATTATATAATAATACATATACCTGTAACCTGCATATATTTATTTATTAGGAAGCAGGAACAAACGTCATGCATTTATGCATTTTATAAAGATCTTTATCCTTTTATCAACAACTTTGTTTTATTTATTTAAATTTTTCAAAAAATAATTTATGCATGCAAGTATCATAAGGAATAAGACAATAGACGATAAATTGATGTAAATCCCAAAAGATGTTATTAAAAATTAACCCTAGTAGATCATTTTTATTTGTTGGAAAGTTTGGATACTGATTTTTGAAACTTTATAACCAATGTCAATTCAATCAAAGTTTCTGATCCAACGAATAAGATAATGTGGTTATAAAACTTTGGGTAGTATTATAATTCAAAACCTATTATAACCAATTCAAATTCAATATAAGTTTTTGGTTATAAACTTTGAGTACCAGTACAATTTCAAGCCCAATATATTCTCTCCCTCCCTAAATAATTTTTCTTAGAAAATGTGCCCAATAAGTAGTCATTAAGTTATTTTAGGGTTAGCAAAATTGAAATACATAAAACGTCATCAATTGAAAAAAGACCTTTATGTTATATTACATTCCTTTTTTCATTTCCTTATAGAAATAAAAAGTAAGTATTAAACATTGACGTCATAATGTAGAAAAAGGCCTTTATATATATCTAAATATTATTTTTGATGTAACTTTCCTTCCTACCATCAGAAAACAAAGTTCTTTTTTGCTGCATTAAATACATCGGAAATAAAGTTATCATACAGAAAATTAAAAGAAAAAAATAGCTAAAAATTAAGAAAGGAATATATATTTTGTAGTTTTTAGAGCATCATCATAAAAAGCTTTAAATTTCATTAATCCCTATCAAATCTGCATTATAAAGTAGTAAGACTTTTTTAACAACTATTAAACTGATTGAGTTCTCCATTTTAGGGAAGATTCATAAAGGTCTTGTGATGGTTTGAGGCTATTTTGTTTGAAAATTTAAGTCTTATTATGGTTTAAGGCTATAATTATATATTTGTTATATTGTAATAACATAAAAAAAGGAAAAAGAAACACTGAAGTATTATATTATTCTAAACAAAGAGTTTTCAACAATACTGTATTCATGTACTTTGCCAAGGAATAGGGATATATACCATCTAATACTTTTGCTTACACTTTTTCAATAGTCTATAAAGTCTAATTGTTTAAATGCATATTATTGTACAACAACATGCTTTAATTGTTGTTAATTGACAAAATTACAAGTAAAAAGAAAAGTTAACATAATAAAAATTAGACATTTTTTCTACATGTAGTTGTACAATATTTATTATGCTAAAAATCTCATCAAATATTTAAAAGTTTTTGGTGGTGTAATGCTTGTAATTTTGATTGGCCAAAAAGTTAATTTTTTTTTATGATTGATGTCCCATACCTCTGTTATTGAGTTTAACTGTCTGTCTTTCTCAAGTATTACCTGACCTTGACATTCAAAAATAAGTAATGCTTTATCATTTATATCATATTTATTTTTTTAATAAGCAGCTACAGATTTTTTGTTCTAGATGAGGGTGGAGGAACTCTTTTCTAAATAGTAGGATCTTTCCCTGGACCTATAGGAAGTTTCACTTTAAGTTTATTGATCGTACTTCCAGTTCGTTTTACATAAACAAACACATAAAAAGGTTTTAGTTGGTTTGATGGAATTCACAAAACCTTTTCATGATCAAATGTATAAAATTAACATATTTTTCTGTTCTTTTTAGGAAAGCATATAATAAGTGTTAAAATGTTAGTTTATTTATGCCTTTAAAGGCATTTATTTCGATCGGTTTCTTGAATCCTTGCCGGCTATATTTTTAGGGATCTTAAAGGATAAGACAATGGATTATAAAATTGATTTATGTCCCAAAAGAATCAATTATCTCCTCTGAGAATTTAATTTTTGGTCGAAAATATTGAATCCTCTTAACCCTTACAGATCGGGGGGGGGGGGGTCATATTGACCCCCCCCTCTAGTTTTTTCAATGTCATTTTTTTTGTAGGTAAGATGGAGAGCTGTGACTTCATGACTTTTTAAGTTTAGTAATTATGCGTCGGCAAGAGTTGATTTTATTAGGATATCTGGTCTGTGTCGGTCGTGGTGTCCGGTCAAAGTCGGTTGGGTAGCACCAAAATTTAAAAAAATTCTAAATACTTTTGTGTATAAGGTAGAAACCTATATTTTTTTGGTGAATACTAAGAAATCAATGACCTTATGAGAAAAGTGGTGTTATGACCGTTTGACCGCACCCTGACCGACTTTATGACCGATTTTTGTCCGGCTTTTACTACAGACTTATATCCTGAATATCATGGCTTCTATTGCAGCTAGAGACCTAAATTTTTTTTTGGTAAATTCTTGAGGAACAATAACCAGATAAAAATATTAATTGGCGCCGCCAACCGCCGTAACCGCCGAAAATGGCGGTTTCCGTTATTTGCCGTTTTTCGGCGATGATCAGAAAAAGTAATTTTTTTGTTATGAAAAATAAAAGTTCGTCCTAAAATTTGGTCGTCCTAGCTGCAAAATTGGCCGCTCTACAGCTGTTTTAAAATTTAGCGGCTGGCCGCTAAAAAGCGGCTAAGGAGCGGCCTGGCCGCTATGACTAGAAAAAGTAATTTTCTCTAAAAATACACATGAACCGCCAGAAAAAAATTTTACGTCTTTATCTGTAACAGAAGCTGAGATAGAGGGGGGGGTCAATATGACCCCCCCCCCCCCCGATCTATTAAGGTGGGAATTGGGGCCCGATCTGTAAGGGTTAATTTGAACCAACCAATCAAGGCAATAAATAATACGACAACCAATGAGAGAACGCGTTTTTCAGACTTCGTTTACAAAAATAAATAGAAGTCTAATGTCTCCTCCCTGTATGAAAAATCCATTTCCCAATAGAATGAGTTTTGTATTTTGATATTAAGTCTAAGATGCAGGGATCTAAAGGGATCTTAATGGACGATGAATTCATGTTCATCCCGAATAATAATGAACAAAATTACCCATTCTTTTAACTTTTGGTTTTAATATTTGGATGCCAACCCATCAAGAGTTTGAACTATCCATTCAAAACTTTATTAAAGTACCTAAGTATTTTTAAGCTAAAGAAAAAGATAGAGTGTTTACAAGAATTTGAGTACAATTATAATTTACAGTCCAATGTCCCCTCCCTACCCTGCTAAAATGTTTGTTTGATTTTTCTGTTTATGATTTTTATTTATGATTTGGTAAAATTTGCAAAGCTATTTAGATATGAAATTGAGTTCTGAAATTTTCTATCAGGTATTTTAAAAATAACGCCAGATTACAGGTTTGAAATTTATTTCTTTATTATTAGCCAGTTTTTTTTTACAAGAAAAGTTGCAAATTGATAAAGACTTTACTAAAGTCTTTACAACATTAATTAAGAATTACAAAAAAATATCTATAAACCTTTGAGTTTTATCCCACATTTAAAAGTAAAAGAATTGATGGAGAAAGGGGAGGGGTTATAATATGCAACACCCCGCACCTTACTCTGGTCCAATGCTAGCTGTTTGCAAGATCTAACGGAGAATAGACAATCATTTTATGGTATATCAAATATAGATAAAATTGGATCAAATTGATTATGAATCTGGCGATACTATTGTTAGATTTGAACAGAAGAGAAAATGCAATTTTACAATATGAAATCAGTTATTCCCCCTTTTCCTAAATTTCCCAATACAGATTTTTTAAAGTAACAAAAGCGTTTAAACATATTGAATAGAATCGGAGAGCACTAATAATAAATTTATGGCAGAATCATCAATTAACTTTGAGATTTACTGTAGTATTTTATTTTCTTATAGACCAATAAGAATTAGCGGTATGACATCTACCTAACAAAATTATCATATTGCCTAAAAAAAACAAATGAATTTGATACTTTTTTTTAGGTTAGGTTATAGTAAAATCAAATATTTAAAAAAATAAAAATTGATGGGAGTAAGGTGGGTTAATTCTATTAAACTAATTTAACATTGATCACTTGATGGTTTTAGGCTATTTCCTTCGAGGGATAATAATAATTTTGCCTTCCCTTATCTAGGTTCATGAGGCGCAATCATTATAAACTGTTACTCTAAGCTATAATATCTTTTCTCTTCACCTACCCTATCTTAACTTCAATTTGTTTTGTGTATATGTTTGTGTGTGATATATTTTTACTTTCATTAATGGATATATAATATACGTGGATGTTATGACAGGAGAAAAAATTTCGTCAATTTAGGTTGCTAACATTGATTTCATTTATTGTTCAGTTCGTTCATCCAGAAGGAAAGAAGGAGATGAGCTAAAGGGGGTGGATGGGGAATGGGATTATCGTTATTTTAGCCCGCTGTGAGTTTCACTTTATTAGAGAAGATTGATTCTGGTAAAATATCCAAGTTATAATATATCCATTATTTTCCATTATACAAATTCAAATCTAGCAAAAAGTAAACAGACTTCAAATTTAGTTTTCTGGTGACAAGGATGACAAAATTTATAATAAACAATATATTTGAAAAATTAGAGTCATTGTTCTTTGTAAATACATCCGCTAGATGTCTGGTATGGTTTTAGTCTGTTCTTAAATTGCGTCATAAAAAAGACGTTAACCTTTCCATGTGATATTTATAATAAGAATGCCTTGACAGAAAACAGGCGCTTTTGTGGGACAGTAATATCAATAGCAAAATGACGATAAACAAAATTACCCGTTATGTAAATTATAATTATTGATTGAAACCAATCAATCAAGATTTGATAAAAATCTCCAGGGTTTTTATGCCAACGAATGCACTGGGAGAAAACCGGAAAGGGAAGGAACATTCGGATGCATATTATACTAGTACCCATTACAAGTTTTATAAACATGTTTTCTCATTTTTGCGCTTTTGATAAACGATTTCAAACAATGATATTATTCCACAGAAGGGGCAATTTGTTTATCATCACTGGGGATGACCATATATTTGTTCTATCCCACAGAAAGAGTAATTAATTTATCATCATTGGGTAATGGTATAACCTTCAATTTGTCTTATCCCTTCATATCCCTGAAAAGAAACATACCCAGACAACATCCCCCCACATGAAGAATATTATGTAATCTTGCCAATCTTTGCGAAATTGAATTTTGCAATGAACGTCTAAAATCTGCTCATATACAGAATATATTTTGCTATAATAGAATAACTGAAAAGATAATAGTTAGGGATATGCGTTGATGGTTGTCTATTAAAGTGAGAGTAAGGAATATAGAATACACGTGGATATTATGAAAGGGGAAAATTTGCTGTTAATTCAGGTTGCTAATATGGACCTCAAGTGTTGGTCATTTCGTTCATCCAGTAGAAGGAGAGGAGATGGGTAAAGTAGGGTAGATGGGGGGTATTGTTAATGGCAGCTGTGAGTATCACTTTATTAGAGTACAGGAAAATCTGGTGCAACATCCAAGTATATATGTATCGATTTATTTGCCACATTTCAATTCTAGCCGGAATTCAACACCATTTAGTCACAAGATTCATATTGAAAGTTGAAATTGAAGTTGAGCAGCAGCAGCTGACCTACATTTTATCGGCAGCCGTGACGGATTTACAGCTTATACTTTAAATTTAGTAGCCAAACTAACAATATTTGTTCTAAACTATAGTTAATCGCACAATTGAACACAAACTACTTAACTTCCCCACTGGAATAACTGTGGAGCTTTTGAGGAAATTAGATTACAAATAGAATTGCTGCGAAAATTGTTCTTTTAGTATCTAATAAACTTTTATCTTAATTTAAGGTGAGCAAATATTTTTAGAAAATTTATGTATCGAAAATTTTAAAAATTAAAACAAGATTTGTTAGCCAAAGGCCCGTGCAACAAAACTGGTATCAATTATATGATGTTTATTGTAATATTTGTGGAAAATTGTCTGTAATACGATGATGTTCATGATTTTTCAGTATGGCTGGGAACCGGTTATCATTCAGCGGATATTTATTCGTTTTAAAACCATACTGCAAAAATTTATCATAATTATTTTTATTATTTAGCGCAGCTTCTCTATAACTGTGGTATGATGCAATGCTTACTTACGTCAGAGCAAATTATTCAAAATCATCATATTTACAAGTTTCAAAATACCCATGAATCTCAATCTCAGTAACATTTTTTTTAGTAGCTAATAAGCGGAAAATTAATAACAAATATATATACAGACAATTTTCGCCGGAAATATACTGAAATAACAAGGAAAACTTTATGCATATGCGTACAAAGAGTCTGATAGCCTCGAACTCGATTCATCGTCAAAAATTAAAAATTAAAAATCAAATTGGTTAATGCTCAACAATTTAAACAATTTACCAAACATAATATCTAAATTACTGAATTTTAAACGCCATTTACTCCACACTAATAACATTACTAATCTTACTATTTTTCGTAATTCTTTAAAAATACTTATATTTAACATCGTGTAACACTATGATAATCTTAACATTAAACATCCATGATTTTTTGTTTTTAGCTACTTATGGATGTACCATAAATAAATGCTTTTAGTTTATAATTTTGATAATTCATTATTTTTTGGACGTTTTTAATGTAGAACTTTGTTATAGTATATGAACTTTATATTGCAAACTATTGCGATATACAGACAGACATAAATTAAATTGTTGAGTAGCTGCTCCATTAAAACCCAAACAAAAAAATTTATTTAAACTATGATGTATGTTTCACATTGTATGTAGATATTACGCTGTCAAATAGGACAATTTAGATATAATTCATTGATGTAAAATATCCATTTCTATGCAAAAATTTCCACTCATATCTTAACTTAAATGGGACACAGAGGGTTCTTTATATCCTTAACGCAGTTGGGACAACTAAACCATATTTTACCCTGGAAAAGTAATCCTTTTAATTTTTATAATCTCTTTAAAAATTAATCTATACAAAATGTAGTTTGATAGTGCTGAAAATCTATAGCCGATTTTTTAAAAAGAACTAACCTCTGAACTTGAACAGAAAGCTATTATTGGATCATGTCTAATCATTTCTTGAATCAAAAAATTATTTAAAATTTGTAGCATTGGGACAAATACATCTTGCAAAATAATGGACAAACTTGAAAGAACATAGAGATCTGCAGATTTATCTTTCTAAAATTACCACTTACATAACTGTTTAGGGAATCATTAGACCAAATTTTAATTATATAACAATATTAACAATCATGCCTCAATAAATATCCTAGCTATCCCTTATGGGCGTATAGACAAACAGATCAACCCTAGTTGAAGAAATGCTTCGCTTTTAAATGTTTTGATGGTTAGTTTTATCATTAGAAAATATAAGAAATAATAAAATAAATTTTTAAAAGTAACAAATCTAAAAGCATATTGATTTATATCCTTATCCAAAGTTCGTTTTGTCGTTGGATAATGTTTGTTTATACATACATAGTAAATCTTGGATTCGCGCATCCAACTTTTATAGTTTTAAGTATCAATTTAGCAAATTTAGTGTAAACATTGATAACAATAATTGAGTTAAAACATTATTCACACCCATCCCCCTATTTCATAGGATTTTTTTAAAAAGTATTTTTTAAATGAATTGAAGTGTTTATTTAATTAGTCCCTAAAGTTTTATACAGAGTTTCTTATACGTTGGCTTAACAACTATGGAAACTTTTAATGAATTTTGATTATTGGTTCATTACGTTCAGTGTCCAAATGTTTATTGTAACTTACAGGAGGGGTCAATTTATGAATCATCATTGTGGATGTATGTCAATTTATCGGTCATTGTCTTATCCCTTTAGATCCCTGATTTATACTAGTACTCAAAGCATTCTCTAATTATCCTACTCGCTAAAACCTTTTAGATGCAAATATGAGACTATATTAAAAATCTATTAGTTGGTACAAACCTATTTTTTTGCCTATGGGTTCAATCTGGAAAAGAGGTAATTTTGTTTATAATAATCAAAATTCAATAGTTATCTTATCTCCTAAGATTCCTGAAATTACTGCATTAATCAAAGGCTACACATGTTAAAAATTAAATGAACAATCAAATATGTAACTGCAAACTAATTTTTAATCTTTCATTGAAAAGTAATTTAACCCTTAACGGTCGGGGGGGGGGGCGTTGAACGCCCCCCCCCCCCATCCGGTTTTTTCTATCTCATTTTCTGTGTGTTAAAGATAAAGAGCCCAAACTGCTTGACTTTTTAAGTATGGGTATGACACATAACTGAGAGTTGGAATTTTTTGAATATCTCCATCCTGGCGGGCACAGGATGCCAGCAAACCTGGCAGGGTCATCCAGGTAAAGAACAAAAATTTGTTTTTAACTTAAACAAAACATTTTATCTTACCAAAATACAAAAATATCCTCTAGTAGTACATCCTCATATTAAATACAGGTGTTCAAGTCAATTTCAGGTTCCAGGTATGATCCTGCAGGTCCTGATCCTCCAGGTCTCCAGAAATCTTTAAAATGCTCCTGTGGCCGCAAATTTTGACTTAGAGACTTCAAATTTTAAACTTAAGCTTTTCTTAAATGTCTACATAATGTATTAAAATTTCACAAAGATCCGCCGCCGTTTTCCCGCCGACTACGGCGGCTGGCAGCTGCCAAGTACAGCTGCGGCCGCTGAAACTTATGTTTTGATATTTCAATTATAAAATTTAAATAAAAATAAACATCTTCTGCAAAAAAAAATTTCTTCTAGCTTTAAAAATAAAAAAATTACAGCCGTTTGACATTTTTAAGTAAAAAAGGACCTAAAAACAAAGGTTGTTAAATAAAAGGGTGAAGGAAGCGGAAATTGACCTTGACTTACTTAAGGTCGGAAATTCACCATAACACAGGGGACTTGCACAAAAAATTTTAGCCCTCTAGCTCTAATAGGAACTGAGATAATGAGGGGGGGTGTTGAACGCCCCCCCCCTCCCCCGACTGATTAAGGTGCGGCAAGGGGCCCGACTGTTGAGGGTTAAATTTGACTGAACTAAATGCAATTTAAATGTACAAGAACAATTATTACCACAATCAAAATAACAACAAAAAGTTATCAATATTTTGTAACCCAAAAAAATTATAAATAGTTGGATAATCAGTAAATTTAATATTTAGATATTAATGGTTTCAAAACAGTAATTGATAATACTTTTGATTGTCTTTGTGTGCGTTACATAGTTAAAGTTTAGCTGCGCTAATAAAAGGGAAGTTTTAAAAACTGGTACTGCAAGATTAATAAAGCAATTAAAATTCTTCATAGATTTTCTTTCAAGGACTTTTATAATTCTTAATATAATAAAACCATCCCACTAGCTTCTGATAAAAAGGGAAATAGCCCAAATCCAACCAGGACATATGTGAAGCTTCCCTAAAATGGAGAACTCAATTAGTTAAGTAGTTATAAAAATCTTATGCTACAGACAAAAACAAATACAAATTAGTTTTTCTAAAAAGAATAATTGAACATGCTGAAAACTATTTCAAAGAATGTTAGCATTATCAAATTTGAGGAAGAAATAATTGGCTATAGAGTTGTTTCTTTAATTCTTTTGAACAATTAAATATATAAAGTTAATAATAAACCAAATAATCTAAATACATTTGTCAACAATTTCCATTGAAATTCCATGTCAAGCATGGAAAAAATAGATTTTTTAAAAATAAAACAAAATTAAGGGGGCTAGGGTGAGTTTTTCGTTTGTTTTCTTAGGTTAAGTTATATTGGTTACTGGGCAGCCTGTTGGGTTAGGGTATCTCAGATATTTGCCCTGCAGGGTTAGGGCCTCCGCAGGGATTAGGCATATATAGAGAGCATATATTATATAGACACTTTGAGAGAAAACAACCAGTTGTCAATTAAAAGGAGTGGGGACAAAACACCTAATTTAAAAATGCCTAACTAAAAATGCCTAACTAAAAACACCTAAGTTTAAAAACACCTAATGTTAAAAACACCTACGTTAAAAACGCCTAATTTAAAAACACCTAATTTATAAATGCCTAATTTAAAAACGCCTAACTAAAAATGCCTAACTAAAAATACCTAATTTTAAAAATGTCTAATTTTAAAAATGCCAAATTTAAAAATACCTAATTCGAAACTATCTAAACGCCTAATTTATAAATGCCTAATTCTAAATTATATCATTTTTTTACTAAATTTTGATAACATTAATACAATTGGCTAATGATTCTTGCTGAAGGAGCTCGATAATCGATGAACCAATATGATTCATCTTTACAATGAAGCTTCCCATAGGTCATGGGAATGTTTATAACGCTTTTGGGGAGGTTACCAACACCTTCCAATGAGAAATCGCCCTTTGAAAAATTCCTCTTCCCCCCTTTTTTTTATATCTCTTCAATTGTTCTTTATTAAACTAGAATTAAAATAGGGGATGGTTAACTACCACCCCCCCCAAAAACATCAACCTACTCTTACCTTTTCCTCTATTACCCCTGACTGACCAAACCATCCTCTTGACGAGTTTGTAAAGCGATGCTACGGCTACTTAGGTTAGGGAAGAAACCAATAAAAAATAAAAATGCATTTGTTTTCTTTGTCCTTCAACCTTTGATTTTACTAATTAATTTATTTCTCACGTGAGGTGCCACAAACTAATCATAAACTTTTTTTATAATCACTCTTTGTTAAAGTCAGTTTAGTCAACATAAACATTGAAATTGCAATTTAACAGTTTTGACAGGGGTTTTCATCATTAAAAGTTTTTAGTTTTTCTTTCTGTCTATTAATTTTGAAGGAAGTCCCCTCAAAATTCCTTCAATTGTATACATTACTCCTCCTTTCATTATCACCCATTTATTATTGATTTCATTTCATAACTCACAGGTGTATGCTTATTTTAAATCTTCATATGTCAAGGATAAAGGATAGTTTAAATTCGTTGTTCGGAAATAAAACATTTTTTGTAGGGGAAACAAGACAGGTTCTTAGGTATTCTGTGAAATCATGAATTAATTCATATTATAGACAATTTTCCAGGAATAATAAAATAAAAATCTAAAATCAATGTAAGATTAGGGCCATCTCAAGTAAAATTATCACTAAAACATAAATTTATCTAATAGTTTATCATTTAACTATCCACAAAAAAATTGTCTGTGATAATATTATGATGCGATGAATAAATTTTAGATATTTTTCTATTAGACGTGTAAACAAAATATGAGTTCATTAATTTATCAAAGTTTTAGGTTATAATACCAAAAATTTCAATAATGATTTTGATTCACATATATATTCTTTTATGTTCCACCAAAACAGGAAATTAATTTATTAATTATTTTAAAAAATCTATTTAAAAAATGTATCCATCAATTTTTTTTGCAATTGTGTCTTATTCGTGTGCAAATTAAGTAAATCATTCATACATCAAAACAATTTTTAAATTTTAGGAGATTCATATTTAAATTATTATAATATTTTTTTTTGTTTATGACAATAAATGATATGAAGAACTCTCTTTTTAATGTAAAGAAACTTTTTCATTATTAGCAGCCTAATGATTAGAAACTAATGATAATTAATTTTAATAAGGGACGCTTATTAAGTAGCTAATAATTTCTTTAAAAAATGTATAACTTTAAAAGATCATAGGTCTTGGTAAGGTTTATAACTATTTTTGGAGAGATTAACACCACCTTCCAAAGAGAATTTTTTACTTAATTTTTCTATTTCAAACTAAATTTTAAAATTGTGGAGGGAGGGTTGTAACCCCCCCCCCCCCCCACCCCAAGACTAAATTGAATTCCCCTCCGCACTGCAATAGCCAATAGAGGTCTCTAGGGGGCATAGCCGCCAGTTTAATATATTCAACAATAGTTTTAAGATATGCTTAAAATTAGGTTTTTTTAAATTAGGTATTTTAAAATTAGGTATTTTTAAACTTAGGTATTTATAGTTAGGTATTTATAAAATTAGGCATTTTTAAAATTAGGTGTTTTGTCACATTAGGCATTTTTAAAATTAGGCATTTTTAAATTAGACATTTTAAAATTAGGTATTTATAAATTAGGTGTTTTGTCACATTAGACTTTTATAAAATTAGGCATTTTTAAATTAGGTATTTTTAAATTAGGTGTTTTGTCCCCACTCCAATTAAAAGTAAACTTAAAACATTTTGACGATTGCATTTTTAGTAACCTAAGCAGGATGAAGTAAGCTATTCAATAAAGAATCTTGCTGACCACAAAACCTATATGGTTCATATTTTTCAGTAGGGCTTTTTATACATAGGTTCAGTAATGGTTTTTTGGGGGAAGCAACTTCTACCCTCTCAAGGGAAACCACTCCTTGATAATAATATCCCCCAATATTTAAATTATTTTGATTTAACAACTTTATAACATTTATAACAATACAAAATTCATCTTGTTTTTTATGCAAGACAGTATACATGATTAGAGTAGACAGTATGCAATTGTATACATACAGGAATTGCAATTGTTTAACAAGCAATAAGAGAGAGAGACATGTGTACTGAAAAAATATTCAAAATAGCTTTAAATCTAAAAGGAAAAATGAATTCTTCTGTTTAATAACTTTAATGAAAGCCTGCTATAAATACACCGTTCTAACTGGTGAAAGACATCCTTTATGTCCGAAATAAGCTAATAATTTTGCTGCTAGCATGCGTAATTGAATATTGAGATTTATACCATGAGTGCTGAATATCTTAAAAATTTTCATCTAGTTAAATTTTATTTTAAAATGTCTATGACTTATTTGTTATTGAAGCTGAAGCCTTGGGGTATTGTGTCTACTTGTGGCAGTCTTTCGGGAGTTAGAGCAGATTATTTCTTGCATGCATCCTTAAAGTTTTATTATATCTAAAATTAGATAATCATTGTTAATGAGAATTTCAAGTTTTGTGTTTAATTATCATATAGTTTAAACTTTAAGTGATTATTAATACTTAAATGAACATGACAAGAAAAGAACCATGACATTTGAAACTTTGAAATTGTTGGGTAGTAGTCAAATGATTCAAATACTGGTACTCAAAGTTTATAGATAGAACCTCCCATAAGTTTGCTTAAAAACTTAAATCGTCATTGGATTGTACAAACTTTAAGTCTCCAAGCTTTCCCACCAATAGTTTTAATCTACAGAAGGGGTAATTTGTTTTTCATTATTATTGGTGTACATTTATTTATTGTCTTATCCCTTAAGATCCCTACTCATATTCTAAAATGGTAAAATGAAATAAAAAAAAATCTATGAATTACAACTTAACCATGAAAATAACTCCAACTCATTTTTGCAGCAACTTCTAGATGCATATTAATAACAAGGATTGTGATATCTAAACGTAAAACACCTTTCTTCCTTATATAAAAGGAACTGTGTGCCTAGGATTTCGCTAACCAGTAAACTAATATGGTTCTTCAAAATTAGTGATGCTTCTCATATGTCATAGAAAGGTTTGAACTATTTTAGGTGAGGGTATTTAGCCCTCCTAAGAAAATTCACCTCGGAAAAAATACTCCATCATTTTTTTTTCTTTTTGAAACAATGTATATGAAATCCCTATCCATTTATGAAATCATTTTGAAGAAATGCTTTGATATAAAAATATTTTCTTCAAAGATTAATACGAATGCAATCTAAATTGTTTTGTACTTACAGTAGATATATTTAGATATAAATAATATATTTGTTATCGCATTTTATTATTCCTGAAATATTTTTAGTGTGGGCTTTTAACGCTCCAGCTTTTAAGGAGAAGGTGGGTTCAAAAGGACCAACTGTTTAAGGAAGCTTTATAAATATCTTGGGATTGTTTTAGGCTACTTTCCTAACTTTCCCCGCCCTTACCTAGAGACTGCAGGTGAAGCAACTGGTATAATAAAAAGTAAGCAAAAAATCATTATGTTGAAATGAACACACAGACTTTCTGATAACAATTATTTTGAATAGCTCTGCTTTCTAAATTTTGCCTAACTATTATTGGTATCAGCATGCCAAGTTTGAAATCGGTAGGACAATTCTAAAATGCCGAAAGTAACGATTCGGGCTATCAATTAAAGACATACGACAGAAGGACGGACCGAAACTAAATATAGAAAAGCTTCGCTTTAATAAAAAAGTGTAGGTCATCTTTTAATTGTTTTACCAGCATGACAGAAATCATTGAGGTTAATGTGCCGTAAAATGTCCCCATTTAAATCAAATGCCTGCGTTTTATCCGTGTGTTAAAACAGGATACATTATTATTTGGATCTTACACCAGATTTTCAAGTTCGCGAATAAAGTGAAAGTAAAATAACTATTCCACCCTCTTTACCCCAACCCCTTCCACTGGATAAACGAACTGGCCAATAAACTAGTTAATTGTTAGCAAGCTAAATAGTCAAAAAATTTCCTATATCATGTCATAATACCCATGTATATATTATACATTAATTATATTGTTCATAGACAGACTGATTATTATTCTTTATTTCTATAAGATAAGATATATTTATCCATTCTTCATTTATGTTTTTAAGAAATTTTTTGGGGGTATGGCTTTCGAAGTGCATAGTTTTAGGAAGAAAGGGGATAATGGGGTATTATTCCACTAGTCCCCAAGGTTTTCAATAATGTTTTCTTATTCGTTGGCCTAACAACTTTGGGGACTTTTTAATTGATTCATTAAGTTGAGTGTCAAAACGTTTCAACCAGTAATCTTCAGAAGAGGGAATCTTATCTATCATCATTGGTGGTGGGCATCAATTTATCGACCATTTTCTTATCCCTTTAGATCCATAGCATTGTTATATGCTTAAACCTTTTAAAGTCATCTAACCCTTTATTGTAGTCTAACGAATGGTATAGAATTATTCGAAATACCTATACCTTTACCCCCTGTTAACATCTAATATGTTTTAATGATTAAATGAGAATAAAGAACAGGTGATCTTTTTATAGGACAATTCAAATCAAACTGCACAGACACAACTAAAAATATGTCTCTGTATTTCCGGGTTAAAGGATATAGCCCATAAGAAAATATCCCTCTTTTGATATTTTGAAATGAAATCAAACTGCACAGACGCAACTAAAAATATGTCTCTGTGTTTCCGGGTTAAAGGACACAGCCCATTAGAAAATTTCCCTCTTGCCACATTTTGAAAAGGCAGCCATTTATGTTGATTTTATTATGAATTAGTAATATTATTACTTTAATGTTGCACCAGATTTTCATGCACTCTTATAAAGTGAAAATCACAGCTGGCTAAAACAATGATACCCCAAATCCACCCCATTTTCCCCATTTCCTCACCTCCTACTGGATGAATGAACTGATCAATAAATGAGGTCCATAAGTGAAAATAAATAACAGGTAATCATGTTATAGGACAATTGAAATCAAACTGCACACACAGATGCAGCTAAAAATATGTCTCTGCATTTCTGGGGTAAAGAATTCACAACATTAGAAAAATTCCCATTTTAACATTTTTAAACAACCAATTATATTGTTTTTGTTATGAAAGATGGGTCATGTAACTAATCTAAGCAATTATTTATCTAATTTGTAACTTAGTGGGTACTGTGTGGCTTTGCATGGTTATGGCACTTATTGTTTAGGCCCAATAGGGTAAGACCCCCCGCAAGACCGCAAGAGCTAAAAAAACTCCCTAACATTATGGCAAACATCAAATACATATTTTCTTTTAGGATTCATCCAAAAAATGGATCACTATTTACGGCTGACCTTAAATAAATTTCTGAATTGGTTTTATCCTACAAATTGAAACCAAGCTTTAACACTGAACAAACCAAACAATAATAATTATCAAATAGTAAATTTCTACTTTAAGTTTTGTCATACAAGGTGCTCAAAACAATATATCTCAAATTTAATGTAACAAATTTCTGTATGAGTTTTAATCCTACAAACTTAAACCAAGCTTAGACACTGCATGTCAGAAATAAACAATAAATATTTTCAAACAGTAAATTACTGCATAATGTTTCGTCCTACAACAAGATTTTTGCAAATGTGACAAATTTCTGTCCTACAAAACATTGCACATTCCAAAATCAAATATATATTGAATAGTAAATTTCTATATAAAGTTTTGTCCAACAACAAATTTTTTGCAAAATCAATGTAAGAAATTTCTCTCTGGGAATTGTCCTACAGACTAAAACCAAGCTTTAACACTGCACATACCAAAATTAAATATATCAAATAGTGATGACTATAATTAAACAAAAGATAAAAAAAAGAATGAATGACCAAAAACATAGATAAAAATTCTGATAAAATAAATGTTGATTATAAAAAAGCAATAAACCAAAAAATTATCAATCCCTCCTTCCACTATAAAAAGAATTTTGGGAATATGGAAAAGTCGATAAATTAAGGTAATCATACAGGCCCTTCTGATGATAAAAAAAATATCTATTCTGTAGATTATATCAATGGTGGAAAAGTTTGAACATTGTTGGATTGTACAACCCAATTAAAATTTAATAAAAAGTCCTAAAAAATTTTGAAGGCAATAAATGAGAGAATATGTTTATAAAACTTTGGGTTCCAGTTTTTTACAATATATAAGTCTCTGTGAATGTTACATGCTTTTCCTTTCTGTATATGTCCTGTGCTTGACATGGAAACAATACAGTGACACTAAAGAACCCACACAACACTCATAGCAGACAACTGGCAGACACATGCCATTCTAGGTGGGCATACAGTTCCACATATTTTATTTATTAAAAAAAGGTGCACAAGAGCATTAGAGGAATTATTGATATAAAAACAAATCTACAGGGAAGAACTTTGGACTGTAAATTATACTGATATCAAAAGTTTTATATACATACACTTTCTTTCATTTATTGGCTAAAAAGTGCTTTCATTAAATCTTGTTTCTTTGGTATCAACTAAAAAGTCCAACCATTTATGTTAGGACAATTTATCTCTACTTTTTTTGTGTGCAATACATATATCATTTTATCAATTATTCACCCATTGTCTTATCCCTTAAGACACCTAAGAATGAGTGTCCTATGATTTTTAAAACTTATACATGTGCGGTAGGGAATGCACACTGGCAGCCATTCAAAACATATTAAAGCGCGTAAAGACCACTGAATTATTTTAATTCATTTACTAACCGCGGACCTTATTCATGAAACAGCCGTTCTCAAAAAAGGACTACCAACTTTTAAACAGAAAAGGCTATTCTAAAAAAAAATATAAAAGATTGAGACTATTTAATCAAACTAAAATCAGAAAACTTAAGGTGAAAGACAAAGTATGATAAATTACTGGTAGAAAAAATTTGACATTGCTAGTTTGAACTGTAAAATTAATTATATGAAGAAAGGTTTTTAGGCCAACGAATAAGTGAATACATTTATAAAAACTGTAAGGAATAGTATAATTTACAGTCCAATGTCCCTAGTTGTTTAAAATCAATTTTTAATGTGTATGTTCATAGTTTGTGTATTTTGTATGATTTTTTTTACTTTTTAAGCAGTTTAAAGAATGCTACCATTGGTTTTCTGGTCTTAAAAAATGAAGCTAAAGGATATAAATATTTGATATTTAGTGCAATAGGGGTTTGACTTGGTGATATATTTTTTAAGGGGAGGGAAGAATTTTCTAAATTAAAATCATTTATTGAATTATCTGTCTATTATATCTGCTTCTGATTTTTAGGGCTAGAGGGCCACAAAATTGTGTTTACTTCCCTTGTTTAATAAAAAATTCCGATTTTATCAATGTTTAAGTCATATGTTTCATCTCTGTTTTTATATTAGGCAATCCTTGTTTTAGATCCTTTTTTTTCTAAACCCCATCAAAGTTATTAACTAGATGTACCTTAGAAAAATCTTAAGGGATAAGGCAATGGCCGATTAATTGATGTATTGTACATCCCCAATGATGATACAAAAAAAATTATGTTCTGTAGATTAAAATCAGTGGTTGAAATGTTTGAACACTCAATTTAATCAATCAACTAATCAGAATTCAAAAGTCTTCAAAGTTGTTAAGCCAACGAACAAGAAAACGTTGTTATATGACTTTGGGGACCTGTGTAATAAACATCTCATTGTCCCCTCTCTCAATGTATTGTTCTACATAGGATAGGATTTATGTTTAGAATGTATTTCTGTGTCCAAGGGTTAAATATTTTAAAGGTGAGGAGTGAATTTAATAAAAAGAGTAATTTTCATGCAATGCAATGTTATAGAATGTTTAAACAAGGAAATCTATTTTCATTATCAGCAGAGCAGAAACTAACTAACTATTTAATAAGGATGACAACATCCATGTAAATAGCGAAGTACAAATAATGGAATGGACAAACAGACAAATTTAGTTATGAAGCAGATGTTCAGTGTTCAAATTCATAACAGATAATAAAGAGAGAATGTGTAGAATCTCAAAGAATCCCGCAAAACCTCAACAACAAAAAACATTTACATTTGGAATCATGACCGACAGACAGAAGGACAAAACAATGTAAAGCTTAGATTTGCATATGTAATAGGAGATTTTACAAAAATGTTAGGCTGTTTATCTTTAATAGCACCCGATAAAACATTTCCCTCATAGCTTCGCTACTAATTTGTAGTACAGTTATTAGGTTTAAATGTTTGCTTTTGAAGCTCTTAACTTCCATTTTGTGGGTTTTTTTTATAATAATAATTAATATAATTATTCAAAATGCGTTATGAGGATTATGTAGGTATCTTGTAGTAAAAAATTATTGTAGGTTAAGTTCTAATATATAAGTATAATTCCACCTTTTGTTATAAAAAGGTTTTTATGTAGATTTTTTGCAAGAGAAACAACATTTGCCAAAATTCTAATAAAATTCTTGGATTAGAGACATTCATTTTATAATATGTTTTATTAAATCAGCGTAGCAAAAAAATATACCAAATACTAACAAATAAAATTACTAAAATAAAAGTAGTACTAGTAATAGTCGTCCACTAAGAAGGTTCTGGGATGGTTTTAAGCTATTTTTATACCCTTTTCCTTTCTCGGCTCCTTGGTGGCTAACAAAACTGGTTTTGATTTTATATTCTTTTATTTAAATATCCGTGGAAAGCTGCCTATAATAAGATGCGATAAATAACTATTTTTCTTTTGAAAACTTAACCCTGAACTAAACAAGCTAATAAATTATTTACTATAGCAGTTTACTCTTTTGGTAAAATCTAATATTTTGCTAGTTCAGAATGAAAAATCCCCCAATTTCAATTTTGAAATAGCATAATATAGCCTCGGTAATAAGTGAAGCTTCCCTATATAAGTGGAAATGTCTGTCTTTTTGCCAGTCTGTCATTTAGCTACTATGAGAGGAAAATGTGATTTTCTCTGCTACTATTAATTTTTTTTTATGAATTATCTCTTTAACAAAATAAGAATTCCTTTGTCTGCTGGTCTGTCAGACATACTACAAAACATAATTATTGAAACATATTAAAAATGAAAGAGTTTGTAATTCTCAATATCCTACGAAATCTAGTTTTATTATGATGACTGAACATCTGTTCTTTAAATCACTTTGTCCATTAATAATTTTTGTTTGTGCTTAGCTACTTATGGATGTTAACAAACTTTTCTTTAAATTATAGAGAGGGGGGGTTCATAGACGTCCAAGGGGGGGGGGGCTAAAATTGCATTACAACACTCAAATTTTGCAACCCCTGATTTTACCCACCTCAATTTACCAAAACTACATTAGATTACCAAATAAACCTTTGAAACCCATCATTTTACCCCATTGAAGAAACAAGCTTGGACATCCATGAGGGGTATATAGCCAACTTTAATTATATAAAGGATTTTGCCGTTTACTATTTTAGCTATTTGTATTCTGAATAAATTCGTGTAAAGAAAAGATAAAATTTTTATGCGAATATTTACATTTTTCAATAAAATACCATGCACACATATCCTTATATAAAAAGTAACAGGATGTGTATCTGTGTAACAAAGGGTCTCGCTAAACGCTGAACCGATAGAGGTTTATAACCATTTTATGGAGGGTACCACTACCCTTCCAAGAGAAATCGACCCTTGAAAGAAAACTTACCTAATCTACATAAATACAAATTTAATTTGTTCTTTCTGTGCTTTAAACGACGCGTGTATTCCAGTAGAGGAATAGACCAATAACCAAAAAACATAATTGCCATAAATTCAGTTTTAAAAGTAATATAATACTTATATATTTTTTAAATTTTATTTTATTCTTTTAAGTCACAGATTAGCTGTATATCCCTTTTTAAAGAAATCAATATCAACCTCTTTTTTTATTGGTGTGACATCACTACTGTGTAAGTTTCATACTCGAAAAATCGAGAAATCACAAGTATGGTGTTTTGGATTGATCGCCACTGTCACCTAAGGTAGCGTAATACAACTTAGTGCTCAGGTAATCTAACAATTACCAGTCAACCAACCTTTTGATGACATAAATTTTGTCATTTTGCCTTGAAGTTTCAGCTGTTGTTTTGGGGCCTAGGCCAGTTCCTTTCAGTTACTTGTCATGCATTAGAAGGCACTGTAGCGCAGTACGAACTAGCGTACAAACAACTTTATGATTCCTACTTTTTAATTAGAAGAAATGTTATGGAAAATTTAAAATGAAATTGCTAATTTAAACATGAAGGAGCTAGGGGTTTATGTATGACACATTGTACTTTATGGAAATACTTCCTGCTGTATTTCGTTTTTAATAGATTTCTTTTTGCGGATTTGATTGCATATCTATTTTATGCCACCACACTGAGACCACAAGTGTGTGCAAACTCCCACAGTTTCGCGAGGAACAGTACTAGGCATTCAACTTAAACAAAAAATTAAGAAAGGACTTGTTCTATCTTTTCCCTAATCCCAAAAGTGGGCCATAACTCTGCGGTTCCTAGACCTGCGGTGCCATGCCCTAACACTAAGGGGCTAATCTCTACCCAATAAACCCTGACCTAAAATAAAAACAAACATACTATTCCTTTCCCATTATTTTTAAATTGTTTCAAAATAACAACAATGTATTTTTTTCAGTTAGAAAAGAATATAATTTCCTTCTTATTCGACTATAATAATAAGGTTCATTTTATGTAGATCAAAGCTCGAAATTGATGCATTTGAAAAGTTGCATAACAAGACTATTCATTTTTTTAAATTATTTTATTAGTTTTTAAATTATGTATATAGCCTCTTTAATTTCCCTACAATATACTTTAAATTTACAATACTTAATTGAAAAATGGAAAAAATAGTCAAATCATTATTGCAAAATATTGTTCCCCAGTTTTGCAACCCCTGCCACCCCTTTCTGCCACTCAAATCTATCAAAATTTGCAATCTTTCCGACAAATATTGATTTTTAGACTTAAATTATATCAGGGTGGGTTCATTAGACAAATAACTCATTATATAGTTGCAATGGACGATAAATTGATGCAAATTCCCAATTATGATAAAGAAAAATTACCTCTTTTATTGATTTAAATTATTGGATGTACATTTTTGACACTACTAATTTGAAACTAACCAATCACAAATCAATTAAAGTTCTAAAACTTTTTAAGCCCATAAATAAGACAAATTATGTTAAAAACTTTGGGTACCAGTATCACCATCCTCCCTAATAAATATCGCAACCAAAATAATTTAACACTTTAAAATAAAAATATAGGAGCGATTTCTTGAATTGGGGAAGTACCCTCCCCACAAATAAATAAAAGACTTTTTATGACCTATACTTAGCTTCATTGGAAAGTAGGGCCATGTTTACCAAGCTATTAGAGAGATCTTTATTTACACAGAGACTTACATACAGGCAGATAATTTGATAAACACACAGTCGTACAGGTAATGCTAGTAATTGAATAGATACAAACAGTGGAATATAAACAAGAAATTACTGAGCCATAAAAATCGATATATTATTACTTGGATGTTGCACCAGATTTTCATGTGCTATGATAAAGTAATGCTCGTAGCTGGCTAAAAAAATCATACCCCCCCCCCCAAACTCTTTACCTAATCCTCTCCCCTTCCTACTGAATGAACGTACTGACCAATAAATGAGGTCCATATTAGCAAGCTTATTTGACGACAAATTTTCCTCTGTCAATATATCCACGTATATCCTATATCCATTGTTATTGTCAGAGGAATCATCTGAATAATTTAGATGCCTATCTCATAAAATATTAATGAATCAGCCCATTGATTTTATTAAGGTAATATGATATGTTAAATTTTAGGAAAGAATATAAAACAGACACAGATACTAAAACAGTTTAAAATCAAGGATCTAAAGGGATAAGACAATGGCCGATAAATAGAAGTACATTCCCAATGATCATATATAGAATTAACCCTTCTGTAGATTAAAATTAGTGGTTGAAACGTTTGGAAACTCAACCTAATAAACCAACCAATCAAAATTCAGTAATCTTGCCCAACAAATAAGAAAACGTTATTATAAAACTTTAGGGACTAGTGTTATAAACATAAAAAGTGTCCCCTTCCTCCCTGATTTAAAATACATACACACAAATTTGAAATTTGATTCAATAGAAAAGTATGATAGCAATGCAACAAATTATATTTACTAATATAAAAGTAACAGGATGTTTGTGAGTCTGTCTGTGTATTTGTTTGTACCGAATGATCTCCTTACCTGCCTTTAGGGGCAAAGCTACAAGTATCTAAAACTTAGCATGATGATTTCTTTAAAAGTTGAATGTGTATTGTGTAAGAGTAACTACCTAATAAGCAATACCTGAAAGTCCATATGTGACGTAAGTACGTATAAGTAGTTGACTTTTTTGTTCTACATGAATTTAAAAACACTGTATAAATTGTAAAAATCAGGTATGGGGAGGAAGTTTGAATGTAAAACAAAGATATGAATAAATATTTCATTTTTAGTAGCGCAGTTATTATATAATTAGGTTTCTTTCTGTACGTCAGTCTCAACAAGGTACAATGGGCTGTAGGTGAGGGGGGAGGGGCTTAGAGGGCCTTCAATTTTGTTTGTGTTTTCCCCCCATCAAAAAGTATTCAGAATTATATTTCTCGTATTCTTTCGAATCCGGTGGATAGGAACCGGTTTTCATCCATACGAAAAAACTATGTCTAGCATCGTATCATATCCAGTTTTCTACGAATATAGAAATGTACAATCATAAGATTAAAACTAGTTATTGTTATAGATTAAAACTTATAATTGTACATTCTATATCCGCGGAAAGCCGTTTATAATACGATACGAGAAATAACTATTTTATTATCATTACATTTACGGAACATACGATAAGGTTTACTTTTTTTCTCTTTCATTATAATTTATTGTAAATTATTGTTGGATCATTGTGGTTGCGCTTCTTATGGATATAAATTTTCTTGTAATTTAATAGATAAATAAAATTTAAACAAAAGATTCCTATGATATATTTAAAATGAAAATCTATATTTCACTTTTCAAAAGCTCGCGGTAGCGCCCAAAGCATCTATAGGCTTTGTATTCGAAGTATATAAAACAGCCTAAAACAAATCTAGGAACCTATGGGAAGCTCTCTATAATGAAGTCCAAAAAAAATGGTGTCCTCTAAAGCGTTACAGGCTTACATACAGACATAAGGACCTAGTGAGCTATAGACCAGATGGTTTTGGTCAGCAGAATCTACACACAAAAATCTACAAAATCTCATCTATTCCCTAACTGACTTTGATATTATAGGGTAGCTTCACTACTAAAAATAAATGTGTATTAAAGTCACTATAGTCATAAAACAAATATGCTCTTTTCTCTTAAACTAATTTTAAAGCAACATTAATTTGCCATAAAATACATGCAGTACAATGCTTTAATTATGCCATTCATGCAATATTGGACGCGTGACAGGGATATATATTCTAAATAAGGTCAGTTCAGGGATTTGAAGGGATAAGACATTTGATGCTTAATTTATGTACATTGTAAATCACCAATTACGATTAACAAAATTAACAGTTATATAAAGCAATAAGGTTTGAAGTTATCCTTTAAGATCTCACTTACTAATTAATGGATTGTGTTATCTATTTTAGGGAAGCTTCACACAGGCCCTGGGTATAGTTTTAGGCTATTTTTGTGCCCTCTTCCATTTTACAATATGAAGTTTATTTCTAAAAAAAATCACATTGGATAGAGGTTTGAATAAAAAATGTAAAGAACAATGATTTTCAATTGTGATAATAGCTTTGGTTTTTAAGACTATTGCAGATTTGAAATGTGTTCTATCTAATATTTAAATAGAAAGATTTTTGTCCCTATGTGTGTAATGCAATATTTGACCTTATATCTTGTAAAAAAATGGATCTAAGCAACATGTCCATGGTTTATTTAGTACAATCTTGGATATAGACAATTATAATAGTTATTTTTGCGCATCGTATTATAGACAGCTTTCCGCGGGTATTAGAATAAAAAATTATAAGATTAGTTTTGATAGCCCAGAAGGATTTTATTTTTTATTTCAATATTCATTGAAAATTGTCTGTAATACGATACCATATATGATTTTTCAGAAATCCGGTTCTAATCCAGCGGATATTAATTGCAAATAAGGATGACAGCATACATAAAGTAAGTAAAGCTCAACAAATCTGAAAGACAAACGAACATTGATATATATATAGAGTGACTGCACTGCACATTAAAAATATTAAAGAAACAAATTTTTTTTTAATTCTGAGCAATGGCAGGGGCGTCCAAGCTATTTTTTTTGGGGGGGGGGGGTTAAATAAGCCCTCCTAAATGGTTGGGGGTGCCTACGGCACCCCCAGGGTAGGGGTAAATTTTAAATGGGGGGGTTAATCGCCCTATTACCCCCCCCCCCTTGGACGTCTATGAGCAATGGAAACTTTTTTTTGAAGGGATAGGAAAATGAACGTTTAATTAATGTACACCCCCAATAATGATAAACTAAATACCCCTTCAGTAGATTTTTGAAAATAGTGTTTTAACTATATTTTGGAACTAACCAATCAAAATCTATAAGAAGTACCCAAACTTTTTGAGCCAATGAATAAGAAAATGATAATAATTGTCCTTGACCAAATTAATACTGGACTACTTCCCTTTCTTAAACTGACCTTTTAAAGTCTTCTTACAAAGCCGCAGAATAGATTATTGGATATATCCATAAGAAGCGCAGCAAAACTGATTAAACTAAATGATTTGTGAGTTTTTCTTTTAACTTCTGAATCTTACGTATTCTATTATAGTAAGTAAGGTGTTTTTGTTTGTTTGTCTGTTAAGATCTTGCTAACCACTTTATTGATTAATTCAATATTTTTAGGGAAGTTTCACATGGTTCTAAGGATGGTTTTAGGTTATTTTTGACATTGGACCAATATCTTTGCAAACCAGCGAATAAAATTACTTGGGTGATGCACTAAAGCACTAAATTTTTATATACTCTAATAAAAAGTAACTTGAAGCTGGCTAAAATACCGATACCCCCTTTGCATCATACCCTCCCTTCCTACTAGATGAAAGAACTTATTCATAAATTTCGTTCATATTAACAACCTAAATTGACATCAAATTTTCGCCTGTTTTAATATATCCACTATACTAAATCCATTCATACACAGTAACCTATTGTTTTTCTTGTGCTATTTTTAAAACTAATCAAAATGCATAAACACCATATTTTTAAAGCTCAAAGATATTAAAATTCATTGTAAACAATTCATAGATTTTAAAAATAAAAGCATTTTCCACCCGAGATAGACGACTTTTAGAAAAAAAAGGCCCCTATCTAATTTTTTAGCAAATCAGCGTCTAATAGGTTTTAAGCAATATCGCCAGGGAGGGAGAGGACATTGGTCTGTAAATTAGACTGGTACCAAAAGTTTTATAACAAACTTTAGGTAATATTATTGAAGTTTGATTGGTTGGTTCCAAACTGTCCAAATCTTTAAACAAATAATTTTAATCTACAAGTGAGGTTATTTTGTTTATCATCTTTGTGGATGTGAATCAATTTATCGCCCATTGTCTTATCCCTCAATATCCCTGAATATCACCCATGTAGTTACATTGTGTGGTCAGATAAATCAAATTTTACCTCAAACTTATCGGCCAGCAAAACAGTCTAAATATCGCATTTGATGTTTATTAGAGGTAAGGGAAGGTTAAGTAAAGTTTATCAGAGCCACTATACCTCTTCTACCCAAGGTCCTATAAAGTTTAAGTACACAACATGTATGTTTTTTTTCAACGATTAAAATTACAAAAGCCTCTAGAAGCATAGCCGCTAGTTATTGATAAGATAGCATTTTGACAAAAAATTACAATATAAAAAAAAATAACTTTTGTCTCATGTGACATAATAACGGTACAAATGATTTTTTGAAATATTGAAGGGACTAAAGGAATGTAAAAGAAACTACAGCCAACTATTTACAATTGTTTAACTGTTAGTAAATTGGACGATTTTCACAAATTAATTTTACTTATTTGTATTTCCAATATCTAGTTCTAAATTCTTCCTATAGCCAAAAAAAATATATGACAAATATATTTAGTTGTCTCGAACTTTTCTACCATTAAAACTAGGTATACTTTATGTGTTAGCAATAGATTATCATCCGCTCTTAGTCTAGGAGTTGATTTTAAGCTTAGTATTTTGATAAGAATAGTTATGCATCGCATCGTATTATAGACAGCTTTCCACAGATATTAAAATAAAACAATATACGATTAACACCCGGACTAACAAAACTGGTATTAATTTTATTATTTATATTATAATATTCGCAGAAAATTTTATGTAATACGATGCTATGCATGATTTTTCAGAATGGCTGAGCACCGGTTTTATAGGCATACTGAAAAGAGCTATAGAACTATAACTCTAATCTAATAGTAGATTGTGTTTGTGATAATTTGACCTATAAAATCAAGAACAAATAGTTTACGATGAAGAAAAATTAACTGCTTCATAAATAATCTTTCAGTTTGTGCACTCAACAACATTTTTTTCTCGGGCATAGATAAATATAAACAGAATTTTAACTCTTTAATTTAAAACTCTAAATAACCTAACCTATATAATGCAACAAAATTTTATTCTTTTGCGGTACAAATTTTATTAAGGTAAACTGCCGTAACTAATTCAGTAAATTATTAGATTGTATAATTATTTACTTAGAATAAAAGAGGGGTCTCTGCCACTTGGGGCAGGTACTTGTCTGGATTATACATCTATACTTATACACTTATTGTATAATTAGTTATTTACTTTGTTATTAGATACTTTACCCACAATATTCTGATCTTTTTTTATGAATGATTATCTCTTCAATGATTAGTGCAAAACCAGATATTAAAAGCAACTTATTTTGCAATTAAACAACGTATAAAACATTCATATACTAATTGTATCAACGATTTATCTTTCTAGCTACCTATCTATGTATAATAAACAGATCTATACTCTAATGTATAATGTATAAATTAGGATTAGATGCTAGTAAACCAAAGTTATAAAGGTAACTCAATAACTAATTTTCAAATACAACATATAAAACATTAATATGATATAAGTCTACGCTCCAAGAGGCCTCTAATAAAATTTTGGTTAGTTGAGTTACCCTTCTCAGAAATAGTTGTAAACCTTCCCTCGACCTATAAGAAGCTTCATTGTAAAGGAAAACCTTGTCAGTCCAGTGGTTATTGAGATCTTAAGCTACAGAAAGACAAACAGACAAACTCAGACAGGCATCCCGTTATTTTACAGAGGAAGAAAAGGGTGTAACAGCCTAAAAGTATTCTATGACCTATGTGAAGCTTCTTTATAATAGAGAACAAAAATGCCTTACTTCTATACAATCTATGATAGCAATTCTTGAGATATATTATACCTAAAGAAAACAAACTGACAAAATAACGGACCATATAGCAATAGCAATGAAATATCAATACAACATACAAGTCATTTCAATAATTTCTAATTGGCAACTATTTTCGCGCGCTTTTTTGCACAGTATACGTGCGATTTAAATATCTGCAAGGTATGAGGAACATTGTTATAAAAATGGAAATAGAATATACGGGGATATATTTACAGGGAAAAATTTTTCGTCAATTTAAGTTGCTAATATGGACCTCCTCATGTATTGGTTAATTTGTTCATCCAGTAGAAGGGAAGTGGATGGGTTAATGGGTTATTTTAGCCAGCTTAGAGCATCAGTTTATTATAGAAATCATTCCTTGAAAATTCACCCATTCCTAACTTTTGTATACTAGAGGACTCTAGGGGCGTAGTCGCTATTTATAATTAAAATAACAAAAATAAAAATAATAACATTTTGATTGCACGGCATTTTTCTGAAAGTTCTATCTTTGCATGTTAAAGAATTTCACCTGTTTATTGACTATGACATTTCCCATTATTATGTTAAATTCAAAATTCTAACATTGGTTTCTTGTTTTTAATAAAAGATAACCCTTTCCATATAAAATTGCAATATCGATATTGCAATTTTGACACCACCTATAATTAAAAATTGCTTTTATGTCTGTACTTTGTATAAAAAGGTTACTTCCTTCAGGTAATTTTTGTACTTGCATGAATCTATTTATCTATCTATCTATCTATCTATCTATCTATCTATCTATCTATCTATCTATCTATCTACCTATCTACCTACCTATCTACCTATCTATCTATCTATCTATCTATCTATCTATCTATCTATCTATCTATCTATCTATCTATCTATCTATCTATATATCTATTGTATAAAAAGGTAACTTCCTTCAGGTAATTTTTGTACTTGCATGAATTCATCTATCTATCTATCTATCTATCTATCTATCTATCTATCTATCTATCTATCTTTATTAGATAAGGAATTAATCTATCTTTCTATCTATATACCTATCTATTTATCAAAATCTTATCTTTATTAGATTAATGAACTAATCAAATCACTATTGATAAAAATTGATTCTTGTCTTATCAAGATAAAATGTATTAAACTAATAAATGAAATACACTTCAAAACATTATAATTCCTTAATTCCAAAAGAATTTCCATGACATCGCTCCATATGGGGCGATGATTTTCTATAGCTCCTTCAAGGAGCTATAGCATAGCCTCTTATCATATGGAGCGATGTGATAGCCCCTTTTAAGGAGCGTTCATATCGCCTCTTATGATAAGAGGCTATGCTATAGCTCCTTCATGGCCTCTTAATAGCTCCTTTGAAGGGGCGTTAATATCGCCTCTTATGATAAGAGGCTATACTATAGCCCCATGATGGCTCCTTTATAGCCTCTCCATCGCCCCTCCGTAGTCCCTTACCTTAATTTATATAACAACCCACTTGATGGCCCCTACATCGCTCCTCCATCGCCCCTTCTCCAAATTTATATTACATTGTACTTTGATGGCCCCTACATCGCTCCTACATCGCCCCTTCATCGCTCCTACATCGCTCCTTCATCGCTCCTTCTCCAAATTTATATTAAATTGTACTGTGATGGCCCCTACATCGCTCCTACATCGCTCCTTCTCCAAATTAATATTAAATTGTACTGTGATGGCCCCTACATCGCTCCTACATCGCTCCTTCATCGCTCCTACATCGCCCCTTCATCGCTCCTTCTCCAAATTTATATTAAATTGCAACTTGATGGCCCCTACATCGCTGCTACATCGCTCCTTCATCGCTCCTACATCGCCCCTCCATCGCTCCTACATCGCTCCTTCTCCAAATTTATATTAAATTGTACTGTGATGGCCCCTACATCGCTCCTACATCGCTCCTTCATCGCTCCTACATCGCCCCTTCATCGCTCCTTCTCCAAATTTATATTAAATTGTACTGTGATGGCCCCTACATCGCTCCTACATCGCTCCTTCTCCAAATTAATATTAAATTGTACTGTGATGGCCCCTACATCGCTCCTACATCGCTCCTTCATCGCTCCTACATCGCCCCTTCATCGCTCCTTCTCCAAATTTATATTAAATTGCAACTTGATGGCCCCTACATCGCTGCTACATCGCTCCTTCATCGCTCCTACATCGCCCCTCCATCGCTCCTACATCGCTCCTTCTCCAAATTTATATTAAATTGTACTGTGATGGCCCCTACATCGCTCCTACATCGCTCCTTCATCGCTCCTACATCGCCCCTTCATCGCTCCTTCTCCAAATTTATATTACATTGTACTTTGATGGCCCCTACATCGCCCCTCCATCGCCCCTCCAGCGCTCCTACATCGCCCCTCCATCGCTCCTTCATCGCTCCTTCTCCAAATTTATATTACATTGTACTTTGATGGCCCCTACATCGCCCCTCCATCGCTCCTACATCGCCCCTCCATCGCTCCTACATCGCTCCTTCATCGCTCCTTCTCCAAATTTATATTAAATTGTACTGTGATGGCCCCTACATCGCTCCTACATCGCTCCTTCATCGCTCCTACATCGCCCCTTCATCGCTCCTTCTCCAAATTTATATTACATTGCAACTTGATGGCCCCTACATCGCTCCTACATCGCTCCTCCATCGCTCCTTCATCGCTCCTACATCGCCCCTTCATCGCTCCTTCTCCAAATTTATATTACATTGCAACTTGATGGCCCCTACATCGCTCCTCCATCGCCCCTTAATAGCCCCTTACCTTAATTTATATAACAAAGCTCCTATATGGCCTCTCTATCGCCCCTTAATAGCCACTTAATTTAATTATATAACATTGCCCCTACATAGCCTCTCCATCGCCCCTTAATAGCCCCTTACCTAAATTTATATAACAAAGCTCCTATATAGCCTCTCCATCGCCCCTTAATAGCCCCTTACCTTAATTATGTAACATAGCCCCTACATAGCCTCTCAATCGCCCCTTAATAGCCTCTTACCTTAATTTATATAACATAGCCCCTATATAGCCTCTCCATCGCCCCTTAATAGCCCCTTACCCTAATCTATATAACATAGCCCCTGCAAAGCCTCTCCATCGCCCCTTAATAGCCCCTTACCTTAATCTATATAACAAAGCTCCTACATAGCCTCTCCATCGCCCCATAATAGCCTCTTACCTTAATTATGTAACATAGCCCCTACATAGCCTCTCCATCGCCCCTTAATATCCCCTTACCTTAATTATATAACATAGCTCCTACATAGCCTCCCCATCGCCCCTTAATAGCCCCTTACCCGAATTTATATAACATAGCCCCTAAATAGCCTCTCCATCGCCCCTTAATAGCCCCTTAATAGCCCCTTACCTTAATTTATATAAAATAGCCCCTACATAGCCTCTCCATCGCCCCTTAATAGTCCTTTACCTTAATTTATATAAAATAGCCCCTATATAGCCTCTCCATCGCCCCTTAATAGCCAATTTATATAACATAGCCGCTACATAGCCTCTCCATCGCCCCTTAATAGCTCCTTACCTTAATTTATATAACATAGCCTCTCCATCGCCCCTTAATAGCCCTCCATCGCCACTTAAAAGCCCCTTACCTTAATTTATATAACATAGCCTCTACATAGCCTCTCCATCGCCCCTTAATAGCCCCTTATATCCTCCTTCAAAACAGTTATACACCTTCCCAGGATCTATTGGAAGCTACCCTATAAAGGAGAACCATATCGGTTCTGCAGTTAGCGATCTTCTTTGATACATACAGACAATGATCCAGTTACTTTTTATAAGGATTAAAAATAAAATGGCCTAAAGCCATCTCATTACCCATAGGAAGCTTCACTGCAAAGGAGAACCATGTCGGTTTAGTGGTTAGCAAGGTACAGACAGACATACATACAGACAAAGATCCTGTTACTTTATTATAAGGATTAAAATAAAATAGTTATTAACCTCCCCAGGAAGCTACCCTATTAAGGAGAACGATCTCAGGACCTATAGGAATCTTCACTGTAAAGGAGAACCATATTGGTTCAGCGGTTAGCAAGATCCTTCGGTACAGACAGACATTCATACATACAGACAAAGACTCTGTTAATTTATTTTAAGAAATACAGATAAAATTGTTATAAACCTTTCCAGGCCTAAAACCATCTCAGGACCTAATTTCTGCCGTTGACAACTCGAGTTAAGTTACTATATTATTTTTACTTTTTTTTTCTTATTCGTTAGATTAACAACCTTGGGGACTTTTTATTGTTTTGTGATTGTTTAGTTCATTAAGTTGAGTGTCTAAATGTTTCAACCACTAATTCTAAACTAAAGAAGGGGTAATTTTGTGAATCATCAATGGGAATAATTAATATATAAACATACATATATATACAGTGTTTTTTTTATGAGAACATTTTTGAAAGCAATTTTACCCTACTTATAGTTATCAGAATTTAATGATTAATGGCTTATTGTCTTCGTTTTTTATGACCATTAACAGAAAAGCAAAAAAATATTTCAGTTTTTATTTAAAAAGTTCAGTAAATTCAAAATTTCAAAACATGGGTGTCAACATCTAAAATAGTTATTTCTCGCATCGTATTATAAACGGCTTTCCGCGGATATAGAAAGTACAATTATGAGATTAAAACTAGTTTTTTTAGCCCCGAGGTGCCGAAGGCACCGGCTAAAAAAACTGGGTTTAATCTTATGATTGTACATATCTATATTCGTAGAAAGCTGGATATAATACGATGCTAGACATAGTTTTTTCATATGGATGAGAACCGGTTCCTATCCACCGGATTCAAATGAATACGCGAAATGGTTTTAGCGCATTTTTCTTATGCTCAAATCTTCTACCCTTTCCAAGAATGGAGGGAGTACATTGGGGGGCCAGTATTCCCTCCCTGGTTGAGATATGGCCTTCAAATTTCAAAATTTTCTAGTACATGTCACAAATAGTATCTATATAAATTTTTAGCTCTATATCTCAACTTTGAAGCGTTTTGCAGCCATTCTTGCAAAGGTAGATTATAAGAAAAATGCACTAAAACCATTTTTAGATGTTGACACCTAAGTTTTAAATTTTTTAATTTACTGTACTTTTTGAATAAAAACTGAAATATTTTTTGCTTTTCTATTAAAGGTTATAAAAAAAGAAGAGAATAAGCCATTAATCATTAAATTCTGATAACTATAAGTAAGGTAAAATTGCTTTCAAAAAAGTTCTCATAAAAAAACACACTGTATATATGTATATATATCATTTTATCGACAATCGTCTTATCCCTGTAGATCTCTGATTATCAGAGCATTTTTGAAATATTTGCTGCTTATTTTTTGGCTGCCTTTGGCAAAATAATTTTTTTTCATAAAAAATGTATACAAAATTATCGTATTAATTTGGTAAATATATCATTGCACTTGAATTATTTTTAAGTCACTAACGGCTAATCCCATAGATGACCCTAGGAGTACTTTAATGAATAGATGTGGTGGAGAGGGGGGGGGGGAGGGGGAAGGTTAAGAATTTAAGGGAAGTGATACCTTCCGGGGGCTGAAAGTGTTGGTCCCCTCCCCAAAATGAAAACTTTTCCTGCGAGTAAAATAAGCTTCAATGTAAAGGAGAAGCATATCGGTTCAGTTGATACTGATAAACATCCTGTTACTTTAATGTAAATATTAGTTTAAGGATAGTCTGTATAATCTCAGGGAGAAAGGAAACATTAGGCAATTTTTACAATAGTCTCCAAAGTTTTATAATGAAGTTTTCTTATTCGTTGGCTCAAAACTTTGGGGACTTTTGTCATATTTTGGTTGTAGTGTTGCAATTTTGTGTATCGTTATTAGGGATGGATAAAAATTTATCGGCCATTGTCTTATTCCTTTAGATCCTTGGTATAATCAACTGAATAACAGTTCCAACAACAAAAATTAAGATATTGCTTCGCTTTTTATGGACAAATATCCTGTTATTTTATTATAAGGAAAAAAAATAAACTATCTTAAAATCATCTCAGGACTCAGCGGTTAGCAAGATCCTACGGTATAGACAGACAGACATACATCATATATCATATCCTTGTTATCTTGCTTTTTTTTCCTTTTTCATAACCTATTATATAAAGTAGTAATCTTTTTTTGTCTGTAGAAAAGCTAACCGCTGAACCTATATGGTTCGCCTTTACAGTGAAGCTTCTTTTAAGTTCATAGAGGGTTTATAATTATTTCGAGGGAGGGTATCTCCACCCTCCCAGAAAATTCACCCCAAGAAAAATATTACCCCATCCCCTCAAAAAATCTTTTTAACTTTTTAAAAGCAAAGCTTTTCTATATTAAGGATCAGTCCGTACGTCCGTAACGGTTAGCTATTTTCGTTAATTTAGGCATGTGATTCCTGTAGTAGAAAGGTACGATTTAGAAAGTCTATAATCATTATCAGAATATCCGTACGTCCATTTTAAGCATACTAATTATTAACTTACAACAAATTTTTATGTATCAAAATTATCCGATTAATCTGATTTCTGGGATACTGATTCCTAGGACAACAAAATAGAATGTTATAAGCGAATCATATCTATAATCAAGTCCAAAAAATGTGAGTACGTCCTTAAGCATTTTCCTGCATGTAAGCAATTTCTCAATAAATTTACTTACAATTTTGTTTCGAATTTTAAATTTATGTTCTGACTATTCAGTTCTGACACTCTACATTATTAATGTTCATTAAACTTTTTTCTACCGTTTCAGAGCTTTGCTTTTATAAATGTTGTCATCCTTGTCATCCTTTTAAAACTTAAATTTAAAACTGTAGAGGGTCACATTCCTTCCTTACCTTAATGCCCTACCTTTTATAATGAAGGGGCAATACAATTACAGAGGCTGTACAGGAGCCATAAAGGGCCTATGTTATATAAATTAAGGTAAGGGGCGATGAAGAGGCTATGAAGGGGCTATGTTATATAAATTAAGGTAAGAGGCTATTAAGGGGCGATGGAGAGGCTATGTAGGGGATATGTTATATAATTAAGGTAAGGGGCTATTAAGGGGCGATGGAGATGCTTTGTAGGGCCTATGTTATATAAATTAAGGTAAGAGGCTATTAAGGGGCGATGGAGAGGCTATGTAGGGGCTATGTTATATAAATTAGGGTAAGGGGCTATTAAGGGGCGATGGAGAGGCTATGTAGGGGCTATGTTATATATATTAAGGTAAGGATTATATAAATTAAGGTAAGAGGCTATTAAGGGGCGATGGAGAGGCTATGTAGGGGCTATGCTATATAAATTAAGGTAAGGGGCTATTAAGGGGCGATGGAGAGGCTATGTAGGGCTATGTTATATAAATTAAGGTAAGGGGCTATTAAGGGGCGATGGAGAGGCTATGTAGAGGCTATGTTATATAAATTAAGGTAAGGGGCTATTAAGGGGCGATGGAGGGGCTATGTAGGGGCTAAGTTATATAAATTAAGGTAAGGAGCTATTAAGGGGCGATGGAGAGGCTATGTAGGGGCTATGTTATATAAATTAAGGTAAGGGGCGATGGAGAGGCTATGTAGGGGCTATGCTATATAAATTAAGGTAAGGGGCTATTAAGGGGCGATGGAGAGGCTATGTAGGGCTATGTTATATAAATTAAGGTAAGGGGCTATTAAGGGGCGATGGAGAGGCTATGTAGGGGCTATGTTATATAAATTAAGGTAAGGGGCTATTAAGGGGCGATGGAGAGGCTATGTAGGGGCTATGTTATATAAATTAAGGTAAGGAGCTATTAAGGGGCGATGGAGAGGCTATGTAGGGGCTATGTTATATAAATTAAGGTAAGGGGCGATGGAGAGGCTATGTAGGGGCTATGTTATATAAATTAAGGTAATGGGCTTTTAAGGGGCGATGGAGAGGCTATGTAGGGGCTATGCTATATAAATTAAGGTAAGGGGCTATTAAGGGGCGATGGAGTGGCTATGTAGGGCTATGTTATATAAATTAAGGTAAGGGGCTATTAAGGGGCGATGGAGAGGCTATGTAGGGGCTATGCTATATAAATTAAGGTAAGGGGCTATTAAGGGGCGATGGAGAGGCTATGTAGGGCTATGTTATATAAATTAAGGTAAGGGGCTATTAAGGGGCGATGGAGAGGCTATGTAGAGACTATGTTATATAAATTAAGGTAAGGGGCTATTAAGGGGCGATGGAGAGGCTAAGTAGGGGCTATGTTATATAAATTAAGGTAAGGAGCTATTAAGGGGCGATGGAGAGGCTACGTAGGGGCTATGTTATATAAATTAAGGTAAGGGGCGATGGAGAGGCTATGTAGGGGCTATGTTATATAAATTAAGGTAATGGGCTTTTAAGGGGCGATGGAGAGGCTATGTAGGGGCTATGTTATATAAATTAAGGTAAGGGACTATTAAGGGGAGATGGAGAGGCTATGTAGGAGCTTTGTTATATAAATAAAGGTAAGGGGCTATTAGGGGCGATGGAGAGGCTATGTAGGGGCTTTTTTATATAAATTAAGGTAAGGGGCTATTAAGGGGCGATGGAGAGGCTATGTAGGGGCTATGTTATATAAATTAAGGTAAGGAGCTATTAAGGGGCGATGGAGAGGCTATGTAGGGGCTATGTTATATAAATTAAGGTAAGGGGCGATGGAGAGGCTATGTAGGGGCTATGTTATATAAATTAAGGTAATGGGCTTTTAAGGGGCGATGGAGAGGCTATGTAGGGGCTATGCTATATAAATTAAGGTAAGGGGCTATTAAGGGGCGATGGAGTGGCTATGTAGGGCTATGTTATATAAATTAAGGTAAGGGGCTATTAAGGGGCGATGGAGAGGCTATGTAGGGGCTATGCTATATAAATTAAGGTAAGGGGCTATTAAGGGGCGATGGAGAGGCTATGTAGGGCTATGTTATATAAATTAAGGTAAGGGGCTATTAAGGGGCGATGGAGAGGCTATGTAGAGGCTATGTTATATAAATTAAGGTAAGGGGCTATTAAGGGGCGATGGAGAGGCTAAGTAGGGGCTATGTTATATAAATTAAGGTAAGGAGCTATTAAGGGGCGATGGAGAGGCTACGTAGGGGCTATGTTATATAAATTAAGGTAAGGGGCGATGGAGAGGCTATGTAGGGGCTATGTTATATAAATTAAGGTAATGGGCTTTTAAGGGGCGATGGAGAGGCTATGTAGGGGCTATGTTATATAAATTAAGGTAAGGGACTATTAAGGGGAGATGGAGAGGCTATGTAGGAGCTTTGTTATATAAATAAAGGTAAGGGGCTATTAGGGGCGATGGAGAGGCTATGTAGGGGCTTTTTTATATAAATTAAGGTAAGGGGCTATTAAGGGGCGATGGAGAGGCTATGTAGGGGCTATGTTATATAAATTAAGGTAAGGAGCTATTAAGGGGCGATGGAGAGGCTATGTAGGGGCTATGTTATATAAATTAAGGTAAGGGGCGATGGAGAGGCTATGTAGGGGCTATGTTATATAAATTAAGGTAATGGGCTTTTAAGGGGCGATGGAGAGGCTATGTAGGGGCTATGCTATATAAATTAAGGTAAGGGGCTATTAAGGGGCGATGGAGAGGCTATGTAGGGCTATGTTATATAAATTAAGGTAAGGGGCTATTAAGGGGCGATGGAGAGGCTATGTAGGGGCTATGCTATATAAATTAAGGTAAGGGGCTATTAAGGGGCGATGGAGAGGCTATGTAGGGCTATGTTATATAAATTAAGGTAAGGGGCTATTAAGGGGCGATGGAGAGGCTATGTTATATAAATTAAGGTAAGGGGCTATTAAGGGGCGATGGAGAGGCTAAGTAGGGGCTATGTTATATAAATTAAGGTAAGGAGCTATTAAGGGGCGATGGAGAGGCTATGTAGGGGCTATGTTATATAAATTAAGGTAAGGGGCGATGGAGAGGCTATGTAGGGGCTATGTTATATAAATTAAGGTAATGGGCTTTTAAGGGGCGATGGAGAGGCTATGTAGGGGCTATGTTATATAAATTAAGGTAAGGGACTATTAAGGGGAGATGGAGAGGCTATGTAGGAGCTTTGTTATATAAATAAAGGTAAGGGGCTATTAGGGGCGATGGAGAGGCTATGTAGGGGATTTTTTATATAAATTAAGGTAAGGGGCTATTAAGGGGCGATGGAGAGGCTATGTAGGGGCTATGTTATATAAATTAAGGTAAGGAGCTATTAAGGGGCGATGGAGAGGCTATGTAGGGGCTTTTTTTATATAAATTAAGGTAAGGGGCTATTAAGGGGCGATGGGGCGATGGAGGAGCGATGGAGGAGAGATGTAGGGGCCATCAAAGTACAATGTAATATAAATTTGTGGAAGGAGCGATGAAGGGGCGATGTAGGAGCGATGGAGGAGCGATGTAGCAGCGATGTAGGGGCCATCAAGTTGCAATGTTATATAAATTTGGAGAAGGAGCGATGAAGGGGCGATGTAGGAGCGATGTAGGAGCGATGTAGGAGCGATGTAGGAGCGATGTAGGAGCGATGTAGGGGTCATCAAGTTGCAATGTAATATAAATTTGGAGAAGGAGCGATGAAGGGGCGATGGAGGAGCGATGTAGGAGCGATGTAGGAGCGATGTAGGGGCCATCAAGTTGCAATGTAATATAAATTTGGAGAAGGAGCAATGAAGGGGCGATGTAGGAGCGATGAAGGAGCGATGTAGGAGCGATGTAGGGGCCATCACAGTACAATTTAATATAAATTTGGAGAAGGAGCGATGAAGGGGCGATGTAGGAGCGATGAAGGAGCGATGTAGCAGCGATGTAGGGGCCATCAAGTTGCAATGTAATATAAATTTGTAGAAGGAGCAATGAAGGGGCGATGTAGGAGCGATGTAGGGGCGATGTAGGAGCGATGTAGGGGCCATCACAGTACAATTTAATATAAATTTGGAGAAGGAGCGATGAAGGAGCGATGTAGGAGCGATGAAGGAGCGATGTAGGAGCGATGTAGGGGCCATCACAGTACAATGTAATATAAATTTGAAGAAGGATCGATGAAGGGGCAATGTAGGAGCGATGGAGGGGCGATGTAGGAGCGATGGAGGGGCGATGTAGGGGCCATCAAAGTACAATGTAATATAAATTTGAAGAAGGAGCGATGAAGGGGCGATGTAGGAGCGATGGAGGGGAGATGTAGGAGCGATGGAGGGGCGATGTAGGGGCCATCAAAGTACAATGTAATATAAATTTGGAGAAGGAGCGATGGAGGAGCGATGAAGGGGCGATGTAGGAGCGATGTAGGGGCCATCAAGGGACTAAGATATATATAATAGTGAAGGGGCCATGAAGAGGCGATATTTAATTAAATAGCCCCTTGGGATAAGAGGACATATCATTACCTCTTTAGAAGGAGCGATTATGGAGCGATAAAGGATCATTTAATCGCCTCTTAGGGCAAGGGGCTATCAAATCGCTCCTTTCAAGGAGTCATAACATCGCCTCTTGTTATAAGGGGCTATTAAATCGCTCCTTTCAAGGAGCCAATACATCGCCCCTTGTCATAAGAGGCGATCAATTAAAATCATCGCCCCATATGGAGCGATGTCATGGAAAGGACTATACCCCATAACTCTTTTCTTTTTACCAATCTTAGATATTCAGGGATCTTAATTGATAAGACATTGAAAGATAAATTGATTTACATCCCCAATGATGATAAACAAAATTACCACTTCTGCTAATTGCAATTATTTGTTAAAGGTTGGGAGTTCCCATAGTTATAATACTTATGATACCGATGTAATTTACATTCCAATGTCCTCTCCCTCTACGTAATTATGTAAATAATCCTTACAAAAAAGCCTTTTTTTAAATTTGCTACTTTGTTTTTTTCGGCATATAGCTACCTTCTTAGATCTAAATGAGTCTTAAGTGCCTAAAGGCATCAATACTATAATAGTTTTTATAATTAAATATGGCATGACATTGTAAGAATAGTGTATTTGATAATATACAGGGATTTTAAGGGATAAAACAATGGACACTATGTTGAAGTAACCCCACAAAATCACCTTGTGTAAGTTAAAATTATTGGTGGAAAAGAATGGACACTGCTAGTTTGTACCAACCAATCAAGATTAAATAAAGAAATGTAAGCAAACAAATTATTTAAGACCAATGTCTCCTCCCTATCCAATTATCTGAAAACAAGGATGACAACATCCATAAAAGCAAAGCTCTGAAACGGAAGGACAAACGAACATTGACACTTATAGAGTGTCATAACTAAATAATCTTAATTCAAATGTATAAAAGTCGAAAGAAAATTGTAAGTAAATTTTTTGAATAACTGCTGAAATGCAGGATAATGTTTTTTAAGGACACACTTACAAGGTACACAAATTTTCAAGATTTAAAAAAAAATTTAAGAGGATAATGCACCTAATTGTAGAAAAGCTTCGCTTTTAAAAAATGCATGCAACATCCAACAGTGTATTACAAATTAAAAAGAAATGTTGCCTCCTTTTTTCTGTGGCATAATGGTAATTATAATAATGTAATCCATTGATGAATTTATGAGGAGAACAGTTACATGCTTATCGCTCAATGATTCAATTAGTTAGACTAAAATCATTTTAAGAGGCGCAGTATATCATTCAGATTGTTTAGGTAAAAAAGATTTTTATAGATAGATGGAGCTTTCCCTTAAAGTGCTTGGCGAGCAACGAAACCCACCCTCCAATATTTTTGAGACTTTTGGGGTGCCTACCCCTTCGGAGTCTACAGCCCTAATCTTGCGGGGCTACAAGAAAAATTCACTTTGTAAAAAATATTTAAATGGGGAGGGGGGATGGGGCGTTGTATTCGAATAGACACTATAGATAAATAAGTAGCCCCAAAAGAAATTTAAAGAATTTTTCGGTTACAATAATATTTTTCCTTTTTCTTAGATTGATAGACTAAAATCTACAATTTACAATTTGGAAACCTTTAATGAACAATTAAAATAACATTCAGATAACTTTAGTATAAGGTAAGTTAAACTTAAACAATTCTTCAAATGCAATCCTCATCTTATTAATTAAAGATTTGAATAGAACTTAATTTTCCCTAACAATATTATTTATTGAGTAGCCACACTTTCAAGTAACGCCCATTACTCAAAAGAACAGAGCTTGAAATTATAAATAAAAATCTAGTAATAGTAAAGCTCAACAAATCAGATGGACAAACGAACATTAAGAAAACATATAATGACCTCACTTTTAATATAATTTTTTGTAATATGATTAGTATGCTGCCTATAGAGTTGCAACTACAGGAATCAACTTGTAAAATTCAACTAGAATACAGAAAAATCATTAAAATGAACTTACTGCATATACTAGAGAATAATATAAGCATCAATAAGGAAAATCATATAGATAATTTTTTTGTAATTTCATTGCAATTAAAGGGTTGAAAGTCTGATTACCATTCAGTTTACATGTACATGTTCGAGTGCTAAAAACAGAATGATGGCACAATATTTAGAAAGACCCCGCGTGTTAAAAAATCTATATTGATAGTCTTAACCCATTTTATGTGTATTCATACACAAGTGGTACCTTACCTACTGATGTAAGGAAAAGTAGAAGAGGCAGAAAAAAGTTAAAATTGTACTGTTGATTTCAAACTTAGCATGATGATTCCTGTAATAGTAAGGTATAATTCATGTTATAAATATCAGAACGTCGTGGTGTTCATTTTAAACAGAATTCAATCGATTATATTATACTAGTAGCTACGCCCCTAGAGAGCTGAGTAACCACTTGAAGGAGGGGGAATAATGTGGGAGAGGTAGGAATTGATCCACAACAGTCATTTTTGGTTTTGAAAAGAAAAATTTTAAAAAAATGGATAGGGTGATTTCTTTTGTTAGTATGGAGGTACATCCCCCGAATTAGTATAAAAACCTTACCTTGTCCTATAAGAAGCTTCAATGTTTAGGATCAACCCGTTCTTTGAATCATGCTCGTAAATTAGGTAATTATAAGTTTTAGAATCTGTAAGACCTAAAAGTTAAATAATTTAATCAAAAACATTTCCAGACTATTTGATTATTTCTTTATCCTATTTGAGTTCTTTTGAATATTAATGCAAGTATTGATTAAAATCACTGTGAGATTTTTAAGAGTTAAGAAACAAAAATGTTTATTTTATATATTGTGCTTTCACTTAAACCTATTTTTTGACCACCAAACACCTCCCTCTAACCTTGCGGGCGGGCCCTAACCCTGTGGGCCTATATAAACTTACATAACCTAATCTTAAAAAAACATCAAAAATATTTTTTTTATAGTAATGAATCTTGCTAACCGATAAACCGATATGGTTCTCCTTTACACAAGCCTATCTTAGGTCCAATCAACCTAAAGTAATTAATTCATTCAAATTCTGAGTCATTAAACAAAATATTTTTGTCTCCTGTTACAAGGTAATTGGCGCACAGTGATCTAAATAAATCTTAGTAGGTAAATATATACATACTGCATTTAACCAAAGAATATTTCTAAAGCTATCAAAAAACATTTATATCTGTAAATTTTAGTCCTGTAAAGTGTTGTTACAAATAAGATAACATAAATTTTAGGAACTCTTTAAAAGCAATTCATATTATTTTTAACCCAACAAAAGGGCATCGAACATTTAAGCAAAAGTTTGATCTCTAATTAAAAATCGCGGTCATAGGAGCCATTTATATTATGGTTATATGTATTTTATCAACTTTTAATGCTTGTTAAAGTAAAATGATGTGTTTTTTTGTTTGTGTACCTGGACGACCTAGCAAGGTTTATTGACATCTTGTGCCCGCTAGGATCATTGTCTGACCAATTAACATTTTAAAAGTTATGTTTAGCACAGAGAAAAAAAAAATAAATGAGTGGATAATGGATTGAGTCAGTATTTGTGCTACTTGTAGACATGATTTTGTTTGATATTTTGTATAAACCCTTTACATACATGTGTAGTATCTAGATTAGTGCATTGTGCGACATAGAAAGGGACAAGTATTATAGAAACTAGTTATAGAGTAGCTGCTCTTATAAAATTTGTTGAATAGGTCATAGATTTAGGTATATTTTTTCTAGAGATAAATTTTCTTGGGAGGTTGGAGTTAGATATATACCTTTCCTAGTCTAGGAAGCTTCGCCATAATTAGCAAGGACCTAGGTTTTAGAGTGACAGACATCCTATTACTGTGATGAATAATTATTAAAACTGTAAGGCAAAATAATTTTCTTTACATTTTAACCATCCTCTTTTTATTTATTATTTAATTAAATCTTCCCCCGTATTCTGGGTTAGGTTAAGTAAATGTTATAAGAGCCCCCATATGGATAGGCTCTACTGCATAATAGAGCATCCCGCAGGGTTTATAAAAACGTATTTATTTTAACATCTAAAATAAGTTATTTTGCCCAATAATAGTTTGAGTTCAGGAACTTTTAATAGATTCCTTGTCCATGTTTTGTGAGTGTGGGTATAAATGAGTCTACTCTCACTCTCATTTGGTCAGTTAGTCCCCAACAACCAGTGCAAAAACATATCAACAACAACAACACCATGCAAAAAACAACAACAGTTGGTTGTCTGTTGATGTGGGCTGTGGTATTATTGGCGGTCGCTCATGCTAGGAAATTTTATATATTTATTAGTTTTTGTGATATATTATGTTGTGATATGAGTATTATATAAAGTAGTAAGATTTTTGTCTTCTCTTTAAGATCTCGGAAATCGCTGGTCCGAATGGGTTGTACTTTTCAAGGAAGCTTTATAAATATATTTGGATGGTTTACGATTATTTTCCCGGCTTTCCCCGAGCTCTCTTAGGGGCTAGGAGCGAAGCAATTGAGTTCTATTATATAAAGTATTAAGTATTATTTGTTTGTTTGTTCGTTAAGAAGTTCCTAACCACTGAACCGATTGAGTTATCTATTTTAAGAAAGTTTCACATAGATTCCGGGATATTTTTAGGCTGTTTTCTGCCATCTTCCGGCACCTCTGACACTAGTTTTATGAAATATGCCAGTTTAAAAAAAAGCTTATAAAATTCCTCGAATAAAATAAAAATACTTTTTCTTTTATAGAAGATTTCCAAGGAGTGGGTAGTAAAGGGGTACCTCTCACCCCCCAAGAAATTAGTTCATTTAGAAAATGATTTCATCACCCACAATTCTTTAGTACTGCATAGCAGGGATCTAAAGGGATAAGACAATGTCTGATATATTGATGTACATCCCCACTGATGAAATACAAAATTACCCCTTCTGCAAATTACAATTACGGTTTAAATTTATGGAAACTTTTCTAAACAACCAATCAAAATTTAATGAAATTAAACTTTGGGGACTAGTGTAGTAAACACCCCAATGTCCCCTCCTTTACTTGAGGAATTGAGAGATTTTTGGCTATTAGGGGGGAAATTTTCAATTTGAAGGAGATCCCTATCATTCCAACTGTTAACGAGATCATTAAGAAAACAAATAGACAGACTAACATCCTACCACTTTTTTATTTGGATATCACTTAATATAACATAGTCGTTGCTGCGCGGCTTAAGGATAGAATTGATGAAATGATATCGAATTTAATATAAAAAGAAGGATGACAACATCCATAAAAGCGAAGCTTTACAAATCAGTACGTTAAGACAGACAAACGAACAATCTATAATACAAAGTAGAACGATGTCTGTCTGTCTATTTGTTTTACCGAAGGATCTCGCTAACCGCTGAACCGATCGGGTTCTCCTTTACAGGGTAGCTTCTCATAGGTCCCAGGAAGTTTTATAACTATTCTTTTGGGGGGTGGGACACCCCTAACCCCCCCCCCCCCAAAAAAGGAAAAATATCCCCCCCTCTCAAAAAAAAAAATTTCTTTTTAAAACTAAAATTAAAATAGTGGGGTCAACTACCTCCCCCCCCCAAAAAAAAAAAAAAAAAAAAAAAATTCCCCCCCCCAAACCTCTTGGGGCAAAGCCCCTAGAGGCTAGGGGCGAAACCGCTAGTTTAAAATATATAGTAGAGATTACTAAAATACAGGATGCTTTTCATAGACACACTTACATCTATTACTTGATTATAGAGATGCTTCGTCTATACTTATTGGATTTATACCCAAAAAATGAAATAAATAGGTAAATAAGGAAATATATATGAACAAAATTTTAATGCAAAATTCGTTAAGTAAAATGAAATGAGTGGACATACTTTCTGTTAATTTATGATAGAGTTGCTTCGCTTTTAAACTTTTAAAATTGTTACAGGAATCATCATGCCAAGTTTGAAAACGATGGGACAATTCAAACATGCATAAAATTACAATAAGAGCCATTCGGACGGAACGACCCTAATTGTAGAAAAGATGCTTTCATTAAAGTACAGTTAAACCCAACTTTTTTGAGATTAAAGTAATCGAGGCATGGATTTAAAAAGTCATTGTCCATTTAAAATTAAAGAGCCATATATGTTGTTACCATGATAATTTGATGGTGGAAAAAAAACGATTGACATTTTTACGCACTTTTGGGCTAATTGACATTTTGTCATTGCTACGCATATCATTGCTGGTTGCTTATTATTTTGATTCTATATAGAAAACACTAACTGTTGCGCCCCTAAATGGGAAAATCGACCCTTTCCCCGTTTCAATTTTAGTTTAAAAAATCAATTACCAGGGGCGAATCATTTTAGGAGGTTGGGGGTACCCTCTCTACAAAAAAATAATAAGATTCCTAGGAACTACGAGACCCTACACTTTTAAGAGAGTCATATTTGTTCAGTGGTTAGCGAGATCCTTCGGTACACACAGACAGACATACACATGGAGATCCTGTTAGTTTTATATAAAGACACCCTTCTAAAAGTTAAAAGATAGAATACTTTTGTATCTTTTGCATGGTATCATAATCTAAGTGCAAAATAGACATTAAGATATTTTGCATTGATTTTAAGGGATATGAGAACGTTTAGTTTAGTTTAAACCAACCAATCAAGATATTATAGATATACCTACACTTTTTAGGTCAACGACTAAGATAAATTGTACATAAAACTATATTTACGAGTCACTAGTATTATTAACAATCCCCTCTTTCCCTGGCAAAAATGGATATTGGGATTTTTGTAACTTTAAGTGCACCTTATAAAATGCTTTCATTATAAGGATGTTTCTACAATACTATATTAGAATACATTTTGATCTTGGTCAAATTTTTGTAAAAAAATAGATCATTATACTGGTTCTGTGATAGAACAATGTATGATTAATTAACAAAATATTTAAAAATTTAAGTATTATTGCAGCACAAAATACTTTATACCCTACAATTTCTTTGCTATTAAGTCTTTTTGCAAATTAGAACACTTTGCTAATAAGACTTCTTGCTATTGTAAGCACTGGATATTTCTTAAAAGCTGTAAATATGTTTCGGAATTGCTAAAACACATAGATATATTGACAGGGGAAAATTTGTATTCTTTTTAGGTTGCTATTATATATGTTTGTTGGTTAGTTAGGGGAGGGGATCGGGTAAAGGGAGGTATATTTATTTTAGCCAGGCGCAAGTATCACTTCATTAGAGTACATGAAAATCTGGTGCAACATCCAAATAATTATATATTGCACTTCCTTGTCTTATCTGACAAATAATTAATTGAGTTCATTTTTAGAAGATTAATTTGGGAATACAAAATCTTTTAAACGCCTTTTGCAAATTTGTAAGGATTAAAAATAAAGGGATAATTACTTTATAAACCACTGTTGAACTAAAATAAATTATATTGACTTAAATGTTTTAGTTTGAGTCGACTTAATACATTAAAATGTAAAGGAGAGGTAGGGGATATTACACTGTAAATTATACTGGTAAAAAAAGCTTTATCAAAATGTTTTCTAATTTGTTGAATTAAAGCTTGATTGTTGTGTTCAAATTAGCATTGTCCAAACTTTTCTATCACTAATCTTAATCTGTAGAAGGGTAATTTTGTCATTTGTCTTATCCCTTGAGATCCCTGGGCCAAAACTCTACTCTATTAAATTTCCTCAACCCTAAATATTTATGCATGACTTGATATTCTTTGTGTTGTCCTTAATTGTCTTCATCAAAGAAATGCAGGAATGTCAAAAATTGTTTCACATAAGCTGTTTCTTAAATATTACATTTCATTTATATTTAACAACAGGAAATAAAGTTAATGTCAAGAAAATACCCTTATAAGAATGAAATATGTATGGCATAAAAAGAGACTTATATTTGTAAATGTGCTTTATAAAATTTAGAAGGGTAATATAATGAGTTGGTGTAAAAAATAAAGTTAGAACAGCTAGTTTTAATAAAATATCAAAAAAGTTAGGACACCTTCATTGTAAATTGCGAAAATTAAAAGCAAAAGAAGGAAAAGAGAGCAGCAATAACTACCAGACTGACCTATTGTAGTAACTTATTGAGTTGCTTTGCCTTGAAATCAATAATCATGGAGAGAGGAGACATTGGACTGCACTGTTAATCTTACTGATACCTCAAGTTTTGTAAATTAAACACATACACTCATTCTTTGACTTAAAAACTTTTAAATATATCTTGATGGGTTGTATATCTATTCATTTTCCATTGTCTTATCCCTCAATACATAGCTTATTTTGAAATCTATATAAAATTTATAATTAGACCTGCTTCTGAAGACTATGACAGAGATGCTGTTTACTCATATCAATACTCTATAGATGATAAATATTCAGGTAGTAATAAGTCAAGGTAGTTCAAAGATAGAGGAAATATTTCTTTTAAGAAATGACTTTTTACATATGTTGCCAGTTTTGTTAAAAAATGTTTTTAATAATTTAAATAATAATCTAAGACTTAATTTTTTTATATTTTACTTGAGCAGAATTCTACTAACTGCAACTGAATTCTTCTTATAATTCAGGTGCCAAATACAGTGCAGATGAATCCCGGGCTGGTTCAGAGACCACAGGATCATATACTGTTCTCCTTCCTGATGGAAGGACCAAGACAGTCACCTACAGTGTCAAGGACCCCTATTCAGGTAGAGCAGACAGAAATAGGAATTTCATACTATTCTTGTACTCAAAGGTTTAAAACATGCCCTCTAGCAGAGCTCAAATTTTTCCACTAATAACTCTTATCTGCAGAAGATGTGATTTTGTTTTTGACCATAGAAAGTGATCTCCTTTATAAAAGCAGGCACTTACAGACCTAAACATCCAAATCAAAATGCAATTTCCAAAAATTCGAGAAATTAAATGATAAAGATTTTTGGGATATTTCTGTTTGTTTTGGTATAATTTTCAACTTGGGTGATACTCTGAAAACTATCAAAAAGATCAATGATTGGAATATGTAATAGACTCCAAGAAAACTAAACTCAATACGAATAAAACCTTTTTATTTATAGGTTTTGTAGCAGATGTGGTATATTCTGGAGAAGCAAGCAACCCAATTGTGTACAACAAACCAGCCCCTTCAACCATCACCTATTCTAAACCTGCCCCTGCCCCCATAACTTACTCTAAGCCTAGAACCTACCCAGAACCTAAGAGTTACCTCAAGCCTAGCCCTGCTCCTATCACATATGAAGCCCAAACTGTAGGTAAAATATATGAAAACCCTGAGCCTATTACCTACAAAGAAGCTCCTAAAATAACCTACACTAAATCAAGTGGTAGTAAGGTTATTTCCAAACCGGTTATTTCTACCTACAGAGATATCCCAACCAATGACGATGCACTGTTTTACTCAACAGCTGATGTTTCCCCTACCCCTTACCCTTCCCCAGCCCCTACTCTGTACAAATCAGCTGATCCATCCCCTTACCCCTCCCCTGCCCCTTCTCTGTACATAACAGCTGACTCTAACCCAACTCCAAGAGTGTACACTCTTCACAAAACCGTCCAATCAGAGGCCAAGCCCTACAATCCTCCTGTATTCTACAACAAACCAACTCCCCTGAAGTATCTCCAATCTCCAACAATCTACAGCAACAGCAGTCCTGCTGAGAATTATATCCAGGACAGTCCTGTTGAGGACACAGTGGTAAAAAGTCTGGGAAACAGGAACGGAGAATACAAGAAGATACCAGAGGCTCTAGTCTACAGAAGCAAGCTTAACTTTGTTTCTTAATCAGTTTTCTATTTTTGATAGGAAAATGTTGATTAGTTATTAAGTTTTTTATTGGAATTATTGAAATATTTATTCATTGCCAGTAATTTGAAATAGTATTTTTATTGTTGTTGTTTTAATTTGTTTCCTTGAAATAAAGTATTATGGTTTGCAGCATAACTTATTGCATTTAAAAAACTAATAATTAAATGAAGAATTTAAATCAAATAATTAAAATAAAAACAGTAAAATAATTAAACTTATTCAAACAGTTTAAGAAGCAAAGAACAAAAAAATAAATATATGTATTTCAAACTGAAAAGACAAGTGAATAATATTTATTTCCGCGGATATTATAATAAAAACTAAAAGATTATTATATGAGTTTAAAACTTATATGCCCTTTAGCATTAATGACGAACGGATAGTATGACTACATCAACATCAACATCAACATCAAATATTTATTTCAGTCAACATATTAAAATACAGTGATAATGACAGATTAAGAATATTTACATATAGCATAAGTTTATATAAATCATTGATACTAAATAATAAACATAAGAATATGTTGCTAGAGGCAGGATCTAACGCAAACATAGAGTGCAAGCTAAAGTTATAAAGTCAACAATTTTTAATTAGTAACCCTAGGAACATGCGGTGAAAGGATCAAGCCCTATACAAAAAACTAAATATAAAATATACAGATGTACTTAAGTGAATGGAAAAAATAAAAATTTAGTGCTTTTTTTATAAAACTCAGGAGCAAAAGAATAAGGTTTAAGGTTAAATGTTAAAAAGTTTTAAAGATTACAACAAAGCATAAAAAAGAAGTTGACGGCGATGTAGTATGTTTAAGACCTAGCAAATTTTGCTTTCTAATTAAAACAATTTTGATCACAGAATAATAAAATGACAAGAAATAAGTTAAGGTAATATTCTAACCAATAAGTTTAAATTGCATTTAAATGGCAAATATGACAAAGAAGTCTGTTGCAGTTTGTCTATAGAGACCCTTTGCTACTAAGAATATTATTTCAAAGAAATATTTTGTAATATAAAGGAAGTAATATTAATTTTTCAAATCAAAAGACATTCCAAATTCCAAATTTCAACTATTTTGACAAATTTTACCTTTTATAGCATCAATATAATGAGCAAAATTATTCAATTAGACAATGATAAAATATTTAAATTGAATTCTGCCAAAACTAAATGACTTTTTGATTGACAGAAGCGTACCTTTATTAGACATAAAATACTGATAATTGGCCATTGATGTCGGCTTAATACAGTTTAAAATAAAATTAGTAAGTGCATAGTTCCCACTCATTGAAGCATCCCTTCCGATTCAATTTTAATTTTACATGTGAATTCTCAGGAATTTGGGATGGGCAGTTGTAACAAAAAAGATAAAACTTAGATTCAAATTCAAGATAGCTAAACGAAAGGTATATTATTATATACGATAGATATACCTGTATACTTTACATTTTTTTTCTTCTTATTTTTCCTTAGTTAGCGATTAATAAAACCAATTTAATAATAAATAACTAAAATAATAATAAAATTTTCAAAGAATCAAAATAGTTTATAATTTAATTATTAGCTTTCTTTTACTTCTTAGATTTAGAAAGGTTATCCATATTCAACTCTAAAATTTAAAAAATAGTGTTATATGATATATACAAAAGGGAACGCCCCTAGCCTCAAGGAAGGGACATGAGAATTTAGAAAAATAACCTTAAACCATCTCAAAATACTTTTAAAGCTTCATTAAAAAGTACATCAATTTCGGGCCAGTATCTTCTGAGATCTTAAGACAAAAAAAAATGTACTACTTTATATTATAGGATGTAAAACATATTAAAGGGTTTTCTTTCTTCTTTTTATTCACATTATAAAACGGTTGTTAATATTGATCCCTAGATTCCTGATAAATAATTCCCATAGTCCAATTATTCTCCACAAAACATCATATCCATCAATGTTAAATTGATCACCACTTGTAATAGCGTAACTACTCCTAATTAGGGCCGGCAGTCCGTCCATCCATAATGTTTATCTCTTTTCTTTAATTTAATTTTAGAGATATTAGATTGTCCTATCAATTTTAAATTGTGTCCTTTTATGGTATCCTGTATTTATGCAATAAATCTATGTGCAATTTCGTTTAGACTCAAAAAATAATGTTCTGCTTATTTAGTTCTGCCACTCTACAAGAGTTATTGTTCGGTTGTTCTTCTTATGTTATGGGGATGTTGTCTTTGTTAATAGAGTAACTTCTTCAATATTATGTGTAGGTCAGCTTGTTTGTCTGTCTGTATTTCTATTAGTTATTTACGAGTCACATAGTCTGTCAGGGATCCTAAGGGATAAGACGTTTTATGATGCATTGATGGAAACCACATAATAATCATCAAAACTACCCCTTCTGAAGATTGAATAAATTGGAAGAAAACTTTTTACACTGCAGGTTTACAATCAAGTTTTAAAAAAAGTCTCAAGAATTTTTAGGCCAACGAATGAGGGAACGTACAAAACTACAGATTATTCTGAACTAAATTTCAAAGTGAAATAATTTTTTTCTTCTTTTAAAAATAATCAGCGCTTTCATCAATTTATCGTTCTTGTTAAATTAAAAATCGAATGCGAATTATATTATTATGTACATGTATGTATATCATGTAGGGGTATATTTTGTGTATGTGTGTATGAGTGTGTGTAGGGGTATATTTTGTGTGAATTAAGGCGGAGTCCACTGATGGTTGGAAATAATCAATTTCAATTGAGCCCGCCCATTTCCCCTTTGCATCAACCCAACCCCAATTTTAATAACCACGCCCCCTTTTCAATTCCCATTTAGGTTAAGTTATGGGGCACCCCTCGCTTATAAGTCTATGGGGTAACTAATATCCAACATATAATGTGTCAGAATTTAAGATTTTAACAAGATTGCTCATAAATTTGTTGCAAAATTGCCTAAAAACAGTAATAACTTCATTTTAAAGATGATTTAATAATTATAACATATAAAAGATTTGAACAAAAGGGTTAAAAATAAACATACTTAAAAAAACATACAGACTTTCTGGTAACTATAATAGAATTGTTACACTTTCTACATAAATACTCAACCAACTTTTGAAAATTGACCTTTTGATAAAAATTCATGTTAGCGAGGTGTGTGTGAGAAAAGGTAAAAGGAATAAAAGGGCTTAAGCCTTAAAAATTGTTGAAACAATAGGGGAATAGTAGCTTATAGTTAGCCCTTATTATCAAGAATAGGAATAAATATTCTGAAAAGTAAAAGATCTTATGGGAGAATACAATGTACGACTTTAGTTAGGATAATCAAATGCCCCTTTGATTAATGTAGATTAAAACTATTGGTGAAAATTAAGGTTTAATAAAAGTCCAGAAATGTTTTGACCTAACGAATTGAAAACTTGACTCTAGGTGTCAACTCAGTATATATTTACAGTTTCCTCACTCCCTTTCAAAGGAGAATGACTTTTTATTTTTGATAAATAGCATCTCTTCAAGTGTCGCCTGACTATAATCTTACTCTCACTTTCCATCAGAAAATTATTGTTTAAAATTTCTAAATTGGTAACAGCACATTTTTTCATTTGCAACATCTTTTATTATTCTCTTTTTATATTTAAGTATTTTTTTATAGGAAATCCATCCCTCTCAATGAGGGAGGGTTATCCCTCATTATCAAGTTTTGTGTCCAGTGTAAAATTCCCAAGGATTGAAAAACAAGGATAGCTTCATTTCATTGTTGCATAGCTACTAAATTAATTTCATATAATTTTTTACTAGAACCATACAGGTAACACGTATTATTATTTTATAAAAGTAACATGATGTCTAATATGATACTTTTTTACAGTGACGCTTCTCATAGAGAAGGATTATAACTATTTTAAGGGAGGCTTCTGCCAAAATCCCATGAGAAATCACCCAATATCATTTGTTTTTCTTTTTAAAACGATCGTAAGGGCCTATTGGGGCGCACCCGCTAGTGTTAATCCAAAATATCATCGTATTTTACAAGCAATACCAAATGTATTAGTGTATTTTGATAATGTATATGGTATAGAAAATGGTATTGAAATAAGCTAATATAAAGATAACCAAGTCCCTACAAAAGAACGGAAATCAATTTGCTAGCAGACGAAAAGGGTCTCTATCAGCTAGGTATTTGACTCGATAATACATCTATACTTATACATTTAATGTTTTAGTAAACAAGTAAAAGAAGTTGCCAACAGAATAAGATGTAAAAATGTGTTATAAACTACTTTACAAGAATATAAAATAAACACACATTGATAACTTTTTAATAAACTCTGGGATAAAAAGGATGTAAATTTATCAAGGATGATATCATCTAAAAAATTTAACTTTAGCCAGATGGTACATTTTAATGTTACTTTTTTAAATATAATTTTTTGCGGCTGGAGACAAAATCAACACACTTTTAAAAGTCACTCAATAATAGCCTTCTGTCTTATACACACACAAAAAAATGGTGGTGACGGGAGATTGCTCCCCCCTTACTCTCAACCATCAAAATTATAAGAATTTGGAGGGGGGCTGGTTCTTTCCATAAGTGATAAATAGTATTTTTCTCAAAATTATTTCTTTAACAAAAACTTATGGTATTATTTACATTACTGCATGGATATGTATAACAAAGAAGGAAGATAATATATTATCATTTGCTACATATTATATAATATATATATATATTTATGATGAAGAAGGGACATATTTTCGAATACAAAAATAGAGAAAATCTGGAAATATATTTTATCGTATTAAATGTTTTGTTATAGTCTATCTCACACAAAAATAAGAATTTCAATAGAATCCTAGATATAATTTTCTAGTATTTTCTTTGAAACCGATTAACATCGCTGGATTAGAACCGGTTCTAATTTATACTGAAATATCATGTATAGTATCGTATTATTTCCAGTTTTCTATGAATATATGTAAAATGTACAATCTTAATATTAAAACCAGTTTTGTTAGCCTGTGCCTTCGGCATCTCGGGGCTAAAAACACTGGTTTTAATTTTATCATTGTACATTTTGTAAATGCTGTTTATAATACGATGCGATAAAAAACTAAATCTAAAGCCATACCGACAAAGTGAGCACAAACGATGGTTTCTTCTGGGAAACTTAACAAAACATTTCAGATTTCTATCTACAATAGCAACCTAGAAAAATTAACCTATCTTAGATATGTACATTTAAAGTTGCTTATAAAAATCGGGGATTTAAAGGGATAACACAATTGTCGATAAATTGATTTATATCCACAATGATGACACACATAATTACCCATTCTTTAGATCAAAATTAGTGGTTTAAACGTCTAAACACTTAACTTAATAAACCAACTAATCAAAATTTAGTAAAAGTCCCCAAAGATTTTAGGCCAACGAATAAGAATTTATTGTAAAACTTTGGGGACTAGTGTAATAAACAGCTCATTGTCCTCTCTCTCTGAATAAAAATGCTAAATTTTTCAATTGTATAATTACATTATAATTGGTAGAATAAAAATTTCCCTTGCATTGACCTATCCCTGTTATAACAAGGTATAAAACTCTGTATCAAAACCAAGGTTAGAAATGATCTTGTATTCATCTATCCCTGATATAACAAAGTATAAAACTCTGTATCAAAACCAAGGTTAGAAATGATCTTGTATTGATCTATCCCTGTTATAACAAGGCATAAAACTCTCTATCAAAACCAAGGTTAGAAATGACATCAATACATTATGTTTACTTAACAACCAAAAGTGGGATTGCAAAGCTACAAAATATTTTGCATTTTTACGAAAAAATATGGGAAAAATACACTTATTTAGCAACATAATTAAGAAAAGCTTTTTGAACAAACAAAGGCTAGTGTTAACAAAAAAAAACTTTAACAAACAAGTACTTTTACATGCGAACGTTTGAACACATAAAGAAGCTATTTCTAATAATTCTCAGTTTTAACTGAACACCTTTTTTTGAAGTATGTAAAAAGTACTGGTAAGGGAAAGGCGTCAACTCATTCTAGTTTTCTTTGTCCAAAATTTGCAAAAGTAGCAAAAAATCTTTTAAAGCCTAGTTCTTTAGTTTGAGAACATGAGATATTTTGTAAGTAGTTGGATGTTTGTCTGTCTATTTTGTTTTACTGTCTGTTTTACAAATAGGCAGACATTTCTTTATTAGCTATTAGGTTTTTATATTAATTTTGTTAAGGTTTGAAGCTATATTTTGTAAAAACAAGTACACATCTTATGTTCTTAAAATTAAGGATTTACATAAATTGTATTATCCATTGTCTTATTCCTTAAAATCCGTAAAAAAGTAAAGTTCTAAAAAAGTTGTAATTTACATACAAAGGTCATGCAATCAAAGGGATTAGTTTCTCTTAGCATTAACAATTGATTTGTTGAAAACTAGATCAATGGAATATCTCCATGTTTGTATTTCAACAAAAAGGATTAAAGATTCTCAAGCCATCATTAATCATTATGTTTAAGATCTTGAGAGAAAGAGAGAGAGAGAGAGATAATGAGAGAATGATAGAAATGTATATAGAGAGAGATATGATACTTTTATTGTGTATTTAGTAGCATATATCAACAAATATCTATTTAAAAATTAGTAAAAGGTGAAAAAAGATATATTTTGGAAGTTTTATAAACTTTAAATATTCTTAACCATTAAAAAGCTTCTTGAATCATAATTGTGCAGCCTTTTCTAAAATCTTAATGAAAGTATACATACCCACATTTCTATCATATTCAGGGAGGGATGGGAGATTGGGCTGTTTATTAAAATAGTCCCCAAAATTTTAAGATAAGGTTTCTTTTATGTTGGCTTAACAGCTTTATAGATACTTTAATTGAATTTTCATTGGTTGTGTGTTTAAAGATTTTAAGTTTAACCGACAATTCAAATTAATAGAAGGAATAATATTGTTTATTATCATTTGGAATGTACATTAATTTATCCCTTTAGATCTCTGATGTATATTTATTTAAATACTTTGAATTTCATTAATAAATCATTTACAAAAATCAACATTTAAATCCTTTTTAGGCTTTTTCTCATAAAACACCCTCACAACACAATAAAACAAAGTTTATTTAATTTCATGGGAAGATAAATTGACACAAAAATAAAATCTATATATGCTTTATTATTGGATAAATTATTATTTGGAAAAAATCCTCCAAAATTAAGATTCAACGATTTTTTATGGATAAGACAATAAACGATACGTTAATATATACCACATTTTCCCGTCAGTAGGGTAAAACTATTAGTTGAAAAGTTTAGACACAGATAGTTTTAACCAACCAATCAAGATTCAATAAAAGTAACCAACTTTTTTAAGCATTAAGAATTATAGAGCTTTTTTAGAAAACTTTGAGTACCAGTGACATTTTTACAGTCCAATGTCCTCTCCCTCCCTAAATACTTTTATAGATATTACATTGGTAACTGGGCAAAGTGCTTCAAAAAATCAGACTGTGACGTCATAAAAATTAGGGATTATCCATCTCTTTTTTAGGAGTTTTCTTTCCCATTTCTCCTCTGATTTCTCTCATTTTTATGACGTCAAATGGCTGATTTTTGAGACACTTTGTTCAGTAACTTACATTACTTTTAACTTTTTAAACAAAATGAATATTTTCCTGCGGGGCTTTTATCCAATCGAAATGAAAATAGATTTCTCTTTTTAAAATAAAAATGATATTTAATTTGAAAAGCTCACACATAGCAATTATTGACACAAAAGATTATAAAACAAGAATGAGTTTATATCCATAAGTAGCGCAGCTATTACAAACTTAAAACATTTGTGATGGAAAAGAACAATAAGGTATTGTAAAGCAAAAGCAGATATATTTTTTAAAAAGAAGGTTAGAAAAAGAAATGTATACTATTATTTAAAGTAGTAAGGTTTTTCTGTTGTTAAAGATAAAATTCTAAAAAAATGTGAGTCTGAATAAATAGTACTTTTAAGGGAAGCTTTATATTTGTCTTTGGGTGGTTTTGGGCTATTTTTCTGACCTCCTTCGCCCTTCCCTAAAATCTAGGGGTCAACTAAAAGTCCAAATAGCAAAGTTGCTGAAATACGAATATTCACTAACTATATGTAGAGTAGAGTAGGTTCACTGATTAAAACACAAAAAAACTCCACCTTTCATTATTATTAATCATTTTTTGTGTTTGATGAAAATTGGGGAAAAAATGATTTCCTGTTCTTTGTATAAGTTTGTCTGGCTTAGTTTTGATACAGATATTTAGTTTTTTTTAAATGGGGTCGTACAATAAGGATTTTTTTATGTAATAGCTAAAGGTTGCGCATTTAGTAACTATAAAGTCACCTAAAATCATACCGGTAATTAAGTAAATCTTCCCTAAAATGGAAGATTCATTTGATTCATTGGTATGTGAGATCTTAACGGACAAATAAAAAAAAACCAAGCTACTTTATTTAATACTAGAGGCTACGGCCCTAGAGGCCTCTAGGGGCACTTGAGGATGGGGGAGTTCATCCCCAAAACCCATTTTTCAAATTAAAAAAAAATTTTGGGTTTGGATTTTTTTTTCTAGGGGCGATTTATCTTGGGAGGGTGGTGGTACCCTCCCCCAAAATAGTTATAAACCTTCCTGGGACCGCGCCATTACAAAACCACGACAATAACAAAACCGCGACAATAATAAAAATATAACTATGTAGGAATTTTTGTAGGAATACATGGCCGCAGCGCTCGGCCCCCTTGCCCATAACCTAACCTAACCTAAATATTGTAAAAAAAATATTAAAAATTTGAAAAAATATCTACCAACCACTCTTTGTAAAATCCACAAAATTCTAAACTATAAATAAGTTAATGTACATTAAACATTCAAACATATAGGTTAGGTTAGGTTATAGGCAAGGGGGCCGAGCGCCCGCGGCTAGGCAGGCCAGGGGGCCGAGCTCTGCGGCCATGACCTTCTAGCATTAAGATTTTTTTTATTATAGATTTTTTTGAAATGTCGCGGTTTTGTAATAGGGCGGTTTTGTAACTGTCGCGGTTTTGTAATGGGGCGGTTTTGTAACTGTCGCGGTTTTGTAATGGGGCGGTTTTGTAACTGTTGTGGTTTTGTTTGTCGCGGTTTTGTATCCACTCCATACTTTTAAGGAGAACCCAATTGGTTCAGCGGTTAGCGAGATCCTTCGGTACAGACAGGCAAACAGATAAACATAAAATCATCCTTTTACTTTATTATAAGGATGATTAAATTGGTACATATTTACTTATACAAGTACAATATCGAATATCACTGTTTTTTCTTTGTTGATAACACTTACAACTTATCATAAAAGAATACATTCACATAATAGAATAATTATAGCCATTCTTAAGACTGCTAGAAAATATAATTATTTACTGTTTTGTGAAAATACCATGCTCTTTTTTTATATTTTTAGATATATATTAAAGGCAGCAGACATAGGATAGAGATAAAAAATAAAGAAAATAAAATTTTGGATTTAAATAATAGGGATTTTAAAAGATAAGACAATAGACGTTAAATTGATGTTCATCTTTACCGCCTTCTGTAGATCGTTGTTGTTAAAATGATTTATTTTTATAGAAAAAAATCATACATAATGAAATAAGTAAATTACGAAATAAAAAAATTAGATATGTGTTAGTAGGTTGAGGGTTAGCTGTTATACATATAAAATATCAATAACTAACATAAAGACTAACTACACAATTAAATTAATAATGTTTAAATTGGTTTGGTGTTTGAGTTTCAGTTTGTTAGAGTTGGTTGGTTTGATTGATAGCAAGCAGTTTGGGCAGGAGTAGATTATGGAGTTGGAGGGTCCCAGTTTCAGCTTACTGGGCTCTTTTGGGGTCTTACAAAATTGATGAAAAGTCAAAATCGTAAGGCAGTCTTATAATAATAAAGACTGCAAAGGTTCTTGTCAAAGATTTCTTAAAATTCACAAAAAGTGACCTGCCCCTTGACATATGCAGGTATCAAAATAATTTCTATAAAGATTAAACTCTGCTAGTTTTTACACACCAATCAGGTTTGCATAAAAGTCCCAAAGTTTTTGAGCTAACAAATGAGATAACGTCCATATAAACTTTGGGGACGTTCCAAAGAATATTTATTTTTTTTCAGGAAATATATCCCTATCCTACCAGGGCGTTAATTTTACCATTATTAAAAGCGAAGCTTTTCTATAATTAGGGTCGGTTAAAAGCGAAGCTTTTCTATAATTAGGGTCGGTCCGTCCGTCCGTACGTCCGTACGTCCGTCCGTCCGTCACGGATAGCTTTTTTCGTTAATTTAGACATGTTAGAATTGTCCTATCGATTTCAAATTTTGCATGGTGATTCCTTTAGTAGTTAGGTACGATTTAGAAAGCGTAGCAACTCTATAATCATTACCAAAATGTCCGTACGTCCATTTTAAACAAGTTGATTTTTTTTACTTTTTAAATAGCTTTTTTTCGTTAATTTAGGCATGTTAGAATTGTCCTATCGATTTCAAATTTTGCATGGTGATTCCTTTAACAGTTAGGTACGAGTTAGAAAGCGTAGCAACTCTATAATCATTACCAGAATGTCCGTACGTTCATTTTAAACATGTTGATTTTTTTACATTTTTAACAACAAATTTGTATGTGACCTAATTATCCGATTGGTCTGATTTTTGGTATACTGATTCCTGGGACAACAAAATACAATATTATAAGCGAAGCAACTCTATAATCAAGTCCTAAAAATGTAAGTATGTCCATTATCATTATCTTGTATCAAGCAGTTTTTCAACAAATTTACTTGCAATTTTGCTTTGTCTCTTAAACATTCGCATTCTGATTATTCAGTTCTGACATTATACAAGTGTTAATGTCCGTTTGTCCTACTGTTTCAGAGCTTCGCTTTTATGGATGTTGTCATCCTTGTTTTAGCAAATTTTAGTTAATTATTTTTCATAAATCATTAGTGGCATGGGGGGGGGGGTTAGGTCAAATTAGGGGCATTAGTGTTCTAGTTTTATCTATCAACCAATTAATTTTATATTTTTTTTATTTCTTCTTATTGACTTATCATGTTTAAATTTTTATTCTGCCGCTTACTTTTCTCGATTTATCTATTTTCTTAACATTTTTGATTATTTAAGTAGCAGTTACTTTTTAAGCAGCTGATTTTGGCATATTCGAGTCGGCCAAAACATGTTTTGACGGCTGGTTTCAATTAAAGGGCGACAGAATGACAGCTAGAGAATTTTAGCTTCTGATTTTAATTAAGGAGTGGTTGGCAGCGACTTAATTTGTTTTAAAATGGCGTCTGACTATTATTTTCATGCCGATTGCCGAGCCTTATAATTTTCTACCTAGCTTTAGGCAATATAAAATATATAGAAATTAATTATGTGTTAAATCTAATTAATATCATTTGAAAAATAGAACTAAAAATTATAGTCTTATTTATATAAAGGCAAACAAAAAAGGGATATATATTGGAGATAAGACAATGTCAGATTATCCCTAACTTAATATTGATTGTATTTCAACTGTAGAAAAGGTACGCTTTAAACATGTAATTGAATTTTTGAAATGAACGCTTTTTTGCTAAAATAAGGATAATTTTAGAGCATCTATTCTTCAAGCTTGTAAATGAGACACTTTTAGCTACATAATTCATTTAAAATTGGAAAGTAGTGGAACCTTTTTTTGCAGATAATGTAAAACATAGACACATTAACATTCTTCTAAATTCAAACAAGGTTGACAATATCCATGAAAGCGAAGCTGTAATATTAGTCGGCATGACAAAGAAACAAAAAACACTTGAAGAGTGTCAAAACTCAATAAGCAGAATATTAACTTAATAAAACAAAATCATGTAGAAATTTGTTTCATATTTGTGTGAATTGTGTTATAGAGATGATTCGTCTAAAATATTGTTCTTTATTGTCTTAGGAGTCATATAAATAAGACAATTGATTTGTTGAGTTGAAAATCAGCATGTTTGAATTGGACGGACGGACCTATCTAATTATTGAAAAGCTTCGCTTTAAAAAAGGGCTAAATCATCTACACATTAGGGAAATTTAGAGATAAGGGTTTTCAAAAAATATACTTCCCATAGAGTTTAGATGAATTTTTAAAACAAAAAAATTTAATATGATAGAAGAGATCATTAATGTCAAGCAAAAAATCTCGGAAATGGGTACTTTGATCCTTTTTTTATTATCCATAATATAAAGTAGTAAGATTTTTTCTGTAGCGAAGGATCTAGCTAACCAATGAACCAATATGATTATAGGTCCTAAGATGGTTTGAGGCTATTCAATTTATATAAAATATTTCCAAAATATATCCTTTTATATATTTTGATAACTACTGATTTTATGAAAGCTTGACATAGGTCCTAGTTTGGTTTTAGGTTACTTAAATCTAAAATTTTATAAATTTATTTAAGTCTTTGGATGGTGTTAGGCTGTTATTTTTATATTTTCCTACAATGCAAAGCCCCTAGATGCACAGCCTTTGTAAATGAAATAACACTTTTAGGCATATTCAAATTTAAAAAAAAGTACAAGTAGTATTTGAAAGGGAGAGTGAAAAAAAGGGGTTGAAAAGGTTTAAATTGAAAAATTACGCGCTGAAATTCCCTGGGCAAAAGTATCATTACTAAAACAGTAGATAATGAAGTTATAGATTGACAAAATAAATGTGAAGACAGATAGTAGAAAAATATTTATTCTTTCTCTTTTCTGTCAGTCAAAATTACCAATATTCATCATTTCTTTATAGATTACTAGAGGATACTCTAATTAACCCATTAGTGCCAAGCGCCACTTTTATGGCCGATCAAGCTGAAAATCTCAGGGAAGCTTTATAATGGTAAAAACGGAAAACATATTTTTTGGTTTTGCTCTAGTGGCGTGCACAGGAAAGTTGCAAAAAAAAACGGTTCAGCATGGCATAAATGCACAACGGGCATTTTGACCCGTTTTGGGCAGTTTCCCCGGGCATTAAAACCCAGTTTTGGAGTAAAAACCTGTTTTTTTCGACAAAAAAAATTAAATATGTAATTTTTGAACGCCCAAAGCACTGGTCGCCGGAAGGGAAAAGCAGTTTTTTGAAACAGGCTCTCTGAGATTATTACAGATTCTGATATATACATATATAGACTAATGAAAAATGCAAAAAACGAAATCAAAAGCGTTCCTTCTTGGGAGAAAATCCGGGAAAAAGATTTTAGCTATTTTTAACCTAAAATTCACATTGGCAAGCCTGCATAGAAATATACAGACATTTTAAACATGTCATTGCTCAGCACCTAGAAGTGGTAGAAAAATGCTATGCATACCATTGGAAAGCTTATAACCTCTAGTTTCCATATTGGTATATAACGTTTTTGCACTATTATTATTTTTTGAGCTATCCTCTGAAGTATACACAAGTTTAATAAATGCAGTTTTTTCATGAATTTTAAGTTTGATACTTGTTACACAAACCTTTTTAAAATTGTATTGCTTAGCACCTAGGAGTTATATAATTATTTTATATAGGTATATTTATATATTTTGGGTGCATTCAATTTTAGCTTAATTAAAAATAGTCTTTTAAATGTGTATAGTTTGTAGTAAGAACCAAGGAGGGAGGGGTGGGGGGGGGGGGGAATTTATACACTTTTTGGCAATGAAATTCAGTATAAAATTTTGCTCTGGATGTTTTTGGGCTTGTTGTTATATATATTAACATGATTCTTTTTGTAAGATCTCTTATATGATTAAATCTACCAGAATAAATATTGAAAATTGAATTTTGGCACTATCCTTCTAGGGGCTAGTGGGGATTCATACTGAGAATGATGCAATTTTTGCGATTTTCTGGAACCAGGCAATAAATAAAAGTTCGGCACTAATGGGTTAAGTTAAGTAGTTACTAAAGATTTCATTTTGCCACTTTCCTTCTTGGTACTAGTGGGTTTTAACACCCCCCAAAACACAAATATTATAAGTTATGAGCCTATCAAGATGATTTTTTAAATTTAAAATCTATTGAGATACATAGCCACTAAAGATTTTGCCCTGGCTGTTTGGACTTGTTGTTATAGTTACCAAATGATTCTTTTTTAAAAATTTTCTTATATGATTGGATCTACCTGTAAAACTTTAAAAATTTTATTTTTTGGCACTTTCCTTCTAGGGGCTTGGGGGGTAAAAAGCCAATAAAACACTAAAATTATAAGCTATTAGATTATTTTTAAAGATATCAAGCTAACATTTTTAATGTAAACATTTTTCACATAATTGAACTAAGTAGTAGGGCGGGTTCATATCAAAATTAGACAAAGCGGGGATATGCAACAGATAAAATTAACCTTAAAAACATTTCTAACCGAAAAAGAATTTTAAAAGATTGAGTTTTAGAACACGACCACTTAAAAATATAATTCGTTACTTATTAGTATGCAAAGACAACATTCAAAAATATTTTTGAATCAGAACTATGCCTTCATGGTGCTTTCTGGAAAGGCCTTGAGGAGCTGAATCAGGAACTTTTGTCCGTTTCAAAATATCTTGTTCCTAGCCTTAGAAATCACTAAAAAAACACAATTTTTTAAGGTTTATTGAGAATTGTCCAATTTGTAGAGGTTTTTTTAAGTTTTCTCAGGCTAGGAACGAGATTTTTTTAAACGGACAAAAGTTCCTGACTCAGCTCCTCAAGGCCTTTACAGGGAGCACCATGAAGCCATAGTTCTGATTCAATAAATTTTTGACTCCCATTTACAAATAGCTTTACAATGGAATGTCTGGTCGTCAGCGGTTTTAAGACTTAGGATAAATTTTAAATCATCCAGAGGTGTATTATATCTATATAAATTGAGTGCAGATCCCCGCTTTGGCCTCAGAAAAAAAATGTCCAAAATCGACCCACCCTACTAAGTAGCTATTACAGATTTCAATTTGGCACTTTTCTTCTAGAGTCTAGTGGGGTAAAACATCCCCCAAATACAAATATTATGAGTTCTGAGCTTATTTTCAAAGATATCATGTTGAACTTTAATGAATGATTATTTAGTTCAGTTATTTAACAAAATCAGCCCAACATTTTTTTAAAAAGCCCAGAACTTAAAGTTTTTGTAGTTTTGGGGGCAGTTTCACCACACTAGACCCTAGAAAGATTAGTGGCTTTGTATATATCTCAATTATGTGAATAAATTTTAAATTAAAAAAATCATCTTGATATCTTTAAAAATAGGCTCATAACTTATAATTTAGTGTTTTGGGGGCTGTTATAAACTGCTAGCCCCAAGAAGGAAAGTGCCAAAATGAAATCTTTAGTGGCTACTTAGCTCAAATATGAAAAAAAAAATTACGTTAAAAAAATTAGCTTGATATTTCTCAAAATAAGTTCAAACCTTAGATGTTAGTGTTTTGGAGCTGTTATACCCCACTAGCCCCTAGAAGGATAGTGCCAAAATTCAATTTCAAATATTTCTACTGGTAGATTTAATCATATAAAAGATCTTACAAAGAGAATCAGGTAAATAACTATAACAACAAACCAAAAAACATCCAGAGCAAAATTATATACTTTATTTCATTGCCTATAAGTGTATAGACTCCCCCCCCCCTCCCTCCTTGGCTCTTACTACAATGTCAAACCACACATATTTCAAAGACTATTTTTAATTAAGCTAAAATTGAATGCACCCAAAATATACAAATATAACTATATAAAATAATTATATAACTTCAAATTCAAGAAAAAACTGCATTTATTAAACTTGTGTATACTTCAGAGGATAGCTCAAAAAATAATAATAGTGCAAAAACGTTATATACCAATATGGAAACTAGAGGTTATAAGCTTTCCAATGGTATGCATAGCATTTTTCTACCACTTCTAGGTGCTGAGCAATGACATGTTTAAAATGTCTGTATATTTCTATGCAGGCTTGCCAATGTGAATTTTAGGTTAAAAATAGCTAAAATCTTTTTCCCGGATTTTCTCCCAAGAAGGAACGCTTTTGATTTCGTTTTTTGCATTTTTCATTAGTCTATATATGTATATATCAGAATCTGTAATAATCTCAGAGAGCCTGTTTCAAAAAACTGCTTTTTCCTTCCGGCGACTAGTGAAAGTGAGATGAACACTTTTTAGAACTTTGATACAATCAGTAATTGAAAACTACTCAACCTCATGTAATCTATAGAGCAACAAGTACTATACGAAGCGATTTATATCCAATTTAGTGTTTCGGCTATAGGTGCCGCCGTTTTCGGTTAAAAAAAACCATTTCTTGAAGTTTTAAAACACACACACTACAAAAAAAGAACATATAAAAATTGGGCAATACATATCAGAAAACGAGCATAAAAATATTGGAGGACACATATAGAGATTACTAGGGTATACTGATTAGGGTGGCTCAAGAATAATAAATCATAAAAAAATATTTAATGGTTGAAAAGTTAAAACTGGGTAATAAAACCAAAACCGAGCAGGGTTTTAAAACTGTCAGGCATTTATGGCCATGCTGAACCGGGTTATAACAGGGCATAAAAAAATGATAAAAAAATCATATAAAAAATAATAATTTAAATAAAACAAATTCACAAATAGATGTACTTGTCAATAAACATTAGATTTCACGAAAAAAATCAGCAACTTTACTATCAAAACAAAAAAGTTAGAAGGGGTATTTAGAATTCACCAAAATTTTTGTGGTTTTCAAATGTTGTTGAGCTATACCGGCAAACGAAAGTAAGCAAAACTGCCTGCTCCAGGGGGAAATGAAAACCAGGGTAGTAGAGGGGGGATTCATACTGAGAATGATGCAATTTGAAGAATGGAAACCGTTTTTTTTAACATTTTCTGGAACCGGGTGGAACACGGTTTTAATACCTGGTTCGTCACTAATGGGTTAAAGGGTTCTAGATTAACATTGAATACCATCACTAGAACTTTGTGAAGATTCCCTAAAATGGAGAACTCAATCGGTTTAGTATCAAAATTTTAAACTTTAGACAAAAACCTTACGACTTTATATAATAGGGTTTGTACATTATAGTGTTAAAGTTTTTCATCTGGTAGGATCTCACTAATCACTGATTGAGTTCTTGATTGTAAGAAATCTTCAGGTAAGCCACCGCATTGTTTAAGGCTATTCTATTATTAGAGTTGGGTATTGGTATTTGGCTATTTTGCTGTTATTTCCTATCCTCAAGGAGGATACCTAAGCGCAGCCGATAGTGTTCAATATGAGGAGTCTTTTAAACTTGAGTTCTCTATATCTAAAACCTTTTTTAAATATTAGAGAATTTCTGGAGAGACAAATACAGAGACATGATTTGAAATATTATACATTACACTTTCAAACAGAGATAATTATACTTAAATATAAAATTTTTGCCTTTATTTTGTAATTTTAAGTTTGTTTTTAAAGCCCTAGGTTAAATTTTGTAATAAATAGTATTTTTCATAACATAATTCCTATAGTTTCAAATTTTGTAATCAATAATTTTAAAATTTGAATTATGATACGGGATAATTTTGTTTATCATCATTTAAAATGCGTATCAACATATATGCTATTGATGACTAATTTTACAATCGACATAAAACATTGAAACGATAGGTCAGCACAAACCTTCCAATTTCTATGCTTAATGGGAATAATTTATATAGAATATAGGTGGATATTGTGACAATTAAAAAAGTGTCGTCAAATTTAGGCTGCTAATATGGAACTCTTATTTTGGTCAGTTAGTTCATCTAGTAGGAGGTGATGGGATGGGGGTATTGTTATTATAGCCCACTGCGAGTTTTTACTTTATAGAGTTAGCTAGAGAGAATGAAAATCTGGTGTAAGATCCAAGTAATAATATATCTAATACTGGAATTGCTATTAAAGATATTTTTTGTAAAATTTCTCCCCTGTCCTTATAAATTTTGTTTAAAATTAATGATTTTAAAATTCAAACACACTCTTTTATATCATCTAATTGAATTATGGGAAACAAGTAGTTTCCAAAATTCCAAACATTTACAATTTAAATATTAATATTTCACATCAGAAAAATTATTTCTCTTGAAATTTAAAAGACAAGAGATAGACTAAACGGTTTAGAAGTATATCAATTTTGCATAGTTCATGTATTAAAGTACCCAAAGATTTTAAGCTAAAGAATGAGATAACGGTTATAAAATATTGGGTACCAGTTTTATTTCAGTCCAATGTCCCCTCCCTCCTTCCCTGCATGGAAATCCTATAAATAAACTTCCTTTACTTAATGATGAGAGAAAGATAACACAAATCAAACTGGAACAAATATTTAATTAATGATTGGTTCCTGTGTGAAAGGGGTTACACTAGTCCCCAAAGTTATATAATAACGTTTTCTTATTTGTTGACTCAACAACTTTGAGGACTCTCATTGAATTTTGATTATTTAGTTCATTGAATTCAGTGTCAGGGGGAAGTTAAGCTACTTATGGATACTGTCATTCTTGTTTATATACTATTGTAATAAATCATGTTGAGTATAATATGTTGATTGATAAAATTGGTCAAGACTAAGAACGGAATAACATGTCAATTAGTCAGAGCATTCCCCACTCAATATATCCTATTCCCATGAACAATTAACTTTTAGGGAAATGTTTAAGTTGTAGTCTAAATTGATTTTACTAGTTTGTACTAATACTAGCGGCTTCGCCCCTTAGAAGCCTCTTGGGGCACTTAAGGTAGGAAGGGGAAAAGTCGACCTTATCTCATTTTAAATTTGAGTTTCAAAAGATTTTTTTTAAAAATATTTTTTAGGGGAGAGGGGGGTGAAGAAAATAGTTTAAAACCTTTCCAGGGTCTATAAGAAGCTTCACTGTAAAGGAGAACAATATCGGTTCAGCGGTATCAAGATCCTTCGGGACAGACAAAAAACGCTTACTACTTTATATGATAGGATTATTTTTCAAATTAAAGAGTTTCAACTATTTGCTTTTACAATGATAGGGAATGCAAAAGTTTTAATAGAATCCACCTCTGTTTTACATCCATTGGATTAAGAATTAAATATGTATCCAAATAATATTTATTTATGTTTCTGTGGGCAATGTGTTACAAACCGTTAACTGGGTTGGATTCATTGAAAATGAAGCTTAATCTGACTTGCCTAAAATAAGATATACAGTGTGTTTTTTTTATGAGAATATTTTTGAAAGCAATTTTACCCCACTTATAGTTATCAGAATTTAATGATTAATGGCTTATTTTCTTCGTTTTTTAATGCAATTAATAGAAAATCAAAAATAATATTTCTGTTTTTATTTTAAAAGTACAGTAAAATCTAAAATTCAAAACTTAGGTGTCAACATCCAAAAATGGTTTTAGCGCATTTTTCTTATGCCTAAATCTTCTAGCCTTTGCAAGGAAAAAATTTGATTTTCCGTAGTCAACTTTGGGGGGCCAGTACTCCCTCCCTGGTTTAGATATGACCTTTAAACTTTGATATGTTCTAGTACATGTCCCTAATAGTACCTGTATACATTTTTAGCTCTATATCTCAACTTTCAAGTGTTAAGCAGCCATTCTTGCAGAAGGTTGAATATTTGAGCATAAGAAAAATGCGCTAAAAGCATTTTTAGATGCTGAAACCTAAGTTTTGAATTTTAGATTTGACTGTACTTTTTAAATAAAAACTGAAATATTTTTTTGTTGTTCTATTAATTGCATTAAAAAACAAAGAAAAATAAGCCAATAATCATAAAATTCTGATACCTATAAGTGGGGTGAAATTGCTTTAAATAAAGTTCTCATAATAAAAACACACTGTATATCGTAATGATAATTGGCTCATTCACAACTAGAGTTTTGAGCCTAAAGAAAATGGGCTGAATTCGTACTTACGCCGTACAGGATTGATAACTCCTGTACAGTCCCATATTGTAATTTATTTTTGTTATTTTTAATAATGCTACTTCTCAACTTTAAAAGTCTATTAAATTAAAAAGATCTCATTAATCTAGAAAATAAATGCTAAATAGATTTCAAATGAATGATATTGAAATTTACACATTCTTATAAGTCTTTTTAGTTTAAAAATGTATCACCTAGCGCGTTAATTGTGAACTAAAATGTTGATCTTAACGGGTAGATAAAAGAGGGGATTAAGGGTATTATTTATTTGACTTGATAACAATTGAACATTTGTTAAAGAGGGAGGAGACTCTAGTTTAAATGGGAGGAGTTTCTATAGATTATCAGAAGAAGGGGGAAGAGGGTTATTAATTCAATCTTTAGTGGGCAAAGGAACAATTGTATGGGGGGGGGGGTATAATTAAATGGCAGCGTTCTTTATTTGGAATCTAACTAAAAGGAGGTCTTTTATTATTACAATTTTCTTAAGGGGGAGGATTAAATATTTATATAGGTAGGGGTTGGGGAAAATGGAGGTCGGGGGGAGGGGTGCTAAATCCTTAAATTTAATTGAAGCATAGAAATTTATGGGATAAGATAATGGATGAAAAATTTATTTACACCCCCATTTAGGATAAACAATATACCGCATTTGAAAATTAAAATTATTCATGAAATTATCCTCAAATTTTTAGCCAACGAATGTTGGTGACTGACCATTATATTTTTCAGTCAAATGTTTCCTCCCTCCCTACATTTATTAAAGTTTCTTTTCCTCTACTTCATGTTTTTGTATACAATTATTAGCTAATTTTAGATTTTGCTGTTTTCCAAAGAATACTTTTTATTTTAAGATAATCATATTTTGTAAAGTAGTAAGTTTTTTTTTGTCTCGAAAGATCCAAATAGAATGGTTTACGCTAATTTTCTACAACCACCTTTCTTGAGTTCGTTTATACTAGAGGCGCAGCTGCTAGTCATGTACAAATAGATAGAATCTATGTGTATCCATCACTAAACCGTGTGTAATTCTACGTATAAATAGAAAGATTTAGTTATTATCAGGAATCTTCAGGGATAAGACAAAGACAATGATCAATAAATTGATGTATATCCCCAATAATTATAAACAAAATAATGCCATCTTAGATTATAATAATTGGCTAAAAAGATTGGACCAACATATTAATCAAGATTTTAAAAAGTACCCAAAGCAAACTATTATGAGAATTCCTTGTAAAACTTTGGGCACCAGTACAATTTACAGCTCAATGTTCCATTCTTTTCTGGATAGGATAATACAAAATTAATGGTTGTCAATTGGTTTATCTCTTTATTATTATTGTATCAATTGTTAATTGTTTTCTTGTATAGGATACTTCCTTATATAGCAGTATATATGTATGTCTGTCTGTATATACTGGAAGATCTCGCTAACTGCATGACTGATATTACTTATTATTGATTTTTTTGGGGCAGAGTGGGAGGGGACATTAAATTGGCAATTAAACTGGTACCCAAAGTTTTAAAAACCGATCTCTAACTGATTCAAAAATAATCATGCATAGTTTGAAATTGCTAAGAAAATTTTAACTACCTATATTAACGGTAAGAGCTATCCGTTGCATATAGGAGGACGTACATACCCTAATTATGGAAAGCTTCGCTTTTAAATATTCACATACCCACCCATTTTGATGACAAACGACAAACATACAATGACAGCCATGACAGATTTACTAAAAAACAGCTAGATAGATAGATAGATAGATAGATAAATATATAGATAGATAGATAGATAGATATATATATCAGAATGACATCCATGACGTATTGACCCTGTCATAAGATTAAAAGAATGGAAAAACAATTTCCCATGCAGAATTTCTGCAATGTTTTTAAAATACAACAAAATAAAAAGTGTATCCGTTTGATTTGGTTAAATTGTGTAATAATTTCATAATGTGATGTAACAAAAGGTTTTTGCTGCTATTTTACAGCAGGAAAATACCTCAAGTCATCAAAAAAAACAGATGAATATACTATAGTTAAAGGAATGCTACTCTACAACTAAGATAAACGTTCAATAACACTTTAAAACCCACAAAAATGCTGCATATAATAAGCTAATGAACCCAGTAATAGTGTCGGACTGATTATGACGTCAAAAAAAAAATTAGCCAATGAGAGGCCATTATTGACCAATGGTAAAATTTATAGTGGCCTCTCATTGGCTAATTATTTATTTTACGTCATAATCAGTCCGACACTTTTACTGGGTTCTAAGCTAATGAAAGTGTTAGTTGTAATTTATCTTGTAAACGTTTTTTTTATGTTGTTCGGAGCTATTTTTCAAAACTACACTCAAACTAAATTTATATAAAGGTAATGACATAATCAAATAATAAATTTGAATTAACCCCACCCCTTAGTTTATTTAGTAAGTGGGAATAAAAATGTAAATAATATAAATACCCACAAATACTAATTCCCAATTTCCCGTGACAAAATATAAACTTACTGTTTCATTTATCCTTACACAGGAGTTTCAAACCTATAACTATAAAAGAATAAGAAAGACAAGTGAGACTTTTTAATTATCTATTATTTTTTTTTAATTTGCCTTGTTTCAAACGTTTAGCTTCAGGTCTTGAAATAATTTATTTAAAAAAATATATTTTACAGTTTGAAAGGTTTAAAACCTTGAACCCCAAGAAACTAAATAGGACTTTTTACAGTAATCTAATACATTTTTTTTGTTTAGAACCTTTAATACCAAAAAAAAACTAAATATCACAGTATTCAACGAAGGGTATGGATACTCCCATGTTAAAAGAAACAGCTAGAATTATGCAGGGATCTATAAGGATAAGAAAATGGCCTATAAAATGATGTACATCCCCAATGATGATAAACAAAAATAACCCTATTGTAGATTATAATTAGTGGTTGAAACGTTTGGATAGTCAACTTAATGAACCAACCAATCAAAATTTCTCGATTCAAATTGAAAGTCCCCAAATTTGTGACGCCAATGAATCAGAAAACATTATAAAACTTTGGGGACTAGTGTAATAAACAGCACAATGTCCCCTCCCTCCCTGAGAATTATGTGTGAGATAGCTATAAACTGATTGTTTGACTATTCAATGATAAATTCACTAAGTGAAAAAGTCTTGATACTTCCCAGCTATTTATTGAAATATATTTCGGTGGACATTGCACCCTCATCAGTCTTGAGTTTAGTTGGATGTTAAAACATACGTTCTCATTAGCGAATGGGTAAATGGGGTAGTCCCACAAAAATACAGAAGCAAACTTTTTATATGTAGCAAATACAAAAATTGTTATAAATAGCGAAGCAACAAAAAGCTGCAAAAGTTTCATAGCAATTTGTTGACTTTTAACTTTGGTTACTTTTATCGAAAATTTAGAAAATTGTTGTCCAAAGTTTTCAACCAATAATCATTACCCGCAGAGGAGTAATATTTTATAATCATTATATTTGAAAAGGAATTGTACAGTTATTCATAATAAAAAGTTCAAAATATCATTTTGATATAACAAAATCTATCCTTCCAGGGGACATTTAGATGTTTATTACACTAGTCCTCAAAGTCTTATAATAACGTTTCCTTATTCGTTGGTTTAACAACCTTGGGGACTTTTGTTGAATTTTAATATGTTGGTTCATTCAGTTGAGTGTCTAAACGTTTCAACTGCTAATTGTAATCAACAGAAGGGAAAATTTTGTGTATATCATTGGGGATGTACATAAATTTATCGTGATTTGTCTTATCCCTTCAGATCACTGATAAATTCTATGATTTTGCTATATAATTTTGTGTATGTGTATTGTATGAACACTTGTAAAGGGAAGCAAGTTATTTATTTGGAATTTGTTGAGAAAATATTTTGAATGGGGTATTAAACATGCTTATAACACTTTAGGATAGTAGTCTAATATAATTTTCACATTGCTCTTTATATCACCACCATTGCGGTTACTCCCCTAGAGGCCGCTAGGTGCACTTGAGGTGGGATTTCAATTTTAAAAACTAATAGTAACAAAGAAACATTTTGCAGAGTAATTTTTTTTAGGGGCGATTTCTCCACAAAAAAAAGGATCTAAGAATAACCATATTAGTTCAGCGGTTAGTAAACTCACAAACATCCTGTTACTTTTATATAAGTATTAGCATTATTGTAAGACGAATGCAGGACAACAACATTGATTGTTTATTATCTATCAAATGTTAATTTTAATTCAATGTGCCTTTAATTAAGAGATATATGTATGCAAACACAATGTTAATTATCAAATTATCAGTCATTTTTATTTGGTTCTACATTTTATGGAAGCTTTACATAGGCCCAAAGATGATTCAATTTAGATCTATTTGACATATTTTCTGTCAATCCCCTGCCCCTTCAAATACAAAACCTCTAGATGCAAGTGGTGTATCCGCTAGTTTAGATGACGCTTAAAAAGTTGGGGAAAATGCCTTTAAAATGTCATTTAAAGTGACAAAATGTCATGGGAACTATATTAGCTAGTATAGATTTCATAGATAAACACGTGAAGTATAAATATATGCACCTGCTTACACAAGCAACATTATAACAAGGAACATATTGTTAATAGTTAATAGTTATTTATATGATTTTGGAGGATTTTTACAAAAACAATTTTGGAGTGATGTAGCGCCCATAGCCGATTCAGCGATCCTATTTTTTTTAAAGAATCCACCTCAGATAGGAAATAGATAGACAGATAACTCAGTCTCAAACTATAAATGAGGGGAATAAGTAAGATATACAGAAACAACGCACCTTAAAAATAGCTTTCTAAAAACACACAAAGTCAATATAGCTCAAAACAAATTTCACGCCTTTTCAAGCGTTTTTCCGCTGATAATGTCACTATATTCTTTTAGATATCGCTTATAGATATGTACTTTAAGAAAGCGAAAGCTTTCTACAATTAAGATTTAAGATGCCTTAAAAGACGGTTAGCGATTCATGTTTTGAATTTTTGGCATTATCAAATTAGGTTTTCAGATTCTTTGATAGTATTTAAGTGGCTACCTCCTGTAAAATAACCTTAACCCTGTTAATGACGAATATAAAACTTTCTATAAAGCAAAAAGCAGCCGTAAATATTACAAGTTGCAAAAAACTGTATTGTTAAGGCGTCGTTTTTCTGCTTATCGCTTTAAATTTAAATATATTTAAAACAAGTACAATAATAGATAGATATAATACATATATTAGATTTTAATATATTTAACAAGTACTTTTCTAAAACCGTATTTCTGAATTTTAGTCTCGGTTAACATAAAATAAAATGATATTTATTTAACCTTCTTTCTTAAAATCATCCTTTTTTTCTTCTATAATGTACTATAGTTTACTGTTCTATTTTTATTAAGTTTTTTTTACTATTTTCAAAAGCGGGGATACTTACTTATGTCTTCTGAAATAAAAGAGGAGTAAAAAGATATGGGAAATTAGAAATGGCATAACGGGTGTTCTTTTAAAACGGAGAAAAAATTAAGACACCGATAATAGCAAAATTAAAATTACCCATTAAGGTTACAGATCGACAGAAGGACAGGCTTCACTAATAATAATAATAATAAAATGTACTCTAAGAATGTATATATAATTGTCTAAAAGGGAACTATATAAAAATCATATCAAATGTTTTCATTTGTTAATATATGCAGTTCTGTATGCAATGTACACCTCTTGTATAACTAGGGTTGACTGTGACTGTCTTATTTTTGAAAAATTAGTGTAAAAATGGATTTATTATTACTTGGATGTTGCACCAGATTTTCATGTACTCTGATAAAGTGAAACTAAACCACATCCAACACCTTTACCCAATCCGCTCCCCTCCTACTAGATGAACAAACTGATTAATAAATGAGGTTCATATTAGCAGGCTAAATTGACGACAAATTTTACCCTGTCAATATATCCACGTATATCCTATATCCATTGTAAAAATATTGTGGGAACAGGACTATTAACACGTCAAGTAACAACAAGATCTTTTCAAAGGTGTACATTCAAAATCACAAGTTATCTTACTTTTTAGCAAAGCGCAACTTTTTATTTTGACTATCAAATACCAATTTTAAATGATAACAGTACTAACCGTATGAGTTCTCGGTTTCATTAAAACTTAACATGGGCCCCAGGATGGTTTTAGAATATTTTTTTCACATTTAAGCCAGGATGGTTTTAGGCCTATTCCTTCCACTTCCAATACTGAGACCCTAGATGCTAGAGGCACAGTTTAGAGTATGGATGTAATGGGATAGTCATAGATAGACATTTTGCTACTTTTTAACATTGTTATAACTCTAAGAGTTTTAAATTACAAATTGCTTAAATTAAGCCAATGTTTTATTTTTATTCCTATACTATAGTTAAATGACTTCCGTAAATCGACAAAGTAGACAATAAATTATTCAATTAAGAGGAACCTTTTTTTAAAAACAAAAAGTTATTTACTATGTGTCTAATCATCATTGGAATCACCATAAAAAAATGAATGATACTATTAAAATCATTTCATGTTTAAAATTGACAGGTGATTTTCAAATTGTACTTTATTACCAATTACAAAAATCATGCCTTTGGCACCTCGGGGCTAAAAAAAAACTGATTTTACTCTTATAATTGTACATTCTATATCCGCGGAAATATAAGTGTGATAATTTATACCTTATACGTTTAATTAGGCATTAAGAATAGCATATTTCATATAGAAAAAATATTTAAATTTAACCCTAGTAAAAACTAACTTGTAATAATTAAATTTATTCATATCATATGTTTTTTTGATTTATTAGCTTTAAAAACAAGATTTATTACAGGTTTTATTTGAATTTATTTTAATATTTTTAAAAATTAATGTTATGTTACTTTTTTTAGTAGCGAATCTACTGCAGAATTTTAAATGTCTGTTCGTCCGTCAGTCTGAAATATCATGGAGCATCTTCACTTAAACTATATTTGTTCTTTTACCATAGGAAGTTGTTGTCCTTGTATTAATAGCAAAGCAAAAATACTACGTATAAAAAAAAATATTAAATGCTCAAAACTAACAACTAAGTTTTTGAATGCTTTATCTCTGTAATAAGCAAAAAGATAACAGTAACTGTATTATTTTTTTAAAAACAAAACATTATACTGGTTTTAAGCTATTTTAATGGGATTGAAATAAAGTAGTTGGATGTGAATCCGATTGTCTGTTTTCAAGATGGATCCGCCATCTTTTTATCAAAATATAAGGCCCTTTATTGGTCATCAAAAAAGTAAAACAAAGCATTTTGTCTTACAAGATATGGATGTGTTTTCCATATAAAAAAAACATTATTTTTAACCTGCAAGATATATTTTGTCCACTTGTATATAAATAATTAATGTTTTAGTTTGTATGTCCGTTAATATCTCGCTAATTGCAAAACCGAAAAAGATTTCCAAACTAGAAAATCGTTTTTGTTGTCCCAGAAAGGTCATTTGTTGGAAATAAAGTCATTTATATGATATCTTTGACAGAGATTAAAAACATTAAGTTTTATTTTTTACTAATAAATGTTCTTCACCCTTAGCTTACATAAAAAATTATCATTAGTAAAAAAACATCATTGATGCCTTTTTTCATTATGATGGCAACTAAAGGTGCCCCACCCAATTATTAGAGAAAATTTACATTTGTCAAAAATGTCATATGTCATTAAGAAAAAGTAATTATGCTACATTTTTGTTGCAACTTCCCTGTTGGAATTAAACTATCTTTTTATGAGGCGGCAAAAACACCCCACCTCCTAAAATGAAAACAAGGAGGGGGGGGGGGAAGAATCCTGTAATGTTTTTTACTATTAGTCAGGTTTTATTAGGTAAAGGGTAACACCGCAGGGTTAGGTATAGCCCCAACAGGGTTAACATCGCCTGCATGGGTTAGGTATAGGATGATTAGGCTTTATAAAATATACGAAGCATTTCTATCTTTATTTATATACGTTAGTACCTTGATCAAACATCCATTATTTGAGCAGAAGTCTGTATTCGTTTGTCCAATAAGAGCTTCGCTTTTAAGGGTGTTGTCATCCTTGTTTCCTTTCTTTCTAAATGATGTAGAAGAATGTTAAACTGTCTATCATTTTGAAAATTTGAATAAAAAGAATAATAATTAGCATTCCTAAATCTATTTTCAATGTCGATAAAGTGTTATTATGAAACAAGGATTGCAACATCCATAAATTGCGAAGCATTTTAATAATGTAACAATAATCAGTTAACCTTTCAGCCCTCTGTCTCTGATAGCAGCTGAGAAAATTACGATTTCCCTACAGAATTTCAATGTCATATAGAAAAATTGATGGGCTAACTGAATAATATGCTTGATTTATCTATTAAGGTTAATTTTTACACAAAAATTTAGCAATACTTACTTACTTTGAAGTCAGACAGATGAACGTATATTTCGAATTAAAGAGCAGATTCGCTATTTAAAAGCTGCTCTACCTATGGACATAATTGCACCAATCTTTGAGTATTGCCCTAAAAGTCTAAATATTTTTGTATGATATTATGACCTTTCATGTTAACTTTCCATCAATAATTATAGAACAAGGACATATATTAAGCATATAAGCTGGCAATATTGAGAGATAAAAATAGAATAAAGCATTCAAGGTAGAAATTGGGCTTTCTAACATTGAGAATTAATTGGTTCAGTAGTAAGCAAGGACAAAAAAAATCCTTACTACTTCATATTGTAAATAGCGGAAACGCCCCTAGGAGCCCTTGAGGGGAAAGGGTTATGACCCCTACGTGCAATTTCATTTTTAAAAAGAATAAATTTTCTTGAAAGATAATATTTTCCAGGGGTGATTTCTTTTGGACCTCCCCCCAAATAGTTTTACCCATTTCCTAGACAAAAAGCTTCACTGTGAAGGAGAACCACATCCGTCCTGTAATTAGCTAAATCCTGTGTTACACAAAAACATTTCTTAAATATAAATATATCAATATTATGACCTTTCGTGTAAGTTGTATATCAATCACACTCTTTATCCTAATATTATCTTTCTTTGTAAGATTATATCTTCTTGTGTCAGGGTTGAAAGGGATTTTAAAACTTTTTAAATAAATATTTTGCTAGTATGGCTTCGAAACCGATCAATATCAGCTGGATTACAGGTTCTCAGCTATACTGAAAAATCATTGGTATACAGTTATAAATATTAAATACAGTTTTACAGTTTTGTTAAACTCTCGAACTTACAAATCCGATTTGAATCTTATAATATTTCAATTTGATCTCCGCTGAAAACTGAAAGATCTTATCTCAGTGGAGCTTTTTAAATTTTGACTTAACTTAACCTAAAATAAGATAAAAAAGTGCTTTTCTCAATATTTATTGTTATTCTTAGAAAATAATTCAACTTTTATAAACAAAACTTGAATATATGAAACAGTGTCTCCAAAAAATTACGTCATACAATAAATTGTAATTTACCAATGGTAAAATTTTTACTGCCCTCTTATTGGTCACTTATATTGTATGACGTCACTTTTTGGCAGAGCTTTACGCTGTTTCGTATATAATGGACTAAAAATGAATATTTTTTTCTGATTCACTATCTCTTCTGTTCTTCTAATTTTCCGTATTCTGTCAAATCTGCATAATTTTGAAATAACTTTATATATTTCAATGTCAATACCAAGCCTCAATAATTAGATAACTTAAATTTCCTGTTCATTTTCAGGGATCTTAAGGGATAAGACAGTGATGCACATGTCCCATTAATGATAAACAAAACTTTCACTCTGTAGATTAAAATAATGGGTTGAAAAGTCTGGACAACGCTTGTTTGAATCAACCAATAAAGATTTAATAAAGGTTTAAGTCAGCGAATGGGGGAGCCTGATTATTAAACTTTTTTGCAGGGATGAATAAGACATTTATTTGACTGTAAGTTATACTGGTCAAAAAAGTTATATAAACACGTTTTTTCATTATCTAGCTGAAAAACAATGGGATGTTTTTTTATTAAATCTTGATTGGTTGGAACAAACCATTTATTCACAGAGGGGTTAATTTTATTTATCATAATTGAGAGTTAAAATTTACGTCTGTTGTCTTATCCCATAAGATCCATAAAGTTTTCAGGAGAATAATCAACAAGTAAAAATATACAAAAATCTACTTTTATCTATTCTAAAAAGACTAATATTGCTCAAGATAAATGATTGTTAAGTTTTTGCTTTAAAAAGTTTCTAAAATTAATCCAAATATGTCAGCCTATATCAGACACTAGCTTATAAAGGGATAGGAATAGTTTTTAGCAGAAAATACAAAAAAAAAAGAATAGTTATTCATCGCATCGTATTATAGACAGCTTAACGCGGATGGTGAAATGAAAAATTATATGATTAAAACCAGTTTTATTGGCTCCGAGGGTCAGAAGGGATCTTCAGTGATAAGTCAATGACCGATAAATTAAACTACATCCACAATTATGACAAACAAACTATCTTTTCTGTAGGTTAAAAATGTTGGTGAAAAAGTTTGGACACTGCACTAACATAAATGTCCCCAAAGTATGAGAGATCATATTCGATCATAAAACGTTGTCCAATGTCCCCTTAAAGTCTAATTTTATCTTGTAGCTGCTCTATCAATAATTTTTCTGAATAAATATCCATGATCCTATCTTTTTGTAAAACTCCAAGCAGTGTTAAAAGATTAAATACATTTTTAAAACAACTCTTTAATATTCCCCTCTATATATGAATAGCATACTATTCAGTGAGGGGAGGGGACATTGGACTGTAAATTATACTGGTACCCAAAAGTTCCTAGATATTCTACAAATCGTTGGCTTAGAATGTTTAACTACTAACAAATCTTGTTTTGTTGAATACAAATACAAATATTCCTATTCCTTAAAATCCCTGATACTATTATACATATTCAATGTATGAGTATGTATGTATTTTAGAGATTTTTAAAAAACTAGGTACAATAATTGATGTTGTAAACTATGGATAAAACCTATGCAAATTTTGAAAATAATGTCCTTAATTAAACAATTTCTAACCTTGCAGGGTTAGTGCCCCCCGTGGTAGTTTGGCATAATAAGAAAAATAAGGGGGTGGGTAATTTAATCTTTGCTTGCAGGGCACTTTGAGGGAAAGAACCTAAAATTTTTTGTTATCCTATTTGCTTCCTAAGGTTAAAGTCAGTGAGATTATATTATACCCATTGTCGTTATAAATCTTAAAACTAACAATTAAAAATGTAAAATGTTTCATCCATTTTTAAAAACTCCATTAAACATTAGAGGAGGGAGAGAGAGAGGTAGAATGATTAATTTCTTCTTTAGAAAGCTTGTAGTAGTAGCTCTCTTATTTCCCGCCAAATTTTGCTTGTTGTGATGATGACGCTCTGCGTCATGTTGACGCAGGGAAAGCGTCATAGCACATCAGTTCAGTCCCCTCTCTCAACTCTCCGTCACTACACCTCCTCCCCCCTCCCCCCCAGAAGCACATTATCCCTTTTTTTACCCTTTCATACTGAAGTATTACCCTTTTCCCCCTGTGTACTTTTACTATATGTATACTCTAAGAGGGGATTTTTCTCTCAATAAAAAACTGTTGTGTTTCTAGCTTTTCCACAAGTTAAGTAAGATGTTTTTTTTTAATATTTGATACTTTTTTGTAGATTTATAATACATACAATTTTAAATATTAATATCTTAATATTTCTCAAATAAAACTATCCTATTGTAAGTAGTAAGGTTTTTATGTCTGAGGTGTAAGATCTCAATAACTAATAAAGATACGATTGGGTTCTTGGTTGTAGGTAAGCTTCATATAGGTCCTGTGATGGTTTTATGCTATTTAATTTAGGTAGTGGGATGGTTTTAAGCTATTCCGGATAATGTACTTCTAGCTTTCAACTACAAGTGGTGGTATTTTGATGTATCTACGCAGCAATGCGTAATTAGAAAGGTCCGCGTAGAATACTTTTGTGTGTGTTTTTTGCGTAAAGGACAATAGTCTTAGTGTTATGAAACTTAACTTTATTCTGGGAGGGAGGGGACATTTGATTGTAAATTATACTCTTGTATTCAAAGTTTTTTTTAACCAGGATTCTTTGGCCCAAATACAAACTTACAGAGTGTGCTTTTATTAAATCTGTAATAGTTGGTTCCTTAAACTTTTCAACCAATTATTTCAATCTACAGAATGGGTAATTTTTTATCATAATTAAGAATGTACATCAATTTATAGCCAATATACTTAGCCCTAGATATCCCTAGGTTTTTAGAAAGCCTTAGTTTTACATTTAGTATTTAGATTTTGTCATGCTTGTTATTTAATAATCAACAGAAACCAATAGACTTTTGAAGCCAGGATATAACAGAAGCATAGAAATTATGAGAAAGGGGGGGGGGTGAAACTTCCCCCCCATAGCCTAACCTTTTGATGCCAAGATAGATTATGTATACATATATAATTGTCTTAAGTAAAGCACTTGATTTTATACCATTTCTCTACTTATAAAGAGAAAGGATAATAATTGGGGGGGGGGGGGGGATAAAGGTGGGTACTATATTGCACTCAGTGAGCAGTGCAGACACACAGACAGACTCATGAACTTTTGCTCTCCAACTTCCCCTGATAATATAAACATCCCCACCCTTCCTTCTTCAATTAACCGGAAGCCCTTCTGTTTTTCCCCCACGGGGGGGGGGGGGGTGTAAGTTTATCACTCTTTACACCCGTTGCTTTAAATCCACTAAAGTCCCCCCCCTCTCTTCTCCGAACAATATAAGTGTAAGTGTAACACACACCTAACAATTGACACGGGACAATCAACCCCCCCCCCCCCGCCTTACCATTTAAAATTTACTTTTGATCCCGATATTGGTGATGTATAATATTTCCCCTAACCCCTTGCATGAACATCCTCTTTCCCATGCGTACACTCGTGCTACTGTATATGCGTAAGTTGGAAGCGGGAGGGGGGGGGGGGGGTGAGATATATTGCGGGTCATTATAACGGGAAAGCCCGTGTCTAGCAACGGATAAGTTACAAACATTTTCACCGCACCTTCGGTCATCCTTTCGGAAGATACACACACACACACATATCATCAACCCTTCCTGTTTTCTTTTGGTTTTACACTTTAGATTAGCAGAAGCCGCCGGAGGCAACGGACGTATGTTCATGTGTCATTGTGTTCGAAGCCTAGTGTTCTAAACCGCGTAGAACTATAATACAACAAGTTCATTAAAGTTATGATATAAAATATCAAAAAAAGACAATTCTAGTTAAAATTCAAATATAAAAAACTCTCAAGAAAAATGGCGATTGTGTTCAGCAAGCCAAGATATGCACAGAAAAAAAGGGCCAATGCAGTTACAAGTCCACTTGCTTCAGTCAGAAACCAGGTAAAACTTTTTGCAGGTTTTAGTCTATCTTTTACAACTTAAAAGAAAATAAAAATATACAGATATTTTTCAAGTTTATCATTTTTCATATTATCTTTTTATAAACTTTAATTAATAATTTTTTATTTTTCAGATTGGATTTGAAGATTTAAGTTACAGTTCCCAACAACACCTACTGGACCTTGTGGCAGTCTACACAGCCCTTACAGAGGCTCAAACCCGCAACCTCAGTGCAGTCAATACTGATCATGCAGACAATAATACCAGTGTTGATTATGATGATAACTATAGTAGTGATAGTATAACTGTTATTGGTGATAATAATTATGATGATGATAGAGTGATTGAGAATATAACATCACTCAGTAGCATGACGTCATTAGATAAATCGGCAGTTCGGCCAGATTTGCTGGAACCTGTTTATCAGCCCACATGTCACATTGCAATGGAAGCCAAAGAACCAGAAAATCCCGCCGAAATTTCGGCGGATTTATCCGTCGCCTATGAGGAAATCCCACCGCCATCCCGTACACCCAGCCCCATCACACCTACATGTGCGGCTTCGCCGCTACGCAGCCGCAACCAGCAGCTGACATCAAACCTGCCCGATCTAGTGCTGGATGTCAATCAATCCACACTTACCACTACTGCCCCTTGTCTTCCAGATGTTGTACCCCAACAGAAAACTCCTAGAAAACACTCCACAAGTTCACCTCAACGTAGAGGATCTTTTAGAATTGTAAGTAAAGAGCTTACCCATCAATCAACACCAAAAAACAGCCCAAACAACGATTCCATTGACGAGGGTTACCATTCACAGGCCAAAAGATTAAGATCTAATGAAAACAGCCCTGCCACCGAGCCAAGACAATCACCCCAGACCAAGGATAACACAGTTGCACGACCCAGGCGAGCGCAACGCAAGCTACTATTCCAGACAGCACAACAAGAATCAGGCAACCTGCAAGTTCTGGATACCTGGAAGAATATTGGGTACCAGCTCAACAGAATCTCCACAAATTTTGCGGCCAGAAACCGCCTGCAAAACAACAATACTGACCACGTGGACATGAGCTTAATAACCAGAGGGTACACAATGATAACAAACATCAGTACCCCCACCAATGTAGATGAAGTGGACACAATGTCACATGCACAGCAACCTGCTGGCGGCGGCAGGAAATATCTGGCAGACCTGGCAGTCTCCGTAGTTACCAATGCCATTGTATTTATTTGTGTAAGAAAATTGCAAAAAATCATATTTTAATAATAAATGTATAAAAATATTAATTTTTGTTTGTAATTTATTGTATTTAGTTAATGTTAGTTGGTTATTAAAAATCAAATTTTACAACTGTTTGGTTTTATTTGATTAAAACTAAAATGAATTTGAATATGCATGTCACGTTCAATTTGCATTTATGATCAATTCATAAGGATTGGATTTCATATCAGTTCAAACTTTCCCTGTTAGTCATAGAGGTTTTTTTATTGACATTGAATTGTATAGTTCCCAAAGTTTTATAACAACACTTTCTCATTCTTAGAACTTTGGGTACTACATAATATCTATACTTGCTTTGTTGGTTCAAACAGTTTAAAATCTTTAAGTATGTCAGTTTTCTTCATAATTGGGGATGATGTATCGTCCATTGTCTTATCCCTTAAGATCCCTGCATTACAAATGTTGATTAAAATAACCTAACCAAAGTCTAACATGGATTAGGTTGTTTAAACTCAGATAAAAAACATATGCCACTCTCTAAAGAAAACTGAGTAAGGTTTTTTATAGGTAGTGAAGCCACTCTATAATTATTAAAATTGTCTCTACGTCTTATTTTTCATTCTTTAGACTAGGATGAATTGTTGCACTGAAAGAAAAACAGATTTGCTTACATCTTTCGCTTACAAATTTTGTAAAAGTCTCTTATTTTTAATGAGATTATAGTATACAATAATGCTCCTTTTATTAAGCATTGATAAAAAAAAATGAAGAAAAAAAGAAATTTGCAATTATGGAAAAGGTTTAAAAACTGAGTTATGTTTGTGTATTTAGTGTAAAATTTCCTTTTTTACAACTTGAATCTGTTTATTTTTGCGGTTAGATGCAATATAAACCCAATGTTGTTTAGATAGGTAGAAAATATTTATTTATTATTACTTGGATCTTACATCAGATTTTTATATACTCTAATAAATTGAAACTTGTAGCTGGCTAAAATAAAGATCCATTCCCTCCTAATGGATGGACGAACTGTCCAGAGTTATGTTAGCAATATCTAAAAAGAAGAAAAAATGTTTAAATCTCATTAAAAAAATAATCATTAAAAAATTAATCTTTACTGAAGATATTTCTAATTCATCTATCTTAATATAAAACCTTGATATTTATGGTTGGGTCACTGGTTTTAGTTTTTATTATACCCTATATATATTCTCAGGGAGATAGGGGACATTGGGATGTAAATTAACCTATTACCCAAAGTTTTAACACCAAGTTTTCTCATTAGTTAAATTTTTTGTACTTAAATTAAGACTTGATTGGTTGATTCAATCTTTTTAACAAAAATGTTATTCTACAGTAGGGTATATTTTGTCGACTAGTATTGAGTGTTATTTCAATTTGTCTTATCCCTTAAGATCCCTGACTGTATATATTCTATATTTGGTGTACTTGTACCAACAGTGAAAGTAAAACACAAATGTTATCTAAAAGGGAAATAAACTTTTTCGTGTCGGAAAGGTTTCGTGATTTTATATTTAAAATTCTTTAATTCAAAGAAAAATAACTATTCTGCACTGCTGTTTAATCTTAACTTAGATCATATGTAATGTCCCACCCCCTAAGAAAATAGCTTAAAACAATCACAGGACAAATAGGTACACTCACTTAAAATTAGAGCAAAATCGGTTCAGTGGTTACCGAGATCTAAAGCTTCAGACGGACAGAGAGACATCGTTATAGTTTGTAGCATAGATTGAGAAAGTTTGATTTTTCTTCATAGTCCTAACCCTTTTTTCCCTCTAATATAATTTTATATAACGCATCTTAAATATCAATTATCATTTTTGTCCCAAAAAATTTTAATTGATTATCCCCAAAACACTAAAAGTCACTTAGCATCAAAAGAGCGGCTCAGAGTTTCAAAACAACTTTTTATGCATGTTTTAAAGTCAGCAAAAAGTGCTACATACATAGTTTTTTAAAGCATAGCTACTCTTAAATTAGCCTTTAGGCCATACTAAGAGACGCCAAAGCTTTTAATTTTTAATGGGGTAAAATGAGGGGTTTCCAAGTATTAGGGACCCTTCTACATCTATGGCCATGAAAATTAATCATTACTTTGTAAAATACTTGTGAGTACTGAGTAGTTATTCCATCGATCATTAGGTATAACAAAAAAATTTTATGACAGTAAGTTCTTATTGAACATCTAGTAATTTACTCAATTTTGTTTTCTTTAACTTAAATGCATTTCAAGTATGGCTTTTCAAACCAATATATATTCATTGGATTAGAACTAGTTCTGTGCCATACTGAAAAATCATGTTTTGTATCATATTAATTTAATGCTCTATTTAATATCAACGGAAAGCTGGATATATAGGATTATTCTTGTTCATTTTTTCACTTATTTATAAAGCTGCGCTTTTATGGATGTTGTAATCCTTGTTTTAATATGTTCAATATGTTTCGTTAGTTTTTGTCAAAGGTTTATATTGTTTTTTTTTTTATTAAAATGATACAGAAATGATACGCTAAAAATTAAAATATTCCTTTTTTGAAGTAGGACATTTTTTGGGCTTTAATAAAAAATCTGATTTTAATTATCAAATAAGTTTTGCTTTTATTAGAGGTTGCTTGCTTTATCATAATTTTAAATCAACAAGGACAGTTATGTTCATAAATAGGAGAAATAAAACTAAGCTTTACAACAATGTATATAACAGCAATAATCAAAATGTTCTAAAAAAAATTATATTTACACATTTAATTTTATTCCAATTACCAGTCTAAAAAAGGAAGTATAAACGGACATGCATTTAGAATACAAAAGCAAAGCTTCGAGAGAAAAAAATCAATTTTGAGAGCCTTGACGTATTTTTAGTTAAATGTATTAGTGTTTTTGAAACTTGATAGGTAGTAGAGCAACATGTGCTAATATTATTCTAAGCAATCTTTAGCTAAACTATTGGGATCTTATCCATTTTGTAGCGTAAATTAATTCAGGAAGGAAAGGGACAATGGGCTGTTTATTACACTAGTCCCCATAATTATATGATAATGTTTTCTTATTCGTTGGCTCCATAAGCTTGGTGACTTTTATGGTGAAATTTTTATTGGTTGGTTCATTAAGTTTCAACCACTAATTATAATCTACAAAAGTGGTAATTTATCGGCAATTGTCTTATACTTTTATATCTCTGTCATCTTTTTTTACGCTTTTCGTTGAAGCTTACTTAACCATAAGAGATCTTAAGGTAATAGACAATAATCAACCTTGCTCAATAACCAACTTTCTCAATTATGATGAACAACATTACCTTACTGTAGATTTGAATTATTGGAGGAAAAGCATTAACACTCTTAATTTGTCCAAACCAATCATGTGATAAAAGCCATAGATAAAATATATGTAGGTTTGGAGTGACACTTACCACCAATAGTCTATGGGCGAAGCCCCTCTTTATGAATAAATAGGTAGAGAAGCTGTATAATAAGTATGATCCCAAAAATCATTAGGTTTACTTTTGCTTTTTAAACAAAGGGGTTGTTTTCATTTTATTAAATTCAAAGTGTTTCACTAAAACGTAAAACAAAAATCTTTGAAAAAAGAAGGGGTAGAAAAAAAACAGAAAATGTGTAATGTTTTGTTGAATCTAGTATTTAATAGATATTATAGATTGTATAAAAGGATTCTAATGTTAGGACTTTCAGACAAGGTCCTTGCAATCAAAGGGAAGTCATATATTGGTAGTTATGAAAAAACATTTAAAGTGTGCTGTGATGATTTTGATAGTATTAGCATATGTCAATATTGCTTTTTTGAAAGCAAAGCTTATCTACATTTTATGTCGTCCGTCCATACGTCCCTAACGGAATATTGTATTGTAAATTTAGTCATGTTAGAGCCCGTATGTATACTCGGTATGATGATTCCTGTAAAAGTAAGGTAAATTTATAAAGCGTATTACTAAAAAGTATGCATTTGTTTAAATAATGTTGATTTTTAAAACTTTATAATTATTCTATGCATCTGATTTTTTTTATGAAATGATTCCTAGGACAATTAGACACTATTTTATAAGCAGAGCATCCAATCTATAATTTTTATATTGCCACTATGTAAATACACATCCTTGTTTTTATTAAAATTTGAACATTGAATTGATATCTGACTAATAGGAAATACAGATTTAGATATAGTATGCAGTGATTTTGGATAGGGTAAGATGATAACAAAGTTTTGGCATATTAAGATATAAGACAATGGATTTTAAATTGATGTACATTTTAAATGATGATAGCAAACATTTCTTCTGTAGATTAAAATAATAGGTTGAAAAGTTAGCACACTTTTAGTTTGAACCAACCAATTATAAAAGAAACAAATGTTTTTAAAGAAATTAATGAAAATCGTGCTTATAAAACTTTGGGTACCAATATAATTTACATTCCAATGTCCCCTCCCTCCCTGACACCTTCCTTCCAAATTTATTTTCCATAAACATATCTCTGATTCTACAAGTGTGCCTTCATTTAATTTTATCTTTTAACAAATTGATCTTTTCAATTTACAAATGTTATTTTATTGGCTTTGCTTTTAAAATCATCACAAAGAAATGAAAACAAGCTAAAGATTGTTAGAATTTTAAAGGAGGATTTAGATTAATCTTTTAGGACTTCCAGACAAAGGTTATACCTTCTTAAAAAGGTTGGTTATACGTAATAAATGAGATAATAGTGATATGGGACCTAAAGTTAAAAGTTAAAATGTCTGTAGGTAAAGGAAATAGATGGTCTGATTAGGTTGTGCGTTTTTGGAAACCTTTATTAAGTCTAGGGGTTGGTTTTTGGCTAATTTCTAGCACTTTTTTTGTTTTTCTGTAGCGAATGATCTGGCGAACCGCTGAACCAATATGGTTCTCCTTTACAGTTAAGCTTCTTATAGGTCCATGGAAGGTTTTTTAACTATTTTGTTGGAGGGTATATCCATCCTCCCAATAAAAGATGCGCTCTCAAAAAATTTGTTCTTCTCGAAAGTTAAACCCTCCCACTCTATATACCCCTAGAGGCTTTTAGGGGGTGTAGCCGCTAGTTACAATATAAATTATTTATCTTTTTAACACATTCAAAACGTATATAATCATAATTTACGTTTGATTTATCTAGGTAATTGACCTAAATATTTAAATTGTCATAATATGATAATACGTGTTAAGAAAACAAGAAAAATCTTTCTATGGGGTAAAATTCAATATTTTTATGTCGCAATATAAAAAAATTAAAAAAGAATGACAATTTTCTTAGAAAGATAAGCTAAAAAATTTTTTTATTAAACTTTTGTCGTAGTACAACTCAGGGAGGGTGGGGACATTGGACTGTTTATAACTCTGGTTCCAAAGTCTTATATAACGTTTTCTTATTCGTTGGCTTAACAAATTTTGACTTTTATTTTTGTTCCTCTATTAAGTTGAGTGTTCAAACTTTTCAACCATTGATTGTTATCGCAGAAGAATCATTTCATCATTAGCGATGTACATCAAGTTTATCGGCCACTATCTTATCCCTATAGATCCCTGTGTATAACTTAGTAGGATAATTATGATTTCTTATTATTAGAAACGCATGAATACTTTGCAAAATTCCATAAAATTTTTTAGGATAGTCTATGAGTTAGGATTTCCTGTGTAATACATTTTTCTTTATATTTATTTAGTGCCACGGAAATGGCTAGCCTAAGTAATTCTATAGGATTTAACCTAAAGCATTATATAACCTTATCTTGTTAAGAATTTATAAATGAAAAGTTTTGCCCCGAAAGAAATGTGCGAAACATAACTAGTTAAATCTTAAATCTACCTTACTTACTATATGATTTGTCATATAAGTAGCGTTCATACAAAACAAAAACTGTGTGATTAATAAATAAGCTAATGCTTGGAATATTAAAGTAAAAGAATAGAGGGGGCATGAGCTCTATGTATTGTAACAATGGGGGGGGGGGGGGTCTGTCCCGATTTTTTAATTTGGTCTTTAAAATCAGTTGATATTATCGGAAATAAAAACACAGCCAAGTACCTACAAAAGAACAGAAAGCAATAGCTAGCAGAAGAAATGGGTCTTCACCACTGTTTTATCCTATTTTAATTTTTGTTGTTTTCTATGGTATTTGTTGGGCAAATTTCATCATAAAATGCAAACACTTTTTACCTAAGAGAAAGCTTAGGCAATTTTGCAACAAAGAAATACGCAAAAACAGCGGGACTACAAATAATGCAAAAAAATGTAAAATGTTAAATAAAACTTAATACAAATTTAAAGTTTTCACATAGAGACAAGCAATTTTGCCTTTGAATTTTCCGCTATTCAAAAAAAATGAGACAAAATGGATATTTCGACTTATATAATAATCAAATTATTTTTCAATTCATTTTTTTTTATAAAACTTGTATCACCAATTTTACAAAACACGGTATGGGTCTTTTTTATACTACGCATATAATAATTTTTACTAAACACTTAAAATCTTCATATCAAAATGTTTAACAAAATTTAGTGATGTTAAAACAAAATAGAGTAAAACTACAGGAACAGAGATATTATAACTTGGATGTTTCACCAGATTTACATTTATTATAATAAAGTAAAACTTGTAGCTGGCTAAAATTACGATTATCTTCTTTGCCCCCCCCCCCCTCCCCTTCTACTGATTGAACAAACTGACCAAAAATGATGTTAACAACATAAATTGAGGACAATTTTTCCTTTGTCTAAAATCCACGTATACAAAATTTCATAAAAAATAGACAACATTCTAGATATCATAAGGTACAAGCATATGTACAAAGATACACACGTCCAATAATTTGTAGAATTGACAAACTTACATAAATTTTATGATTCTTTATGAATGCTTTTTAATAAAGACCTTAAAAATTAAATTTCACCTGTTTTACAAAAAAATAATATTTAATATCCTGAAATTTTTAGTCGCGTAGCTACTCTATAACTAGTGTCAAAATGGGCATTTGGTTACTATTACTCACAAAATATTTTAAAACATTCTCTCAGACACGCTTGCAGAATTGGTAATCTTTTTTTTAAGTTTAGCTTAAATATTACTTACATTCAAGTAAAAAGTGTTTTGTTTTTCTTGACAGACTTACAGAAAGACACAAATACATCCAGATACTTTAAAAATTTTGTCAGCACATTGTAGCTTCGCTACTTATGGATAAAACCGTTCATGTAATTAAATATTTGTATAATTTTGACACACAAAAAGTGCTTTGTAACTTCCAGTTAATTTTACACTTTAATCACTGTTCCTCTTTTTTTGGTAGCGAAGCTTTTCTAATATAAGGAATGGTCTGTAGGTCTCTAACGGATAGTTGTTAGAATTGTCCTATTGATTTTAAGTTTGTATGATGATTTCTGTAACAGGTATGATTTAGAAAGCGAAGCAACTCTAAAATCGTTACCAGAAAGTCAGTAGGTATATTTGAAATATGTTGATTCTTTAAGTTTTTAGACAACTTTTTGTATGATATAATATCATATTATTCTGATTTAAGAGATAATGATTCCTAGATCAAACAGTACAATAACAAATAAAAAGCGAACAATCTCTGTAATCAAGTCCTAAAAATGCAAGTATGACCTTAAATTGTATCCTGTATCCGTACATATTTATATTTTGCTTAAGTTCTGACACTCTACAAGCGTTAAAATTTGTTTGTCCTACCGTCTGATTTTAAAGCTGTGCTACTTTTTAATGTTGTCATGCTTGTTATCCACAAAGTTTAGACAGGTTATATTAAAATTTAGGCTAAAAATGAATTAATTAAGCCGTATATTTATTTAAAGATTGGTAGAATTATGCTAAAGATTATTTCTTTAAAACTTGCTGATTTCAACAACAACTTTTTGTAAAGTATGATTTTCACATCTATTTGATTTTTGTAGTATTGGTTCCTAGCAGAACAAGGTAAAATGTTAAATCGAATGAACTCTATAATCAAGTCCTAAAAATGTAAGTATGTCCTTAAAGTGTATTCTGTATTTAATAAGTTTTTCAACAAATTTTCTTACCATTTTGTTTAGACTTATTATTTACACTCTGTTTATTCAGTTCTGACACTCTTCAAGTGTCAATGTTCGGTTGTCCTACCGTTTCAGAGCTTCGCTTTATGGATGTTATCATCCTCGTTTTAAAGAAAATTAATCCAAAATCCGTGGGTCTGTGTGTTTAAGCATTTATTGAAAGTTTTTGTGTTTACATAATTACTGTGTTTTTATAAAGCAAATTTTAAATTAAATGGGAAAAACATTTTTAACAAGAATATATATGTCCATGGCCAAATTATAGATATATTATCTATAATACATAGTAGAACGATGTCTGTCTGTTTGTTTGTCTGTGTGTCTGTTTGTCTGTTTGTTTGTTTGTAGCGAAGGATCTCGCTAACCGCTGAACCGATCGGGTTCTCCTTTACAGGGTAGCTTCTCATAGGTCCCAGGAAGGTTTATAACTATTTTCTTGGGGGGTGGGACACCCCCAACCCCCCCGAAAAATTAAAAATACCCCCCCCCAAAATTTTTTTTTTATAGATTTATTTTTAAAAATCTAAATTACAAAAAATTGGTTTGATCAAACCTCTTGGGACAAAGCCCCTAGAGGCTGATTGCACAACCCTTGTTTAGAAGTAAATTAACAGAATTACATGCCGATAAGGTACCCAAAGTTTTATAATTACACTATCTCATTCGCTGGTCTAAAACTTTAGGTTCTTTTATCAACTCTTGGACGGTTTAATTTTGATCTACAAAAGAATAATTTTGTTCATCCTTATTGGGAATAACCAAGAAATTATCATCCATTGTCTTATCCCTTAAGATTGGATTGGATATATAAGATACGTGGATATATTGACAGGGAAAAATTTGTCGTCAATTTAGGTTGCTAATATGGACCTCATTTATTGGTCAGTTCGTTCATCAATTAGAAGGGTGAGGATGGGGTAAATGTGGTGGATAAGAGGTATCGTTATATTAGCCAGCTCGGAGTATAACCTAATTAGAATAAATACAAATCTGGTGCAACATCCAAGTAATTCCAAGGAGTCTGATATCATACTTCTATATTAACAAGGAATAACTTTATAGATGCTATGCAAGATAAGGGTTGAAATAATTTTGATATCTCAATGAAATTTTCACATCAACAGCGAAAAATTTACATACATCATTAAGATAGAACAGTTTTAAAAATGATTTTGATAATAGCTAGACGTCGATTTACATAAATAATTTTATAAGTATAGATGTATAACCCAGACAGCTACTTGGCCCAAATGGTGGTGACCTTTTTCTTTTTTTTACTTAAAAATGTACTTTGTTTCAATTATAACTAATAGTTTTAATCTACAGACGATGTAATTTTGTTTATCATCGTTGAAGATGTATATCAATTTATCGTCCAATGTCTTATCCATTAAGATCCTTGGATGAAAATACAATGTTTTTATTGTAAACAGCGTATAGTTTGCAATAAAAAATAACTTCATAAAATACAAATAACCAATGATAGGTCAGTGTACAATTTACCATTGAATTAAAATGTATAATGGCCTATCATTGGGAATTTGTATTGTATGACGTCATTTTTTTTATTGGACACTATACGCTGTTTCTTTTTATTTGATTTAGCTGGGAAAATGTTTAAATACTGGACCTGAAAAACAAAAATAAATGATTAGTTTTTTACACACAGGTGGTGCGAGGTGATAAAGCATTTTTATTTCCCCTCAATTTCAGGAAGTAAAGGTAGTAGGAATGGGAAAAGACCTCCAAGCTTTTTTTGAGGGGGGAGGGGTTGTAGAACAATGGGTTTCAGAAGTTTGACGGGGATAATCTAATGCATTTTTAAGTAAAATTATTAGGAATGGAGAGAGACGGCTAAACTTTTTATTTTGAGAATGAGGAGGGTAGAATAAGGAATTTCGAAGGTTTTAAGGGGGTTAATATAATGCAGTTTAAGTAAAGTAATTAGGAATAGAGAGAGACGTCAAGCTTTCCATTTTAAGGGGGTTTTAAAGGTTGAAGAACTTAACTTTAAATAAACTGTATGTGCTCCCATGGTACACTCCCCTAAAATAGTTATAAACCTTCCAAGGACCTATGAAAAAGCTACCCTATAAAGGAGCATATCGGTTTAGCGGTTAGCGAGAATCTTCAGTACAGAAAGACAACCTTTTACTTTATTAAAAGGATTTCTACCATCAAAAATCCCTACATTTGTGGACTGAAGTGCCTGGGAAATTTTATACTATCTAAATATCTTCATAATGTTTTCATTAAATAAACAAAATACTCATTATAATATAACTGTTATAACAGGTTCATTTGATGACTTGACTTTTTTCATAAAAGTCCATAATTTTGGATATTTTAAATATGATTTGTTAGATAAACTGGGAAAGTATAATCGATGAATAAACATGTTGATGAATAGATATATACATATTTGTAAGAATAGACTTTTGGATGGATAGATAGACTTTTAAATGTGTCTTAACCTCTTTTCGAGGAAGCTTTGTGTTTATCAAGATCGAAATTAATTCCTTATTCATAATCCCAAATTAAGCGCAAATGTCGTCTTTGTTTGACTTTCCTTTCTAAAGAGACGCGGCATGAGTGTTGTTTATGTTTTGATGTGTCCACGTTCTTTACTTTTGAATGATATGTGAGTGGATGAAGATTTCGGAGAATAAAGTTGGGCCTATCATTGGTCTCATAGTGCGTGAACAACCCTAGTATACCAGGGGCTTTAAACCATAAGAACTTCAGGTAGATTTTGTTCATTTTATTAAATTGAATGGCGTATAGGACAAATTTATTAAGTTTAAAAGGCTTTAGCCAGCTAAACATGAAACTTTATTATGATTCAATTATTATGTTTTAGTAATTTTTATGTGCCCTTATTTTTGCATTTAACAATGATCTATTAAACCAAATAATTTTCCTTTAAAGCCAAAGTACCCAAAGATTCTTAACCGTAGAAAAAAAGATTTTTAAAAAGCAAATAATATTACGTGGTTATAAAAACTGGAATTTTGTATTAATTGATTTTGTAATTTCAGGACTTTGAAATAGTTTGTATCAATAAATCTATACTCAAACCTGCTGTTGAAACTTGATGGTTCCTGGTATTGGGGGTTTTTGTCCGTCAAACAAGATCTCTAGAACTTCCCGCTAATTCGGAAGTCACACTTAACCAAAGTGTCATGGTTAAGACAAAATGATAGATAGATATGTGGATGGATATATAGATAGATAATTTAATGGATAGATATAAAGATATTTGGATGGGTAGATATAAAGATATTTGGATGGATAGATAGATAGATATTTGGATACATAGATGATAGATAGATATTTTAATGGATAGATAGATAGATAGATATTTGGATGGATCGATTGATAGACATTTGGATAGATCGACATATATGTAGATAGATGGATAGAATTAGATATTTCAATGGATAGATATAAAGTTTGGATGCGTAGATGGATAAACATTTGTATGGCTGGATAGATAGATATTTGGATGGATAGATAGATAGATAATTAAATGTATGGATAGAAAGGTAAGTAAGTAAATAAATGGATAGAAAATATAATAGGCGCTTCCTCTTCAAATGTCTTGCAAGCAGAAAAAAAATATTTGATAAAATTGATAAAAGGAAGAAAATTGGTTTGTATTTTTTTGTGCATGACCTATACGGGCAGACTAACCATGTGGTACCCTAAAACTACGGGGCTACCTTGTACCAAATATGTCCTAACCTTACCTAACCTAAGTAACAATCATCATCAGAAATGGTCAACTAAATACTTTGAGGGAACCCGACAAAAATGTATTGTACATGGTTTACTTCAATGGTTCTCATATTAATGCAAGATAGTAAGATAAGCTTTTTACTGTTTTATAGGATAAATGGAATAGTATTACTAAATGTGTTGATTTTAAACAATTTATCTTTTAAAATTTCCTATATTTTATAATGCTTTTAGAATGTTGACTTAGACTTAATAAATGTTATAAGTTAATCATCTCAATAAAAAATATTGAATGCGTTGTCAATCATATATTAATAATCGTTTGTCAAACCGTTAATACGTTCAACTTTTCCTTTATTTTTTTGTCAACTAGAATATACTTTTCAAAAAAATGAAAAATAAATGTACCGGTTTTCTTTTTTTTGTATACCATTAACCTTTCCCTTTCTTAGTATGATATGGTATAATGTGTAAGTACTTCCTAAATAGCACTTTTCCATTAGTAAAAAAACATTTATACATTCACAATCGATATATCATTACTTGGATGTTGCACCAGATTTTCATGTACTCTAATAAATTGATAAATAAAATAACGATACCCCCATCCATCCCCTTTACCCCATCCCCTATCCTCCTACTGGATGAACGAACTGACCAATAATTGAGACCTATATAGGCAACCTGCATTGACGACAAATTTCCCCTGTCAATATATCCACGTATAATATATCCATTACATTTACATTACAATTAGTTACAGTTAAACATATTCTAAGAAATAAAACTTATGATATGCAAGCTAACATTATTTTAGACAAAAAAATCCAGCTGTTCTAGAGATCTTGCTGGTAATATTAACAAATATCTTAAAACCTTCTGCTAATGCAGTATTTATTTCCGCGGATATTAATTAAAAAATTATGAGATTAAAAACAGTTTTGTTAGCCCCGGAGGCTGAAAGCTGGGGCTAATTTTGTGTTTTTTATTTTAATATTCATGCAAAATTGTTTGTATTACAATGCTATACATCATTTTCCAGTATGGCTGAGAACCGGTTCTAATCCAGCAGATAATAATCGGTTTCGAAGCCACATTGTCAAAAGGTTCAACAAATTTACTACAAAACCGTTTTTTTCTCGATTATTTTTTAGATCACATAAAAATTGAAATTTCCCTAAAAAACTAATATTTTAACCGAAACTTAAAAATTAATGAATTTATAAATTAATTGTCTGTTATATGCTGACGTAAAAATTATATTGAAAATATTAAATTTTTGTGCATTTTTCTGGTCTAGGTGCTTCTAGTCGACTAGAAGATTTCCTTTTACTGGAAAATCTTCATTTTTTCAGACATCCATCCCCCATGTGTCATAACTTGGTTGGTTGTCTGATGATGGGATGGGGATGAATATTATAAATAAATATTTTCATATGTCTTATTTGTGTAAGTATGATTTCAAATTTCAAATTAATAGGATGTTTTTTATTATATAAAGCTTTATTTCAAAATAGCTAAAAGTATAATTTCAAGATAAAAAATATTCTAGACCTATGATGACGAAAAGGTTCTTACACTTTTCTTAATTATACCTTATTAATACAGGACTCATTGGAGAGCACTTTTGTAATATCAGTATAATATGGATTGATTCATTTTGAGTCATCTACAATTTTTTAAAGAATCGCTATCTAGGTTTCATCACATTTTAATATACATGTCCTTAATTAAAGGTTTGGTTGTTTAGACAAAATAAAATGGTAATTTTTAAAACAGAACATCTGGACTTTTTGTTTGTGTTTAAAACATCACCAAAATAAGTTGTATGGCTGTATGCTACTTAAAATATCTGAAATGGCTTGTCGGAAAGCTTAACAAATGTTAGAATGCAATGTAGGTTTAAATTTTTATTAATATAGATAAAGAATAGGTATAGGAAGAATTTCTTAACCCATAAACATACACAACACAAAGCTTTCAAAATAAAGTCTAAAAATCAAAGGAAATTGGAAAATTAAAATGGCCCTAGATGCCTCTAGGGGCTTAGCCGATTTGTGTTCGTATTTACAATAAAAAAAAATAATCCACCTTTGGGCGTTGTCATCCTTGTTTTACGTTTTGTTCGGTTTAAAATTCAATAAGTATAAAGTAGATATAAAATATATAAAATTGTATAAAGAGAGTTTTTACTACTGTTTGCACAGCTTAGATCATGTTAAACACTCTTAAAAATTAGTATTTCTATATATATATATTGAGCTTTATAGCAGGGAGGTAGGGTACAAAGTTTTATAATAAAGTTTTCTTATTCGCTGGCTTAACAACCTATGAGACCTTTATTGAATTTTGATTGGTTGGTTCATTTAGTTGAGTGTCCAACGTTTCAACCTCTAGTTGTAATCTACTGAGGTGGTAATTTTGTGTATCATCATTTGGGATAAATATCAATTTAACGGCTATTTTCTTAGCCATTCAGATCCCTGGCTTTATAGGGATGTATCATACTAAAGACGCTAAAGATTATAACAGCTGATTATAAGAAAATTTCTTACACTCCATATCCGATAAATCTCAAGCACTATCTATTTTTTACAGTGTTACTTTACATGATGATGCATGTATGTAGTGTTTTTAAATAGAACAGGGTAGAATAATTTCAAAATTAAAGTACAGCAAATGAAGAGTAATTTAGTACATCTCTAAACCCGTGGCTTAAATGATAGCATATCTGCTTGCTGTTGTGGAGGCATCGGGTTTGTGTCTGGTCTACACAGTGTCATACTAGAGATGTTGAAAATGGTTCCTGCTGCTGCTTTGTACGGCACATTATACTTATATAGAGAGTAGGAGGTTTGTATTGGCTCATAAACAGCTGCAACTCAATACCATGCAAAGTTAGGACTTTCAGACAAAGGTTGTGCAATCAAAGGGTTGGTTGTCTACTTTGATTTTCTTTAACCTAATATCACAGTGGGCTTTTAAATATTGCATCCCATTTTGCAAGTGGATGATGCTCTTGACTATACTGGACTATCTTATAGGACCTAAGTAAAACCATAAAGATATATTCATCCCTGTATGCTCATTTGCAATTTGGCACGGGCTAAACTTTTACACGTTCACGTAATTTTTGCACAAATTTGCAAATTAGTTTAATATCGCGGACAGGTGTTCGATCACGATACCCCCTGCAGGGGTTTACAACCAGTGTGTGTTCTTATAAGTGTTTGGTTCCCTAAATCCGCAATTTTTTTCTCCTGTTCTCTATTTATAAACATGGATGGAGGGGACATTAGGCTATTTATTATACTAGTCCCCAAAGTTGCTTACTCGTTGCCTTACAACTTTGGACACTTTTATTGAATTTCGATTGGTTGGTTCATTAAGTGGAGTGTGTAAACGTTACAACTACTAATTGCAATCAATAGAATGGGCAACTTTGTGTATCATCATTGGGGATGTCCATCATTTTCTTATCGGCCTTTGTACCATTTAACCATTTTTGCCTTTTTTCTTTCTAGCTAAGGATAAATGTACATTTTTGTTCTAGTTATCATCATATGAAAATAAGATAATAGGTGTTGAACATGCTTTTAAGTTTGATTTAATCATTGTAAAACTTCTAAATTGATTGATTTTTAAATATATTAATGAAATTTTTCTTAAATTTAGGGTGAATTATGTACTTTTAAAAGTGTTTACAGTAATAAAGACCATTTGGTTTAATGAAAGGATAATTTTAAAAAGAATTAAGTTTTATTTCATAAAGTCAAAGGAAAACATAATCTTAATATAGAAAATGGGTAGAATATCTTTATCTGTGTATGTTTGTTACAAAAGATCTTGCAAACTTCGAAAATTAAATGAAAAGTGTGGAGAATGACACACTGTTCAATCTAGGTTTCCCCTTATTACTAGGGGCGCAAACGATTTGGTGGTCTACTTGCGAAAAAAAGGACGATATGGACGTCCAAGGGGGGGGGGGGGGGCGGGTGTTTACCTTCCTCCCAACAAATTTTGGCGTTTTAAAATTAAAATGCATTAGATTACCCCCCAAACCTTTAAAGATCCTTATTTTACCCCCTCCCCACAATAAAAAAAAATTTACAATGGTGTCTAAAATACTTTGAATAAAGTGCTTTAGGTTAAACCTATAAAGGAATAAAAGGATTTAGCTTATAGCTATTGACACAATAAAGTAAAAGAATAGAGGTGGCATGAGCTATATGTAACTCTGTACAAAGGGCCTGAACCCTACCCTGATTTTAGGTTGGGTCTTTGAAATAATCTAATAGCGTCGGAAATATAAACAAAGCCGAGTTCTAAAAAAAAGCAATTTGCTAGCACGAAATGGGTCCCCTCCACTTGGGGCAGGTAGTTATTTGGCTTATACATCTATACTTATACATTTATTATTGACACCTAGGTTTGATTTGTGGATAAAATATTCTGGGTATAAATCATTGAAGCAACTAAATATTATATTACAATATCAACACTGGAGTTCATACATTGCAGTATAATCATAATATTGTAGCGAATTTACTATATAACATATAGGTTAGTTAGTTGGTCTTTTGGTTGGTTAGTAAGCAAAGTAGAATCAACAAATTGGCAACAAAAACAGAGAAAATAAACTTTTTAAAATTTTGAAATGATCTGTTAAACACTTGTCTTCTCAATTGTCAATTCATTAGCATTCAAAGAATTACAAATATGAAAACAGAGGAAGATAAATTTTTCATCACCATTGTCCTATCCCTAGATTCTCAAAGATTTATGTTTCATTCATGTAGATTAAAATTATTAAAAGAAACTGGTAGTTTGTATTACCCAAGCAAGATTCAAGAAACACTCAATAATGTAAGAACATGCTAATACAACTTTAAGGACCATCTTAGTTTACTGTCCAATGTCCATTACCTTTCTTTTATATAATATATTTTGTAATTTTAGAATTTTTGTGGGAACATATTCAAACATAAAAACACAATACCCGTTACCAATATGATATCATTTTTTTCAAAAGTGTTTAAAAATGATTTTGGTAATAGCAGGGAAGAGAGGAGCCATTGGATTGTAAATTATACTGGTCCCCAATGTGTTATAAACACATCTCTCTTTTTTGACTTTGAATCTTTGGGGACTTTTATCAAATCTTTATTGGTAGTAATGTCCAAACTTTTCCACCTTTAATCTTAATCTACATAAGGGGTAGTTTTGTATTTAAATGGGGATAAACAATAATATCACATTCATTATCTTATCCCTTAAGATCCCTGAGAGATAAAATAGTAGAAAGAAAAGATATTGAGATGAAAAATAAAAAATACAGGATTACAGATAAATAGAATAAAAAGAAAGACAACATCCATACACAGTTATGGAATCTCAACGACAAAGATTTTTTTATCCAATCTTGACAAGTGAGGTATTTTTGGAAAGAGGAATATATATAGAAAACGCCTATGAAAATTAGAAAATCCGCAGAAATCATATTTGCAAGTTATTTGCAAAAATCTGCAATGCTAATTTGCAAAATTAATTTCATGCCTTAAATGACTTATTTAGAAAAAATCTTTTTATGAAATGTGTTTATTTATAAGCTTAGAACATACTTAGGGCAAAAAAATTTCTTTAGTGTTACTTTTTTCACCTTATATATGAAAAAAGCAGTTTCTCACATTTTATGATAAAAAAAAGGTATAGGAACAAAAAATATGATTTTTCTTGATGTATGAAAATCTGAAGAAAATAGTTCTTTTTGCTTTTGATATACATATCAGATAAATGTATATAAAATTAGTGATTAAAAACTATAAAACATGTTATAAGTTTTTCAACACTGTCATTGATTAAATTGCACTTTTAGGTTTAAGAATTACCAAAGTAGTGCCTAAAAACTATTTTTATGATGTAATTAAACAAAATAAATGCCAAAAAAACCAACTACAAAATGGTCTACTGCATTATAAAAAACGCCTAATTGTTGATTTGAATTTGTTTTGTTTAATAACTTAATAAAAAGAGTTTTTATGTGCTACTTTGGTAATAAGTAAACCTAAAAGTGCATTTTAATCAATGATAGGATTGAAAAAGTTATAACTTGTTTTATAGTTTTTGATCACTAATTTTATATACATTTATCTGATATGTATATCAAAATCAAAAAGAACTATTTTCTTCAGATTTTCATACTTTGCAAAAATGTCTTGGTTACTTTTTGCACTATTTTTGCTCTAAAAAGGATTCTATATCTGATTTTTACATTTAGGATGATAGATTTTATGCCAATTATTGTGTTTACATCAAGAAAAAACATATTTTTTGTTCCTATACCTTTTTTTATCATAAAATGTGAGAAACTGCTTTTTTCATATATAAGGTGAAAAAAGTAACACTAAAGAAATTTTTTTTGCCTTAATTATGTTCTAAACTTATAGATAAACACATTTAATAAAAAGATTTCTTTTTAAATAAGTCATTTAAGGCATGAAATTAATTTTGCAAATTAACATTGCAGATTTTTGCAAATAACTTGCAAATATGATTTCTGCGGATTTTCTAATTTTCATAGGCGTTTTCTATATTTATTCCTCTTTCCAAAAATACCTCACTTGTCAAGATTGGATAAAAAAATCTTTGTCGTCGAGATTCCATAACTGTGCATAAGAACCATAGCTCAAATAAATCAGATATAGAGCAGATGTTTAGTAATCATAAAAATAGAGGGAGAAAAATCTAAAAGAAAGATAGAAAGATAATTATTAAATAGAAAACTACCAGGCAACGCCAAAATATCATCAATAGCAGCTAGTATATCTTATCCACGTTAGCCCCATTCCGTTTCTGACAGACAGACATAAGGACATTTTGAATTTAAGAGTAGCTTCGCCACGTATAGCAAGGCGTAACTTTTGAATTGAAAAATATAGTTTTCCAAATGTTATCATCGAATAAATCATATTGCTATTATTATACTCTAAATATAACACAACACATAAAATATAATAAAATATCAATATACAAAATTTTGTTTCTAAATAGTGCGATTCTAAAAAAAAACTTCTACTGGCTCTACCTATTTGAGATACGTCAATCCGTCAATGCTAGATTTAACAAACCAATTAAAACTTGAGAAGAACTCAAGCCACAAATGAGCAAACATATTTATAATGCATACCCTCTCCCCCTCTTTGATAGATAAAACCAGGTAAATTTTTTTTTCAGGGTGGCTTTTGCTAACTATTTGATTTTTGATATAAAAATACCAAAATAGTTTTTAACTTGTTTTTAAGATTAAATATCATTCCTTAAATTGTTATTTGCTAAGTCGGTTAAAGGTGAAATAAAAACAGCTAAAGAAAAATCCATTTAATGTGATTATTTCATTAAAAATTCTCCATTTAATTTTGAAACGGGTATTCCCGCGTGTTTTAATGGTTTTAACAAAGTTTTGCCAGTAAGGAAGTTGGTGGATTTTTATTAACTTGAGCGATTCTATTTCCCCCCAATTATGCTAAACAAAATTACCCCTTTTGCAGAGGAAATATTATTGGTAAAATTGTTCGACAACGTTATCTGGAACAACCTGATTTATTAAAGATTTATTAAAAGTCCCCAAAAGTTTTTAAGTAAACGTATGAGGGATCGTGTTTTATTGTAGTTGTAGCTATTAGATGTAATCGTCCTTATTAGATATCTTAGTAGTAAAGTTTTTAATTTGAAGCCTAAGATCTCAATAATTTTAGATAAGCTTCACAAAGGCCATGTGATTGTTTTATTTTATTTTCAGATTTAAATCTTAAAGCTTATTTTCTAGCCCCTCTGCACCTAGATGCAAGGGACATAGCCGCTAGTTTATAACAATGCAAAAAGTGTGGTTTAGTTTGGCTGCTTTAAAAAACAAAAACCAACACAATATCCCAACTGTTAGTACCTAGTTATTGAAGTAATAAATCTTTCAACTTTAGAAACAAAAATTGTCAAGTAATACATAATAGTTATCATAGAAAATTACAAAATTTGCAGAAATAGCAAATTATTTAAATGTAGTTTGCATTACAGATTAAACAACTTTGGAGACCAATCTATGTTCCTTCCCTCTCAGGGATCTGAAGGGATAAGATAATGGACCATAAATTGATGTACGTCCCCAATGATTAAAATTAGTGGTTGAAACGTTTGGACACTCAGCTTAATAAACCTACCAATCAAAATTAAATAAAGTTTCATAAAACCTAGTTTGATAAACAGCCCATTGTCCCCTCCCTTTTGACAAATATTAGACTTTTCAAGCCGCTTGTTGTATTGTCTGAAGACTATATAACTACTAGGATCGGAGTCAGGGAGGAAGGGAACATTGAGCTGTTTATTACACCAGGCCCTAAAGTTTTATAATAACGTTTTCTTATTCATTGACTTATAAACTTTTATTGAATTTTGATTGGTTAGTTCTTAAAGTTGAATGTCAAAACGCTTCAATCACAAATTGTAATCCACAGAAGGGCAAATTTATGTATTATTATTGGTGATGTACATCAATTTGTCGGCCATTGTCTCATCCCTATAGATCTCTGACTAGGAGTAATATGTTTGGTTGTTTTAGAGTTCCCATGAGAGAGATTACAACTTTTCTAACTTCATAATCATTGAAATTTGCTAAATTCAATGTCTTAGTTTTCCAACAGGGATCTAAGAGATAGGACAAATAATTATGTCCCAAAAATTGAAAATATATCAATTTTGAAGGAAGAAAAGGTCCTCCTCAATGTTAGTAAACTTTTTTCTCGTATTCATTCGAATCCGGTGGATAAGAACCGGTTCTCATCCATACTAAAAAACTATGTCTAGCATCGTATTATATCCAGATTTCTACGAATATAAAAATATACAATCATTAGATTAAAACCAGTTTTTTAGCCCGTGCCTTCGGCCCCTCGGGGCTAAAAAAATGATTTTAATCTTATAATTGTACATTCTATATCCGAGGAAAGCTGTTTATAATACGATGAAAGAAATAACTATCAAAGATTCCACCAAAAGTAACTGTTTAAAAAAATTATAAACAAGGTAATAGTATATTACCCAAGAATTATTTTTAAAGAATTTAATGTGAGATTTAATTATTTTTAGATCTAACCATAAATAAAACTATCATTCTTAGTTTCATGGATAGGTGTATTTTTTGTTATTCTATTTAATTTCACCCATTATGAAATATCAACCCATTTTTAGTGTATGACTTTTAGCCCCCTTAACCCTTATTCAGCCATAAATTCAGCGTAAACTATATACGATGCTTTTTAAATTGGTTTCAATTCTCTTGGGGACAATTTTTAAACTCTCACAATTAGGAAAGAATTAAATTCAGATGGCTCTATGAAAAAAAATAGTTTTTCAACGATTTTAAAAACGAAAATGTTACCTTCTTATTGATTAAAAAAAAAAAAAATTATTTCATTTGAGGGCTTCGGATTAACCATCATATAGCCAAAAATTATAGAATCTTCTTTGCCAAAAAATAACCAATGTCCCTATTTGCATATTCTAGCTCCCGTGTTGGAAAAAGGTTATCTTATTTTTTTTATTTAAGTTTTGGGATGGTTTTAGGCTTTTTTCTGCCGCCTTTGATCCTTTGCTAGGGGCGAAGTCGGTAGCTAAATTTAAAGTTTAACATCTGGAAATTAAATGCCTAATTTATGGTATAAATTAATAAAAAAAACTACTGACAAATTGCTGACATATTCGTTCTAAGGCCGTATGGCATAACTGAAATTGATGAGCTAATATTTCAAACTTTAATCAATAGATAAGATTGATATAGATAGATAGATGTTCACTTCATACAGTCATTTTTAGCTATTTTTTATGGTAAAATTTATAAGAAGCAAAGCAATTCTAAAAATAAGATATTGTAAGACCAGTATAAGGAATAATTTTAAGGACATATATAAAATTAATCTTCCATTGTCTTATCCTTTAAAATCCCATATTATTACCTGACTCATAAAAAAATACATTAACTGAATAGTTCATAATAATTGCTATGCTTACTGTGGCAAATTTAATATTATATGAGCACCTAAAACTTTATTAGGAACTATTTGATGGTTATTTTGTTGGCCCACTAGTCTCCAAAGTTTTATAATAACGTTTTCTTATTCGTTAGCTTAACAACTTTGGGGACTTGAATTTTTATTTGTTGGTTAATTAAGTTAAGTGTTCAAACTTTCAACCACTAATTGTGCTAAAGGGTTAATTTTGTGTATCATCATTGGGGATGTACATTAATTTATTAGTTTGTCTTATCGCTATAGATCCCTAAAATTCATAGAATTTATAAACACTAAAAAATGCTATTTTACTGCAGTTCAGTGTGGAAACACTGATTAACTTTTGATATAAACCAATAAGCATATTTAGCTGGTTATCATTGCTTACATATGTACAGCCCAATGTCCCAGGGATCTAAAGGGATAAGACAATGGCTGATAAATTGATGTACATCCCCAATGTTATTACAAAAAAATATCCCTTCTGTAGATTAAAGTTAGTGGCTGAAAAGTTTGGACACTCTACTTAATCAACCAACCAATCAAAATTCATTAAAAGTCTACAAAGTTGTTAATCAAACGAATAAGAAAAGGTTATTATAAAACTTTGGGGACTAGTGTAATATAGATCTAATTGTCCTCTCCCTCCCTGGTGGTTATTACTCACATATGTACAACACATATTGGATAACTACAGACTAACTAACCACTACACTATAAAAAAAAACTTTATTCAGGATTTTGTAAAGGAGATAATATTGTACTATAAATTATACTGGTACCCAAAGTTTTAAAAAATACCTTCTCAATAAATAGTTGTCTTTACAAACTAACAGTGTTCAAATTTTTCCACCAATAATTATAATTTATAGAAGGGGTACTTTCTACATTTGTTCAACCTTAAATACTGTTAGCTTAGTCGTATTTTTGTGGCCTATCCTTTAAAAAATGCACTAAAGCCAGCCCAGAAAATAATTAAAGCTTCTCCAAAATGAAGAACTTACTCAGATGAGTGAAACATACTAACAGATTTTGAAAATGAACTGTAATAAAAAATATAAGATTGTGAATTAATGTATTAGAGTGTATATAATAACTAACCACTAACAATCACCTTACCAACTATATCAATTTATGTTATATGTTGTGTTATTGGTTATTAATTGGAGGGTTAACATTAAAGGGAATATTAAGGAATTTTAAAGGGATTTGTCGTCTTATTTTGTTATTTGGATGTTTGTGTATGTCTAGATCTCGAAAACTGCAATTTTTAAGGGAAGCTTAGTGTGTCTTCATTTCTATCAATATACTGGGAAGGAAAGTGTTATAAACACATAAAAACTTTGGGTACTTTTAGTAAAGAATTCGGCGTTGCTACAAAAGACCAACTCTACAAAAGACCAACGCCTAAAAAAGACCAACTAGACGGTTCTACAAAAGACCAACGCCTACAAAAGCCCAACTCTACAAAAGACCAACGCCTACCAAAGACAAACATTAAAAAAATCGTAATGCTAGAAGTTCATAGCCGCAGAGCTCGGCCCCCTAGCCTGCCTAGCCGCGGGCGCTCGGCCCCCTTGCCTATAACCTAACCTAACGTATATATATGAATGTTTAATGTACATTAATTTATTTATAGTTTATAATTACGTGGATTTTACAAAAAGTGGTTGGTAGATTTCTTTCAAATTTTTAATATTTTACAATATTTAGGTAAGGTTATAGGCAAGGGGGCCGAGCGCCCGCGGATAGGCAGGCCAGGGGGCCGAGCGCTGCGGCCATGTATTGATTATGTAATACATTATTAGTTTATATAACAATATATAGGCGTTGGTCTTATGTAGAGTTGGTCTTTTGTAGGCGTTGGTCTTTTGTAGCAACGCCAAGAATTCAGCTGTCTATCTTCAAAAGAAGCCAAGAAAATCAAATTTTCTTCATAGCGTTATTGATTGACTGACGGACGGACAGACAAATTAAAGAGTAGCTCTGCTACTAAAACTGTAACTAAACAAGAACCATCATGAGCAAACGTGGCTAGTGAAGGTAGCAATTAATGTATAAAGTTTATATAGAAATAATAGGGTGGCAGATGGATAATTATAACCTTATACCAAGTCATTCTAATGTTATCAGTAGGATAAAGGGATGCATAAATTGAAGGGAATTATTGAGGAATATTTTATTCATATTAATATTAACTCAGATAATCATTTATAGATGTAAGCTTGTCAGAATTTGTTTTTGTAAATGTAAATTTGAATAAAATAGATATACATATTTGAAAATATTAGATGCATTTTTACCACTGGATATAACACTTATATATATAAATGCCTGTTTTTTTTGGAACAAGAAAAAAATTAATTGGTGTTTGAATGTCTGTTTTAGATGCATTTTATTTATTTATGCTGCTTGTAAGAATACGTACGAATTAAATTACTTTTTTTCCTAAAATGTGTATTTGTGGTCCGAATAAAATATGCAGGAAATCGCCCTTTTGATAATTTTATATAAAAAATGTATATATTTTAAATTTGTCTTTCCTTTCTCCCTGTCCGATTTTATAGGAATAGTTGCCAATAAGCTGATTGATTTATAAAGGATTGCTTTCATTACAAATGTTAAAATAACTCAGGGGTTGGGGGATAGATGAATTGAAGATAATTCATACTTTAGAATCTAAGTTACAGTAAAGTGCGAAATAGCTTTTTTTAAATTTAACCCACTTTTTGTGTAACAATGAGATTTTGTTCTAGCATAGCTTCGAAACCGATTAATATCCACTGGATTAAAACCCTATCCTAAGCTATACATAATGTATAATATCGTAGTAACTGACAATTTTCCACGAATATTAAAAATAAAATTCATACCAGCTTTATTAGCCGGGCCTTTTGCCCCTCGGGGCTAAGAATACTGGTTTTAATCTTAAAATTTGTTATTTTAATACCCGTGGAATGCTGTCTATGATACGATGCGATAAATAACTATTTATTTATTTTGCGATTAAACAGTCCTTCTATTCGTGAATAACTTGGTGATATGTTATTACATAATCAATACCACTGAACCAATTTGTCCATTTGTTTTTATTACCTTCATTTATCATTAACTTATCAAAATATCATTTGTTACATATTTAAGAAATCATTATGTAATAATTCTAAAATATGTTAGCAGGAAATTGTCCATTATTATCTCATGCTTCAATTCTTGATATTTTAAGATAATTTTTCACCTTAATATGTTCAAAAGATTAAAATTTTAGTAGGGATTATAGGGGATAAGACAATAGTGATCATCATATACATCCCCAATGATGATAAACAAAATAATCCCTTTGATTGAAATTCTTCTTTGAAACGTTCCAGTAAAAATACCCAAATCTTTTGAGTCAACGAATAAGTTTTAGTGGTTATAGAACTTTGAGTACTGGTGTAATTTACAGTCGAATGTCCCCTCCCTCACTAGATTTTAGAAACACAATAATTTACCTACTAAAAATAAATTCTAACGCCCAAAAATTGATGAATTGTGAACTTGAATTTTCGCAGCCGTCATTGCAGCCTACTCTTTTCTTAGTCGTCGTTTTCTCTGCCACTTGATATTTTTGCAGCCCTTGTCATTCTAATTATACTTCTTCAAAGATATATACTTATGTATTCAGTCTTATTTTAAAAATGGAAAACTTTTTATGCCATTGATTTTTAATGTCAATATAAAATTAAGTATTCATGAAATTTGACTTATTTTTTCCCTTAAATATTTTAATGATATTTACCACTCTGAACATTAATATGCAAATAAGATATCAAGCCTTTTTAAAAGCGAAGCTTTTCTATAATTAGGGTCGGTCCGTCCGTCCGTCCGTACGTCCGTCCGTCCGAGATAGATAGCTTTTATTCGTTAATTTAGGCATGTTAGAATTGTCCTATCGATTTCAAACTTTGCATGATGATTCCTGTAGTAGTTGGGTACGATTTAGAAAGCGTAGCAACTCTATAATCATTACCAGAATGTCCGTACGTCCATTTTAAACATGTTGATTTTTCTACTTTTTAACAACAAATTTTCAAGTGTTTTAATTATCCGATTGATCTGATTTTTGGTATATTGAACCTGGGACAACAAAGAACAATATTATAAGCGAAGCAACTCTATAATCATGTCCAAAAATGTAAGTATGTCCATAAACATTATCCTGTTTTTAAGCAGTTTTTCAACAAATTTACCTACAATTTTGATTCGACATTTATACATTTATGTTCCGATTTTTCAGTTCAGATACTATACAAGTGTTAATGTCCGTTTGTTGGGCGAGCGGAATCAATAGCCGGCCTATTAAATACCTATTTAGTTAAAAACCAAAACCGTTTATACTGCCAAAATAAAACAAATATTGAAGTAGTACAGATTTATTAAAATAAAGAAAAAGATAGATACATACAGGTTAGGTGCGAAGCTTCTCTACAGGTGTCACGCCAGGATGACCCAATCTAACCTCTTAGTCCTGGATTAAATAACCAAGACAAGGTTCAGAAGGCAAAGTAGAAGAATGACTCTAAACTCTGTTAGTTGCTAACCTTTGCCCTGTCTACAATCCTAGTTGTCAGTACAACCCGTATTGAGTAGGGCGCCAGTTAAAGCAACACTGGGTACAAGGTACACGGTATGGTGGAAACAGTTTGGTAGATTCTAAATAATAACATATTAAGAACAAATAATATAATAGATAACAACTATAGATTAACTATTAGAGTATCATAATAGAGTTAAACCTTACTATATTGCAAAAGGCAAAGTCCAAAGGTTAATTGAAAGAAAGCTGTTCTAATAGAGTGTCTATAGGGCCTTATATCTATTGGATAATAATAATTACAATTAAGAGTTACATACCTAAATACAGTGCTCATTAGGCGGCGGATTTCCTTAAACTGCAATTATCTACAATTTAGCTATCCCTAACGTAAACTTATAGTTGAGCGATAACTAGTTTAGGACATAAACAATAGAAATTTAGTGTACTTAAAACAGAATATCTATTAAAAATCACAATAATTCAATCATTTAATGTACATGTTTTAAGTAATATTTTGTCAACGTTTTGTAATAATTTTTATTTATTAAGTACAAATGAACATTAATTAACCCTTTGGGGAAGAGTGCATATTCACCTAGCTGCTCATACGACACTCCCATGGGAAAGGAATAAAAATGAATAACATTTTTTTTTACATTAAGTTGATCGTATGAGCATTACTCAACATTATAAGCATGATTGTATGAGCAATCTTCAAAGATCTTATTCAGATAATGAATCATATATAGGATGATAAACAATCAAGAATGTGTGTGTGTAGCCTAAAGTGCAAACTTTATAGGCAGGAATGGAAATATGTGCACTGATTAATGTGCATAGTAAATACGTGTGAATAAATAATCCAAGAAATGACATGTAAACGCCAAAAGTTAGGATAAGTTGATATGCATAGGAACAACTATAAATGAATAATCCAGAGATATGTGCAGAGTATGTGAAAAAGCATGGATAAACAATCCATAAAATGTGTGCACAGCTTGAATGTGCATTAAATATATAATAGATGAATAATCCAAAGTATAGCAAAGATTGAAGTGCATAAGAAAGAGTGTGGATGTGCACAGCTTGAATGTGCATAAAAAAATAACATGGATGAATAATCCATATATGTGCACACATGTTAATGTGCATAAAGCTTTGTGCACATGTTGATGTGCAAATGAAATAGTTAGAGATGAATAATCCAAAGATGTGTGCACATGTTGATGTGCGAATGAAACAGTTGTGGATGAATAACCCAAAGGATGTGTGCACATGTTGATGTGCAAATGATACAGTTATGGATGAAAAATCCAAAGGATGTGCGCACATGTTGATGTGCAACTGAAATTGTTATAGATGAATAATCCAAAAGATGTGTGCACATGTTGATGTGCGAATGAAATAGCTATGGATGATTAATCCAAAGATGTGTGCACATGTTGATGTGCAAATGAAATTGTTGCGGATGAATAATCCAAAAGATGTTGGCAAATGTTAATGTGCAATTGAAATATATATGGATGAATAATCCAAAAGAAGTGTGCACATGTTGATGTGCAAATGAAATAGCTATGGATGAATAATCCAAAAGATTTGTGCACATGTTAATGTGCTAATGAAATTGTTGTGGATGAATAATCCAAAAATGTTTGCAAATGTTAATGTGCAATTGAAATATATATGGATGAATAATCCAAAAGATGTCTGCACATGTTGATGTGTGAATGAAATAGCTATGGATGAATAATCCAAAGGACGTGTGCACATGTTGTAAAATTGTTATGGATGAATAATTCAAAGGATGTTTGCACATGTTAATGAGCAAATGAAATAGTTGTGGATAAATAATAAAAAGAATGTTTGCACATGTTGATGTGCTAATGAAATTGATATGGATGAAAAATCCAAAAGATGTTTGCACATGTTGATGTGCAAATGATACAGTGATGGATAAAAATCCAAAAGATGTTTGCACATGTTAATGTGCAAATGAAATAGTTATGGATGAATAATCCAAAAGATTTGTGCACATGTTGATGTGCAAATGAAATAGTTATGGATGAATAATCCAATTGTGCACATGTTTAAAATGTGAAGGAATGTGGCATGGAACAGTTTTCCAAAAATTAGAACAACAGAAAAAAACTACATATTGAAACATATGATTTACTCAAATTGCCAATCATAGTAACAATATATAATTTCATTTTAAAAAAATATTTGAAACATATGATTTACTCAAATTGCCAATCATAGTATCAATATCATTTTCAAATATTAGCACGACAGAAAGAAGATGGTTATGATCATTTTTGTATATGTGCTGAAAGTGTTTGGGCGAATTTTAAATAAACACATCAATAATGTACAAGAGTATATCGTGGAAATAATTTTCCAATGCAGGAAAAAGTTCCTGTATAAATGCAGAAAAGAGTAAGTGGATGTATAATTCAATGTAGGTGTAAAATATTCCTAATCATTTAAAGATCAACAATGCAAATATAGTCATGAACAGGAAAATTTACGTTAGATTTTAAGGGCATATTGATATAATACAAAGATTCACTCAAATCGCAAAACATTTGTATACAACAAATATTTCCAATATACAACATATTGGAAATATAAGTATGCAAAACATAGATTCGGTTAAATACCAAACCACAGTAACACATACTATATCCCTTAATCTTTGGTAATGAAATATCCTTTTGATATTATGGACAAATTTGATTAGCTAAAGTAGAAAATTAAGTTTAAGAGTAATAAACTTATCAAAGAAATTTGAAGCTCAAAGTATTAGAAAACTATCAACAATTCATAGTAGTGTGCTTATAAACTACATACATAGATTTAATGTTCAATATTGTTGACGAGATTTAAATAATACAATTACTTTGACCTTAAGTGAGAATGCCTTTATCCCTGTTAAACAACACGGGTGTACGTTGAAAGGGTACAGAAATGTTTATGTATGTAAGTGTGAGTGTGTGTGTGTGTGTGTGTGTGTTACACTAGAAATATAGACTCGACAAACAGACATACATAATTATATTGCTCTAATAATAAATTTAATTATGGTTTGTTACATTTAAAGAAATTGACTTGATTAAGACTTCCAAATTATTAAACCATAAATGCGAAGCAATAACAAAATAATGTACAAATAAACTATTTGTCAATTTTGGCAGTGTTTACACTTTTTCACTTTCAAAGAAAGCACAGCTATTATGTACAAATATAATAGAGTATAAGTTAAAGTGTATTACTGAAATTTTCTTGTATTTAGAATTCTGTATTTAAAATTCTAGAAATGTATTTAGAATTCTGACAGTGTATTTAGAATTCTGTATTTAGAATTGTTGGGCGAGCGGAATCAATAGCCGGCCTATTAAATACCTATTTAGTTAAAAACCAAAACCGTTTATACTGCCAAAATAAAACAAATATTGAAGTAGTACAGATTTATTAAAATAAAGAAAAAGATAGATACATACAGGTTAGGTGCGAAGCTTCTCTACAGGTGTCACGCCAGGATGACCCAATCTAACCTCTTAGTCCTGGATTAAATAACCAAGACAAGGTTCAGAAGGCAAAGTAGAAGAATGACTCTAAACTCTGTTAGTTGCTAACCTTTGCCCTGTCTACAATCCTAGTTGTCAGTACAACCCGTATTGAGTAGGGCGCCAGTTAAAGCAACACTGGGTACAAGGTACACGGTATGGTGGAAACAGTTTGGTAGATTCTAAATAATAACATATTAAGAACAAATAATATAATAGATAACAACTATAGATTAACTATTAGAGTATCATAATAGAGTTAAACCTTACTATATTGCAAAAGGCAAAGTCCAAAGGTTAATTGAAAGAAAGCTGTTCTAATAGAGTGTCTATAGGGCCTTATATCTATTGGATAATAATAATTACAATTAAGAGTTACATACCTAAATACAGTGCTCATTAGGCGGCGGATTTCCTTAAACTGCAATTATCTACAATTTAGCTATCCCTAACGTAAACTTATAGTTGAGCGATAACTAGTTTAGGACATAAACAATAGAAATTTAGTGTACTTAAAACAGAATATCTATTAAAAATCACAATAATTCAATCATTTAATGTACATGTTTTAAGTAATATTTTGTCAACGTTTTGTAATAATTTTTATTTATTAAGTACAAATGAACATTAATTAACCCTTTGGGGAAGAGTGCATATTCACCTAGCTGCTCATACGACACCGTTTGTCCTACCGTTTCAGTGCTTCGCTTTTATGGATGTTGTCATCCTTGTTAATTTATAAACTTTCAAATAAAAATGTTAAATTCGGTTCCCATTTAAAGTATAGTCAACGACCAACCAGTTGCAAAAAGTCTATGAAAATGTCATGGAGGGAGGTGGCTATTTAGAAAAAATTGTAAAAAAAGTCATATAATTTTTTTAAATGGTCGTACTGACTTTCAGATAATTATGAAGTTACTGCACTTTCTAAATTGTACCTAAATGTTTCAGGAATCACCATGTTAAGTTAAGTTTTAAGCCAATATAAACAGTCCAACAGGCTTAAAATAACGATCCATTTTAATAGCTTTTATATGGACGGACAGACCATAAGTGCAGAAAAGTTTCGCTTTAAAAAAAATAAAGCCTTTTTAACCCTTACAGATCGGGGGGGGGGGGGGGGCTCCAAGAGCCCCCCCTCCTCTAGTTTTTTCAATCTCATTTTTTTGTAGGTAAGATGAAGAGCTGTAACTTCATGACTTTTTAAGTTTAGTAATTATACGTCGGCAAGAGTTGATTTTATTAGGATATCTGGTCTGTGTCGGTCGTGGTGTCCGGTCAAAGTCGGTTGGGTAGCAAAAAGAATTTGAAAAAATTCTAAATAAATCTTAATTTCTACATTATGACTTTTGTGTATAAGGTAGAAATCTAAAAATTTTTGGTTAATACTTAGATATCAATGACCTTCTGAGAAAAGTGGTGTTATGACCGTTTGACCGTTCCCTGACCGACCTTATGACCGATTTTTGTCCGGCTTTTACTACATACATATATCATGAATATCGTGGCTTCTATTACAGCTAGAGACCTATAATTTTTTTTGGTAAATCCTTGAGCAATAATAAACAGATAGAAATATTAATTTGCGCCGCCAACCGCCGTTTTACCGCCGTAACCGCCGAAAATGGCAGTTCCGGTTATTTGCCGTTTTTCGGCGATGATCAGAAAAAGTAATTTTAAATTTGGTCGTCCTAGCTGCAAAATTGGCCGCTCTACAGCTGTTTTAAAATTTAGCGACTGGCCGCTAAAAAGCGGCTAAGGAGCGGTCTGACTGCTATGACTAGAAAAAGTAATTTTCTTTAAAAATACACATGAACCACCAGAAAAAAATTTTACGTCTTTATCTGTACCAGGAGCCGAGATAGAGGGGGGGAAGACTCTTGGAGCCCCCCCCCCCCCCCCCGATCTATTAAGGTGGGAATTGGGGCCTGATCTGTAAGGGTTAATTTATGAACTTTAAAAAAAATTGGAAATTTGGTTCCTATTTAAATAATATTAATATATTGAATAGTCAACTACCAAACAGTTGCAAAAAGTGTATTAAAATAATAATTCACTGAAAGGTATTGCTATTTGTAAAAATAAAAATATTGACAATGAGTACAACAAAAATAAATAGCGGAAAACTCCAAGATAACAAATAATTTTTTTCTTCATTTTTCAATTGAATTTTGACTGGTTTGTTTATTTAGTTGAGTTGCACATCAATTCATCAGTCATAGGCTTATCCCTTTAAATCCATGAGAATTTTAGACAAATTACCTTAATCCTATGTGCAAAGATAACCTAAAAAAAAGCAAATTATTAATTTGTTTACCAATTAAGAAAGCTTTGATAGAATAATTGCTTTGTTTGCTTCAAATATTTATTGCTCACATAAAGTTATAAGAATTTGGGAGTAAGTTTTTAAGAGAAATATCTATTATTAAAAAATTTTATAATAAAACAAACTTCTTTAAAAACATAATCAAATTATGCACACCAGTTTTATAGATTTGATATTTAAAACTAAAAAGTTAAATATTATACCTGATATTATTAGTTTTACATTGCCATTTTACTAACAATTTGAGTTACCTAAGTTACAAACTTGAGTTACCTAGCGGTTATTTTAAGAACTACAATAAAAAAAAAATTTTTAAGAAATTAATTCTTATCTTTGTGTTTACTTCTTCCTTATTGATTTATTATGAACTTTTAAATTATGTCATAGATTTTCAAAAAATATTTAAATTGTTTCTAAAAATGCATTATTTGCAATGATTTATTTGCAATACCAATAGCAAATTGACTCAAATGAGTGAGATACTTCGCTTTCATCCAATCGATTGGACCTATAAGTAAGCTCTTCAAACAAGTTGGATCGCTCCTATTGGGCCTCTTGAATCTTTGTATTCGAAGAAAGATAAGGAAAATTAGTTTTAAATTCGAGATAAAATAGCATAAAATTCCTAATAGAACAATTGTAAAGCTTCGCTAAAATGAAAACAACAAACGGTTCAGTGATTAACGAGATTTTAATGGACGAACAAGAAAACTGCTTACTACTTTATATAATAGGGCGTTATTATATTTTTATAACTGCGCTTCCTATGAACATAAATATCCTTGTGCGAAAAATTTATTATCTTCAGACAACATATCCCTTTCCATTTTAAATCAATGATGCATAAAAAATCATAAATGCAAAATATTATTCACATAAAAAATTCCCTTTCATAGTAGCGCAGTTACACTATAATCAATATTAGATTGTATGTACGTACGTCCAACTAACTATGAATATTAAAATTGATAAGTAAGACGAATGGTTAACGGACCCAACATGTAAAATCCTCAGACAGAAAAACTCAAGGCATCAAATTTTTAAATTTATTCAACGTTTCGAGGGCAAAACTGCCCTCATCATCAGGAACTAAACAAAAAAATAGCAATTAAAATTTATCAAAATATGCATTTTAAGTCAATTATTACTTAATATATGTTTTATAGGCATTTTTACATATAAAAAAAAAGAATTAAAATTCCCTATGGTTACACATTGATAACAAATAAAGTGAATAAATAGGATATATGTTTATACAAGGTTAATTAAATGCAAAGTAGGGCAGTTTAAATAACAAAATAGAATTAAATTTGAAATAAAATCTTACTTTTTTTCGTCCATGTACATTATTAACAAAACACAAATTGAAACTGGCAAATTTTTGATTGATTTTTTGTAAATTTTTTGAAAGTTGGACGGTCAAATTAAACAAGTTATTAAATCATTTGCTCTAGAAAAAACTTCAGTATAGGTGCAGCTTTGCAGATCAGTCTTTTTAAGTAAAAGTTTGACCAAGAAAATTTTTTAAAAAAAGATGAGCAAATGTAACAAAACAAAACAAAAAAAAAATTTTTTATTGCAACTAGCAAAAAGGTACATAAAATTGTCATGAATTTATATTTAAACCATGTTCAACTGTCTTTTTTTCTCTTATCCAATATTTTTCTCTGATATCCAACAGATTTTTATCTTTCTTGTGGAGTTTTTCAAAAGGGGTAAAAACCATGTCTGACCATGAATGGTTTCTACTGTTAAAATGTTTGGCAACTGGCTTTGAAATTTTTTTGTTTAAAATATCCGAAGAATGAGCATTAAATCTAACAGAGGCAGCATTAGAAGTTTGTCCAACATATTGCATTGGACATTGTTTACACTGAATAGAATAAATTACAAAATTATCTGAACATTTAATATTTGACTTGATTGGGTACTTTTTTTGAGAAAAACTGGCAACATGTTCAGAAATATTTTGACTACGATTACACAGGTTACAACCAATATCTCTTATGCTACATTTAAAGAATCCATTTCTTTCTCTTAAGTTGTATCTCTGAGTAGGATATAACTTGGCTCGAATTAGGTGTTCACCTAAATTTCTTGCTCTTTTATATCCTATCATTGGCATCAGAGGAAAAGTTTTTTTAAAAACTGGATCTTTACTTGCTAAAGAGAAATGTTTTTTCATAGAATTAGATACAGAATCAATACGAGGGTCATATGTTAAACAAAACACAGGTCTACTGTTACTTTTTACATGAACAACTTTTTGTAAGGCTTGTGTGCGAGAAATAATCTTTACTTTCTCAAAAGCATGTTTTATAACTTTATAACTGTTATATCCACGAATTAATAAATTACATTCAAGTTCTTTTAATCTAATTACAAAGTTATCATTTGAAGAACAAATTCGTTTTAATCTATAGGCTAAGCTGTAAGGAATATTTTTTGTAACAAATGGTGCATGTGCACTTTGAGGCTTTAAATAGGTTACACGATCTGATCCCTTTACAAAAAGGTCAGTTTCAAATTTATTATTTTCATTTATCCAAATATTACAATCTAAAAAATCAACAGATCTGGGCCTAATATTTAAAATAGGAAAATTTTCAACAATAAATTGGCCATTTTTCCATTTTGTTTTTACAATTTTATCTTTTAAACAATATTCACATGTAAATTTAATAGTGTTATGAAATGTACTTATATATTTTAAAAAATCAAGAAGTTCATCCTCTGTTCCTAAAAACAAACAAAGAATGTCATCAATAAAGCGTTTCCACCAAGAGGGGGGACGGCCTTTCCAATCTGTGAGTAATTGGGATTCAAGTTTTCCCATGAAAATATTGGCATATGTTGGTGCCACTTTTGTTCCAATGGCTGTCCCCCACTCTTGCAAATAATACAATCCATTAAATATGAACGAGTTGAATTTTAGAACAAAAGATAGTAACATAATTAAAAAAGGAATAGATACATTACAATCGCCATATTTCTTATCACTTAAAGCTTCTTTAAAAGCTTGTATCCCTTCATTGATAGGAATTGAAGGATAAAGTGCCTCGACATCAATACTGACCAATATAGCCTGTTCTGATTGGTCCATATTTTCATTTTGCTGATCAAGAAAACGTAATAAATCGGGGGTATCTAAAATGTGGCTATCAAGCATTGGGGGAATATGTTTGGCTTTAAAATCTAAATAGCTACTTAGATTTTCAGTATTGCTGGAACACCCACTTATCACTAATCTAGTGGGCGGAATTTTTTTACCTTCTGCTACACCTTTGTGTACTTTGATTAAGCCATAACCTTGCGCTTCTGCTGGTTGGTCAGGCAAAAGTTGGTCAGCCAGCTTTTTGTCAATAGTCTCGTCTACAACAGCATCCTCTAAGGCCTCCTTGATTCTGTTGTAGTGTACTTTCACCATTACTTGATCTATTTGTCTATAAACAGACAAAACAGATCCATCCTGATTGGTTATTTTTGAGCTGAGGTGTTCACCTTCAATCGCTGAAATATAATCATTTCTATTTACTATAGTGGATGCACCACCTTTATTAGCTCTTAAACAAACAATGTGACCCGATTTTTGTTTGTCAATTAAATTTTTTAAGGCAATTTCTTCCCCTTTTGATACATTGGGAAAGACTTTCTTTTTTTGATTAAACATTAAATCACTTTCAATTCCATACAGAAAATTAGACAAAGTTTTAGTTGGCTGACATGAAGGTAGATTAAATTTTTTAACAGGAACGCTAAATTCTGGTATATTATTTGTATCAGAATTTTCACTAAAAATATCGGGATTTAAATCAATGGCTTCCCTCCATCTCATTGACCTAGAGAATCTCTTAACATCATAACTCAAGCTGGTAATATTCAGCTTTTTTGGCAAAGGAACGAAATTTAAATGTTTGTTGAAAAGCGAAATTTCATCTGATGTTAAAACATGGTCAGAATAATTAATGACCAAATCATCTAAAGGTTTTTGACTTAACCTTTTCATTTTTCTCCTATATTTGGAACGTTTTATAAATCTGCGATTGCGTTTTTTAGTTGTGTTATTGTCAGACTCAGCAGGTTTTATTTCATTGCTAATAAAATCTTGTTTATTCACATTTTGTAGATTAAAAAGTTTTGCCTTATACTTGTTTTTTTCACTTAGAAGAAACTTAGATAATCTAATATCTAATTCTTTTTTTACAATAACAATAATATTAAAATTGATTGAGAAAATTAATGTAAATTTAAAGTTCTTTCTAAGCATTATGTCTTTTGCAAAAGAGTTAAAAACTTGCCAAGGACTTGAAGGAGAACTGTATCGGTTCAGCAGTTAGCGAGATTCTTCGGTACACACGCACAGAAAGACGAGGATTATTTTACTTTATCATAGGAAATTAAAAAGTAGTCATGGCTGAAATAATATCTACTTTATTCATACATACATACTTTTTTAGACAGAGTATCTTCAATAATAAAAACTTAAAAGACTTAGAAATAGGTATTAAACTTTGTATTACAAACATTGTATTTACCAAATATGCCTAAAGATTTATAAAATCAGTTTAAAATAGCACATAAGCTTTGCTACTTTTGAACAAAAATTGTCCTTGTTATTCATATGAAATAGAATAGATGGTGTAAAAGATATTTACTGAGAGAGATATTTTGAGTGGTATATTGAAAGGTTGTCGTTCAAAATTACCAAATATAAGAGATACTTCATATGAGAACAAGGATGACAACATCCATAAAAGGGAACCTTTAAAAGAAGATTAATATTATTGGTGGAAAAGTATTGACACTACTAGTTTGTACAAACCAATCAAGAAGACGACGTAATAAAAGATATTTAGCCAACGAATAAGAAAACGTTTTATAATCTATTGGTGTCTTCTGAGATATTAAAGAACAGATGAATAAAAAGACATCCTATACCTCATTAATTTGCTGTTTTATATTGACATAACATTATAGAGATTTTGATTACCCTTTCCCATGGTTTACAAGTTTTAATATCCAAGGACAAAGATAAGTATTCTTAAAAATGTATAAGGCTGTGTACATGTATATAGAATCTATATATTATTACAAGGATGTTGCACTAGATTTTCATCAACTCTGATAAAGTGATGCTCGCAGCTGTCTAAAATAACGATACACTCATCCCCCCCCCCCCTTATACTGAATGAGTACTGACCAGAAAATAAGGTCCATATTAGCTCACTAAATTTGCGTCAAATTTTCCCATGTCAATATATTCAAGTATATCCTAAGTCCATTTATATAAAAAATAGGTTTCAGAAGCAGATTCTTGAATTAATAAGCCCTTAGAAGCACTTAAGGTATGGGGGGACCCTATCCCCCACTTTCAATTTTAGTTTAAAACAGTAAAAGTAAAAAAAGGAAGGTATTTAATTTTTTTTTTAGGAGCGATTTCTCTTAAAAGAGTGGTACCCTCCCCTAAAAACGGTATAAACCGATAAAATCTACACAGTAAATGAAAAGCGTATTAGTTCAGCTGTAAGCAAACCATTAAGTACAGACATATAGGCAGATAAACATTCTGCTTATTTTTGTAGGTAGGCATTTGTGGATGTTGTGATCCTTGTATTAAGTGTGAAATCCTATGCCATTATCCTATCCCTAGAGATCTCTGGTGTAATATCCCTAACCAGTCTCCCATGAAGTGAATATGTAAATATTCTAATTGATTCAGAAATATTTTTCCATCGAGGACTTGGGTTCGAATCTTTAAAAAAAATAAGATATTGAAATATTAACAAGATAAATTAAATCCAAAAGTAGCAAAGCAACCATTAACAAATCTTTGTCATAATTAATTTATTTATAAATGTTGCATTTTAACTCTACTGGCACAACATGCTGCCCAGTTTCTTTTTAATAAGGGGCGGGGGGATGGGGGAGTTACCAGCCCCCAGTATAATAGCTTAAAACCACCACAGGATCAGTAGCTATAATACTTTTTGAGTTTATCTCAATCGGTTTAGATCTTCAGACAGACGTCGTTTTACTTTGTATTTTAGATAATAAAAATCGAAATGCTGTACGGTAGCTATTAAAGTTGCTAAAAAATTGTAATCCCTACATCCGTGGTGACTATGTTTAGAATAAAAGACAACCATTACAAACTAAGAAGATTAGCACCATCCCTTATCCCTGATATCTATGTTTAGAATAAAGGACAACCATTACAAACCAAGAAGATTAGCGCTGTCAATGTATAATAATCTTATGTTGTTGTTATTGATATATATTTAGTTAGTTGGGTAGAAGATTAGTTTGTCTTTTTCGCGCATTTATTTAAGTTCGCTATTTTATATTTGTAATGTCAATTATAGGCTTCTTGAATTTTAGTCATTTGTAAAGCTTCTGAAATTTTTGAGCCAAAAGACACTAGTAAGAAGAAGAAAATTGTAACTTTAAGGGGGAAGTTAATTTTCCTCTGCCCTTCTTGTGTGAATAAGTTGATAACTTAATCCTTTATCTTATTTGTCATAGCTGACTCTATCATTTATTTTGTTACAGATATATTGATTTAAATATCTTTACATAATATTAACTGAATATCTGTCTGTATGTCTTGTTGTCTTTACAGTTTAACTTTTGATAGGGTCCAGATAAGGTTTATATCTATTTTGGGGGAGAATACCTCCCCCTTTTCAATATAAATGGCCCCTAAAAAAATACCACTCTCCCTTTTTTTAAAAGGGTCAACGTACACCCTACCATCTTTCCCTTAATTGTCCCTAAAGACCTCTATTGAAAGGCACAAGGTAGCCCAATCCAATAGATTGCATGCTTAAAGTTTAAACTAAAATTAGAGATTTTTGATTTTGTCTCTTAAAAAATGTTTGTTAAAAAAAATTAATTTTAGATATGTATATTTCTTTATTAATCCAATTAAGATTTAAAACTTCAAAGTTTAAATAAAATCAATAAATTAGGAATATTATACATATATTATTATCGAACAAACAATAGATTCACAATATTTAAATAATAAGAGCGCTAAGAAATCGATATTCTTAATCCAGCTTTTGTTATTACAATTGCCAATATTTTGTCAGTTCCAAGGTCTTTCTGCAACAAATTTATCACAGTTATCTAGAAATTTAAAAGGATAATACTTTTTACTTCTTATTTGATTGTGTCATAGAAAGAAACAACCATTTGATTGAGAATACTTTGCTTAAAAGTCATATTTTAAAAGAGCAGAAAGTAATTTGCTAGCAGACAATAAGGTTCCCAACACTTGGGCCAGGTAGTTGTCTAAGTTATCCATCTATACTTATACATTTATTATTAAAGACCAGCCCTTTGATGCATATACTTTGCTTGAAAGTCCTGTTTTAAATGGCAATGCACAAGAGATGTATTTGACTTCTCAGGAGCATAAATGTGTTTACGTCTTTAGACATGACGTGTTTTGTGGATTTATATTATTGCAGGAGAGCTTTAAAAAATAAATCAAGATTTAATAAATTTAAAGATTTAAGTCAAAGATATAACTTCTAAAACATCGAGGAAAAATAAGTCAAGCGGTTATTAATCGATTTTGAATCAATATCTTTCTCTACTACTAGTTCAAATTCGCGATTCATTTATTCAGCTGTGATTACACAATATCAAGCAACTTTAGGACCATTTTATTATTAGTCACAATTGTTGATTTCTGCCCGATATTTGATATTTAGGGATTAACAGAATAATAAGTATTCCTACAATTCAACAAATAAAAAATCCTGACATTTTAATACATGAAATAAATTTCTTTTTAAATAAAGGTTTTGAAAATGGCTGGTCCGATATTGTTATGTAATTTAGGGAAGGTTTGTTTATATCCCTGGATGGTTTTATGCCTTTTTTGTAGTTTTAATTTGTTAAGGTTAAATGCAAGATAATATATCAACGTTGTTATACTAAGCTTTTACTAATTATTTGCTTGTTTGTAGGAACAGAAAATAAAACACAGATTTTCGTATAAATATATGTGATTTTATATTTCCTTATCAATATTGCGAGGATTTAAAGAGAAATTGCTCCTATATAATTAACTAGTGGTTACGCGCCTAGAGGCCCCAAAGGGCATTTGTGAGAGGGGGAAGGTCAATTTAAGTTTAACAAAACAAAGAAAAAATACAGACAGTCTCTTATGCGTGCTTTTTTTTAAAGTGAAGCTTTTCTATAATTAGGGTCGTTCCGTAAGTTTGTCCTTCAATCGTAACGTTCGTAACGGAATGCTCTTTTTGTTATTTTAGACATGTTAGAATTGTCTTATTTCAAACTTTGCATGATGATTCCTATAACGTTAGGTATAATTTAGAAAGCGTAGCTACTCTTTAAGCATCAATATATAAGTATTTATTTAAGCAATTTTGCAACAATTTCATAAACAATTTTGTTTAGACTCTCAAACTAAAGTTCTGCTTCTTAAGCTCTGACACTACAAGTGTTGATGCTTATTTGTCCTGCTGGTTTAGTGCTTGCTTTTGTGAATGATAGAATACTTGTTTTATATAATCTTTTAACCAAAATTTGATGTATGTAAAAATTAATAATTCATATTTTGTGTAAATATTGAATTATTTACCTAAATACTTAAACCCTTCATATGAGAAAATTATGTAATCTTACAAGGATAGTTTTAGGATCAAAGGTAGCGCAGTTTAACAAGCTAACACCATTTTTTATTAAAAATTAAGAACATTTAAGTGTTACACAGTAAAAAACATAGAAAGTGCAGGCAAAATTTTTTCATTTATTGGCTCTAAACATTTTTTAAATTTTAGTTTGTGTGTTTTAACTTTTAAACCAATTATTTAAATCTTGAGGACGGGTAATTGCAATTATAATGGTTGGAGATGTACATTTATTTAATTTTGTCTTATCCTTAGTAAGATCCCCAGTAAACTCAAATAGCTATTTTGTTAATTTAAAACACAAACACATAGACGGACGTGTACAACTCTAATTATATAGAAGCTGCGCTCCTAATACTCTTATACCTTTGCGCAGGAGTATTAAGTTGAAAATAAAATCCTTTAAATCCAAAAACTTGTTTGATAAGCAAAATATTAGATATTTTCCCATACTCATAAAAAGGATTTTATAATAAATGTTGAATAATTTTAAAGAGTTAAAAATAAAGTTCATAAATTTTGTAGGGAATTGTAAGGGATAAGACAATGAAAGTGGAACAGTTTAGACATTGCTGAATGGTTTGATTTATTCAATCAAAATTTGATATAAGCCCAGAAATGACTCGGAATGAACGACTATGTTTATAAAACGTTGAAGAATAGTATAATTTATAGTCCAATACCCTCCTTTCCTGGTAAATTTGCATAAATTTTGGTTTTGCTAAAACAACTTATACTATACAGTTTTCCTTTGATAAGAAGTTAATAGAAGCCAAATTGACGTACATGCTTAGTTACAATAAACAAAATAATCATTAAAATTAATCAAAAGTTTGGACACTGCAAGTGTGAACCAGCCAATCAAGATTTAATATGACCAACGAATAATTAGTTGTTGTAACTTTACAAAGTGTCTAAAAATCAGCCATGTGACGTCATAAAAAAGAGGGAATATCTTTTTTAGGGATTTTCTTTACCCCTTCTCCTCTCATCTCCCTCATTTTTATGACGTCGCATGGCTGATTATTGAGACACTTTGTAAAGTTATTCAAGTATCTTAAATAAATTTGGGTATTTGTATAATTTAAATTCCATTGTCCCCTCCCTCTCTAGCATTAAAAAATATGTTTTAATTATGACTATAGCATGCAATGACATTTGTAATATAAAATATTATCAAAAAAATGCTTCAAAACCTATAATTATAAATTTGTGCTTATGTTTTTTTCCAATTATGTTTATATTTATAACTCAGGGATTTTAGGGATAGGACAATTCACGATAAGTTAGTCTTTCCTCTATTATTATGCCTTTGACAGATTGTATGATTATGGAAATAGAAGGGTGAGTAGATTAAATTACCAGTCAGTGTCACCACAATTAATGTATGTATAAGTAAAGATATATAATCCAGACAACTATCTGGTCCAAAAGGTGGGAACCTTTTTTTGTCTGCTAGAAAATTGCTTCTGCTCTTTTATAACAACTTGGCTGTGTTTATATTTCCGACGCTATTGGATGATATTTAAAGATCTATTTGAAAGTCGACACAGGGTCCATACCTTATGGGAAGAGTTTCATATGGCTCGTTTTTACTTTAATTTTACTTTAATACCTCTTCCTTTCCTCCCTGTTAATAACTACAAGTTGGTATTTAAACATACATTTATCGAGCTTGCAATAAGAAAAACCATATTTATAACAAGAATAAATATTTCCATTGAAAAAAAAACTTTTATTTTTTTTCATTCAAGATAATTGGAGGTGGAATGGGGTTGTGTAATCTAGTTAGTGAGAAACTACCCCCTACTTTTTTCATATTTTAGCTTTACCATAGATTTTAAATATTTTTTGGAATTTGTGTTTTATTCAGGAATCTTAAGAAGGAGGAAGATAATAAGCTGATAAATTTATGTACATATGAATATATCCCAAATTATGATAAACAAAATGAATCATCCAATAAACTTTTCATTGTAGTACCTAAAATCGAGTTTATAAAACTTTGGATACTCTTATAAATCGTCCATTACGTCTCTGATTTTACAACATTAAGATTAAACATCAGCATATAGAGTAGCTTCGCTATTGATACCAAATGTATAATTATTATTATCACTTTCACACAAATAAATAAAATAATCAAAAATAATTGCAAATATAAATACTTCAATATTTTTAATTATTCTAAAGAATCGGGATGCAATTTTTAATTAGTATTGTATTCTGATTTTAGTTTAAGACTATAACAACCCGAAGACTCAAATGTAAAAAAAAGCCTAAACAACCAAAGAAACTGTTTGAAGCTCTACTAAAATTAGCTAAGGTGTTTGTTAGGACAAATAAATAACCTCACTACTTTATATTATACTAGCTTCCAGGGCCTAGTTTACGATGGGGTGGGGAAGGACAGAAAATGAGTCGAAATTCTTTTAAAAACTAGCCTAAAACAATCTTTGGACCTTTGTTTACCATCCCTAAATTGTAGAACTCAATTAGGTGTTAGTGAGATCTTAACGGACAAACTAAAAATCTTACTTCTTTATAAAAAAAGGATTAATATTATATATTATTCTAACAAAAAAGATATTCTTTTATTTTAATGTTAATTAGCGCAGATGATATTTATGAGGAAATGATGAAACCTTGATGTTGATATACTAGCTAGCTACGGATAATTAATGATATATATGGCATATGGACAAACATATGATGATGATATTTATACCAAAATAAAGACTCAATTAATTACTGATATCAACCTTAAAGGTAAAAATGTTAAAATTGTAAAATAATGTGCTAATTTCGTCATATTTGAAATTTTGTATATAAATTTATAGTCCCATTGTCCCAAGTAATTAAGAATAAAAATGGTTCGACATACTCAGGGTTCCAACAATATTTATAAGTTTTACAAAGTATAATAGAAAATTCGATTTATAATTACTTGGATGTTGCACCAGATTTTCAATTTCATGTACTCTAATACTCATGTACTTTCAGCTGGATAAGATACACCCGTTTTACCCCATATCATTCCCTTCTACTCGTTGGACGAAATGATCAAAGTCTGCAAGATTTGGGAAGATTTTTTGCTTTAAAATACATCTTTTATATATGATTTTCTACTGTAAGAATTTAGAATAAAATCTAGGTAGTAAATATGTCTGTTATTATTTTAACTACTTAACAGGTCAATAATTGTCCCTGTTGAATCGGAAGATTTCCGTTGACATAGAAATAGATTTTTTAATGTGAGCACAACCCCCCCCCCCCCTATCCCTATCATTAAAAGGAAAAAGTTTTTTTTATCCCTTTTCCTAACTCCTGCGGGGGCCTTAGCCCTGCAAGCCTATATCTGAGCGGCTAACATGTACCCATTGTAACCTAACCTAACTAGACCTGAATTAAAAAGAAACTGAAAACAACTCATTCCCTTATGTATTTATATTGAAAATTTGAAGGTAGTTTTCGGTGTTCGACTTTTATGAAAACTGCCACAAAAACAAGCGATTTACTTCCAAATGTCGCCCTATTCTAATAATGATAATTTCACTATAGTCCTATGTAGATATAATAACAGCAAAAAAGCTAACAGGGACAACTAAAGTCCAAATAATTTAAACTTGTAAATCTTCCAATGTCTATATAACCTTTTTACTGCTTTAAATTTCAAAATGTTTCAACTTTTATAAGTTTTTAAATTGATTTATTATAAGTTGTATTTGAGCTCAGAAAAGATATTATTATTTTATGTCAAATATTTATATTTGCTTTTTTTTAGGGTTTTTTGTTCCTTTAGATTTATAGCGCAAGTTTATTTTGAACTAAGGGATGGAGGGGACATTGGACTGTAAATTACAGTTGTACCCAAACACAATAAACACATTCTCTCTTAAAAACTAGGGGACTTTAACTTTGTTCAAATAATTTAAATCGACAAAGGGGAAATTTGGATGTATTGACGGACAACACTCTTTTACATTTTAGCTTCGCTACTTATAAATAAATCATTATTAGAAAACTGTGCGAAAAATATTTAAACAGCAAAAACATTGATGTTAAAAATTTTAAGATAATGATTAATAAATATTTTATATTCAGCTTTCTTTCAAAATCTGAGTTCATTAGATTCATAAAGAAAACAGTAAAAGTGTCTGACTATGACGTCAGAAAAAATTAACAATTAACCAATGAGAAGCCAGTATTAACAATGGTAAAATATATAGCTGCCTCTCATTGGTTAATTGTTAATTTTTTCTGACGTCATAGTAAGACACTTTTACTGTTGTCTTCATAAAAATCTAGAATTTTTAAGGAAGATTTTATTGCGTCTTCCAACGTTTGTAGCAAAGTTAGGATAATCAATTGCGGTTTTGCAAAAAGTGCCAAGTGGAGCATGGAACCCCTTACCATATATTTTAAAATAAATTGTCATTGCATTATGAAGAAGTCACAACTTCTATATCCTGATTGATATATCATTACTTGGACCTTTTTTCAGATTATCATGAATAAATAAAACTTGTAGCTGGCTAAAATAACGATATCCCCATTTTCCACTCCCCTTCTACTAGATGAATGAACTGACCAATAAATAATGTCATAAATCCATTTTGGCAGCAAAAATTGATGACAATTTTCCCTATCATAATATCCACATATATTCTACAATCTATATTATTTCCGAAAGAACTCTGCCTAATTTTCTTTATTCTTTGTTTACAAGTTGATTCTAATTTAGAAATATTATCATTCTGATAATTATCAACAATACTACACGTTTTTGCCATGACAGTTCTTTAATTATCAAGTTATTATAAGCGCATTAACTCTATGACTTACCCGCCCGTCCGCCTTCCTTTAAACATGTTAGCTAAATTTATTCTAACTTTATTGTTTATTGACAAAATTACCCCCTCTATTGGTTGAAAAGTTTGAACACTGCGTGATTAAAACGCACTAAACAAAATTCAAAAAAAAATTACCCAAAATTATTGGACCAACAAACAAGATAACGTGGTTATAAACTTCGGGTGCAAGTGTAATTTTCAGTCCAATGTCATATTCTTCCCTATAAAAACTGACTATATTTTTTTCCCTTTTATGTTACCTTGTTATTGCTACACTACTTATGGATAAAATCATCCTTGTTTAATGTCATTGTAAAATGATTATTTATCATTTAAACAAACGATTCAGCTTTTTGTTTATGCCTTCCACACTTTTTTCGCAGGGATCTATAGGGATAAGACAATGACTGATAAATTGAGGTTAGGTACATACCTTATGATGATACACAAAATACCTCTTCCAGAAATTACATGTGAACACTCAATTTAATGAAATCAAAATACAATAAAAAGTCCCCAAGTTGTTGAGTCTGTGTATAAGAAAATGTCTCCTTCCTCCATGCTTTCTTCTAGTTTTTGCAGAGCATATTTAAAACATCATTATTTATCATGGAAAAGAGTGATTTATTATGAAACAATTAATTCAATGCTTTTATATTATTATCAGGACTAAGACAATGGTCGACAAATTGATGTACGTACACCCTTAATAACGATTAATATTATAGGTGCAAAAGTTTGGACATTGAAGATTTGTAAAATCCAATCAAGATTTAATATATTGGACTATAAATTATTCTGATACCCAAAGTTTTATAACCAAGTTATTATATTCATCGGTTAAAAAACTTTTGGTACTTTTTTTGCATTGTAATTGGTTGTTTTCAAACTAGTGGTTTCAATTTTTTTTATATAATAATTTAATCTGCAACAGGGGTAATTTTGTTTATTTTCATTAAAGTAAAGTATACAAAGTAATGTAAAGGAAGTATACAAATTAATCTTCCATTGTCTTATCTCTGAAAAAAAGTCCATTATCCCCTTCTCTCAATAGTTCAATGTTTCTTTATCGCATAGTATTATAGACAGCTTTCCGCGAATATTAAAAATAAAAATTATATGATTGAAAAAAGGTTTTGTTAGCCCCGAGGGGGCGAAATTACTGGGTTATAAAACTGTACTTAATTTTATGATTTTAAATTTAAAAATTCGTAGAAAATTGTCTATAATATGAGGCTATACGTGATTTTTCAGTATGGATGAGAACCAGTTCTAATCCAGAAAAGACAATATTTTCCCTATTTTGAATATCTTATGAGAAGTATAAACAAAGTTTGTTAGTCCCATGAAAAAGGAATTATCACGGCTGACATTTTGGAAGATTTCATCTGTCATAATGATTGATACACTCAAGTTTTTCAAGAGGTTTTATATCCCCACTAATAAAAAGGAGGATATGTGTTTGTTTGTTTGTGTGCTTTTGTTATTAATATCTCTTAAACGGATTAATGTTTTTTAAGTTTTTATTTCAGTAAGGTTTATGATTTTAATTTTTGATTATACTAGCGACAGCTCTCCTAGTATCTTAAGGGTGGAGGAAAGAAAATAGCCTTAAACCATCCTAAGATTAAATTTTACATATAAACCATCCCATGTAGTATGTGAAATTTAAGTTCCTTAGTTAGCAAGATTTTAAAGGACAAAAATAAACTAAAAACCTTACTTATTGTAATTTGCAGAAACACATAAATTAATCGGCCATTATCTTATTCTTATCCCTTTAAATTCCTATTCTATATATTAGACAACAATTTGAAAAAAAACCTTTACAAAATTCCATAAAATATTAATAAGTACAGCTGCAAAAAAAAACTGAAAGTGAATGACAGTTTAATTTCACAAATGTTGTTAACGATTGAACATTAATATTTTCATATTTTTTTTATAAAGACATCTAAATAGCCCACAAATGGGGTTGCCGGCTAAAAAACAATTTCTGACAAAAAAAAAACAAGAAGGTGAGAAATGGATATAGAATATTTGTGGATATTAAACCTGGGGAAAATTGTCGTCAATTTAGGTTGCTAACATGAACATCACTTTTAGGTCAGTTCGTTCATCTAGTAGGAGGGGAGGGGATGGGGTAAATGAGGGGAGGTCGTTATTTTAGTCAGCTATAAGTTTCCTTTTATTAGAGTACATGATAATCTGGTATAAGATCCAAAAACTAATAAATCCATTAAGTGCGATGAGGGGGATCAAAGCTAAGTAAAAATGTCCCAAAACATATTACTATTTAGGTCGAATTTTCAATTTTTTTTGGCAACCCTGACTGACAATTGCGTGACAGAGACATTTTTTCTGATTAGGACATGATATATTAGACTTTGCTATACATCAGGGATATAAAGGGATAAGACAATAGTATTTTTTGTGATTAGGACATGATATATTAGTCTTTGCTATACATCAGGGATCTAAAGGGATAAGACAATAGTATTTTTTCTGATTAGGACATGATATATTAGTCTTTGCTATACATCAGGGATCTAAAGGGATAAGACAATAGTATTTTTTCTGATTAGGACATGATATATTAGTCTTTGCTATACATCAGGGATCTAAAGGGATAAGACAATAGTATTTTTTCTGATTAGGACATGATATTTTAGTCTTTGCTATACATCAGGGATATAAAGGGATAAGACAATAGTATTTTTTCTGATTATGACATGATATTTTAGTCTTTGCTATACATCAGGGATATAAAGGGATAAGACAATAGTATTTTTTCTGATTAGGACATGATATATTATAAGTCTTTGCTATACATCAGGGATATAAAGGGATAAGACAATAGTATTGTTTCTGATTAGGACATGATATATTAGTCTTTGCTATACATCAGGGATCTCAAGGGATAAGACAAAATAGACGAGAAATTGATGCATACCCCCAATTTTTATAAACAAATTAACCCTTCTGTAGATTGGTAGAAAAGGATGGAAACTGAATGCAAAATCGAACCAATGTTTAATAATAGAACCCAAAGTTTTCAAGCCAAATTGAAAGATCATTGTTCTAAAACTTTGGGTACTAGTAAAATGCACAGCACAACCAAATGCCCCCCCCCCCCCGGGCCCCCCCCCCACCACCCTGACATAGATATATTAAAAATATAAATATTAAACGACCAAAAGCTTACCAACAGATGGTCAAATTTGTAAGTTTTTTCAGCAAGTCATGACTTGAGGAACCCTGTTGAACTGAATGGTTTCTTATTGACATGGTTTCTACTACTTCATATCAATACTTTTCATTAACTAACGGCTGCATCTCTAACTTATAGGGATTCTTTTTTTTTGTTTAGTAAAGGGAGGAGACATTGTTTTAAATTTAAAAACTTGAATCCTATGTAAAGCTTCCCTGAAATTGAGACTGAAAAATAATGTATAGCATCGCATTACAGACAATTTTCCATGACTATTAAAACGAAAATTGAACGAAGGCCCGGGCTAACAAAATTAATATTAATTTCATGATTTTTGTTTTAATATTTGTCGAAAATTGTCTGCAATACGATGATATACATAATTTACAGTATGGATGAGAACTGGTTCTAATCCAACGGATAATAATTGGTTTCGAAGCCATATTGGAAAAAAAGAATTACTTATAACTCTGTTGACATAGTAACAACACTGAGGTCTAACAAGGATGCACATAGCACATATATACATATGAGCTTAGCCATTTAAATATTTAATAATAATGACATATTGAGAATATTTTGATGCTTTAATGTATCATACATGTTAATCACGCCTTTACTCTTTGTTAACAATTTTTTGGGGGAGGGAGAGAACATATAATGTATATCATACTTGTACCCAAAGTTTTTTTTAACACGCTGGCTTAAAACTTTTTCAATCAATTAATTTAAGCTACAAAAGGCATAATTTTGTTTGTCACCCTTTGGGTTGTACAACACTTTACAGCTCATTGTCTTTTTAGATCTATAAGAAATTTACAATATCTTTTAAAGTTAAACAATTTTGATTTATTATTAGTTTAATGTTAAAATCATCTTATAAACTTGAAACCTGAATGGGGATTACCATAACAATATTCCAATAATTTGAAAACGAAGCATTTAAAAAATGATAATTTTAAGAAATTTAAGCAATAGTAAATTTTTTATGATCTAATTTCTTAAAAATCATCTCTAATTAAGAATTTTACATTTGAGAAAAAAGAATATTATTCTATCTATATTTAATTCTCTATAGACAAATAAATCTTATCCCATCCATGATTTTTGCAACCTATTTAGGAAAAGAGATATATATATTAATGGAGTTTAAGATAAAACCCTCCCACAGATCGAAAAAAAGGTAATAAGGATCTTAAAGGATAAGACATTACATAAGAAATGGACAAGAGTATCATAGATTAACATACACCACCAATTATGGTAAACAGGATTACCCTTTTTCCTAAAAGAGATAATTAGTTAAGGGTTTTGGACATGTTAGTTTGAACTATTAATTAAAAATAAAAGTACCTAATAAGAACAATAAAGTAAGACAACGTATTTATAAACCTTTGGGTACCATTATTAATTACAGTCCAATGTCCCTTCCCTCCTAGTTTTATTTTCAGGATCCCTAACCCTACCCCTGACAGTATTTTACAATTATCTTTCATCGACCTCTGGATAAACTGAAAAAATATAATATTCTACTTACTGCTTCCTTTCAGGAACTAATGGATAAATAATATTTTAAACATAATCAAGGATGTAAACAATAGCATAAAATTTGATTATGAGCTTTTGAAGTAGAATGTACCTAGAGGTCTCTCGGAGATGGCTGACAAACAACTTTTAATTTGAAAAAAAAAGAGAGAAGTAATTTTTATTTTTTTCTAGTGGCGATTTCTCTTGGATGGGTGGTACTCTACTCTAAAATAGCTTTATACTTTCCCAAGACCTATGAAAAGCTTCACTTTAAAAGAGGGTCTGTTACAACTTTTGTAACACCTCCGAAAAATATAAACCACAACCATGCATACTGCGCGTGCGGACAACCAGACAAGAAGGAAGCACAAACTACCTGTAGAAGAAGCCAGTCTTTTTAACACACTCAAAGTTTAACCATATATATACTCTATTTGAAATGTCAAATTAGTGAAATATACCTTGTTGATAAAATATCTTAGTTAATTAAGTACGTAAAAATGTAATATGGAGGCACCACCGAGCCAGTAAAAGTGTTTAGTAAATTATCTTACCAAGAAACATGAAAGTACAAAAACAACCAGAAGTAACCAGGATCGACCATCCTCTATAAAACATCTCAGATTGTACCTAATATTGAAGAATTATATAAGGTAAAACTCACCTTGAATCCCAATAAAGCATTGAAGACCGCTTGTCTAGTATCCGAGGTCAGATTCATCTTGTTGTACTTGATCTCATCACCGGTTTCTTTTTCCCTTAAAAAATACGTAAATTTATAATATGTATCTAAAAAATATATCTATATAAATACAGATGTAAATATATATATTACATAACCAATCTGCATTAAGATATATTATTTCATTTTCTTATGTCTGCACAATACACAGATATGGAATAAATATTTCAGAAAGTATTTGTCTACACATTACCATAACGATCGATATGGTCTTATATTTGTAAACAATTTGTAACGGTTTTTAGTTGGGTTTCGTGAATATCGGAAAATTCAAATCTCAAAAGTGGTCAATGTTTTTACAATACTCACACAAACAATACAGTGTGCGCTCATAAAATACTATCTTCCTCATTTTTCAAGTAAATAGCGTTTTTACGCTTAAAAACATACCAAAAAATCGCAAAAAAGTAATAGAAATTGCACATTAATGTACATAAATAATATTTTTGAAATAAAAACCCCAAAAAGTTCCAACCCTTTAGGTATAAAATTACCGGTTTTTCGAGTGCGCACTACGTTTATTGGAGCGCCAAATATCAAGGTACATTATGAAATACAACAACCCCTTTTCGAGACGCAAAATATACATACATATATACATACATATATATAATATACACATGTATTATATATACATGTATATACACATAATATACACATGTATATAAATATTAGACATATTTCATTTCAATTACATAAAAGTAAACGTAATTTTTAAATTCATTTCAAAGATCAAATGAGTAGTGGAGTTAAGTTTCCCTGTTCCTATCTTCTTTAATGGTCTTGATTTTCTTTTTTAAAAAATGGCTTAAAGATACCAGATAAGATTTTATAATAAGATCTTGCTTTTCTAGTTTCTAGTTTTAAATTATTTTTGTCCAAGACAACCTTTGACGACGAGAATTTTAGACAAAGCCTGCATGATTAATATCTACAAACCTTGCCCTTTCTCGAGGTTTTTACCTAGACATTGCCTGGTTTCTGTTAAACCATCTCACTCTGGGGGGTGATTCTACTCAAACATTTATCAGCGCCATATTATTACATTTTTTACAAATGTGTTTGCTCAAATTATAAAGTTATAGGGTTAATGTCCCTAAGTTATACAAGAAGGAGTGCAATGTATACACCAGCTAATACACAAGAACCAGTGTTTATATCTCCTTAAGTCAATCCTAATCAGGAATAAAATATTAAAGCTGGTATTTATTGACATGTCCCTAAACTAAGCATTTTATAATTCACTCTTTATAAACCTGCGTCCCTAAATTAAGCATTTTATAATTAACTCTTTATAAAATCGCGTAAAATGTATCAGCCGTTAATTCAGTCTTTAATTGGCTAATAATCAGTATGTAAATCAATCAATAATCCCTTCTTTATTCTATTGAATAATTATTATAAAAAGATAATTCAAACTTTATCTAGTTGTTGTAAAACATGTCAGCCGTTAATTCATCTTTTAATTGGCTAATAGAATCGAAAAGTAAATCAATCAATAATCCCTTCTTTATTCGATTGAAGAAATTATTATAAACCATTCTTTATAATTAAATACTTGTTCGAATCAATATAATAACCAAGTTGTCATACTTTATTTGGTTATAATATAAAGAAAATCAACAAAACAAAAAAAAACAATAATTATGATATTCAATTCTTATTATAATTATAATCAACAATTCGTATATACTATAATTTTGGCGACATTCATTTATCTTTGTTCTTAATTTTTTATTGTGTTACATAGTACTGCAAAAATAATAAATTTTCTTTAACAATTCAAACATTTTCGCCAGTAATTATGATACAAAATTAATATAATTCACTGATAATTGTAATACAAAATTTATATTTTTTAAAACATTTGTTAATATGTGATCTATGTATTTTAATATGTTAAATATAAATGAAAACTCAAAATGAAAAATTGAATCAACTTTTTGCAATAAAATTAAAGTTACAAAATCATTTACTTTTGATATTTTTTATGCTTAGTGACAATTACCAATTAAATACAAATAGTAAATATTTCCCTTTGATTAAGAAAATGATATTGATTAACATTTTTTAATATTTTGTAATATATATTATTGCTTACTATGTAATGAACCAATCATAATGATACGAAGCAGCGCCACTTCTTCACAATTGTTCGTTGTAGTTCTCCTTCAAATTATTCATATTTTCCGCGAGCTTCTACCTTGCAATTTTGGTTGAATCATCATATTGTCATCGAAACCTGAAAACAAAAACATTTACTATGTTGAAGACGACTTTTGAAAATAACTTCTAAATCTACAAAAGATAATCCAGGTTACTGAATGATTGTAAGTTCCTGCCTCGTTGGCCTCATAAAGAGGGGGGAGCATGTTACAACTTTTGTAACACCTCCGAAAAATATAAACCACAACCATGCATACTGCGCGTGCGGACAACCAGACAAGAAGGAAGCACAAACTACCTGTAGAAGAAGCCAGTCTTTTTAACACACTCAAAGTTTAACCATATATATACTCTATTTGAAATGTCAAATTAGTGAAATATACCTTGTTGATAAAATATCTTAGTTAATTAAGTACGTAAAAATGTAATAGGTCGTCATTTAAGCCCGCTACAAGTTTTAAAAAAAATATATATATTATATAAATATTGTTTTCTATGCCTTGCACCGTGTATCAGTCAGACTTTGGTGTCAAATTTCGTCCTCCCGGTGTGTGCAAAAATTTTGACATTTGCAACATAATAAATTTTACAAATTGGCAATAACTCTCGATTTGTGATTTTTACTGCATATGAAAATGAACCTTTTTTTACGTGCAAAGTTGTTCTATAATTATAATCCTACAAATTTCTCAAAATCTTTATATTAACCTTAATAATCTTTCTATGTACTTTAAAATCTTTAGAAATGTGGCGTTTTCCCTTAGACTTTCTAGTCGAGCACATAACGTCCCTTTCTCCATTTATAAGTGATCGCTAGTTAAAAAAATTGGAAAACGCTTCTTAAGGGGCGAGTTGTCAAATTTAAACAGTATCTTTTGAGAAGTTAGGTTAGGTGATTGTCCTGCAGTGTTAGGCAATTGGCCCCGCATGGGCTAAAAATAGAAGAAAAGCTATTGTTAAAATATGACGAAACGCCCCTAAAGAGGCGATGCCATGAAAAGGACTATATATCCAGAAAAGTAAATTTGTCATTTTATCGACATAATACAATTTTAATGGTATTATGGTATTTACGATTCGCGGATTTCTCTAAAAAGATGGTCGCGGATTTTTCATAATATATTTACTAGCTTTGCATATATATGGACGTATTGCTTCTTGTTTTCCCCCTCTGCATGCAAAGAATAATCTTTTTAATGTAGCGTTGCTTCCTTCCGTAGCTGTAAAAAATACTCAATTATTATAATATTTTTAGTTAAATTAGGTTTTTTTAGAACGCAGCTTTTCTATAATCATAAATCTTTCACGTCAATATAAATCTGTAATTCATCTTGCATCTACAAGCAGAGAATAGCTTAAAACCATCAAAGGGCCTACGTGAAGCTTACCTAAAGTAGAGAACCCAATCGGTTCAATAATTATTGAGATTATAATCTTCAGGCAAATAAAACCTTCTTTTAATATAAAAGGACTAGCGGCCATGCCCCTTATTCAATGGGGAGAGAAAAATAGCATAAAACAATCCACCGACTCAAAATAAAATGGCGTAAAACCATCATAGGACCTACGTGAAGCTTAAAACCTAAAGTAGAGATCCCAATCAGTTCACTAATTATAGAGAGCTTTAGCTTCAGACAAAAAAAAACTTCTTCTTATGTAAAGGGATACAAAAAAATTTCTAAACTATTGATAATCTTTTATTCAAAGAGGTTTTGCTAATTTTTAAAATTCCTTAATGCCTATTATTTACAGTAAAAAACAGTTTTAAATTTTTAGAATTTGCCCTGAATAAATTATTTTTTTTATTTTTGAAAAAAATATTATTTGTCGTCAACCAAAATGTATATGAAAGCTAAAAACTGTTCAAATTTATCAAATCAACTTATCAATTTAAAAAGGTTAGATCAGGTTTTTAATTTTCTTTAGAAACTTTAGGGCTATTAATCTTATATCATTCATATAGGTCAGTTTTCATTTATTAGAAAAAAATTGTATAAAGCTTTCACGAAAACATTTATACATACAAAATAAAATATCCCTACACTGACTGTTGAAATATCTTGAGCAAATTAAAAATTAATTTGAATTTTAAATTGTAAATCTTTGTTTCTTAATACTTCCACTTGAAATAATGTTGAAAGGAAAAATTACCAATTTTCTGACTCAATCAACATTTTTTGCAACTGTTAAAGGTAAATTCCCTTTATGATGCCAGTAGCACAATATCCCCCTCCTCCTCCACTCAAAATAATATATTTTTTATACGTTGTTAAATTAAAGCCAGGGAGGGAGGGGACAATGGGCTGATTTTTTATACTAGTCCCAGAAGTTTTATAATAATATTTTATTATTCGTTGGCTTTTGCGCATCATCATTGGGAAATTGGAATAGAAATCGCCATCAAAAGTCAATTCAAAAGAATAAGAGTAAAATAGCCTTTGAATTTACGTGTTTCAAAACGATAGGACAATTTTAACAGTTTTAATTATCGAAAAAAGTTATCCATTACAAAAGCTCAAATAAATAGAAATTATAAATGTAAAATTAATTGAAAGGAGAACGGGGGTTTTACTTTTAATAAATGTGATCTTGCTGCTATAAATCTTGATTAAAAGGTCCCGAAATTTAATTTAGTCTTAGAATGTATAGTACTTAGAAATAGGAAAAGTTTTCTGAAAAACAAAATAAAAATAATTCCTAAGAGATAGGAGAATGAACGTCATACATTCGGCAGATTAAATTATTAGTTGGACAGTAGTGTGCTCAAAGTTTTTGATTCAACGAATAAGATGACATGATTATAAAACTTTGGGTACCAGTTCTATTTACAGCCAAGTGTCTCCTCCCTCCCTTTATACTTGGTTGTAGACTTCTCTACTTATTTAGTAACAAAAGAAAATGTTAAAGTAAGAGTTTAAAGGGTAATTTTCTTTAGGGGATGCTTATACTTTTATCTTTCACAAGGTACAACCGTTAATAAGATCTTACTAAAAATACATACACACATACACAACTATCTGCTTCAATCCTATTATATAAAGTAGTAAGCATTTTTGTCTGTCCCGAAGGATCTCGCTAACCGCTGAACCGAAATTGTTCTCCTTTACAGTGAAGCTTCTTATAGGTCCTGGGAAGGTTTTAAACTATTTTTGGGGAGGGTGTCTTCACCCCCTCCCCTACAAAAAATGTTTTTTTTTTACTTTTTTGAAACTCACATTTAAAATGGGATGAGGTCCACTTTTTCCCCTCCTACCTTAAGTGCCCCTAGAGCTCTAGGGGCGTAGCCGCTAGTATATAATATCCCAATCCCTGAATGTAAATAAATAGATTCAAGGGGGAAATATAAATGAATATAATTTCTTTTTAAATCTTTCCCGTAAAACAGCAAGTAAAGAAGAAAATGTTTTAAAAGGCTATAAAGTAACTCAAGTGGTTTTACTGCCTTCCTAGAAACGATTATAACGTTGCTATATTTTTAAAAGTGTACCATATTTTTACAGAAATCATCATAAAAAGTTTAAAATCAAACACCTTCAAATCAAACAAACCGACATACTCTTAACTGTTTTACAATTACATAATCTAAACAAATATTTAGCTAAGATTTAAATTTCTTTTTTTGTGTGGAATTGTATGAAACACTGATTCCTTTTACTGTGATTAATTTGGAGGATAAATCTTTTGTTTAGCTGATAAAAGTGCTTACAGGCGCATTTTTAAATCAAGAATAAAAGTACTGAAAGGCAGGAAGGGAGGGAACAAGGGAACATTGGAATGTAAATTACACTGGTACCCAAAGTTTTAGAACACCCTTTTCTTATTAATTGGCACAAAAAGTTTGGGTACTTTTACTAATTCTTGATTGGTTGTTTTTTTAATATTTGGAGTGTCTAAACTGTTCAACCAATATTTAAAATGTACAGAGGTTGTAATTTTGTTTAATTTTTAAACGTTTGGAAACTGCAAGTATTGAACCAACCAATCAAAATTTAATGAATATAACCAGAGCTAAGGAGAAAACAAATAAGATAATGTGTATATAAAACTTTGGGTACCAGTGTAGTTTACAGCTCAATGTCCCTTCCCTGCTTTATATCTATAACATGTATACTATATAAATGTCTTAATGCCGAAAATCGCATTCCAATTGATTTTAAGCTTGTTAAAAAGGAGGGGCAGTCAACTACATCTCATTTAACGTGCTCTAATTTATCTTTCTACATTAGAACTGTCCAGTTTAGTACTTTTAAGTAATAAGGTGCTTTCAAAATTGAACCTTTCTGTTTCAGGAATCATCATGCAAAATTTGAAATTATTTCTCGTATCATGTGTAGAAATATTTCAGCTTTCATGAAAATTACCTTAAAACAACAAATTTAGACATAAACTGTATAAAAGTAACAGGATGTCCATCAGTTTGTCTGTAGCCTACGATCTCGCTAACTGCCATAATGATATATTTTTCCTTTACAATGAAGCTTCTTAAAGGTCTAGAGAAGGTTTACAAATATTTTTTTTTGGGGGGGGGGGTACCTCAACCCTCCAAATAGTTTTTTCTTTTTAAACTAGAATTGAACGTGGAGGGTCGACATACTTCTTAAGTGCCCCTAGATACCTCATAGGGTTGAAAAAGTTTATAGACTATCATTAAAGCAGCACAAAAAAATATAAACTTAAAATAATGAACAAGTCTAAAATACAACTATTAGAGGTGCTGAAATTTATATATAAAAATTCCTAGATTTTTAAAGATAGGTAAACAGTACCGCCTTGTTAAGATATCAATCTTTTACTTTTTGCCAGATCAATTTAATTTTACTTTCCCTAGATTAACAAAATTAAATAAGTCACATTTCCCCTGCAAAAATGACTCTCATAATATAACTTACAGACGAACGTACAGGATAAATGGAATGCGCAAAGTACTAAGGACATACTGACAGACAAAACAAAAGACTGGATGCGCATAAGGCATTTTTCCTTAATCATATATGTAGACATACGGATGAACGGATAAAGTGAATTATATAGTAGCATAGCTAGCTACTATCATAAATAAGAATTAAGATTTATATAGTTAGAAATAGTACTTATACATACAATTACCTAAAAACTAAACATTTAGGCTACTTTATGAAAGCTTTACTAAATATTGATTTCTAGTTTTCAAACTATTGTAAAAAAAGATAAATTTGAATATTAATGTTCAGGGAATAAGTAAAAGAACATGCCTCTAATTAATCTTCAACTTGTATGACTTTACATAAAATGCAACTTAAATCCGCAAATCTTACAAAAAAGAAAAAATACAAAAAAATCTACGAATGCAAAGACAGCCTTAGAAACTTTTCCAGGAAAGATTCAATTAATTTCCATTAACCAACCCCTCTATCATAGATATGAGTATATAGGGAAAAGAAAATAAGATTCCACTTTAGCCAATTTTTAAACAATTAAATTTTAAATTTCCCATATATTGGTGACAAAAAAATAATAATATTATTTCAATTGCGTAAAGATGAAATGTATTCTTCATTATATTATACTGTACTGAAAAAGCATGTATAGCTTCAAATTATAAAATGAAAATAAAAAAAATAATACCAGTTTTATTAGCTGGTTTTAATCTTATAATATTTCATTTTAATATTCACGTAAAGCTGTCTATAATACGATGCAAGAGATAACTATTATTTCATTATTTTGATTCACCCCCTCTTAAAGTAGCCCATAGATTGAAAAATTACCATTTTCAAGAGGTTTCCAAGGAATGAACTGTTAACAACTCTCACTGTTCTGTAAAAGAGGGAGAAGTATTCTGAATGAATAACAAAGGATAGGGCAAATAGTGCTAAATTTATGCTCCCTTACAATTTCTGTATTTGGTAGCTCGTAACTAACTTTGTGCTTCTATCTTTTACATACAGAAAATCAGGGATCTTAAGGAATAAGACAAAAGACTAAATTGATGAACATCTCTAAAGTTGTTTAGTCAACTTATGTATCCTCCCTGGCTGTAGAAAATGAAAACCTTAAAAAAATTATGAGAGGTTGGAGGGTTTGTTCTAATCTAAAGTAGTAAATGAAAGTTGGAACTATTTGAAAGATTTTTTTCAGAAACTTTTCCTTTTTCTGACCTGTCCACTTATTTCAAAAACATAAATCTTTAACAAACAACAAAATTTTTTGAATATAGCCAATACAAAAAGTGTTCCATTATTTTCATCAAAAATAAAAAGTTAGTTGACTGATAGATCCTGTTATTTTAGGTTTGTCCGTTAAGATTTTGGTATTCACTGAACTGATTGGGTTTTCTTTTTGTGGGAAGCTTTAAAAATTATTTCTACATTTAAGTCTTAAGATGGTTTTATACTTGATATTAACATTATGTTGAATTAAATCAGCTCTTGGTCCATTATTTCAATTTTATATCAGCTATATTAACTCTAAATTCAAAATATGTAACAAATGATTTTAAGTTTTGCTATTTTTGGAATTAAAATCATATTACTTTATAGGAATAGAACCAATATTCAATATCTGAATTTTGTAATATTACAAGTAGCCAATCTATTTGGGGTGGTATTTTTAGAACTAAAACATAAGGTTGCCTTCTTTTAAAAGCTTTTGATATTAAGATAAAATTAATGTATGTATATCCTACATTTTGTCTTTCCAATCCAATGATGTATACACATTTTATCTGAAACCACTTAACTTAAAACACAAAAAGTATATAAAAAATTCATGTTATAATTTAAATTAGCTTCAAAAGTTCCCACTCAATAAGTTTGGTTATATTTGGTTTAAATCAAAACAGAGTCCTCAAGAATATAAAAGAAGCAGGCATCTGAAGGGATAAGACAATGGATGAATAATTGATTTAAATCTCAATGATGATAAACAAAATTAAACTATCTGTGCATTAAAATGAGTTTAAGGATTTTTGTCAAATTTTAACGTATCCATAGTTTTCAAGCAATCAATGGTAAAAGTGTTAATATAATTTTGGTGATCAGTGTAGTTTATGGTCCAATGTTCCGTCCGTCCCTGAAAATAATTTTGTTTGGACGCACACTTGAGATATATTTCAAGTACTAACACTAAGATGACCAATTTTAGAACATTTTATAATGTAAATAACAACACTGGGAATATTTAGGAAAGGCCGGAGGATACATTGGGCTGTTTATTACAATAGTCTCCAAAGTTTATAATAACGTTTTCTTATTCGTTAACTTAACAACTTTGGGGACTTTGATTAAACTTTGAATAGTTGGTTCATTAAGTTTTGTTTGCAAACGTTTTAACAACTAATTGCAATCTGCAGTAGGGGTAATTTTGTGTATCATAATTGAGGATGTAAACAAGTGTATTTGCCATTGTCTTATCTCTTTTGATCCCTTAGGAATATTTTATTTTGAAATTGAAAAACAATTTTTTAAGGTTTAAGGTTAAAAGTAAATAATTCTTATATTAGCTCTTTAGCTAGGGATTTTTTTTAGAAAATCTTTTTTTCTAAAAGTTTTTCGTCAGTGTATTTTTTTTTAAATGTAAAAAAAAAAACTGGTCGATTTATTATAATTAATCAAGCATTTTTTGGTAATATTGCAATAACATTTTGATAACAAAACCAGCATACGGACATTATGCCCTAATTACGCCACAATAATTCAATAATTAGTCACTAACTAAAATTACTAAAAAGCTAGCTTTGGAAATATCAATGAAGAAAAGATGTTTTTTTACAATTTAGTTTTTACCTTTAAAAGAAATACTTAACCTTTAAAATATATTCAGCAAATTTTCTAAAAAGGATTGCTATCTTCCTTTTTGCTATCTATATTTGCTATCTTTTTCTATATAACAAAGGCAAAAAATTGTCGTTACTTCCTGGGGGTGGGGCTTTAAATCATCTAGGCAACACTCTAGATAAGTCAATGAAAACAGGGAGAGAGGGGACATTGGACTGTAAATTTAACTGGTACCCAATGTTTTATCACCACGTTATCTTATTTGGTGGATCAAAACCATTATTTAAATTGCATTTTGTTGGTTCCAAACTAATAGTATCCAAACTGTTTAACCCAGCTGATAACAATAACGAAATTAATTCGGAAAAAAATCACGAAACCTATACGTGTTTTTCAGCTGTCGTTGGGGGGCAACACATCGTAAAATTGACGACCTCTCTATTTGCCCCCCAAATATTATTTTAGATTTAATTCCCTTGTTGGTTATACCTTATTCCTGTGTTTAACCAGTTATTTTCATCTACAGAAGAATTAATATGTCTATCATCATTGAAGATGTACACTCATTTATCGTTCATTGTCTTATCTCTTAAGGTCCATGTAATAAAAGTCATACTCCGGGACAAACATTATGAAAAAATATGCAAAAAGAAATATTTATTATTAAGCAAAGCTAGGTTAAAATTGTAATCATTTTGAATTATCATGGTTTCTATTTAAGATAGACGGCTGAAACTATATTGTGAATATGATTTTTACATTTAACTAATTTAATTTTTTTTCTTTTGTCATTAACATTATTGTACATTGTACATAATTACTAAATTTAAATAATTCATGGTTTTGTGAAAACGTCATTTTGATGTTATGACGCACGTACTATTTTAATTATCTGTCGAAATATGCGCGTAATTTACGCTTAATATAGAATTCGTTAGTATTGAAGGATTTGATGGAAATATATAGCTATGGAGAAGTTATATAAACAAAATTGTGTCAATTGTTTAAAAAAAGAGATTAAATATTACAGTCAGACTGCAGGGATCTAAAGGTATAAGACACAATAGCCGATTTTTACATCCTCAATGATGATACACAAAACTAACCCTTCTGTAGATTACAAATTTACAATTAGTGGCTGTAACGTTTGGACACTTAAATTCATAAACTATCCAACCGAAAGACCCTTAAGTTGTTAAGCCAACGAATAATAAAATGTTAGTATAAGACTTTGGGGACTAGTGTAATAAACAATCCAATGTCAGACAAGAAAACAAACAATTTCAAAAATAGAATTGCTACTCTACAAAAAATTGTATAATCTTAGATTTTGTCGCGGCCATTTTATAGATTACATGGCAATGGGAAGACTATCTTTGTGTCAGTTAAGATCTTGGTATAGTAATGGCATTTTTTATTGTTAATATGTGGGAAAAGATATAAGATCAACTCTGGATGTACAAAAGTTAACAGTGTTTCCCTTTCTCTGTAAAGGATAGGGATATTGATTCTGAAAATAATTCTTATCAGTTGGTCAAAATATTGTAAAGATTGAGTTTATTATAGACAAGGATCTGAAGTGATAAGGCATTATAATTAGTATTACTCCTTCTCTAGATTAAAATTATTAGTGGAAAGGTTTGGGCACTTCTTGTTTGTTCAAAGCAATCAAGATTTAATGTCCAAATTTTTGTGGAAGATCTTCTATGAGTTAGAGTTAGGAAAATATAGCCTAAAACCATCCCATGACTTTAATCTTAAATCCTTAAAAATGTAGAATTCAATCAATTATGTATTAATGGAGATTTTTAGCTACAGACAAAAAAATCACTCTACTTTATATTATAGAATATAATAAATTTGTAATGATATTCCCTGTTCCGAATGTGGCAATGATTGTCATGTCAGAGTCCTTATTTATGTTTCCAAGAACACTTACTAAACACAATTTATTCACAGGGATTAAGGAATAAGACAATAGTAGGCAAATTAATCATTGTCATGTTAGAGTCCTTATTTATGTTTCCAAGAACACTTACTAAACACAATTTATTCACAGGGAAAAAGGGATGATCGAAAAATCCCTATGTGTATTGGTTTTTTGGATTAGATAATAGTCTATAGCTTAACCTTTCCCTGAATCAGTTAATAAATATTCTAGGGTTTCTATATTGGAAGGGGTAGAGGAGCTAGAGAAAAAAACTTAACGCCTTTCCAGGACTTCAAAAAAATAACCTTAAACCATCACATCATCCATGAGAAGTTGACTCAAAATATAAGAACCCAATCAGATCAGTAGTAATTGAGATCTTAAGCTTCGGACGAAAAACTCTTACTACTTTATACAATAAAGGATATCCTTTTTGTAACTTTTAATGATGGGAAAAGAAAGGTATATATATTAATTAATTAATTTATATCCCCTTTATCCCTGACACAATCTACAAAATTTTCATTAGATAATAATCCCTAGAAATTCAGAAAATAACTGGTGCTCCCACCTTACAGTGAAATATTGAAGATTTAGAAAATTAGGTAACTGGACAAAGTGTCTCAAATATCAGCCATGTGACGTCATCAAAATGAGTGATTATTCATCTTTTTTTAGGGGTTTTATTTCCCACTTCTGCTCTCATCTCCCTCATTTTTATGACGTTGTATGGCTGATTTTTGAGACACGTTGTCCAGTTATGATATAGGGATCTCATTGGATAGGAAAATGCCCGATGAATTGATGTACATCCCCAATGATGGTACACAAAATTACCCTTTTGTAAGAATATCATCTATTTTTTATGAACACTTTAGGACATATCTAAATATTTTATAGTTATAGTTATGGTTATTGTAATGATTACTAGGGAATAGATATACAATGCCTAGATCCCAAATCCTTTAATTAGGCCAATAGAATTACAGTGTAGGAACATTAGAGTAAAACACTAGATGGAGAGAGGGGTTAAATAATTGTATCTTCCCATCGCATCAACCTTGTGCAACCTTGCTATTGGGTCATTGAAAATCAACCAATGGTGTCGCTAATATTAATAAAGCCATGTAGCAGAAAATAATTTAGAAGCATCTATTATATATCAGAGGTGAATTCTTAAACAACTTTTGCCCCACTAAAATCAGTGAGGCAAACTAAAAATTTACAGGGGATAATTTTGCCACACTAAAATTTATTATTGTGTCTGATTAACCATCTATTATAATTCTATTGAATAGGGTATATAGTATAGCACCAAAACTTTTGTCTACAAAATTTATGAAGACAAATATGGAATTTTTAGTTTTTCATTGGATTTCTCCAGGTTTTAATATTGTAATATATCTTAAGAAAAGTTAATCCAATATTTAGAAACAAAGCTTTGTTACTTTGAATACTCTATTCCTTTCTCCAATTTTAAAAAATCAGTTTTTGTTTGATTTTTAAGATCTCGAAGATCACAGAACCGATTGAGATTTATTCCTGGTCCGGGGATGGTTCTAGTTTATTTTTTGGAAGTCATAATAGAATGGTTTCATTTGACACTTTTTTCAGATGGATTTTTGCTAATATTCAGGCTCTTAGATTCTGAAATCTAGAAAAAATTTAGCTATTTGAATATAGGTAAGTTAAAAAATAGTAGATTCTTAAGGTCTAAATATTTTGATTGAAAATTTTGAAAATAATTTAGCACTTTCTATTAACACGGATAAAATTAAATACATATTATCAGGGATCTTAAGGGATAAGGCATTGGATTGGTGGAAAAGTTTGAACACTTCTAGTTTGTACCAACTAATTAATAAAAGTCTATAGCCAACGAATTAGGGAACGTATTTATAAAACTTTTGAAACCATAATAATCTGAAACAGTGTCTCTTTTTTTCTCAATTATTTTTAGATGAAAAGTTATCAGTACTCAATTGACCAATTCATTTGCGACACACTTTCAAATATTATAATTATCTCAATCTGACTAATTATCCTAAAAATTAATCTACTATACATATAAAACAGCAAATAATTTGAAAAGCAAATTTATTTATTACCAATTATGGTACACAAAAATTTCAAAATATCATGTTCTAAGAACCATACCTATGGTAAAAAATGGTAATTATTTTGAAAAAGTTTACAATAACAAAGCCTAATAATACCAAATTATGAAAATCCTAATATTTCTAATTTTAATTATAAATTTGTATTCTTAATATAATAATAACAGAAAGGCCCCTAGCCTCTAGGGACACTGTATTAAAAAAGACAGGAGCTAGAAAAATAGCTTAAAACCATCCCAAGACTTTAATCTGAAAATAGGATGACTTAAAACCATCACATGTGAAGCTAACATCAATCGGTTCAGTAGTCACTGAGATCTTAGGCTTTTAACAAAGAACCTGACCAATTTATATTACAGTATCTAGATTTTAGCTGTTTTAAGTGAAGCCTAAGATTTGTATTATTGTTATAGGAAATAAAAGAGAGGTGCGGAAGTAGGGGTTATCCATCTTAATATTGAAATCAAAATTACATTTTCAGAGATCATTAGCAACATATTGAAACATATTTGGACAGTAAGGTGGATAGATTGTAAGATAGATAGATATTAAATTAAGAATTACTTTTGTTCAGATCATTAGTAAAATATTGCATTATTTAGAGTACAATTTTTAAGATTTAAATTTGTGCTGTTATTTTATTAATATAAGAAGCAAATACAAAAAAAAATGTTTACTTTTTACTAAACCAGCGAAAACGCCCCTAGAGGCAGTTGATCTTGGGAGGGTGGAGGTATCATCAACTAAAAAAAATGTTATAAACCTTCCCTAGACATATAAGAAGCTTTGCTGTAAAGGACAACAACATCGGTTCAGCGGTTAGCGAGATCTTATCTCCAAACAGCCACATAGACAGAAAAAAACAATCATATGAATCTAAAATACTTATTTTAAAAACTGTCCCTAAAAGACTAAAATAGTTCCTGTAAATTGATTTGTGACTATTTCTCCTCAATGGATATATAATAAGTGGATATATTAACAGGGAAATGTTGTTGTCAATTTAGGTTGCTAATATGGACCTCATTAATTGGTTAGTTCGTTCATCCAGTAGGAGGGGAGGGGACGAATCTGGTGTATAGTTAGTTTAATCAGCTGGGTGTATCACTTTATTAGAGTTTAGGAAAATATGTTGCAACATCCAAGTAGTCATATATCGAATGTCTCTACTTTACTTGATAATTAATGATTTATTTAGAGTAATTACTAGATAAGCATCTTAGGTGAATTATAGATAAGTTTTTATTTGAAAAGGTGTGTGTTTAAGATAATTATAAATTAACACCATATGTAAATACTAGTGGTTGGGCCTCTAACATCTGAGGGCTCTGTATCGGGATAAGAAGGGGGCAGAAAAATAGTTTAAAACCTATGTGAAGCTTTCTTATAACGAATAACTAAATCAACTCGGTAATTATCGATATCTTAAGCTACAGACAAAAAACTTTTCTACTTTATATTATAGGATAAAGAAAGTTATTTGAAACACTCCTAAAGTGGTAGATTGATTGTCTCTTAAGACATCAAAACGGCTGGTTTGATTATACTTAATATTTTTGTGTATTAGTCTGAGATTGATGTATTGAAATTAGGGTAAGTCTATGTGTTTTCAATATTCAAAGACATATCATTTATTGCATCATATCATAGTCAATGAGGCCTTGGGTTCTAATCTTGGCCCTTAATCAGCCAAAGAGACCTAGATAAGGCAAGATATTAATTATTATATTTTCTAAATACCCATTTAAAAGATTGTGGAAAAAATTGTCTTAGCCTTTTTTTTATTAATAAAACTATTTACCTAGAAAATAAGACAGTAAAATACGATATGTAATATGTAATAACTATGAATGAAAAAAAGATAAAATATATCCAATAAAATCAAATTAAATTGATTGTATATATATATATACTAAAAAATCCCCAAAAAACGAAAAAAAGTAGCAGATTTGTACTCATTCGAGTGGAATCATTTCATATTTATAATCACGACACACTAATGCCTCTAACTTTTCTGTGCGTCAGTCAAATCGGTTCTTTGTCAAAGGTGTTGCCATTTATAGAATGTTAGATTAAAATACTTTTTGCAGATTTTGAGATAAAACAAGTATGTTAGATTGAAGAAGTGGCAAAGATAGACAGACAGAATAAGTGAGTTATAGAGGCATAGAGCCTTAATTACGGCCCTGGAAGGTATAGTATTAACAGAAGAGTAAAGATAAAATAATAATAAAAATATGAACACTTACATCAAATAATTGAGTAACATCCAGAGTTCTTAAGGGATATGGCACTGACGATAAATTTATATGCAGCCCCAATGAATATAAACAAAATTACCCCACCTGTACAAAAAAAAATGTTGATTGAAAATTGTGCACACTACTAGTTTAGAACCAACAAATCAAATTTTAAGAAAAGTACCCAACGTTTTTTATTCGTTAGCTTATTAATTTTGGGGACTATAATTGAACTTTGATTGGTTGGATCATTAAGTTGTGTGTCCATACGTTTACCACTAACTCTAATCTATAGAGGGTGTAATTTTGTGTATCATTATTGGGGATGTATATCATTTTATCAGTTATTGTCTTATCCTTTAGATCCATGTAAAACTGTAAATAAAACAACAACCATCATGAGCAAATGTGTCTAAACGTGCATATAATCATTAGGGATGTACACCAAATTTTTGGCCATTGTCTTATCCCTTTAGATCCCTGAAAATATCTAGTTATATTTGTGTCAGATAGTCAGTCACTTGTCAATAAAAGCATCTGTCACTTTTTTGTATGCGAAGTTACTCTTTAATTAACCTATATCCAGTGAGATAACAGACATATTACAAATGTACCCAAAGTTTTGGCTCAAAAAATTTGGTGCCTTTATCACTTGATTGGTTGATTCTATTCTGATAGTGCCCAAACTTTTCAACAAACAATCTACTGAATGGATCATTTGTTCATCATCAACTGGTACGTAAATCAATTTATCGTCAATTTTTTCAATTCCCTCAAGATCTCTGTCCTATATCTGTATGTGGGGGGTTCTTTTGCACAAACCTATTTTTAAACTACTAACTATAACCTTCACCCCTACTCCCCCCCTCCCCACTACTTCTGTTAATTTTTTAGGATAGAACATATTTGTAGCCCAACTTGAAGAGACTCTATCCAATTGTTACTATTTTTGCAGGGTCGCTTTGACTTTGACTTTTTACTTATATATAATAAGCATCAAAATGTTTTCTTAAATAGGATATTGTAAAACTTCGCTAGCTTTGGATAACATGTTTCTTTTTAATATAAACTCACACTTTTATTTATACAAGTTTTAACATAATAATACCATTCCAAAAAAAATAAAACAATATTTCCTATATTTTTTTGTGAAAATCAAAATCTAAAAAAAATTATAAAGACAATTTAGACATAACATAAAATTATTGTATATTACAAGTTACATATATATCAGGGAGTGTGGGGACATTTTATTGTTTGTACTGGTCCCCAAAGTTTTGTTTTACTTTCACTCACTCGATTGCTTAAATAATTTGGGGACTTTATTTATTATCAATTGATTGGTACAAACTATCTGTGTCCAAACTTTTTTTACTATTGATTTTAATCTAATTAATGTTTATCATCATTAGGAATGTTCATTAATCATCCAATGTCTTATCCCTTAAAATCCCTGCTATATAATGTAAAGAATACTTAGACATGTGATTGATTAACTAAAAATCAACCAAACCTAACAAAACCTAATATAATATAATGATAATAAATATAATGGTTTTTATATAAAATGGGTCGGAACTGTATAATCATTTACTATAGTAAATACAGGCTATATTTTGTCCATAAGTAGCAAAGTATCAACAAACTAATAGATTAGTTCTATTAAAGTAAATTCTCATATTATTTAATGATTGAAAAAATAAAAAAAAACAAGGTTTTTAACATATAAGCGTCTCTATAGTTTTGGGGCACTGAATTCGAAGTTGTAGGAAGGGGGCTGAAAATAGCCTAAAACTCTTGCTGAACAATGAGACACTTCCATAAAAGGGAAAACTTAACCGTTGCAGTTGTAAGCAATATTTAAGGGAAAGGCCAATAAACTTTAAAAACGGACATTCATACTTAGAATAAATAGTTGCTGCGCTTCTTATAAAGTAGGCGTAACTACCAAAAATTTCGTTTTTATGAAAAATGTTTTTTGGGTGGTATTTCTGCATTCCAACTAAAAAAAGATTAATCCAATTTACAAAATCTATTAACACTATATTCAAGATTTTATCAAAATGTGTGGCTATTTTATATACAACTTTTTGAGGTAACTGTAATGCCGTATTTATATAAGAAGTCTCTATTTATATTATTTCAAAAATTGGCTTCTTTCTGAAAACAAAAATTTTTTGTATGAAGGTCTTTAGTATAACACGTGATTTCAAGGATATCCATACTGAATTTTGGGGGAAAAAAACTTTAATTGATTTATAAATAAATAATAAAATTTTAGCGTAAAAAGTAATGATTTTAAAGAATTATCATTAGGGTAAGATTTCAAAAAATTTAGGATGAAAAATTAACAATAACATTAGTTTAAATTTGAAATTCCTAAAATATCACGAAAGAACTTATTAACCTATGTAAGTAAGGACATTCATTATTTATAGAGTAGCTTTACTTCTAAAAACATTATTTATTTACATATGTTTGAAAACCTTAAATCATAATAAAAAAAATAAAAGCTCAAATAAAATAATGGATATAGAATACGTGGAAGTATTAACAGAGGAAAATTTTTCGTCAGTTTAGGTCCTCATTTACAGGTTATGCCGTTCATCTAGTAGGAGTGCAGTGGAGAGAAAGGGGTAATCGTCATTTAGCTAGCTGTGGGTATCACTTTATTAGAGTACATGAAAATCTGGTGCAACATCCAAGTAATAATATATCGATGAATAAAAGTTATATTTGTCAAAAATATAACTTTTGTATAAATATTATTGTTGTTAATAAGACCACATTTGTAATAACAATACAGAACTGTCAATAATTCACCTACAAACAGGGATACAGGGATATGGTGATTTAAGATGATATAAACTTGTGTTCCAAACGCCCGTTATAGGCCTTTCTAGGGGGTTCGGGGGAAGGGGAGGGATAATTTGACCCTCCATTTACATATAAAATTTGGAAAAAATGTTGTTTTTTAGGGGGTGTGGGGTAAAAACTTCCTCCTCCTCAAATTAGTATTTAAATTAACTTATCTGGACCTATAATAAGCTACACTGTAAAGGAGAACATTATGGGTCAAGTTGTTGGTGAGATCCTAAGCTTTAGGCAGATAGACAGCCATTATGTTACTTTAGAATATGAGAATAAGCAGATATGTAGGTTGGCCTGTTTGTACATGTTGTTAATATAAAAAAAAATTTTATCAAGGAAAACTATCTTAGCCAAGTTCCATGCTCTTAAAATGCTAAAAAATTGGAGGAAAAACGTTTTTCCTCCAATGACCTATACCTTTATTCCTGTGAATAACAAGGTGATATAAGGATGTACAATGCATGAAAAGAGATAGAAACGCGCGTGCCAAAATTAAACTGGAAAAGATATAGAATAACAAGAATGACAACTTTCATAAGTAGCGAAGCGCACAAATTTTATATAATTTTCTATGTAAAACAACAGCTGTTGAAGTTAACCCTTTACAGTCGGGCCCCTTACCGCACCTTAATCGGTCGGGGATTCAACGCCCCCCCCTCCCCTAGCTAGAGGGCTAATTTTTTTTGTGCAAGTCCCCTGTTTAATAACGAATTTCCGACCTTATATAAGTCTAAGTCAATTTTCGCTTTCTTCACCCTTTTATTTAACAACCTTTGTTTTTAGGTATTTTTTTAATTAAAAATTTCAAACGGCTGTAATTTTTTTTTTTTTTTGAAGCTAGAAGAACAATTTTTTCCAGAAAATGTTTATCTTTTTGTAAATTTTAAAATTAGAAATATCAAAAGATAAATTTCAGCGCCCGCAGCTGTACTTGGCAGCTGTCAGCCGCCGCCGTCGGCGGTCGGCGGGAAAACGGCGGCGGATCTTTATGAAATTTATGTAGACAATAAGTTATGTAGACATGTAAAGAAAGCTTAAGTTTAAAATTTGAAGTCTCTAAGTCAAACATTGCGGCCACTGGAGCCTTTTAAAGATTTCTGGAGACCTGGAGGATCAGGACCTGCAGGATCATACCTGGAATCTGAAAGTGACTTGAACACCCGTATTTCATATAAGGATGTACTACTAGAGGATATTTTAGTATTTTGGTATGATAAAATGCTTTGTTTTAGTCAAAAACATATTTTTGCTCATTACTTGGATGACCCTGCCAGGTTTGCTGGCATCCTGTGCCCGCCAGGATAGAGATATTCAAAAAATTTTAACTCTCAGTTATGTGTCATACCAATACTTAAAAAGTCACGCAGTTTAAGCTCTTTATCTTTTACACACAGAAAATAAGATAGAAAAAACCGGAGGGGGGGGGGGCGTTCAACGCCTCTCCCCCCTCCGACCGTTAAGGGTTAAAGCTTGATTGATGTCCAAACTTTTTAACCAATAATTATGATCTACTGATGGAGTAATTGATAAAATCAATTAAATAAGCACAGTTTATAACATTCAGCTGTCTATCTTAATTAGTAGCTGAGAAAATCACATTACGGACTGACAGACTGACGAAAAGACAAAATTAACTATATAGTAGCTTCGCTACTAAAAAGAGATAATTTGTGAATACACTAATCCTAATAGAAAACCAAATTGTGTTAATAATATAAGTCAAATACCCCTCTTTATATATTTTTGATATATAGATAGACAGATAAAAATAGATAGATAGATAGATAGACAAAATAAAAGTAAAATACCTCCTCTCTATTTACATGTGTATTTAGTAAACGCAGGGAGGGAGGGAATTTTTTTATTCGTCTGCTCAAAAACTTGGGGCGCTTTGATAGCATTTTGATTAATTATTTCTAAACTAGTTGTGTACAGACTTTTTAACCAATATTTTGAATCTACAGAAGGGATAATTTTAAATTTCGTCACTGTGGATGTAAATTAATTGATCATCTTATCCCCTATGATCTCTGAGTAAATGGCATATGGACCAGAAATATGGTAAAAATGTTCTTACAAAAGTTTGGAAATATTTTTGAAGTAATAAATAAACAAGGGCGAATACATCCAATAGAGGCAAAATTGTTTGAAAAATTGCGGCAAGTATGGCCTATATCAATATGTATTACATTATTTGAATTTCAATTTTGCACTGAATTGTAAGTAAATGTGGAAGGAAGGAAAAAGAGCAGAGAACTTACCAAAAGACGGACAGACAGGCAGAAGGACAGACAGTCAAAATCATTGTAGAGTTGACACCCCTATCCTAGTTTGATATTCATAGAATCAAAATAAGTTGACACCTCTGTCCCAACAACAAAAATCTACACGGCATCCCTGTTTAATTGTGGTATGCATTGCATACAGTCAATAGTATTTAGAGGCAGGGAAGGAGGGGATATTGGGATATTTATTACTCTAGTCCTAAAAGTTTTATATAATATACATTTATTATTCGTTGGCTTAACAACTTTGGGGTCTTTAATTGAATTTTGATTGTTTGGTTCATTAAGTGTCCAAACAATAACTTATTGTAAGGGGTACTTTGCTTTATCATTATTGGGGATGTACATGAATTCATCGGTCATTGTCTTATCCCTGTTTATGCAGTCAAAAGTATTTATAGGAGTGAATAGGAAACTTGACAACCAGATGTAAATTTTACTAAATATCTCAGTAGGTGTTGCATGGAGTAATCATCAAAAGAGAGAACACTAAAAACCAGGGATCTAAAGGAAAAGGACAATGACTGAGAAATTGCTGTACATCCCCAATGATGATAAACAAAATTACCCCCTTTGTAGATTACTATCAGAGTGGTTGAAACGTTTGGAAACACAACTTAATGAACCAGCCAATCAAAATTCAATAAAAGTCCCCAAGTTTGTTAAGCCAACAAATAAGAAAACGTCATTATAAAATCTTGGAGACTACTGTAATAAACATCATAATGTGCCCCCTCTCCTTGATTAAGAATATTTTCTGTACAAAAATTACATTGGAGATTTAACAGATGAAGATAAACTGTATTGCTTTCAACTAATAAAGTAATATAGTTAATAAGGATGTTTATTTTATTTTCAAAATTCCAACAGACACTCTTATATTTCAAATATTTCATATTGTCCATTCTTACCTATGGTTACTCTATGAAAGCATAAGCTCTAATATTAGCAAATTAGTAGTCAATTGTCAACTATATGTTGATATTCCACAACGAGGGGATAAATTTTCTTTTTTTTTATATGGACATACTTACAATTTAATAGTGACTCTCTAATAATGATTATAGAGTTGCTACGCTTTATAATATGTACCTAATCACCATGGCAAGTTTGAAAACAATAGGACTACTCTGAGAACGATTAAAGCTATCCGTTCGAGACGTAAGGACGGACGGACCGACCGACCACAAAATTGTAAAATATTTATTAGAATATTGTACCCTGTTCCATCTTTTATGTGGTTTAGGGGGTGTTCTAATGATTGACAATATCAATAGAACTTATTTTTATACCATTATTATTATTACCCACTAGTATTATAATACATAAGGTTTTGTTTCATCAACCAAAAATCTGTATACATTTAATTTGACAAATTTGAGAGGGATGGGATATTGGACTGTAAATTATATTGGTTTCTTAACACGTTTTTCATTAGGTGGTACAAAAATCATGTACTTTAATGAAACCTTGATTAGTTGGTTTAAACAAGCTGTGTCCAAAATATTTTAAATAATTTAATCTACGGAAGGGGTAGTTTTGTTTTTCATTTTTTTTGGGTTGTACATAAATCTATTGTCTTTGCCATAACCCTAAGACATAATAAAACATACTTTTATGCTTGCTTTTCTGATATCAAGGATGACGACATCCAAAAAAGCGAAGCTCTGAAACAGTAGGACAAACAAACATTAACAGAATAGAAATGTTTCAAAACAAAATTGTTAGTAAATTTGTTGAAGACCTGCTTAGATACAGGATACTGTTTAAGGACACACTAACATTTTTTTAGGACTTGATTAATATTATAGAAAAGCTTCGCTTGTAACATTGTACTATGGTGTCCTAGGAATCAGAATTCCAAAAATCAGCTGAAGAGGAGAATTATATCTTATTCGTGTTTTAAGGTTGCTACGCTTCCTATATTGTTCCTAATTGTAATAGGGATCATCATGCAAAGTTTGGAATTGGACAGACCCTTATTAGAGAATGCTTTGCTTTTTAAACCAAACAAATAATTTTTTTGATATTATATATTTGAATAAATGAGATCAATATACGGTGCATTTCTTTGGAAAATAATATATAAAGCATATCAATAGTAATATACAAAATTAGCAAAATGTACAAAAAATAATAAGCTAAAAAAGGGCCACACTCATTTTAAAATAACTTTTAATAAATGTTATTTAATGTGGTTAAATGTATATAAATGTATAAATATCAGAAGCAAAGAGGTATATAATTTTACTATCTATCTATTTCTCTAATTTATATAGGATATTTTTCACCTAAAGAAAAACTATTTTCTTCTTTTTGTCTTACTAATTGCAAAAAGTAATTGCAGAAACTAGGTTAAAAAGTCAGAGGCAAAATACTTTTCTTAAGGTGAAAAAATCTCCTTATTTTGACGATTACATAAGGTTATATAAGAGTAAATAAGCATATAGAATAAGGTATTACAATATTTCAAAGTATAGCTCGTTGTTATGTTGAAATAAATGTGTAACTTTTTGATTTGAACAAAGCGTTTGATACATTTTCAGTTGATTCTTTTATTATGAAGTTATTGTTTTTTTTGGTTTTTAATTAGTTTTTTTTAGAGAAAAGATGTTGGAATCGAGATTTTTTTTTACAAATAAGACATATAAAAGAAAACTATTTTTACAAATATTGATAAAGCACTATTGTCTATTTTACAAGAATCTATGGAGCTTAAAACTCTTTATCACGTGACCTTTGATCCATTTTATGGTAGCTGTCTACAGTGCCCTAGCAAAATGGGGAAAGAAGTCACTGTTTTTGGCCTACCTATTCTATTGACGTTAGTAAATACCCTAGACCCCATCTCTTTTCTAGGGTTTCCCCCCTTTACTTTCTCTTTCCCTCTACTATGACGTCAAGAGAATAGGTAGGCCAAAAGCGGTGACATCTATCCCCATTTTCCTTAGGCACTAAAAACAGCTAAATTAAACTAAGATAGATTTAATTTTGTTAATACAATAATAAGCTCCGGCAAGGGTCACCAACGTAAGCAAATCAGAAACTACAAATTTTCGCGGATTTTCCGCCACCATGGATCTGATGATCCTTGTTTCGGCGGGATCGCCGCCGCCAAGGCTATGTCTGCGGCCGTTGCGGCTGGCTTTTCGGTGGTTAGTGGTGGCCAGGCGGGACAGGTTCTGGCCGCAGCTACGCCAGGTAGTGTCCAGGTTGGCTGGATAACTGTCCGTTTCATCATAAGTAGAGGTGGATCTAAAAAAAAACAATTTTGTTAACATCTGAATCAATTGAATTTTTAAATTTAAGAGGGCTACATACATTGTGAAGGTTTATGTTATTTAAAAAATAAATCTATAATTACAGATAACATAGAATCATGAAGCAGCTTATAGTGCCTATAAAAAATGTATGACGTAATTTTTTCAAAGGCACTATAAGCTGATTCAACTTAGAAGATTAAACTAAAATATAACAAACAAAAATATTGTAAACAAGCCAGCTGCAAGTATTACTTTATTAGATTCATAAAAAGCTATTGCAACATCCAAGTAATAATGTATCGATTGATAAGACATATTATACATACATAGAGAGAAGGTGACGTCATAAAAATAAGTCTTCATCCATCTCTTTTTCAGAGGCTGCCTTAACCACTTCTCCTCTTATCCTTCCTTTTTTATAACGTCACATATGACACTTTCAAGCGTTTCTACTAAACATGAGAAACCTACCTATTATGACGTCCTTCAGACTGATCACGCCTGTCAAGAAATCTATCGGCTACACTTCCACTATCAACTCTGTCATGTTTTCCAAGATCTTCCAGGGCTTCATACAGCATTCCAATACCACTATCATCCAGGCATTCAACCTACAAATAACAAATTTGGTCAAGTATTTTCAGCTAGGGAGGGGTGAATAAACCGTAAATTACAGTTTAATAAATAAGATATATAATTGATTGGCTTACGTACTTTTATCATTTCTGAAATCTTGAAAGGATTGCATAAATCTTTAGTATCCAAATATTTCAACCAATGATTTTAATCTACAGAAAGGTTTATTTTACAAATAATCATTGGATATGTACAAGTACATCAAAATATCCTCCATTGTCTTTTCCCTTAAGATCCCTGAGTATTTGTATGCTTTTTTTACAGTTAAGTGTACTTTATATTCAGATATATACTGTTGTACTTTTATTTAATCTTATATTCTCTAGAATTTTTGACATTAGCAAAACTTTAAGAAAAGAAAAGTTTGAAAAAAAAAACAAAGTATATAGTCAGGGAGGGGATAATAGCCATGATAATGTTTTGCTTTCAAGTTATCTATGTACAGTGTTTGCTTTACAAAAGCATGCTGTTATTATTGTAAATAAAGAAGCTTTTTGAAGACAAATTTTTTTTCTATATTTACAGTTTACACTCTAGGATCATGAAAAGAAAACGAAGTGGCGGGTTTCGTCGTAGTTTTAAAGAAGCTTTTCTTTTATTTCTAGAAAAGGATTCACATTTACCTAACCTAATCTAAAATAACCTATCATAAGATACTGTGAATATACGACGAAACCCGCTACTTCGTTTTCTTTCCATTATTTAAACTTTAAAAAAAACTTACGTCATTATCAATATCAGAATCAAGGTCCTGATCAAAGTGTGGATACGAGAACCTTCTCCCTGATAATTTTCTCTGGGGTGGGCTCGCTTCGATACGCTGCTCAGACTTTTCTAACCACCCTCTATCAAGCCTAAATAATAAGAAATAATGTAAATGTATTTTATTATTATTTGGTGGTAAGATGTACAGCATGACCCTCAAAAAAGTATTTTTAAGCATCTGCAGCCCTTATTTCTCAATGAATTAAAAAAAAATGCATATGTCCTTGTTCTCCATAGTATTCCACATAAGTAGATATAAAAATATTTTTTTTACCTCCATTAACACCGGAGATTTTTAGAGCTAAAGTTTTGAAAAAGTGACTGAGAAAAAGAATTTTTTTTGTTTCTCTTATTTTTTGGATGGTTATATTATGTTTTTTCTTGCAACTGAATAATGAGACACAAAGAAAAACAAGTTAACTAATTATTTCTTTTTTATTCCACCAAAAAATATAAATTTTTAATGGCAAAAAATACTACTGAATGAATTGATAATTTGCAAATTTTATGTTATTTATTAACCCTTATTTGAGAAAAGGATTAATTATGACAGTTGCTCCGCCTACTTTTCTGACATCTCAATAATTTAATAGGGAGTTAATTAAGCTTTTTAGACAAAAAAATCATTATGTTTTAATTTTATTTTCTTCATAACTTTTTTGTTATTAAAGTTAGGATTGTGAAACAAAAACAATTTTCCTGCTATATTCTTAAAGATTTATTTGGTTTTTAATCTTAAAAAATTTTGCCTAATAAGTAAGTTTTTCAAAATATCATTAAACTAAAAAGACTCAAAAAATATGTGTAAAAAATGCTTTTTACTCAAAAACTAATTTTTTTATTTCATTTTTGTATAAAGTTTCTGCTAGTAACAAAAATAAAAGGATTTCTACCTTAATTTTGCTAAAAAAGTCGTTTCATGTTAAAAGTTACTTTTTCCTCAGTCACTTTTTCAAAACTTTAGCTCTAAAAATCTCCGGTGTTAATGGAGGTAAAAAAAATATTTTTATATCTACTTATGTGGAATACTATGGAGAACAAGGACATATGCATTTTTTTTTAATTCATTGAGAAATAAGGGCTGCAGATGCTTAAAAATACTTTTTTGAGGGTCATGCTGTAGTTAAACATAATCAACTAGATGATTGAAAAAAAAAATTGACATTCAAATGATAAATAGATGAATAAAATGGATATTTGCTAAATAGATAGATATATATATATATGACTAGATGGATAAAATAATATAGTGAAAGATGGATGGACATAGATATAAAAGGTGGATTTAAGATAGATGGATAAAAAGATAGATAAGTAGAATTCTGAATAGACAAATAGATAGATATAAAAAGATTGGAATAGATTAATAAACAAATAGAAAGATATTTATCTATGATATGAAGTAGATATTTTTTTGTCTGCAACTAAAGATCTCAGAAAGTCCTTGATCTAATTGGTTGTACTTTTAAGGGAAGCTTTATTCATGTCCTTGGGTGGTTGTATGCTATTTTTGTAATCTACATAGAAAAAGATTGATGTTTTACAATCAATAAAATAAAATAAATATTTACCTGAATTTTTGTTTACAAGGCTTGATCAAATCGGGATACCTCCTACTATCCATACCATCCTCTGTATTATAAGATACATGATGTACACAATCTGGTAGGTCCTTGTATCGGTCATCTTTGCAGGCTAGGTCCTTGTATCGGTCAGCTTTACAGGCTAGGTCTTTGTATTGGTCATCATAGCCTCTATGGGTAACATTACTGCCATATAGATCTTTGCTGGCCATAGACACGTGTGGTTCTTTGGGCATATTTCGTGTAGTTGGTGTTTTAGGGGTTGCAGGATTTACATCAAGATCTAAAGGTTTGAAAGGATCATTGCCTTCAAGGAGGTCTAGAATCATCCAGTTGGGAAGATTGTCCAAATCAGCGTCTTCCCCACGATTTTCAGCCAACAGCTGGCGTTTGGGAAGATTTGGTAGGGGTTTGTCCTTGTTTGTGCGAGAATTGAAGCTATACTGTCGGGTTAGCTTAGGGTCAACTTTGGTAGGTTTCGTGATTTTTATTTCACTTTCGCTGTCCGTTTCTTCGTTGTTTTTAACATAGTTTTTAGGCAGTTTAGACTCTTTTTCAGTTGCTATTTGCTTATGCAAGCTAAGCAGTGACTTAATACGTTCTTCAACTTCAATTATCATGTGATCGTCAACTGTATTATGATCAGCTGTTGCTATAGCGCCATCACATTCATCGCTACTACTGTCAGATAACTTTCGCGGATTTTTACCAACTTTTTTTTCGGCGATTTGTAGCAGAACTTTTAGACAGGATTGTGTTTCCTTCAGGGTTAGGTAGAGCAATTTTGAGGACAGATTCAAATCTTCATAGTCAAGCTAAAAAAATTAATTTTTAATATTTTAAAGAAGTTTTAATTTTATAATATAAAGTATTAGATTTATTGTGTCTGAAGCTAAAGATCTCAGAAATTATTTATGCTTTTCTTTCAGGGAAGCTTATAAAGTGACATGGGTTGGTTTAAGGCTATTTTATAACCTCCCCTATCTTCTCCGAGATGATAGGTACGAAGCAACTAGTTTGTCAATAAATCATTAAATATGCCTATTTTAATATAATTTATTTACAGAAAAATTATATTTTTTAACCATTTTATGATATGAATCCTTTAAAGACAGACGTATATACAGACAAATCCTAAATATTGAAAAGCTACGCTATTAACAATTGTTAATTTTAAAAATCTTGAAATTTGGGCTAAGTTTAAAAAAACAGTATTAAGTAAGACAACTTTCCGCGGATATTAAGATTTAAAAAGTATAAGATTAAATATAATTAATGATTTTCATTCTAATATTCGTGGAAGATTGTCTGTAATACGATTATATACATGATTTTTCAGTATGGCTGCAAACCAGTTCTAATCCAGCGAAGATTAATCGGTTTTGAATCCACCCTGGAAAAAAAATTACCTCGCTATTTCTACGTCTAGCCACTGCGCTGGTGGTTCGAGCCCGGCGTTCTCTCAACTTCATTCTAACATTCGCCTTTCTACCACTAATATAATCTTTACAGTCAGACATACTGACGTATATTAGTTCTTTTTTATAACTTTTTAAAGTTTGATATTATGTTTGTATCACTTTTTATACATTGGAGACTCTACGCGGTTAGAATATTGATTTTATGTAGTGTCACTTTGCGTTGGTAAAGGATTATTTTAAACTAAAGTTAATTCCGACATACAAAATACACTCACCCCCGACCCTCGCAGGATAAAACACTTGTTCCCCCCCTCCCCCCCCCCCCCCCGGTTAATAATCCCCCCTCTATCCTATCGATATGATGCCATGACCTTTCCCGGGGTTTCCCAAAAATCCCCCCCCCCCTCTCTCTTCCTACTCGATTCTAGACTGTTGATTTTTCAATTGCCTTGCGGCGTCGGAGTGTGTTTTTTTTTCAACCGGGAAATGAAGCGGCGACTAGTGGTCAACAGAACGGTACTACTTCCGCGAGTTATGTCACGGGTCGAAGGAGGATAGGAATACATGAACGAAAGGGGGAGGGGGTAAAATAAAGGGTAGTGGGTTAATAAGAGTATAGAATTATGTAAAAAGCCTTTTGTGTATTGTATGTATAAGGTTTTGCGTAAAAAAACAAGAAATTGTATATTATAAGCTTCTGCTCTTGATATGTACTTTCAAATTGTGTATAATAAGAAGCATTTTTAAAAACAAAATATATTTACTAAAAATTTAAGAAGTATTAATATATACTATTCTAAAGAATCTTTTTTCAAGTATGGCTTCGAATCGATTAATATCTGCTGGATTAGAACAGGTTCTCAGCAATAATGAAAATTCATGTATAGCATCGCGCGTGTTACAGTCAATTTTCCACGGATATATAAATGAAAATCATAGAATTAATACCAGTTTTATTGGTCCGGGACTTCGGCTTTCACTTAGATAGAAATGATAAAAAAATGTATATATATACTAAGGTTTAGTGAAAAATAAGCTGATATAGGATTGATAATATATGAAAATAAGTAGGTATCTAAATCCCGATTTTTGTAATTTATTAATTAAAGTTTTTTTGCTTTTTGTCAGGGTTTTAAAAAGATTTCATTCTGTGAAAACCTAAGTGTTTTCAGGGAGGGATAGGACAATGGCCTATAATAAAATCTACATTTCATTTTTCTAATCAATACTTTAAGCTATAAAGGTTTGATAATATGTCAAGTATAAAATATTACTTTATCGTCCATTGCCCCAACCCTGAACCCCGAAAGTGCTACTTGTATTAACTTTTAACAATAGATAAATTTTATACAAAGAAAGAGTGTTGTAGTGCTTTTTTCAGAAGCGAAGCTACTCAATAATTGTATGTCTGTCAGTCCGACCGTTCATTAAGTTAGCCTTTGCCAAAGATCATTTAGTATACAACTGACTTCCTACTATGAAAGGTTTTGTGATTTTCTTTAGTGTATCTTTTTTTGTATCATGACTACTAAACCTCTGCTCTAGAACTGACTTTGGCCGTTTGTATTTTGCAATAATAAACTAACATTATTTTAAAAAAAATAATAATAAAAGCTTCTTAGGACCTATGAGAAGCTACATTGAAAAAAGAAAAATATTTCAGCGGTTAGCGAGATCCTTCGGTACAGACAGATACACACACGAAAAACACACAGATGATGTTACTTTATTATAAAGATTAAATTTTAATTTTGAAAATGAGTTGAGTTTTGCTACAAATTATTATGATTGTCCTTGTTAATTTTACTTTTAAGTAAGTAAGTACTATATTATATTTGAAGTGTTATATTATTATTGTAAAAAGTTGCTAACAGTACTTACTGTTAATGGTTTAAAAAGCTTTTTTTTTCTTTATCTAAACTTGTTTAAACTTATCTGCTATTGTCATTAAAATACAGTTTGAAAGAGTTAGGGTATTATACAATTAGGTTATTTAAGTTAGAGAACTTCTTGTACTAGACGAAGCCCAATCTGTACCACCTTTGCACCACTTTTGACGTCATATTATCCATCTCTTTTATTTCTCGTCTCATCTCCCTCATTTTATGACGTCACAGGAATCAAAAGTGGTGCAAAAGTGGTACAGATTGAGCTAGCATATGGAACATGTTCAGTTTTTTGTTGTTGTTGCGCTACTTATGATTACAATTGAACTTGTTGACTAATTTTCTAATCTGTTTCCCAAATTTTCCCCAATCTTCTTTTTTTTAAATTTTGTCCAACCAATTGACAACAAAAACCAAAACAAGTATAAAAACATCCGTAAAAGCGAAGCTCTGAAACCCTAGGACTTGTAGAGTGTCAGAACTGAATAAGTATAATATAAATGTATAAGTCTAAACAATATTTAAGTGAATTTGTTCCAAAAATGATTGGATACTGTTTAAGAACTTACTTATATTTTTAGGACTTGATTATAAAGTTGCTATGCTTCCTAAATTGTACCTAATTGTTGTAGGAATCACCATGCGAATTTTTTAATCGATTGGACAATTCTAACATGTTTAAACAAAAACTTCTGGGTGAAAGGACGGTTGGGTCGACTCTAATTATAGAAAAGGAACTGGGTAATGTTGGTTAAGCATAGAGTTACGGACATATATGCAAACATACAACTAATTATAAAGTAGCCACACTTTTAAAAGTGTTAACATTCTTTGTATGAAAAAGATTATTATTAAGATTTATTGCAAAAAAAAGCTATTTCAATATTAAACCATGAAATATTCATTAATGGTAACATCTTTATTTTATAGCTTTTGAATAAATCAATTTATTTATTGCTTTTTACGAAAAATTAAACAAAAGACGCTAAAAACATGTTTTATTTTGTATCTCTAGCCTTATAATCAAAAGATTTTTTAAGAACTGGAGTGAATTCAGGGAATCTTCAATTTTTGGGGGATTGAAACCCTTCTGCAAAAAGAAATTACTATTTTATCAAACGCAGAGAGGGAGTTTAATAACCAAGTTATTGTTATCTTATTTGTTGGTTTAAAAACTTTGGTACTATCATAAAATTTTTATTGGTTTGTAAAAAATTAGTAGTGGCCAAAAATTTTAATAAACAGAAAGGATAATTTTGCTCAACATTGGTGATTTATACTAATGTATCGTCCATTGTCTTATCCCTTTAGATCCCTTTATAAATCTTCATTGGACTTCCAATAAGAAAAAGTCTAAAACATATAAAAGCATATTATAAAGACATATGTACTAAACTAGATAAGATTAAGGGAATTATATTTTTGTAGAAATATTTGACATATCTAAGATTTCCTGATTTATTTGACCAAATAGTTCCTTGTACTGATTTATTTCTTTTATTGCTATTGGACAAAAACCCATACGAAAAATACTTAACATTTTTCCAGTATGGCTTCTAAACTGATAGATATTCACTTAATTAGTACCGGCTCTCTACTAGGCTGAAAACTAATGTATATCAATGTATTACAGACAATTTTTCAGAAATAAAATAAAAATCTAAAAACTAATTTTAATCTTAAAATTTTTCAGTTTAATATTCACGGAAAACTGTCTGTAATACGTGATACGGCTTTCCATCCAATCAATTTCCACTGGATAAAAACCAGCTCTAATAAATATTCATTACTTATCGCTTAATATTATAGACAGATTTCCGCAGATATTAAAATGAAAGTTTAAACCAGTTTTGTTAACATGGAGGTGCCCAACAATAAATGGAAAATTGTCTGTAATACGATGCTATACATGAATATTCAATATGGCTGAGAACTGGTTTTAATCCAGTAGAAAATAATTGGTTTTGAATCCATACGGGAAATTATTTCAATGCTTAGTAGAAATTGCCAACGGTAACACAGATAAAACAACCGACACTCAAACACCCATTCAATTCGAATAAGAACATAATACAAGGTTTTGTGATTTTTATAACAAATAAATTGGAAGATTTTTTCGAAATAATTTTCGAAGATTTTTTTCTGACAGGGAATTATCCTACTCTGTAAATGGCGCATGTAAGTATGTATTGTAAAAATATACATATCTATAATACAAAGTAGAACGATGTCTGTCTGTCCATCTGTCTGTCTGTCCCTTAAGATCTCGGTAACCACTGAACCGATCGGATTCTACTCTTCAGGGTATCTACCTATTGGTCCTTTGGTGGTTTTAAGCTATTTTCTTGGGGGGTGGGACACCCCCAACCCCCCCAAAAACCAAAAAATCCCCCCCATATTTTTTTTTTTTTGAAGGAGATTTCTATGGTCCTTTACGATTTTCGCCATAATTTTTTTTTTTTAACCTCTTGGGGCAAAGCCCCTAGAGGCTAGGGGCGAAGCCGCTAGTATAATATATTTTATAATATATGTCTGTATGTAACCCCTTCAGTAAATAAATATAATTTGGGGGATCAGTTGTAGTAATATAATATTTCCTTTAGAATTAATCCTTATAAAAAAGTAACAAGATGTCTTTCTGTGTGAAGGATCTCGCTAACCGCTGAACCGATTGGTTTCTCCTTTACAGTAAAGCTTCACAAAGGTCTATTGAAGGTTCATTTTTTTTATAGGAAGAATTCAAACTTATTAAATGCATTACTTCTTTATATCATGAGCTAGTAGGTTTGTTCCTCTAAAATCTCAAGAACTTAAAAAAAAAATAACTGCACTCCCCTAGAGGCTAGGGGCGAAGTAACAAGTATTATATGAAGTAGTAAGTTGTATGTGTGTCTACTTTAATGTTGCAAATTGTTCTACTTATATTGGCAAGATTTAGGCTTTGCCACCCTCCCAATCCTCAAGACATAAAAACCTACGAAGAAAAGTAAATTGGAGGCAGGAGTGCCCCTAGAGGCTAGGGGCAAATCCACTATTTTTATGATGATGTGTGAAATACAACTGTCCCCATGTTAAACAGTAGTCATTGTATAAAATCAAACACAAGAAACCCAACAGTTCAGTTGTAGATCAAAGTTTACTTTATACTTATTCTTGAGATGTTAAGGGATAAGACCATAGACGTCCAAGGGGGGGGGGGGTAATGGGGCGATTAACCCCTCCAAAATTTTTTTCATTTTACCCACCCCCATTTGAAATTTACCCCTACCCTGGGGGTGCCGTAGGCACCCCCAACCATTTAGGAGGGGTTATTTACCCCCCCCAAACAATTTTGGGGGGGTAAATACCCCCCCCCAAAATAAAAAAATCTCTAATAAAAAAAAATCAAATTAAATTTTGGGGGGGGTAAACTAAATTTACCCCTGCCAACAGATTTCAGGGGGGGTAATTACCCCCCCCCCCCAAGCAAGTTTTACCCCCGGACTAAAAATTTTGGGGGGGTTAAAAAATGTTTTACCATTTTACCCCCCCAAAAAACGAATTCCCCCCCCCCTTCAAAAATGTTTACCCCCCCCAAAATAAAAAGCTTGGACGCCCCTGGATAAGACAATGGATGATAAATTGATATACATCCCAAATGACAATTAAAAATCTATCCTTTTGTAGATTAAAATTATTTGTTAAAAAGTTTTTACATTAGAAGATTGGTACCAACCAATCAATATTCAATAAATGTACCCAAATTTTTTTTTTGTAATTGTATTACATAATAACAAGTGTCTTTGCCCCTACAATAAAATAGCTTTAAACCATCTAGATTGGAGCTTAATTTGTTCAATGGTTAACGAGATCTTAATAGACAAACAGCAAATCCTGACCCTTCTTAAAGGATAATTATTGAGGGATCTTAAGGGATAAGACAATGGCCGATAGATTTATATACATCTCCAATAACGATACACAAAATTATTCCTTCTGTAGATTACATTCAGTGGTTAAAACGCTTGGGCACTCAACTTAATGAAGCAACCTATCAAAGTTCATTAATAGTCACCAAAGTTGGTAAATCAACAAATATGAAAACGTTATCATCAATCTTTGGGGACTGGTGTAATAACAGCTCATTTAATTTTTCATATTTACATTTTTGTGATGGAATTACAACGCAACTCCTATGGGGATTATAAATATTGAAACAAGAAAGCCTTTTGTCATTTACATTTAGTTACTCTTTCTCTCTCTTATTTGATATTATGTATATGCTTATCTATTTGATTATATAACTTTTATTTTTAATTTTTAAATGTTTAAGGTTCAATTTTAGTTTTATTTAAAATATAAAGTTTAAGATAAAAAAAGTGTAAAGTGATTTTAAAAGCAATAAAAATCAATAAATGGAAGAGCACGAAAGTTAGTTAGACACAATGCATCCAATGTACAATGAATTGATATGGATGCCTATAGAGTAGTACTATAGATGCCTATGGAGTAGTACCATGGATGATGTCTGGTCAATGGAGCTGTACCATAGCTGGATGAAACAATTTTACAACAACCTGATGCTTCCTGTGGAGTAGTACCAAGAAGGAAGACAATATTATGTTGTTTATGGAGTAGTACCATAAATTCTTCTTATTAGATGAATCATAAATAAGTTAAACATGATAACAATAACATTAATTTTATCAAAATGTAGCTATTAGAACAAAAACATTATTTTATTTTGTATTGTGCATGTACAATTTTAGTTATCTATGTATGGTATTTTCCTCAAGATGAAATATATCATTTAAAACACAACACACCCCCAATAGTGATAAACAAAAGCATAGTAGATCAAAACTGTTGATGAAGTTAAAACACTGTTAGTTTGAACCAACCAATCAAGATTTAATAAGGTGTACATGGTTTGTAAGCCAACAAATTAATGTAAAGTGTTTTACAGTCTAATGGATCCTCCCTAACTGGATTTTCAAAAACTTTTTTTGACATTTCAGAATATTTGGAATTATAATGTAGCCTAGATGCATTAATAAAAGAGGACATTGGATTGTAAATAACACTGGTACCTGAAACTTTAAACCACGGATTTCTTAAAAACTTTTTGCACTATATTAAAATTTGATTGGTTTGTCCATTATTATTAGTGTCCAAACTTTTCAACCCATAATTCAAATCTACATAAAGAGTGGATGTATATTAATTTATCTCTAATGTCTTATCCAATAGGATCCCAGCTAAGAGAAAAAATAATTAAAGTATCTAAGTATGTGTAAACCCAATTTAGAGGATGCAAAAACTATATAATTATATTTTCAATTATTAAACAAACAACTAAAAAAGCTAATTTCACATGACCTAAAAAGTAAAAAGAATATTCTTTACACCATTCTAAATTAGTTTTCTTTAAAGTGTCAATATAAAGTAGCAAAGTTTGTCTTTATATCACATCTGTTTATATGAAAGTAAAAGGTTGTCTATGTGTGTCTGTCTTATGGTGGTGGTAAAGGATCTTGCTAGCCGCTGAACTGATATGGTTCTTCTTCTACAGTTTAGCGTCTCTAAAGCTCCGAGAAGGGTTATGATTAGTCATTTTTGGGAGGGTACCATCAAACATCCAAAGAGAAATTGTACTTTAAATAAAAAAATACCCCCACCCTCTGTCTCTAAAAGTAGTATTTTAAAGAATCAAGATCTCACAAACCTCTAAACCGATTTAGTTCTTAATTTTAAGAGAGTTTTCGAAAGGTCCTACTTCTTCTTGGATGTTAGGGACGAAGTCGCTTGTAATTAGACACAATCCTTACATTAAATTAACTGGACGTCTTTCTGTGTGTACCAGAGGATCTCTGTAACCGTAAAATCAATATGGTTCTTATTTACAGTGTAGCTTTTCATAGGTTCAGGTAAGTTTTAAAACTATTTTTTTTTTGGGAGGATACCACCTCCCCACTCATGAAAATCGCCCCTAGAAAAAAATGTGTAATATGCGTAATCGAAGGGACACCTTGTGTGTGAATAAATAAAATATTAGATTACTCATTTATCTCTAAGCTCAAATTAATTATCCTCTGGGGTGAGATAAATTCTTACTATGTAAATTCTAATTTCAAAATTAGTATTTTACATTCAAATGTAAGAAAATAGAAAGATACTTTTGTCAATAAAAGATGGTGGGGTTAAGTTAGGGAAAAGGAGAACCCCTTAAGAAAAAAAATCCTTCCAAGTTAGAGCTCCACGAAGGGCTATAGAGTATAGACTAAAATTTTCAGTTCAAAACTAAAGTCTTGATTAGAGGGCTTATACCGTTTTCTATAAAACCAAAAAGACACAGCATCCACGAAAACGAAGCTTAAAATATCTGATGGTCAGACAAATGAAAATTCAAATGTAGATTATTTAGAAGTCTGAACTAAAATTTTGTATATATCTATCTAAAAATTAGTTAAATACAGGATCTGCTTAAAAGGCACATACTTACATTTAACACTTAATTGTTGAGATCCTTGGCTCATAACATTAGGCCTTGAAATGTATATAAAACAATAAGGAGAATAGGATAATTGTATCATAAAATACAATTCTTAATTAAAAAGCTAAAAAATTATTATGTTTAAAATAGACATACATACTTTCTAGTTATGATTATAGATCTTCTACGTTTTCTAAATTGAACCTTTAATGTTTCATGATTCAACACAAGCAGTTCGAAATCGATAAAACAATTTTAACATAAAATTTTGATTTAACTTTTAACATTGGTGAAGTAAAGAAATGTCCTAATTTGATTTTTTTTAGAATGTTAAATCTGACACGTCAAAAAACTGAAGTTTACAAATTAAGTTTTTTTAGAAGGATTGCTAAGCGTAAAGCTATTATCTAAGCTAATATTGAAAGATTTTGTTTTTGCCTTTATCTTTTATTTACTGAGTATTTTTTAGGAATGACAGTTTATACAAGGAGAAAAGATTTTCTAGACAAATTAAATACTTTTTTGGGGGGTTTGGGGGAAATATTTAAATATTGTGAAACAGACAATTTTTGAACAAGTGTTATCCTTGTTAAATGAAAGAGTTCAAGGTTTAGACATTAGGTCAGTTGTTTCTACAATAATACTAAAATAAATAGTAAATAAAATTAAGTAAGGTAATTTTTTGTAAAATATTTTATTTCTTCTATTCTTGATTTTAAAGTATGTTTGGCTTCAATGTCTTTAGTTATGACACGGTTAGGGCTGTTTTTCGATTAAAGTAAAAGAATAGAGGGGGCATGAGCTATGTAACTCTGCCTACAGCTTGGGGACCCTGTATTGGGTCTTTGAAATCAGCTAATAGCGTCGGAAATATAAAGACAGTTAGTCTCTACAAAATCGAATATCATTTTGCTAGTAGATTAAAAGGGTTTCTACCACTTATTGTCTGGATTATTTTTCTTTACATTTATTGTTTTTCGAGTACTTTCATTGCACTAAAATTTCTGCTAAATGGCTGTTTTACATGAACATAATTTTTTAGGCAGGTGCTGTTATAAATTCTTATGACAGATATCTGACAGCTAAACTTTAAAATAAAGAAAACTTGTTAAGTAGCTCAATACTTAACTATTTAGTTGCTGCGTCTCTAGCCTTCAAGTGTCATACTAGAACATATTTATAAAACCCTCCTAACTCCCAATATTTTTCATTTTTTTAATCTGAAAAAAAAGCGAAGCTGCCCTGTAATCTGAGGTTGTACGTCTGCATCTTTATAATTACACCATAAAAATATTATGTCCTTAAACAGTATTGTATTTACGTAATTGTGCATCAAGTGTATGTGCAATGTTGTTTAGACTTATAGATTAATGTTTTGAATATTAAGTTTTACGATTTATTGTTCGTTTGTCCTTAATTCTGATTTTAGAGCTACGCTTTAAGAATGTTATCATTTTTTTTATGTTTTCAACTAATTGTCAGCTTGAATAGAAAGTATCCATTTTTTGAACGTGCATTTAAGCTATGTTTGTCTATTTTCTGCGCTACCTTCGAAAATGGCTGTTCATGTTTAATTATAATTATTTTTTATGATCCCAATTATAGCCTCATAATATAGCTTTAAACCTTCCATGAAATAACAGAGACCTCCAAAAATGTAACTAAAACACAAAGTTTAAAAGAAAAATTTAAAAATTGAATTTTATAAATAATGTTCTAATAAAAATCAAACATAAAATTTCAATTTTAATTTGTCAAATTTTTCTTTGTTAAAAATATTGACCACCATTGAGGGAGAAATATTATCAAAAATAAAATTCATATTAAAGACGTTATCAATTGCTGCTAATTCAGGTGCGTGACATTATTAGAAAAAATTTAGAAAATATCTTGTTATAGTAATCAACGCATGAAGACAAAGGTTTTGTTATTAAAGTAATTTCATTTTGTTTTCTGAGTATCTATCCCTGTCTAGATTTGACCATAAGTTAAAAACAGGGATCTCAAGGGATATGACAATTGATGACAAATGATGATAATTAAAACTTTCTCTTCTGTAGATTGAAATCACTAGTTGAAAATTTAGAAACATTCAATCAAAATTCAAAAAAAATTACCAAGGCAAAAAAAAAAACTTTGGGTACCAGATTAAAAATCTCCAAACTTGTTAAGCCAACTAATAAGAAAACTTTGGGTACCAGTGTAATTTACAGTCCAATGTCCCCTCCCTCCCTGGTTTGAAAGGATTGAATTGAAGTTGACATGTTGAGTTCTCCCACTTAGCAAATATGTTTGCAGCTAGATTTAACTCATTTCCATTATGAAAAATAATGTATATATTTTATTACAGACAATTTTCTAGGGGGATTAAAAATACTAAAATTAATACTAGTTTTGTTAGCCTGGGCCTTCGGCTTATCAGGGCAAACAAAACTGGGCTTAATCTTATTGTTTTTAATTTTCATATCCGCGAAAAGTTGTCTAAAATAAGATGTGATAACTTTTACTGCATTTTTTGTTTATCATGAATAAATGTATCTATGATATTAACAAAGGGTTTTACTGTTATGCTGATTTTTAACAGGGACATAAGATTGTAAATTGAGATCTTTAGGGAGGGGGTCGACCTATTTTAGTTTTGATAAGAAAAAGTAAGAATTTTTCTAGGGGCTATTTCTCATATGATTAGTACCCTTCTCCAAAATGGGTATAAACCTTCCCAGGATGGTAAAGGAGAAACCTAATTTCTCAGCAGTCAGCGAGATAATTTAGTACATAAAGACAGACATACACACAGACACAGATCCTGTTACTTTCATATAAGGATCATAATTCTTTTTATCTTTAATTTTATTAGATATCATCCTTGTTAAACCCCGCAATAGGTCAGTTTGCAAAATTAAATTTAAAATTGTTTTAAATTATAAAATTTTAACCAAATGTTATTTTCAAAACAATTTAATTCACTTGTTTCATCTGTCTATCAAATGCTTTACAAGCTGCCCCCCTAGCTTCCAGGGACTTAGTTTTGAAAGGGCCGGGGGGGGGGAGGGGGAATGAAAAAAAAACAGCTTTTTCAGATTTAAGGGGCAAATCCTAAATTCAAAACATATCATATTTTACCCTACCCTTATGACAAAACCTTAGGTATCCAAAGTGATAAGACAATGGCCGATTGATGCACATCCCCATTGACGATACACAAATTATCTCTTATGTTGATTAAATCTTTGATTGAAACGTTGGACACTCATCTTAAAGAACCAACCAATCAAAATTCACTAAATTCTCCAATTTTTTTAGGCCAACAAATATGAAAATGTTATTATAAAACTTTGAAGACTAGTGTAATAAACAGCAAAATGACTCCCCAACCCCCCAAAAAAATCATAAGCTTGGACAGTAGAGTTAAGACTTCCAGGAAAATATTGTTAAATCAAATGGTCGTCTGTTTATAATTTAACACTATATCATATGTTAACAGTAAGGGATCAGCATTAAACTTCTATCTAAAACTAAAGGTACTATGTATTATAAAAAGATGCGGGAAAATTTTAAAAATCCCCGAAAGTAAAACACAAATCTAAAATTTTATTGACTGAATTGACCTTAAGTAGCAGTTTGTATTATATTTCCTCGGATTTGTTGGGGAGCGGGGTGGTTTAGTTTGATATTTTTCAATGTATGTTTTTAAAGTATGATTTATACTGGGCGATAAACATCTTCAATCGATGATTCATTTTTCAATTTTCCAATAAAAGAATGATTTTTGTTTGTTTGTTTGTCAAGACCTTGCTAACAAGCGAACCTATTTAGGTCATTTTTAGATCAAGGTAGTTAAAAATGAATTAAAACTGTTGTTTTAGGCTCTTTTTCCTGTCAAAGAAAGAGTCCCAAGATGTAAGAGGTGCAAACGCTTGTAATTTGAGAAATTTATGGACTATAGTTAGCTCTTACAAATCAAACTTAACCCAACCTTACAACACTTTTTGGAGGTTTTTTACCTGTTATTATCTTACTCCAAAAACTAACAGTGTCCCCTCTGTCCAAAACACTTTGCATAAAATTAGAATATTTTCTCGATTTTGTTCATATCATACCAATAATATACTTTGTAGGGTGACACATACTTTATTTTCTCTATTTTGTTCATATCATACCAATAATATACTTTGTAGTGTGAGACATACCTTTACATTTGATTTATTTGAATAATAACACCCAACAGATAGCCAACCCTTTGATTGCACGACATTTGTCTGGTAGTCCCAATAATAAATGTATAATTGAATAATCTAGACAACTTTACCCAAGTAGTGAAGCCCCTTTTTATCTGCTAACAAATTGCTTTCTGTTCTTTTGTTGGGCTTTTTTTATATTTAAGACGATATCAGCTAATTTTAAAGACCTAATACAAATTTGGAAAAGAGTCCCAACTCTATGAACAGAAAGTATTACATATAGGTCATGCCCCTTATATGCTTTAACTTTAAAGTCCTAATTGTGTATGATAATGAGTTGCGACTGTTTACGAGTCAAGACATTACCCATAGACTATTAGTGTCACATTCCAGACATAGCAGCAATTGTTAACAACGTATGTATGACAATGTGGGTCCATACTAGAACCTGACACTTCCCAGACAGCAAGTAGACACGCTACTATTTACGCTAATTCTGTAAGTTTGTGTGAAAGATCTCCAACTTTTAAATACTTATACTATCACATCCACTTACTAAAAAGTTGAAGCATCCTAGTAAAATCCCTTTAGAGATTTGTATAGTCCAGCAGACTATCAAAACATATTAGCTTCAAAAACACTGTATGTCTATGTCCCATCTAGATTCTTCAATTTAAAATAGTATGTTTGGGTTTGTTTGTGAGTTTAAAATCATCCTAATCACTATACCTTAACCTTGGTTTTAGGCTACTTTTTGTCCCTTTTCTCCTTAGTTCGAATCTTCGACCGCCCCCCCCCCTTGGACGTCCCTGTGAACAGGCTTTTAGCTATGTATACAACCGTGGTAAATAAATCCCCTGGAAATTGTTTTCTTCTTTGAAAAAAAAAAATGTCTTGAATAAGATAAGTTTTCATAGTGAAAAATGTAAGAGAAAAATCTATTTTATTCCCTAAAGAAATCAACATGTAAATATGTATTTTGTTGTTGATTTCTTTTTGATATCAAGAGGTTTATCTTTTTATGCACTATTGACCATGTTCCTCCTGGGGGACTTTTAGCAGCGAAGCTACTCTATGATAAGTCTTTTTCTATACGTACATATGTCACTCCGTTACAACTTTAAAGTAGCTCAGATTACTTTTTAAAAATTTCTTTGAATATTTATTTAGATTTTATCTAATTCTGCAATATATATAAAATAAGTAAAATAAAATAGTAAGTTTTTGTCTGCAACTACAAATCTCCAAAGATACTGGTCTGAATAGGATGCACTTTTAATTAAAACTATAAACATATCCTGGGATGATGTTGGGCTATTTTCCTAACCTCATCCATCAACCATTAAAGACTAGGGTCATAACTGCTTGTCATTCTAAAAAGAAATAAGATCAAAAGATCTATTGGTTAGTCGTAAATATTTTGCTATCTACTGAACAGATTGAGTTACACATTTTAAGTATGCTTCATATTTGTCGTGGGATGGTTTTCAGCTATGTTCTACCATCTCTTTCACCCTTAAAATAGAACAGAGCCTCTTTTTGTTTTCTTGATTAATTTTAGTATAACAACAATAATTATGAATAAAGAAATGTCCACTTGACCTTTCAAGGTCATAATAAAAACTTTAATACAAATATTCAAGTTATTTTTGATATTATAACTAACAAAGAGTGGTGTACCATCGCTTCTGCTTAATACAGCACATTATAACAGGGATCTTAAAGGATAAGACAATTCCAAATACTTATAAACAAAAGCACTCCTTCTGTAGACAGAAGTAATTGTTTGGACAATACTAGTTTGAACCTACCAAGCAAGTGTAAATAATTGTATATCCAAACTTTGTAAGCCAACGAATGAGGGGTTTTTAATTGATGTACATCCCTAATGATGATAAGCAAAATTACTTATTCTGTAGATAAAAAAAACTGCTAGTTATACACACTAATCAATCTAAATAAAACGAATGAGTAGTTTTTAAAAGACTTTAAAAACACCTTTTACATAACTTGCTACTGTGTTTTTCGCAAATAATAAACAATTGCAGTTATTACAATATACGAAAATATTAAAGTAAAACAATAAAGGGGGAAAGGGGTTAAATAACTGTATGTACCCACCCCGTTGACCCTGAGCCGATTTTTATTGGATCTCTGAATATCAGCCAATAGCGTCGCTAAAGCCAAGTCACTACAAAAAAGCAGAAAGCAATTTGGAAGTAGACGAAAAAGGTTCCCAACACTGGAAATATGTATTTGTTTTGGTTATAACCACATCTATACTTAGTTGCGGTCCGCGGAAATGATGTTACCCCACAAAGAAGAAGGTCTAAATGTCAATTATGAAAATTGTAAAGTCTCGCAGAATTTGACAAGTCACCAATTACTTGATATTACCCTTTTTATCATCTTGTTATGTTAAATCAAACAAGGGTGACAGCATCCATGACAGCATACGATTTTTGTATGTCCGTCTGAACCGATTGGGCTCTACTTTACTAGAGTCTAGGGCAAAGTCGCAAGTATACTATTAAAGCATAAAACAATTGTTATAATGGATATATAATACATGGATATTGTGAAAGGGTAATTTTGTCGTCAATTTAGGTTGCAATTTGGGTTGCACAGATAGTAACCAATAAGTTTATCCATAGGCCAGGGAAGGGGATGGGGTAAGTCATAAGTCATAGGGGTATCGTTATATTAGCCAGCTTGGAAAATTTTATCAGGGTATGCGAGAATCCCTTACAACATCCACGTATTCCATATCCATTATTGTTACATAGAAAAAATATGACATAAACAGTAAATGTAATATTTAGATAACAATTATTGGACTAGCCAAAGTAACTCTGCTGCAAGCGTATTTTCTAGTATTATCTAGTATTTCATAACGAACCTTGATCATTGAAAAGTTTGTCGATAATACCAGGGATCTAAAGGGAAAATACGATAGCTGATAGATTGATATAAGTCCCCAATGATGATACACAAAATTACCCTTTCTGTAGATTACAATTAGTTGTTGAAACAAATTGGTGACTCAACTTAATAAACCAAACAAACAAAATTCATTAAAAGTCCCCAAAGTTGTTAAGCCAACAAATAAGAAAATAAAATCATAAAACTTTGGGGACCAGTGTAATAAACAGCCCTATGTTCCCTCCCTCCCTGTGATGCGAAAAGACAATAATTAAAGAGAAGATATGCTGTAGATTATAAGAAAAAGTGTTGCCTATTGCTAGGCATGAAAATACTGCATGTAAAAAACTTTGGGGACTAGTGTAATAAACAGCCATATTTCCCCTTCCTCCTGACACTAATCAAAGAGAAGATGCGCTGTAGAATATAAAAAAAGTCTTGCCTATTGCTAGGCATGAAAATACTGCATGTAAAAAGTTGGTCGGCCCAACTCAAGGTCAATCAATGAATCATTTTTCTTCATTCTCTTTGTTAATGGAAAATGTACATATTTATTTACTTACTTATAATATTTTTGGTGTACTTTGCTTAAACATGTATAAATGCATTTTATAGTGGTTTTTATTAAAATTAAAAGGATGATTCACATTTTTTTTCTAAAAAGTGTTTAGACTAAAATGGAGAGTCATATCGAAGTATAGGTTAGCAAGTTCTTTTACTACAAACCTTAACATACAGATATCCTACCTATTTTATGAATAAAATAGCGGCTACGCCCTCTAGGGGCACTTTAAGAGGGGTGAGTTGAATTCGATAACACATTTTTTATTTTAGATTTATGAAGAAAAAGTAAAAAAAATATTGGTGGTGGATATTTTTTATTTTAGTTTAAAAAAATATTTTTGGGGGCTGGAGGGTAATTTTTTCTAGAGGCGATTTATCTTGGGAGGGTCGTGGTACCCTCCCCTAAGATAGGTTTAAACCTTCCCAGGACCAATATGAGGCTACCCTGTAAAGGAGAACCCTTTAGGGAGAACCATAGGTACAGACAAAGAAACATACAGATTTTTAAATATACTGGTCGCAAAAATTTATAGATACGTTCACTCATTCGTTTTACTGTATTACACCTTACTACTCTTTTTCAACAGAAATATTAAAACACTTGATATGAATTACTTCAGTAAAGTATGTAATTCTCTAAAAGTATCAATATCAGTATAAATTAAGTATAAGAAATATGATCTTTCCTTATAAAGTTTTTATTATTTGCAGTATATTAAATGTATCATTGTAAACAATGGACGTAAGATAATTGGATGATATATTTTACAAAAATACAATTTTTCTGACAATGGACGATGAATGATAAACATCCCTAATCAAATTAATTAACCGATCTGAAGTTCAAATAATTGGTTCAAAAGGTTGAACACTGTTTTTCCCTAATCAAAATATGTACCTAATGTCATAATAAAGACAACGAATAAAAGAAAGTGTTTATAAAATCAGTTTGATTTTCAGTCCAATGTCCCCTCCATTTAATTAAAACTCAGGGATCTTAATGGATGAGACAATTCACGATTAATTATATCATCCATTCTTCAATTTTAATTATTGGTTGAAAAGTTGCTAGTTTAAAACCATCAAATTAAAATTCAACAAAAGTTTTTGATCCAATGATTAAAACTTGTACTTTTTTATATAAAAAACTATATCCATATTTCTATAATGCAGGAAATACATATAAGATATGATATATAAAATTGCCTATCTAGACAGAATTAGATTTATTACATGCACAAAAACTATCTGTGTATTTTCTGTGTGTGTGGGTGTGTGCGTGTGTGTGGAGGCAAAAAGTATTCAATGTCAAAGACGTTTAGGATACACACACACACACATACACACAAAAGTTACACACAGACACATATACATTTTCTTTGTTAATTGTTAATCAATGTTTTTGTGATATCTTATTGTTTTTAGAGTTATAGCTCGTGATATAATCACATTAGGATTTAAGTATATTCTCAGCCATTGCTTTGATTTTTATATACAATTATAAAATAACCTTAGAACGGATATATTGTTGTAATATTGGATTCTCTTTCACAACTTTTCCAAATTACCTATTTACATTAATAATAGACAGCTTTCCGTGGATGTTTGAATGAAAAAATATAAAATTAGAAACGTATTTTCACAGTATATTTTCATAGTTTATTTCAGATTAGGTTGAGTGATTACCCCGCTTGGGCTGGAAATAGGAAAAATTTACTATAAAAATACGACGAAATGCCCCTTAAAAGGCGATGTCACGAAAGGGACATCCCATCAAATACCCAAGATTTTTTATCTGTCCTTATATCTATAATACAAAGTAGTACGATGTCTGTCTGTCTGTCTGTCTGAAGCTTAAGATCCCAGTAACCACTAGACCGATTGGGCTCTACTCTTCAGGGAATATACCTACTGATCCTGTGATGGTTTTAAGCTATTTTCTTGGGAGGTGGGACACCCTAACCCCCCAAAAAATGAAGAATCCCCCCCGAAAATTTTCATTTTTTTCATTTTTATTTTTAAATTTAATTAACACAAAAATAGGTTGATAAAACCTCTTGGGGCAATGCCCCTAGAGGCTTGGGGCGAAGCCGCTAGTTTAGGATAAACTACTCTATAATTATAATTTAAAGATTAAAAGTCTTTAATGATTTGGTTAAATCTATGTGTTGTAAGTTGTCATCCTTGTCTCTATGTATAGATATTCAGTTTACTTAAAACCCATTACAAATATTTAATTGTTAAAATGGTTTTCCCAAAGAATACATGTAGGTATAATTAAATTTAAAAATAAACTAATTACAAATATGGTTTTGACTTATAAAAGTACGCATTTTACATGGGTATTTGTTTTTAAAGGTTTTACATTAGGCAGCTTTAGAAATGAATATAGTACTTTAATAAATTATGTCCTTTCAATTAAAATTAAACCTAAAGTTAAATTATTGGTCTAAACGGAATGATATAAAATTGTAAGGTTTTGTGATTTAGAATATTTTTATTTCTTCTATTACATAACGAAGTAAATCTTTGTTTGTTCCATAAAATCTTTTTTATCACTAAACCTTTTTCCATTTAAGCGAAGCTTAACATAGGTCTAAGAGAGGTTTTAGTCTATTTTGGTATTATAACTAGCTACCCGAACAGTTTTTAAATACAAGAGTACAAACTTAAAAAGTTGAATTATAATGAGACTATTATTGCTGCGCTACTTATGAGCATAATTGTACTTGTTCTAATTTGATTAATGTATCCTTCCTTTCTGTTGTGGGTAACCAGAAATAATTACTTCACATTCAAACAAAGAAATTTTATATATTCTATTCTATAAAATGACAAATTAACGGCCATTGTAAAAGGTTTTATTATTTTTGCGAATTAGCAGGAATAAAGGGATGGGGCAATATACATTAAATATTACTTCCCCCATGTCTTTCCTTGTCAGTTTATGTAACAGAAAGGGCTAAGCCACTAGAGGTGTCTAGGAGAACTTGAAGTGGTGGAGGTTTGAATTCGACCACTCATTTTTTTTAGTTTTAATAGGAAAAGTAAAAAAAAGTGAGAAACAACACCGTAAAGGAGAACCGTATTGGTTCAGCGGTTAGCGAGATACTTCTTTACAGACAGACAGACAAAGATTCTATTACTTTAATAAAGGGACTCTGAAATATATCAGAGGAATTGTTTGTGGTATATTTTTGACAATATTGCCCCTACCCTCTCTCCCTGAAAGTTAGGCAGTTAAATTTGTATGCTCTTTTTTTTCTTTGTTTTGTTTTTAGGCAAAAAAGGATTAATATCTATTTACATATGTAGAAGTAATTTTTCTACAGTTGATAACCGTCTGTTATTTCCGCTGGATTCATACCGGTTCTGAACCATTAACCAGTACTTAAAAATCATGTAATGTATAGCATCATACATAATTTTCCACTAAATTATTTACCATTTTTATTCTAAAACAAACAAAAAATGGTATGTATCCTACTTTCTATTGGTGAGTGGACTTAAGGAAAGGCTAAGGACGAAGGCACTAGTCTAAACGTCCAGATGTCTACATTTACATAATCATGATGTATTTTTTACAAAAAAAAGACATTGTAATAATCTTGGAAAGCAATAAAAACAAGTATATTAATGTCCTAAAGTACCGAGGGAATAGCTTTTCATATGTAGTTAGCATAAAAAATGATTATATTACTATTTTTATGAACTATTTTTAGTTCCACCATTAAAAAAATTATCTAGATCCCACAGCCGAAATATATTATGTTAGTTGATAAGAGATGTGTTAGTAAAATAAGCTAGAAACCATCCTCCAACTTTATAAAATACCATAAATTAATTAATTTAATTTTAATTTAATTAAATTAATTGATAATTAAAGGTCTTAACGGACATATAAAATAAAACTTTATATTTAATGCACTAGGATTTTTAATGTCAAACTAAAATTAACAAATAAATATCTTTAGGCAAATTATATAGCAGCTTTGCTTCAAGAAATATATTTATTTTCGTTTTTTGGGGATAAAAAATGTAATTTTCAGTAAAAATTTTATCTACTTATTAGCAGGGAGGGAGGGAGGGAACATTGGAGTGTTTATTTCACTAGTCCTCATTCACAATTGTTGGTTTAACAAACTTGGCGACTTTTATTGAATTTTGATTGGTTGTTTAATAAGTTGAGTGCCCAAAAGTTTCAACCACTAATTAAAATCTACACAAGGGGTAACTTTGTTTATCATCATTGGGGATGTCTATCCATCATTCATTGTCTTATCCCTTTAGATTCCTGAGTTGTGCCAACTACTCAATATTTCCGTGCGATTGAGTTTCTGAAATCACCAATTTTTTGTATTTTTTATGTTGTGTATAAATATTCATTGAAACTAACATAGTTTGCATATCAGGTGTCCTTTCAAAATTGTTAGAAAATATTTAAGTTTTTTCCTACGGGTGTTTTCTCTCGGAAGTATAGGGATAACCTCCCTAAAAATGAGTCAGCTGAATTTGAGTTTCCGATTGTGTACATAGCACCCTCACTCATCCTATCTCAATATTTACTACTAGCTAAAAAAGCTTCAAACTTCCAAAAAAAATCAAAATTTGAAAAATCACACCCCTGGTATCTAAGGGCTCTGTATTAGAACGGACTGAGATAAGCGGTAGAATTAAACTTAAATCTAATAATAAAAAAGCGAAATACCATTACAGGACCCATGTGAAACCTACCTTAAATAGATAATTGGTTCAGAAGTTATTGAGATGATCAGCTTTAGACAAAAAAAATCTTACTACTTTATACAAAAGAGTTGCTTTGAAAAAAAAATTCTTTGGCTATAATGAAAAAATACTATTAAATAAAATGTATAACTATATTGAATTGATTTGTGAAATTAATGTTTTCATGGTGCTTTTACAGAGCACAGGCTTTGCTCAGGGATATACAGGGATAAGACAATTGAGAAAAAAATTTTTACTCCCCCCCCCCTCCTCCCGCGAAATAAATGTTTTCCATGGTATAGCTTTACTCAGGATAACAAGGATTTAACAATTGGAGATAATTCATTCTTTTTTTCCAGTATGGCTTCAAAACCGATTATTATCCGAGGATTAGAACTTATTCACATACTGAAAAATCGTGTATTGCGTCGCTTAGGAGCCAATATTCCACGAATATTATAATAAAAATCATAAAATGAATACCAGCTTTGTTAAACAAATTTTTACTTCTAATATCCGCGGAAAGCCATCTATAAAACGATGCGAATAATAACTATTTTTAGCTGAAGGAAGAAAGATGTGAGGATCAATTGTTCTTTCCCTCCAAAGAGGGGGTAATTTTGTCTAATGTGACTGGGTATGGTGTATATAAATGTATTGTTCATTGTCTTATCCCTTAAGATCCCTGAATGGTTTGTTACACTATCTAATACAAATGTGTGGCATATAACAGACAAATTATTTACAGACTTATTTTTTTTAAGCCCATCACGTTTAGTTAGTCTTTAACTTTTTTGGTTTGAACCATACTATTTTTTTGAAACTTTGATTCATTTGAAACAGGATTCAATTTAGAATAAAGGCACAATCAATTATAAAAATCTCGAGATGATGATGATGGGATTGGAAGGTTGAAAGTCAAAAGGTAACAAAAAAACAGTAATCTTAAGGAATAAGACGATGGACGATAAATTTATGAACATCCACAATGCTAACAAGCAAAATTAACCTTCTGGTTGAAAAGTTTGGAACTTCTAGTTTGAACCAACAAATCAAGATCTAATAAAAGTACTCAAACTTGTTAAGTCAGTGATGAAAAACATTGGGAACCATTACAAGATACAGAATTCAATAAGAATTTCAAAAAGAAACTGACAAAGGAAAAAGATTAAAATAGTATAAATATTGAGAGCTCTTTAAAATACTCTATTATGTAGATATTAAGCATAACAAAGTGTGTAAAGTTAGTTTGTGATTAACTTTGATTTATGCCACCAAGGATAATCTTTATATCATGGAATTAGGTAGGTAGTGGGAGGCTGACAATTGGACAACCTTCATTTTTTTGTGTTTTTTTACAAAGAAATTTATGTAATAAAAAAGGAAGACTGAAAAAAAGACAAATTTTCATATGTAATTCCTTTTATAAAATAGCAACAATAAAGGTAAAGGGAGGCTGACAATTTGACAACCTTCAAATTTTTATTTTTCAAAAAGATACTATTATTTGTTGATTGAAAAACAAGACAAATTATTAAACGTAACTTTGATGATTAAAAGACATCAAAAATCTTTACAAGCATGGATAATCTTTATATCATGGAATCAGGTAATTAGAGGGAGGCTGCAAATATTACAACCTTCAATTTTTGTGTTTTTTGAAAAGAATTATGTTATCAAGGAGGTGGACTGAACAAAAGACAATTAATGAAGGTAATTCTTTTAATAAAATAAGAATAAAATATTTTCCAGCAAGGATAATCTTTATATCATGGAATTAGGTAGGTAGAAGGACGCTGACAATTTGACAACCTTCAAATATACATTTTTTAAATTATGAATATATAAATTGTAATAGTTGGTTGACTGAGAAAAAAGACAATTTTTGAAATATAATTATTTTGATGAAAAGACAACAAAAATCTTTGCAGGCTATTTTTATATCATGTAATTAGGTATATATAGGGGGCTGACAATTTTATAACCTTTGAAATTTTTATGTTTTAATGCTAACTTTTTGGACAGAAAAACATGTTTTTTTCTTTTTCTGTTTTTGAATGATGATAACGGACTAAATGAAAAAAAGACAAATTAGTTTCTGTGCACTCACAGCCTCTTTTTAATTTTTTACATGTTTCGACCAAAAAGAACCAATAAGAATTTTTTCAACAAATAAGGAATTTTTTTTTCATCAAATACAGAAAAAAAGAGTTGACTTATAAAGTAACAGTGCAAAATCTAATGCATTTTATTGACTCACTGTCTGCTTTAAGTTCTGACTCATTAAAAAAATTTACATGTTATCTGTTATTTTAATGTAATGGTACTACTTGTATGAAGTATGATAAATAGGATGATTTTATCTAATAATATTCCTACATAAAACACATGACATCAGTAAAACAATAACATAGTAAATTCTGAGAAATAAGTGGTATAAAACACATGATTGCAACCATAATGTGACACTTTTACTGCAATATAGGACTTTGTAAAAAATGTACACTTCATATTTTCTGTATTAAAATTGATGTAAGGAGCATTTTAGAGGTTGAGTCAAGTTGTTAGTAGCATAGCTACTTATATTTTTTAATCTCATTTATAATATCCCTTTTCTATTAGGGTTTTTACTTGTATAAATGAATTGTAAAGATATCTTATTTATTAATGAGGAGATTTAAAACTTTATTTATAAATAAATAAAAAATTTATTTTCAACTTTAAGATTCCTAAAATGTCATAAAATTTTAATTCTACAACAAAAGCCTTCTCAGGATATATTAGAAACTTCTCTGTAGAGAAGATCCATTGAGTGAAGGATGAGGAAATCTAAAGAATTTCTCTTGGAAGTGTAACCTCCCCCTTATTAAATAGTTACAAACCTTCCCTTGACCTAAGATACTTAACCCTTACAGCTCGGGCCCCAATTCCCACCTTAATAGATCGGGGGGGGGGGGGCTCCAAGAGCCCCCCCCTCTATCTCGGCTCCTGTTACAGATAAAGACGTAAAATTTTTTTCTGGTGGTTCATGTGTATTTTTAGAGAAAATTACTTTTTCTTGTCATAGCAGCCAGGCCGCTCCTTAGCCGCTTTTTAGCGGCCAGCCGCTAAATTTTAAAACAGCTGTAGAGCGGCCAATTTTGCAGCTAGGATGACCAAATTTTAGGACGAACTTTTATTTTTCATAACAAAAAAATTACTTTTTCTGATCATCGCCAAAAAACGGCAAATAACGGAAACCGCCATTTTCGGCGGTTACGGCGGTAAAACGGCGGTTGGCGGCGCCGATTAATATTTTTATCTGTTTGATGTTGCTCAAGGATTTACCAAAAAAATTTATAGGACTCTAGCTGTAATAGAAGCCACGATATTCATGATATATGTCTGTAATAAAAGCCGGACAAATATCGGTCATAAAGTCGGTCAGGGAGCGGTCAAACGGTCATAACACATTTTTTCTCAGAAGGTCATTGATATCTAAGTATTCACCAAAAAAATTGTAGGTTTCTCCTTATACACAAAAGTCATAATGTAGAAATTAAGATTTTTTTAGAATTTTTTGCTAATTTTGGTGCTACCCAACCGACTTTGGCCGGACACCACGACCGACACATACCAGATATCCTAATAAAATCAACTCTTGCCGACGTATAATTACTAAACTTAAAAAGTCATGAAGTCACAGCACTCCATCTTACCTACAAAAAAAATTAGATTGAAAAAACTAGAGGGGGGGGGCTCTAGGAGCCCCCCCCCAATCTGTAAGAGTTAAGTGTAAACTATACCCTTTTTGGTTCAGTGGTTAGCAATATCCTTTGCTACACAATTAGACACACAAAAAACATGTTTTTTTTATAAAGATAAAATGTAGGAATTGATGTAATTTCGCCAATATGAAAATTGTCAGTTGTCCCACTGCCGCGTACCAAGTTTGCATGAGATACCAACCAAAAGTTTTTTTTTGAATAATTATACAGATTATAATCAGCTTTACATCGATTTTTCAATATGGCACTGACAGATATATTGCTGTACATAAAAAAAACTTTGATATATTTGGTCACTCAGTAAAGTTAAATTTAATGGTTTGTTGGTAATTATTTAGGGGTCCACGGATTTGGATCATGTTGCATTTTTAAAAAAGGATCCATAAAATAGGAATGTTTATAAAATATTGTCATAATATATCTTTAGATATAGATGTATAAACAGACAACTACCTGGATTTCCTTTATCGTCTGCTAGCTAATTAATTTCTGCTCTTTTGTGGCGACTTAGCTGTGTCAACATTCCCGACGCTTTTGGATGGTTTTCAAAAAACTAATAGAAAGTTGGCTTAGGGTCCACGTGGTGGGGACATACAGTTTTTTTTAACCCCTTCCACCTCTAATGTTGTTAGATAATTAAAGCTATGGAATTCATAATCAAAATTTATATTTTAAGAGTCCCTTTTTCAATTCCAACATGAACAATTTCCTTGTTATCATATATGCTAATTGTATAATTGGGTTTCCTATAGCGAGGGGGAGAATCAGTATAATATATCATCCGTAATTTTAGAGTCATAAAATTAGAATTAGAGTCAAATGCTGTTATTAAACCTTTCCTTTAATTGCAATATTAAAATAAACAGATGTGATTAAAACTTTATTTATTGCAAATTTTTAAAGCTAATAAAGCTAATGCTTGAGAATAATTATTTTTTATTTAATAGTTTTTAAGTAATCATATTGTTGTTTATGATCTATGAAACAGTGTGAATTGAAATTTAATAAAAAGCAAATAATAATTTTTTAACCAATTTTTTAAAACAAAAATCAATTTTCTATGGCTTTTGTAGATTATAATAAGTGGTTCAAACATTTTGACAAGGCAGCTTAATGAACCAACCAATCAAATTCAATAAACTTCCTCAAATTTGTTAAGAAACTTTATTATAAGACTTTGGGGAATAGCGTAATAAACAGCCCAATGTCCCCTCCCTCCCTAATAAAACTCCTAATTAAAAACTTTATTTGACACAATTCTTAAACTCATACCCAATACCAATTCAGCGAAGCGTTTAACAACAAGTACAATGACTTTTAGTGTTAGCAAAGCCATTGAAAGTCATAAGATAAAAATAAAATAAAATTACCAGGCATTCGAAAGATAAAATTGTACCTAACTGTTAATATCATACAAAGTTTCAAGTCGTAGGACAATTCTAACATGTCTATAGTAACAAAAGGAGCTAGACAGACCGGCTTTAATTATGTATAAAAGCTTCGCTATTGCAAAGAGAAGGGTATTTACTAAAAATTGAAAGACACAAACTGACGTATGTGTATTGTAGAGCAGCTTTGCTACCAAAAATAAAATATAAAAAGCCAAGATCCTTTATTTTATCTGTGAATGGGTTTTAAGTTGGCATGAATTGGGTGTGAAAATAAGCACTTCCTTTCAAGGACATGGACATGTTTTCATCACAAAAAAATCTTTTTCCCATTGATTATTACTTGGATTTGCATTTTGCATATCTTTTAGTTCGCCAGTATTTCCCCTAAAATACTGTATTTGATATCTTGTGCTTCATTGGTGCTGATTGACAAAAAATATTAGTGGAAACTAGTAACCAAAATATGCATCTACATTTTATATTTATAGTAAAATCATCCTAAACGAATAACAAAGCTGCTAATCTAAAAATTTTGATTTTTATTTGGTTCTCAGTATATAACACAAATATTATTAATTAATAGAAATATTATTAATTAATTAGAAATAATTGGGGTAATACTATCTCTCAAAAAAAGTTCTTGTAATTGTTCATGCTTGTGACTAAAATTCAAATGTCATGCAATAAATGGTTGGCTGTCTGTTAGGTGTTATAATAAAAATAAAAAATATTATGCTTTGCATTTAAGAAATACAAAAAAATGGAGCAAAGATTTAATTCATCTATTATACTATCTTTGAAATGAATATAAGATTATTTATTTTTCAGAATACAATTCCTTTACAGTTTCCTCTTAGAGCTTTTAACACTTTTCATGAGAAAATGTATTAAAAACCAATTTTTCCCATTATATCCTTAATTATTTTCTTTTTCTTATATTCTTTGTAAAAATTAAAGAAAAGGGAAAGAGGGAAAATTTTTAAAGGGTAGCTTTTTTTGTAAATTATGTTTTATCTATCGGACATAGAAAGATAAATTGAATTAGGATTCGAATAAAGAAAAAATTTACTCCATTTTTCGAACATTTGTATATTGATGTGAAGAAAAATTTTTTTAAAAATGTTTATATATATGTTAAAGCCACCCTTAGCATATAACAGACAGACGGAAAAACTTACAGCTTTCTTACTAAAAAGTATACCTCTTAAAATTCACATTCTTATATGGAGTTTTTTCTATTGTAATGAGATACCTTTTCAAATTGGCCATGTCAAAATATTTTGCTCAAACTTCTCACTTTTTATATCATGTCAACTCTGTTCAAAACAAGGATGAAAACATCTATGGGAGACTAATCAGACTGTTGAACAAACGAACAGTAACACTTGTCACAAATTAATAAGCACAATATTGATTAAGAGTATATAAACAAAATTGTATATGAATTTATTGCAAAACAAACGAACATTAACACAGGATACTGTGTAAGGACATATTAACATTTTTAGGACTTGATTAAAGAGATGCTTCACCTTAAAATATTATATCATGTTGTTCTTGTTGTCGATTGAAAATCAGTTGAATAGGATTAATTTAACATAACTTTGTTGTCAATTTAAGCTTTTTAAATTAATTATTACTGCCACAAGATTCGTCATGCCAAATTTGAAATTGATAGCACAATTCTAACATGCCTGAATTAAATATAAGAGATGTCTGTTACGTACGGACGTACAGACCATAATGATAGAAAAGCTTCGCTTTAGAAAAAGTTGAATAAAACTAAAATGACACTTGATATATTATATTATTACATGGGAACATTTTAAGGAACTTGTATCATGGATCTTAAGGGATAGGACAATGAACGATTAATTGATATATATCCCAAATTATGATTAACAATATTACCCCTTCTGTAAAATTTTGGATATTTCTTTTTTATAACAGTAACCAACGAATCAATATTTTTAAAAAGTTCTCAAAGTTAATAAGTCAACATACTAGAGAATGTGTTTTATTTTAATATTTTTGGGCACCTCTTTAAATTTCAGTCCATTGTCCACTCCCTCCTCTTTCAAAGTAAAATAACTAAAATTTGAGAATTCACTTTTCTAAAAAGCATAACTCTCATACCTTTATACATATTGTCATTTAAAACTTGTAGGTTTTTATTGGTCCTATTATAAAAAGTTTAAAATCACAAAGCATTTTCGGATAATATCAAAAGCCCTTTTTTAGATTGTTAGAAGCAGAGTGAATTTACAAATAGAATGTCTGTACGTATGACCGTTTCATTTCTTCATTTAAATTGATATGAATTTTTAAAACCATAAAAAAGACTTAAGACTAATTTAGGTAAGTAAGTTAAGCTAAATTTGATTCACTGCATTTTTAGTAAAATTAATTTATCTGCAAGTCAATAACAGAGACAAGTTTTGTCTAGACGTCTTATTGAATACAAAACACATTGCAGAGGTAGTAAGTTGTCTCTAGTGTGTTTTGAAAGAATGGATCAATTAATGTACTGTACAGATTTTTATTAAAGCTTTGTAATGGTCTTAAATATTTTGGCATTGTAGTAAAGGTAAAAGTTCATTTATAGACTAACTATAAAATGGTTTTTGCTTTTTAAGCCTTAATTCCTTGGGTACTTCAAGTGAATATCGATGTGTTGGTACAATCTTTTCCACCACTAATAGTAATCAACAGATAACGTAATTGGGGGTGTACAATCTACCATTGGTTTATCCCTGTAATACGCAGGAATAAAACCTGACCCACTGGGTTTATGCCTCCTAATTATATCAATCCATGGTGAACCATTTTTCTACAGGGGTAATTTTGTTTTTCATAATTGGGGGTCTTATCCCTTAATATCCCTGTAATACGCAGGAATAAAACCTGACCCACTGGGTTTATACCTCCTAATTATATCATCCACAGTAAACCATTTTTATTCCAATAGTAAAGTCAAGTTTCCAACCAGGGATCTTAAGGGATAAGACAATGGATGATAAATTGATGTAAACACAAAAAAGTTTGGACAGTTACAGTTTGAACCAACCAATCAAAATTTAATAATAGTTCCCATAGTTATTGAGTCAACCTGAAAAAATATCATGTTTATAAAACTTTGGATACCTATGTCCCCATTCCTCCCTGAATTTCTAGGTTGTTATCTCTGGAACAAGGAGCTAGCTGCTTTTATACTCAAACTATTTGTGTTGTATCGGATATTTCATTTAAACAAATCTTTTTAATCATTAAATTTGAGAAGTTTACAATCAATTTTCAAGAAAGTGATTGCTATTAAATTGATCACCTAAGAAGTAAAAATTTGGCCAGCATGTCTTCAAAACCGATTAATATCCTCTGGATTATAACCGGTTCTCAGTCATACTGAAAATCATGTATAGCATCGAAAATTTAAATAAAAGTCATAAAATTGAGACCAGTCCAGTTGGGCCGGGTAATCGGCCCTTTCTGGCTAACAAAACTGGCTTTAATCTTGTAATTTTCCCTTTTAATCTACAGAAAACTGTCTGTAATACATAGTATTACTATTTTCATATTGAAGGCTTTTATAAAATGTTCCAAAATACTTTTGATTAAAAAGTATTCTTTACTTTGAATAGTCAAACACACACCCCCCCCCCGGCCCCCCCCCCCCATCTTTTTTTCGTAATTATTGATTAAATAAAAAGAGGAAGCAATATAATCTATCTCAATGAGTTTAAATTGGAATTGATTTGATTTTAATTACAAGCCTAGTCCAGAGGAAATAAAACTGATAATTTCATATTACCTTTCATGTGAATTTGTTCAGGGAGGTAGGGGAAATTGGACTATATAGTATAAAGGTACCCAAAGTTTTAAAAACAAATTCTCTCATTAACTGTCGAAGACATTAAGTCTTGTAACTAACAGTGTCTAACTTTATTAACCAGTATATAATAATCTACAAAAAGGGTAATTTTGATTATATAATTGTGTATGAATTAATTGTCCATTGTCTTATCCCTTGAGATCCCTGAGGTTTGATGATCAAAGATGGGTAGTTATCAAGGATATTATTACAGAGCCTAAATTTTTACATTTTGTAAACTTTTATATTGCATGCTTATTTTTTATTTGGATTGGTAGGAGGTTATTTCAGTTTTCTAATAGAAATTTTACAATGGACGATAAATTGATGTACACTAGCAATTATGATAACCCAAATAACTCCTTCTATAAATTACAATTACTGGACACTGCTTTTTATACCAACCAATTTAGAAAAAGCAAAAGTCCCCAAAGTGTTAATCAGCTAATCAGCGAATATTTCTAAAACTTTGGGCTTCAGTAAAATTTACAGTCCAATTTCAAGAGAAAAAAAAAAATTGAATAGAACATTAGATAATCATGCATGTTTATAAAAAGTTTTGATAAAAAATTTGTGCAACCATGGGAAAAAACAGGGATCTAAAAGGATAAGATAAATTGATTTACATTCTCAATGATGATTCACAAATTAGCCCCATTGTAGATAACAATTAGTGGTTGAAATATTAGGACACTTAATGAAACAAAGTCAATAAAAGTCCCGAAAGATGTTATGCCAACGAAAATAAAAAGGTTATTATAAAACTAGGACCAGTGTAATAAAAAGTCCCTCCCTCCCTGTTAAAAAAAAACAGTAAAGAACAAAGACCTTTTTACTGCTCATTCCGATAGAAAACACAGCGACTGTATACTTTTCTATTAGGAAGAAATAAAACTTTAATTAATCTCTGTAATCTATCTAGTATAACTATTCTAGATTGTACACAGGGGGGAGGGGATATTGGACTGTAAATTACACTGGTACCCAAAGTTTTTTTTGTATAGCTATGATACCCTTTAGTTTTATTGGTGGCCAAACTATATTTTTTAATCTACAGAAGAGATAATTTCATCATAATTGGCGATGTATATCAATTTCATGCCCATTGTCTTATCCCTTAAGAACCCTGATTATATAGTTACTACCTTTGTAAAAAGTTACAATGAAATAATTCTGTCTGATTATGAAAAAGAAGATGGAATAAAATGCAAGATAAAATCTTACAGAGGCTTCATCCCTGTGAGGCCTATAAATTCAATGCCCTTACCCTGTGGGAATATCCAGAAACAAATTTAACCTAATATTTACCACCAATTAAAATTTAATACATTTCCCCAAAGTTAATCAATCAAAGTAAATCTTACCTGAGCTGGATCTTTAATTCATTTTAGTGGTGAGCCAGATCGGGATGAGCAGAATTTCCGCCAATTACAGCGCGGCATTTCATAAAATGCTGTGCTCTCATTGGGACACATTACAATCTTTCCCGATTTTGTTCTCTTCCTGCATACTTTAGGTAAAGACGATCAAGCCTTTTTATTTTTGGTAGAAATTCCACCAATAAAATCTTTGTTAATAAGATTAGTAGTAAATTAGCACTGGGAGTCCAAAATTTGCATTTTTGTGTTAGTGTTAGTGTGTGTGTATGTGTATGTGTATGTGTGTGTGAGTGTGTGTAACGATAACATTTGTGTAAGTCCATCTGTAATTCTAAAATATATTTGGAAATATAACAGTGGGTAAAAGTCCACTGCTCAAAAACCTAAAATATATTTTTTTTGTTTCCTTGGCCATACAAAACATAAAAATAAAATAAAGTAATCTAAAACCATCCCGGGAACCATGTAAAGCTACTTTAAAATGGAAAACTCAAACGGTTCATTAGTTATCAAAATCCTAAGCTACAGACAATCAGATTTTTACAATTAACTAAAAATACATAAGAGAGTTTAAATACCTGTCAGTCTATTAAAGCTAGAATGACTGTTTTTATGTATTATTTTGCTTGTAGGGACTTTGGCCATTAAGTCCTTTTTAACTTTTACAAATTTTACTTAGAAATAGTATTTAACATGTTAACTTCATTACTCATTTTGACACAAAATTCAGGGAGGGAGGGGACATTGGACTGTAAATTATATTGATACCCAAAGGTTTGTATATTATTCGTTGGCTGAAAAACGTTGGGTATGTTTATTAATTTTGATTGGTTAGGTTCTAACTTTTTTAAAAGAATAATTATAATCTACATAAGGGGTAATACTGTTTATCATCATTGGGGCTGTGTGTATATCTATTTATCGTCCATTGTCTTATCCCTTAAGATCCCAGCAGAAATTTAGACAGGTTTTGACACACAATTTTAGCCATAGCTGTCAAATATTTTACGATGGTGCGAATGCAATTAGACTAAAATTGTATTTTGTAACAAAATAAACTTTACGAGGACTTTTTTAAAAACAATTTTTTTAGGTTGACAAGTTTTTATATGTTTATTCACTGTGGGATGCTCTAACCCTGCAGGCCTACCCAGTACCAACTATTGACCTAACCTAACCTGACCCAAAGTAAAAGTAAACAAACTAAAAACTACGCCTATTCTCCCTATTTTTAATTGATTGTGTAATAAGCAGGGAATTAAGGCACTAGAGGAAAACTGCCATTTCAATACACATTTTTACACATATTTTCATTTTTGCATTTGTTTAAATTTCGTTGTTTTTCGAGAAAGTTAAAATTTAACATTGATGAATTTGTGTAACTAATGTCATATGAATAAATTGGTTAGTTAACTTTGCTAGGTTTGTTGAACAAATGTTTATAATGCATTATTTTTAGTAGGGAACTAAAATTGACTTTTGGTTTATACTTTTGAGTCCAAGAAGTATCTTATTGGGACTATGTACTCGAAAGGAGAGGAAAATATACTAAATTAAACAATAATTAGGAATAAAAAGCTTCAATCGTGCTATGATAGCTGTATGAAGTTTTAGCCCCCCCCCCTCACCCCTCCCACCCCTTAAATATTTGCATAATTTTTTTGATGTTTTTTGTTGTAAATATTGTTCCTAATTTTTGGAAAAGAACACTAAAATCTGTTCAGGTTTTAGGCTATTTGAAGAAGTGAAGATTAATTATCACACCAAAGAATCAGATTTCTGTACTGAATTTTTTCTTTTTCAATGTAATATTTGATAAAGAAGTACTAGCCTGCTTGATATGTTTCTTTATAATAGAGGACCAACCATAATCAGAAGTCTTGGTTTAATTTGATATCATTTAAATCATTATATAAACAATTGCTGTTTAATACAAAAGAAATGTAAATGTGAATAAATCCAGGGATCTAAAGGGATAAGAAAATGGGAGATAAATTAATGTCATCTACAATGATGATACATAAAATTATCCCATCTTTAGATTACAATTAGTGATTGAAACGTTTAAAAACTTAACTAAATGAACCAACCATTTAAAATTCATTGTTAATCCAACAAATAAAAAAACGTTATTAAAAACTTTTAGGAGTAGTGTAATAAACAGCCAATTGTCCTCTTCCTTCCCGGAATAAACCTAAACTTCCCCCCCTCCTCACCAACTATAAACCCTAAATTATGTAAATTTAGCATGAAGGCATTTATTAAAAGCTCCACATTTGCAAATTCATTTCAGCAAACTAAATTTATTTTAATATTTAATATGCAAATAATCTAATTGTACATAATTGTATTCATTAAGAAATTATGCTGAAATATTATACATGAAAGTTTGGAGTTTGGGTAGATTCTCGTTTTTAGCAAGTTGATTATCCATAACTTTGAAAAAATTCAGATATTCATGGGAATCTTCACTAGAAAATTTTATAATTCTAACATTTATTTTCATATTGTTAAAAGGAAAGTTGCAGGTGCAAAATCAGCTGTCTATCTTAGATAACAGCCAAGAAAATCACTTTATCATTTTTTTCAGAAAATGGGAGGGGGAATAACGGTTAAAAGTGGTCCACTAATGACACAAGGAATTTGTCCATTGTTCTAAGAATAATGAAAAGCCAAATCAAATGTATATCTATATTTTATACACAAATAATCAAAGCCGTGCACTGGAAGCTTTTTTTGCCCTATAATTTCATATTCTGTGTATCATATTATTTTTAGTAGCAAAGCTACACAATTACTATGGTAGATATGTAAATAGGAAAACATAATAAAAATTTCAAACATTTATTAAATAAATAAATAACAAGACAATTAAATAAACAATGCCAATATAAGTATAATTTCAATATAAACTGTTATTTTTTCAAACTTAAAACTAAACAATTTCAAGGAAAAGATGTAAAGTACATTCTTTTGTGACATAAATTCCAATCTAAAGAATTAGATTGTTAAGAATAATATCATTCCAAAGTAATAAATCCAGGGGAGAGGTTCAATAATCCATAATCATTGTATATGTTGCCTGACCACATGAATAGAGATGGCAATTATCCTCTTGTGTGTTTCCAGATCCATGGCATAAGATTGGCCACATTAGTGTAAACACCAGGGTATCTGGCTACTCCACAACCACGGCCCCAAGATACAATTCCAACCTGTAATGGAAAATTTATATCTGTTTGTTAAAATCAATAAGTATTTTATTCCAATTACAATTTGCAATTTAGAGACATTAATCAATAATGTCTAATCTGGATAATTTATTCCAATAATTTCATCTCTTATCAACATCTTTGTGTATCAACTGATTTTTAAAACAAAATAGAGATTATGTATTTGTACCGTTCTGGTTGACTTTGTGATTCCTTTCTTTTGTGCTACAATTGAATTTTTTTGGTATTTATTTAACCATGCTAAAGTCAAATAACTGTATTATAGTATTATATGTTATATGTAAGAGAATAGAAAATAGTATACCTGTAGATTTTGTCCATTCTTCTCAAGGAACAAAGGTCCACCGCTATCACCCTAAATACAATTCGTTTTGTATACAGCATTTAATTTATAATGTTTAAAAATTCAAAGGTTTGAAGACAAATAATAAATTCACTATATTGAAACAATGATCTGTTTTAGAAATATTAATTCAGTTAATATTGCACCCTCTTTAGTCGAATTTAATTTAAGATATGCTTACCTGGCAAGCATCCTTTCCTCCCTGAGGCTGGCCAGCACAGATCATCTGCTCAGTGATTCTATCACTTCTGTAACTTCTTCTGCATTCATCTCTAACAAAATATCACAAATTTTTTTGAAATATATAAAACTATAAATCTGGTTTATAATTCTAATGTCAGAGAAACAGTTCATTACCTGGAAATAACATTGACGTCAACATATTTCATTATATCAGAAGTGGGTCCACCAGTGCTGGTTCTTCCCCAACCTAATTAAAAGTTAAGATTGAATATGGCGAAAGTTTTATGTAACTTTACCCATGAGTTGGGGACCCTGTGCCATCTTTCAATTGGGTCTTTGAATATCAGCCAATAGCAATGGAACTATTAACACAGCCAAGTCATTACAGAAAATCAAATAGCAATTTGCAAGCAGAAAAAAGGTCACTTACACATGTGCAAGGTATTTGTCTGGGTTATTCATCTATTGTATAAAGATTAGATTATTTGTTTGTACAAAATCTTTATCTATATTCATTAGTTTTCAAAACAATGTTCACCTGCTACTGTAGCTGTATCACCATCAAATGATTGACCAAAGGTAGGCAGACAAACAGGAGTAATGTTGTCAGGAGAAATATCAACTGAAATAATATGATTATTATGCATTGAACCTTTGAATATAGTTTATCTTTGAGTTTTATTATATTTTCTTGTAAGTTAAAAGAATTCACCTGGAGCATCAAGCTTGATAAGAGCAATATCATAGTCAGTTGTAGTTTCATCATACTTGATATGATACTTGATTTTATCAACTCCTCTCTCTACACTAGCTGTTTCACCAGAATCCTAAACAAATTTGCCATTATTATCCTTATAGAACAGTAACAGGAAGGCTGTCTGTTTGTTTAAAGGATCTTGACAAGCACAGAACTGATAAAGTTCTCCTTTACAGTGTAGCTCATCATTGGTCCTGGAAAGTAAATAAATATTTTAAAGTAGGGTACACCAATTACCCATATAAATAATTAAACACCTTTCAAAAAACTTTTTTTACTTTTTTTTCTTAAACTGAATCTAAACATAGGGTAGTATACTTCTCCAACCTCATACACCTCAGGTGCCTCTAGAGACCTCTAGGGGTGTAGAAGAATAAATCTATTAATAATGTGCTAAATTCTGTAAACTAATTGAGTTACCTTCAAATTATGGTCTCCAATAGAAATTTTGATCTTGAGAACATCTCTACCCCAGGTAATACAATGAGCTGCTGTGAGAACCCACTCTGGATGAATCAGAGAACCTCCACAAAAATGATAGCCCCATCTAAATATAAGTAATCAATGACTCTATCATAATACATAGTATATATCTGCTTTACATAGGTAATTATAGCATAAATAGTTGAGAGTAGGGTGAATGCCTTAGCACAAATAGACACAACTCATTACCATGCATATTTAAGACTTTCATACAACAGTTGTGCATTAAAAGGTTTATTGGCTGTGTAATCATGTACCTTATAAGAAATGTTTGGTAAAGGAATATAATAAATCAAGACCAGATTGTGTGTCACATTGCAAGAGGTTTTTAGGTTATATTTAGATACATGAATAGAAACTAAATTGTTCTTCATATTTAAATAATCTAGAGAAATAATACTTACGATAACTTCAGAGCAACCAGCCAGGGAAAGTCACCAGGATTACCATTTTGTCCTCCAACAATCCTGTCAGTGACAAGTCCACAGGAAACATGATTTCTCCAGCCAACCCTCTTGTCAGTACCCTCATCAGGCACCATCATAGGATATTGCACGTCTCTTGAGTTTGCTATATTAAAAATTTAATTCATGAGTAAAAAAATTATGATTAAATGAATTTGTAAATCTCACATTTAACATTAAGGATAAATTAGAAAATGAACTGTTACCTCCTGGTTTGTTGATAACAATTGCATCATCTTCATTAGTTCCCATAGCCATCAATTCAAGGTTCGCTCTAGTAATGTTTAAGTATGATATAAAAGTAATGGAACCTCCTCCCAATTAAAATTTCTCTTGGGTGCTCCACCGTATGACTTACTGGACTTCCTTCCTACAAGGGTGTTTCATTTTTATAAACTACAATTTCGACTTCCCACTTAACCCTCCCCACTCGTCAAGGGCCCCTAGAGGCATCCATGGGCATAGACACTAGGGTAAAAATAGCAATTCTATATATTAAAATGAAATCAAGATAAAATTAAATTAGATTACCTGCTAATTATGAATCCCTCAAATGTAGCAGGGTTACCAAACAAAGGAACTTTTGAAACACTAATTATAATAATTAAATACATTATGACCATTATGAATTAATTATGAAACAATAATTTGAAAGGTTTTGTGATTTTGTAGGTTTTACTAGAAATTATGACATTCCAATTACATTAAGGTCATTGGATATAAAACTAATGCAAATATTAATTTTTTATCAATTTCTAGTAGAAATTAAATTATCTATGTATCTGTTATTAAATATTCATGCGCCTACAGTGTGTTTTTTTTTAAGAGAACTTTTTTGAAAGCAATTTTACCCCACTTAAAGTTATCAGAATTTAATGATTAATGGCTTATTTTCTTCGTTTTTTAAGGCAATTAATAGAACAACAAAAAAATATTTCAGTTTTTATATAAAAAGTACAGTAAAATCTAAAATTCAAAACTTAGGTGTCAACATCTAAAAATGGTTTTAGCGCATTTTTCTTATGCTCAAATAATCAACCTTTTGCAAGAATGGCTGCTAAACACTTCAAAGTTGAGATATAGAGCTAAAAATGTATACAGATACTATTAGGGACATGTACTAGAACATATTAAAGTTTGAAGGTCATATCTCAACCAGGGAGGGAGTACTGGCCCCCCAAAGTTGACTACAGAAAATCCATTTTTTAAAGAAAAATGCGCTAAAACCATTTTTATATGTTGACACCTAAGTTTTGAAATTTAGATTTTACTGTACTTTTTTAAATAAAAACTGAAATATATTTTTTGTTGTTCTATTAACCCTTTACAGTCGGGCCCCTTGCCGCACCTTAATCAGTCGGGGGGGGGGGGGGGGGGGCGTTCAAAGCCCCCCCCTTATTATCTCAGTTCCTGTTAGAGCTAGAGGGCTAAATTTTTTTGTGCAAGTCCCCTGTTTGATAATGAATTTCCGACCTTTTATAAGTCTAAGTCAATTTTCGCTTCCTTCACCCTTTTATTTAACAACCTTTGTTTTTAGGTCCTTTTTTACTTAAAAATTTCAAACGGCTGTAATTTTTTTATTTTTAAAGCTAGAAGAAATTTTTTTTGCAGAAAATGTTTATTTTTGTGTAAATTTTACATTAGAAATATCAAAATATAAATTTCAGCGGCCGCAGCTGTACTTGGCAGCTGCCAGCCGCCGCAGTCGGTGGTCGGCGGGAAAACGGCGGCGGATCTTCATGAAATTTTAATACGTTATGTAGACATGTAAGAAAAGCTTAAGTTTAAAATTTGAAGTCTCTAAGTCAAAAATTGCGGCCACAGGAGCCTTTTAAAGATTTCTGGAGACCTGGAGGATCAGGACCTGCAGGATCATACCTGGAACCTGAAAGTCACTTGAACACCTGTATTTCATATAAGGATGTACTACTAGAGGATTTTTTAGTATTTTGGTATGATAAAATGCTTTGTTTTAGTCAAAAAAATATTTTTGCTCTTTACCTGGATGACCCTGCCAGGTTTGCTGGCATCCTGTGCCCGCCAGGATGGAGATATTAAAAAAATTCCAACTCTCAGTAATGTGTCATACCCATACTTAAAAAGTCAAGCAGTTTGTGCTCTTTATCTTTCACACACAGAAAATGAGATAGAAAAAACCGGAAGGGGGGGCGTTCAACGCCCCCCCCCCCCCGACCGTTAAGGGTTAATTGCTTTAAAAAACGAAGAAAATAAGCCATTAATCATTAAATTCTGATAACTATAAGTGGGGTAAAATTGGTTTCAAAAAAGTTCTCATAAAAAAAAACACACTGTATTTTTCTCTCTTATTTCCCAATTTATCTCCTTTTCTCTTTCTGTCTCCTTTTCTCTCTTTAATATTTCTGTTGGTAATTTTTGTATATATTCTGTATATCTACAACCTTTTTTGTTTTTAAATTGTTTACCTTGAAAATGGACGCATTGGTGAGCTATGATTTCTCATTGGTGGAACATTTAGAACATGGCGCATAGGATCCTCAACTCTGGGCTCATGTGGGGGATCCTTCTTGCAAGAGTTGTATTCATTTACATGATTACAGAAAAAAGATTCATGCCATGTCGATGAATTTTCTATAGATGATATAATATTGACATTATCAATTACATTTACTAGGTGTCATTTAGGTGGTTATGGTTGACACATTATCAACATAAATAGTATAGGGCCATATAACTATTGTTGATAGAATAATATCTGCACTAAATTTAGACTGGGTAATTTCAAGCTAATTCTAAAAAGCCTTATTTAAGAATATAAATCTCAGATTAAGTTTAAACCATAGAAACATTGAATATAAATTGAAATAAAAGAGTAATAAGGATTGAAACATCCATGAAAAGAGAAGCACAAAAACGTTAACGGAATAGGAAAAGATAAAAACCTAATGACTTAAAGACTTAAAAACCAAGTAAGTTATACAACAAATAGCAATCTAACTTATAAGGCAGCCGAGAAAATATTTATTTCATAGTGTCACTTACCGTCATATTGACGAACAACCAGAAAAAAATTAAGTATAGAGAAGTTTCACTACTAAAAAAATATTAACTATGATACTGAAATTGTAAATCTAAGTAATAGTTTAGAATACATTCCTGTTCTCTAGGTTCATGTGGTGGGGTTTCTTCAACTTGATTGCCATCAACCTCATCAATGACATCATTAACCAGAGGTTTGGATGCAGCTAGGCTCGCCATCAGCAGACACAATAGTATGTTTATCTTCATGATTGTAGAAATGTTCTGATTCTTTGCTAATTTCTCTGCTGCTTATAAAGGGATGAAAATCTGTTAGTTTTTGGATTATATGTTTCTATAAAACAACGTATAAAAGTTCTACATAAATAGCATATATATTGTAAAGTGTTATCTAATCTATGACTTAAATGAGTCCGTCCGTCCGACTGACTTAAACTTACTTAATTAAAATAACTTGACTATAAATTTTTTTGTAAATTGCAGGATTGTAATGGATAAGACATATATCAATAAATTGTTGTGCAACCCCAATGTTGAAAAAACAAATTATCCCTTTTTAGAATTTTTTTTTGGTTGAATAATTGAGAGACTGCTCACTGAGGGTTTTGTACTAGCTAGTCAAGATTTCAAAATCAAGAAGTCAGAATGGCTTTAAGCCACGACAAAGAGAGCCTATTTATAAAACTTTGGGTACCAGTATTTTACAACACTACAAAAAATTTTATATTGACAATATGTGCCAAAAAGTGATTTATTATTTTTAAAATAACTTTAATATTTTTGTGTGACCTTTTTATTTAGTGTTATCAAATGAACATTTCTTAAATAAAGCAAGTGGTATTGTAATTTAGATAAGATTTTTATCTTATTAATGTAACTACATTAAAGAGATGTTGTAACTTAAGTAAAGGGATAGGTAATGGGAGTCATTAGGCAGAATATCTATATATTAAAGTAAAAGAAAAGAGAGGACATGAACTATATTTAACTCTGCCAAAGGGCTTTGAAATTAGCTAATAGCATAGCCAAGTCTACAAAAGAGCAATAAGCAATTTGCTAGCAGACGAAAAGAGTTTCCAATATCAAGGATGTAGCAGTGATAAATTCATTTCTAGGGGATGGAAGAAAAATAGCCTAAAACCATATCAATGCATATATAAAGCTTCCAAATTACAAACGAATCGGGTATGTACATTCTCCAAGATATCTAGCTTCAGACAAAATAAAAACTTACTACTTTATATCATATCATATAATTAAGTTTTAAAAATTAGATAATCCCTTTTTCTCTAATATAAGGTGATATATGGATGGAAGTTAAGCTTTATTGATTTGCATAATATAATGGAATCTAACACAGAACAAAGGGATCATTAAATTGCAAAAAACATTCTCAACAATTATTAACCCATTAGTTTTAAGTAGTAATAAATAATTTCTTCATAATTATATATGTCAAAGGTACTACCTATATATATGTATACTGATACTATGATTATACTTGCGTGACTTTAATGGTAAAATGTGAGGAATGCATTGGCCGGCCTTAAAAAACAGACAAGTTTAATAAAGAGACACGTTAATGCATTTTCTTAAAGAGAGGAATCTATAAGCCATCCTCTTCAGGTTTTATTTTTAGTTTTTTGTGATGTTAGATTGAAAAAGAGAGAGAAAAAGGAAACAAGGGCTATAATCGTATTTAAGACAGCTTTCCGCGGATATTTAAATGGAAATTAAAAGATTACAAACCAGTTTAGCCTTGAGAGGCCGAAGTTACGGGTTAACAAAACTGATATTAATTTTATGATACAGAATATGATTGTTCAATATGGCTGAGAACCTGTTCTATGTAATCCAGCCGATATAAATCGGTTTTAAAGCTACACTGAAAATGAAAATCACCCAGACACACAACAAATGTTCCTATATTCCTGACAAATCTGTAATTTGTAACTAATATGTATATTGAATTAAACATATTTGAATTATTACATTAGAGTACATTATTCAAGGAAATTAAAATTAGCAAGAATATAAATCCTATTATGTATTTGTAAGATTTTTGTTTATTTTCTGTAAAGATCTCGCTAACCACTGAACTAATTAAGTTCTCAATTTTAAAGAAGTTTCAAATCGGTCCCGGATTTTTTTTTAAAAGAAGCATTTATATTTTATCTTCTAAAGAAAATAATTGGTTATGTGAAAACTAAATTTTCTCAAGCCAAAAATACATCAAAGTAATGGTTGATTTAGTTTAACCAATTGAAGGAATTGGCTTAAGAAGATTATTTTCTTAAAGCGTTATATTCAGGAAGTTGTGACTAGTATACTAAAAAATAAATATTTTGCAGACATACGGTAGTTATATTAGAGATTCTACCTATATACTTTAGACATTCATAAAGCATTTTCTGAGATCTTTATCTTCATACAAGAAACCTTACAATTTTTTCTTACCTTGACCACTAAAAAAGTTAAAGTACCCCAATGAAAATAGATGTGTAACCCAGACAACTACCTGGATCAATCGGTTGGTGACCATTTTTGTCTGCTAGCAAATAACTTTCTGCTTTTTTGTAGCTACTTGGCTGTGTTAGTATTCCAGTCGATATTGGTTGATTTTCAAAGACCCAATTAAAAGTCGGCACAGGGTCCTCGGGGTGGGGACATATAAGTATTTAGCCCCTTGCCCTCTGTTGTTTTACTTTAACAGTTCCTCATTAGTCAAAGTTAGTTAAAAGTAATAGTTAAATTAGTTGAATTTGCGCAAATTTGTTTTTTTTTCACAATAAATGTCCTAATCCTCTGCTTTGAAAACTTAAGCATATTATTTCACGCACAATTGACATATTTTTTACCATTCAAGAAAAAAGAGTAATTTTATAAGCCTTGCCATATAACTAGGGATGTGATAAAAAAAAGATATTTTTAAAGGATATAAAAAGAAATTATTTTCCACTAATGCTTTGTAATCGAACAATATCCACTTGATTAGAACAAGTTTAAATTCCTTCTGAAAAATCATGTATAGCAGGGTAATACAAACAATTTTCAACGAATATTAAAATAAAAATCATAATATTAATTAACCCTTACAGATTGGGGTGTGGGGAGGCTAAATTAAAAATTCTCTAAAAATGCACATGAACCACCAGTCTCTATCTGTAACAGGAGCCGAGATAGAGGGGGGGGGGGGCTAAATTGGCCCGAGCTGTAAGGGTTAACAAAACTGGTTTTTGTCTTATAATTCTTCATTTAATATCCACGGAAAGCTGCGATAAGTAACTATTAACTTCAATTTATGATTATGAGAGGTTTAGTGATAAAAATATGAATTACAGGGTTTTTAAGAGATAAGACAATGTACTTTAAATTTAAGTTCTCCTTCAGTAAAAATAAACAAAATTACCCCATCTCTAGAATATAAATATTGGTGGAAAAGTTTAGACATTCAAGTATATTTTTAATAGTTGTTTTAAGTTTTCCTTTACAAGCCTAAAATCTAAAATATGTAATATATACATTCATATATAATATCTGTATTTGATCTGTAGAATTTTTTTTCAGCAAGCTTTGAATGTTAACAATAGTATTTAGGGCTATTATGGGACATTTCGTGTTATAATCTTCACATATTATTGCTTGGTCATCAGTTTTTAAACATTATTTTCTTGATATGATAATATTATGTAATTTACCTTCCATAAAAATTATCGAAATGTAAAATATACTATTCCCAAATGTTCTCTCGCGGTGTCTCATTTATTGGCTTGAAATCTAACAATTTTTATAAAAAAAATGATTGGGTTGTACAAACTAGCATTGTTCTAACTTTTTACAGATATAATATTGATCTTTATATGGAGAAATTTTGTTTATCATAATTTGTGATGTACTTTAGTTTATCTTTTATTGTCTTATCCCTCATATGCCTTATTAAAATCATTAAAACTAGAGGCGCGTAGAACCACCATTGACAAGGGTCTACACCCCCCTGTTAACGCCCCCAAAACTGCCAAGGGGATTATCAAATTTTTTTGGTACACTTTTAACAACCCCCTGACAAAACCCTGTGTATGCCAATGATTTCAACCTTCCTGGGAAATAGCATAAAACAGGTCAATGGGAATTGTGATTAACTTTTTCTAATTATCTAAAATTATGTTTTTGTACATTTTAAGAATCAGTAAAAAATGTTGTCACTTTTTAAACTTAAAAATTTTAAAAACTGGCATGAGAACTTTTTTTTTGTAAATTGCTCAGAAAATATACTTTTTTTTTGCTAGAAAACACACTCATTCAATAGACTTAATAACTACCTTTATAAATAGTAATGGCTTTAAAATTGAATATATATGGTTAAATTACAAATATGAATTTTAAACGTCAATGAACTTTGTCGACGAAATAAAAAAAATCTAATATTGATTCCCATTGCAATTAGATATAATGTTACTGGTAAAGCATCTCAATAATCAAGGCTTAAAATGTATATAGGTCCTTATTCAGCATCCTGTATTTGAGTTATTTTATAATAGACTTATATACTAATCCTGAAATATTCAACAGGGGGGCGGAGAGTGGGGAGGCGAAAAATCCCAATCCTACTATCCCAACTCCAGTAGAAGTAAAAATGGTTTTTCTTTTAAGAATTCAAAGTCAGGGTTTTGCTTCCTTAACCCTTTGATTTAGCAACATTTGTTTTTGGGCCCTTTAGAAGGAAATATTCAAAATGATATTATGTTTCTGTTTTTAAAACTAAAAGTTTGTCAATGTTTGTTTGTCCGTTTCATGTTTGTTGAGCCTTGTTTTATGCATGTTGATAATGGATTATTATTACTTGGATCTTAAACCAGATTATCATGTACTCTATTAAAATGAAACATGTAACAGGCTATCATAACGATGACCCAATCCTCTCACCTCCTCTCCTACTTGATGAACCAACTGATTATTTAATGATGACCATGTTAGCAACCGGAATATGCGAAAAAATTCCCCTGTCGTAATATCCACGTATATTCTACATCCATTATGTTGATATCCTTGTTTAGAAAACGTACACACATTATCCTTTGACCAGAAGGAAGGGGACATTGAGCTTTTCTTTCACTAGTCCCCAAAGTTTTACAATAATATTTTTTCTCGTATTCATTCGAATCCGGTGGATAGGAACCGGTTCTCATCCATACGAAAAAACTATGTCTAGTATCGTATTATATCCAGCTTTCTACGAATATAAAAATGTACAATCATAAGATTAAAACCAGTTTTTTTAGCCCGTGCCTTCGGCACCTCGTGGCTAAAAAAACTTGTTTTAATCTTATAATTGTACATTCTATATCCGCGGAAAGCTGTTTATAATACGATGCGAGAAATAACTATTACAACAACTCTGTGGACTTTTTAGAATTTGATTAATTAATTCATTGAGTGTCCAAACATTTCAACTAATTTTCATCTACAGAAGGGGTAATTTTGTGTATCATCATTGGGGATGTATATTAATTTATCTCTTTAGATTCCTGACTTTTGACCCAAATACTTGGACAATAAAAGAGTTATTGTCACAAACAATCACATATAGGATACATAATTCAGGGATCTCAAGGGATAAGACAATGGACGATAAATTGATGTACATTCCCAATTAGGATAAAGAATTTTATTCTCTGTAGATTAAAATTATTGGTTTACATAATGCAAGATTCTATCAAGGTCTTAACGAATAATAGAATATGTTTATAAAACTTTGGGTACCAGTATAATTTACAGTCCAATGTCCCCTCCCTCCCTGAAGACAGAATGACAGTAACATTTTAGGTAAATACACACACAGCCACCCTTCAATAACAAAGTAATGCTTAAATTATTAACAAAAGGTTCAATTTAGTTTAACAATAGGATAAATATTATTGGGGCAGGGGGGGGGGTGGGGTTGACATCCATAAGAGATTATGCTGAAAAATATTAGAATACAGACATATATTATATTATGTAAAGTAGTAAGGTTTTGTAATTGGTAATTTTTTTGTAATTTCGGTAATTACTGAATCAATTGAGAAGTCAAGTTTTGGAATGGTTTTATACTATGTTACTTATATAATGATTTATATTTTGGAATTTTGTATATCATACATACTTTTGTTTCTTAAGAAAGTCCGTACGTCCATTTACAACATGCTGATTTTTTTGTTTTTGACAACAAATTTTGTATTTTGTAATAATGATTCCTTGAACAACAAGGTACAATATTATAACGACGCATCTCTATAATCATTACGAAGAAAGAAATTATGTTCTTTAGTTGCATCCTACATTTATTGAATTACAAATTAATGTTCTGCTTATTACGTTTTGACACTCTACAAGAGTTATTGTTTGTTAGTCCAGCCTTCTGGTTTTAGAGCTTCACTTTTATGGATGTTGTTATCCTTGTTTTATAATGCATATCCCTGTTTAAGAAAATGATTACAATGAGGGGAGGGTGTGCTTAAAGTTTTAAAGTATGCTTTAGTAGTTTACAAGTAAAGAGATATGTAGCATTTATATGTTTTTACTAAACTGCAAAAGAATAATATTATTTTTATTATGTAAAGTAATAAGGTTTTTTGTCTGAAGCTTAAGATCTCAATAACTACTGAACAAAAGTATTCTATATGTATATTAGGTAAGCTTTGTATAGGTCCTGTTTTGGTTTTATGTTATTTTATTTAAAATCAAGATTTGGCATGGTTTAAGTTAAGCTAGCCTTTTTCTGCCCCTTCGAGGGGCGTAGCCCCTGGTTTTTATAATAACAAGAAGTAGGCACTTAGGGATTTTAAGGGATAAGACGATCAACAATTTAATGATGTCATCCCAATTGATGATAAATATAAGTGTCTCCTCTTCAGATTGAAACTATTATTACAAAATTTTTTTACTAAAGAATTTAATAAGATTTAATATAAGTCACAATTCTTTAAAGTTAACGAATGAGAAAAAACGTGCTGTTCTTTGATGTATTTTAGTCGACATAATACTAGTATGTCAATAATATGTTACTCTTTGGTTTTTAAAAGAAATTTGGTAATACAATTTTGTTTAATTATGATTATAAAGTTCTGTTATTCTAAAGAAACACAAAAGGTATTCTTTAGTTTGTAAATTTGTTTGTAAGTAAATGGATTTATATTACAAAGATATTAGATGGTTCCTGCATTGTTAATTTGCTTAAAATAACATCAGGTTTTAAACCCTAATTGTACCAAAATTTTGTTATAAATGTTGGGTTTTAAGAACCGCCTATTTTGTATGGTTTTGTATTGGCAGGGGGTGTGTCATTGAGTGAGGGGGGGAGGGAGTGGGGTGTCAGTGACAGAAGTTATGTAGAAGCAAACAAATAACTTTGCAAAGGGGTAAATATTGCTTCAAAAAAGTTATTTATCTGGTAGGGAGGGGACATTAGAAAGGAAATTACTATAATTTTATAGGCAGTTTTCTCATTCTTTGGCCTGAAAACTTTGGGTACTTTTATTAAATATTGATTGGTTGGTACCAATGATTTCATCTACAGAAGGGTTGTATTTTTTGCTTATTGATAGGTGTAAATTAATTTCTCGTATTCATTTGAATCGGGTGGATAGGAACCGGTTCTCATGAATACGAAAAAACTATGTCTAGCATCGTATTATATCCAGTTTTCTACGAATATAGAAATGTACAATCATAAGATTAAAACTAGTTTTTTTAGCCGGTGCCTTCGGCACCACGGGGCTAAAAAACTAGTTTTAATCTTATAATTGTACATTCTATATCCGCGGAAAGCCGTTTATAATACGATACGAGAAATAACTATTATCGTACAATAACTTCAGTAATTATTTTTGCAATAACGATAGCAACTAGGTAACATACTATCAACAAATTTATTTAGACTTATAAATCAATATTCTGCTTATAAAGTTCTAGCACTGTACATTTGTCAATGTTCGTTTGTTTTACTGTTTAATCTGTTTATCTGAAAACGTTACAAAGTAGTTGCGCTACTTAAATTCTTGTTTTGAATAATTTAATCCTTGAAATGATTGTCATTTAATGACACCAGCCCACGTGTGGATTATTTTAACAATGGAATTTCAATCATATCAATACCTATATGCCTCTATCTATTATTCTTTTACTTGTCATGGGAAGAGATAAGTAATATTGATTCTATTTATGTTTAGTTTAAACAATAAATGTATAATCCAGACAAATACCTAGCCCAAGTGGCGGAAACCTTTTTCGTCGGCTAGCAAATTACTTTTTGTCTTCTATCCTCTTTTTAAAAATGTTTTGAAATTAAAACGGGGAACGTAAATTTTCCGTATTTTTGTTTATTACTTAAATTCTGATTTTCTAAATGAGTTTCTTGAGTTTCTATTAAAACAAAAAAAAATAATATCTCATACTTCAAATGTACATGATTTATATTCCTTAATTCGTAATTTATCTATTATAAACATTTAAAAATACATAAATTCATAGTTTGTTTCATGTTTAACAGTTAGGGAGTTGAATCCATTTTTATAGAAGCAGAAACATAATCTATGATTATGGTTTGGACCCTCTAAAACTGTAATCTACCCTTCCACTTTCCCCTCTCTTGGTGAAGATATCTTCAACGCCGATACGATTTTTGAAATGTAAGATTCCACTTTCAATAGAGGCGAAACTGAAATCATACATCCATGTTTACATATCAGCGTATTCATAAACATTGATTTCCTTATTTATATCGACATAATAGTAATGTATCATTCTACTTTCAATAGAGACAAAACTGGAATGATACATTTAAGATAACATATCATATATTTAAATCGACATAGTAGAAATGGTACATATTATATAGTTTATTTTTTTTATTTTTATTAGTTTGAAGTTTTTAAGAAAAAAAGGACCTAAAAATAAAGGTTGTTAACACTTAACAATCAGGCCCATTTCCAGACCTTAGTCGTTCAATGCCCCCCCCCCCCCCCACATATCATCTCGGCTCCTATAAGAGTTAGATGGCAAAAAAAATTGTGCATGTTCCCTGTTCAATAATAAATTTCCGACTTTAAGTGAGACAAAGTCATTTTTCGCTTACTTCACCCTTTCATTTAACAACTTTATTTTTTAAGGTTAATTAAAAGGTTAAATGGATGTAATTTCCTTATTTTTGAAGCTAGAACAATTTTTTTCAGAAAATGTTTATCTTAAAGTAAATTTTTTATTAGAAATCTCAAAATATAAATTTTCTTATTCGTTGGCTTAACAACTTTAGGAACTTTTACTGAATTTTGATTGGTTGGTTTAACCACTACTATCTATAATACAAAGTAGAACGATATCTGTCTGTCTGTCTGTCCGTCGGCGTCCATCCGTCTGTCCCTTAAGATCTTGGTAACAACTGAACCGATTGGATTCTACTCTTCAGGGTATATACCTTTTGGTCCTGTTGTGGATTTAAGCTATTTTCTTGGGGGATGGGACAATCCCAACCCCCCAAAAATGAAATTTCCCCCCCCTCAAAAAAAAAAAAATTCTGGTGTTGCCCATAAATTATGAGCGCAGTACCAGAATTTTTTTGTTTATTTTTATTTTTTTTATTTTTTTTTAAATTACCTCATCAGCCAAGCCCCTAGAGGCTAGGGGCGAAGCCGCTAGTACTTAATAACCTAACCATTTAAAATCCAATAAAAGTCCCCAAAGTTGTTAAGCCAGCTAATAAGAAAACGTTATCGTAAAACTTTGGGGACTAGCATAATAAACAGTCCATTGTCCACCTCTCTCTCTGCTAGTTCCCAAAGTTTTATAATAACGTTTTCATTTTTGTTTGCTTAACATCTTTGGGGACTTTTACTGAATTTTAATTGGTTAGTTTATTTAGTATAGTGTCGAAACGTTTCAACCACTGATGGCAAATTACAGTAGGGGTATTTTTGGGAATGTACATCCATTTATCAGCTATTGTCTTATCCCTTTAGATCCCTGGTGGCGATAAACTTGAATTAAAGTACCTAGAGGGTTTGGACCAGCTAAGAAGGTAATTTCAGTCCAATGTTCCCTATCTCCCTGGGTACAATAAAAGTTGTCTACTGGGAGGGAAAAATGGACGAAAAATTAAATAAATTCTGTCTATAATAACATGAGAAGACAGAATGAGAAGAACAGTAGCACCCTGTAATCGTTATCAGAAAGTCCTGAACGTCCATTTAAAACATTTGACGACGCTTTTTATATTAAGAGTTAAAACAATATAAATTGATAAGATACATACAAAATGTTAAAGGGAGTGTGAACGTAAAAATTTCTCATCTGATTATCAAATCTTAACATTTACTAAGCACATTTCACTACACTGATCAACCAAAAATGTCCTATTCACAAAAATATTCAGAAATAATGCCTTGATTTTATGGTATTTTGAGAGGGAAAATGGAAAAAACAGGGAAAATCTGAACGTTTTTGTTTCTTATAATGTTTGTAGGGATATTTAACTTGTCATATATGGTTGAAACAATTTACTTACTGTTAAGGATTTATTTTATGCTATAAAATTGCCAATTCGTTTTTTTTATAACGTAGTAATTAGGTAATAAAGACATATTTTAAATTCGTATTATTGACAAAAAAAAATACCTCGCTGTCTACAAAGGGTTGAATCTCATAGGTTATATAAAATAATAATATCCTTTTTTATTGTGTTGAACAATAAATAACCCACTTTGGAGAATTAGTTTACACTTTTATCAGACTGTTTATAAAGAAATATTGCGTCTTTATTATTTACAAATTTGTAATTAAAGGTGGGCGAGAGATGGGCCAGTTAAGGTTAATTGGATACTAATAAAAAACCTGTTTCTGGCTTTGTTATTGTATTTGGTTTTCAATAAAAAAATATTGCTTATTTTATCAATTTCTAAGTAACTATACATTGGATTAATGCAAGGATTATGTTAAAAGTCAGCTTAACTGTTAGGAAAAATCTAGAACTATGTGAAAAAGTTTAATTTTAGCTATAATGGGAGAAAAAAGCAATTTAATGCACATTTTATATAATACGGAAAATTTCTTCCTTTCCCCGTACCTTATAAAAATCGTCGGAAAAAGCCGTTTTTTAAGCAAACAAAAGCGCGTTTTGCTCTATCTGTAAGATATTATGAATGAGATAATGTTAAGATTTGATATTAAGATGAGAAAAATTTACGTTCACAGTCCCTTTAATGCTTTTAAGCGACGTTTTTTACAAAAAGGGTTGGTAGAATTCTGTATGTCTAAAAAAAATCACTCTTATGGTTTGCAGGTTTCTATAACTATGTCTTTTTAATATGTTCACTCTCAGCAAAATAAGGGAGGGTTTAAATTTCAGTAGTACCCGAAGTTTTATAAACATTTGTTGGATTTATAAATTTGTTTACTTTTATTTAATCTTAATTGGTTGATGAAAACTGGCATTGTCAAAACTAAACAGCCAAGATTAGTTGTTTATTGCATCTGTTTTTCCAGTTTTGTTAGTCCCGAAGAAGCGAAGGCCCAGTCTAACAAAACTGGTGTTCATATTACAACTTTTTACTTTACTATTTGTAGAAAAATGTCTATAATACAATACAATACATGGTTTCAGGTATGGATTAGACGGGTCTGATCCAGCAGATAATAATTGGTTTCGTAGCCATACTGGAAAATCATAAAAAATCATGGACAGAAGGACGGACAGGCAGAAAAGTGAATTGTAGAGTACCATCGCATTTTATTCTTTCTTACTCCAGAGAGCGAGGAGACAATTGACTTCTTATTACAATAGTACACAAAGTTTTACAATAACGTTTTCTTATTCGTTGGCTTTGATTGGTTGATTACATTGTGTTTATAAACGTTTGAACCACTAATTTTAATCTACATAAGGGGTTATTTAGTGCGTCATCATTATGGATGTGCATTAATTTATCGGCCATTATCTTATCTCTTTAGATCCCTGATATGTTTCATAATTTTATTTGTTAGCTTTGCTTAAGTGAAAGCTTTTCATTACATTAAGTTTTAAGTCTTAAGTATGTGTTATAACATATAACATAGGCCAAAGTTAAACTATATCTGAGAGTGATAGGACAATGGCAGATTGGTTATCATACCTTTTTACATAAAAATGAAATGGTTTGGCAAGGATAATTTATATTCCATTGTCCTTTACCATTATCCCAAAGTTAATTAAATCTATAAGGCCTTTGAATCTAATTTATCAAGCTATATGAAATATATTCAAATCTATTTTTACAGTTTAAAAGAATCCTGAGATAAGAATTACCTTTACATAAATTCAATCCACCTTCAATGAAAGCCAAAATAGATAGGCAAAATTTCTGGATTCTATTTTGTACTTCAGTTTGAATTTTCATTGGTTTGAAATAAATGCACATTTAAAATAATCTTTGCCTAAGAAAAGATAAATATACCATGCGTGATTTTATTTTACTTTTTGGGCTAGTTATTATTTCTGAGAGAAAAGTAAAAATAAGTATTTTTTTTGTTGATTTTTTGGTATCAGTGCATATAAAAGGAAACGGCATTAACCTCTTAGGAATTTTTTTTATCAATTTTGAAAATTTGGCCCCCCCCCCCCTCCAGACAGAGTCTGAATTCAATCTAAGGCAAAGTCTTGGTGAACTAGACTTTCCTGATGAAGGGTAATAGATATCTGAAAATAGAAATGACGCAAATAAGTACAAATGATACGCAAATTTTGATCACAATTCTCATGTTTACCTAAAAATGCAACATATAATAATAGCCATTAAAACAATTTTCAAGCACAACTTTTATCTTATTAGGATAACAATTAAATAAGAAACTGAAATCATTTTCATTGATTGCTTGTAAGTAATTTATCAAAAAATTGTATGATTTAGTATATAAGCCAAATAAGCATTTATTGTGATTGATTGCTTATAAGTAATCTATCAAAAATATGCATGATTTGGTATATAACCCAATAAGCATTTATTGTGATTGATTGCTTATAAGTAATATATAAAAAAATTACATGATTTGGTATATAAGCCAAATAAGCATTTATTGTGATTGATTGCTTGTAAGTAATTTATAATAAAAATGTATGATTTGGTATATAAGCCAAATAAGCATTTATTGTGATTGATTGCTTGTAAGTGATTTATGAAAAAATTGCATGATTTGGTACAAAAACAAATAAGCATTTATTGTAGTTAATTGCTTATAAGTAATTTATCAAAAAATAGCATGATTTGGTATTTAAGCCAAACAAGCAATAATTTTCATTAATTACTTATAAGTAATTTATCAAAAAAATTGCATGATTTGGTATATAAATCAAACAAGCATTTATTGTGATTGATTGCTTATAAGTAATCTATTAATAAATTGCATGATTTGGTATACAAGCCAAATAAGCATTTATTGTGATTAATTGCTTATAAGTAATCTATTAATAAATTGCATGATTTGGTATACAAGCCAAATAAGCATTTATTGTGATTAATTACTTATAAGTAATTTATCAAAAAATTGGATGATTTTGTATATAAGCAAAATAAGCATTTATTGTGATTGACTGCTTGTAAGTAATTTATGAAAAAATAGCATGATTTGGTATATAAGCCAAATAAGCAATCATTTTCATTGATTGCTTATAAGTAATTTATGAAAAAATAGCATGATTTGGAATATAAGCCAAATAAGCAATCATTTTCATTGATTGCTTGTAAGTAATTTATGAAAAAATAGCATGATTTGGTATATAAGCCAAATAAGCAATCATTTTCATTGATTGCTTATAAGTAATTTATGAAAAAATAGCATGATTTGGTATATAAGCCAAATAAGCAATCATTTTCATTGATTGCTTATAAGTAATTTATGAAAAAATAGCATGATTTGGTATATAAGCCAAATAAGCAATCATTTTTATTGATTGCTTGTAAGTAATCTATCAAAAAATTGCATGATTTGGTATATAAGCCAAATAAGCATTTATTGTGATTGATTGCTTATAAGTAATTTATCAAAAAATTGCATGATTTGGTATATAAGCCAAGTAAGCATTTATTGTGATTGATTGCTTGATTCTAAAATATTTCATTAATTACTTCATTAGTCAAATAAGCAAGAATTTAGATTGATTGAAGTAATTTATTAATAAATAGTATTATTTGGTATACAAGGAGGGGTATATATTCTGCACAAGATTAATTTTTTCTCCTGCTACTAATTCTCCCTCCTTCTAGTTTTTTCCACTAAGTAGGGGGGAGGGGGGGGGGAATAAAAAAATATTTAAAGAACTCTATATTTCATTAATTTTTTTCCCTCTCCCACATATTTTTTTTTTTTTCAACAAGAAGGGGAGGAAAATAGTAAACTGTTTTTAGTTAACTTTTTTCCCCCAACCACTTATTTTTTATTTTTCCCTCCCCCTTTTAGCAGAGTAGTTATGCAGAATATGCATCCCTATATATAAGCCAAACAAGCAAGAATTTTCATTGATTGCTTATAGGTAACTTATCAAAACATAGCATATTTTTGTAAATAAGACAAATAAGCAAAATTTTTCATTATTTTCTTATAAGTAATTTATGAAAAAATAGCATGATTTGGTATGTAAGAAAAATAAGCAATAATTTTCATTTATTACTTGTAAGTAATTTATGAAAAAATTGTATGATTTGGTATATAAGCCAAATAAGCATTTATTGTGATTGATTGCTTATAATTAATTTATCAAGAAATAGTATGATTTGTTATATGAGTCAAATATGCAAAAATTTATATTAAATAAAAACCTTAACATTCTTTTTCCAATTTGTGGACCAACCATGCCCATGGATCTTTGATCTGTAAATTAAATATATACCCAAGGCGGGAGTGTATATTGGACTGTATTTACACAGGTAACCAAAGTTTCTTTACCATCCTTAGCTTGGTTAGCTTAAAAACTTTGGGTATTTTCATTGTATTTTGTTGGTTTCAAACAAGTAGTGCACATTTTTCAATTAATTTAATCAATAATTTTAATCTACAACAGGGGTAATTCAATTTTCAGTATGGCTTAAAAACTGATTAATGTCTGATGGATTTGAACCGGTTCTAAGTCATACTGGAAAATCATGTAACATAATATATTCTAGACAATTTTATACAAATATCAATACCAGATTTGTAAGTCCCTAAGTGTTAACAAAACAAGAATCAATATTATAATTTTTCACTTTACTATCTCTGGAATGCTGTCTATATTATGATGCAATAACATTGGGGATGTATTTCCATTAAACATTGTAAAATTTGTGGTTTCACTCAGGATACCTTGTTGAGTACTAAAACCCTCCATCTCCCCTTAATAATAAAATGTTTTGAGAAAATAATTTATAATTTAATTATGGTAGGGGCTAGCTTATTATTTGTTTGTTTATTATTAGATGAGTAGAATAATTATTAAATGCAAAAAATTTGATGAAAAATGTTGAAAGATGTTTTGAATTGACTTACAGACTTTTTGGTAAAGATCTCAAAGTTGCTAGGTTTCTAAGTAATATCTTCTGTTAATATTACATATATAGTTAATATTCAACTGTAAAGAGTTATTAAAAAAAGTGGTGAATGCTGGGATCTTTTACAAAGTAGCCTTGGACAAAGTAGCTTCTAGGACAAAGCAGCTTGGTACAAATACTTAAAGGGCGAATATAGGTTCGATATGATATGAGCTTATATCAAAGGTGCAATTCCATAGATTATAAATAACTTAAAAATATTGACATATTCAATTGTATAAGTCTGTTTATAGCTTAAAACCCGTCAATCTCGAAGAAAATATTTTGTAATTAGTGTGGTTCCCTAAGAACTCAAACACCCTAGCATCACACAAGGCTTCGTGGCAAGGTTGAATTAAAAAGCTTTCGTTAAATGATAGTCGTAATAACGTGGAAACCAATTAATCAGGGGTAAATATACCCTCCTTCTACCTTCATAAAGTAAATTATTTAAAAGTTAAAAAAAACATAAAATAATGTAAAAAGTAAAAAAAAATTATCGATAAGATTTTCTTGGAGGAAGAATGATTTCAAATCCCTGTTTTTTGTGGCCATGTGAGTGTGTGTTGAAAATGCGTACACAAGGGTTGTTTATATCATCATGAATTAATCAAAGATATCTGTACAGAAAATAAACTTTAAGACGTATTATTTACCCTGTCAATACTCCTGACACCCTTCTACGCAAATTATTTTTATGCTTTTTAAAAAATTAAATAAACTAGTATATAATCTAAAATAATAAACATTTAAATTATCTTTTAAGGTGCGTGCCAATGTAATAGTCAATCAAACTTAAGCAAAATAGTCAAAAAAAAGTCTTGTAAAGGGCTAAAATAAACGATTTTGTCGGCAATCTCCTTTATTATATGTTCAATTGAAACAGAAAATTGCAAAATCTACTTAAGGATTTTTTTGAATTTTTAAATTTGGCATAGATATTCTAAAAGTATGTAATGGCACCTTTGATATAAGCTCATATCATATCGAACCTATATTCGCCCTTTAAAGGAACCCTGCACAAAATATACCAATTTAACTACTGAAAGACCACCATGAGTAGACCCAATACCCAAAATTTGAAGCCTCCAGCTTCAATAACAAAAAAGTTATACATCACATAGAAAGAAAATTATAAGCTTATTTTTGGCAGAAACTTAGGATGCCAGTAACTGTTATCATTTTCATAATAAAAACACCCTTCTTTATATTCAAAATCATTGAAAAAAATTCAGTTTAATTTGCATTGTACTGGTAGTACTGTAATGTAAGAATGACAGCCTTTAGGCTTTCCAGCCAATCAGAAGTCTAAGTCTTGTCTTATTTAATAATTTATTCCTTTAAGAACAAACTATACATAATTAAATCACATAGTCTTGAATTATTAATATATACAGTTTATAAAATAGCACATAAATTGTTAATAACAAGCGATATTATAATATATTGTAAAAAAATTAACTAGTTATATTTGGAGACAGTTTGAAAATCAAATACTAAAATATTTTGTGTTGTCTTTATATTTCAAAACAAAATTAATAAATTTTTCAATAAGATATGTTGATATACCACCTTTATCTAATAATTTTGAACAGAATTGAGCTAAAAGCAATGTTTGAGAAAAATAATTGTTTTCATTCCATCTTGATAGACAAGGTTCTTTACTAATTTTTAGCGCCTTGTCTTTAGCTGCTAAAATGAGCATCGAAATTTGAGCAAAATCGTCACCTTTAAAGCATTCATAATAGATGTTAAAAAGAAAGAAATTTTCTTTAAGGAAAATGAACTCAGGGCAACCTTGGAAGTAAATTTTATCTAGAAAAATTGCATGATCTGAATCATTCTTTACATAACATTTAGTACAAATATCACTATCTATTAGATTCCATTTGAATAATTTTGTACAACTTACCAGTGTGTGTATGTATTGTTCAAAAAGGAATCCTTTATAATATAAAGTTATAGGTAGATCAAGAACAAATCAGAAGTCTAAGTCCTCGCTAAGTTCCCTGAACAACCAATCACAGCTGGTCATCTGTATTACTGACATTAGTTTCATTCTTTCCTGCTATGACTTTATGAGTACAAATGCAATTTAAACTGAATTTTTAAAAGAGATTTTGACTATGAAAAGGTGTATTTTTTGTAAAAATATTATTAGTTACTGGCAGCCTAAGTTTCTGACAAAAAAAGCTTTTACTTTTGCTTTAATATTGAAATTTCCATCAAGAGCAATGCAAATCTTTTAAAATTTTCATTGTACTAAAAAATAATTTTTCTTGCAGGGTTTCTTTTAGAAAAGTAGCCTCCACTGTTAATAAAGGTCATGTCCACAGCACTTAGGAGGAATGCCTTGGCCTAAAACAGGCGCAACTCATTACCTTGTAGGTCTTCTCAGACAATCAAAGGGTTGGTTGACTGATGGGTGAATGAACACTTTACACCTAACTCATAAGTGGAGTATGTTGCAAGGTGCATGGAGAGGTTCAGAACTTAAAGCAACAACAAGTCTCCTACAGTCTTAACTCTTACTTTCCCTAGAGGCTACTTTGTCCAAGATCAGATTGCAGTCATACCAATGACAATTCTATTGTAAATTAGTTAAATAAATTAACGTCTGAAACATCCAGCATAGAAGAATTTTCGGGGTCCCTTTCGTGGCAAACCACCAAAGGGGCGTTTTGCCATATTTTCACAGTAGCTTTTATAGGTTATGTTAGGTTGTTCCCCCACAAGGTTAGGCAATTGGCCCCACAAGGAATAGAAAGAGGAGAAAAGTTGCAGTGAAAATACAACAAAATTTCACGAAAGGGAATTTTCTTCCACAATTTCTATTTAACTATTGACTGATTGAATACAAGCTTGTGATTGGATTTTTTTTATATAAAAATAAAAAAAACCAATCTGCAATTGTCCTATCCATCCAACAATAAGTTTATGTTGGCCTATATTTTATGTTACAACACATACATGGTACTTAAAACTTATGTTGTTGTTGTGTAATAAAAAGCATTCACTTAAGCAAAGATAACAAATAAAATTATGAAACTAATCAGGGATCTAAATAGATAAGACACATTCCTTAATATGACATGCTAAATTACCCCTTCTGTAGATTAAAATTAGTAGTTAAAATGTTTATACACTCAACTCAATAAACCATCAAAATTCAGAATAAAATGAACAAAACCGGAATTAATTTGGTGGTGCCTTAGGACCTCTAAAAATCTGTCCAATTTAACCCCCAAAAATTAAATCCTTAAAAAAATATTGGCAAACTTTGTGTGCTTTTTACTTCCACTTTCAAGTTTTTGTACCACCACCCAAAAACAAAAGACTATATAGTTCCACCAGCTTAAAACAGTTCTAAACCATGATAAAAATGGTTTGCAATGGCCCTTTAACCCATTAGTGACGAACAGGTTTTTAAAGCCCGGTAACAGAAAATCGTAAAAATAACCGGTTCCCAGTTTCTCAATTGCATCATTCTCAGTATGAATCCCCCCTCTACTACCCTGGTTTTCATTTCTTCCTGGAGCAGGCAGTTTTGCTTACTTCCGTTTGCCGGTATAGCTCAACAAAATTTGAAAACAAAGAAAAACAAGGTGATTTCAAAATACCCCTCCTAACTTTTTTGTTTATGAAGTAAAGTTGCTGATTTTTTTCGTGAAATCTAAAGTTTATTGGCAAGTGCATCCATTTGTGAATTTGTTTTATTCAAATTATCATTTTTTATATGATTTTTTTATCGTTTTTTTACGTTCTACATAGGCTTGCTCGACTTGGTTAAAAAAGCCCGCTAGTTTTATTACCCTGCTCGGCTCGGTTATAATCACCCGGTTTTAACTTTTCAACCATTAGATATGAAAGTTTTAAAACTCCTAGAAACGGGCTTTTTAAACGGAAAAGGGTGGCACCTATAGCCAAAACACTAAATGTGATATAAATCGTTTCATATCTTACTTGTAGCTATATAAGTTACATGAGGTTATGTAGTTTTCAATTACGGATCGTATCGAAGAATTAGCTACTCTACAACTCATTTTGGATGTTCAAAAATTACATTTTTAATTTTTTGGGCAAAAAAACTGAGTATTTAGTAAAAAACGGGTTTGAATACTGAGGGAAACCACCCAAAAACTGGTCCCTATGCCCAATGGGTATTTATAACCAAGCCGAACCGGGTTTATTTGCAACTTTCCTGTGGACGCCACTAGAGCAAAAAAAAAATTGGAATTCCGTTTTTACCATAATAAAGCTTCCCTGAAATTTTCAGCTCAATCGGTCCATAAAAGTGGCGCTTGGCACTAATGGGTTAATTAAACAATGTACTGGGTGTGTCTAAACAATGTATAAAAAAATGTTTAAATCAAAATTCATTGTCTAGCTTCCATAAATAGATAAATCAACTCAATAATCAATAAATAAGCTTGGATGCCCTTGTGATTAATTATTACTCTTCATTATACTTCACTTCAAATGATATAAGCAACATTTACTATAAATGACTGAGGATTTATTTACTCTATCCACTTTTAACTCACAAGTCAGACCAAATTGTTGTAGATTGCTGACAAGTAAGAATTTTATATTTATGTGGCTGATCAGTAATTTACCACAAAGATGACACAATAAATAACATTTTACTTTTTTTTGCCTACTTACACAGGGAGACATTACTAGGGATATTTATGAACATCAACACATAATTGAGCTCTTGTACTTGTGTGGCATGGCGCGTCTTTTGATGAAAACAAAAAAATCGTTACTTATATCTGCCACTAACGCCGTAATTGTGCGTCTTACGTAGATTCTACAGATAACAACTTTTGTAGGGCGCTTTAAGTTCTTTCAAAAAGTATTTCTAAGTCAAGTCCTTAAAATAACTCCCAAGACTACTTTTATGGGTTGAAAAGTTTCGAACCGCGTTTACGCCGTTCAAAATTGCCGCTATTGCCGTAAAGGAGCATTGTAGGCAGGTGACACAGAATTTAACTTTGGTCAGGCTTGGTCAGTTTTACAATATTGTATTTTAAGATGACGCCCGTAAAACGACTCCATCCATGAGTTTTGTTAGCACTAAAAGTGTAAATGTACATTTAGCATTCAATGCGATGGTTGCATTAGTTTGTTTGTATATGCGTGTTTGTGTGTGTGTGTATGTAGGAGTGTGTGTTACGCCACTGTGTGCGGGTCAGATCTTCAGTTTGGTTATACCTGCCTAAAGTGAAACATTGAGCGAGTGTTAAAGTTAAAAGTTATATCCTTAAAATCCTTAATTCAAAGCCTTGTATGTGAAAGCAAATTAATATTATTGATTTATTATGTTGACAATGCTGTAAACATTTTAAAATTCAAATATTAAATGAGATTGTTTGAGTTTTATTATGTTAATAATGCAATGTTGATAAAATCACACTTTAAAGAAATAAACCATAACAAACAAAGAAAAATACAAATATATTTGTTGCAAACTTCTTGTGTATATATAAGGTAGGGGTATATATAGGTCTAGTAAAATACTTTTCAGTATAGCTTTGAAACCGATTAATATCCGCTGGATTAAAAGCGGTTCTAAGTCATATTGAAAAATCATTTATCGTATCGTATTATATCCGGTTTTCTAAGCATTGTTTTAAAAAATATTTTTATTCTTACAATTGTACATTTTTAAATCCACGGAAAGCTGCTTAGCGTTTATAATACGATGCTATAAATAACTATTTCATTGTGGCTACGAATCTACTTTTTCCCTCTTGATTAATTAGGTTTTTAGTCATACAGAAAAAAATTATCCAATTATGAAATGGGACCCCTTTTGTAGATTAAAATAAGCAGTGGAAACGTTTGGATACTGCCTGTTTGTACAGATGAAATTAAATTTTGGGTACCAGTGAAATTAAATCCCTCCCAATGTTGAAAGCTTCGCTTATAAAACATTTTTCATCTAATGTAGACACACCATACCCAGGGATAATTGAAAACTAAATTACATTTATACCCAAGGAGGAAGGGTATATTGGACTATATTTTCACAGGTACCCAAAGTTTTATTACCATCCTCGCTTATATTTAGCTTAAAAACTTTGGGTACTTTTATTTAATTTTGATTGGTTGTTTCCAGACAAGTAGTGCCCAATTAATAATTTTAATCAACAACAGGGGATATTTTATTTTCAGTATGGCTTTGAAACCGATTAATATCCGCGGGATTAGAAACGGTTCAAAGCCATACTGGAAAAATGTGTAATGTAGACAATTTTATTTGAATATTAAAATGAAAAAAACCACAATAATAATGCTAAATTTGTAAGCTCAGGACTTCGGCCTCTCAGGGTTAACAAAACCGGAATTAATATTTGGATTTACTATCCGCGGAATGCAGTCTATTTGTAATTTAACGCTACACACACACACACACACACACACAAAGAAAACTCTATAATCATTACCAAAATGTCCGTATGTCCATTTTAAACATGTTGATTTTTCTACTTTTTTAACAACAAATTTTTATGTGATCTAATTAGCTGTTTGATCTGATTTTTTGTATATTGATTCCTGGGGCAACAAAGAACAATATTATAAGCAAAGCAACTCTATAATCAAGTCCTAAAAATGTAAGTATGTCCATAAACATTATCCTGTATCAAGCAGTTTTTCAAGAAAATTACTTACAATTTTGCTTCGACTCTTATACTTTTATATTCTGATTATTCAGTTTAGACACTGTACAAGTGTTGATGTCCGTTTGTCCCACCGTTTCAGTGCTTCGCTTTTATGGATGTTGTCATCCTTGTTAATTTAATATTCGTATGATATTATTGAAAACGATTTGGTTGTAAGGAAGGAAATAGGCGGAGTCAAAATATAAGGCTGGGGTTTGGTTAAAAGAAATAAAGTAAAGGAAATGGGATGGGGATAAAAACCTACTCATTTGTGTACTATTTGAATTTTAAAACATTGGAAAGAAATTATATCTAACATATTTTACATAAAATTACAAAAAAAACTTTAGCATTTAGAATACCACCTCCCTTTAAAAAAATACTTTTAAAAGCTATTAATCCATCTAAACCCAAGACTACTTTATCAAACTAACATCTTTGTACAGGCCAAATATATATTTTAAAAACAGAAGTTTTCATTCTCAATTGTCCTATACACTTTTTTGACATTTTAAACATATTTACACTCCCGCTACATATCTATTTTGAAAACAAGGATGACAACATCCATAAAAGCGAAGCACTGAAACGGTAGGACAAACGGACATTAATACTTGTATAGTGTCTAAACTGAATAATCAAAATATGAAAGTATAAGATTCGAAGCAAAATTGTAAGTAAATTTGTTGAAAAACTGCTTGATACAGGATAATGTTTATGGACATACTTACATCTTTAGGGCTTGATTATAGAGTTGCTTCGCTTAAAATATTGTTCTTTGTTGTCCCAGGAATCAATATACCAAATATCAGATCAAACGGAAAATTAGACCATATAAAAATTTGTTGTTAAAAAAGTAGAAAAATCAACATGTTTAAAATGGACGTACGGACATTTTGGTAATGATTATAGAGTTGCTACGCTTTCTAAATCGTACCTAACTACTACAGAAATCACCATGCAAAGTTTGAAATCGATAGGACAATTCTAACATGCTTAAATTAACGATTAAAAGCTAACTATCTCGGACGGACGTACGGACGGACGGACGGACGGACCGACCCTTATTATAGAAAAGCTTCGCTTTTAAAAATAGTAGAAGGGTTAGGTTTATCTTTAAATCTGTCTACTCGTATTCACAAACTTTAAGTTTGAATGTAATGAATTTAAAATAACAACCATTTAAAACAAGTAAGGTCGTCCAATGGGGGGAGGGGGTAAAGGGGTGATTACGAATTTGGGGGTGCAAAAATATTTTTCATTTTTTTACCCCCCATGTAAAATTTACCCCTACCTTGGGGGTGCTGCAGGTACTTCCAACCAGTTAGGAGGGGGTAAATACCCCCCCCCCAAACGACAAATTACCCCCCCCCCCTTAAAAATTTTCACCCCCCCAAATTAAAAAGCATAGACACCAGTGAAAACAAGTTTTGGTTTTTAACCTTAGGTTAGGGTTTGGTTTTGCTTATGACCATTTGACTTATGGATTGTTTATATTTATATTTCCACAGATAGAGACAAACATTTTAATAACTAAAATGTTAACTTTCAATGTACATTACACATTATGATCTAGTTTGTAAATCTTCGAGTCTTTGCCCAACTACACTTTATATCTAGATATTTTAAAAATGGTTCATGCTGCTGCTATGTCAGGTGCGTGACTTAAAGCTATTCTAGGCTGTCCTACTGTAAAAAGCAGTAAGGTTTTTTTTTGTCTCTGCCTTAAGATTTTAAAAGCAACCGAACCGATTGAGTTCTTTGTTATATGGAAGCTTCACATTTTATTTTTTTGAGGAGGGTTTTATGCTATTTTGTTCCCTTCCCTACCACTTTGAATTCCGAGATACCAAGCTCCCAAATGTTAAGTGCTGCCGCTAGTCAAGTAATTAATAGAGAAACAGAAATTTGTTGTTTACGTTCTTATGAAATAATTGAATTCTTACACTTTACGGCAATATTTTTTTCATTAATCTTTCCCTACTCCACTTAGATTTTTGTTATGAAAATAAACCACACTGAGATCTACGCATTTAATAAGGAATAGTTATTTATCGCATTGTATTATAGACAGCTTTCTGCGGATATTAGAATGAGAATGAGCTTTACATAATTTTCAGTTTGACTGAGAACCAGTTCTAATCCAGCGGATATTTATCGGTTTCGAAGCTATACGGGAAAATGGATTATCAATTTTTAAAAGCAAAGCTTTTCTATAATTTGGGTCCTTCCGATCGTTGGTACGTCAATATTGGTTCTTTTCGTTTAGACTTATTAGAGTTTTCCTATCGATCTAAAACTATGCACTATGACACTTTAATCAAGTCCCAAAAATATAACTATGTCCTTAAACAGTATCATGCTCATTTCAGAGCTTCGATTTTATGGTTTTTTTCTTTGATATTTATCAGGGATCTAATGGGATAAGACAATAGCCGATAAATTGATGTACATAAATTTTGATAATTATAGAGTTTTAGTTGGTTTCGAACTTGTTGTGCCCAAACTTCAATCAATTCAATTAATGATATTATTCCATATTTTATTTGTCAGCATTGTCTAATCTCTTAAGATATCTGAATTATACCTTACCACTTAATGGCAGGATTCTCCTTTGATTTTTAAGTCATCATCTAGAGTTGTTAACCGAAAAAATATAAAAAAAATAATTATGAAACTTTGGGGACTAGTGTAATAAACAGCCCAATGTCCCATCCCTCCATGAAAAAAACTCGTTTATTGGTTAGCTCAAAAACTTTGGGTACTTCTATTAAATTTTGATTGTTTGGTTTTAAAATAGGAGTTTTGACTAATAATTTATTTATTTCTTATCATTAACTGATAATTTCTCGTCCATTGCCTTATTCCTTTAGATTCCTGGTTAAAATGAAAATTTAGTTTGAAGAAAAAACAAGAAAAATACACCTATAAAAGAATTAAAAAATATAAATATTGACGCTTTCACTTGAAGTACCATTGTGAGCACTGAATTTTGGGTCCGGTTAGGTAAGATTGTATAAGGAGGCGAGGGTGTGGGGTGGGGGGGGGGGGTGTTGCCATAATTACACTGGTACCCAAAGTTTTATAACAATATAAAATAAAGGTACTAAGAAAGAGAGGTAATCAGGCTCCACCAATAAAAATATCCCGGGAGAACTCGGCAGACCTGCTATTGGGTAGAAACTTTACACATTTTGGTATGAAAGGCCTTATTTTTTTAATTTCTTCCCAATCAAAAAGTCGGCTATAAACGGTCGAATTTCTTAATTAAAACCCATAGATCAATTCGTTTCAATAGTTTTCAAATTTAGTGAGAGATTGATGCTAGTGACACTACTCCTTAATTTTTAATAGATTTTAAAAAAAATAGGGAAACAACTAAATAATAAAAAAAGTGCAATTTTAATTTTGAAATTAATTGTCACAATTCCAAGTTTTTAGAGGATTCGCTAAAGAGGTGGATGAAAGTAACCCTAATATGAGAGATTGAAAAAATATGGCATATGATACTTGATTGTTTTTTTCTTTTGTAGGTTTATATATTATATGAACTGATATAAACACTTCCTGAAAATTGAGCATTAATTATTATTTTATATGTTGACGAGATCTTAAAAGACATACCATGCTCAACCCTATTTAATTTTTTTAAATGTCTTCTTTTAATTAAAGAATCTGGTTAGCGTACACTTATTCAAATATTACAAATCAGTTCTTAATTAACAAAAATTCGATTCCTTTTTTTTAAAGATAATGTTGGAATCTAAAATAATTTTCTCATATACAGTGTAAAAAATAAATGTACAATATTATTTGTAATGGTTATAAATACTTTAATTACTAAAGAAATCTATTAAACTAGTTTTGGTTCTGAATAAACGTGCGGCGATTAAAACTTTCTTTAAAGAATAAATGATTTTTAAAACTGTTTAAGTTTCTACCTTACCTGTTTTTTTATTCTTTTTTGACAAAAAGATTTTAGCTGATTCTAATAAGGTTTCAACTGTTACAATTTCTTAATAAAGAAACCATCTAATAGTTCCTTTTTCATTATGACCAAGTTCTTTACTATACATTAGTCTTCTTCTCTCATATTTCTATTCAATATAACTACTTTTCAACAAATAATACTATTACCCTTATGTATCCTTATAAAAAAGTAACAGGATGTGTGTTTGTCTGTGTATTTGTCTGTGTGTTTGTCTCTACCGAAGGATCTCGCCAACAACTGAACCGATCGGGTTCTCCTTTACAGGGTAGCTTTTCATAGGTCCCAGGAAAGTTTATAACTATTTTGGGGGAGGGTACAACCACCCTCCCAAGAGAAATCGCCCCTAGAAAAGAATTACCTACCCCCTCCCCCCCCCCAAAAAAAAAAACTAAATTAAAAAAATAGGTTTTGGAATTAAACTCCCCCTTCCTCAAGTGCCCCCAGAGGCCTCTAGGGGGCGTAGCCGCTATCCTATTATATAAAGTAATAAGCGTTTTTTGTCTGTACCAAAGGATCTTGCTAACCGCTGAACTGATATTGTTCTCCTTTACAGTGAAGCTTCTTATAGGTCCTGGGAAGGTTTTGAACTATTTTTGGGGAGGGTGTCTTCACCCCCTCCCTCCCAAAAATATTTTTAAAAAAATTTTGAAACTGAATTTTAAATGGGATGAGATCGACGTTCCCCCTACTTCCTAAGTGCCTCTAGAGGCTTCTAGGGGCTTAGCGGCTAGTATTGTATAAAGTAATAATTTTTTTTCTTCTGAATCTTAAGTTCTAAAAAACTACTAAACCGATTGAGTTCTCTATTTCGGGTAAGCTTTACATCAGTCAACAAATGAAATAATGTATTTATAATACTTTAGGTACCAGTGTAATCAAGAGTCCAATGTCCCCTAACTCTCTGGTAAAGGCTATTACATCGTTTTTAATATAAACATGACATTACAAGATGGCCATGTAGGTCCCAAGCCCAGAGCTAACAAAATTTTAGATAAATTTGAATCTTTTATGACAAACTTGTTAAGACATTATTTTCTAATAAAGTTGACCTTTTATTTGCTTTTGACACTTTTTATTTTTAAGTTTTCAATATTTTAAAATATAACTAGTGGCTGCGCCCATAGCATCAAAGGGCTATGTATTCAAAGGTTTTGAAAAATAGGTTAAAACCATCTTGAAGTCTTGAATTAGAATAATAGCTTAAAACCATCGCGGGACCATGTTATAAGCATCTTTATAAATATGTCCTAACAATGTAAGATGTCCTGGAGCAGTATCATGCTTATTCAGTTATGCCACTCTTATACAATTGTTAATGTTCATTTCAGACCTTCGATTTTATGGATGTTGACATCCTTGTTTCTCTGATATTTATCAGGGATCTAAATGGATAAGACAATGGCCGATAAATCTAAATACATCCACATTGATGGTAAACATAATTACCCATTCTGTAGATTACAATTAGGGTTAGAAACGTTTGAACACTAAAGATAATAATGATAGATTATTGAATTTTGATTAGTTAAGTTTTCAAACTTGTTTGTAAAAAGGTAATTTTCATCAAAATATCGTCCATTGTCTTAGTCTTTAAGATTCCTAGTTAAAACGAAAATTTAGTTTAAAGTAAAAACAAGAAATATAAATCCATAACTGCAATGCTCTAAAACAAAATATTGGCGCTTTCACTCGAAGTACCTTGATGAGCACTGAAACCTTCAATTTTGGGTCAGGTTAGGATAGGTTGTATAAGGAGAAGGGGGGTGGCATTTTTCTTGAAACGTTTTTAATTTGAGGCACATCTTTGAGCAAATAAAATGAAGTTTTCAACGCATTATTCTAAAAATATTTTTACTCTTACAATTATACATTTTAAAATCCACGGAAAGCTGTTTAGTGTATATAATATGATGCTATAAATAACTATTTTAGTGTGGCTACGAATCTAAGTTTTCCTCTTGATTTGATAGGTTTTGAGTCAAAATGAAAAAAAAAATATTATATTGTAGAAAAACAGAAATTTACTTGCGCGATAACTGTTTACAATATTCACAATTACAATTATAAAACGGGACCACTTTTGTAGATTAAAATAATTGGTGTAAAAGTTTGAACACTGCCTTTTTGTAGACACACCATACCAAGGGATGTAGGGATCATTGAGCAGTAAATTACATTTTTACCCAAGGAGGGAGGGTACATTGGACTATATTTTCAAAGGTACCCAAAGTTTTATTACCATCCTCGCCTATATTTAGCATCAAAACTTTGGGTACTTTTATTTAATTTTGATTGGTTGGTTCCAGACAAGTAATGCCCAATCAATGATTTTAATCTACAATAGGGGTTATTTTATTTTCAGTATGGCTTTGAAACCTATTTATATCCGCAGGATTAGAACCGGTTCAAAGCCATACTAAACAATTTTATATGAATATTAAAATGAAAAAACATAACATCAATACCAGATTTGTAAGCCCAGGACTTCGGCTCCTCAGGGTTAACAAAACCGTAATTAATCTTTTAAATTTACTATCCGCGGAATGCTGTCTATAATACGATGCAATAAATAACTATTATCATCATTGGGGATGTATTTCAATTAAACATTCATTGTCTTATCCTAATTAAAATTGTAACTTTCACTCAGGATACCTTGTTGAGCACTAAATCCTAAAACCTTTGAAATTTAAAGGACAACTCTAACATGCCTAAATTAACGAAAAGGTATTGACAGACATACAGACGTAAACAGATGGACAGACAGACAGACGGAGAGACAGATAGACAAATGGGCAGATCGACGGAAAGACAGACAGACAAACTGACGGACAGACAGACGGACATATACTTTTAAGAATATTTTGAGTGTTAATTAAAATTATGCATTAAATTAAATTAAAATAGGCACGTCAGAATTTTTCTATCAATTTCAAAATTTGTATGGTGATTCTTGTGGTTGATAGGTAGACTTCAGAAATCGTAGGAACTCTATAATTGTTACCTGAATGTCCGTACGTTCATTCTAAACAGCTAATTTTTGTGTTATATAATTTTTTGATTGATCTGATTTTTGAAATACTGATTCCTAGGACAACAAAGTATAATTTTGTAAGCGTAGCATCTATAAAAATGTAAGTATGTCCTTAATCATTATTCTTTATCTAAGCAGTTTTTCAACAAATTTACTCAAAATTTTGTTTAATCTTTTAAACATTTATATTCTGATTATTTAGTTCTGACACTCTAAAAGTGTTAATGTTCATTTATCACACCTTTTCAGAGCTTCGCTTTTATGGAAGTTGTCATCCTTGTTTACCTATTTTGACCCCACCCTTTTAAATTTTATCAATCATTTTGTTATTTAAATTTCCTTGTTTTAAATTAGTAAATGGGTTAATGTTTGGCTTTATTTCTTAAAATGTTTTTAAGATGCATTTGTTTGAGCAAACAAGGAGGGAGGTTTGTGACATTAATAGTTTGAGTATGGGGAATGTCTTGGTTTATAACAGGTGCAACTCATTACCATGCAGTTAGGACCTCTAGACAAAATTCGTGCAATTAAAGATTTGGCTATCTATTTGGTGTTACCTTACTTAATACCCTTGGGCGATTGAGCGCGTTACATTGCAATTTAGACACAAGTAGGTTCAAGGTGGGGTTGAGAGGACTTTTACCCAAAGCGTCACCGAGCCCCTAGAGGTAATACTGGTATAAGGACAAGTATGTTCATAAGAAGAACAGCATTATTTTACTATACTGAATTTAACATGGACAAGTATAAATATAAGTAGAGCAGCAATATTATACAATAGTGATGTTTAAGTAATGTTGAAGTATATTCATAAATAGAACGGCAAAATTATATTATGCTGTCCCTAGTAATCTCTCCTCGTGGAGTAAGCATGAAAAAAAGTAGGTTGCTTACTTAATTGTGCCATTTTTGTGGTAAATTACTGATTTTAACAAGTGCATTTATATCCACAAGTTTGTCAGCAACATTATGATAATCTAAATTTAACCCTTAAAGATCAGGCCCCAATTCCCACCTTAATAGATCAGGGGGGGGGGGGGTTTCATATTGACCCCCCCCCCTCTATCTCGGCTCCTGTTACAGTTAGAGACATACAAAATTTTTTCTGGTGGTTCATGTGTATTTTTATAGAAAATTACTTTTTCTAGTCTTAGTGGTCAGTAGTAAAAGCCGGACAAAAAACGGTCATAAAGTCGGTCAGGGAGCGGTCAAACGGTCATAACACCACTTTTCTCAGAAGGTCATTGATATCTAAGTATTCACCAAAAAATTTTTAGGTTTTCCTTATACACAAAAGTCATAATGTAGAAATTAAGATTTATTCAAAATTTTTTTCTAAATTTGGTGCCACCTAACTGACTTTGACTGGACGCCACGACCGACACAGACCAGATATCCTTATAAGATCAACTCTTGCTGACGTATAATTACCAAACTTAAATAGTCATGAAGTCACAACTCTCTATCTTACCTACAAAAAAAATGACATTGAAATAACTAGAGGGGGGGGGGTCAATATGACTCCCCCACCCCAATCTGTAAGGGTTAACAAGGACATTAGTAACACAACATTATTCCTTCTAATGTTAACAAGGACAGTTATATACATATGTAAAACAACAACATTATACTATACTAATTTAAAACAAGGATAAGTATATCCATAAGTAGGGCAGCAACATTAAACTATTTAACAAAGTATCCTCATTCCTCTCCCCCTCTGTTTTTTAAAAACTTTCTGAATATAATTGGTTCTTACACAAATAATTTTTTTTTTTATTACTCCCTTATCATTTCTATGGCATTGGGGTACCCAAAAATATAGGTACTCTAAAGTTTTTCTGTGTGTGTGTTTTTGTTATGCAGCAAATGCTACAATAATATTTATAATTCAGTACCAAATTTTGCCCTGGATTGTTGGGCTTGTTTTTATAGCTTGTAAGCTCATTTATTTGATTGGATCCACCTGTAAAACTGAAAAAATTGAATTTTGGGACTTTTCTTCTAGGGGCTAGTGGAACAAAAGATCCCCCAAAACACTAAAAATGTAAGTTCTGAGCTTATTTTTAAAGATATCAATCTGATTTTTTTTAAAGAAAACTTTTTTAACATAACTTAACTAATTAAACGTTACAGATTTCATTTCGGGACTTCCTTTCTAGAGGCTAGTAGAGCAAAAGACCCCCTCTAAAACTATAAATATGAGTTCTGAGCTTATTTTTAGTAGCAAAGCTATTCTATAATTAGTAGTGAAGCTACTCTATTATTTGCAATGTCTATCTGTCTGTCCGTCCATCTGTCCATCTGTCAGAGACAGAAAGGGTGAAACATGATTTTTTCAACTCCTACAAAAGATACAGAGCTGAAATTTTTAGGGGTAATTATGGTAATAATCTTCATATTTTCATTAAGTTTCATTAAGTTTTGCCAATTGTTTGGGGTGCTAGATCGATTCTTACATTTTTAAGGACTTTCAAGCTTTTTTTTGAAAGGAATGGTAATTTCCATTTCAGGTTGTAAATCTTTTTTATTCCCAAAACTTTTAACCTTGGAACTAAAATTTGTGGGTATAAATAATCCCAATAATAGAAAAATGATTTTTAACTCTAAAAACTTAATTTTTTTATCACATTGTGTATAATAAGGGAAAAATTCCAACATTTATTTGGCCCCCTTTTCAACATATCTCTTTAGATCTCTGGTAAATTATGCTTTTGAAAATCAAAACTCATTTTGATGAAATTTTATTTTGTTGATATTTTTTATATTAATAAAGTTAGGATCATGAAAATATCATTAACCTTACAAGACTCAAAAAAATACTTTCAACTTAAAACTTATTTTAACTTTTTACTTAAAACTTATGTAAGTTACTTTTTCTTAAGTTACTTTTTCAAAATTTAGGCTCTTTCTAAAATTTTTTTCTTGTGTGGAAATGTTAAGAGATCAAGAACATATGCTACTTTTTTTGATACACTAAGTAATATGGTCTGTAAACCCTAAAAAAATACTTTTTGTGTGTCATGCTGTATTACATAGAAGCTCCACAATGATGTCTTAGTTCCTAAATGCCAAATTTCATTGGGGGTGGGGGTTATCATACCTGTACATCCCTCCCCCCTTAGACATCAGTGCACTTCATTGCTTGTTTTTATATATAATAGCTTAAAATTTTTTTTTGAATAAAAGTCTAATCCCAAATGACAAATACTATATTAGATATTTTACTATTATTTATTTATTCTAAGTGTTAATAATAATTCATGAATATTTATTGTAAATATTAAAGAAACATATGTTAGAAAGAGTAGTTTTGTGTATTTCATATCAATATTAAATATATTTTATTTTTAGTAATTTTTTCTCAGGAGTTTACTTCATTGGAGAACAGAGTTGATAAGTCAATCAAAATATCATTAGAGTACATTAGAATCACTCCAAAGACAGATTGTCTCAGTCTGTGGTTAGAGTGGTTTTGCTGGAACTTTATAACACAACTTTAAATCAGAAACAGAAGATTGATTTATGCAGAAAACTAGTGAATTTGATTTAAACATCTAATTTGTATAAATTTAAAACAAATTTTCATCAGTCATTTTTTAAACATGAAAAGAATATAAAATTGTTGAATGTATTGTAATACTGTATAATATCATGTACTTTAATATAATTTGACTTACAAAGTTTTTTTTTTACATTAATTATAGGTTCAATTTTGCCAATTTTCATCATGAAAGTAGGAAATAAATCACAAAAATGGCTTGTTTAAGTAAGCATTTTGTAGCAAAAATGGAAGATTTAAGTAAGAAATTAATCTCAAAAATGGCTTGTTTAAGTAAGAATTTTGTAACAAAAATGGAATATATAAGTGGGAGATTAATCACAAAAATGGCTTGTTTGAGTAAGAATTTTGTAGCCAAAATGGAAGATATAAATAGGAATTTAATCACAAAAATGGCTTGTTTAAGTAAGGATTTTGTAACAAAAATGGAAGATATAAGTGGGAAGTTAATCACAAAAATGGCTTATTTAAGTAAGGATTTTGCAACCAAAATGGATGATTTAAGTAAGTAATCAACCCCAAAAATGGCTTAATTAAGTAAGGATTTTGCAACAAAAATGGATGATTTAAGTAAGTAATCAACCCCAAAAATGGCTTATTTAAGTAAGGATTTTGTAGCAAAAATGGATGATTTAAGTAAGCAATCAACCCCAAAAATGGCTTATTTAAGTAAGGTTTTTGCAACAAAAATGGATGATTTAAGTAAGTAATCAACCCCAAAAATGGCTTATTTAAGTAAGGTTTTTGCAACAAAAATGGATGATTTAAGTAAGCAATCAACCCCAAAAATGACTTATTTAAGTAAGGATTTTGCAACCAAAATGGATGATTTAAGTAAGTAATCAACCCCAAAAATGGCTTATTTAAGTAAGGATTTTGTAGCAAAAATGGATGATTTAAGTAAGCAATCAACCCCAAAAATGGCTTATTTAAGTAAGGATTTTGCAACCAAAATGGATGATTTAAGTAAGTAATCAACCCCAAAAATGGCTTATTTAAGTAAGGATTTTGCAACCAATATGGATGATTTAAGTAAGCCATTTTTGGGGTTGATTGCTTACTTAAATCATCCATTTTTGCTACAAAATCCTTACTTAAATAAGCCATTTTTTGGGTTGATTACTTACTTAAATCATCCATTTTTGCTACAAAATCCTTACTTAAATAAGCCATTTTTGGGGTTGATTACTTACTTAAATCATCCATTTTGGTTGCAAAATCCTTACTTAAATAAGCCATTTTTGGGGTTGATTGCTTACTTAAATCATCCATTTTTGTTGCAAAAACCTTACTTAAATAAGCCATTTTTGGGGTTGATTACTTACCTAAATCATTCATTTTTGTTGCAAAAACCTTACTTAAATAAGCCATTTTTGGGGTTGATTACTTACTTAAATCATCCATTTTTGCTACAAAATCCTTACTTAAATAAGCCATTTTTGGGGTTTATTACTTACTTAAATCCTCCATTTTGGTTGCAAAATCCTTACTTAAATAAGTAATCAACCCCAAAAATGGCTTATTTAAGTAAGAATTTTGCAACAAAAATGGATGATTTAAGTAAGTAATCAACCCCAAAAATGGCTTACGTAAGTAAGGGTTTTGCAGCAAAAATGGAGGATTTAAGTAAGCAATCAACCCCAAAAATGGCTTGTTTAAGTAAGGATTTTGTAGCAAAAATGGAAGATATAAGTAGGACATTAATCACAAAAATTGCTTGTTTAAGTAAGGATTTTGTAGCAAAAATGGAAGATATAAGTAGGACATTAATCACAAAAATGGCTTGTTTAAGTAAGCAATCAACTACAAATATAGCCTAAATGGCTGAGAAGGGATTAAATTTTGAGGAAAAATAATCCGGATTAAAATCCTAATCTGTAAGACATTTACCTCAAAAGCGTCCGATTTTGCTGATTCTTATCAGCCACCCTTATTTTTGGGGTTTTTTAGGGGTTTATAGGGCAATAATAGTTCTTCAAGTAAGCAATTAACCTACGAAAATGGCTCGTTAGTCCGACATGTCCGATTTAAGTAAGCCACTTTTGTTGTAAAGTGCGGACTTTCCCGATGTGAGCACGTCCTACTTAAATCTGACAAAAATGCTTATATAAGCACAAAAAAAGGTAAATTGCTGAGACAGAGATTACTAGGGCAATTTATGTTTAAGAAAAGTTTGTAGCTGTAACTTTTTGGTTTTTTAACTTATTTTGATAAAATAAAAAGTGTTTGATTTCTGTTTATGTAAACTTTCAATTTGCTACTATTTTTTATAGGATTTCTTTCTGTAAGGGTGTTTTTGCAATTTACACTAATCTAAAAATGCCTTTTAGAGCAAGTGAAAAAAGTGCTTTCAGCATGAAATAAATTTCTTGGAAACATCTTTATATAAGTTTTATAAAAAGTATTGAAATTATGAGGAAAACACGTCATTTCACTTAAAAAAAATATTTTTCTTGAAAAGTTACTTTTTCCTCAGCCACTTTTTCAAAACTTTGGCTCTAAAAATCTCAGCTGTTAATTGATGTAAAAAAAATATTTTTATATCTACTTATGTGGAAATCTACAGAGAACAAGGACATATACATTTTTTGATAATTCATTGAGAAATATGGGCTGCAGATGCTTAAAAATACTTTTTCGAGGGTCATGCTGTATAAAAATGTTCTGTAAGCCACAATATTACCCGAAGTAAAAAAAGAGCTTTTGCTTCGGTCAATATGATTACAGCAACACTAAAAATTAATTTTTAAATCCCCCAAAAAAAGTTTATTGGGGACTTAATTCAAATTTGGGCTCTGCAGTCTGATTCTATAGGTGTCCTAGTATATTTTTGACCCCCTATTCAAAAATAGGTTAAAAACAGTTTAAGAAAGACTAGGGGCAGCGAACGCCCCCAAGAAGCCTCTAGGTGTTCTTAAACTGTTTTTAACCTATTTTTAAAACGTATATAAAAAATATGCTATGACACCAGTAGAATGAGACTGCAGAGCCTAAATTTGAATTAAGTCCCCAATAAACTTTTTTTGGGGGATTTAAATATTAATTTTTACTGTTGCCGTGCTCATTTTGATCCGAGCAAAAGGTCTTTTTTTTTATTTGGGTAAAATTCGTAGCTTTTAGAGTGTTTTGCTTCATAAATATTGTATTCTGGTATAAAGTAAAATTAGGCCTTATGATTTTACTATAAAAATTCACTAAAAAGTTAATTCTTTATAATATATCAACGAATTAACATTAACATGTTTGTGTTCTCTCACTTATTTTAAAAACATAAAAAATGGCTGTAAAGGGTTAAATGACAACAAATGTTTATGCAATACAACAAATTTATTTTTGTCACATATACAAATGTGTTATTAAATAAGATTATTCAAACTTATCTTTTAAAATAATTTTAAAAAGTATGTATCTTTTATGTGTACGGTTTTCATTCTTTTCATTTTATTTAAATAAAAAATATTTAACTACATTGGAAATAAGTCACTTTGTGAAAACACTCTTTTTTTGAATTGTAAAGAATTATATAAAACAAGGCTTCTTATTGGTTAGATTTCAGAATTATTTGTTTTATTGTAAATGTTAGATTTTTCAATGAAATTAATTGTTTTGGGAAAAAAAATTATTTCCAATGAACAGAGTAATGTTTTTTTATTGTATCAATATAAAGTGAATTATATAAAAATGTTCTGTAAGCCACAATATTACCCGAAGTAAAAAAAAGCTTTTGCTTCGGTCAAAATGATTACAGCAACACTAAAAATTAATTTTTAAATCCCCCCAAAAAAGTTTATTGGGGACTTAATTCAAATTTGGGCTCTGCAGTCTGATTCTATAGGTGTCCTAGTATATATTTGACCCCCCATTCAAAAATAGGTTAAAAACAGTTTAAGGTGGGAGGGGGATAAGTCAACTGCCCATCTACTTTTTAATTTGAGTTTTAATAAGAAATATTGAGAGAGAAAAAATTTGGGGGGGGAATTTTAAATTGGGAGGGTGGAGATACGCTCTCCCAAAATGGCTAAAAACCTTCCCTGTACCTAAAAAAAGCTTAATTGCAAAGGAAAATTAAACATATGTCATTAAAAAAAAAAAAATTTAAATTGGCACATTTGTATAAACACCTGTAGACTCAATAATGACGCACAAAATAGGGAAAGGAAAAAAGAGAGAGGGTAATTCAAGTTTTAAGATATCCTAAAATAGTTATGATCACCAACTTCCTTCACCACTTTCTTTTAACCTTTCCTTCCTTGCCCCGTCCAGACATACAGAGGCAAGGGTAATAGTAGGGGGGATTGAGTGTGAAGGGGAAGAAAAAGGGGAGGCGGAAAAAGTTTAAATTTTGAGTGCTGTGGCCAGAGATGTTCGTTGTCGGGTGGGTACTCAAATTTTCAAAATTTCAAAAAACTATTTTAGGTTAGGTTAGGTTATAGGCTAGGGAGCCAAGCATTGCGGCCAGAGATGTTCGTTGTTGGGGGTACTCAAATTTTCAAAATTTCAAAAAACTATTTAAGGTTAGGTTAGGTTATAGGCCAGGGAGCCAAGCGCTGCGGCAAGAGATGTTTGTTGTCGGGGGTACTCAAATTTTCAAAATGTTAAAAATTATTTTAGGTTAGGTTAGGTTAGGTTACAGGCTAGGGAGCCAAGCGCTATGGCCAGAGATGTTCATTGTCAGGGGAACTTCTCAATTTTGAAAATATTTTTATGTCCTAAATAGGACTTGATTCATACTGTTTGAAGCATGGACCGGGCTTCACGGCAAATGTGTTGGTAAACTTCTCGGCGAAAGTGTTAGTAAACTTTACAGTGTAACTGTGCTACATTAATATTTATATGTGCTATATGTGCCCTACTCTCTGCCTTTCTCATCCCTTGTCTCTGCCCTCTCACACTCCTTCCACTCTCATTGGTTGGAGTTTTATATAAATAAGCCCGTGGCTTGTGGTGCAGAACTGTGATTCTGTTCACCGGTTGCCATGCTAGACTAATGAGGCTTATGTCTCAATTTACCCTCCCTCCCACCCCTCCCTTCCTTCCTGTTCAACATAATAATATTTTGATAAAAAAATCCTAAGAGGAAATTATCAAGGAAACACCCAAATTTGCCTTTTTTCGGTATTTTCCTTGAAATATAAAGATATCTTAAAACTGATTGATTGGGCTTGTAAAGGAACCATTTGAGCATCTTTGGTCAAAAAAGGTCTGATTTGTGAGCATTTTTGACCAAGTTGTGGCAAAATAATAATGAAACATATAAAAAGGTAGCACACTTTAAATACTAAGTCATTTATAGTAAAAGTGGCTTATACAAGTTGAAATGAAGAAAAAGGAGGAGGAGTAATAATTAATCCCTTCCTTCCTGTAAGCAGTTTATGAAAAAAATGAAGATTTGACTGATATAAGCCAAATAAGCAAAGTTTTTCATTGATTACCTGTATGTAATTTATCAAAAATAGCATAATTTGTTATATAAGCCAAATAAATAATAATTTTCATTGATTGCTTATATTAAATAGTGGCTTCGCCCCTGGCCTCTATGGGCTTTGCCCTAAGAGATAATAAAAAAAAATAAAGTACTACTGGTGCTGCTCATTGTCTAATGTGTTCCCAAGAAATCATTATTTTTTTTTTGGGGGGGGGAATTTTCATTTTTGGGGGGTTGGGGGTGTCCCACCCCCCAAGAAAATAGCTTAAAACCACCACAGGACCAATAGGTATATACCCTGAAGAGTAGAATCCAATCGGTTCAGTGGTTACCTAGATCTTAAGGGACAGATGGATGGACAGATAGACATCGTTCTACTTTTATAAGTAATTTATCCAAAAAAAAGCATGATTTTGTTGATTAGCCAAATAAGCAGTAATCTTGATTGAATGCTTATACATAAGTTATCAAAAAATAGCATGATTTGGTATATAGCAAGTCAAATAAGCAATAATTTTCATTGTTTGCTTCAAAGAAGAAAAAGTATAGGATAGAATCCATGTAGAAGATTTTGCGTAGCTAGCTTGAAAAAAATTGGAACTTTTGACAGACCCAAAAGTTCATATAGCTTTTATTAAAATTGCATGATTACATACATACATTATCCAAGTTACCAGCAATAAAGAAAAATTGCTGTCCAAATTGACTTAAACCTCAGCTTTAATACTGAAAGAATTTCTGTATCTCCTAGAAATTCATGTTTATTAAAGAAAGCTTTAACTTTAAAGTTGTACCATGAAAACCTTTTGAAACAAAACTATGTTAAAATAGGGGTCTTTAACTACAAGACTTGCTTTTGCTGTGCTGTGGCAATGTTTACATGATTGAGATCTTTAGTGAATTTAGAAGAAACTATACCTACATATATTAAGATTCATATTCCCACACTGTTTTTGTTTTTAAGTGGAAAGCTTTACAGTAGTTTAATATAGAAGATATTTTTAAATAAGAAAAAGTTACTTGTATCAAAGGCAAATTAATACCCTTTAAGAAACTGTGCAAGAAATAAACTGCTTTAACTGCTGAAAGACTACCACAAGTAGACCCAATACAAAAAAATTGAAGCCTCCAGCTTTAAAAACAAAAAAGTTATAGACATTTCAAAATCATATTTTTAGTACAATGAAAATTTTGAAAGTTTTTCATTGCTAATAATAAAATTTTCATTATTAAAATATGTCGCCCAGAAAATTATAAGCTTATTTTTGGCAGAAACTTAGGATGCCAGTAACTGATAACATTTTTACAATAAAAACACCTTTCTTTATAGTCAAAATCATTAAAAAAAAATTCAGTTTAATTTGCATTGTATTGAGAGTAATGTAGCCTGAGAATGCTAGCCTTTAGGATTTCTAGCCAATCAGAAGTCTGATTCCACGCTAAGTACGCTAAACAACCAATCAAAGCTAAGCATCTGTATTACTTACATTAGTTTCATTTTTTCCTGCTATGATTTTATGCTTTTAAACGCAATTTAAACTGAATTTTTTAAAAGACATTTTGACTATAAAAGAGGGTGTTTTTATTGTAAAAATGTTATCAGTTTCTGGCAGTCTAAGTTTTTGACAAAGGTAAGCTATTAATTTTGTTTTTGCTGGAGGCTTCAAATTTTTTTATTGGGCCTACCTATGGCAGGCTTTCAGCAGTTAAAGAGAGGTATTTCTTGCAGGGCTCCTTTAATATTCCATTTATTAATGAATTTAATTCAAAAATTTTAATAGAAACAGATTAATTACAATTTTGTTACTTAGCAGTTTATTAGAAATATATAGAAAATTATAGAAATATTTATCCTACAATCAAGAATCAGATAACCTGTAGAGTCATATATTAGCACAATTGAAAAAGGATATCGATTTGGTCAAACTGGTCCTATAATCCATCAACTCAAAAGAGAAATTATAGAAGATAAACACTTTTGTTTATTTTTTGTTATTTATGAATCATTTCAGTAATACAGTAAAGGAATTTTTCAACCATATGATTTCTAAAAAGCTATCCTTGTCTTAAGAAATGCAAATTTTATCTCTTTCCTGTAAAAATTTTTACATATTTCTACCAATAACTTAGCCAGATTGTTCTTCTGCAGTTATTCTATTGGCTGATTTAGAGATGGTGTCTCTAAATTTTCTCTATTCTTATAAGTAAAGAATCCTATACCTCAATGGGTAAGATCAAAAAGAAAACAAATAAAACACAAAGACAAGTTAACCAAATTCAAGTCAGATCACAACTGCTGCATTGATTTTACATTAATAAGATTTTATTTGCGTTACAAAAGTATCTAAAAGTATACTGAGCACAATTTACAGAAGTACATCTTATCTTTCTGTATTCAAAGCAGAATTGCCTTCTATATTCGTTGAATTTGGTGTTTTCATCTCAAATCTTTGAAATTAAATATCTGCCAAGTAGGAGAAGCTAGGATTTTATTCTCAATGGATTCTAAATGTCTCTTGGTCCTATTTGAACACTGCATTGTCCATTTTGATAGTAATTTTTTTATACTTTAACCCATTAGTGCCGAGCGCCACTTTTATGGGCCGATCGAGCTGAAAATCTCAGGGAAGCTTTAAAATGGTAAAAACGGAAAACGTATTTTTTTGTTTTGCTCTAGTGGCATGCACAGGAAAGTTGCAAAAAAAACGGGTTCAGCATGGCCATAAATGCACAACGGGCATTTTGACCCGTTTTGGGCGGTTTCTCCGGGCATTAAAACCCGGTTTTGAAGTAAAAACCCAGTTTTTTTGACAAAAAAATTAAAAATGTAATTTTTGAACGCCCAAAGTGAGATGAACACTTTTTAGACCTTTGATACGATCCGTAATTGAAAACTACACAACCTCATGTAATCTATAGAGCTACAAGTAATATACAAAGCGATTTATATCCAATTAAATGTTTCAGTTATAGGTGCCGCCATTTTCGGTTAAAAAACCTGTTTCTTGAAGTTTTAAAACACACACACTACAAAAAAAGAACATATAAAAATTGGGTAATACATATCAGAAAACGAGCATAAAAATATTGGAGGACACATATAGAGATTACTAGGGTATACTGATTAGGGTGGCGCAAGAATAATAAATCATAAAAAAATATTTAATGTTTGAAAAGTTAAAACCGGGTAATAAAACCAAATTTATGGCCGTGCCGAACCGGGTCATAAAAAATAATAATTTGAATAAAACGAATTCACAAATAGATGTACTTGTCAATAAACATTAGATTTCACAAAAAAAAAATCAGCGACTTTACAATAAAAACAAAAAAGTTAGAAGGGGTATTTTGAATTCACCAAAATTTTCGTGGTTTTCAAATTTTGTTGAGCTATACCGGCAAACAGAAGTAAGCAAAACTGCCTACTCCAGGGGGAAATGAAAACTAGGGTAGTAGAGGGGGGATTCATACTGAGAATGATGCAATTTGAAGAATGGAAACCGTTTTTTTTTAACATTTTCTGGAACCGGGTGGAACCGGGTTTTAATACCTGGTTCATCACTAATGGGTTAAATGAGTAAGGCAGGATATGAACGTTTGTTGACCAATGAGTTGACCGACTTCTTGCTAACCAAGTAGAATAGTAGACAGATCTGAAATGATTAATGCAAAAAAATGTGCATTTGACTCTATCATAGGCATGTAACTACCCAACCCAGGCCCACCATTTGAACTACAAAAATAACTCACAAGGCTGTTAATGTATATTAAAGGAAAGAAAGGATTGTGTAGAAATGTTGTAAAAGTCTAGTAAAAAAGTTGATAAAAAGTTTGACAAAAAGCAAAATGGTAAAAATATAAAAAGATATGAGATTTCAAAATTAGTTAAGGAAAAAGTTTGGAAAAACTGTTTGGAGAAAAAAGCCCCCTACCCATTTAAAAACAGAGCTTCATGATGCTAGGGGCGCAACCACTATAGTCTACAATATAAGGTAGCGAAGGATTTTAATTTAAAGCAAAATATTTAGGAAAAGCAAGTTAAAATTACATGATGAGTTTCATATTTATTTATAAGTAACAGGGTGTCCACTTGTGTGGCATGAATGTGTGTGCACTGAGGTATCTTACTAACCAATAACCAAAAAAGTATAATAATATTTTTTCTAGTGGCAATTTATCATAAAAGGATTGTGAATGATACCCTCAAATCTTTGTCTCCCATCCTCCCCCTTTCTCTTATTCATTATCTACATTTGATCCATATCAAGGTTTTTTGATTTACAGTGAATTGTTGTAGAACAGTGCAATATCTATAACTCTTCTTTTTCCATTTGCATTAAGTAGGGTGAGGGGGGGCATAGACCAGTAAGGAGTTAATCCAGTAATTATTGACCTACTTTCATAAAATTACCTTTATCGCCATGTTCCTTTTGAATGACAGAAAAAAACATAGAAGCAAATTTGTTATTAAATTAATAAAAGAAAAAGTTGGACAAATTTTTTTTTTTTTTAATTTTTCAGTAGGTGTTAAAGATTGACCTACACAAAAATTGGTAAGACCTAGAACTAATCCTTAAAAACCTTTTTAACTATGAATTGTCTGTACTTTCCAAATTGGTTGAGAGCTTTAAAACAGAGTTAATATTTTTTTCAAAAATGACCAGAGTTGGTGGCGGGGCATTTTCAGGTAATTTTGAAAAAAAATTTAAATTTGATTTTTATGGTCAATTTTCAGGTTTTCCAAAATTCAATATGGGTTTTTTTAAAATTAGGCCAAAAAGTGAGTAGGACAGTGTTTTTTTTTCTGAAAAAATTTAAATTTTTTTAATGAAAATTTTTGCAAAAAAAATTATATTTCATGTCTTTAAAAAAAAAAGATTTTTGACATAAAAGGGATAGTCCAATCCTTATGAAAATTTTTGTGGATAATCCCTCTAACCTAACCGAATTAAGATTAATTATGTTTTATTGGCTGTTTTTCATTGATTTTTTTAGGTTGAAAAAAACGTTATTGGTTTGGCCCCCCATGTGGGGTATTAATCGGTAACGACTTTGAGTCCAATTATATCAAACTTCTTAGTCCTAGGATAACCTGATAGTCTTTTCCGTAAGCTTTCTAATGGTCTTGGTTTTATTAGAAAATATAAATATTTTCCCTTTTTTTTCTTCAAAAAACTGAAAAAATTACCGGTTTAGCCTGCCCTCACCCTAATGCAAAAAAATTTAGCTCTTTCATTTTGTACAAAAATAATTAAATATAAATTTTTGATTAATTGTTTATAAGAAATTAATGAAAGTTTTTGTTTATTAGGCTTATATACCAAATCATGCCATTTGTTGATAAATTACTTTCAAGAAATCAACCAAAATTTTTGCTATTATCCAAATCATGGTAATTTTACAAATAAATACTCATAATCAATCAATAAAAATTATTGCTTATTTGGCTCATATACCAAATCATGCTATATTATGATAAAATACTTATAAGTAATCAATTTGATTGATTGATTGATTAGCCATAGTTTTGTATGGTTTTGACCTGGAGTAGGCTGAGACACTTTTCCATAGAAATAGGACTATCAAGCTCCATGTTCAAGCACATTATGACTTGACTTGCTATCTCATGAGATCTACTCATTATTAACTTAACCTTGCCGAGTATGGCAGATGTCCCAAATTAAGTCACCGTAATGAATGACCCTCTCCAAAGAGGAGCTTGGGTTAAGGGTAGTACTGATTTTAAGTAAGTGACTATTGGGTATCCAAACTTACTCAATAATCCCCTTCTTACACAACCAGGGGATGATGCATGATTAATGTTGCGAATGAGAAATTAGAGCCAACATATGGATAATTGAACTTGAACTCTCACCACTGTAGCTCAGTGTGCTACCACTAAGCATGACACCCCTACTAAGTAATCAATGAAAATTATTTGACTTATATATATACAAAATCATACTTTTTTGAAGAAAAAAATTACTTATAAGCATTCAATGAAAATTATTGCTTATTTGGCTTAAATACCAAATCATGCCTTTTTATGCAGGGAGTAAGGGAGGGGACAATGGGCAATTAATTCAATTTAAGAGTTTTTGCTGAAAAGCAATGAAAACCAGATTTATCAAGAAAATTTAACCAAAATTGTAAAGGGATCATGTTAACCTAATTTAGAACAAAATTAGTTCTAAGAAAAAAATCATTTACTTGAAAATTAAATTATCAACACATCACAATGTAGTAAACATTCTGTAATTAATCACTAGAAAAATCTTGTTTAGAACTACCTCAACCCTTCTGATATATTTATAACTGACCCTAAATTCAAGCGGTTCTTAGATTATTTAATACATAAATATCACAGTAGAGTTTCTATACATGAAAAGACATTTTCTTGGGAAAAAATATTTGTTAAAACCAGCGATAAATAACAAACTTTTCTGTCTGCATATTCAAAACTAGCTCAGCTAGTTAGCGGGGCATTGATGCGCAAGTCCCCAAAATCAGTAAGAATCTGCTGTATTCGTGCACATTCCCTTTAAGCCAGTCCCCAAAGTCTGAGACTCCTTAAAAATTGAATATTCGATCCATTGTCCCCTCCCTTACTCCCTGCTTTTTATGTTAAATTTTGTATAAGCAATCGATGATAATTTTTGCTTATTTGGATTATATCAGCCAAATCTTCAATTTTCTAAGAATTTATTTACTCCATCCACTTTTAACTCACAAATCAGACCAAATTGTTCAGTAATTGATCAGTAATTTACCACAAAAATTCACAATTAAATAAGCAATTAACCTCTTAGTGCTTACTTACACGGTGAGAGATTACTAGGAAAATATTAAGATGAAATAAATTAAACAAAGAAATTACAAATATATACAATTGAATTAATTAATAAACGACTTTCTTAAAATAATTTTGAATACTCATTTGATACCCTTTTTAAAGTATTTTTTTTAAATAAACAAAATATCTTTTATATACGCTCTTTGTATGTTTTATTTATTTAGTTAAGAATATACAACAATGTTTAAATCATATATAAAATCTATGCTTTTTTTCACAATTGACATAATTTTAAAATAGTATGGTACATTTCTATTATGTCGATGTTAAAAAAGTAATGGAAGATTACAGAAACATAGATATTAAAAATGTAAACCATGATTCCAGTTTCGCCTCTATTAAAAGTGGAATCTTACATTTCAAAAATCGTATCAGTGTTGAAGATATCTTCACCAAGAGAGGCAAAAGTGGAATCTTACATTTCAAAAATCGTATCGGCGTTGAAGATATCTTCACCAAGAGAGGGGAAAGTGGAAGGGTAGATTATAGTTTTAGAGGGTCCAAACCATAATCATAGATTATGTTTCTGCTTCTATAAAAATGGATTCAACTCCCTAACTGTTTAACTCGAAATAAATTATATAAAAACAGGTTTGTTAAATTGGGTAGTGGATAGCCCCTTTAGATAAAATAACTACCGCCTCATTTCCCATTTATTTTAAAGATCACGGAAAGGGGGATTAAGATAAAGATACAGATTATTCTTTCCTGCTACTACTTTTGCGAAGAAATATTCTTACTCCCGATTTGTTGATGTGCTTTGTAACCTGATTATTTGATTTCAATGCACACACACACACTTCAATAATTCAATGTAATGACATTTATCTGGGGGTCACTCAAAGATTGCCAATTTTTGTTTTTTGGAACATGTTTAATATTTTAAATCTGTTTAATAAATGTTGATATTTTACCGACGATTTTTTCTATTTTCTGACAGCTGCTCTCTTTGCTTATAGGGGCATTGTTTTCGAAAAGAAAGAGAGTGAGAGATGTTGAATTAAAGCCTTAAACCATCCCAAGTTCGACTAATTTTTTTAAAAAATGTTTAAATCTAACCCGCGAAGCCTACATAACAATGAGTAAGTAATCAGTTTAGTGGTTCATACCGAACAAAAAAGTTCTTTAAGTAGTTGCCTTGCCATTGTGGCGCTACTTGAGTGTTCTTATTTGACCATATTCTTATATTTTTAAGCACTACACTGTTACAAATGAAGCATTTATGAAAGTGTGGATTCCTACAGGGAGGCAATTGGAACATTGGACTTTAAATTATACTGGTACCCAAAGTTTTATAACACATGTCCCTTAAACTAGCAGTGTTTAAACTTTTCAACCAACAATTTAATCTACAATGGGTGCAACTTTTCTGTCATTATAGGGATGTATATTAATTTATCATCAATCGTCTTATCCCTTTAGGTCCCTGGTATTCTTAACAATGGGTAAGAATTACATATTTTAATAAATAACAATTATACAATGAATATGTTTTCAAGTTATTGGTAGTAAACATATGAATAAAGAATTTGGGGTTAGGTAATCATTTGGAAAGAGTTAGGTAAATGGGGTAAAGTCAGAGATCTAAAGGGATAAGACAATGGTCGATAAATTGATGTACATCCAATCAATTTTGAAAAAAGACCTCAAAGTTATTATGCAAACGAATAAGAAAACGTTATTATAAAACTTTGGTTATGGAATAAATAGAATCATACTAAAAAAAGGGTATAAAAATGTGCTTAAATGTTAATCCACTATTTCATCTATATCATGTTTGTCAATTTTTTCGACCACAAATGGACAAAAATATTTTAAGAAGAATATTTACAACTCAGAATTGGTCAAGTAATAGTTAGGCATGTTTTAAAAGCCAGCCAAAGGTTTTAAAAAGCAGGAAAGGGGTTCATTTGATCCAATCGCAAAAATATTTTCTCTGTTTGTTAGAAGATTTCTCTAAAATTTAAATAATTTACAAAACGTTTAAATTCAATTTCATAAAATTATAATTTCTATCTATAGAATATATATTTTAATTATGGGGGAAGCTAATCCTTATATAAAAAAACAAAATGCACAAAACAAGTGTGTCTTACATACAATAATAATAAGCAGCTTTTAATTGTAAAATATTATATCCCTTTATAATAATAGATAAAATCTAATATTCTAAAAGGATCAGCTGAAATAAATTTCCTATTCGAGCCCTAGTTTCCTAAAGTGTACAGCAGATAACCCAATTATTGCAGACCCTATTTTCAGCGACTCCGGTCAAATGGAAAAGCGATTTAATGTATAAACGATTTATGCATTATACATTCAAAAATTTTAATTTTTCAAATTTTGATTTTTTAAAAAGTTTGAAGCTTTTTTAGCTAGTAGCAAATATTGAGATAGGACGCGGAAGCTACGCACACTTTCGGAAACTAAATTCAGTTCATCTCTAAAAGGTATGGGAGTGTTCGTTTAAAATAACAATAATATATATTAGCGCCACTATTTTGTAATAAGTTAATACGAGTTAGATTTGGCCATATCTTCCTTGCTTAGTGGTAGATTTAAAAAAATTTTGTCTGGAAGTCCTAACAGTGCGTTATCCCTGGTTTATATTAGCTAAAAAATTCCTGTATGCTATTTTAGTTACAAGAAATAATTTTCAGACAACGTATATAATGGAGGAAGTTAAATTGATATACATCCATAATAATGATAATCAAAACTAATCCTTCTGTAGATTCAATTATTGGTTAAAAACTTTTGGACAACCTTCCAGGATCTAATTAAATTACCCAAAGTCAACCAACCAATGAGAGAATGTGGGTACATAGTAGCTTCATTTACAGTCCAAAGTACAATTTCTCTCTATTATTTTTTTGTATTTGTTGATGATTTCTCTTCGAATGGTGGTGATATCTTCCCCAAAATCAGTTATAAACTTTGCCAGAACTATGATAAGCTAGATTGTAAAGAAGAACCTTATCAGAAAAGCGGTTTGCAAGATCCTTTAGTACAGACATACAGACAAAGATTCTTTTACTTTATCATAATGATACCATTTTTCGGGTGTAGTCCCTTTCGTGACAACTCACCTTAAGGGGCGATTCTTCATATTTTTTCACAGGAGCTTTTCTTCTATTTCTAGCCCCTGTGGGTGCTCTAACCCTGCAGGGCCGATTGCCTAACCCTGTGGGGCAATCACCTAACCCAATATAACCTAACCTAACTTAAAATAACCTATAAAAAGCCATTTTAAAAATACAACGAATCGCGCCTTAAATGGCGTTGCCACGAAAGGGACTATTCCCCATTTTCTGATGGAATGTATGCCTATCCTCTCTGATTATAATGCTATAATAATGTATTATTAGGGTAATAAAGTTTTATTATAACATTTTTACACTTCTTAGCATATGGATCTTGCAATATTGGCAGGATCTAGCACCTGGGTTAAAATCTAACTTCATACAATCTCAAAAGCGAAGTTTCTCCATAGTTAAGGTAAATTTTTAGATATTTAAATTTACTAAATTTACTCTTTTTTTCAAATCAAATCAAAATCAAAATCATTTATTAACCATAAGATCATACAACTATCCCCGATCTTTGGACACTCCGCCAATCGAGTTACTAGACAGTTTTATTTTACAATAATATTAACAGTTTAATTATGTTGATGGTTGAATTTATTTCCATCATAATTCATTGTACTAATTCGAATAAAATCATTTTAATAATACAAATACGATTTAATTGTGGCAGGTGTCCTGCGCGTATGGCCAGGTACAGGCGTAGCCCTTTAGGCTGGAGCATGTCCTCGATGTTGGCGGACATTATTGCTGGCCGACCATACGCCAATGACTTTGACTATTCTCTGTTATACTATAGTCAAAAAAACAATTTATTATCTTGAATCCCGGCCCTTGGCTATACCCCTAGCTTTCCCATTGACCTCCTCCCTTCCGGATTCTCGTACCACCTGTGGATGTTGTTGTGCGCAATCTAAATAATATAGTTAATACTCTTGTAAACTACGAATAGTTTACTTTATGTTATCAGAATAGATTTGACTAAGGATGAATGAATAGTAACAACTGATAAACTTGGTTTAGTACTGCTTAATATGAATTATTTAATTACAACTATCTTAAGACTTTCTTAAGTTTGAATTTATTCGAAAAGAAATTTAATAATTACTACTATGAAATGAAATTACTACTATGAAATGAAATAATTAAGACGTAATTAGTGATGAGAACTAAAGATTTCAGTTATGTAATAAATAGTTAAGATTCTTAATAGTTAAGATTTTTAATCGCCGAAATCAACTCCTCGATAAATCTCTGATTCTCGAGGAGTCCCATCCTCGATTAATTTTCTTAACCAAACATCCTTGCTTCCAAGACCTAAAATCTTATTTATGTAATAAATAGTTAAGATTCTTAGTAGTTAAGATTTTTAATTGCCGGAATCAACTCCTCGATAATTCTCTGATTCTCGAGGAATCCCATCCTCAATTAATTTTCTTAACCAAACATCCCTGCTTCCGAAACCTAATATCTTAGTTAATTTATAATTTCAGTTATGTAATAAATATTTAAGATTCATAGTAGTTAAGATTCTTAATCGCCGGAATCAACTCCTCAATAAATCTCTGATTCTTGAGGAGTTCTATCCGTGATTAATTTTCTTAACTAAACATCCCTGCTTTCGGAGCTTGATATCTTAATTAAGTTCTGGTTAAGTTATTATTAACAACTTACCTAACCATAGTAGTTTTAATTAAGATTCTTAATCGCTAGAAAATCGCTAGAAACTTGGTTAAGTTATTGTTCGGAATGAACCTCTAAAGAATCCCTGATTCTCGAGGAGCTCCTCTCGCACTTACTTACATAACCATAGTAGTTAAGAATACTTACCTAATCATAATAGTTAGACTTTTCGAACTTATGCATTAATTCCTGGTTAAGTTATTGTTCGAGATGATCTTCTAAAGAATCCCTGATTCTCGAGGAGCTCCTCCCGCACTAATTTGCTTAACCATACTCTTTTAATTTTAAAATATATATTTCTTAAGCTAGATACTATAATTAAGATGTTCTTAATTCCTCGCAATCTTAATAGATGTCCCGTTTCCGGAAAAGTCATTCTTCTAGGTACTTTTCTTGTTTATTAAGTATAAATATACTTAATTTTATGGTTTTTTATAAGAGTGAATTTTCGTTTACGCTTCTCCCAAAGATTACAAGGTTATTAATCACATCTATATACATGTATCCAGGTGTATCTCCAGGTTTCTGTCCTGTACCGATCTGGAGGACCCGTACCGGTCAAATAACCTTCCAACATCCTACAAGAAAATAATAATTAAAATAATAATAATTAAAAAATGATTAAGATTAAGGTATATTATTCCTTTTAAGATATTTTATTTAATTGATATGCAAAGACTTTTTTCTTAAATTGCTTAAAATCACGTATATTCTTAATTTCATTTGGCAGTGAATTGAAAACTAGAGGAAATTGAATAAGTGGGGATTTGAATAAAAATGCTCTCGTTGCTGTATCTACATTAAAATCTGTACGTGCCCTCGTATTGTAGTTATGTACTTGATGCCTAAAGGTCCATTGACCTTCAAAAATTTCGGGCTGTGATCCATGCAAATATTTATGCATAAAAAGCATGATATTATAATCTCTCAATTCAGCATATGGCAAAATACCTAGTTGCTTAAAAAGCACCACCGATGGTGCTGTTGCTGATACATTACAAATAATTCGCACACATTTTTTTTGCATTTTTTTAATCATGGTTGCCATAGCTTCTGTAATCCCCGTAAATAATATTATTGAAAAATCCAAAAGACTGTGACAGTACGCGAAATACAACAATTTAAGATGTCTCTTATCCAATAAATGTCTCATAACTCTCAAGGAATAAATAGCCTTTTGTAACTTTTTTTGTAGTTCACCAAAGTGATATTTAAAAGAAACCCTATCATCTATTAACACGCCCAGATGGCGTGCCCACTTTTCTCTACCGTAATCTCCATTAAAATCAATTGGATCCACTTTAACTATTTTGTCCTGATTAGTTTCTCCATAGTTATTTCCGTCTATGAAGACTGGAAACTGCTGTAAGAGTTCCATATCATTCTCATTAATATTTTGTCTGGATGACTTAACCCATTAGTGCCGAGCGCCACTTTTATGGACCGATCGAGCTGAAAATCTCAGGGAAGCTTTATAATGGTAAAAACGGAATTCCAATTTTTTTGTTTTGCTCTAGTGGCGTGCACAGGAAAGTTGCAATAAAACCCGGTTCGGCGCGAGTAAAAAAACCTTGCGGCATTAATAACCGTTTTTGGCGTTTTTTGGTGCTTTCCCCCGGCATTAAAGCCCGTTTGCGACCTAAATACCCGGTTATTTGGCCCAAAAAATTAAAAATGTAATTTTTGAACGCCCAAAGTGAGATGAACACTTTTTAAAACTACGATACGATCCGTAATAGAAAACTACATAACCTCATGTAATTGATAGAGCTACAACTAACATACAAAACAATTTATATCACATTTAGGATTTTGGCTATAGGTACCACCCCTTTTTGGTTAATAAACCCGGTTTTTGTTGTTGTTGTAAAAAAGATCTATTAGTAAAACCAGGTAATGAAAATTTCAGACTTTCCCCCCATATGCCGAGCCGGGTCTATATAGAACGTAAAAAAACGATTAAAAAATCATATAAAAAATAATAATTTGAATAAAACGAATTCACAAATGAATGTAAATGCCAAAAAACTTTAAATTTCACGAAAAAAATCACTAACTTTACTTCATAAACAAAAAAGTTAGGAGGGGTATTTTAAAATCACCTTGTTTTTCTTGGTTTTCAAATTTTGTTGAGCTATACCGGCAAACGGAAGTAAGCAAATCTGCCTGCTCCAGGGGGAAATGAAAACCAGGGTAGTAGAGGGGGGATTCATACTGAGAATGATGCAATCCTAAAACTGAGAACCGGTTTTTTTCAGCATTTTCTGGAACCGGGCGTTAAAAGCCGGTTCGTCACTAATGGGTTAAATACAATGACTTTGGTTTTCTTAGAATTGATTAATAACTTATTACTATTGTACCAAGAGACCGCCATAGGTAAGACTTCGTTTAACTTGTCAACTAATTCTCTAAATGTGTTACTAGCTAAAAACAACAAAGTGTCATCACAGAATAAGTTAAACAAAGCCTCCCTACAGCTGGCCTCAAGGTCATTAATGTATATGATGAAGAGGAGCACGCCGAGGCAACTGCCTTGAAGGACACCGATCACGATGTCCTCCAAGGAGGTGCTGAACTCCCCTCCAAAATACACACGTTGAGCCCTACCATCAAAGTAACTTTTAAACCAGTCCAACAAGGTTCCTCTTATTCCATAGTGACGAAGCTTGTTCAGTAGTATCTCTCTATCCACAAGGTCAAAAGCCTTGCGGATGTCGAGTAACACCACTGAACAAACCTTGCCCTCTATGAAAGTTTGGGTAACCAGGTTCATCATATTGAGCACATTGTGGCTTGTACTATAATTTTTCCTAAAACCATATTGTCGTTGTGAAAAAAAACTATGTTCTTCTAAAAAATCATAAATTGAGCTATATATATACCTTTCTAATGGTTTCGAAAAGGAACAAATCATAGACACGCCACGATATGACTCAAGTTCAGAAATTGGACCAGATTTATATATTATGACAGATTTCAAGATCTTCATGAGATCTGGAAATCTGCCAGTACTAATAGATGTATTATAAATGTGGCATAGTGGCACCGATATCGGTGCCGCTGTTCTAATTAAAAGTTTCATACTAAAATCATCAATATCTTTGCTACTTTTTGGTTTTATGTTTGTTATTATTTCAAATGTTTTTTGCTGTGATAGTGGCCCTATGAATAGGCTCTGCTCAATTCGGGGGGGTAAAAAGTCTGTGTAGTGTCTGTCAGTTGTTGGAATCTCTGGTGTTAAGTTTGTGCCTAGTGAGCTAAAATGCTCATTAAATCTATTAGCTATCTCTACTTTGTCTGTAATACGAGTATTACCGACCTCTAAATAGTCCATCTCTTTTGAGTGCTTTGATACACCCAAAACTTCTCTTAAGACTCCCCAGAGCTTCCTCCCATCTTTTCCCACCTCCCTAATTTGGCCTTCATAATAAATCTTTTTTGCCCTACGAATACTGCGGTAGTACTCGTTCCTATATCAGGAATCAAATACACTATCCCCATTTTGGTCAAGATAGTACTCCTGTAGCTCCTGGTGCATATCCTGAAAATTTTACTTCTTTGCCACCAATTTATATTTAGTTAATAATTAATCTCTTATTATATATTATTTTATTTTGTATGAGACTAAACATCATAATGTAAACTCTAAATTGTCGATAGATAGCAGCAATTTAGAGTATTGTATGTGCTATCTCCTAAGCTAGGGGGTACCTGGCAGCACCAAATAAACATTATTATTATTATTATTATTTTCATTTTAGGGAAAATTAGTCATTATTCTAAATAATTTATCCTTAAATTCTCTACATTTTAATAGATGATTACTCATGTACTTTTCTTGTGGAATATATTTTATGTTCTGTTTTATTGTGACTAGTGGACAATGTAAATTATAGAGCTCTTTGAAAATTACTAAAAATCTTTCATACGCTACATTCACATCTTGCGATGAGGTCACTAAGTTCCAGTCTACATTATTCAGTGCATTATTTAACGACTCAAGGTTTTCATCATTTACTTTTCTCCTGGTGAAATCTTTTGATTTTTTATTATTTTTGAATGAATTTTCATAAAAGGTTAAAATTGTTAAATAATGGTCTGAAAGATCTGTAGGCATGACTATTGAACTAGCAAGATTTTGGACAAAGTCCTTACAAAGCATTAAGTCAATTAGAGAGTAGCTGTGGTTATGAATCCTTGTAGCTCTTAAAATTAAATTTAAATATCCATAAGTAATAAAATTATCTATTAAGATGCTGTACTATTAGGTAAAACAGAAAGAAATACATTTATATTCAGGTCGCCGGACAAGAAGACTGGACAATTGAAATCCTCCAATTTGTCCAGTAAATCAACTAATTTATCAAAAAAGGCTTGTATAAATTCTTCGCCCGGCGTCCTGTATATATTGACTGAAATGAATTTGAAGTTATTATAAGTTGCTTTTAAAATAATTGATTCAAATATACTTTGTTCATAAAAATCTTGGAATAATTCTACTACTTTGAAATTAGACTTAACATATGTTCCCACTCCACCACCGCGCCCTTGCGGGCGCGGTTTGGAGTAGAAATCATAACCTTCGATTTGAATAAAGTTTAAATTATGATTAGGTCTAACCCAGGTTTCCTGTAATGTGAAGCATATTGGTTCAATATTATTTTCTTTAAAGTTGTCTACTATAGATAAAAGTTCGTTAAAGCAGGATGATAAGGATCTACAATTTAAGTTAAACATTGAGAATGTTGGTCTATCAAATGATTTAAGTATTTAAATTGCTTGCTGTTCTGACCTATAATTACATTCTACATTCAATTCATCACTAAACTCAGAATAAACTTCCCCATATAAATGAGATGCCAAGTTATAATTCGGGTTACTATTCAATCTATCCAAAGTCTCATCTACCTGACATGTACCACATTAAATTAGTTGCACACAACTCCATCCCCAGACTGATACGATCCTCCTTCCGTTTGAAAGTCTCCGGGCGTCCCATGTACTGCCAAGAACTAAAAAACAAGATAATAATACAAAGAAAAATGATAACTGGTGTGTGTTAGTTACCCCACCTTTTGAGTATCTTAATCATTACATATATTTAAAATTAATACATTGATACTCAAACATTATTTTAACATTTCAAACATTATTTTAACTTATTCAAATGAATAACAATTTTATAAAAAATTCGCGTTAAAATATTTCAAATAATGCAGGATTTAATTTAGGTTTGTAAGTCAAGTGTTAAATCCAATTTAGGCCACCTTGGTTGTGCATATTTTCTGTAATATATGATGCCTAGGCCGGCTAAAACAAGGCGGCTATATTCGTACCAAAAATATGTCTCTGTAACTATATCATATATTGGGTGCCAAAATCTTGTAAAACTTAAATAATACAATATAAGCCAAAATCTGGTGACACTCAATAATTTCCAAGAAAGTATTAACATAGTATTAGTTTTGGCGAATAAATAATGATTGCCGCTTATAACTTGACTCGAAATGTTTTTATTATGCAAAGGAATATACTCTCCTTCATTTCTTGGCCACACTAGTTGCTGCTGATTTTTTGGCCTCCGCTCTCGTGACCGCTGATTGTGCTTGTCGTTTCCCCTTGGCCGCTGCTGGTGCCGATACTGCGTTGACCTCGGCCCTGGTCTCCTCGCCTGTGGGCGGGCGTGCGGCGGCTTCGGGTAACTCTAATCATCCTCCTCATCGGAACCAGGGTCTTCTGTCCTCTGTTTAGCTGAAGCCCTGTAAATATCTTCCACATTAATGTTAAGTTTATTAATGTAGGAATCACGGTTAGCAGCGTCATAAATATCAAAAATAAGCGCCTTTGCCGACAATAAACTGTTAACATGGGGAAGAGGCTTGACCAACCCCTCTAAGGTCGATGAAAAGGGGTTAGTCACTTTGCCCCAGCCTGTTTTCAAACCCTTGGGCTTAAAACTGACGACGACAGATGTGGTCTTGCACTTCGAGGCCAGCCCGGTCATATGCAAGAATGACATACATTGCCTGTTGGTTTGTGCCAGGTCATGTGATACCCGCAGCCTTTTCTTCGGGTCGTATTTTACGGCGCTCGAGGCCGTCCAGAGGCTTTTGTTGGCAGCCTTGGCAATCAGGGACTCCACGTGTGATCGTTTATTCAACATGAAATCATAAAGAAAACGCTGCGAGTGAAACCGAAAAATAAACGGAGCTATTTCCGATTTTCTTGCTGCCAGCAGGTGTCCATGCTCGATGATACTATGAAAATCAGTCGGATACGGTTTATCACCTGTAGATACCACTTTGTCTAGCACAGGCCTGATCAGCTGGTTGTACACTCCCTCCACGTCTAGCTGCTTGGACTCCCACGGGGCCTGGAAGTTGTAGACCCTACAACTCCACATCCTATCTCTTTGTTCACGCTGAACTCCTGCAATAAGATGATGATAATTTAAGAACTCATCGCACCGGTTTTTTTCGGCCGAGAGATCTTTTAACATTTTTATTTCAGTTTCAGCTGCTGTCAGCCTCAAATTTTGAGCTTCATCAGTCTTTAGGTCGGGGTCTGTCACCTTCTGTTTAATTTCATTAATCTGTGTTTCGTACGTATCCCTTATCCCCTCAATGCACGAGATAAGGCTGTCTATGCGGTCGTTAATCTGCCTAGTCTGTTTTTCTACCGTTATGCTAACCTGCTTGCTGATCAACTTTTCCATGTGCCTCCATGCGGAGGGATTGAGGTCTACACCTCTGCTGCTATCGCTGGCTACCGGGTCCACTTCAGTTTCACTATCTTTATGATTATCGATAGAGTTAACGGCAGAACTAGCAGAATTAACAGAAAAATTATCGACGGATTTAGTAGTTTCCGTGTCAACGGTTTGGCTAAGAGTGGACTTGCCACCCCTACCGCCTGTCATGGCTCTAGCGCTAAAGAGAGGAGGTAGAAAAGGGATAACCTGTACCAATAGGAGCAGCTGTAGAAAAAGTCCCGACCAATCAGATGCCTCCAACAACTTCTCCTTCCCATTAGCCAATCACGTATTACTACGTGAATACTATCAGCCAATCACAGCGCTGTACGTCAATACGTGTCTGCAGCTTATGTGTGTGTGTGTGTTTGAGCAATGTATACCTCCCCTACTAGTGGAAGTAAAGGGGAGGGGGTAGTTAGAACTTGTACTCAAAAGTGGAAGGGTACAATAAACTTCAACTCTACATAGAGAGAGAGATGTTTCTTGCTCGGCTGAAACTAACTAACTAACTTTTTTAATCCTATATCAACACAACACACTAATCTATTGAAGAATAAATAGAACTATAAGATACACTTTTTAATATTGACAGTTTATTAGTTTAAGAGTTACTACTAGAATCCTATAGCTACAGAACACAATATTATCTCAAAATATTGGCAGATTCTATCACCTAGGTTTAAATCTAACATCATACATTTAAGCTTCTCTATAGTTAAGGTACTAGGATTTAATTTTTCTATGGAGGGAGCGGACATTCGGCTGTTTATTACACTAGTCCTAAGAGTTTTATAATAAAGTTTTCTTATTTGTTAGCTCAAAATTTCTGAGGACTTTGATAGTATTTTGTTTAGTTAGTTCATTAAGTTGAGTGTCAAAACGTTTGAATCACCAATTGTAATTTACAGAAGGGTTAATTTTGTACATCATAATTGGGAATGTACATCAATGTATTAGTTATTGTCTTATCCCTCATAGTAATAAATATGTTTGACGAAAGCCTGTTCATGTTTTTTTCTACATCACAAACATTTATTAATAGATGATTTATATATCTTCGCTATTCAGTATTATTAACCCGCGACCGTAGCTCAACACGTAGCGCATCCGCTTGTCGTCGGGAAGGTGATAGGTTAAAATCTCGGTCCGACACCGCGTCATAACTAAAGACGTTAAAAATTGTTCCTACTGCTGCTATGTCAGGTGCGCGCATAAGGAAAAAGGATAAGAGGATGAATACTCACCCCTTTTTCATGGTAAAATACTACTTCCCCATCCCTAAATTTAGAAGCAGACGAAAATCAAAAACCGCCCAGGGCTTTTTGTAAGTCAATCATAAATAATAATGTGAATAAAAAGAAAAGCGATATTTAGCAAACAGCCGTGGGCGGTCAGAATCAGCTGAATGTTCATTATGAAAAAAAATTCCCCCTTTTTAGAAATAGAAGGATTCATCTTTCATGAACAAATTTTTTTAAATAAAAAAAAAATTCTATGTAATTTCTAATTAAAACATTAAAACAAAAATATCTAATCTAATATTCTTGCCCTAAATATGGAAATAGTAAAAAGTAAAAAAATATTTTTAAAAATAATTTTTAATCCTCCCATTTGAAAAGTAGTGGAATAGCAATAAATTTTAGCGCGGCAACAGCGCTGAGTAGGCCTCTAGGCCCACTGCCTATTTTCGTCTTCTAGTTGCTTCAATTCCTCTCTTTTATTTTTTTCTCTATGGGTGCGTGACATAAATAGTTAGAGTCCGGGGAAAGCCTTGGCCCAAAACAGGCGCAACTCACTACCAAGCACAGTTAGGACTTCTCAGACAAAGGTCGTGCAATCAAAGGGTTGGTTGTCTGATTGGCAATTAGATGCTTTACACCGCAATCATAGGGCTTAGGGCTGACAACTCTATCCCATATCCATAAAAAGCCACATAGTTACAGAAACACTGACAAATTGTCAGCGGCCTATGTTCCCCCTGTGGAGTGAAAAGGGCTTGTTACTGTTTTTAGTAGCGAAGCTACTCTATAATTCACAATGTCCGTCCGTCTGTCCGTCATGAGACAGAATAGGGGAAACATGATTTTCTCGGCTCCTATTAAAGATAGACAGCTGAAATTTTTTGACAACATTCCCATTATTAAGGAGCACAATTAACTATAAAACATCAAGGGCGGTCGGACCGCTTTTTGGCAAGTTTTAGGCTATTTTTGTATTTTTCACATTTTTCTCCATATTTTAAAATTCTCCGATTTTAAAAAAATTTTCAGTTATTGATTTGAAAATTAAATTTCCTGTCGTTCACAGTAAACAATCATGACGATCAAACTGCCATTTTGCAGGTTTTAGGCTATTTTTGTATTTTTCACATTTCCACCATATCTTCAGTGTATATGGTCCAATTTTCAAAATTTTTTCAGTTATAGATATAAGAATTAAATTTCCCGTCGTTTAAAGAAAACAACCATGACGGCCAGACTGCCTTTTTGCAGGTTTTAGGCTATTTTTGTATTTTTTCAGATTATTCTCCATATCTTCAGTGTTTATGGTCCGATTTTCAAATTTTTTTCAGTTATAGATATCAAAATTAAATTTCCCGTCGTTTAAAGAAAACAACCATGGCGGTCAGACTGCCTTTTATCAGGTTTTTGGCTATTTTTATATGTTTTACACATTTTCCCATATATTTGGTGTTTTTAGTCCAATTTTCAAACTTTTTTGGGACATTAGTATCAAAATAATTTTTCCCATTGTTATGAGAATCTTTTATGTAATCTACTTGGACCGTCGTAATCATTAAAAATAAAACAAGGTTTCGTGTTTACTTTCTCCAATAAATCTATTCTTGTTTTTAATAAATACACTTTAAATCTACTTTTACGTATTTCCATCCACGATTTTTTGTGCTTCGCTACTTATGGATGTTGTCATCCTTGTTTTTATTCAGTATATTTCCATCCTTGTTTAAAAATTAAAAAAAGTAAAAAATACAATATGTTTAAGACAGGTTTTTTCAGTATGGTTTCGAAACCAATTAATATAATCATCCTCCTATTATATAAAGTAGTAAGGTTTTTATCTGAAGCTTAACCCCTTACAGTCGGGCCCCTTGCCGCACCTTAATCAGTCAGGGGGGGGGGGCGTTGAACGCCCCCCCATGTTATCTCAGTTCCTATTAGAGCTAGAGGGCTGAAAAATTTTGTGTAAGTCCCCTGTGTTATGATGAATTTCCGACCTTAAGTAAGTCAAGGTCAATTTTCGCTTCCTTCACCCTTTTATTTAACAACCTTTGATTTTAGGTCCTTTTTTACTTAAAAATTTCAAACGGCTGTAATTTTTTTATTTTTGAAGCTAGAATAAAAATTTTTTTGCAGAAAATGTTAATCTTTATGTAAATTTTATATTTCAAATATCAAAATATAAATTTCAGCGGCCGCAGCTGTACTTGGCAGCTGCCAGCCGCCGCAGTCGGCGGTCGGCGGGAAAACGGCGGCGGATCTTTATGAAATGTTAATACGTTATGTGGACATGTAAGAAAAGCTTAAGTTTGAAATTTGAAGTCTCTAAGTCAAAAATTGCGGCCACAGGAGCCTTTTAAAGATTTCTGGAGACCTGGAGGATCAGGACCTGCATGATCATACCTGGAACCTCAAATTGACTTGAACACCTGTATTTAATATGAGGATGTACTACTAGAGGATATTTTAGTATTTTGGTAAGATAAAATGCTTTTTTTAAGTCAAAAAAATATTTTTGCTTATTACCTGGATGACCCTGCCAGGTTTGCTGGCATCCTGTGCCCGCCAGGATGGAGATATTCAAAAAATTCCAACTCTCGGTTATGTGTCATACCCAAACTTAAAAAGTCACGCAGTTTGGGCTCTTTATCTTTCACACACAGAAAATGAGATAGAAAAAACTGGATGGGGGTTAAGATCTCAACAACCACTGAACCGATTGGGCTCTCTATTTTCGGTAAGATTCATTTAGCTTTTGTGATGGTTTTAGGCTAACTATTTTCAGATTTAAATCTTATGATAGTTTTAAGCTATTTTTCTAGTCCCTCTTTGCTCTTTGAATACAGATCGCCTAGATGCTAGGTACTTAGCCGCTATCTATAATACAAAGTAGAACGATGTCTGTCTGTCCGTCTGTCTGTCCGTCTGTCCGTCTGAAGCTTAAGATCTCGGTAACCACTGAACCGATCGGATTCTACTCTTCAGAGTATATACCTATTGGTCCTGCGGTGGTTTTAAGCTATTTTCTTGGGGGGTGGGACACCCCCCAACCCCCCAAAAAACAAAAAAATCCCCCCCCATTTTTTTTTTACAAATTTTACGAATTTTATGAATTTTACGAATTTTACGAATTTTACGAATTTTACGAAATTTACGAATTTTACGAAATTTACGAATTTTACGAATTTTGCGAATTTAATCACAAAATGTTTTCCTGCTGGGTAGGTGCGAAAATTTGTGATCCGTTCTGCTGGGTAAGTAATAGAAGATGTTATTATACCTCTTGGGGCAAAGCCCCTAGAGGCTAGGGGCGAAGCCACTAGTCTATAATACAAAGTAGAACGATGTCTGTCTGTCCGTCTGTCCGTCTGACCGTCTGTCCGTCCGTCTGTCTGTCTGTCCCTTAAGATCTCGGTAACCACTGAACCGATCGGATTCTACTCTTCAGGGTATCTACCTATTGGTCCTGTGGTGGTTTTAAGCTATTTTCTCGGGGGGTGGGACACCCCCAACCCCCCCAAAAACCAAAAAATCCCCCCCCATTTTTTTTTTTTTTTTTTTTTTTTTTTTTTGAAGGAGTTTCCATGGTCCTTTATGGTCTCTCGCAATAATTTTTTTTTATCACCTCTTGGGCAAAGCCCCTAGAGGCTAGGGGCGAAGCCGCTAGTATAATATAAAGTAGTAAGCCTTTTTTGTCTGTAGTGAAGGATCTTGATAACTGCTGAACCTACATGGTTCTCCTTTACAACGCAGCTTCTTAAAGGTCCTTAGATGGTTTTAGGCTATTTTATTTTCATTAATAAGTCTGGGTTTTAGGTTATTTTTCTGCCCTTCAAAATCCCTTTGAATATAGAGCTCCATTATGCTAGGGGCGCACCCGTTAGTGTATCATATAGAATTATAGACAATAGTAGAATAAAAATCAATGGTAATATCCTCTTGGAAATTTGTTTTTCAATTTTAAAATTTTTGTTTTTACTTCAGAAGATTAAGATTTGGAAAACTACAGAACTAATTGAGTTATCCCTTGTAGGCAAGATTTACATTAATCCCGGTATGGTTTTAGGCTTTATTATATAATATAATAGGGATAAGACGCCCAATAAATTGAGTTACATCCCCAATGATGATACAAATATTACCCCTTCTGTAGCGTAAGATTGGTGGTTGTGAAACGTTTGAACACTCAGCTTAATAAACCAACCAATTAAAATTTACAAAAGTACCCAAAGTTTTTCAGCGAACGAATAAAAAACGTTAATATAAAACTTTGGGGTGGGTACTAGTATAATAAACAGCCCATTGTCCCCTATCTCTCTCTAAAAATATAGCCATATTTCATATACACAATACATATAGCTGTGGACAAAAAAAATAGATTTTCGGGTATTCACCGAATTTTTATACTGACAACGTAATTTAGAAAGTTAGCATTATACATACATTCAAAATGTATAAGGTTAAAGGAAATATGATTAACAAGAACAATTTATACTTAACGTGGTATCACTGATTTGTTGATTCTTAAAGTTGAGTGTTCATTTACAATGAAGCTTTTCATAGGTCCTGGTAAGGTTTTCTTTGTTGGGGTGGAGAAATCGCCCTGGAAATGGGTATGACACATAACTGAGAGTTGGAATTTTTTTGAATATCTCCATCCTGGCGAGCACATAGTCTAAAACCTTCCCAGGACCTATAAGAAGCTTCACTGTAATGGAGAACAATATCGGTTCTGCGGTTAGCGAGATCCTTCGGGACAGACAAAAAACGCTTACTTCTTTATATAATAGGATAATAAGAGATGATTTGCAGAGAGAGAAAGGGGACAATGGGCTTCCAACACTAATTCTAATTCGTTGGCTTAACAACTTTGTATACTTTTAATGAATTTTGATTGGTTGGTTTATCAAGTTTAGTGTCCAAACGTTTCAACCACTTATTGTAATATTGTAGATTTGTGTATTATCATTGGGGATGTAAATCAATTTATCGACCATAGTCTTATCCCTTTAGGTCCCTAAAGATTTATCTTATAGCATTTGGCATGCGGTAAATGGATATTCAATACATGGATATTGTGAGAGAATAACTATTCTCGTATTCATTCGAATCCGGTGGATAGGAACCGGTTCTCATGAATACGAAAAAACTATGTCTAGCATCGTATTATATCCAGTTTTCTACGAATATAGAAATGTACAATCATAAGATTAAAACTAGTTTTTTTAGCCCCGTGGTACGAAAAAACTATGTCTAGCATCGTATTATATCCAGCTTTCTACGAATATAAAAATGTACAATGATAAGATTGTACATTCTATATCCGCGGAAAGCCGTTTATAATACGATGCGAGAAATAACTAATACAGTGATAAAATGTTTCTCACAGCTTGCTAATATAACGATACCACCATCTTATGACTTTACCACATCCCCTCCCCTGACCATGTTGGAACGTATTGACCAATATCAAAGGACTATGTAAGCAACATAAATTGACGACAAAAATTCCCCTGACACAATATCTAAATTTTCTATATCCATTATAACATAAGATATAGATCGTTGGAGAATTTTAAAACTGCGCGGTAAGCTTTCTATGCGGCCATTTTCAGGTCAAGCACCTTAAAATATACTTATCAAAAGCCAAATTCAGCTTATATACAATTAGGGTTAGTTAGTCAAATCGACCCCCAATTTTTTTTTCATTTTACCCTCCCCCCCCCCCCATTTAAAATTTACCCCTACCTTTGGAGGGGGTATCCCCCCCCCCATTTCGGGGGGGGGGGGTTAAAATAATTTTCGCCATTTTACCCCTGAAAAAAACAAATTACCCACCCCTTAAAATGTTACCTCCCCAAATAATAAAGCTTGGACGCCCCTGTACATTTGTACAAACTAGAAAGCATATCAACCAATAGCGTGTATGTACAGGGTTTTACTATGAAATTTTAACATTTTAAGATTTTTAAACCCCATTAGATCAAAATGGAATGGGGTTCAGGGGGAAGGGCGAGCTTTATATGTATGTATTACTTACAGGTGTTGGACTTTTTTAGTTTGACACGCCCCTTGGCTGTATAAGGGTATACGAGCGGTCGCCATGTGTTTGTTCATGTTCTTTTGTCTGTTAGATTTGTTGCGCTTCGCTTTAATGAAGGTTGTCATCCTATTTTTTACAACATAAAGGTTCAGTGCACCCTTTGCTAGAAGTTTCTCTTCTTTTGAAAAATTTTGACCATCGCAGTTGGTGACAAAATCTTGGAAAGAAAGGTAACCCTGAAAGATCTGACAAGTATTTTATTTTTTTATAAACTTTGAGAATATTTTTAAAATTATTGAAAGGGAGTGGGGGCGCATATGAGTATTTTTTAAAGATAAATTGTAGATTTTACTAAATAAGTAATAGTTATTTCTTTCATCGTATTATAAACGGCTTTCCGCGGATATAGAATGTACAATTATAAGATTAAAACCAGTTTTTTTAGCCCCGAGGTGCCGAAGGCACGACGGGCTAAAAAAACTGGTTCTAATCTTATGATTCTACATTTTTATATTCGTAGAAAGCTGGATATAATACGATGCTAGACATAGTTTTTTTCGGATAGATGAGAACCGGTTCCTATCCACCGGATTCAAATGAATACGAGAAAATATATTCTTTTTCAGGATAAATGATGAAACTATTTGTAGTTCTCTTTTTCTGTGGGTGAGTAAATTATAAATAAAAACAACTCATATATCTAAAATTTTTAAAAAATATTTTAGTACTTCTCTAAAAGTTTTACTGTTCATTGTCTGACTACTTGATTTTTTAACTTTATGAATGTTGTCATCTTTGTTATTTAGTATCTGTATTTGCGTCAACTTTTATTTCACAGAAACTTTTTAGCACAACTTACTTTATTGAACCACTAGCGGCTTCGCCCCTAGCCTCTAGGGGCTTTGCCCCAAGAGGTGATAAAAAAAATTCATATTTATTGTTTTTAGTGAGAGAATGTTGCTATTCTTTCATTCAAAATAAATGCTAGAATAAAAAATAATAAAGGGCAGCCTGCGGCAGCCTGTATCAGAGCAAAATTTTTTTGTTTTTTGGGGGGGGGTTAGGGATGTCCCACCCCCCAAGAAAATAGCTTAAAACCACCACAGGACCAATAGGTATATACCCTCAGGAGTAGAATCTGATCGGTTCAGTGGTTACCGAGATCTTAAGGGACGGACGGACAGACAGATGGACGGACAGACAGACAGACGGACAGACATCGTTCTACTTTGTATTATAGAAGATCCTTGACTGCTCTGTATAGGAAATAAGCATCTATAATTGAGCTCGAGTTCTCCAATCTTAGAGTGTTTAAAAATCATAGTGCTCCAATAATCCTTATTAAACTCTCATCAACCAAATTGATAAGACCTTTATTCCATTTTTTATGGAATGAATGAAGTTTTTTTATAACGCATATTAGATTGTTATAGTAGAGACTGAGCTAGATAGAACACACTAATTGATTTTAAAATAGAATATTGAATATGAATTGTTTTGAACAAAATCATGCAATTTGCTTTTCCATCTTTTCTGTCTAACAGAATTTAAGAACCTCTTTATATCTATGCACTTACTATTTACTAGTATCTCTGTTTGACAGTTTAAGCATTTTAACAAAATCAACACCTTAAATTTCATCATCATAAATAATTGAAAGTTGATTAATTATCCGAATCAATAGATTTAGATCAGCAATGTGGGGCAACTCCACTTAACTCTGGCTCCATCAATGAAATTTTAATAAATGCCTCCAAAAATTAATGGACGTAATTTTTCTTTTACATTTTAGGTTTATGAATCCAACTTTGGTTTTTTCTTATAGAAGAAAATACCAGCAATATCCGCAACTTACATATTCGGTACGTGTGTTTTATTTAACCCATTAGTGCCGAGCGCCACTTTTATGGGCCGATCGAGCTGAAAATCTCAGGGAAGCTTTATAATGGTAAAAACGGAATTCCAATTTTTTGTTTTGCTCTAGTGGCGTGCACAAGAAAGTTGCAAAAAAACCCGGTTCGGCCTGGCCATAAATACCAACCAGGCATTATGACCCGGTTTTGTAGTAAAAACCCAGTTATTTCGACTAAAAATTAAAAAATGTAATTTTTGAATGCCCAAAGTGAGATGAACACTTTTTAGAACTTTGATACGATCCATAATTGAAAACTACACAACCTCATGTAATCTATAGAGCTACAAGTAATATACAAAGCGATTTATTTACAAATCATATAAAAAATAATAATTTGAATAAAACGAATTTACAAATAGATGTACTTGTCAATAAACATTAGATTTCACGAAAAAAATCAGCGACTTTACATAAAAACAAAAAAGTTAGAAGGGGTATTTTGAATTTTCATGATTTTCAAATTTTGTTGAGCTATACCGGCAAACGGAAGTAAGCTAAACTGCCTGCTCCAGGGGGAAATGAAGACTAGGGTAGTAGAAGGGGGATTCATACTGAGAATGATGCAATTATGAAGCCGGAAACAGTTTTTTTTTTCATTTTCGGAACCGGGTTTTAATGCCCGGTTCGGCACTAATGGCTTAATATTTATTTTCTTGTATTCATTGGAATCCGGTGGATGGGAACCGGTTCTCATCCATACGAAAAAACTATGTCTAGCATTGTTTTATATCCAGCTTTTTTAGCCGGTGCCTTCGGCACCTCAGGGCTAAAAAAACAGTTTTAATCTCATAATTGTACATTCTATATCCTGGGAAAGCCGTTTATGCGAGAAATAACTTTTAAATCATTTTTTAAAACTTTGATATTTCAGTTCTATTCCATTATTGTAATAATTATATGTTTTTTCAGCCAGAGGGACTAGAGTTCACCAAACCAATAGTAAATAAATAATAATTTTTAAAAGCAAAGCATTTTTTTAAACAGGGTTGGTCCGTCCTTACGTCTATCCATACATCCTAACATCCAACCATCCGTCCATTGCAGATGGTCCTTTTATTAATTTAGGTATGTTGGAATTGTCCTATCGATTTGAAACTTAATGTTCTGCTTATCAATCTGATTATTGTAACAACAAGGTACAGTATTTTAAGCAAGACATCTCTAAATCAAATCCTAAAAATAAAAGTACATCCTTTTACTGTATCTTGTATTTGTGCAAATTTGAAATAAATTTATGTACAATTTTGTTTAGACTTACAAATTAATGTTCTGCTTATTACAATAGTTATTGTTCGTTTATCCATTCTTTTGATTTTAGAGCTTCGCTTTTATCCTTGTTTTATGCTTCTAGTATTTTCTACCCGTTAAATTTGTTTTTAAATTGTTTTATTAAGGTCTATTAGTTAAGAAATGAAATATTTTTCTTACAAAAACCTATTGATTTGCATAAGGACATAAAGGCCGTAAGTTTTTTTTATATGTTTGATCTGGTATACAGACATAACTCTGTTAAAAATTTTTGCAAAAAAAGACCTTTTCGACCTAAGATATTGAAACAACTTATTTACAAGCCCAAGTATTTTATGAAAAATTATCGAAAATACTAAAAATATGCAAATTTGGGTGTAAGATTGTGTACCCATGAAATCATTTGAAAAATCTATTTTTTAACTTTTCTCTTTATTTAAAGTTTGATTCTGTTCAATTAACTTTTTAAGAAGGGATTTATGCAATTATCATTATATAAAATAATATAAGGTAGATGGATAATCCCTTATTTTTACGACGTCATATGGCTGATTTTGAGACACTTTGTAAAGCTACCAAATCTTTATTAAAGGGACTGTGAACGTAAATTTTTCTCATCTTAATATCAAATCTTAACATCATCTCATTCATAATATCTCACAGATTGAGCAAAACGCGCTTTTGTTTGCTTAAAAAACGGCTTTTTCCGACGATTTTTATAAGGTACAGGGAAAGGAAGAAATTTTCTGTATTATATAAAATGTGCATTAAATTGCTTTTTTCTCCCATTATAGCTAAAATTAAACTTTTTCACATAGTTCTAGATTTTTCCTAACGGTTAAACTGTTTTTAACCTATTTTTAAAACGTATATAAAAAATATACTATGACACCAGTAGAATGAGACTGCAGAGCCTAAATTTGAATTAAGTCCCCAATAAACTTTTTTGGGGGGATTTAAATATTAATTTTTACTGTTGCCGTGATCATTTTGATTGAAGCAAAAGGTTTTTTTTTATTTGGGTAAAATTCGTAGCTTTTAGAGTGTTTTGATTCATAAATATTGTATTCTGGTATAGAGTAAAATTAGGCCTTATGATTTTACTATAAAAATTCACGAAAAAGTTAATTCTTTATAATATATCAACGAATTAACATTAACATGTTTGTGTTCTCTCACTTATTTTAAAAACTTAAAAAATGGCTGTAAAGGGTTAAATGACAACAAATGTTTATGCAATACAACAAATTTATTTTTGTCACATATACAAATGTGTTATAAAATAAGATTATTCAAACTTATCTTTTAAAATAATTTTAAAAAGTATGTATCTTTTATGTGTATGGTTTTCATTCTTTTCATTTTAATTAAATAAAAAATATTTAACTACATTGGAAATACGTCACTTTGTGAAAACACTCTTTTTTTGAATTGTAAAGAATTATATAAAACACGACTTCTTATTGGTTAGATTTCAGAATTATTTGTTTTATTGTAAATGTTAGATTTTCAATGAAATTAATTGTTTTTTGAAAAAAAATTATTTCCAATGAACAGAGTAATGTTTTTTTTATTGTATCAATATAAAGTGAATTATATAAAAATGTTCTGTAAGCCACAATATTACCCGAAGTAGAAAAAAGCTTTTGCTTCGGTCAAAATGATTACAGCAACACTAAAAATTAATTTTTAAATCCCCCAAAAAAAGTTTATTTGGGACTTAATTCAAATTTGGGCTCTGCAGTCTGATTCTATAGGTGTCCTAGTATATTTTTGACCCCCCATTCAAAAATAGGTTAAAAACAGTTTAAGCTGACTTTTAACATAATCCTTGCTTTAAAACAATGTATAGTTACTTAGAAATTGATAAAATAAGCAATATTTTTTATTGAAAACCAAATACAATAACAAAGCCAGAAACAGGTTTTTTATTATTATCCAAATTACTTTAGATGGCCCATCTCTCGCCCACCTTTAATTACAAATTTGTAAAAAATAAAGACGCAATATTTCTTTATGAACAGTCTGATAAAAGTGTAAACTAATTCTCCAAAGTGGGTTATTTATTGTCCAACACAATAAAAAAGGATATTATTATTTTAAATAACCTATGATATTCAACCCTTTGTAGACAGTGAGGTATTTTTTTGTCGATAATACGAATTTAAAATAGGTCTTTATTAGCTAATTACTACGTTATAAAAAAACTAATTGGCAATTTTATAGCATAAAATAAATCCTTAACAGTAAGTAAATTGTTTCAACTATATATGACACGTTAAATATCCCTACAAACATTATAAGAAATAAAAATGTTCAAATTTTCCCTGTTTTTTTCCTTTTTCCCTCCCAAAATACCATAAAATCAAGGCATTATTCCTGGATATTTTTGTTAATAGGACGTTTTTGTTTGATCAGTGTAGTGAAATGTGCTTAGAAAATGTTAAGATTTGAAAATCAGATGAGAAATTTTTACGTTCACACTCCCTTTAACAACAAATTTATGAAGTATAAATATCAGATTTTCTTTAGGGAGGTTCCACCAGTTTTGATACTAATCAAAACAATATAGTAATTTCGTCTACCTATAGTCAAGAGTCAGATTCACATAGAAGTCCAAGCTCTTCCTCATACACTGACAATTCTTATTCCTCAAACAGTCAAAGTTTAGGAGGCAGTTCAAATGAGTAAGTATTCTACTTTTAATATAGAATTTCGGTTGCCCCTTATTTCTATGGGCTAAGCCTCCAGAAGGGAAGAGGTAGTCCCAATTCAAAAGTCCAGAAAGAAAGAGGAGAGAAGTGTGAAAATTCTTTAGGACACATACACAAAATTCATAACTCTGTATTATATACTTCTGTATTAATTTAATCAAAAATTCAAATTTTGTAAAATATTTTTTAATTTAAATTGTAATTTTTTTTTCACATAAACCTAAATATTCATTTTTGTTTATGTAAATTGATCTTCATCATTTAGTTTTGGAAAAATTCTTGGGGGATTTGTGTCATCTCTGAGAAATGTAGTTAGGCAGAATCAACCAATAAAAAGGTAAATTAACATTTTTGAAAACAAATCATATCCTAACATTCATTTAATGAATCAATCTTCAAATATAAAATATTTACAAATTGATTATAAACTATAATATATTTTTGTACTACATATAAAACAAGTAAATTTATTTATATGTGAAGATATGCAATATTAAATTTGGAAATGTATTTAGATATGGTTGTCAAGAATACTGGAAGTGTAGAAACAACAGAGGACAGTAAGTAACATTTACTTAAAATAATAATTATTATCAATTTTGTCAATTTCTGTAAGTGTGGTATTCGGCAACCGTGAGTCATGCCTATGGCAACCCTGACCTGGGTTCGGGGAAGGGCCAAGGGCCCTCCCCCGAGTCCTGGGGAAGGGGTCTGCCGACCCCCCTCCCTATGCCTACAATTAATGATAGATTCTGACAGCCTTATTATGGTTAAGCTGTATTGTTAATTCCCCCCACCCTTTCCAGGGATGGGGGATCATTATTGCCCAAACTGACTATTGTATATGTATTATATTGATTTTATTTATGATTATTTATTCCTATCTGTGTAGTTATTGTTTGTTGTATATAACGTTAGTAATCCTTAGACCCTCAATAAAGAAACAACTGAATAGACTCTGTTTATTATTTAGTGATTGCTAGAGAAGCGTAGCTTCTCTATAGTATAGGTGTCCACGTCTGTTCACACTGCCGTAGTCATTTGAACTCTGGTGTCTGCCCTTTATCCTAGGCGGATACCACAACTTTTGGTGACAGCTGTGTGAGATTACGGCAAACCACAAGTGTAGAGCAGACGCGCAGCTGAGGCTAAGGTACTCCCAGCAGTGAAACTGGCAAAACTGACACAAGCAACCTGAATTACCCACCCTGGATAGCAAGGTCTAACTCTGCATCCGGCAGTTGTGGAAGCGAAATCTAGCGAAAGACCACTAAGTGTGGCGGAACCCGAGCTGCGGAGAGTAGCGAAATAGGACGAGAGACTGCGGAGAGCAGCGAAACTTGACGGAGAACCGCGAGAAGCGCCGACATCTAACGGAGAATTGAGCGCTCAAGGGCTGAAACAGGCCTGCGGACGAGCTGAAACAGGCCAACTAAGTGTAAACGGCTGAAAATAGGCCAACATTTACTGCAAGAGATAGCAGGATTCGAACCAGCGGCGCTGCAGGAAGGGACATTCCCTGCCGCCACCAGCCGGATTCGGATACACAGCGCTGCAGGACGGGACATTCCCTGCCGCCGACAGGCTGAAACAAGCCAAATAGCTGCGAGCTGCGAGCGAACATACGAGTGTAGTGTACCAAGCAGAAGAAAACTACGTTAACTCCAAGTATCCTGAGAGGCTACAGCGCAGCCACCCATCTAGAAAAGCAGATATTATATCACATTGTAGGGATTACCACCCTAGTGTGAAGGCTGAACAATAGATTTATGAGCAAGGATTGGCAAACAATTTGTTGTGTATTGTGATAAAGCTAAAAATAGAACAGGCTTGGTAAGCAAATCTGTTGTGTATTGTGATAAAGCCAAAAATAGAACCTAGATGTAATATAACAATGCATTGATAAACAATCTAACCCCCCAAGCCTTCAGCACAACAAATACACCCCTTATTCCAACGGAAAGGGAGGGGCCCACCATCCATTGAAGAAAATACAATCGAGGTGACATAAAAATAAGCACAGGATTAAGGAAAGGGCACAATTACCTCACCACACAGTTACCTCAAACCCACAGCACTCCCCCCTCCCCATAGGGGGGAACGGACGGTTTTACCCCATCCCCTCACGCGCTCCCCCTTCCTACCCACACTTGAATAAGTCCGCCCACGGTGTGGAGATAGCGACCGGGAGAACAGAGCGCCATTTACGGGTCGCGCAGCAGAGCTCGGGACGCATAACAAAATTCAACGGACGAATAAGACAAAGCAGACCAATGAGAGAGCGGGTTGAGGGATAAGTGCGCGTTTTACCTGTGTGCGCGAATCTGACGGTGCGTAAGCGCGTTGCAAGGAAAGGATATTTCACGCACACACACACACACACAGGAGCAGAGCTACTCAATAGCATCCAACAGAGATATTTTTAGAAAACAAGACTTGCAAGCTTCTCCCTCCTATCTATAGTGTGATAAAGGAAAACCCAATCAGTTCCTGACAGCAGTTCAGACTCTCAACAGCTATCTACCCCTACCAGCCTACTCTACAACTCAGAAAACTAGTGACAAGTACTTTGGGTACATCTAATTTAAATCTTTGTAGTTAAACTACCAACCTAGTGATAAACAGTGTTGGCTGCTAGGCTAGAAAGCCTCAAGTGTAAACCATTTATAGTATTGACTTAAAACTTTGTGTCCCGCCGCTGAACCTTTGACCCGATGGAGCAGCCGCAAGCGCCAGGAGGCGACCAGCTCCAAGGATGGCTCCAGGATGATCCCCAGCCGGCTCCAGCCGAGTACCGCAAGCTGATGCTGAGTAACCTGCCGGAGTATAGAGGACCGCCCAAGCAATCCTGGAATTCCCACATCCGGAGACTCGAGATGTCATGGGCGGCTTACCGTGTGCCTCCCCATGACACACTAAACCGCCGCAACGCCCTTTTACTATCCCTGGCGGGGCAAGCGGCGGAGATGGCCTCTCATCTGTTTGGCGAGGCAGGCCAAGCCTTGACATACGAACAAGTCAGGGCCGAGTGTGAAATGTTATTTCGTCCAGCCTTTGAATCCCAGACTTTGAAGCAAGCCTTCAGGGATTACAGGCAACACTCGACAGAACCTATACAAGCATACATATCCACAAAGTGTGCATTGTATAGGGAGGCCTATAGCCATGAGGACCTTGAATTGTTGATAGACGAATTAAATCGTGGCATTCGTAACGCTAATGTGAAACGTGAAATGATGGGTCATGAGATCGCCTCGGTACCTGAGTACACGAGGCGAGCCATGTTTACCGTCACAATGATCACCAAGCAGCTGAAGGAGGGTATGTGCCTAGTGGACGCCACCAACGGGCTCACGGGATCAGCCAGCGTCCAGTTGCCCCAATATGATGAGTTGGAGCCAATGGAGATTGGCGCCTTGGCTCCGGGTCTCCACCAGATGGGAAAGGTCGCCCCAGATGACAAGATGCCAGGTCGCTGCTACCGCTGCCATGGGAAAGGCCACCGAGCCCGAGACTGTCCGACGCCTATGGAGGTTAGCCTAGAAGAGAGACGCACCCAGCCACGCCGTGACCGTCCTGCCAAGTGCGACCGTTGCCACTATGCCGGCCATACGGCGGCCGAGTGCAGAGCCGACTGGGACCAGGTAGCCGGCCGGAGGCGCGCTGCTGACAAGGGCGCTCCCCCAGGAAAGTCCAGCAGAGTAGCCAACATGGAAGGGAGCGCGCCCCCAGCAACACCCCAGCAAGCAGCCGCCCCCAACGCAGCGGGCCGAGCCGACGGAATGCCGCAGTTTGGAACCGTCCCAGCTAGAATCAACGTACTGGGAGGAGCGGCTGAACCCAACCGGGTTGGCCTGGGCTTCAGCCTCAACCACCTGGGGCCGGAGTTCGTGCAGCCCAACAACATCGCCGAGCCAGAAGTCCTGAGGCCCCAACCCTTCAGCCTCAACATGATGGGGCCTGCCAGACCAAGTCTACCCAGCAAGAGTGGAGGGGCGCTACCCAGCGCCACTGAGACGGTGTACGGAGAGGCCCTGGCGGCCGCTGAACGAGAGAGGCAGGAGGCGCTAGCCAGCGCATCGGAGTCGATGTATGGGGCGCCATCCGGCGCCGCCACCTGCGATGACTGGGGGGTGCCGTCGCCGTCGCCGCCACCGAGATACCTGGATCCTGGAACGAGCCAGCAGCCCCAGAGGAAGGGGTGACATCCGTCACCCCCAGTCAGCCAGCGCCACCAGCCCGTAGGGAGAGCCCAGCCATACACCATCCAGCGCCCACTGCCAGCCGAGGGAACCCAGCTGCCCACCATTCCCAACCGAGCCAGGATAAGTTAAATTTGACAAATGTATTGTATCCAAAGTATTGTAACCCTCCAGCCTTGCCTGTGCCTCCCGCACCAGAGGCTGGGGAGATTGAAATTTGGGGATATAAGGACTTGCCTGTGCCACATGCACCTGAGTTCCTAGGGCAGGGGAGGGACGTAATCCAGGGCGAGCCTGTGCCACACGCACTCCAGCCCCATGCCACTGGGCATGCTATGGACAAGGGAAGGGACCCCTTGGGGCTAGGGGAGCCAACACCCAGGCAGGCGCCAGTCGCCTGTCAGTCTGTCATTGGGGAGGGTATCGGGATGCCCCGGGCACCCAAAGATAACGCTCAATGGAAATTTGTATCTAGCCAGCAGCAACCCAGCCGTGTCCAGCCCCAAGAAGCAGCCGTGGTCCGAGCCGAAGATCCCCAGCCGCGTGCGCGAGGTTGATGGCTGTCTGGTAGATTCTCACACTGGTGGATGGTTCTGTGGGGACTACTGCTCGCAGCCGTGTGGCCTACAACTAGCTACGTCCTGGTAGGGTGGGACTGTGCCAACCCCACCCATGTCACAGCCTACAACAAGGAGAAGATGTGTAGCACGGAACCGCTACACCAGGAGGTGCCCTTGGGCCATGAGGTACATGTCCTGCAGCAAGTCAAGATTAGGGAAACAACAGGATATAGCTGTCAGCTCACCGTGTCCCAGTGGACATTTAGGTGTGGGGTATGGGGTCACCTCAAGGTGACCTCGGTCCCCACCCTCATGAGGCCAACCAAGATTGATCCAGAAACGTGCCGAGACCTGGCCAGGAACCGAGTCTACACGCTGCCAGGCAAGACCCAGCCACTGACGTTCCAGCTGAACCATCCCCTGTTCTTCACCCTCGATATGGTGGGCGCCTTGGTCAACAGCCCCAAGGGGGTGGGTTGTGAAGGGGAGGATGTCCATTTTGAGGGCCAGCTGTACCGCAATGAATTAGTGCTCCAGGAACGACGGCTGCTGGTCAAGGAAGAGACCTATGTAGTGGAGAATGGACGGGTGGAGTCCCAATCTGACCACCTGACCCTAGAATGTCCCCATTCTGAGCTGTCCTGCATCACTGGGGAGGCCACCTATGTGTGGGACCACCTGGGGAGAGATTGCCCCTTGAGGCTGATCCGCAGCCTCCAGCCTAGCTTAGTGATGGATGCGTTCCTGGTTGACCATCAAGCCCAATTCTTCATCAACATGACCACCCCCACCTCAATAGTGAACTGCGACTTTGAGGCCCATGCCACCAACCACCCAGCATTGTTCGTGGCAGCTGACCCGGCCGCGGCAGCGCTGCCCAGAGTATCGGCCAGGGATGTGGATGTCCCCCTGCAGGCCCAGATACATGCAGGTTACATTGGATTTACCCTGGAGACACGAATGAGAAGCACCGCGGCAGAAGAAGTAGCGGCCAATTGCTGGAAGCTCCAGCAACTAGACCAGGCCCACCCGGTGCGTGTCCAGGGGAGCACTTTCTCTGTGCTGAGGGGAGATGTACTGCTCCAGCTTACCTGCCAACGCAACAAATATGTTGTCCGTGAGAGCAATGAATGTTGGGACAAAGTGCCAGTGGAACCCACAGGATTCGTAGATGCCGTGACAAAGGTGTATAGCGGCCACGCCACCAAGATTCCCTGCTCCTCCACCTACCCCCTAACGGTGCACGCGGAGGAAGGCTGGATAGAGCTAACCCCCGCACCTAAGAAGAGGCCACCCCCGCTGGATACGCCCAAGCAGCTGCTGACAGAACCCTTGGATGACTTTAGTTCGGGAGGCTTGTATTCGCAGGCTGAGCTGAATGACTGGCAGCAGCTGCTAGCGTTCCCAGCGTATAAGGCCGCCATGCTGACCGGCCTGTCTTATGGCTCATGCGTTCAGCAAGGTAGCTGTTCGGCCACCGGAGACCATGGGATCGTGTCCTACGATATCGACCAACTGGCGGAGGAAGGAGAAGCCGCCCTGGATGTCTGGGCTGGGTTCAGACAAGCTATTCACGAGTGGGGAGATGGCGCAGCCATACTGTGTTTGCTGTTGTTGATTCTCAAACTGCTGGGGGACTTAACCATCATTTCCCTGGCAGCCGCACAAGGAGGTGTACGGGCCGCCATGAATGCGATGTCACAAGTGTTCCTGTACCACCCAACCTTGTACCGTAAGGCCTTGGCCAGAGCCAGACTCACCCATGCCAAGTCCCGGGACTTTTCAGTAGACTGGGATGCCATTCCTATCGGCCGGGAAGCAGCCGAGGAAATGGTGTCCATGCAATCAGCCGATAGTGGGAATGACCGCCCAGGCAGGCCTGGACCACACTCTGGAAAGCCCCGCGGCCCCTCGGGAGGCCAGGCTGTCGCTCAGACGGTCAACTTGGTAGCCAGTGCCCCAGCCGCTGCCAACAACAACCAGAATGCCCCGTTACTGACCGGCCCCGCAGCGGCTGTGCCCCACGCCAACCTGACACCTGCTGGCGCCGAGCTACGTGTCCAACAAAAGCCAGCCTCTACCTTCTATCCCACGTTGGGAGCCCATCAGCCCTGAAAATCACCACTAGGATTCCATTGAATCATTATCGTTTGTATATAACTTAGCCCTAAGGAGCAGGCCGAAGGCCTCAACCACTGTCGGAAGTCTGGCAGGGAGACCCCCTCCCAGCCTTCCGAGGGGAGAGTTGTGGTATTCGGCAACCGTGAGCCATGCCTATGGCTACCCTGACCTGGGTTCGGGGAAGGGCCAAGGGCCCTCCCCCGAGTCCTGGGGAAGGGGTCTGCCGACCCCCTCCCTATGCCTACAATTAATGATAGATTCTGACAGCCTTATTATGGTTAAGCTGTATTGTTAACTCCCCCCACCCTTTCCAGGGATGGGGGATCATTATTGCCCAAACTGACTATTGTATATGTATTATATTGATTTTATTTATGATTATTTATTCCTATCTGTGTAGTTATTGTTTGTTGTATATAACGTTAGTAATCCTTAGACCCTCAATAAAGAAACAACTGAATAGACTCTGTTTATTATTTAGTGATTGCTAGAGAAGCGTAGCTTCTCTATAGTATAGGTGTCCACGTCTGTTCACACTGCCGTAGTCATTTGAACTTTGGTGTCTGCCCTTTATCCTAGGCGGATACCACATAAGCACTGTTTAAAGAGATATTTTTTAACCAAACTAATATTTACAATGTACAAGAGCAAACTGCCTTCCACAGAAGGTGGTTTCTGTAAGTATAAGTTGATTGGTGAAAAATAAAATTTATTAAACTTTGAAGAAAAAAAGGATTGGGAAAGGCATAACTTTTTAAACTTAGACTTTGTTAACATTGATTTAAAACTGTACAATCTTCATTCTAGAATCTTTAGAACCTTTAGAATATAAAGTTTTATTTCAATGATTAAAACATTTTAGGGGTCTTAAAGATCAATCATACAGCCATAAGTACCTAAAATTATTTTCTTTAATGCTAGTAGGAAGTCAATTTCACTTGTATATCCTATTCATTTCTTGATTTAATAATTTTTCCTCTTCACCTATATGTTCTATTATGAAAAATGATTTAAGGTGCTGTAAGAGAATAAGGTCTGGAAGACGACTTATATGTCCCACAGATTGTAACACAAGAAGAAGAAACATTGTTGGTGATTTACTCTCTATATTTGGATAGGATGCTCAGTGTAAATGAAATCAATTAAAGGGTAAATTTACGGCCTTCTCAAAGGCTTTATTACTCCTTGCTATGCAATTTTTATTATGATTTATTATGTATATTTGATAATTAAATGTAATGCATTATTTAATAAATTCTGTTCTAATTATTCTATTGTTTGCTTGTTTCTGTATGTCTTATTCTTTTTAGAAGTGTTGCTTCAATTTTTCTTTTTAGTAACGAAGCTACTCTATAACTCACTTTATCTGTCTGTCCGTTTGTAATGCTATGGGGGACTATGTGATTTTCCGGTTTATAAAGATTTTGTAATGATAATTGGTTATAATAATCCCATATCTTTATTTCTTTTTTATGGCACTTAACACCAGAGCTGGATCTTTAAATCACTTAGTTGTGCGCCAGACCGGGGCGCGCTAGATGTGGTCCAGATTTGTGCACCTTATATTGATCTTTAAATCAAAATGATTTTAAAATTTTAAGTTCAATTTTCATCCACTCGGAGTTACCGCATAATCATGACGTGTAGTAATAATAGAACAAACAGTTAAATCTACTAATAATGTGTATTAATCCAATTACATATAAACATATAAAAATAGATATGATAGTTAATATTACACTTTAATCACTTTAGGTCTGTGCCGAATCGCAGAGCAAACAACCTTGCTCCGAGAAAGGTGACACAAGACTAAAGCTATATTTGTCAATCACAGTGGTCCTCAAGGCAAAAGAAGTTTGACAAAACCTACCATAAAAACGGACTATATGGCCATCAAATATACACATTGGAGGGCCAGGAACTGATTTTCTTAAAATCATAGCTGTTCCTTCTTGGGGTTTATTCCATTTTAAAGTTAACAGACCAAATTCCCTAAAAACTCAAGGTTGTTTGTCGCGATTTTGTTGCTTTGGAATCAAGTACATATTTCTCTTAAGGCAGAGAGAAATGTGCTTTATATTACATTTCTCCCCGACTTAATAATGAAACATAAATTTCAAAATTGTAGCATTACATATTGAGTATAAAAATCAACGGATCCATAAACAAATATGTTATTACATTTTATTTCACAAAATATTTTATATGTAGCATTGAATGCTTATCAACTAAATAATGATCTAGATCTGTATGACACCTGTCATAATAATTTTTTTTTTTTTTTTATATATATTGTTCAGATCTATATATCTGTATGACACCTGTCATATTGATTTTTTTTTTTTCTTTTTATTCTTTATGTTTTTTTTATATTTTTTAAAATTTTTTCATACATTTCAAAATTATCATTTAAAAAAAATGACACTAAAAACTAAACGTAAATCTCTAACCAACATAGAGTCAGCAGAGACTACTAATGCCTTGACAAATAAAAAATACAAATAAACTTCAAATTAACACATAATATAGATCAAATAACACATATAATAAAAACTATGAATTAACACACATAAAAAACAATTCTTGATCATAATATTCATTTTCTTTTGCCAGATTCTTCTTGATAATAGTAGTATCATTCATATCCATCAATCCATCATTATCCATCAATCCATCAACATCTCACAAATGATATAACCATACCAACCATAGTAGTATCATTCATATCCAATAATCCATCATTATCCATCAATCCATCAACATCTCACAAATGATATAACCATACCAACCAGTTCTTTCTCTTCAACCAGTTTTGGTAGCCCAATGCTACAACACCACAAACGATATAACCATACCAGCCAGTTGACCTTAGCTTAGTTATAAACTTAGTTATAAACTGGTTTCCACTTAGCAACTGTGATTTTCTCAAACAACACAACAGCCATTCACCTCCACCACAAGAAGCCTCCAATCTCTTCAAAAAATTTGGGATCGAATCCTTTCTAGCATCGACACTAGCTACTTCCCAAAATTCACCCTTTCCTGATTCAAAATACGTTGCTGATCCTGCAGGTTAGCCAACCGAGCATCTAACTCAACCATTCTAGTAGCCAAACCTGCAACAGAATCAATGTTAGCGTTACCATCAGCTCTCATTTCATCTACTTGCTATTAAAAATAAAAATCATCTTATCGACCATAGACAGCTTCGTAAACTCTCCAACATTTATCCTGTCAAAAGAGCCCTGCCAGACCAGTAAGTTAATCACCTGCCAAATGTTTGAGGTCTCAGGTCAAAATCAGAACTGCTGTTCACATTTATCATCCAGGGGATTATATCTATGGCATAGTCAGGCATGACTTAAACCTAATAATGACAACCACAATAACTGCTAATAACATCTCTGTTAAAATCCAAAAATCGACATGTCATTCAAAATACAGAAACTGCCAATGATTCTCGTTATAACAATGATGCTACTGTCGACACTCCAACCAATGATAATGTTGAAAACAATGAACAGAAGCAACCAACACAGAGAAAACTGCAGCCGAACAAAAGCAACCAAAACCTTCGCCATAGATTGATTCGAAATCTGATCCATAACCTTATTTCTTTTTTCAATACTAGCTATCGACAAAAACACCAGCTATTGACAAGTAAGATATCCAACAAGGCAGTCAAATCTGCAACAGCCACATCATCTTTAAGCCCCGCCTTCTTTAGAACAGCTAAAATTTCACTAACCAGCATTTTACTTTAACTGCCCACTGTATTAACAACATCCAAATATCCGTTTTATCAGTCATAAATATATTTAAGATACAATGCATGCTATTGAAAATTCTGCACAACTTCACAATAGCTTTTAGCCCATGGTGTATATCTCTGTATATCATTATCTATCAAATAAATACTTCTCATCTTGACAACTGTAAATACATCTCTTTGTAGCTACCTGACTCACTGTGCATGTATTTGCATCATCCTGACACACTGTGCACATCTGTTCAAAAATAAATATCAACATAATTCGTTTAGCTCTTTGTATCTACCTGACTCACTGTGCATTTATTTACGTCATTCTGGCACACTGTGCACATCTGTTCAAAATGATACAATATCAACATATTTTGTTTAACTCAATGTTATTTCATTATCCTTGACATACGAATCCTCAATTTTCAAATTTAGCTTCAAAACTACTCTTCGACGTCTTACACATCCACAACTGTTGCTTAAATCTAACACCTCCAAGTCTTCAAAACTTTTCAACAGATATTATAAATCTAGCAATCTAAATTACTTTTTTTTTTCTCCTTGGTAGCAGTTGGACTGTTGATTGGAGTACTTGTAACAGGTTGAGAAAGGGTTGCAACAACAGTACCAACAGATTGACTTGCTTCAGTAGGATTATGATCATCACTATCACCAGTACTATCATTAGCTGCATATGATTTGCCACTACTGGTTGATTTAAGACTCTTCTTGCCAAGATCAGTAATAGTCTTCCCATATATAGAGATATCATATTCAAACTCAAAGATAGCTTCATCAACCATTGTTTGCAAGTATTTAATCTGTAACATCATCAGCTCTCCTTTTACTTTCAACTCTCTTCTTCAGCTCTAGTACATCATGAGGAAACATATTCTGTTGCACAATAGACAGAATATCAGTAGATCCATAAACATCCATAAACTCCAGCAGCTCCATACATTCCAAACATGTTGTCAATCCAGCACAGGCTTCCTTTGGAGATTTGTGCAAGCACTCAGTTGTTAACTTCAGATACTTTTCATGATCACTAAATCTCCTTGACAATCAATCTCCCTATAGTTGCCAGAGAATACAGGAACCTTGAACTTGATATCTGCCTTCCTGGTGATACTCCAAGCTTCTTGACTGCATTCTTGAGAGTAGTTTTAGCATCCTGTTTGGCTTCCTGTTTAGCATTCTGAACTTCAACAGACTTCACATCTAATCTATAAACAGATTCTCTCTTACCAACAGCAATAGCATGTTTCACAATATTACTGGTCCAATTACTAAACAATCATAAATATACCATATACCATTTAATCGGTCAGAGCAAAGTGTATCATGTACCAGCCTCCACTCTCTCCACCAACAACCAGTCATAAAAAACGCTCCTTTAATACTATTCTATATCGAGTGTCCTTAATAAAATTTAAGCTTAAACAAAAACTTAAAATACGTTTCTGAACATTCTTCTTAACACATCCATTATAATTCCAAGTTTTAGTAGATTTCAATCCGCCCCTCAATATACTTCCATTCTATTCTGATCCACCAAAACTTTCGCAATACGTTCATTATATTCCAAGTTTTTTAATAGATTGAAATCCGCCCACATCTATTCACTTTATTTTGATCCATCCAAAATTTCGCAACACATAATGTTTCAATTTCAAGTTTGAGTGTAATTTTGATTCACCACCCTGTGTTATTTATATATTTGCTTTTCCTATAATTAGGTTCGGTCGGCCCGTCCATACGACCGTTTTGATTCACCACCCAGTGTTCTTAACCATATATTTGTTTTTTCTATAATTAGGTTCGGTCCGCCCGTCCATACCACCGTTCGTCCTTCCGTCACTCTATACGTCAATCCTTTTAGCTTTTTTTTTTTTTTTCGTTAATTAATACATGTCAGCATTGTCCTATCGCTTCCAAACTTTACCTCTATCTACTTTTTGTATTTCGAACTTTACATTGTGATTCCTGCAGCAGGTAGGTACGATTTAGAAAACGTAGCAACACTATAATCATTTCTATGACGTCCGTACTTCCATTTTTAAACAGGTTGATTTTCTCTTTTAACCACAAATTTCTATATGATCTAATTATCCGATTGTATACTAATTCCGAGAACAACAAAATACAACATTATAATCGAAGCAGTTAAAATATCTAATTATCCAATAATTTTATATGATCTAATTATCCGATTGATTCGATGTATATTGATTCCTGGGACAACAAAGTACAATACTTTATGATTGCGGTGTCAAGCATCCAATCACCCTTCAGACAACCAACACTCTGAGATGCACAACCCTTGTCTGAGAAATCCCAACTGTGCATGGTATCGAGTTGCACCTGTTTTAGCCCAAAGCATTCCTCCACTCTAACTATTTACTTCGAGCATCTGACACAGTAGCAGTGAGAACCAACTTAACGTCTGTGCATGGTAACGAGTTGCACCTGTTTTGGCCAAAACATTTCCCCACTCTAACTTTACGTCACACATCTCACATAGTAGCAGTAGAAACCATTTTTAACATTGTTAGTTATGACTCAGTGTCGGACCAAGATTCAAACCTATCACCTACCCAACGACAAGTAGATGTGCTACGTGTTAAGCGGTTTACAAGCGAAGCCACTCTATAATCAAGTTCATAAAATGTAAGTAAAACATCAATCTGCATCAATCAGTTCTTTTTTAACAAATTTACTTACAATTTTACATCGACTCTTATGCACTTATTTTCTGATTATTCAGTTTTGACACTATACAAGTGTTGATGTTCGTTTGTCCTACCATTCAATGCTTCGCTTTTGTTAATGTTGTCTTCCTTGTTTTTTACAAAGATTATTCAGTTCTGACACTATACAAGTGTTGATGTTCGTTTGTCCTACCATTCAATACTTCGCTTTTATTAATGTTGTCTTCCTTGTTATTTACAAACAAATTTACTTACAATTTTGCATTGAATCTTATACGCGTATATTCTGATTATTTAATTTTGACACTATACAAGTGTTGATGTCCGTTTGTACTGCCATTCCATTGCTTCGTTTTTACGGATGCTGTCATCTTTGTTTTTATACATCATATTCTCATTACAATAAAAATCATATATCATATAAATCATATATCAACATTTACTATACGAGTGTTAATGCTCCATTTTTATGAATATTATCATCCTTGGTTTACACGTCATATTCGAAAACGTTTTATATACAATAGAAGTCATATATAAGTCAAACTAAACTTGCAACATTTAACCGCCAAGTCTAAACAACACATTTAGTATTAATCTATCTTGCATCACCCATCATTGGATATAGATATACACAACAGACATCTCTTCCCTACTCAATCTTATATATAATAGATCTATTGTCAAAACTTGCACAAAGTTTTATTTTCAACAAGCATCCCACAGTTGGACCCTCAGATGTCAAAACTTTATTTTAGTGTTTGGTTAAAATGACTTTGCAATTGTATCTGTAAGTACGTCTAATAACACCCTTTGCTATTTTTAAAATCCTAGAAAATTTTTTTTGCAAGAAAATTGCATAAATTCGCAACCTTTTTTAGAACCACTACATAACTCGAGTTTTAAAACTTTTTATATAAAATCCTTTTTACAAAAAATATCAATAATTACTTAAAATTAAACCTGAAAGAAAAAAAATCTCATTACACGTGTTAATTTGCATGTTTTAGGTCTTTTTTTGAGGAAAGTATAACTTCCACATTTTTGACAATAATTATATTTTTTTAACATTTCAAAGTAAAATATAATAAAACTTAAACAATTTTTCTTGAATTATCAGTTGAAAATTTCATCAAACATGCAATTTAAGTGATGAAAATTTAATAAAATCATTTTTTGAATGTTTAGAATTACCAATTTTCTACATTTAAAACAAAATGTTAACAAAATTTAAAAACATTTTAACATATAACTTCAAAAATCAATAACATTTTATAAAAAGATGTTTCAAAAAATAAATCATTAAAAGGTATTAAAATGCATTTCAAATTACTTAAAATTAAAACGAGAACATCTTTTTACACTGTATTCTGTGGAATAGAGTTTAAATGACATGATTAGTAAATGAAATATTTCCTAAACTCATTAAGCCTTTTTGTGACTATATTAAAAATAATTTATTTTGTTTCATATTGTTTTTTTATTCAAATATTTGACAAAATTTTCCCTACGTCAATAAAATAAAGTCAGTTTTTTACTGTTTCCAGGTTTTTCTTTATAATTATAACAATTAAATATAATATAAATCTTCATTATCTTTTATTTGAATTATCATACACATTAAAATGTAAAGTATAAGCTAGAATAGCACTTTTTTTAACGAATATTTTAATGACATTATATCAAAATAATTCCTCTTAAATATCACACAACATATGATTGGGAAGTATAGCCATTTCTTGGAGGTATAATATTTACAAAAATACCATTAATTCTGTTTTTATCAGAAGTTAAAAAAATTGAACAATTCTAAAACAATGGTTGGCTGTCTAGATATTGAGTACACTAAGACTACGGCTCTGTTCTATTGAAATAACGTTGCAAAAAGAGGGGTTCTGAAAGTAATCTACCTAATTATTTTTAAAGAACCAACAAGTACTGTCAGTATCTCTTTTCTTGTAATCTAGCAGACAATCAAATCATAACACAATTTTCATGATAAAATATTCAGGTTTCTACTTCACATTTTAAAAAATATACTGATCAATAAAATGTTCAAAATTTTACTTTGTACTAATTGAAAAAATATGTTGTAATTCTTATTTTAAAGTTACATTTTTATCCCTGACAAAATCATAGACGACTTTTAAAGGCATCTTATCTAAACTTTTTGAAGAAAAACTTAAAAACGTTAATTAAGTATTAAAACTATTTTCTTCGATTTTTCTGAAGTTATTATCTCATTCTATGGGTTTTTTATTATCATTTACTTATATCGAAAGTGCCAAACATTGTACCCTAACTTATTCATTTAATAAAAAACCAAGCGTGATCCATATATAATATATCCATTGTATACACATCAACAAGTTCCGTACTATCATTCTCTTTTTCTCTTCTCTCCATACAAATATTTCCAATAACATTCATTTCTGTACCATACAAATATTTCCGATAATTAATCCATAAATATATAATATGTACATTATACATTTCAATTCTGCACACATATCATAATTCATCCATATATATATAATATGTCCATTATACATTTCAATTCTGCACACATATCATAATTCATTCACATATAATATGTCCATTGTACAATCCAATTCTGCACACATATCATAATTCATCCACATATAATATGTCCATTGTACAATCCAATTCTACACACATATCTCTCTCTCTCTCTCTCTCTCTCTCTCTCTCTCTCTCTCTCTCTCTCTCTTTCTCACATCATAATCAAATATTGAATAACAATTTTTGCTTCATTAAAAATTTTTGCTGAGTTATGCATTCCAATCTTAAATCGCCATTTAATTGTTTAAAATAAATCTAATTAAATCCACAAAATTCCGCCCACCAATCAAATGTCACATTCTACTGAACATGATAACAAGTATGTATCAATCCAAATCAACGTAAATTCAAAAATAAAACAAACAAAATTTCTGTTCTATCTATAATAGAAATTTCGTACTATGAATAATATATCACAGATCAAAAATCACATATCTATATTTATGCAAGTACAATCGTTATTATTCATAGTCTCATTTTAACCATATTCAGAATATTTTGTTTCCATACATATAAACTTAAGAGTAGCTCTACTCTTATTTATACATAAACCGCAATATAGTTGTTTTTTTAAAACTAAATATTTAAAACAATAATATCTGACTCAAACTTAAAACAATTCACAGCTTTTCATCAAAATTCCATTTTTTCAATATATATTTTCAAATATTCTCCAATTACTTTATCAAATCGCAATATTAATATTTAATAAATCCATCTTTCTAACAATCTTAAAAATCGTATTCCTGTTGTCATTGAAATTGAACCATCTTCTAACTTTTATTATTCCTATCCCTGTCAGACACATCAATAGTCTGAAACAACAATGAATATATCCAATTCTTGTAAAACAAATCAAAAAAAATAAATTCGTATATCTTGATTTTCAATATAACATACTCTCATAGACCCGTATTCAATATCCAAAAAATTCAAATAATTATCATAAATCAAAATATTTTCCATCACAAACTTTATAGAGTTGCTTCGTTTCTCTCCTTATTATTTAAACAATGTCAGCGCTTTTCAAATTATACATATTATAAATTCTAACCTTATGCATGGATACAACAATGGCAGATAAATTAACATTTATCCCACTAATTCGAATAATATCAGAGATCTGCATTGATTAGCAATGGATACGACAATGGCAAATAAATTGACGTTCATTCCCAAAAAATCGAGTAAGATCAGTAATATACATGGATATAACAATAGCAGATAAATTTTCGTTCATTCTAGAAAAAGTTGCTCCACAAATAATTTATATAATTTGTATGTCAACATAACATCTCCGAGTTAGATCAGTAATATACATGGATATAACAATAGCAGATAAATTTTCGTTCATTCTAGAAAAAGTTACTCCACAAATAATTGATATGATTTGTATGTCAACATAACATCTCCGAGTTTTATTTCCTAAATAAAAATACTTCCAGAGGCACAACTTCTCTACATTTTTATAAGCCGTCAAATCCAGGGATAAGGGATAGGAAACCTGGCCATAAATTAGGTCTCGGCCTGGTTTTGAAAGGGATCATGCAACTTTTACCATTTGCCTAATTTAATGACCTTACTGGCGGACGGCTCATATTGGCTACCGCTCTAAACCAATAGTGTTGAAATTTTAGAAGCAGACAATTCTGGAAAAAATAATGATTTCGTCTGCTACGAAAAAATAAATATAAATGGTGATAGATCACATTAGTTTAATTATTAAATCTGCTTAGAGTTAAACATTAAAAAAGGGCCACATAGAAAAAACAAAAATAATGGGATTATTTTTTTGGAAAGAAGGTAGCTACGAATTTTCATTTGGTAGTTTATAAATTAGATGTTGTATTTTGAATTTTAAAAATTTAGTACGGAGTTGATACAACACCTTCACCCTAATTTTTGTACAATACAACACAGTACAGATATATCATTACATTATATCCAGTATAGTATCCAAAGAACTTGATAGAATGTTACCCATGTGCATATTTATTTATTTATTTTGAATTTTAATTAGCAATGAAATTTTCAAATAAAATTTTTACTCATTAATAAAAATGCAAATAATACAAACTAAAATCTGTCTGAGGGAAACCCAACGATAGCTTTCTGACAGTTCAAATTACCAAAGTAAAAGATAAAAAATTTTGGGAGAAAAAAAACTTCTTTTAAACAAAAGCCATTAATATATAGGTTTATAAAAAGTTATGTTTTTTACTTTAAACTAGCTACCTGAATTTGATTCTATACTTTATCTACACACACACACACAGCTTTTTCATTAGCATTTTATACGAACCACTGAGCTATCCCAAAACTGGTTTATTAGGCTAGAAATAGGCCTAGGCTTGAAATAGGCCTGAAATAATATTATCCTACGTTTCCCATCCCTTATCCCTGGTCAAATCTATAGGATACAAAACTTATTCAATTATAAATATCTTAATTGCAAAACTACAAAAATCGATCGCAGCCACACCGCCGTCAAATCGCCGTAGTACATGTATATCCTGCTGATACAATCCAGAACTGTAGAGAAAATCCTTCTTCCCTGCAAATTGTAGAAAGAAATACTCGTTTAATCAATACACGTCTGTCCTGAATAAACTATAGAAAGAAATACATGTCTAACAATATACGTCTGTCCTTGTTTACGATACATGTAATCCTTGCTTCCCTGCAAAGTGTAGAAAGAAATAAACTGTAGAGAGAATACGTATTTAACGATACTTGTCTGTCCTCGTTTACGATACATGTAATCCTTGCTTCCCAGCAAATTGTAGAAAGAAATAAACTGTAGAGAGAATACATATTTAACGATACTCGTCTTTCCTCGTCTCCCTAAAATAAACAGTAGAGAGAATACATATTTAACGATACTCGTCTCCCTGTAGAAACAAACTGTAAAAGGATATATTTTTAACAACACATGTCTATCCTTCTCTCCCTGCTGATACATGTCCAGGGCGGCACCTTTTCCCCTTTCATGGTGTCCTCCACTAACATAGTACATGTCCAGGGCGGCACATATCTTTCCCTGGACATTATGTTGGTGTCCTCCACCCACATGTTGTCCTTCACTAGACAGGATGGTGTCGTGGTGTCCTTCAATGGACAGGATGGTGACATGGTGTTCCTAACCATCACATATCTCTCCTTCTCCAGGGGTTCGACCTGGTTCACCATCTCTCCATCCTTCTCCTGGTCCACCATCTCTCCATCCTTCTCCTGGTCCAGGAATTCGACCTGGTCCAGCATCACATGTCTCTCCTCCTCCAGGGGTTCGACCTGGTTCACCATCTCTCCATTCTTCTCCTGGTCCAGGTATTCGACCTGGTCCACCATCGCATATCTCTCCTCCATCAGAGGTTCGACCTGGTTCACCATCTCATATCTCTCCTCCTCCAGGGGTTCGACCTGGTTCACCATCTCTCCATTCTTCAAGCATAACTGGTCCAGGAATTCGACCTGGTCCAGCATCACATGTCTCTCCTCCTCCAGAGGTTCGACCTGGTTCACCATCTCCTTGACTGTTACCTGGTCCTCTCCACCTATACACTCTCCCCCCCCTAACCTTGAAAGTGTTGGCAACACCACCAAACTTTCGTATTCAAGGGAACACAATTTTTCATTAGCAATTCGAGCTTCGAAATCGTCCATACGATTAGCTAATCCTGTAATACAATCACTGCTGGTCACAACATTTTCATTAGCAATTCGAGCTTCGAAATTGTCCATACGGTCAGCTAATCCTGTAATACAATCACTGCTGGTCTCAACATTATCCGCCAACTCCTTAACCTGCTTCTCCAGCGGCGCTATACGCCCAGCCATTATTAAATTAAACAGCAACACCCACATGTTGTCCTTCTCCTCACGAGACATCTTCTTGAACCCAGCCATTTTCTTCCTGAACTCAGCAACGTCCAAGCTCATCATGCCACCTCAAAAATACCTGCACAAAACTAAAAAGAAAAGAAATAATACAATTAAAAGAAAATCTGAGCCGTAGGTTCGTACTACACTACTGCGCCAAAAATGACGTGTAGTAATAATAGAACAAACAGTTAAATCTACTAATAATGTGTATTAATCCAATTACATATAAACATATAAAAATAGATATGATAGTTAATATTACACTTTAATCACTTTAGGTCTGTGCCGAATCGCAGAGCAAACAACCTTGCTCCGAGAAAGGTGACACAAGACTAAAGCTATATTTGTCAAGTACATATTTCTCTTAAGGAAGAGAGAAATGTGCTTTATATTACAATCATGACAAGAAAAGCAAAGATTATTTATTTAAAATTTTGAACAAGTTTGCTTTTTTAAAGTTGTTCATAAAACCACTCCTTAAGTGAGTTGATTCATGGCCATTTTTATCAGTTGCTTTGCTAAGGTCACGGAAATTCAGCCTTAAACTGCTTTCAACCTATTTTTGAAAAGTATATCAAAAATATACTCTGACACCTGTAGAATCGAACTTCAGAGCTAAAGAGAATAATAGCCCACATCGATTTGTATTAGGATTTTAAAGTTTATTTTTTTTTTACTATGGATTAAATAAATTTAACTGAATCGTGAACTGTCTTTTCCTTTTGGGTAAAATTCTTGCTTCAAAGCATTTTTCTTCATAATATGATAAAAAGATAATGATTGTAAAAAAATAGCTCTATTGATAAAATAGAAAAGTTTTTCAAATCTGATTCTTATGAACTAAGCATCTTATGCTGAGATCACTCCTGTAAACTTTTTTTGCAGAGTTATGGCCAAAAAAAACATAACCGTCAATATGAAAGTTCTTTATCTTGCTACATAGTCCAAACCCAAGAATAAACCCACATGTTTACACGTATGAAAAAAGATCCACCATTGCACATAGGGGCAACAAGGCGCAACAATTCACCACCCCCAAATCAAGTTTCAAACATTCTATGAGTATTATCATACCCAATGTACATCAGATTTCAAAGGAATCGTAAAAATACGCTGTTTAAGTAAGCATTCTAATCCATGGAAGTCAAGAAATGCAAAAATTTTCTTACAGAAAAAGGCATACTTTTTGTGTTTCACCAACAATTTTAAAAGTATTATAAAATCTCTTAGAATTAGCGTAATTAGACAAAATAACTTCTGATGAGTCATGCATTGCATATATTTTGACAGTATAAAAGAAAAAACACAAATTGAAGAAATTAGTCCTAAATAATTCTAGTTGAAGTCAATATTTTAGTTTTTATTTGTTTGTTTTTTAATCAACATTTAAGAAGACAGTAAAAGGAAATATGTTTTCACCGATTGCCACCGGCTAAAAATACGATATTTGATTACCCAAAGACATATTTTAATCGTCAGTACTGGTTTTATTTACCCCCCTGCGCCCCCGTAGGGGTTTTTAGCCCGTTTTCTGAACGTGGGTGCACGAAAAGCTTGCAAGAAAAGGCGTTTAAATGCGCTTTTAAAGTCAAAACTTAAGATATAATTCAAATAAATAAAAGACACAAAAGCATAGACATATTGGGAAATATTTATTCTGACTTAGAATTAAAGTTAATAATAAATATTTTCAAGTTCTATTGTACATCCCCAATGATAATACACAAAATTACCCCTTGTGTAGATTAAAGTTAGTAGTTAAAACGTTTGAACACACAACTGTAAAACTTTGGGGACTAGTGTTATAAACAGCCCAATGTCCCATACCTCACTGCGGAAAGGTAAAGTTAATATGCAAATAACGTGAGGTTCTTATAATTATTCAAAATTGGAATTAGCAAGTAGTCTATCTGTCTGTCTTTGGTAATGCTTTGTTTTTAAATTATGTAGTTACAGGGTATTCATGTTTAAAGTCAGCAGTTTTATTTAGAAAGGGAGGGGACTGTTAATTACACTAGTTCCCAAACTTCAAAGTTTTATAATAACGTTTTTATATTCGTTAGCATAAGAACTTCAGGAAATTTAATTGATTTTTTATTGGTTGGTTCATTAAGATGAGTGTCAAAACTTTTCAATCACTAATTGTCATCTACAGACAAATAATTTTGTAATATAATTTATTAAATATGTATTTATTAAATATGTATCAATATTGGGGATGTACATATTCATCGGTTATTGTTTTGTTCCTTAGATCCCTAGGTGTTAATATATAATACAAACTAGCTTGATGTCTGTTTGTCTGTCCGCCCATCCCTTAAGATCTCGCTAACCACTAAACTGATTGAATTCTACTCTTCAGGGAATATATCTACTGGTCCTGTGGTTGTTTAAAGATCTTTTTCAAAAATAAAAATCCCCCTCAATTTTTTCATATTTCTATAATTAGAATCGGTCCGTCCGTACGTCTGGTACAGTTAGCTCTTTTACTTAACTTAAACAGGCTAGAATTGTCCTATCGATCTCAAACTTTTCATGCTGATTTCTACAACAGTTAGGTACGACTTAGAAAGCACAGCAACTCTATAATTGTTACCAGAAAGTCCGTACATCCATTTATAACAAGCTGATTTTTACTTTTTTGACAACAAATAATGGTTTTGAATGTTAAAAATATCCTATTCATCTGATTTTTTAATACTGATTCCTATTTCAATAACGTCTATTGTTATAAGCAAAGCATCTCTATAATCAGTCCTAAAAACGTCAGTATGTCCTTAAACAGTAACATGTATTTAATCAGTTTTAATTACAATTTTGTATAGACATGCATTAATATTCAGTTCTGACACTTCACAAGTGTTAATATTCGTTTGTCCTTCCATTTCAGAGCTTCGCTTCTTTCATGGATGTTGTCATCCTTGTTTAAAATTACCTCTTAGGGCAAATCCCCTAGAGGCTATGGGCGAAGCCGCTAGTGTACATATAAACAGTAAACAAGAATCATAATATCATTATAAATATAGATATTAGTTAATAAAAATTTATGCTAATCATGCCCACATTTATAATGGATTTATTAAACATAAAAATAAAGTGAAACTTGTAGCTTGCTAAAATAAGGATCCCCATCCACCCCCATTTACACCATCCCCTCCCCTCCTACTGAAATGAATTCCATGACCCCAAATTTGACACTTTGAACACTAAAATCGGACTACAATTAACCTAGTTACACTTTAAAGGGCCCAAAAAGCTAGTGATAGGGCAGCTGCGCTACTAAAAAATTCTCATATTGCTCTGATAACCAAAACCCCTAATTAGACATTTTAAACACGAAATTCAAGATAGTTGATGGATAGATAAATGGATAAATAGATTGATAGGTAGATGAATAGATATATGGATAGATAGATGGATAAGTAAATGGATAGATAGAGGGATAGATGGATGGATAGATAGAGGGATAGATTGATGGATGGATAAATTGATAGTTGATGGATAAAGAGATGAATAGTTGATGGATAGATAGATGGATCGATATATAGATGGATAGAGAGATGGATAGAGAGATGGATAGATAGATGGATAGAGAGATGGATAGAGAGATGGATAGATAGATGGATAGATAGATGGATAGATAGATGGATAGATAGATGGATAGATAGATGGATAGATAGATGGATAGATAGATGGATAGATAGATGGATAGATAGATGGATAGATAGATGGATAGATAGATGGATAGATAGATTGATAGATAGATGGATAGATAGATGGATATATAGATGGATAGATAGATGGATAGACAGATGGATAGATATATGGATAGATAGATGGATAGATAGATGGATAGATAGATGGATAGATAGATGGATAGATAGATGGAAAGATAGATGGATAGATAGATGGATAGATATATGGATAGATAGATGGATAGATTGATGGATAGATAGATGGATAGGGTAAGGGGGGGCTATTTTCGGGAGGGGTTAATCTGGTAATTTTCTATCTACCTTGATAAAATGACCTTTATCTCCATGTTCCTTTCAAATGACAGAAAAAAACATAAAAGCAAATTTGTTTGTTGTTAAATTACATACAAAAAAGTATAAAATGAAATTTTTGTGGGATGAATTTTAAGGGTACTAAATAATTAAATCCCCTTTTTGGTTGATTTGCCCCAATGTGCATTGATAAGAAAGGAAATGCATAAACAAAAAAAGTCATCTTTTATAAGCAATACAAAAAATAACAGCTGGTCTTCTTATGTATAAGAACACAGACATTTATTTGGATTTCACATTTTTTTCCAATTATGATCTAAATTTAAAATGGTTTAATCAAGAAATAGAAATAATGAGATTTCATGAAGGTTTCAATAATAGGTACAGGAGGGTCTGATGAAAAGGTGGTTATTACTGCTGTAAGATTTAGAATCTGTAGATTTTGATTTATTTTATAATTCTTTATTTTTTAGATTAGTTATTTACAGTTGAAGCCTATATCTAGGTTTTTTTTCTGCCTATCTATCTATCTATCTGTCTATCTATCTATCCAACAATATATCTATCTAACTATCTTTCTATCTATCTATCTATCTATCTATCTATCTATCTATCTATCTATCTATCTATCTATCAATCTATCTATCTATCTATCTATCTACCTATCTATCTATCTATCTATCTATCGATCGATCTATCTATCTATCGATCTATCCATCCATCTATCTATCTATCTATCTATCTATCTATCTATCTATCTATATATCTATCTATCTATCTATCTATCTATCTATCTATCTATCTATCTATCTATCTATCTATCTATCTATCTATCTATATATCTATCTATCTATCTAGAAAGTAAATAAAATGTAAATTGTGGACTTCAAACAGCCTGAAATTCTAACATATCAAATTTCAATTCAAAGAGAAAAGTTATTTATCAATCGTATTATAGACAGCTTCTTAGGATATTAAAATAAAAAAAATATAAGATTAAAACCAGTTTTATTAGCCCCGAGGGACCTAAAGCCCGGACTAACAAAACTGGTATTAATTTTGTAATGTAATTTTGCGTTGAAAATGGTCTGTAATTTGATGCAATATATGCTTTTTTGGTATGGCTGAGAACCAGTTCGAATTTAACGGATATTAATAATGATCTATTAAAATTGATTTTATTCAAACTAATCTATTGTATATGTTTTGTTTCATTTTTTTAAAGCGAAGCTTTTCTATAATTAGGGTAGGTCCGTCCGTACGTCCGCCCGTCCGTCCGTACGTCCGTAATGGATAGCTTTTTTCGTTAATTTAGGCATGTTAGAATTGTCCTATCGATTTCAAACTTTACATGGTGATTCCTGTAATAGTTAGGTATGATTTAGAAAGCGTAGCAACTCTATAATTATCACCAAAATGTCCGTACGTCCATTTTAAACATGTTGTTTTTTCTTTCTTTTTTAACAACAAATTTTTATGTGATCTAATCATCCGATTGATCTGATTTTTGGTATACTGATTCCTGGGACAACAAAGTATAATGTAATAAGCGAAGCAATTCTATAATCAAGTCCTAAAAATGTAAGTATATCCATAAACATTATCCTGAATTAAGCAGTTTTTCAACAAATTTACTTACAATTTTGCTTTGACTCTTATACATTTATATTATGATAATTCAGTTCTGACACTATACAAGTGTTAATGTCCGTTTGTCCTACCGTTTCAGTGCTTCGCTTTTATGGATGTTGTCATCCTTGTTTTGTGAAATCTTAGCTTAGTTTTAGTGCCAGAACCACGTAACAGAAACTAATAGTTTTGAAAAGTTTGGACTTTGATTGCAGGACGTATTTTGTTTGTCCTAAATGTTGCAGGACCTTTGTTTTGAAGCTCTAGATTTCCGCGGTCGCCTCTTTTATAGCATTAAAAGAAATAATTTTTCCAGTTTGGCTTCCAAACCGATAAATATCCGCTGGATTAGACATAGTTTTTAACAATACTGAACAATCATGTATAGCATCGCATTACAGACAATTTTCTACGAATATGACAATAAAAATCATAAAATAATACCAATTTTGTTAGACCGGGCATTCGGCACCTCGGGAATAACAAACCTAGTTTAATATTATTTTATTTGCATTTACTATTCGCGGAAAGCTGTCTATAACGCTGATAAAAATAACTATTAATGTCTTTTGATTTTAATAGATTATTAGAACCAATCATCAATTGAAATAAAAGTAGAAGTAATAAATGAACAAATGGATCTAATAACAATTCTTCTTTTCAAAGAAACCAAATTAGAATATGTGTATCCCTGAATATTTGAAATTAGAATTCTCTAGAGCTCTACAGTAAAAGTTTATTTTACAATGGTAAACCTTCTTTTATATCCTAACCGTATGCCAATCAAGGGCAGGGACTAACATAAAGTATAAAAAAGTTAGCTATCTTAAGGGATAAGACAACGGACAATAGATTAATGTACATCCAAAATTATTTGTAGATTTTTAAAGCCAAAAATCAACAAACGTGTTAAATTTTGGGGAATAGTATAATTCAAAGTATGTCTTATTTATCATGAAAATAAAATAAAAGTCAAGAAAAATTTAGAGTATCTGTATTGAAAGGGGTAGCGAAAGGGCAGAAAAATAGCCTAAAACCATCCCGAGACCAATTTAAAGCTTTCCTGTACAGAAAATAAACTTTTGAAAACAGCAGTCTCAAACCGTGAACCCGATAGAATCAAATATTTGCAATGAAGTTTTGGCAATTTTGTTTTAATTTTGCAACGCCGTTTCACATTTAGGATACCCTCTCTATCATGAATAGTAATTGCTAATTTTCAATAGTATTTCACAAAGTTTTCAGGGATTTAAAGGGATAAGACAATAGCCGATAAATTGGTGTACATTCCCAATAATAATATACAAAATTACCTCTTAAGATTACCATTAGATTACCATTAGTGGTTAAAATATTTGAAACTCAATTTAATGAATCAACCAATAAATATAAATAAAAGTCCCCAAATTTAGGAAAACGTTATTATAAAATTTTAGGGACTAGCTTAATAAACAGCTCAATATCCCTCTCCTTCCCTGGAAAGTTTTACTTTTACAGATCAGTTTTACTCTTTCCCTCTCTTCACATCTATATCAGGGATATTAAGGGATAAGACATTGAATTATAATTTGATATATATCCCCTTGGGTGGCTAATATAATAACCCTTTTTGTAAAATAATTGTATTGTTCGTAAAATGCTACATTAAAACATTAAGTTATGATTTAAGAATAGTATTTATTCCATGAAATAGGATAACTTTGAATAGGTACTAAATTAAATTTAAAGACCAATGTCCCTCCCTGCATTATGGTCTTAATTTTGTAGGTAGGCTACATTAGATTGGTAGACAAACGTTCGTTGGTAGAAAATTTTTGTTAAACATTTTTTCAATCAACAGGATGGTATTAATCGTAATTAGCTGAGGAAACAAGCAAAAATAAAAGTCTATTGAAATTTAAAGAAGAGCAAAGACAATGTTATTTTAAATAATATCAGCATTGTCAGCTCCTGGTTGGCTTCTAGGCGTGGGTTGGCGACGGCCAAGCCCCGCCGCTGGAAATTTTGCCTCGTCTGCAGGATTAGCTCTGCCTCAGCTGGTAACTGGACACGGAGGCCTAGGCTGACTCTGGTGGTTCCTAAGGGGGGAATGACGATGGCAGAGGGCGCATAGAACTCCATGGGGGCGCCTGCTTGATTCAGGTTGCTTGGTCTCCTAGCTCCTACCCGGATGGGGATGGCTGTCATCAACAGGGGGCACATGGCTTCAGCTTCGTCTTCTGGGGCGGCCTCTTCCATCGCAGTGGCTGGTTCTTCTCCTACAGGCTCGCTGCTGGCTGGCAGGTTCTCCATGTCCGCGTCAGGATTCCAGATGGCATCTCTGGGTGGCTCTGGAGCGGGCGGCGGCGGCGGTGGTTCGTTGGGCTGCTCCTGCAGGTTCTCCTCTACTGGGTCACGATCCTGGCCGCTAGGCTGTGGGGCGGCTGCGGCTGGCTGGTGCACTGGGAGCTGTCCTGGGTCACTAGCTGCGGGCGCCGCCGCTCCAACTGGCAGCTCGGTGGCATCCTCGTCGCCGTCCATATCAACTTGGATGTCTGTTGGGATCTGGTGGGCAGTCACATCTCCAGTGTATTTGCGCAGTCGGCCTACATGCGCGGTAACTTCTGAGATCCTGGCTACTGGAGAGGCAGGTTTGATGACATAATGTACTTCTGTAGCTTGCCTTACTACTTTCCAGGGGCCAGTCCATCTCTTGGTAATCTTGGCTGCCTTCCCTGGCACCAGGCGGGGGGCCAGGTACCAGACCAAGTCTCCAACCTCATACTTGGCCGTGCCTTCGTAAGCTGCCGCGCTCCTCCGGATGGCTCCCTCCTCCTTCTGCTGGATGGCATCATACACCGCATAGTAGCGCTGCAAGAGAGCTTGGACGTTGGCTGGAACTGAAGCATATTCGGTCTCTGGCAGCCGCAGTACCATGTCCACCGGAAGTTTGGCCTCTCTCCCAAAGAAGGCCAGGAACGGGGTCACGCCAGTGGATCTGCAGGCCTTGGTGTTGTAGGCGAAGGCAATGGCAGGCAAGTGGGGCTCCCAGTTGTTATCGTCTCTGTCTAGGAACAGACGCATGCCTGTATTGAGCGTCCGATGGAACCTCTCCACTCGGTTGGACTGCGGGTTGTAGGGTGGTGGATGTGTCAGGCCAATCTCAAGCCTGGAGGCCAGTTCCTGGAATACCTGGCCGGTAAACTCAATTCCATTGTCGGAATGGATCTTCAGGGGGCATCCGAACGTGGCCAGGTGGCGGTGCAGCAGGGTCTCAGCCACCGTGAGGGTGCGCTTGTTGGGGATGGCGTAGAGGCTGACAAACCGGCTGAACCCATCTTGACAGGTGAGGATATAGCGGTTCCCAGCTGGGGTCTCTGGCAGTGGCCCCACCAGGTCGATAAATAGGACTTGCTGTGGATACCCCTGGCGGGAGGGCACGTGTATCCCTTGCTTCAGTCTCTCCTTGGTAACCTTCTGGACACACTCAGGGCAAGTCTGAACCATCAGACGGACGTCACGGGCCAGGTTGGGCCACCAGAAGTGCATGGCCACGCGGGCGATAGTCGCGTCCATCCCAAAGTGCCCAGCCATGGGGGTCCCATGGGCTAGAAAGAACGCGTCCTGCTGGAGGGCCGAAGGCAGCAGGTATCTTGTCCTCTCCCCTGTCAGGGTCTGGTCAGTGGTGGTGAGGCAGCCATGCTCGTCAAGCCCCAAGGCTGGGAAGCGGCTGGCGTACTGCTGCTCGTCTCGTTCCTTGCCACGCAGCTCAGCCTTAGTTGGGGCTTTGCCGTCAGCCACCCATTGGCGGACACGGAGCAGGAGGGGGTCCTGTGTCTGGGCCTCCAATACTCTAGCTGGGTCCAATCGGGCGGCAGGGGGCCGGCTAGCTGTGGACTCCCCTAGCTGGCAAAGGTTGTGGATATACTCAGCCTGCTCTGCTAATTCTTCGGCGCTAGCCGTTGGCATGTTGGCGTCTTCCCGGCGGCTGAGGGCGTCGGCGTTGGTATTCTGGGTGCCAGGCCGGTGGCAGACAGTAAAATCTAGGACCGCTAGCTCCTCCTGCCAGCGGGCCACCATCCCTGTTGATGTGTTCAGTGATTTCATTTGCAGCAAGGCTGAGGAATCAGTGTTGATCTGGAAGCTGCGGTAGGACAAGATGCCGTGGAATTTTCGGATCCCATACATAATGGCGGCCATCTCTCCCTTCCAGGACGGGTAGCGCGTCTCAGGGTCGGTTGTCTTGCGCCCCACGGCGGCAATCAGCCTCTCCTTGCCATCCTGGCATTGACTCAGTATGGCAGAGATGGCGCGGCTGCTGAAATCTGTGGTGAGCTGGAATACCGCTGGCAAGTCAAACCTGGGCGGCGCTCGGATGGGGGCCTTGCGGAACTTGTCCTTGAGTTGCAGCAGCTGGGCTTCCATCTCAGGCGTCCAGGTTAGGGTCTTGGCCGTCTTCTGCCGATTCATCTCGTAGGTGAGGTCTGCATACTCTGGGATGAACAGGCGGTAGTATCCAAAGAACCCCAGCAGCGCCAGCAAATCCTTGGGGGTGCTGGGGGCTGGCCAGTCCAGGATACGGTCAATATAGTCCTCCTGCATGGCTATCCCCTCACGGCTGAGGGTGTGGCCCAGATAATCCACCTTGGATCGAAACAGCTTGGTCTTGGCTGGCTTGAGGCGGATTCCTCCCCTGCGGTGGGCTTCCAAGACCTCTCGGAGCCTGGCCAGGTGGGCCCAGGTATCCTGGTGGAAGGTCAGGACGTCGTCAAGGTATGACTGGAGGTTGGCTGTGCCTAGTGGATTTAGGACCCCTGCAATAAACCTGGAATAGACAGACGGTGCCGTAGCCAGGCCAAAGGGCATCCTTTTCCATTGATACAAGCCCCTGGGGGTGGTGAAGGCGGTGCAGGGCCGGCTGTCCTCAGACACACGGATGGTGTAGTATGCGGCTACAGCGTCTAAGGCACTGTAGACACGGTGCCCTCCAGCTCGTTCTACCAACTGCTGGATCCTAGGCAGGGGGTAGCTGTCCAGCTCCAGGCACTTGTTGAGGGCTCTGTAGTCGACGGCCCAGCGGGTGCTCCCGTCCTTCTTCTTGATGGGCACCAGGGGGCTGCTCCAGGCGGAGTCTGACGGCTCTATAACTCCCTCCTGTAGCCAGGTGTCCAGTTGTTTCTCCAGTTCAGCCTCTTGCCGCGGGTTCAGATCCCTGAATCTCTGGCGGATCGGCTGGGTCCCTGGCTTGAGGCGCAGCTGCAGCTCGACCACGTCTGTGCAGCCAGGGGTAGAATTGGAGAAGACATCTCTGTATTCTGATAACATAGTCCAGACCTCCTTCTTGAGCAAGGGGTCCTTGCGCAGGAACTCGTTGTCTTCCATCTCCAGGGCCTCCCACAACTCCTGCATTTCTGGGGGCTCAGCAGGCTCTTGGAACAAGTGGAGGCGCGGGGGAGGCGTATCAGAGACCTCTAGTATGTCAGGCTTGACCAGCTCCCCAGCCACTGGGAGGCCAGCGTCCAGCAGGAGGGGCACCTCCCCTTCATTTACTACCAATACTCGAAACACAGTGGCGGAGCCAGGCCTGTGGGCATACAGGCCTTCTGGGATGACAAGATCCTCCCCAAACCTCTGTTCTGGGGCAGCTAGTTGGATGGCATCCTTGGTGCGATGGCCTACTAGCTCAACAGGGACTGCCATGACCCCACGGCCAGGCAGGACCACCCGCTTGGCTGTGCGGAGCTGGGGTGGCTGGCCATCAGTTGGAGTGACAGCGCTTAGCCTATACGTGGCTGGTGCGGGGTCAGCTTTGGCTCCGGGGCCCACCGGCCGCGACTTGACGGGCTCGGCTTCTGGAGGGGCTGACGTGTCGGAGCCAGGGGTGGCTCCGAGGGCGTCCGGCCACGACTTGACGGGCTCGGTACTGGGAGAGGCCGAGGTGCTGGGTCCAGCCTTGGCTCCGTGGGCGTCCGGCCGCGACTTGACGGGCTCGGCGCCGGGAGAGGCTGAGGTGCTGGGTCCAGCCTTGGCTCCGTGGGCGTCCGGCCGCGACTTGACGGGCTCGGCGCCGGGAGAGGCTGATGCCTGGGAGTTGAGTGTGGCTCCGGGTGCCGCAGACCGCGACTTGACGGGTCTGGGCTCAGGCTGGGCTGGCTGACTGGCCGGGGGCCCCAGGTAGAGGGGGCCAGGTGGACACGGCTGGCCGTTGATAAAAGTGTCGGCGGAGAAGATGGGCTCTGGAGGGCTGGCAATCTCAGGGAACGTTGTTGGCAGGCTCTCCCTCGGCACCTTGGGCACTGGAGGCAACCCCATGGCTAGCAGGTTGGCCCCCTTGTGTGCGTTGAGCTCAGTGTCCACCCAGTGTGTGCCTTTCTCAACCACACGCGGCTGCTCTGGCAGGGGGCCTGGCAGAGGCCCCTCATAACTTAGCTCTCTCTCGGCTGTCTCCCGGTCAATGGGGACGCCACGGAGTGGGATAAACTCCCCACGCACCCACAAGCAAGGTGGTTGCATGTCGAAACAGAGCCTAGTTCCGAACTCCTTGAGAAAATACCCTCCTAGGTTCAGAGGGTGTGAGAGGTTCCGGACCACAGTCACGTGGTATAGATGGAGTATAAGGGTGTGTGAGACTGCCATATATAACTCTTTTAATTTTCCTATTACCTGGAGGGGCTGGCCTTCCTCGTTAGCAGTCAGGATTTGGGTGTTGTCCGGAATTAACATGCGTTGCACGCCCATCGGGTGCATGAGGTGTTCAGAAATTACAGCAGACCCTGGTACACGGTTGCCAGAATCGATCATGGCATCAACCTGTACATGCTGGGCAGGGTCAGGAGTAGGAAACCTCACCCTGACATGGCAGGGGAAGTGGAGGTCCTGCCCTTGAGACAAGGGGGCCTCTCGTTCGGCTGGGGTTGGCAGAAACTTCGGTGGTGGCCGAACCGCAGCTATGGTGGTATCGCTTACCATGGTGGCTTAGACTGTAGCTTCGAATCACTAGAGCTTATTAATTATCACTGGGTCAACAATTTTATATTTATTTTTATCACTTGGTTGACATTTATACACACTTATGTGTTGTTATCACTAGGAGCTCTAGGTGTGATTCTGGAAGCACTGGCAGCAGGGAATGTCCGTCCTGCAAGGTTCAGAGGGGTGACGGCGGTAGGGAATGACCCGTCCTACAGCGCCGCTGGTTCGAATCCCGGAAATGGCGGCAGGGAATGGCCCGTCCTGCAGCGCCTCGGGTTCGAATCCTGGAAGGCAGCGGCAGGGAAATGTCCCGTCCTGCCGTGCCTGTGGCTCAAAATCTGCTATCCGTCGCAGTGGTAGGGCTTACTTGTGTGCTGAAGCTTCGCAGCCACACATTGCCTTCTTAGGGAGACCAGCACCCAGCTGTCTGTCTCGTAGGTTTGGCCTGGGTGTCCTGGGGCTTGTCCCAGCTACACTTGCCAATTTAGACTCAGTTCTGTAGCCGTCTGAGCTAAATTATCCGATTGCCGTGGCTGCGCATCTAGCGCTACTCCTACACGGCACGGAAAAAGCGTCTTAACTGGCGCTTTTAGCAGGCTAAATCTGCTTGCCGTAGGCCAGAGGCCCACATATTGCGTTCAAAATGATGGAAATTCGACCTAAAAAGGCCGTCTCACGGGTCAGTTGGCTTCTCAGTTGGCGGCTGATTGTCCCCTTACTTGCCAAAGGGTCCAATCAGAGGTAGAATAGGCTAGTTTCTGTAAGGCTCGATTGAAACACGCTGACACCAAGTTCTGGTAAGCCGAGCGTTCTCGGCCCACAGGGTAACGAGTTCGAGTTCAACGAGCCCTAGCCTTTAATTATTCTACCAAAACAAACAAGCAGGATTCAATCATACAGAAATTATATATTTAAACTGAATAATATTTACAAGCAATGTTTACTATATATATACAACAGATTATAACAATGGTTAGGTTTGAAGGGGGTGTGGGACGCTAGGGCTTAGCTCCCGGCGGTAGACAGGCTGTGGGGGCAGCGGTGGTAAAAGGGGAGGCAGCGCCTCCCGGTTATATAAGCGCGTGAGGGACGCGTGTTAGTTGCATGTTTGAGTCCCCTCCCCACATTTAGGCAGGCCAGTTTGACCGCTGGGTTGCGGGGTCAACAGCGGTCATGAGATAGATGGTGATATAATAAGATTAGTGCAGGGGGTTTGTTATCATAAGTCACAGCGAAGCAACTCTGTAAACTGCCTGTCCGTCTGGGTGTCGTATTACCACATAAGTTATTGAGAAGAAGTTACCATGGATCTAAGGGGATAAGTCAATGGCCGATAAATTGATATACATCCGCAGTGCTGATAAACACAATTACCACTTCTGTAAAATAAGAATAGTGGTTAAAAAAATTTAACACTCAATTTAATGAATCAACTAATCAAAATTCCCGAAATTTCCGAAAGTTGTTAAGCAAACCTATAATAAAACGTTACTGAAAAACTTTGGGGAAAAGTGTAATAAACAACCCATTGTCCCCTCTCTATCTATCTCTGAGATGTTTCATTGTTTAGAATAAGAGTTTTTTTTAATTTATCTTCCGAGAAAGTCACATTACAAAATGTATCCACTCCGTTTTTCATGTGATCTGGTTTTGCAGCCCTAACTACCGGATTTGCACACTACCTAATAATTGCGAATAATTGTAAAACATTTTACATCCCTTTCCTCCCCCTAGTTTTCTTTCCTTCTCTCTCTCTCTCTCTCTGTCTCGTGCAAAATTCAAATTTGGTTAAGGAATACACTTTTTACGCTTCCTTCGCGGGGAAGGAAATGTTATCTGAAAATTTATTATAGCTTAATCTTTTTTTCAGTTTTAAAAAGGTATATTTCTATAATTTCTAATCCAGGGATCTTGGGGTATGAGACAATAGATAATAAATTGGTTTACATGCATCATGATGAAGTTAGGATAGGTAAAATGTCCTGTCCTATAAACAAGTGCTATGCTAAGGATTCTTTAATAGTTTTCATCTTATCGTATTATAGACAGCTTTCGGAGGATGTTAAAATTAAAAATGATAAGATTAAAACCAGTTTTGTGAGCCCCAAATTTTTAAAAACTGGTATAAACTTTATGAGTTATACTTTAGTATTCGTGGAAAATTGTCTGTAATACGATGCTATATATAATCTGTCAGTATGGCGGAGAACCGGTTCTAATCCAGCAATTGTTTTCTAAGCCATACTGGAAAAGTACTTATAACACAAATCTTCAGTTATTTTTTCAGAATAAAATTCCCTCCTCCTGGTTTTCTCATAAAAAAAGTATCTGGTCTGTTTAGTTTAGTACTCTTTGCATATTCAGAGAAAAAGAAATAGATAAATATTTATTTTTTAAATTTTCCCAGTGGGTTGATCAGGGAGGGAGGAGATATTGGACTGTAACTTATACTATTCCCCAAAAAATTAATTTCTCCCTTATTTGCTTGCTTGGAGATTTAAAAATCTTTACTTTTCCTAAAGGGGATAATTTGGTTTATCATAATTTTTAGAGTTGCATTGTACACCAATTTATCATTCATTGCTTTATCCATTAAGATACCTATTACCTGTAACTTTAGAAATATCCTAATTAATTTAATGCCATAACTTGGTTTCATTTATATAAGAAACATTACTTAGCAGCAAAAACAAGGATGACAACATCTATAAGAGGCGAAGCTTATAAACTAAATGATTTAAGAAGCACAGATAAAGAAATAGAAATTGAACTATTTACAATTCCCTTTGCCCATGGTAGTTATGTAAATCCAATTTTGAATAGAGAATACATTTTATATTTTCAACTAAACAAAGAATTTAAACTTTTAACTGTTTGTTTACACTTCTACATTATACATCTTGAGGGTTCTATTTGAATAAGAGGCAGTAAAAAGTTTTTGAGTTGGGCCTTTTAGAAAGCTTAGCAAAAGTTTATTTGCAATAAATTCAACTAAATACATTTTAAGGCTCTCAATTACAACTTCTTTTCAGAAAAACAAGAATGACAACATTCATCATAAAAGAGAAGCTCTGAAATCAAATGGTAGAACAAAAGAACATGAACACTTGTAGAATGTCAAAAATTTTAGCAAAAATATGAAAACACAGGATTCTGTTTATGGACTTACATTTTAGGACTTTCTTATTGTCCTAGGAATCATTGTTTAAAAAATCATATCAATAGGATAATTATATCATACACAATATTGTTGTCAGAAAAATGTTAAATTAAATCGATATAACAATTCTAACATGCAAAAATCAACAAAAAGCTACGTACGGCAGTACATACCCTAACTATAAAAAAGCTTTGCTTTACTTGTCCGTCCTTACATTCAGTATTAATACCCTTTTGGAATATAGGGCGAAAAGTGGATATTGGATTGTAATTTATTTTAGTGACCAATGATTTATTAACTAGTTTTGTCATTCGTTGAGGTAAATATTTGGGTACTAATTTGTTAAATCTTGATTGGTTGGTACAAAATTAAGAAGCCTTTTTTACTTACAAATACCATATTTAACAGAATGGAAAAAGTTAATTATTGCCTACAAAATCTTCATAAAAAAACTATTATGTCTATTTTCAATATTAAATGTAATTGATTTTGTTTGAAATGTAGGATTAATGCACCTGTCAAAGACAAGTCATTATAAAGGGTAAAATCCCTTTAGGAAAAAATTTTCAGTATGGCTTCAAACCGATTAATATCCGCTAGATTAGAACCGGTTCTCAGTCATACTGAAAAACCATGTATTTTATATTATCACAGACATTTTTCCACGACTATCACAAAAAAATTTTTAAAATGAATACCAATTTCCATCGGCCCCTCGGGGCTAAAAAAAATTATTAAAAAGTCTACACATTTTATATGTAGGTCATTTTTTAGCAGGTAATTACCCTACATATTTTCTCTAACTGTGCAATCTAAAAGTGATGATGTTATAATCTATCATTGGCTAGTAAAATACGTCCATTAATAACAGCACATTTGTTCTTTTTATTATTTCTATGAATAGCGAAGTGAACTAAGCCTAAATTTTAACTTACTTGGATAAGCTGCCGACTATAAACGTTGGAAATATCAATTTTCAAAGAGTACTTTACAAAATGAACAAGCCTTCAAATTGAATGACCCTTGTTTAGAAGTCCTTATTTTGCATATGGTAAAGATTTAGAAGATAACTTTTTGATGTCCTAAAGTATAGTATTTTTAGACATTTTCTGTATTTTTCTGTTATTTTGTATGCAAACTTTATATCAAACAGAAAGGGCATGTGTCTAAGTGTCTCAGTCAGGTCCTTTTAATCGTCCAAATAAAGGGCTTTTAAATCGAGATTTGTCAGTTTTTAAAATAAAATTCAAATTAGAGAAATTTATTAGAAAAAACTTTTAAGAATAGCATAATGTATTTCTGATTTTAGCCAATGTTCTCGCTGATCCCTGAACCGATATGATTCTCCATTATAGTTAAGCTTTCAGAAAAAAAACCTCTTCGAAAAAAAAATTACAATATTGTTTTAAAAACTGTGCACCAAGCTTTGTGATTTTAGATTAATGATAAGAAAATTATTGTTTTTAGTATTAAAATCCCTAAATCTCATGAATATGGGGATAAGATAATTTTCAATATGGATTAAAACCAGTTCTAAGCCACTGAAAATTATATATAACATCGTATTATAGACAGCTTTTCAGCAATATTAAATAAAAATCCTGAAAATAAAAACTGGTTTTAATCATTTCATTTTAATTTCCGCAAAAACCTGTCTTCTGAGATTTTTTTTTTAATTTAGAGCTAGTTTTAATAATTCATGAAGATCTATTTAACTACCATCGTCCTCCCCTTCCCTGGTAAATCCTAAAGTTAGGACAGGAAATCATCAAATTTAATGATTATTTCTTTTATAAATACAGTTAAATGGACCCCTTTCATTTTTATAGCGAAGCTGAGTATTTTTAAGATGTGTCTGTACGTCCCCTGTTATATTGTACCGATGACAAGCAAATTCAGATTTCGGATTTGTATAGTTTTACAAATGTTTTTTGAATTGGTTAAATTTTTAACCAAATATCATTTTACTCTCAAGAAGTAGTAATTTAGTGTTTATTTGCCCTTGCATTTTCAAAATGCATGTTAAGATTTATATTTTAGATTAAAGTAAAATAATGCAGGGGCTCAAGCTCTATATAACTCCCCGTCTTTTTAATCAGCTAATATCGTCGGAAATTAAAACACAGCCTAGTCCCTACAAAAGAACAAAAAGCAATTTGTTTGCTGACGTAGAGGGATTTAGTTGTCCAAATTATACATTTATAAAAATTGTTCTAGTTTTTGCTTTGCTTCTTATGGAGACAGCTGTTCTTGTTAAATAAAAAACAGACCCTTATATTATGGATTTTAAAGCTAAGGATACATTATTTTTATATAATGAAGATTCAATTAATTAAAAAGAAATAGGTTTTGTTCAAATTTTAAATCTTAATTTAATCATACTTAGGTTGTTTTTTCTTCAGATATTAAACTGTAAATCAGAAAACCCAAAGTTTTACAACCACATTCTCTTCTTGTAAGGTGGCCGACATTTGATTATAAATGATACTAAAACCTAAAGTTGCTTAAAAGCTTTGTTGACTTCTTGAACTTTGATTTATTAGTATTATTAATCTTGATTATATGAAGGGGTAATCTTGTTTATCATCATTGGAGTTGTATATTAAACTAGAAAATCTAACTTAAACCCATTCTCAAAATCTCATTAGACAAAGCTCACAAAAATTATGTTGGTATATAAATGTGATTTATTACCTAGAGTCCACCTAAATTAGCCCCCTTAAAAATTAAAAGTAACTAGAAAAAACAACTTTGAAACCTAATTACATTTTCATGTCCAATATAATAAAGCACTTTTTATCCCCCCATAATTACACCCGTATTTTCACCTATTAATTGTAGCACAGCTACTTTATATTTAGGATCTGTCTCTTAGTTTATTTGTAAGCATTAAAACAAACTAGCAAACATTGGTTCCTAAAGTTCTATATCCATTTCTCTGTTTAAAAACTTTGGATACTATTACTGAAACAATAAGTATCCAAACTTTTCAACCATTAATTTTATAGGGGTAATTTTGTTTATCATCATTGAAAATGTATATAGATTTTTTGTCAATTGTTTATTCCTTGATATTTTTTTTTCTCAATGCATAAAGTTTTCTTCTTACTTGATTATTACTGTATAACACTTTACTGTATCTAAATTGTAGACATCTGTTTATGCTGCGATACTTATTTACAGAATTATCCTTGCTTCTAAATGAAGATAATTACTTTGGTACAATATTATTATTATTATCATATCTTAAAAGTTATTAAAGTAATCATATTAAACCAGGGATCTTGAGGGATATGCTAATGTCGTATGGGTGAGTTGCACTTGGACTGAACAGTCAACTTGTCAACTCAAGGCCAGACTCTTGTTCCTTCACCTCATACCCGTGGTACAGTAGATTACAGACAACCAACTCTCTGTGAAGCACGACCTTTGTTTGAGAAGACTTAACTGTGCATGGTAACGAGTTGCGCCTGTTTTAAGCCAAGGCATTCCCCCCACTCTAACTATTTACGTCGCGCATCTGACATAGTAGCAGTGGGAACCATTTTAACGTCTTTAGTTATGACGCGGTGTCGGACCGAGATTCGAACCTAACACCTTCCCGACGACGAGCGGATGCGCTACGTGTTGAGCCACGGTCGCGGGTCCAAGACGATGTTGATAACCAAACTACCCCTCCTGTAGATTAGAATTTAGGGTTAAAAAGTTTGAACATTTCATGTTTGACACCAACCAATCAAAATTCAATTTTCAATTATGATAAACAAAATTATCAAAAGTATTGATCATCTTTTCTCATTATATTTTAAATTACTTTCTCAACTATACACTTTTTTCTAGTTAAAATCATATATCTTTGGTTTTTTTCTTATATTTCTTTTAATGAAGGCTGTTTAGTGTAATAAACTAATAAAATAACACCTGTCCCCCCCCAAAAAAAAAAAATAATTGGTCTCATTGATAAGTGAGAACTTTATAAGCCTATAAACTTTCACTTGTTCAAAAGTAAAGCCATGGATATCAAGGGATAAGAGAATTGATAATAAATTGATGTACATACCGAATTAAAATAAACAAAATTACTCCTTTTGAAGCTTAGAATTGCTGATTGAAAAGTTTAGACACTTCTGGCTAGAACAAATCAACCAAGATTTCATAGAAAATACCCAAATTATCAAGCAGGCGAATGATAGAACTAGTTTATAGAACGTTGGGTAAAAATAAATCAAAAATTATATTATCCATTAGTAGCGAAGATTATATACTTAAAACAATCTACTTTTAAAACAATGCATAATCGATTGCCATACGGGCAAATTTAATTATACATATAGTTGATGGTTATTGGTCAATTGATCTTTACAGAGTCGTCTATTAAATTTGTATTTCAGATTTGAGTAAAACACTATAGGGGGAAATGACCTTATGCCGACTCTCAATTGGGTCATTGAAAATAAACCAATGCACATTGGGGCAAATCAACCAAAAAGGGGATTTAATTATTTAGTACCCTTAAAATTCATCTCACAAAAATTTCATTTTATACTTTTTTGTAGGTAATTTAACAACAAACAAATTTGCTTTTATGTTTATTTCTGTCATTTGAAAGAAACATGGAGATAAAGGTCATTTTATGAAGGTAGATAGAAAATTACCAGATTAACCCCTCCCGAAAATAGCCCCCCCTTACCCTATCCATCTATCTATCCATCAATATATCCATCTATCTATCCATATATCTATCCATCTACCTATCCATCTATCTATCCATCTACCTATCCATCTATCTATCCATCTCTCTATCCATCTATCTATCCATCTATCTATCCATCTATCTATCCATCTATCTATCCATCTATCTATCCATTTACCTATCCATCTATCTATCCATCTATCTATCCATCTATCTATCCATCTATCTATCCATCTATCTAACCATCTATCTAACCATCTATCTATCCATCTATCTATCCATCTATCTATCCATCTATCTATCCATCTATCTATCCATCTATCTATCCATCTATCTATCCATCTATCTATCCATCTATCTATCCATCTATCTTTCCATCTATCTATCCATCTATCTATCCATCTATCTATCCATCTATCTATCCATCTATCTATCCATCTGTCTATCCATCTATATATCGATCCATCTATCTATCCATCAACTATTCATCTCTTTATCCAGCAACTATCAATTTATCCATCTATCTATCCATCTATCTATCCATCCATCTATCTATCCATCTATCTATCCATCAACTATCTTGAATTTCGTGTTTAAATCGTCTAATTAGGGGTTTTGGTTATCAGAGCAATATGATAATTTTTTAGTAGCGCTGCTACCCTATCACTAGCTTTTTGGGCACTTAAAAGTGTAACTATGTCAATTGTAGTCCGATTTTAGTGTTCAAAGTGTCAAATTTGGGGTCATGTAATTCATTTCAGTAGGAGGGGAGGGGATGGTGTAAAGGGGGTGGATGGGGATCCTTATTTTAGCAAGCTACAAGTTTCACTTTATTTTTAATAATAAATCCATTATAAATGTGGGCATGATTAACATAAATTTTTATTAACTAATATCTATATTTATAATGATATTATGATTCTTGTTTACTGTTCATATGAATACTAGCGGCTTCGCTCCTAGCCTCTAGGGGATTTGCCCCAAGAGGTAATTAAACAAGGATGACAACATCCATGAAAGAAGCGAAGCTCTGAAATGGAAGGACAAACAAACATTAACACTTGTGAAGTGTCAGAACTGAATATTAATGCATGTCTATACAAAATTGTAATTAAAACTTATTAAATACATGTTACTGTTTAAGGACATACTGACGTTTTTAGGACTTTATTATAGAGTTGCTTCGCTTATAACATTACACCTTATTGAAATAGGAATCAGAATTCAAAAAATCAGATGAATAGGATATTTGTAACATTCAAAACCATTATTTGTTGTCAAAAAAGTAAAAATCAGCTTGTTATAAATGGATGTACGGACTTTCTGGTAACGATTATAGAGTTGCTGTGCTTTCTAAGTCGTACCTAACTGTTGTAGAAATCAGCATGAAAAGTTTGAGATCGATAGGACAGTTCTAGCCTGTTTAAGTTAAGTAAAAGAGCTATCTGTACCAGACGTACGGACGGACCGACCCTAATTATAGAAATATGAAAAAATTGAGGAGGATTTTTATTTTTGAAAAAGAGCTTTAAACAACCACAGGACCAGTAGATATATTACCTGAAGAGTAGAATTCAATCTGTTTAGTGGTTAGCGAGATCTTAAGAGATGGGCGGACAGACAAACAGACATCAAGATACTTTGTATTATATATTAACACCAAGGGATCTAAGGAACAAAACAATAACCGATTAATATGTACATCCCCAATATTGATACATATTTAATAAATTATATTACAAAATTATTTGTCTGTAGATGACAATTAGTGGTTGAAAAGTTTTGACACTTATCTTAATGAACCAACCAATAAAAAATCAATTAAATTTCCTGAAGTTCTTATGCTAACGAATATAAAAACGTTATTATAAAACTTTGAAGGTTGGGGACTAGTGTAATTAACAGTCCCCTCCCTTTCTAAATAAAACTGCTGACATTAAACATGAATACCATGTAACTACATAATTTAAAAACAAAGCATTACCAATAGACAGACAGATAGACTACTTGCTAATTCCAATTTAGAATGATTATAAGAACCTCACGTTATTTGCATATTTACTTTACCTTTCCGCAGTGAGGTAGGGGACATTGGGCTGTTTATAACACTAGTCCCAAAAGTTTTACAGTTGTGTGTTCAAACGTTTTAACTACTAACTTTAATCTACACAAGGGGTAATTTTGTGTATTATCATTGGGGATGTACAACAATTTATTGACCTTTGTCTTATCTCTTTAGATCCCTGATATATGTAATAATCTATAGAAACGATTATTTAGTTACATTAAAACATCAAACATAAAGAAGTTTAGATTTAGGTTTAGCCCCCCCCCCCCTCTCCTTCCCATCATTTAGTGGAATAGAACTTGAAAATACTTATTATTAACTTTAATTCTAAGTCAGAATAAATATTTCCCAATATGTCTATGTTTTTGTGTCTTTTATTTATTTGAATTATATCTTAAGTTTTGACTTTAAAAGTGCATTTAAACGCTTTTTCTTACAAACTTTTCGTGCGCTTACGTTCAGAAAACGGACTAAAAACCCCTACGGGGGCGCAGGGGGGTAAGTGAAACCAGTACTGGCGATTAAAATATGTCTTTGGGTAATCAAATATCGTTTTTTTAGCCGGCGACACCCGGCGAAAACATGTTTCCTCTTACTGTGATCTTAAAAGTTGATTAAAAAACAAACAAAAAAAAACTAAAATCTTGACTTCAACTAGAATTATTTAGGACTAATTTCTTCAATTTGTGTTTTTTTCTTTTATAGTGTCAAAATATATGTAATGCATGACTCATCAAAAGTTATTTTGTCTAATTACGTTAATTCTAAGAGATTTTATAATACTTTTAAAATTGTTGGTGAAACACAAAAAGTATGCCTTTTTCTGTAAGAAAATTTTTGCATTTCTTGACTTCCATGCATTAGAATGCTTACTTGAAAAGCGTATTTTTACGATTCCTTTGAAATCTGATGTACATTGGGTATGATAATACTCATAGAATGTTTAAAACTTGATTTGGGGGTGGTGAATTGATGCCCCTTCTTGCCCCTATGTGCAATGGAGTCGGCAACATGAAAACAGCCAAATAGCAAGAAATAATTTGTTAGCGGACGAAAATGGTCATTGAAAAAGGGAGGTACGTAATTATCTGCATATAAATCTATACTGTAGGTCTGTATTTTCAAAGTCAGAGCAAGATTGACAGACGAACTGACCAATGAAGTTGTCATAAAAAGAACACAGTTATCCTTGTTTCGAAAATGTTGTAAATCATAGAAAACACATAATTCTTAATTAAAAAGGTATTGATAATCAATATTTACTATATTTGCATATAACATATAGTTGTTAATAATGATTTATTGATTTTTACAAAAAATAGGAAAAAAATAATAAAAAAAGTTACATCCAAAAAAACTAAGGGTGTTTATTAGGGTGGGCCCATTTCCCCCCTTTTTTTTAGATTTTACTGTTATCATAAGTTGTGGAAGTCATATATATGTATGATAAGCCCCATTCAAGTTTCAAAAGTGACTTGGCTCTTACGGCTGCCGGCGCGCGGGGGGTATAAAAAGTGCCCGCCCCCCTATAAAACCAAAAATTTAAATTCCTTCAAATACAGGCATGTTGCATATCAAAATGACCGCATTGAAATGCTGATTACGAATCTGAAAACCGTTTTGAAAAATATTACTCCTAGTTCGAATAAGATCTCATTAATTACCTAAAAACAGCTGATTTGGTCAAAATTGTTCATTTTGGTCGGTTATTTGAAAATCATTTCAGATTGAATCAATATTTTTCAAAACGGTTTTCAGATCTGTAATCAACATTTCAATGCGGTCATTTTGATATGCAACATGCCAGTATTTGAAGGAATTTCAATTTTCGGTTTTATAGAGGGGCGGGCACATTTTATACCCCCCGCGCGCCCGTTGTTTTTGGATTAAAAAACCTCTTTCAAGTTTCACAGGTTTTTATACTGGCCCAGTAACCCTTGCCAATGTCTACTAATTTGAAATTCCAAAATCGACCCACCCTAGTGTTTATATTTTACAACTGAAATAAAATTTTGCTTAAAAATAAACAAACCACGTTCTGTAGAGTTAAATTATTAGAATGTGTGTTTGCTAGTTACGCTGTGTAAACAAAAAGATCTCGGAACTTAACTTAAACTAAAAGACCCTAACTATTTGAAAAAAAGTATAGTTTATGTTATTAAATTTTCTTTACAAGGAAGAAACACCCCAAAAGTTAGGAAGTCAAAGCTGAAAATGGATATAGGATATACGTGGATATATTGACAGAGAGAAAAATTAGTCGTCAATTTAGCTTGCTAATATGGTTGGTTAGCCATTTATTGGTTAGTCCGTTCAGCCAATATGAGGGAAGGGGAGATGATGAGGTAAAGAGGGTTATTATTATTTTAGCCAGCTGCTAGCATCACTTTATCAGAGTACATGAAAATATGATGCAACATCCATGTAATAATATATCCATTGTTCTGAAGTCAAAGTGCTGAACGTGTGCCACTTGTCGCCATATTGTTATAATCTGCCCATAAATTTTCATTTCTGACCAGAATTACTACATTTTACACAATAAATCTGTAATACGTGATTTATGGGGCTGGTTAATCGCAGGGAGGGAGGGGACATTAGACTGTTTATTACACTAGTCCCCAATGTTTTATAGTTATATTAAATTTTGATTGGTTAGTTCATTAAATTGAGCGTTTCAACCACTAATTATAATTTAAAGAAGAGGTTATTTGTGTATCATCATTGGGAAAAAAGATCTATAGTATAGATGTATTTACAGACAACTACCTTCCTTCATTTTTCAAAGACCTCTTTCGTCTGCTTCTGAATTATTTTCTGCTACTTGGCTGTGTTAATATACGCGACACCACTGGTTGATTTTCAATGACCCATAAAGGTTGCACAAGACGGTTGCGATGGGGAGATACAGTTAATTAACCCTTTCTCCCTCTAGTGTTTTACTCTAATATTGGGGATGTATTAAATTTTTCGGCCATTATCTTATCCCTTTAGTTCCTTAATAATCAATGATACAGGGATTAGACAATGGAGGCTGAATTAATCCTCTTCCCTGTGTGTCATTCTGATATTGGTAACTTTAAACGCCATTTTTTCTTTCTTTATTTTGTCCTTGAATATATTAAAGTTGCCTAAAACGATTGTCTGTTTGAGCTTAAGATCTCGCTAACCGCTTTACCGATATGGTCCTCCTTTAAAGTTGGGTTTTTCATAAACTTAACAACTACTAATAGGGAGAATACCACCAACCCCTCAGTAGCACACAGACAACGGAGGCGAGCAGACGTCTTCATGTGTTTCCTGTGAAGATTGATTTTTTTTTTCAATCTTACCCTTACAGTCAGCTTATTGCAAACATGGGTTGAAAATGTATGGGTACCCAAACCAATTCGTGTGTTGTGAACATTTACCATCAAACAAAAAAAATCTGCAATATACAACAAAAACAGTGAAGCCACCTTTTTTTGGCCTGCAAAAAAATTCCTTCAAATAAAGCTTGTTTGTAAGATGATATTATCATCCCCCTGCCTCCTTTCATCCCCAAGATACAAGGTGACCCAAGCTAACCGCTGCGCTGTACAACACCCCAAACATTCACAATGGGAATTTCTAGGAACTAAACAAATTATGCTGAGGATACAGATTTGTTGGATGCTACTCATTATTTATCCTCTGGCTACTGCTCAGGCTATTGGTGTCTGCCATTAATTAAAATGAGTAAAAGGCATCCTTTATTGGATGTATTGCGTCGGGCTGCAGACAACATGTTATCGTTTCTGGCATCTTCAATTTAAATTTTCCGCCAAAATAGTATGACAGATGAAAACAGCATTGTACAAACTGTAAATAGAAACAATAGCAAAGCAATGGTTTATACATCTTCAATCAATGTTTCAATTTAGTGACAATTTATCTAAGATATTGAGTAGAAACTGTAACAAACTGCAAAGTATAAGGATATCTGTGTATCTAATTATTATCAATCTATGTAACACTCCTAACAGTTGAATATTATTGATGTTTTATCATTATTGTTGTGTTTATATTATTCACCTGTTTCTAACTATTTGCATTATATGTGCTATCATGTTTTTAACTATATTATAACATTGTGTCCACAGTTTTGTCCACTGTGATTATCTATATTTAGACAATGAGAACGTTATTAATTGACATATATCATTAACTTTTAACACGTATGTATAACTTCTCGGCGTTACTAACCCCTTAGCTATTTAATATTTGGTGTTGTATTAAATAGCTATTAATTATTGCACAGTAATTTTATGTTTATGTAGAATGTTCATGATTTTTATTTTAATATGTATGATATTTTTTCCAAAAGTTGAAATATATCATTTTAAAACAGAAAAAAATTTAAAAAACCACCAACCCCTCAAAACGTCTCTAAGGATAATACCCTTCCCCAAAGTATTTGTTTTTACTGAAAGTGGAGGGTAATTTTGTTTATCAATAAGGGATGTATATAAATTTATTGTCCATTGTATTATCCCTAAAAAACTGATGTAAATAGAAATATACTCTTCTAAATAAAACAATATGATCTAAAAATATAATTCCATATATTAAAAAATAGCTTTAAAATTCCTTTGTTAAACCATTAATTTGAAAGGTATGTAAGTTAATCAACTTGCCCCATTGATTTCAAACATTTTAATATCAACATTGTAAATATATGAAATAATGATATAATTTGTAAAAATTTACTCTACAGGGAGCCCTAATAAAGATATGGTGTATAAAGGGATAAAAAATAAATATTCTAATACGAAGAAAGTCAATGTGACTTCAAAAAATGAGGGATTATCTATCTCTTTTTTAGGGGTTTTCTTTCTCACTCCTCTTATCTTCGTCCCTCATTTTTATGACGTCAGATTTTTTTTGAGATTTTTTTTCATCTTCAAATATTTTAGCTAAAGAAAAACTGAAAAAAAGATGTGTATAAGTCAAAAAGGGACACTTGACTGTAAACTAAACGGATAACTAAAGTTTTATAATCACATTATCTTATTCCTTAGCTCAAAACTTTTGTTGGATATTGATTGGTTGGTTTTAAACATTAGAATAAAACACTAGAGAGGGAAAGGGTCAAATAACTGTATCTCCCCATCGCGTTGTCCCTGTGCCGTGCTTCAATTGGGTCATTGAAAATCAACCAATGGTGTGGTGTGTATTAACACAGCCAAGTAGCAGGAAATAGTTGGTAGCAGACGAATAAGGTCATTGGAAAAGGAGGGAGGTAATTATCTGTACACATCTATACTTTACATCTGTCTTTCAAACCAACAGTGTCCAAACTTTTCAACCATTAATCTAAAAACGGGGTAATTTTATAAATTATCATAGGGGAAATTCCATTGTCTATCCTTTAAGATCACAGGATAACAGTATGTTTCATAAACAAAAATAAACTTTTTTCATATTTAGTGGTTCCTAGATCCTTGATAACTACCATTTCTAATGACTGGTTGTCCGTGGGTTATTGTTATCAAAACTTGCCATCTTGAAATATGGTTTCAACCTTTTAGCACCTGTTCGTTTGGCGACTAGTCTATTAGTGAGTATTTTGGCGCTTTTACGAAAGTACAAAACTCCATATTAAAAGATCGAAATTAATTCTCTTTATGTTTTCTTACTTTAGTATTTAATGGTTACTTGTTAGTCCCGCAGGGTCAGGCCTATACCCCCCCCCCTTCCCCTCTTGGATTTTATTAGTCAATAGCAAATAAATCCTTAAATATTACAGAAACATTTCTTTTAAACAATTTATGTTATATATTTTTAAAATGTTTTAAAAGATGATATTTTTAATAAACTTTATAACGCCTTGTTTAGTAGGCTTACAATTAAACTTTTTATGGCTTTAATTTTTTAACTAATAGACTAGTCCCCCCTTAAAAGTAGCACCAAAAAACCCTAAACTAAAGAACCAAAAACCACCCTTTAATACATACATACAGAATGAGGTCTATTGTTTTTAAAAAGTTAAAATTTGGGCTATAGAAACTGATATTACTATGTTATATTGCGGATTTTTGGGTCTTTGAAACGGGTTCGCAGACTGTAGGAGACTTTTATCTGCGTCAATAAAAAATGAGTTCTCTGTCGACCATTGTGTTTCATTGAAACTGAAACTAGGGACCCTGAGTCGAAGGGAGGGGGGGGGGCTGGTACTTTCTTAATCATGCTCAAACTTTTCCATCATGATTTTAATCTCAAGATTACTTTATTTAGCTTATCTTTATATTTATTGAGTAGAAAAAGTAAAGATTATGATAGGAATATTTTAAAGACCAAGATTAAGTAACTTGTAGAGTATCTTTGCTATAAAAATATAAAAAATGGCGGCAAACAAGTTGAAACAATTGTGCAGGTGCTGACTTGTCTTTACCTTCTTGTTTTTATGTGTAATTCTACAGATTTTAGTCTGGGGCATAGATTTTTCAATTTGTAAGGTTTTGGTACCAATAAAATCAATTCTACATAGCTCAAAAAGTACACTAAAAAAGTGCATTAAATTTGCTAGTCTAAAATATGTATAACTGTCTCAACCACCCCTCCCCCCCCCATTTAAATAACAAACATTAAATAAATATTTTAGAGAGACATTTATTCTACGAGAGTGTTGATACCTACCGAAATAAATAACATCCTCCTGATAAGAAGCTTTACAAATAAGGAGGTCCATATCAGTGGCTACTGGTTCAATGGGAAATAAATAAGTAAGTTTTATGTTATAATTATTTCTTTATCATTTTGGCACGAATTTTCTGATGTGAATAATATTAACTTTGTTATTAAACCAGTTAGGGAGTTGAATTTTTATAGAAGCAGAAATATAATCTATGATTATGGTTTGGACACTCTAAAACTGTAATCTACCCTTCCACTTTCCCCTCTCTTGGTGAAGATATCTTCAACGCCGATACGATTTTTGAAATATAAGATTCCACTTTTGTCTCTCTTGTTGAAGATATCTTCACCAAGAGAGGCAAAAGTGGATTCTTAAATTTCAAAAATCGTATCGGCGTTGAAGATATCTTCACCAAGAGAGGGGAAAGTGGAATCTTACATTTCAAAAATCGTATCGGCGTTGAAGATATCTTCACCAAGAGAAGGGAAAGTAGAATCTTACATTTCAAAAATCGTATCGGCGTTGAAGATATCTTCACCAAGAGAGGGGAAAGTGGAAAGGTAGATTACAGTTTTAGAGGGTCCAAACCATCAAGTTACTTTCAAATAAGAGTATTTTTCGAAATATAGACAAATATGATGGTACAAAAAGTCAGTTGGTTTGAAAAAGAAGAGTGTGTGCTCATTTAAGTATGGTAGTAACCCCCTACTGATCAAATAGGTAATTTCACCTAATCTAAGAACAGTCTTGCCCATTACTGATTGGTCCCAGGATCTTTTTGTGCTTCCAAACTTTTTATCCTTATATAATTGTAACAGGATAATTGTCTGTTCCGAAGGATCTCGCTAACTGCTGAACCGATGTGATTCTTCTTTACAATGTAGTTTTTCATAGATCCTGGAAGATTTATGCATATTTTTTAAATTGTTTTTTTGGAGTGGCTTAGCATAAGTTAAATAAATGTTTTTTGATGTTTAATGATAATCTAGCCCAATTGTAATTGGCCAGAGATTTTGATCTAAAGAAGGGGTATTTTTGTTTGCCGTTATTGTGGGTTTACATTAACTTTATCATACATTGTTTTATGATTAAAGATCCTGTACAAAAAGAATATGGAACATATATAGTTGATTATGTTTAGCTACTGTGTATTTTAAAATCTTGATTTTGATGTCTGCTCGGCTGGAGCTTGCAGTGGCTTATATCATTTAGAGATTTGCCCTGTTTTTTGATCAAGTGTATATTAGGTTATATTTCATTTTATGTTTAAAGAGTTACTTTAATTTTTAAACAGTCATTATTAGGACATGTAGTTGCTGCCTGAAAACCTACATCATTGACTTAAAAAGTTTTAGGTCAAAGATTGTTTTAAAAATACTACACTGCCATTTGGTACAATGTATCGCACTTTGGATACCGTTTTTATGTTAAGGTTTTTTTGGGGGGGTTAAGAAATAGTCATACAAGTTATGATACTTTTTTCTGCTGCACCACCAGCATTTATGTGAGGAATGTTAGTAAAATAGGCTAAAAGTTTCATGTGATTGTGAAGCTTCCTAAAACAGAAGAAATAAACCAGATCCGTGGTTAAACAGATCTTAACTAACAAACAAAAAAACTAACAACCTTACTACCTTGTTTGATATATAAGAAGGAGTTAGGAGTATGAAGCAAAATTTCGTACTTTTTTTAATATGAAGTGTATCGTATTTTACAATTGACTCAAGTCTGTCTATTTAAAGACCTACTTTAATGATTAGAATTAAATGTGTTTGTGTTCAGACCCTATATGACCAAAAGATATAAGAAGCCTAGATCCCTAACCAATTGGAACAATACTGGAACAAACCAGCCACATTATTAGTTAAAAAGTGTATATATTTTTATAAAAAAAGTTAATTATTTTTCATTTATTTTGTAAAATAAGTCAGCTTTAAATAGTTTAATTTATTAGGATGAAGCTTTCCTTGGGAAGTTTGTCCTATAACTGTAACATTTGCATTGTGGGAATGATTCTTATGGGACTAAACAGTCGTCTGCTGGAAATTTCTTATTGGGTTTGATAAATGATTGAGTATCTAGGGTAATACATCTATCAACACACTATTTAACAACCACCAGTTCACGCTTGTTATAAGGTGAATGAGAGTTCCTTTTCTTGACTTTACATCTAAATACATATGTTTTAGTAACTAGCTTCGCTCATAGTATTTAAAAACAGCCTAAAACCAACTCAAGAGTAATGTAATAATTAACAAACCAAAAAGATAAAAATACTACTGTATATAATAGGAGTAAAATATGGCTTTTTTAGTAGCGAAGCTACTCTATAATTCACAATGTCCGTCCGTCTGTCCGTCCGTCCGTCTGTCCGTCCGTCATGAGACAGAATAGGGGAAACGTGATTTTCTCGGCTCCTATTAAAGATAGACAGCTGAAATTTTTTGACAACATTCCCATTATTAAGGAGCACAATTAACCCTTAACGGTCGGGGGGGGGGGGGGCGTTGAACGCCCCCCATCCGGTTTTTTCTATCTCATTTTCTGTGTGTGAAAGATAAAGAGCCCAAACTGCTTGACTTTTTAAGTATGGGTATGACACATAACTGAGAGTTGGAATTTTTTGAATATCTCCATCCTGGCGGGCACAGGATGCCAGCAAACCTGGCAGGGTCATCCAGGTAAAGAAAAAAAAAATTGTTTTTGACTTAAACAAAGCATTTTATCTTACCAAAATACTAAAATATCCTCTAGTAGTACATCCTCATATTAAATACAGGTGTTCAAGTCAATTTCAGGTTCCAGGTATGATCCTTCAGGTCCTGATCCTCCAGGTCTCCAGAAATCTTTAAAATGCTCCTGTGGCCGCAAATTTTGACTTAGAGACTTCAAATTTTAAACTTAAGCCTTTCTTACATGTCTACATAATGTATTAAAATTTCATAAAGATCCGCCGCGTTTTCCCGCCGACCGCCGACTGCGGCGGCTGGCAGCTGCCAAGTACAGCTGCGGCCGCTGAAACTTATGTTTTGATATTTCAATTATAAAATCAAAATAAGAATAAACATTTTCTGCAAAAAAAATTTCTTCTAGCTTTAAAAATAAAAAAATTACAGCCGTTTGACATTTTTAAGTAAAAAAGGACCTAAAAACAAAGGTTGTTAAATAAAAGGGTGAAGGAAGCGGAAATTGACCTTGACTTACTTAAGGTCGGAAATTCATCATAACACAGGGGACTTGCACAAAAAAATTTAGCCCTCTAGCTCTAATAGGAACTGAGATAATGAGGGGGGGCGTTGAACGCCCCCCCCCCCCCCGACTGATTAAGGTGCGGCAAGGGGCCCGACTGGTAAGGGTTAACTATAAAACATCAAGGGCGGTCGGACCGCTTTTTGGCAGGTTTTAGGCTATTTTTGTATTTTTCACATTTTTCTCCATATCTTCAGTGTTTATGGTCCGATTTTAAAATTTTTTTTAGTTATTGATATCAAAATTAAATTTCCTGTCGTTTATAGTAAACAATCATGACGGCCAAACTGCCATTTTGCAGGTTTTAGGCTATTTTTGTATTTTTCACATTTCCACCATATCTTCAGTGTTTATGGTCCAATTTTCAAAATTTTTTCAGTTATAGATATAAGAATTAAATTTCCCGTCGTTTAAAGAAAACAACCATGACGGCCAGACTGCCTGTTTGCAGGTTTTAGGCTATTTTTGTATTTTTTCACATTATTCTCCATATCTTCAGTGTTTATGGTCCGATTTTCAAACTTTTTTCAGTTATAGATATCAAAATTAAATTTCCCGTCGTTTAAAGAAAACAACCATGGCAGTCAGACTGCCTTTTATCAGGTTTTTGGCTATTTTTATATGTTTTACACATTTTCCCATATATTTGGTGTTTTTGGTCCAATTTTCAAACTTTTTTGGGATATCAGTATCAAAATAATTTTTCCCATTGTTATGAGAATCTTTTATGTAATCTACTTTGACCGTCGTCATCATTAAAAATAAAACAAGGTTTTGTGTTTATTTTCTCCAATAAATCTATTCTTGTTTTTAATAAATATACTTTAAATCTACTTTTACGTATTTTCATCCACGATTTTTTGTGCTTCGCTACTTATGGATGTTGTCATCCTTGTTTTAAATTATAGATTTAACATTTTAACTTTTTTCTATATTGAAAAGACACAAGTCTAAAAAAGTGTTAATTGAAGAAAACAAAAAACGAAAAATCTGGTTATTTTCACCCTTTAATAGTATACACAATTTAGAACTATTTAGAAACAAGGAAGAAAAAAAACAAAGCAATTCTTTTTTATTTAATGAAATTGTTTTTACAGTTAGCATCTGGGGGCCTCTGTATTCAACTGGCTAGATATAAGACAGAAAAATAGCCTAAAACCACCATTAGGAATAATATTAAATCAAACTTGCCTAAACAATTCAGGGACCTATGTGAAGCTTCTCTATAAAGGATAAATCAATCAGTTTAGTAGTTATTGAAATCTTAAGCTACATACAAAAAGCTTTGACTGACATAAAGTTTTAATCTGACAGACGTAAATTATTGAGTAGCTACGATCCCCAAAAAAGGAGTAAATTTAGAAATGGCCTTTCAAATTAGCAGGCACAAATTTTATAGGCTTCTAATCAATACTTAACTTTTACCAATTGGATGTTTTCACACAAACCCAAACAATTTTAGATCAAATAAGACAAAACTCAATTTAACTCTAATTTTAGTTTCTAATTCTATCTTCAATAGATTTTATAGTTTTTTTAAGGAGGGGGGAGGGGGGGGGGGGAGAAAGAAAGAATTTATATTTTTTATATTTTGTTATCTTTTCAAAACATATATCACATCAGAAAAGTTTTACGTTTTAATACTAATATAAGATCTTATGGCAGCTATTCATATTAAATTTATATTTCTAATTATATTTTTTTAACGCTTTATTGAATAACTACCAGCAGCGCCTCTAGTACTAAGGGGCTCTCTCGAAGGGAGAGGGAGGAAGTAGAAAAAAGAAACACTAAAACCATTCCAAAGATTTAATAAAAAAGTTATAAACTTATATCCAAATGGGATATATAATTTTTTCCCAAACTGAATAACTACATAGAACTATTTGTTTCAGATATTTCTACATATAAACATGGAGAGTCTATTTTATTTTTAAAAAAAATATAAATGACGAAAAGCCGTACGCACCGAAAACACAAAATATAAAATAGCATCTCTTCTTTAATCAGGCTAATTTGCTGTTATAACTAAACATCCAATTTATCCTGTTTCTAACCATTTGTAACCTAATTTGAGAGGTAACACAATTCATGGAGGGAGGGGACATTAAGATGTTAATTACACTAGCCTCCAAAGTTTGATAAATTTTTGTTTGTTTGTTGGCTTAACAACTTTGGAGACATTGATTTAAATATGCTTAGTTATTTATTTCATTAAGATGAGTGTACAAACGTTTTAACCACTAGTCATAATCTATAGAAGGGTAATTTTGTATTTTATCATTGAGGATGTATAACAATTTATCGACCATTGTATTATCCCTTTAGATTCCTGACCACAATCTCATTTGAAAGCTATCAAGGAAAGAAACTTAACAATTAAACTCTCATTAGCCTAACAATGGATATAGGGTTAGGGAAAAAAGTAAAAAGCAACGTAATATTGATTTTAGAAAAAGCGGAGTTATTTCTAACAAGTATTAGTTGGTTTGTAAATCTATTAGTTGGTCTGTTTGACGGTAAGCAAATAAAGTTTGTATTATAGTTTTCTCTATAGTAAGGTCATGTCTATAAGTCCATAATTTTGATTTCAGCTGTAAAATTTTATTACAGGGTGCATTTTCAGGGCTAATATATAAGATGTTGTGGGCCCCCCTCACACTATCCATACTTAATTTTATTTTATTTCTAAAAAATCTAGGGACAGGGGGGGATGCTAGGTATGTATAATAGTATAAATTTATAATGTCTCCCATTTACATATCCTTCACCTCTGTAATAGACTTAACTTTGTTAACAATAGGGAGACTAGAGGGAGTGAAGGGGATATCCAATATTTTTTTTTTTTGGGGGGGGGTGGAGGGGTCAAATAAAGGAAGTGATTAGGTAAGTAAGGTATGGATTTAAATTAGATCAGTTACAATTCATTTGATGCGCACAAATTTAACCCTTCAATGATGATAGAATTTTTAAATATTATTTACATTGTCGACAATTCAGTTTCTCCCATTTAAAGATCTAAAGGGATAAGACAATGACCGATAAATTGATGTAAATCCCAAATGATTATGCACAAAATACACAAATTTATTCCTTCTGTATATTACAATTTGTGTTTGAAACGTTTGGACACACGACTAAATAAACGAACTAATTAAAATTCAATTATGTCCTCAAGGTTTTGAAGCTAATGAACAAAAAAACACTTTATAAAACTTTGGGGATTATTGTAATAAACATCTTGACCTTCTTTTATCATAAAACCTAGGATCGACTAATATAAAAATTCCCTGCAAATTGTAAAACAATTAATTCAGTTGTTTACGATATCTTATTGGACAATAATTCTAAATACATAAATGGAGACAGTCACACATTGTGTTACTATTATAAAAATATTAAAATGTATCAGCCACAAAGGGTTAAAACAAATTGTTTGCAAGCGAATGAATGAATTAAGGAAGTTTACTCATGGTTTGAATTGAATGAGCTTATATTAACCCTTAACGGTCGGGGGGGGGGGGGCGTTGAACGCCCCCCCATCCGGTTTTTTCTATCTCATTTTCTGTGTGTGAAAGATGAAGAGCCCAAACTGCTTGACTTTTTAAGTATGGGTATGACACATAACTGAGAGTTGGAATTTTTTTAATATCTCCATCCTGGCGGGCAGAGGATGCCAGCAAACCTGGCAGGGTCATCCAGGTAAAGAGCAAAAACATTTTTTTGACTAAAACAAAGCATTTTATCATACTAAAATACTAAAAAATCCTCTAGTAGTACATCCTAATATAAAATACAGGTGTTCAAGTTACTTTCAGGTTCCAGGTATGATCCTGCAGGTCCTGATCCTCCAGGTCTCCAGAAATCTTTAAAAGGCTCCTGTGGCCGCAATTTTTGACTTAGAGACTTCAAATTTTAAACTTAAGCTTTTCTTACATGTCTACATGATGTATTAAAATTTCATGAAGATCCGCCGCCGTTTTCCCGCCGACCGCCGACTGCGGCGGCTGGCAGCTGCCAAGTACAGCTGCGGCCGCTGAAATTTATATTTTGATATTTCTAATGTAAAATTTACATAAAGATAAACATTTTCTGGAAAAAAAATTTTCGTCTAGCTTCAAAAATAAGAAAATTACAGCCGTTTGAAATTTTTAAGTAAAAAAAGACCTAAAAACAAAGGTTGTTAAATAAAAGGGTGAAGGAAGCGAAAATTGACTTAGACTTATAAAAGGTCGGATATTCATCATCAAACAGGGGACTTGCACAAAAAAATTTAGCCCTCTAGCTCTAATAGGAACTGAGATAATAAGGGGGGGCGTTGAACGCCCCCCCCCCGACCGATTAAGGTGCGGCAAGGGGCCCGACTGTAAAGGGTTAAAAATGGATACATTACTCCTTGTTAAAAAAGGTATAATTAATAAATAGATACCTGGCCTTGGGAATCTAAATATCTGAGAATTTTACCCATTTATTGAGAGGCATGGTTTTCTGAAAACATTATATAGTGTCCAATAAAAAATGACTTCATATAATACAAATGACCAATGATAGGCTAGTATACAGTTAACCATTGTTCAATTACAGAGTATACTGGCTTATCATTGGTTATTGGTTATATACGATATTTCGGTTTTCTGAAAAAATAGATATATTATTACTTGGATGCTGCACCATGTACTCTGATTAATACTCGCAGCTGGCTAGAATAACGTTAACCCCCATCCTTCCCCTTTATCACATACCCTCTCTCTCTTCTTGATGAATAAACTGACCAATGGATGAGGTCTATGTGAGCAAGCTGAATTAAAGACAAATTTCCCCCTGTCAATATATCCACGTATGATATAACCTATGATATAACCATATCATTGAAACCAACTATTAAAAACGGATTGGTTACTCCTAGTTACAAAACAGGCAATAATTATTAAATTATAGCAATAATATGCAATCAATGGGAATTATCTATTGGAGAATGGGAATTTCACCAGGGAATATTGAGGATAGGGCAATGAAAAAGATTTTAATCTTCCTCTAATCTTATATGTAAGATTCTGCAATTAAAGTTTTAATAATTGGCAAAATTTAGGGGGAGGGGATGCATTGCAACTTCGCTATAAAAGTCCCTTAACACAACCAAATATTATCCATAGGTTGAAGTCTTTAATTAAAAATGAATATGTTATGCTTTAATAATTTCATCCTTATACATTATAATTATTGTTAATTTGTTGTTATGGGTATGTGAACTATTTTATGCTGTGAGAAATTTCCTCATAATAACATGCATTTATAAATTAGAGCAAAATAATAATATGATAATTTTTGAGTGTTTATTTGATTGACTACAGACTTTAGGCATAATTTATTGTTTAAAAAACACTGTAGATAAAATCCCAAATATTGAAATAATTTATTGCACGATCTTTGTACAGAAGCCATAACTATGTTGGTAAGGAATTTTGTCGCTTTTTGGGAGAATATTTTATCCATACTTAAACTATTTTGTCCCACATCTGACAAAGGTAAACATGTCTTTATAAAAAATTGAATTACTGTTCATATTGACATCATAATTAAGGGTTAAAATGAGTGTTGATAATTTCAATGTACTCCAAAATAAAGTGTTACTTACAGCTAGCTAAAATAACGATACCCCGCATTAACCCCAATGCCTTCGTGATGAATGAACATACCAATAAATGAAGTTAATGTTAGCAAAATTGACAACAAATGTTCCCCTGTCAATATATCCACTTATTCTGTATCCAATATCGTCTTATAAAAGGATTGAATTGAATGACTTGAATTGATTGCTAAAAACGACATAAATAAAATCCCAACTTTTGAATTCCATTGATTGCACGACCTTTCTACAGATGTCCTAACTGTATTGCTAAGTATCTTCGCATGCCTATTTGGGGGAAAAAGGACTAGATAAAATATGTAATTACAGTTGAATGAAATTTTGAGCAGATGAAAATTTGGGCTTTTAATCTTATAAAGTTGCCAGGCATCTATAACTAGATTATATTATTGTCATATTGACTTCATATTATGGATTAAAATGAGTGTTGACAATTGATATGTTATTATTTGGATGATGAAACAGATTTTCATGTACTCTAATAAAGTGTTATTTACAGCTAGCTAAAATAACGATACCCTTACTCCATCTCCTCCTTTCTACTGGATAAACGAAATAACCAATATATTAGGTCAATGTTAGCAAATTTTACGAGAAATTTTTCCCTGTCAATATATCCACTTATCCTATATTCAATATTGTCCTATAAAAGGATTGAATGAGTGTTGACCGACCGGAAATATAATTAGAGGAAGTTACTTTGAATTGTAACATGTGTGGTGTCAATACAGAACAGTAAAACAAGAAGTAAAACATTTAGATTAAATATTTTTGATACAGGATTATTAAATCATCCATCTAAAATAAGCAAAACTAATCAATAAAATGTTTAAAAGCTTAAATTAAATAATCATGGAGGGAGAGGATATTGGACTAAGTTATATAGTCATGTTTTCTTATTCGTTGGCTTAAAACTATAGGGACCTTTATTAAATCATAATTGGTTCTAACAAACTAGCAGTTGTCAATCATTTAATGTGTACATAAATTTATCGTCAATTGCACTTTCCCTTAAAATCTCTTTATCCCTGAAACACCTAACTAACGAACCAAAGCAATAGCAAAAAAGTTGCAAGGTTATTTTATTTTGTGCTTGTTAATTGACATTTGAATTGTTTTAGTTTCAAAAATAATTTTCAAAAAATTTAGGAGAGGGATTATTTTTTTTTATTTGGGAGGGGGTATAAACTTTCCAAGACTTTCAAGGAAAAACTACACTGTAAAGAAGAATCATAATTCGTTCCTTCGAGCGAGATCTAAAGGGATTTTAAAAATTTTTTAGCAGGAGTGAAGACGCACTAGGATGACATATGTTAACACAGTAGATCTAACCACATTATTATTATAATTATTTGTAGCGCAGCTACTCTATATATAACTAGGACATGTTTGTACGTCCGTCAATCTGTCAGTAATAAATTATAAATGTACACACATTGAGAGATTTGATAGCATTACCTGCTAATAAAGTTACAATTTAGCTTTTTATATTTGTTATATTTAATGTTAAAATATTTTTCAACACAATTTTAATAAAAGTACACTATTCTAAGTTATGAAGATATATTTAAATTTTTGCAATTATTTTTTACTACTGTGGAAGTGTATCAAGCGTTATTAGCTTGTTCGTTTTTAGAAATTCTAAGTAAGTAAGCGCCACTAGTCTTTAGGATTTTCTAAGGCAGTGATAGTAACCCCCTAATGAGAAAAATCTAAGGAAGAAGTAATTTTCATTGGACACTAAATCCCTCCAGTAATAGGCTAAAAAATGCTCTGGCCCAAAACTTAAATTCTAGAAAAATTGTTGATTTATCAGTCAACCCATTTTTGAGATCTTACTAGACATACAAAAGATTACTTAGATATATGATTATTAATTATTACTGCACTACTTATAAACACAATTGTCCTTGTTTATCATACTCAATGAATTACAATAATTACGGAGTAATTAGTACATTTGTGATCTTATTATTTATCGTAATACTTATTTGTGGACAACCAAACGGTAACTACTGCTGTTATGTTAGGCGCATAATAAGTAAGAGTGAGGGGAATGTCATGGCTAAAAAAACAGAATAAACTCATAACCATGTATATACATTTTGGGCTTTTCGACAATGGTTCTGCATTGTAAGACGCACAAAGTAATAAATTTAAAGGTCAAAATTCCACAATAGGCACAGTGGTAAAACAGTAAATAGTGGGCTCCACCTTCAAAATTTTGTTTTTTTTGTGATGGAGAGTTGATTTTCAAAAGAATTTGAAGCTTACCAATCCCAGCTGCTTTATGTAATAAAAGATCCATATGCTTAGAAGTGTAAAAATATTGTAATAAAACTTTATAACCTCTTTAATTGACTATTAATATATTAGTATTATGTATTATACTTTTTATTCAATTTCCTGTTTTACAAACGTTGTATTGTTTTTGTAGTCAAGTTTTTCTAAAATCCAAATAGGCCGTCTGTCAGTCAGGGAGGGAGGAACAGAACATTGTGATGAAAAAATAGCTTTAAAACTGTAGAGTCTTTTAGTATTTCTTGATTGGGTGGAACAAACTTTGAGTGTACAAGCTTTTCTACAAATAAATTCAATCTCCACCAGGAGTGTTATCGTTTCTCATATTTTTATAGGGTTATTGTACATAAATTGTGTGTCTATTGACTTATCCCTTGTGGATCCTGAAATATCCCCACATTTTAGTTACTTATAGATCCCATAGCCTCTAGGATGGAGCAGAGGAGGTCAGAAATATAGCATAAAACTATCCCCACAATATCAATAAAGTTTTCAAGAAAAGTATAAGATATTCGAACCATTATTTGTCGAGATCTTTAGCTTCTAACATTAAAATCTATCAAAGTTTATAATTACATATTATACCTAAGTTTGCCACCATTACCTATTCTTTAACCTCGAATACAACATCCCTTTAATCCTGTAATCTAGAGAAGGGGTAATTTTCTGTATCATCTTTGGGGATGTACATGAATTCATCAGCCATTGTCTTATTACTTTAGATCCCTGAATAATTTGACAGTTTAGGAAGAAAAAGTTTATTTGAATAATAATTTGATACAAAAAAATCACACTCACAATGAAAGCTGCAATTTATAGGCTAAAACAGAAAGTACTTTCTCCAGTGGAAAAGTTCGAGGAAAAATTGTTACTTTTTTATTTTAGAAAGTTAGGTTTCTAATAAAGGTATGTAGTTATATAAAAAAAGTCACAAATCGAAACATATCAAAATAAAATATAAAAAAAACTAAATTAAAAGACTGCATATAGCTGTAAATCTAGATTAAGGACAAAAACTTCCATTCAAAATTCTATTAGTACATTGTCTGCTGAAAATATAAATCGCAACATTTAATAAAAAAATTACAGGGAGGGAGGGGACATCTGACAAAAGTACCCAAAGTTTTATAACCACGCTATCTTATCTGTTGACTCAATAATTTTATATACTTTTTTAAAATTGTTATTGGTTGGTGCAGAGTATAATGATAAAATCATAATTAAGGGTAAATATAAATTTTCATTCATTGTCTTATCCCTCAAGATCCCAAAGAATTTGTAATGGGTATCTTTGTCTCAAATCTAATTATTTTATTTTTTATTTTTTTTCTCCATAATTCTAACTTTGTTCATATACAACTTCATCCATTAGCTTTTGTGCCAGCGCTTTCCTCACTTCTAGAGTCCTACAAAAAGATTTTTTTTATTTATAGAATGTCCAATACGTTCATTATAGAGGTATACTTATCTTTCTGGAAATCATTTACGAACAAACGTACGTCCAATAAATAACATTATTTTAATAATCTCCAAACCTCACCATACGTTTTTAAAAGCGAATGTTTTCTATAATTAGGGTCGGTCCGTCCGTCCGTACGTCCGTCCGAGAAAGATAGCTTTTATTCGTTAATTTAGGCATGTTAGAATTGTCCTATCGGTTTCAAACTTTGCATGATGATTCATGTAGTAGTTAGGTACGATTTAGAAATCGTAACAACTCTATAATCCGTACGTCCATTTTAAACATATTGATTTTCCTACTTTTTAACAACAAATTTTTATGTGATCTAATCATCCGTTTGATCTGATTTTTGATATATTGATTCCTGGGACAACAAAAAAACAATAGTATTATAAGCGAAGCAACTCTATAATCAAGTCCTAAAAATGTAAGTATGTCCATAAACATTATCCTGTATCAAGCAGTTTTTCAACAAATTTACTTACATTTTTGCTTCGACTCTTTCGATACTTTTATATTCTGATTATTCAGTTCAGACACTATACAAGTGTTAATGTCCGTTTGTCCTACCGTTTCAGTGCTTCGCTTTTATGGATGCTGTCATCCTTGTTTCATTTATAAAATTATTGTTATTATTATTATTTATAAAGTACAAGTAAATCTAATTATCTCATGATGTAAATACTTACTGTGGGTCAATTTTCTGTCGGCCACCTCTGCCCATTGCACTTCTAGCAGCATTAGCACTCTTAGGGCGCTCCTAAAATAGATAGATATTAGATAGCTAGGTTTAGAGTACTTCTAGTAGAGTTTATACTCTTAGAGCGCTCCTAAAATATAGGGACATTAAATAGAAAAGGCAATCTAGATGGTCAAACAGACTTTCTATATAGCTATTAAAGCTTCACTGTAAAAGAAAACCAAGTCGATTAGGTAGTCAACAAACCTTTCGCAACAGTCAGACACACACACACACGAAGGTAAACATAAACACATTATGTTACTTTTCACAACTGACCTTAGCATGTTTAGCCTCCTCAACGGCCAGAATTCTCTCCCTTTCCGCCTGTTTCAATTTTAGCAACTTGTCCCGCTGGGTCTTCAGAAATTCTGTTCGTTTCTTCAATTCTTCAGGGTCTATTTTCTCCTGAAATAAAAGAAATAATTTTTTTTTTTCATCATGGCTTAAAAACCAATACGAACCCAGTAATAGTGTCGGACTGATTATGACGTAAGAAAAAAAATTAGCCAATGAGAGGTCATTATTGACCAATGGTAAAATTTATAGTGTCCGTCCTCTCATTGGCTAATTATTGTATACTCTTTTTGTATATTGTTTTGTATTGATTCAGAGTAGTTTTAAACCAGAAAAAATGAAGGGATTTACTTACTGCCTCCCCTCCTTCCTTAGACTAGAGGGGAAGCCATAAGCCTATCCAAAAAAAAAGCTTACATGTTCAATCTCAGCTTCAACAACATGTTGGGTTCCACAGGACTCTGCCTCTTTCTTCATTTCTAAATTTTAAATTGATTTATAAACATCAATAAAATCAATTTATATACCTCATTCTGTCTGTCCGTAAGTCAGTCCGTAATGCTATGGAGAATTTTTGATTCACTAAGCTGCTTTTTTAGATAGAAATATGAATTTTATTATGAAGAATCCCCTTACTTATGAGCATTAGAGGATATCAAACAATAAAGACGCTAGGACACGAGGGATATGTTTTTATCTCGGCTTCTATTAAGATTATGCTAAAAAAAATTAATTGAATAACTCACTCTCACTATGAAACAGTTTGGACACTGTTATTTTGTACAAACTAATCCAGACTTGATGAAAATTATCATATTTTTAAACCAACATACGAGAGAACGTGCTTTTACGATTTAATCAACCCAAATACTTTTCAAACCAAAGTTCTCGCCCTCCATGCATTTGTTACAGATGTACATCAATGTATATTTAATGAATTTAAAAAGTATTAAAATTACTTTAATATTTTTTACCTGATATTTTGGTATTCTTTAGCTGTTCAATCAATAAAGCCTCCTGAAATTATAGATGTATGTTACTTTTATATCTAACATTGTTTTATACTAAGTAGATCGATGCTTCTCCGTCTGTCTGTCAGAAGCTAAAGATATATGTAACCGCTGAACCGATTGAGCTCTACTATTAAGAAAATATAGATACTGGTCCTACAATGGTTTTAAGCTATTTTGTTGGGGGATTGGCCATCCTTGCCTCCTAATAAGAATGACTTTGGTAATGAATGGAAATGAGTCCGTAATATGTTAAATGCAAATACAATGCACGTACAAGTTTTTAATAGGACAATTATATCACGTATCTAACATGTTAAAACCTGCTTTTCTTTCTTTTCTTGAAGGTGCTTCTGAACACTATTATTCGTTGCCAATGCCTAAATAAAAAACAGAGAATAAGTAAAGACATCAAAATTGATATTGTTCAAAATTCCTAAGGATAGCTAGAAAATGTTAATAAATAACAATTAAGTTGTCACAAATAATGATATTGATAAACCCAGAAAATTCCATTATGTAGAATATCTTTGCTAAAACGAAACTAATAATTACTAATTGAACAATAAAGCCGCAAAACTAATTTACTGTCACCTTCCTTTCCCTTTAAATACAGAGTCCATACCTAGATACTAGGCGCGTAACTGTTATTAAACAAGCGGCTACGCCCCCTAGAGGCCTCTAGGTGCACACGAGGAAAAATTCATTAAACACATACCTCCTCCATTTCAGCATCTTCTGCAGACAAAGCTTCCTGGAGCGCGGCATGCTCTTCTTGGGATTGTCTTAAATAAACATCAAGATTAAAAAAGAACATTTTAAAATCTAAGCTTTTCTATATTTAGGTCTTTTTACATGATTTATTAATACTTTTTTTGTGTCGTATAGATAGCAAATGATTATTTTTAACATTAAACCCCGTTTGATATGTTAATATGGTGTAAAAGAGGAATTAATTAGGGTGGGGGGGGGGGGGTGTATACATCCCTTTTATGTTTATCAACTTAAAAATCCTATTTGATGTAAGTAAAAAAATTTCATTATTTATTATCAATAATAATTTTTTACACTTTTGAAATTTTTTAATAGAAATAATCATCTAAAATAAAAGAATAAAGTGTACTATCATATCAACCAGTTAATTATTTATTATCATAATTAATAATTAAACATTAAAACATGCAATTCAAAGACAATCAATAATTATAAAATTAGAAATGTGTTGAAATATAGAAAGCATGCATTTTGTGCATCAAATACTAGTTTTAAGTCAAACCTACAATTTTTTCATAAATTTTTTTTTAAATATAATTCTTTTTATGTCCAAATAATTCATGGTTTTTGAACGCGTAGCTGCAAAATAAGAATGAAATGTATGTACGTCTTTAATTTAATCTTATTAACTAGATTTGCTACTTTAAAACTTACAATAACACTACTATTCAAATTTACAAATTTTTTCTTTAACAGTATATTATATTTCTTAAAGAAAAATACATTATCTAGATTTGCAGATTAGTATTCTTGTTTAAGTAAAGTTGTTTTCTCAACTCTTGACACTTGACTAATAAAGTTTTTATTTAAAGAAAGAACTTTTAAAAGATGTCATTATCCATGCATTAATTAAATTGTAAATAACTTTTCTAACTATTTAGTGTTCTATTTACTTGATTGATCAATTGATATACAAACCAAGTTTATATGATATGGAAAAGTTAATGTACCTTAAAACCTCGTTTAATATTTGATCATCAGAAAATGTAGAAAGCCTGCTTTTGTCACAGAAAGGTCATATTCATGGAATTAGGAATTAAACATTCTGCTTTTACGTATTTTCCTTTATGATTAAAGGATGGTTGACATTTTAATTTTAATAAAAAGGTAAAGGGTGACTGCTGTTTTATTGACATTTTGCTTTTAAAAAAATGATCTTACTTAAGATAATTCATTATTAGCCTACTATGAAGAAAATAAACTATAGAAAAGACAGTGCTTTCTTTTAAAGCACATAAATCCCACCCCCTGTTTTAATTAAATAAACTAAATATATGGAGTGGTGTTTGATAGTTTTTTTCTCATGCCCAATTCTTGCGGGGTGTTAACCCTTGAGGGCTATCTTCTTACCCAATATAACATAAACTAAGGTAAAACACAAACACATGAATAACTATTGACAACCCTCCCTTCCTCTCTTATGACCAATTCTTTGCAAGATGGTAGGGGGGGGGGGGGGGAGTTCTTATATCAAATACAACATTTATATTTAATTTTTTAAATAATTCGTCTAAAAATCAAATAGATCCTTTTCCTAGTAAGCTCAGAATCATTTTTATCAGAAAGTTGTTGATTTGGCTGTTGTGTGTTTGGCAGCTTTGATTGACCAGGTTGTGGAACTTTTGACGGCTGGGATTGGCCGTGTTGTGACATTTTAGATTGGCCGGCTTGTGGCACTTTTGGTGGCTGAGATTTGTCAGGTTGTGGCACTTTTGACGGTTGTATTTTTTTGAGTGGCTTATATTGAATGTCTTGAGGCCCTGGTTGGGCCACTGTGAGTATTTGCTCCCCAGGATCTAATTATTTATCTAGTATTTATATAATGCTGATATTTAAGATCTCAGAAAAGGTAGCAGAGCTTTAAAAAGGTGTTAATTGAGATTAAAGTAGAGTTTCAAACATGGAAGAAAAGCGAAGATCATACAACGACCATTAGCAAGTATACTTTTATAGGAGTCATCATAAAAACACTGAAAACGATAGGACTTAAATGCCTAAATTAAAGATAAAAGCTGTACATTACATTCAGACAGACCAACCATAGATTCAGAATGTCAAACTTTTAATAAAACAAATCCTCGGCTTATTATTCTTTGTTAAAAGTAAAATGGCATATGCATATTAAATTAAAAGTATTGATTTTATATATTCAGCTTCATAGGAATTTAAGGAATTTATTAGAACTTATCAAATATTTATAGGTAAAGGTTTTTTCATGGAATTATATTCTGAAGAATAAAAAGTAGAATTTGAGACTGCTTATATCACAATAATTGTAACTAACAACTAACCCCCCTTGATGTCTCTAGGGGCATTTGAGGCAGGGGAAGAAGGAGTTAATAGCCCCCACATCTTGCTTTCAGTTGAAAAAATAATAGCTGGGAGGTCATTTTATCTTGTGGCGATTTATCTTGGGAGGGTGGTGGTACCCTTCCCTTAAAAGCCAATATAAGAAGCTATATGGTAAAGAAGAACCATATCGGCTCAGCCGTTAGCGATATCCTTCTGCACAGTGAAACAAACTTATATCCTGTTACTTTTATATGAGGATAATAGTGATATTATTCAGGGGATTGACTTGGCCTTTTGATATCCAAAACTCTTTAACATACGCATTTATAAAGCTAAAATACAAAATATGTAAAATAACTCCCTATTATAGTTTTACCCCTCTCTAATATTTTGTTTTAAACAATATATGTCCCTGTTATGAAATTAAATGTCTCCTATTTTGGTGCCAGTCTGAAGTTTAGTTTTATAGGTCAAATTTAATATATAATTATATTTTTGAAATTAGTAAATATGTGTTTACAATATTAATTCATTTTAGCACGTGCATTCATTAGTCTTAATTTTTGAAATAATTAGTATACTTATAACAATCCTATTTTTGTGTCTAAAGCTTAAGATTACATCAACTACTGATTGAATTTTGCTTTTTAGGAATGCTTTACATAAGTCCCAGAACGGTTTTAGGCTGTTTTTAGAAATCTAGGGATGGTTTTAGGCTATTTTTCTCCTTCTGTTTTAGTCCTAGATGCAAAGGGCGCAGCTGCTAGTAAAATATAAAAGTAACAGGATATCTGAGCTGGATCTTTAAATCATTTCAATGGTGCGCTAAATCACCCCGCGCACCAATGAAATGATTTAAAGATCCAGCTCTGGGCTGAAAGTTCTTGCTAACCACTTTACTAATATTATTCTCTTTTACAGGAAAGTTTCTTATAAGTCTCTAAAAGATGTTTTTTATCAAGTTTAGGGGAGGTTATCTCAACCTTGCTAAGAGAAAAATTATAAATAATTAGACCTAGCGACGTCCATGATGGATCAAATGATTCTGATTGGTTTGATTCTGTTTCTGAATAAACTAACAACTGACATTTTTAGAGAGGGAGAGTGGGAGGTTTACCAACCACCCTTAAGTTTGACCTAACTTTCCTTCAAAACGGCCAAAAACCATCCTGGGACCTTTAACCCCTAACGGTCGGGGGGGGGGGGGCGTTGAACGCCCCCCCATCCGGTTTTTTCTATCTCATTTTCTGTGTGTGAAAGATAAAGATCCCCAACTGCTTGACTTTTTACGTATGGGTATGACACATAACTGAGAGTTGGAATTTTTTGAATATCTCCATCCTGGCGGGCACAGGATGCCAGCAAACCTGGCAGGGTCATCCAGGTAAAGAACAAAAATTTGTTTTTGATTTAAACAAAGCATTTTATTTACCAAAATACTAAAATATCCTCTAGTAGTACATCCTCATATTAAATACAGGTGTTCAAGTCAATTTCAGGTTCCAGGTATGATCCTGCAGGTCCTGATCCTCCAGGTCTCCAGAAATCTTTAAAATGCTCCTGTGGCCGCAATTTTTTACTTAGAGACTTCAAATTTTAAACTTAAGCTTTTCTTACATGTCTACATAATGTATTAAAATTTCATAAAGATCCGCCGCCGTTTTCCCGCCGACCGCCGACTGCGGCGGCTGACAGCTGCCAAGTACAGCTGCGGCCGCTGAAACTTATGTTTTGATATTTCAAATATAAAATTTAAATAAAATAAACATTTTCTGCAAAAAAAAATTTTCTTCCAGCTTTAAAAATAAAAAAATTACAGCCGTTTGAAATTTTTAAGTAAAAAAGGACCTAAAAACAAAGGTTGTTAAATAAAAGGGTGAAGGAAGCGGAAATTGACCTTGACTTACTTTAGGTCGGAAATTCACCATAACACAGGGGACTTGCACAAAAAAATTTAGCCCTCTAGCTCTAATAGGAACTGAGATAATGAGGGGGGGCGTTGAACGCCGCCCCCCCGACTGATTAAGGTGCGTTAAGGGGCCCGACTGTTAAGGGTTAAGAAGCTACACTGGAGGCCAAGGGGATAATCCTCCCCTAAAAAAATTTAAAACCTTCCTTTCACAAATTGGAAACTTCAATGAAAAGGAGAGCCACCCATATTGGTCCAGCGGGTATCAAGATCTTTCAGTACAGACACACATTCTAATACTTTTACGTACGGATAGTGTAGTCAATATTATTACATATTATCACATTCCAAAGATTAACTACTTTTTAAAGAGGTTCTTAACAGGGATCTAAAGGGACAAGACAATGGCCAATAATTAATGTACATTAGATCTTTTCATGAAAATACCCTTTCTCGAATTTCATTCTTCTGCTAACCTAAAAAGTTACTTTAGGGGCCCAGAAATACATGTACAAAATTTCAGCTCTTTATCTCTACTGGCGACCTAGCGCCAGGCATGTAAAATATCAACAAATAACGGTAGCACGGCGGTTTTAACAATATCTCAGTAATGTGCAGGTTTTAAGCTCTTCTGCATATTTCAATTTAAACACATAAGGCCAAAGATATTATATCCAAAAAATCTTTTGTCAAAGTCTACTCTACACCTAGCGCCAGTCAGTTTTCTAAAATCATGCATTTTATACCTGTGAAAAATGAAATCGCCAGCGCTAGGTGTAGAGTAGACTTTGACAAAAGATTTTTGGGATATCATATCTTAGGCCTTATGTGTTTAAGTTGAAATATGCAGAACACCTAAATTCACCTTCCAAGCCATTCTCTATGCATTTTAAATTTTTTTATGAAATAACGGGATTTCAAAACTGCCTTTTGAAAAGGCCTAAAAAGTATCTTTTTTTGTCCCTTTTTTCACTGTGTATAGTTACAACTTATTAAGATATTATTCTCAGTTAAAAAAAAATTGGCACTTCCAGCACCAAAACCGGCAAAAACAGGCAGTTAAACTTCTGTACCCCTACTTAAACTGTTTTTAAACTATTTTTGAATGGGGGGTCAAAAATATACTAGGACACTTATAGAATCAGACTGCAGAGCCCAAATTTGAATTAAGTCCCCAATAAACTTTTTTTGGGGGATTTAAAAATTAATTTTTACTGTTGCTCTGGTCATTTTTACCAGACCAAAGGGTCTTTTTTTACTTCGTGTAATATTGTAACTTAGTGAACAATTTTATATAATTCACTTTATACTGATACAATAAAAAAAACATTACTCTGTTCAATGGAAATAATTTTTTTTCTAAAACAATTAATTTCATTGAAAAATCTGACATAATACAATAAAAAACATAATGCTGAATTTAAACCAATTAGAAATTAGAATTTCCGAAAGAGTGTTTTCACAAAGTGACTTATTTCAAACGTAGTTAAATAATTTTATTTAATAAAAATGAAAAGAATGAAAACCCTACTCATAAAAGATACACACTTTTTAAAAATATTTTTAAAAATATGTTTGAATAATCTTATTTTATATCATATTTGTATATGTGACAAAAATAAATTTGCTGTATTGCATAAACATTTGTTGTCATCTTAATTTATTTAACCCTTTACAGCCAATTTTTATGTGTTTTAATGTATAATAAACATGAAACATTTTTATGTTAATTCATTGATATATTGTAAAGAATTAATTTTTAATTAGTATTGATAGATAAAATGAAAAGACCTAACTTTACTGTATACTAGCATACAATATTTACGAAGCAAGACACTCTAAAAGCTGAGTATTTTACCTACAAAGGGAAGAAACATCACGATTCAGTAAAAATTATTTAATCCATAGTAAAAAATAAACTTTAAAATCCTAATAAAAATTGATGTGGGCAATTGTTCTCATTTTTGGCTTTGCAGTATGATTCTACAGATGTCAAAGTATATTTTTAATATACCTTTTAAAAATAGTTTAAAAACAGTTTAACCCCCTAACAGACCCCCCCCTCTATCTCAGCTCCTGTTACAGATAGAGACGTAATACTTTTTTCTGGTGGTTCATGTTTATTTTTAGAGAAAATTACTTTTTCTAGTCATAGCGGTCAGACCGCTCCTTATCCGCTTTTTAGCAGCCAGCCGCTAAATATTAAAACTACTGTAGAGCAGCCAATTTTAAAGCTAAGAAAACCAAATTTTACAACGAACTATTATTTTTTATAACAAAAAAATACCTTTTCTGACCATTGCCAAAAAACGACAAATAACAGAAACCGCCAATTTTGGCAGTAAAATGGCGGTTGGCGGCACTAATTAATATTTTTATCTGTTTATGATCACAATAAAAGACTTCATACAAAAATTGGCTGATTAAGGTTCAGAAAGGGGCAACACAGTTAATTGTTGAAACTAATGTAATAGATTTTTATTTTAGCCAGATGCCAGACGCAGGCAATTAAATAAATTAACATTTAGAAATAGGAAAGAAAACAAAGTCATTCCTAATTAGGACAGAAGTCACTGGAAATTGATCTAAGGAAGGCTACTTATGTCCTTCATCTAACAAAATCTAACTTAAGGGAGGTGACTTATGTCGTTTGTCTGACAAATTCTTACATTAGGAAGGCTGCTTATGTCCTTCATCTTGCAAAACTTAGCTTTTCTGTCCTTCACATAGCAAAACCTCACAAAACATAGCTATTCTGTCCTTCACATAGCAAATTCTTGCAAAACATAGCAAATTCTTGCAAAACATAGCAAATTCTAGCAACACATAGCAAATTCTTGCAAAACCTAGCAAATTCTTGCAAAACCTAGCAAATTCTTGCAAAAACTTGCAAATTATTGGAAAACTTAGCTTTTCTGTCCTTCACATAGCAAATTCTTGCAAAATATAGCAAATTCTTACAAAACATAGCAAATTCTTGCAAAACATAGCAAATTCTTACAAAACTTAGCAAATTCTTGCAAAACATAGCAAATTCTTGCAAAACTTAGCTTTTCTGTCCTTCACATAGCAAATTCTTGCAAAATGTAGCAAATTCTTGCAAAACATAGCAAATTCTGGCAAAACATAGCAAATTCTTGCAAAACATAGCAAATTCTTGCAAAACATAGCAAATTCTTGGAAAACTTAGCTTTTCTGTCCTTCAAATAGCTAATTCTTGCAAAACATAGCAAATTCTTACAAAACATAGCAAATTCTTGCAAAACATAGCAAATTCTTGCAAAAAATAGCAAATTCTTACAAAACATAGCAAATTCTTGGAAAACTTAGCTTTTCTGTCCTTCACATAGCTAATTCTTGCAAAACATAGCAAACTCTTACAAAACATAGCAAATTCTTACAAAACATAGCAAATTCTTACAAAACATAGCAAATTCTTACAAAACATAGCAAATTCTTACAAAACATAGCAAATTCTTACAAAACATAGCAATTTCTTGCAAAATATAGCAAATTCTTGCAATAAGGGTCCCAAACTCAAAAATAAAGTTTCAGCGCGATCCGACCACCGGTTCTTGAGATACGGTGACCTGGTACTGATGGTAAGATTTGGGAAATGGTTCAAGTCCTTAGTAAATTTGGCTAAGTCCAAAAATATTTTGACACTTTTTTTGAAGAAAAAATACCCAGGTGACACCAAGCGTACCTACTGAGAGGACACCAGGTCGAAAATATTCTAAGTGTCAAAAAATTTACTAAGGATTCAAACCATTTCCCAAATCTTACTGTCAGTACCAAGGACACCATGTCACCGTACCGGTGGTCAGATCACGCTGAAACTTTGTTTTGAGTTGCAAGAATTTGCTATGTTTTGCAAGAATTTGCTATGTTTTGAAAGAATTTGCTATGTTTTGCAAGAATTTGCTATGTTTTGCAAGAATTTGCTATGTTTTGTAAGAATTTGCTATGTTTTATAAGAATTTGCTTTGTTTTGCAAGAATTTGCTATGTTTTGTAAAATTTGCTATGTTTTGCAAGAATTAGCTATTTGAAGGACAGAGAAGCTATGTTTTGCAAGAATTTGCTATGTTTTGCAAGAATTTGCTATGTTTTATAAGAATTTGCTTTGTTTTGCAAGAATTTGCTATGTTTTGTAAAATTTGCTATGTTTTGCAAGAATTAGCTATGTGAAGGACAGAAAAGCTATGTTTTGCAAGAATTTGCTATGTTTTGCAAGAATTTGCTATGTTTTGTAAGAATTTGCTCTGTTTTGCAAGAATTTGCTATGTTTTGCAAGAATTAGCTATGTGAAGGACAGAAAAGCTAAGTTTTCCAATATTTTGCTATGTGATGGACCAAAAACCAATTTTATGCAAGATTTTGCTATGTGAAGGATCAAAAAGCTAGGTTTTGTGAGGTGAAGGGTGGCTACTTATGTCCTCAATCTTGCAAAATCTTTGTTATGGGAGGCATGTTATGCCCTTCATCTAACAAATTCTCACATAAGGAAGGCTATTTATGTCCTTCCTAGGAAGGTGACTTCTGTCCTAATTTAGGAATGACTTTGTTTTCTTTCCATGATCCTAGAAATATTATCAATTTGTCTACAAAGGGTTAAAAACAAAATCAAAATATACAAATCTAATTATTAAAAACATCAAGATGATCTTTTCCATCCTATTAAATATTATCTTTCTTATTTTCCTTTTCAAATGCAAGATGTATTTTCAAAATTTAACTGTTGATAGAAAGATTCTGGATCATTGACAGAAAACGAAGTTGCCGGTGATTCTTATGTGCTAGTATGCATAAAATGACTTTAGAAATGTCTTCTGATTTTAGTTGAAAGGTGGATACAATAAGTGAAGGACCTATTTTTATAGTATCTAACAAAAAAAAGTTTATAATCAGTGATAATGAGAAAAATTGTGCCTATGGTTGTCTTTATATAAACTTTTGTAAAATATTTAATATTGATATAGTGTAAAAAATAATTGTTGTAATATTACCATTCTCCCCTTCAAGGACGTCCAATGTGTTTATCAGGTGGGGGGAAGGGGAAGGATATTTTATTTAGGGGGGATAACAGGATGTCTGTTTTTATGTCTCTCTGTACTGAAGGATCTCACTAACTGCTGAACTGATATGGTTCCCCATAACAGGGTAGCTTCTCTTAGGTCCTGGGAAGGTTTATAACTAATTTTGGGGAGGGTAACACCACCTTCCCAAGAACTTGAAAATCTAGGAATCAATCTGATTTGACACACAAAAAGTGTAGAAAAGTATGAATAAATATATATGATTGATCACTTGGTACATTCTAAATAAATTTTGACAAATAAAATAAAAATGAGGGACAACAAAACTTATGTAGTACAATAAAAAAATATGGATTTTTTTGGTATAAAAAATAATAGTTCGTCATAAAATTTGGTTTTCTTAGATAAAAATATTATTTAGCGCCGCCAACCTCCATTTCACTGCCAAAATTGGCGGTTTCCGTTATTTGTCGTTTTTTGGCGATGGTCAGAAAAGGTATTTTTTTGTTATAAAAAATAATAGCTCGTCATAAAATTTGGTTTCCTTAGCTTTAAAATTGGCTGCTCTACAGCAGTTTTAATATTTAGCGGCTGGCTGCTAAAAAGCGGATAAGAAGCGGTCTGGCCGCTATGACTAGAAAAGTAATTTTCTCTAAAAATGCACATAACCACCAGAAAAAAGTTTTACGTCTCTATCTGTAACAGGAGGGGGGGGTCTGTTAGGGGGTTAAGTAGGGGTACAGAAGTTTAACTGCCTGTTTTTGCCGGTTTTCGTGCTGGAAGTGCCAATTTTTTTTTAACTGAGAATAATATCTTAATAAGTTGTAACTATACACAGTGAAAAAAGGGACAAAAAAAGATACTTTTTAGGCCTTTTCAAAAGGCAGTTTTGAAATCCCGTTATTTCATAAAAAAAATTTAAAATGCATAGAGAATGGCTTGGAAGGTGAATTTAGGTGTTCTGCATATTTCAACTTAAACACATAAGGCCTAAGATATGATATCCCAAAAATCTTTTGTCAAAGTCTACTCTACACCTAGCGCTGGCGATTTCATTTTTCACAGGTATAAAATGCATGATTTTAGAAAACTGACTGGCGCTAGGTGTAGAGTAGACTTTGACAAAAGATTTTTTGGATATAATATCTTTGGCCTTATGTGTTTAAATTGAAATATGCAGAAGAGCTTAAAACCTGCACATTACTGAGATATTGTTAAAACCGCCGTGTCACCGTTATCTGTTGATATTTTACATGCCTGGCGCTAGGTCGCCAGTAGAGATAAAGAGCTGAAATTTTGTACATGTATTTCTAGGCCCCTAAAGTAACTTTTTAGGTTAGCAGAAGAATGAAATTCGAGAATGAGTATTTTCATGAAAAGATCTAATGTACATACTCAATGGTAAACACAAAATTACCCAATCTATAGATTGCAATTAATTGTTGAAACATTTAGACACCCAACTGAATAAACCAACAAACCAAGATGCAATAAAAGTTCCCAATGTTGTAATGCCAACGAATAAAAAAGGTAGTGTAATAAACAGCCCAATGTTCCATCCCTCTCTTGGTCTGAAATTAATTGTTAGTTTGACCTTTGTCATAAATATAGTTCACTTTCTCTCCACTAGATGGGCTGCTTTCAATTGCATTTGGCTGATGGTTTGTTTCATCTTGTGGCAGTGATATGTATTTTCTGAAATTATTCAAGAGCGTGCAAATATAAAACACACAAATAGCAAAAGAAGATGTAATCATATAAAATTATTAAATATAAAAGATTATATATCAGTTAAGTTTCAAGAACCTTTTATAAGAAAAAAAGGTAAGCACAAAAGAAACGTGATAGTTACTTTATAATAAGGTTGTTCATATTTATTTGATTGATTTGACATGTATTGAAATACTTCGCTACCATTGGAAATAAGATCCTTATTAAAACTGTATTATTTGAATATTAGTATTGGACATTAAAAGTGTTAACCACATCTAAAATGGACAAATGTGAAGCACACTCATGCTAGAACTCGTGTTTTCCAAACTCGTATCAACCATGATAGTTTATTTACCTTACTATCTGTGCCATTATATGATCTTCATCCTAATAATAATAATAAAAATTATTATTTTCAGATAAGATCAAGAATATACCTTAGCTGGATCTTTAAATCATTTCAATGGTGCGCCAAATCGGGGTGAGCCAACTGTCCACCAATGAGTGAACAGCATTTTACGAAATGCCGCGCTGTGATTGGCTGAAATTCGGCGCACTCCGATCTGGCTCACCACTAAAATGATTTAAAGATCCAGCTCAGGAAAATACCTTGCCAAGAAAAATAAATCTGGAAATAAATATTTTAGGGGCAAACAAAAAGGTTATCTTTACTATGAAGCTTTGCCCCCCAATTTAAAAAAAAAATCAGCTAAATCATCAAATATTTTTAAAGAATTAATTGAGTTGTTGCTTACAGGTGGATAATATTTTAGTTGGAGCTAAAAACTCCAGGAATATAAGGTATAATACAAAGAACTATACATATATTGATTTGATTGTGCATTCCAAATTATTATAAACATAATTCCCCCCCTTTGTGTCTTAAAAGTATCGGTGTCTCTTTTAAGCTTAGTGCCTCTTTGTTAATAATTTATGTTTAACTAGCAGTTTCGCTCCCAGAGATCTCTAGAGGCTCTTTAGGCGGATGGGGATTGAATATGACCCCAACATTCTTTATCCTAGTTTAGTAGTTCTATAAAGAAAAAATAAAGGAAAAAATTCATTTTTTTGATGTTAGTGGTGTCCTCCCTCAAAATAGTTATAAACATTCCCAGGACCTAAGAGAAGTTTCACTGTAATGGAGAACCATATTGTTACAACTGTTAGCGAGATTTTCAGTACAAACAAATAGACACATACAGACAACCAGTCACTTTAGTTTAAGGATATGAATGATAGTGGAGTAATTATAGAGATCTTATATGACAGAATATTACCTTTTCCTCTCCTTCTTCTTCTGTTGGAAGTAATGCTTTGGGTAATGTTCCATACCTAGAATAAAGAAATCTTTATAATAAAGTAACAGGATGTCTATCTGTCTGTCTGTCTTTTCCTCTCCCTCTTCTTCTGTTGGAAGTAATGATTTGGGTAATGTTCCATACCTAGAATAAAGTAATCTTTTTAATAAAGTAACAGGATGTCTTTCTGTCTTTTCCTCTCAATCTTCTTCTGTTGGAAGTATTGCTTTGGGTAATGTTCCATATCTGAAATAAATAATAAGTAACAGGATCTCGGTGTGTTTGTAACGAAGATTTAGACTAACAGATTAACCGATATGGTTCTCCTTTAAAGCGTAGCTGTCTATAAGTCCGAGGATTTTTTTTTGAGGGAGGATATCTTAACCCTTCCAATACAAGGTTTTACTTTTATCTTCCTCTCCACCATGAGCGCCACTAGAGGCCTCTAGGGGCGTAGCCGCTAGTTAATTAATTAAGGAATGAAACTGTTATATTTTGTTACATATTTTTTTTATACAAATGTATAGTTTAAAATTTTAAATCTACTTTAACATATTTTAGCTTACTTTAGGTCATTTTAACTGTTTTTGTTAAATTTAATTTTTGTCAGGTTTGCTGACACAATGGACCAATGTTCAATGCCCCCCCCCCCCCTACCCCCATTCTCGTCAGATAAAAATTTTGGAAAAATAAAGTTTTGTTGATAAAATAGTAGGTTCACAAAGATATCATAGAATTACTCAAAGATATATAAACTTTTAAAAATTGAATATTTTGTATGGATATAAATTCTACATATTTTGTTAGCTTTCCTTCACACATTCATGCATGCATACATCAACAAAAAGTACCTGTAATGGATTTAGGAAATGCGTGAATATTATGACAGGGGAAAATGTAGGTTGCTAACATGGAACTCATGTATTGGTAAGTTCGTTCATCCAGTAGGATGGGATGGGATGGAGTATCGTTAATTTTGCACGTTGCGAGTTTTACTTTATTAGAGAATATGAAAATTATGTGTAACATCCAATTAATAATATATCCATTGTACTTGTAGAGGTTTACTTTCGCTTGATTCAGTTTAAACCATAAAGCATTATCGATTATCTTAATTTATATATCAGTGTGTAATAAAGAAATCATTTATATATTTTTCAATATGCTCCTTACGCCAATAAGAATTCTTATGTTTGAAGTACTTAAAATCATAGATTCGAAACAGATTAAAATCCGTTGGATTAGAACCAGTTCTTAGCCTTAACCCATTAGTGCCGAGCGCCACTTTTATGGGCCGATCGAGCTGAAAATCTCAGGGAAGCTTTATAATGGTAAAAACGGAATTCCAATTTTTTTGTTTTGCTCTAGTGGCGTGCACAGGAAAGTTGCAAAAAAAATCAGTTCGGCATGGCCATAAATGCACAACGGGTATTTTGACCCGTTTTGGGTGGTTTTCTGCTGGCATTAAAAGCCGTTTTTTCCTAAATACCCGGTTATTTCGACAAAAAAATGTAATTTTTGAATGCCCAAAGTGAGATGAACACTTTTTAGAACTTTGATACGATCCGTAATTAAAAACTACACAACCTCATGTAATTTATAGAGCTACAAGTAATATACGAAGCGATTTATATCCAATTTACTGTTTCGGCTATAGGTGACGCCGTTTTCGGTTAAAAAAACCCGTTTGTCAAAGTTTTAAAACACACACACTACAAAACAAGAACATATAAAATTTGGGTGTTACATATCAGAAAAAGAGCATAACAATATTGGAGGACACATATAGAGATTACTAGGGTATACTGATTAGGGTGGCTCAAGAATAATAAATCATAAACAAATATTTAATGGTTGAAAAGTTAAAACCGGGTAATAAAACCAAAACCGAGCAGGGTTTTAAAACTGTCGGGTATTTATGGCCATGCCAAACCGGGTCCTAATAGGGCTTAAAAAAACGATACAAAAATCATATAAAAAATAATAATTTGAATAAAAAGAATTAACAAATAGATGTACTTGTCAATAAACTTTAGATTTCACGAAAAAAATCAGCGACTTTACTATAAAAACAAAAAAGGGGTATTTTGAATTCACCTAAATTTTCATGATTGTTGAGCTATACCGGCAAACGGAAGTAAGCAAAACTGCCTGCTCCAGGGGGAAATGAAAGCCAGGGTAGTAGAGGGGGGATTCATGCTGAGAATGATGCAATTATGAAGCTGGAAACCGTTTTTTTTTTTACATTTTCTGGAACCGGGTTTTAATACCCGGTTCGTCACTAATGGGTTAATGAAAATCATGTATAAGATCTAATTACAGACAATTTTCCATGAATTATAAAAATAATACCAGTTTTGTTAGCTTGGGCCTTTGGTCCGGTCTTTAATACGATGCAATAGATTACATTTAAACATTTAATTGCCTATTTATATTGATCAATAATAAACAGAAAATAATGAGGTTTACAGTTTTTTTTGACTTTTTGAAAAAATGTAACTTTCCTAAAAAAAAAATGTGTTTATGCATAGCTAAATAATGTTATAAGCTCATGCCAAAAGCTTAAAGTCTGATTCTGACATAAGCCTTTATATTTGCAACACATAGCACAATAATAATAAATAATTATTCATATTAATAATTTAAAATATGTATATTGTCATACTTTGCTTTTGCTATTAGCAATTTTTTTTTGGATATTAGCGGCTACGCCTCTAGGGGCACCTATTTTTGTATCATTTTAAGTAATCTCCACAAATTAGTTAAAACATTTCCCCTACCTTTTTAAAAATTCAGGGAGGAAGGGGACATTGGCCTTCTTATTACACTAGTCCCCAAAGTTTTATAACACCATTTTCTTATTTGTAAGCTTTTGGAGACTTTTATTAAATTTTGATTGGTTGTTTCATTAAGTTGAGTGTCCAAACGTTTCAACGGCTAATTGAAATCTATAGAATCTGTATTTTTTTATAGCATCATTGGGGATGTCCTAGCCATTAAAATCCCTGGGAAATAGTAGAGAACTTCCAATGTAGGATGGAAACATAATTATTAAGTACTTTTTGTGCTGAAATTGTCAATAAATTAGTACAATAAAAAGCATTTCAAAGACTAGTTTATACCAGAATATTTTTATATTAATCATTTAGAAATCCTCTTTGGCCTTGGTGAAATAAACTGCGTTGCAAATTGCAATTTTGCAAAATTTATACCCCATGAGTATGAAATTATCAAATATATTTATGTTTTTTTTTATCTGTCAAATAAAAATATTTATCAAACCACGTATCTTTCTATCTATCTATTTCTTCAATCCCATATATATTTATTATTTATAATCTTATAATATATCTTCTATCTTTTTTAATCTTTACATCTGTCCACTATTTATACCTTTGCAGTATCAAGTCTAAAGCCTGTAGTTGAAGTTCATTATTCTTTTGAATTATAATTACTCCTTAAACCTATCTATCTATTTGACTATTTATATATTTTCATCAATCCACATACTAATTATCTATCTATTCTTATATCCCATATATCTATCTATCTATTATACCTTTGTTGTATCAATTCTAAGGCCTGTAGTTGTAGTTCAATATTTTCTAGAATATTATTACTTCTTTAAACCTATCTATCTATATGTATTTATCAATCCACATACTATCTCTCCATCTATCTATTCTTATATCCTATATATGTATCTATCTATTATACCTTTGTTGTATCAATTCTAAGGCCTGTAGTTGAAGCTCAATATTTTTCTGAATCATCATTCTTTTAAATATTTCATAATTATCAGCAGCCCACACCTAAATATAGATGGATATATAACACAATGATATGTTGACAAGGGGGGGGGGGATTTGTAGTCAATTTAGGTTGCTAATACGGACCTCATATATTAATCATTTAGTTCATCCAGTAGAAGGATAGCGGATAAAGTATGGGGAGTATTCTCTTTAAAAAAGACAGAATCTATAGATTAAGTTGTCTTTATATCTGTGTGTTAGGCTCGCTTTTCTTTTAATAGTTTTCTTCTCTATATTTAAGAGCTTTGCCCTTTTTGAATGTTGTCACCCTTGTTTTATTGCTATATATATCTAAATAAAAAGAGTTGGTTGTCTGCTTATTGTTACTTTATAAACATTAACCTGTTCAAATAGAGCCTGCTGGAATTGTGTTTTGATTTTAACTTTGCTACAAGCATCAGAGAACTGTTGAGGAGTTATCTGAATATCCTCCATATAGCTACCCAGCATAAAGTCTACCTGAAATAGAAAATAAAATAATTCCATGGAGATAGGAGTAAAACACTAGAGGGGGAAGGGGTTAAATAACTGTATGTCCCCAGTTCAAGGACATTGTATTGACTCTAAATTGGGTCTTTGAAAATCAACCAATAGTGTCAGGAGTATTAACACAACCAAGTAGCAGAAAACAAATTGCTAGCAGACGAAAAAGGTGCTTGGAAAAAGGGGGCAGGTAGTTATCTTTATATACATCTATACTATAAATCTATTCCATGGAGGGAATGTAAACCCCAAAAGTTTGTTGTTTTAAACTTTTGGGGTTTACATATTATCAGTGTCTCAACTTTTCAACTTATAATTTAAATTTACATAAGAGTAAATTTTGATTATCATAGGGTGTAGATCAATTCATAGTCCATTGTCTTATCCCTTAAGATTCCTAGTAATTTGAAGGTGAAATAGTTATTTAGCAATCGTATTATAGACATCTTTCCGCTGATATTAAAATGAAAGATTATAAAATTAAAAAGAGTTTAGTTAGCCCCAAAGGACCAAAATTGGAATATAATTTTAAATTGTCTAACTTTTCTTCTGTATTTAGCCATCACTCATTTAAATTTGACACTATAATTTTCATTTTATTACTATTTTATAGAGATTAACTTGTACAGTTTTGTATATTGCAAGTGGATGAACATCCCCCCCACCCCCTATCCCATATAATCTTTGATTGAAATAAAATCTATAGCCCCGGCAGCTAGGGATTTCTTAAGTCTTAATTAATTGAACTGTACCTAACCTAAAAGAAATATTAACAAGGATAGCGAAGCACAAAATATCCTAAAATAGACAAACGGACAAAGGAAGTTAAAGAGCAGATGTTCAGTTGTCATAATATAGAAGAAAAAAACGGGAATAGTCCCTTTCGTAACATCGCCCCATAAGGGGCGATTCGTCGTATTTTTAAAATGACTTTTTAATGGCTATTTTGGGTTAGGTTAGGTTATATTGGGTTAGGTGATTGCCCCGCAGGGGCTAGAAATAGGAGAAAAGCTACTGTGAAAAATACGAAGAATCGCCCCATAAGGTGCGATGTTACGAAAGGGACTATACCCAAAAAAAAACTATGTAAAAACTTTTAATAATGAGGTTTTTGTCTTTTAAAGCTTGGCCTACAGACTGAAAATTAGAACTTTTTTATATATAGTGTTACGGAATTACGGACAGACAAAGTTGGGTGTCCAAATAAGGTATATAGTACTCTGTTGATTTTTAATTTCTCTGAAATTGACCACAAATGTTGTTGTTATAGCCTTCATTAAAAGGAATGCAACATGGAACTGTATTCACAATGGTAAATAGTGGAACAATAGTAGTTTATTACATAATCATATTTCATAACTATACTAAAGTAACGGGATGTCTGTCTGGTAGGCTGTATGTATTAATATCTTAATTGCTCAACCGATAGTTGGGGTTATGTTTCATTGGTTTAGGGAAGGTTTTAGACTATTTGGAAGGGGACACACTTCCTTTGAGAAATTACTCCCTACTTCCAAAGCCACCTTTCCTTCTCCTCTACTAACCTAGAAGCTATTGGCGCATCCACTATTTTAATCAAATGCTTTTAAAATTGTATAATGGATTCTAAAAGAATTAAATCATTTTCTAATCTTATTTTTTTGTATCTCCTTTCCTGTTCTTAATATTATATTCTTTAATATCATGCAACATTTTTATATACTCTTCTTATTAACTTTTATTAGTTCTGACATAATTAAACATTTCTTAGAACAATTAGGATTAGAAAGAAAGGGATATTTTTTTATAAAAATATATAATTTTTTTGAAGGTGGTTTTTTTCTAGGGTTGATTTCACTTTTGAGGGTGGTGGTACTCTTCCCCAAAATAATTATAAACCTTCCTAGAACCTATGAAAAGCTTTACTGTATAGCAAGATCCTTCAATCCACTCAGACAGATACACACTCAAAGACATCCTGTTGCTTGGTTGCAAGAATAGGATTAACTTGCCAAGTTTTTATAATCATCATGTATTTTCTGCATTCCTTATCATTTTAGCAGTTAGCAAGATCCTTCAGTACAAACAAACAGATACACACACATAGACATCCTGTTACTTTTTTATAAGGATTGGATTAACTTACCAAGTTTTTATAATCATCATGAATTTTTCTGTATTCATCATCATTTTCTTCGCTACCCTCCTCAGGTTCAAACACTATAACAACAATGAATGTATTATTATATGGATCATTAGAGTAAATCACCAGAGGGGGAAGGGGTTAAATAAATGTATGTCCCTAACTCTCAATTTTTTTTTGAAAATTTATCAATAGTGTCGGGAATATTAACACAGTCAAGTAGTAGGAAACAAATTGCTAGCAGATGAAAAAGGTCCTTGGAAAAAAGAAGGCAGGTAGTTATCAGTATATACATTATGCATCTATACTATAACTATGTTCTTGGATTTTAAACCATAGTGTCATGTTCTGTAATAAATTGAAACACACAGCGGGCTAAAGAAACGATTCCTCCATTCCAACCCCCTTTACTCCATCCCCTCCCCTTCTACTGGATGAAATAAACGACTAATAAATGACAAGGGAACGAACTCACATTTGTTAGCTCAAAAACTTGTAATATGCAATAATTTCATATATCAACCCTAACATAATGTTATTAATGTTGTAATTGGAATTTAATAGATGATAGAATTGTTTACTATAGTTATGACTTATGTTCAGGGAAGGTAAAAATTGGAACATTCCATTGTTTGAATTTAAAGAAAGGTATAAATATTTACCTAAAGACTTATGTTCTAGAATGGTAAAAATTGGTATATTCCAATATTTGGATATGAAGAAAGAAGTTAGAAATATTTAACTAAAGACTTATGTTCCAGAAGGGTAAAAAATAGAACATTCCAATATTTATATTTAAAGAAAGGTATAAATATTTACCTAAAGACTTATGTTCCAGGAAGGTGAGAATTGGAACATTCCAAACTGGTCCACGGAGGAATCCAATCAAAGAGTCGAAAATCCAATCATCTGACATTATTATTCTATAGAAAATTATTTGGTATAATTCCGGAGCTTTTTTAACCCTAACCTAACCTGAAATTCAAAATAAAATTGGTAATATTTTTATAAAATTTTATTTTGGTCAATTTTATATATAGATTAAATTGCCTTTTCTACCTTTTCTGTTTTCTCATCTATTCCTACCCTTTCTTTTTATCTCAATATCTCTTTATTTATATACATTTTCCTTTCTATAATTTAAAGTAGTAAGGTTTTTCCCTGCTTTAATAAAAAAAAACCTGGTCTGTTTAGGTTATGATTTTCAGGGAAGCTTCACATATGCATAGAAAAAGTTTTAGGCTATTTTTCATAATTTCTTCTTTTTGAATAAGAGTATTTCCTAGAGGCTATGTTTAAAGCAAATAGTTTTAGTTAATAGTAACAGGATGTCTGTATTTATCAACGAATCTCGCTAACGCTAAACCGATATTATTCCCAATGTAAATAGACCTCTTCCCTAAAAATCTTTCCAAAAGTATAATGATTTTAAAATCTTTTAATATTCTTGATATATAAAAGTTAGCTGACATCAAAGTGGAAGCAAATGACAAACAATTAAGTTAATGAATTTGATTATACGCTTCGCAAAACTTTTAAATTGTTCAATTTTTCTCATTAATTTTGAGGGGAGATAATTCAGAAAAAGTTTATTCTTTGTTTCAATATGTTCCACAATATCTTTCTATATTTATTCTAGAATTTTGGTCTCGAACAGGAAATGTGATTTACTAAGCTGCTATTTAAGTTAGACGGCTGAATTTTTTTTGTTAGAATTCTACTTAACAATTTAAATCTAGTAAACAACACACTAACAGTCATACTTTGGAAGATATTTTCTCGGCCGTTATGTTAGATCGATGGCATAATTTTTTGTAAATATTTTTTTCTTCTAATTTCATATGTTAAACGTTTTTAACTGATTTTGATACAACTTCTATCTAAAATAGATAAAAAATGAGAACAAATATATTAAAGCCCTGTGTAAGACCTTTCTTTTTGTCTCTGTTAAATGGGAATGATTGAAATGTATCTTTAAGAAAAACTATTATTATGATTTCTGTTTGTCCAGAATTGCCTTTGAAAAAAAATTATCTTTGTAATTCTGTAACTTTTTATTCAGTTCAATTTCTACAATTTAGAATAATTTGTCTAATCCCAAGAGCTAATACTAATCAGATTTTTTTTCAATTGTTCTTACTTTAGAAGTATGGTCAAAGTAAATAGCATAAAACCACAAGAAAAACATAAGAATCTTCTTGAACTATTACTTAAAAAATATTTCAAATGATTCAAAAACAATTTTACAATATATAAACAGATGGTTAAATTAAAATCTTCTTTAAAACAAAATTAAAAATAACAGTTTAAATAACATACAATATTGTAAAGGACTAAAATTTAAAAGAACTAACAATAATAATATATAACTTTTGATATAATATAAAAATTAAACTATAAAAATCCACTAAAAAACACAAAACAAAAATCTATGATAAAATAAAGAAGAAAGTTATTCTAAAGCAGGTAGTACTGTGCTAATCCTCAATGGACTACTGAACCATGCAATAGTTTTAATAAATATACAGAAAAGGAAAGCTGAAAGGTTTACATTATATATTTACCATAGCGACAAAAAAGCTTAATACCTCAACTGAAAGGGACTTTTATTCATAAAAAACACTAGAATTATTTATTGTAATATCGGCTACGCCCCTAGAGGAAAAAGGGGGAGGAAAGTCGACCCTTCACTTTGGATTTTAGTTTTAAAAAATAAAGAGTAAAAAAAGAATTTGGATGGTGGAGATATCTTCCCTATAATAGTTTTAAACCTTCCCTGGACCTAATAGAAGCTTCACTTTAAATAAGACAAATAGACTTCCAGTTAATTTTATACAAAGATAATATGTGCATTAAATCTATTGAATTATTTTCTTGAGAATGTATTTCCTCTATTATAAAATTTTTTCATAAATATTCTTTATTATATCAATTTATTTTTTCACTGATTAATACCAATTAAGGCCCATAAATTTGTTTGAAGTTGCAGAGTTGATTATTTCATCATGCTGACCAGTAACCTAAATTGCGTGAATATAAATAATAAATTAAAAATATTACTCAGTTTTAGGAATTTTGTTGTTTTATTGGTTATATATCATAGCAATTAATATATCATTGTATATAAGAAGTATGAAAAGTTAAACAAATTATTTCATTTACAATAAATATTTCTTATAATAATTGTTTAAAATTAAAATTTGAGACGACTAGCGGCAAAAAAGTAAACTACATAATTTATAACTTTATTTAGTATAAGATGTGTGCTAACAATGCAATATTTTAACTAATTATACAGACAAGGAAAGCTGTAAGGTTTATATTGAACTAGCGGTTGAGAACTCTAGGGGCACTTAAGGGGGGGGGGATTGAAAGTGATAACAGATTTAAAAGGAAAAAATTGGGGGGGGAAGAAATTTTTTTTCTAGGGGTGGGAGAGTTGTGGTAACCTCCCCCAGAAATAGTTATTAACCTTCCAAGGACCTATGAGTAGCTACCCTGTAAAGGTGAAGTATATCGGTTTAGCGGTTAGCAAGATCCTTCGGTACAAACAACAAACACACAAACATCATTTTACTTTATTATATGGATGATATACAATCTAAAATTTTAAATAAAAGGTAAATGTCAATAGGAAAATCATTTACATTTTAAAGCATGCACGCAAGTATAAAAGTGTTTATGTAACAAGACAAAAAAAACCATTAATAATTTTGAAATATACGCAGATTTTCAAAGAGAGGGGACAATGGGCTCTTTATTACACTAGTCCCCAAAGTTTTATAATAGCGTTTTGTTGGCTTATAAACTTCAGTGAAATCTGATTGGTTGGATATTTAATTTGAGTGTCCAAATATTTCAACCTTTAATTTAATTTCAATCTACAGGTAATTTTGTGTTTCATTATTGGGGATGTACATCAATTTATCGGCCATTGTCTTATCCCTTCAGATCCCTGGTAGATATTTCACATTTGGGATTGGTACCTCGTTTCATAGATTTTTGGAGTACTATAAGTATTTAAACTCGAGTCTATTCATATTTTTAAAAATTTTCATCCTATCCCAACAAGTAGCAGAATGTAGTATGTGTGTGTGTGTGTGTGTGTGTGTGTGTGTGTGTGTGTGTGTGTGTGTGTGTGTGTGTGTGTGTATGTGTGTGTGTGTGTGTGTAAAGATCTCTAAACGGATGGACTAAATATTTCTCTTTTTCAAAATATATCAAGAAATACTATTTAGGTATTTTCTGTAACATTGCATGTTTTAGAATTAAGTATGTACAAATCGATAAATTATTACTTTGATTTTGCACCAGATTTTTATGTACTTTAATAAAGTGGTACTCGCAGCTGGCTAAAATAAAGATACCACATATCCACCGCCCTTACTCGATCCCCTCCACTCTTACTGTATGAACGAACTGACCAATAAATTATGTCCATTATAATCAAGCTAAATTGACGACAAATTTTCCCATGGCAATATATCCACGTATATCCTTTATCCATTTATGTACATATTTCATCAATTAATAATTAAAGGCAATTTACGAAGAAATTTTAAATGAATAGTCTCAATAAAATAACAGTCTAGAATATGCAGAAAATTTATTGTAAAATAATGCAATTTGATTTCTCTCAATTACACCTTTAACCTCGTATTTTGTGTGTAAAGTATTAATTAATATAACAAATAATGTTAAATTTTACCTTAAAAAAAAGACTTTACAAAAGACATTTTAACTTTTGTAACTAGCCATAAGGAGCTATTAATCTTATGATTTTGTATCTTATTATTTGTGGACTTGTCTTTAATATAAAAAGATACATGGAACTTCAGCAGGACTCTATGCTGGTTCTAAACCAGCTGATTTTAATCGTTTTCGAAGCCTAGCTGTGAAAGAGTCTTAAACTTCTACACAAAGCATAGATCACCACACTTACCCCACTTTTTAAAATATGTTAATTAGAATTAAGGGGGGTTGTAGTTTATCGTCTGTTTATTTATTACTTTAGGTTAACCCCAGGGCCCACAGCCTTAAAGAAACTTAGGTGTAAACTCCTAAGGGTTAATCCCCCATGTTAAAAATTAGGCAGAGGGGGGGGGGGTATTTTTGCTCAACAGGCACTGTGTGTAAAAGCACATATATATCCTAATTATAAAATAGGACTAGGAGCACTACTTCCAATAATAAAAGAATAGTCCAGTAAATTATAAGTTTTTCCACAAAATGTGTTAAATTATGAATTATTTGACAAATATTGTTAAATAATAAACCTAGCCCCTCCCCTTTTTATTTTATGAACAAGGATAATTTTGTTCAAAAGCATGGCATAGCATCTTCAAAAATGATAAACACAGTAACCCAACGTTTTTAAATCAAGTTGCCTTGAACCTTGATTGGTTGGTTCAATCTAGCAGTTTACATACTTTTCAACCAATAATTTTACTATATCGAAAGTCTATTGTCTTATCCCTTAAGATCCATGCCTTTTATTTAATAAGAAAAGATAAAAATTTATAGCATTTTTTGTCAGATAATTAATTGTTAATGATCACAAGTGACATATTATTCACTTTACGTTTCAAGATCTAAAATACTTGATGTAATCTAAATTTCTATTTGTATATTTCATAATATCGGCTTCGACAGGGGTCCTGTACACGAAAAAGGGATCAAAAATAAATCATATCCATATAAAAACTTGGATTTAGAAAAACTCAAACAGTTAATATGATTAGCGAGATTTTTACGGACTCTGTCATAGACGTCCAAGGGGGGGGGGTAATGGGGCGATTACCCCCCCAAACGATTTTGGAGGTGCCGTAGGCACCCCCAAAATTTTTATCATTTTACCCCACCCATTTAAAATTTACCCCTACCCTGGGGGTGCCGTAGGCACCCCCAACCATTTAGGAGGGGGTATTTACCCCCCCCAAACAATTTTTGGGGGGGGTAAATACCCCCTTCAAAAATTTTTACCCCCCCCAAAATAAAAAGCTTGGACGCCCCTGGACTCTGTATTTAAAAGGGTAGGAAGGGGGCAAAATAAACCATTACAGGAATCATATTATTAAAATGGCTTATAACCATCGCATGACCTATGAGAAGCTTCCCTAAACTGGGAACCTCAATTAGTTGATATCATTAGCTACAGACAAAAAAGATTCACACTGATCTATAATCAAAGCGACTTTAAGAGTAGCTTCGCCAGCCACCCAAAAATCATTGATAATTGAATGTAATGTGCGTAAAATGCACACAATATAATCCTTAAAAGCGCATACTTACACCATATTGTTATAATAAGGCTATAAATTAACCATCTTTGACCAACATAAACAAGGATGACAACATCCATAAAAGCAAAGATTTACTTGAATCAGTCAGATAAACGAACATTAATAAGAGCAGATAAACAATACATTTAATATTTATAATTAGGAACAAAAATCCGTTAATAGCTATCACAAAATTACTTAATACAGGATGCTCTGTATGGACATACTTACCTTTTAGGCATAGATTAAAGGATGCTTCGCTTAAAACATTATACCTAATAGTCCTAAGAATCAATACTTCAAAAAAACAGTTAAACAATATTATTATTTTATAAAAATGTGTCTAAAAATCATAATATTTATAATAAACAAACTTTCTGTTAATGATTATAGAGTTACCATGCTTTCTAAATTGTATCTAACTGATACAAGAATCATCATATTAAGTTTGAAATCGATTGGATAACTCTAATGTGCCTAAATGAAGTTTCAGACGGACGTACAGACCGACTATTATTATTATAGAAGATTTTCACTTTTGAAAAGGGGGGTTGAGATTGTGTTTGGGGGTGTCAATAAATCTTCCTTTGGGTGATTTATGCCCCCCTCAACTGTACTACTGAGTCATTTTCCGTGGTTTACACTAAAAATATCTACATTTGGTAATAGCGAAGCTACTATATAATTCACTTTGTCTGTCCGTCAGTCAATTCGTATTGTTATGTAGGAAATGTGATTTTCTCTGCTGCTATTTTCTATCAATCCGCAGATTTTTTTTGTAAAGATTACCTATACCCATGATAATCTAGAATGTAATTTACTTTGTCCGTCGGTCTGCCAGTTATACTCCAAATATAAATATTAAGTTTTAATATTGAGAAAGGTTTAGTGTTTTTTCACTTTTGTTTTAACAAATGTACTTTAAATCTCTATCCGTAATTCTATTTATGATTTTTTGTGCTTTGGTACTTTTGAATGTTGTCATCCTTGTTGTAAGTTATAGGCGTAGATATAAGAGTTAGTATCCAAAAACAATCAAATAATCTAAAACATTTTTTTGGACCAATGCGAGCAGGTATCTTAAGGGAAAAAAGTGTATGTAATTCACCCCCAATTATGATCAACCAATTTAACTCGTCTGTGAGTTAAAAATAATGGTAAAAGTATTGTCATTTCTAGCAAAAAGATTAAACTTTATATATTCAAATATTTTAAATTTTACTTGAGAAAAACAAACTCAATTTTCTTTTAAAATACTAAATGCGCCCTTGAATTGAATTCTTATTTTTAGGGGTGGAATATATTTTTATTAAATGGTAATGGTTAGTATTGACCATTATAAAGCTGGTTCCTAAGATTTAGAATAATTTAAATTACAGTAAAAGGATGAACTAAGACGAGTAATAATTTTGCTGTGATTTTAGAATATTTCTGTATTAGAAATCTGCGATAATGTTATGTACATATGTTTAACCCGTTTTTATTGCGAGCTATTATTCAATTATCATTTTTTGGTACATTTTTGGGGGATTATTGTGTTATTTTTAACAATATATCTTCCAACAAGAATGAGCATCCTTATAAGCGAAGCTCTTAGTGGTAAGATAAACTAAAATATGAGAAATTATAAGTAACTTCGTTGCAAAACTGTTTAAATACAGAATATTCTTTAAGGACATACTTACGACGAGAAGGAAACTGTCCCAATTTTGTATAATTTTTGCGGCACAAGTTCTAATTACGTCATATAAATAGTAAGAGTTGATAGTAATAAAATTAACAACTTATTTTAAAATTACCAATTTTAATGCTTTAAAAAAATATTAAAAATCATAAAAACAATCAATAATTTAAAAAAAACGTATTTGCTTCCTTCGTTTGTAACAAAATTATTTTTTTTGCTACTTTTTAAATAAATTAAATCTTCAATTTTCATTGCTGATCAAAGATCAACAGCTGATCTTTATTTTTATTTTTGTTTTTACAGTTAAAGGGGCGTGTTATAATTTTCATAACAATTTTAAAATTTGTTGTAAATATTAAAATTATTTTAGAAATGCATTATTTAGATATTTTAATACTAAAGTAACAGGATGTTTGTCTGTCTGTGTGTCTGTCTGTGTGTACCGAAGGATCTCGCTAACCGCTAAACCGATCGGGTTCTCCTTAACAGGGTAGATTCTCATATGTCCTTGGAAGGTTTTTAACTATTTTGGGGGAGGGTACTACCAACCTCCCAAAAGAATTGACAAAAAAATTTAAAATTTTCTTAAAATCTGGGAGACTTCACGTCAAATAAGGTGGTATTGTACATAAAAAATTACCTTTAACAAACAAAAACATTTAAAGTGCCACTAGAGGCCTCTAGGGGCGTAGCCGCTAGTCCTATAATATAAAGTACTAAGCTTTTTTGTTTGTAGCGAAGGATCTCGCTTAACACTGAACCGATATGGTTCTCCTTTAGAGGGAAGCTTCTTATAGGCCCTGAGATGGTTTTTGACTATTTTATTTTTTTAAATAAGCCTGGGTATGGTTTTAAGCTATTTTTCTCCCCTTCCATATCACTTCGAATATAGAGCCCCTAGGCCCTAGATGCTAGGGGCGCAAACGCTAGTTTTAAGATAAGTGATTGTTCTCATAATTATTTAATCATATGGTCTTGCCGTCTGTCTGTTTGTAACGATTAGTTTTTGACAGCGGAAATAAGGGAAAGAACCCATAAATTGGACACAAGAGGTACTCTCTCCAGTGTACGGGGGAAGGTCAAGTGAGCAGAGCGTCGGGGAAGGGGGTTACTGAAAGCCTTTATCTCTTAATGTGTTTTCTGCGGCCAAAAATAAATGGTGGGGTATTGGATGAGAGGGGATGACCTTTCCCCCTAGTTTAAAGTATTAAAGGGAAGGGGGATTCCCATTACGTGCCTAGTGTACAGAAATTAACTACAGTATTACTTACAATATTGCTTCGACTCTTATACATTTTTATTCTGATTATTCAGTTCTGACATAATAAAAGTGTTAATGTCTGTTTGTCCTACTGTTTCAAAGCTTCGCTTTTATGGATGTTGTCATCCTTGTTTGGTTATATTTAGGGCAAATCCATTACAAAACTTATCTCCACATAATACTCTTTGCCCCTCCAAAACATTTTCAAACGGTTTTAGCCGGTAGTTGCTGGTACTAGAAATCTTTAAAATGGTTTTTGGTATCATTTCACATAATTTGAAGCCAAAAAAAACGACTAAACGTCAGAGCTGCCAGCCCTTACTGTTCCAACTTTAATGTTCAATTTATTTCCCCCCTTATTAGCTTGTTATGCTGCATTTTTTTTCCCAAAACTTATTTATCCACTGGCCCAGGGTGGTGGTGGTGGATCCAAGATGGGGGGAGTTGGCGGTAGTAACTCCACTGTCAAGATTATGGTCCTTGGCAACAAGGTGAGTTGAAATAAAATTTTAAATTTATGGTTGTTCTGTTTATAAACTGAATGATTTTTTTTAGATAGATTAATAATAATCAGGGATAGTGATCTGATGCATTATGCAATAGGATTCTCAAATTATTGTCGGATTAATCCAAAGGGGTAGTTTCACAAAATGCATTTGAACTTAATTTAGTGAACTGCATATTTTTTGCTAGTTAATAGGTTTGTCTATATTTATATGGCATATATTTGAAACAATTTAAATTTTCTACCACGTAGTTTTTAAAATATCAAGACTTGAAAATCATCTTTTTGTGATATATGCAATTTAACTGACGATTTCCAAGTCTTGATATTTTAAAAACTATGTGGTAGAAAATTTAAATTCTTTCAAATAAATGCCATATAAATGTAGTTTAACCAATTAACCAGGAAAAAAATATGCAGTTCAATAAATAAGTTCAAACGCCTTTTGTGAAACTATCCCTTTGTTGAAAAACTGCTTGATACAGGATAATGTTTATGGACATACTTACATTTTTAGGACTTGATTATAGAGTTGGTTTGCTTCTTTGTTGTTACAGGATCGGTAAACAAAAAATCAGAACAATTGGACAATCATATCACATAAAAATTTGTTGCTAAAAAATTAAAAAGTCAACATGTTTAAAATGAACTTACTGACATTATGGTAATGATTATAGAGTTGCTACGCTTTCTAAATCATACCTAACTACTACAGGAATCACCATGCAAAGTTTGAAATCGATAGGATAATTCTAATATGCCTAAAGATTAACGAAAAAAGCTATCCATCTCAGACGTACGGACGGACCAACCCTAATTATAGAAAAGCTTCACTTTTAAAAAGTGTTAGGCAAGGCTCTTCATTCAATTTTTTGTTCCAGGATCGGCCCGGCAGCTCACAGGACTCTAGAAGGGATGATAGGAAATCCATTGAAAAGGTATTTAATATTTTCATTTGAAACCAGTGGATTAGAAACGGTTCTCATCAATACTAAAATTATATCCAGTTTTCTACGAATAATGTATATGTACAATCATAAGATTAAAATAATTTTTTTTGTCCATGCCTCCGCTGGGGCTAAAAAAGGTTTTAATTTTATAATTGTACATTTTATCTCTGCGGAAAGCTGTTTATAATACAATTTGATAAATAACTATTTATTCAATACTTCAGGTATTTCCCCTGCCCCCGCAAGACCACGACCGCCAGAAGTCTGACGGTGACAGCAACCAGTCCCCGGGCACAAACAACAACGGTCCAGACTCCATGAGAGGTATCACAGACGGCCTACCCCAGAGGGAGGGGGGTAGACGCAAACAACACACAGTGCCTTCGAAGGTGCTTTGACTTTAGTGTCAGAACCTAAATTGGGACATAGTGCATTTCATTACCCTAGGTTAGGTAACTTCATTTCACTTTTTAATAAAATCTAAAATGCAGCGGTTTTTGAGAAAATTAGATTTAAAATTTTCAAGTTCAATTTTCACCCACTAGGAGTTACCGCATAATCATGACAAGAAAAGCAAAGATTATTTATTTAAAATTTTGAACAACTTTGCTTTTATAAAGTCAGTCATAAAACCTCTCTATATATGATTTATTTACGGCTGAATTTCCGTGATATTTTAAAAACTATGTGGTAGAAAATTTAAATTCTTTCAAATAAATGCCATATAAATGTAGTTTAACCAATTAACCAGGAAAAAAATATGCAGTTCAATAAATAAGTTCAAACGCCTTTTGTGAAACTATCCCTTTGTAGGAATGGGTTTCATACATTTGATTTAATGATTCAGCAATAATCTTTGAATTATGATATGTTCAAATGTACCAAATTCTGTTTTTTTTAAATACCTATTGCTCATAGGCGTCCAAGGGGGGGGGTAATGGGGCGATTACCCCCCCCAAACGATTTTGGGGGTGCTGTAGGCACCCCCAACCATTTAGGAGGGGGTATTTACCCCCCCCAAACAATTTTGGGGGGGTAAATACCCCCCCCCAAAATAAAAAATCTCTAATAAAAAAAATTTTTGTGCGCTTCGCGCGCATTTTTAATACTATATATTTAATAAAATTTTAATTACCCCCCCAAAAAATTTTACCCCGGGGGTAAATTTTTAGGGGGGTAAACTAAATTTACCCCTGCCAACAGATTTCAGGGGGGGTAATTACCCCCCCCCAAGCAAATTTTACCCCCGGGGTAAAAATTTTGGGGGGAGTAAAAAAAATTTGCGGCGCGCTTCGCGCGCCATTTTACCCCCCCCTAAATTTTTTTACCCCCCCCAAAATAAAAAGCTTGGACGCCCCTGCTATTGCTAACCCCTGCGGGGCCAATAGATCCAGTGCCCTAAAGCATTAGAAGAAAATTATTGGCCCCCACCCCCTGCTTTTAATTTATTTCATACACAATAGGATGGTAGTAAATTTGAACTAAACATTATACAAGGTACTTTGAGAAAAAGATTAAGCGACATTTCTTTAATTATAGATAGGTATGATTTACACAAAATTGCTCATGAAATAAAAATGTTTGAAAATCACAAAAGAATACAGGAACAGTCCCCGTAATAGCGTGGCTACCGGCCCGCCCCCAGGAATGGGAGGACCCCCCACGGATGGCGGAGAAATGGGTGGAGCAACCACACCAAAACCACTTTCTACCCGTAACCAGGTAAAAAATCTCAATATGAAAATGTAAATCAAAACTAGAGAGTAAAACACTAGAGGGGGAAGGGGTTAGATAACTGTTATGTTCCCATCCCAAGAGCCTTGTGTCAACCTACAATTGGGTCTTTAAAAATCAACCAATATTGTCGGGAATATTAACACAGCCAAGTAACAGAAAAAATAATTTGCTAGCAGACAAAAAGGTTCTTGGAAAAGGGGAGCAGGTAGTTATCTGTATACATCTATACTTACTATAGATCTTTTTATCAAAACTAAACATTGAACCACTTCATTATGCAATTTACATTTTGCTAAATTTGTCTATGGTAGTCCATAAGTGTACAGCTTTACAGTACATTGTTTCTACTTGTTAAAGCAACACATATGATAAAACAAAAAGATTCTGTTTAGAGTAAAATGCTTATGTATCAATCAAAAATTATATTTTTTGATTTTTTACTGATCCACTTCATTTTGCAAATCCAAAGAAAATCAATGGGAAAACATTTATTTTGCAATTTTCTCCTCTTTTAAACATTGATTCTGATAAAATAACAATTTCTTAAACTGTTTTTAACCTATTTTCAAATGGGGTGTCATAAATATACTAGGACACCTATAGAATCAGACTGCAGAGCCAAAATTTGAATTAAGTCCCCAATAAACTTTTTTGGGGGATTTAAAAATTAATTTTTAATGTTGCTCTGGTCATTTTGACTAGAGCAAAAGGTCTTTTTTACTCGGGGTATTATTGTGGCTTTTAGAACAATTTATATAATTAAATTTTAAATTTGGCCATTCCCCCCCTAACCTTTTTTTCAGGTGGTCTAGAACATTTTATGTTTCATTAATCTGTGTTATTTTAAGGTAAAGAAGCCCTGCCCTCATTGTAAAAAGGAGTTTGCTACGTCTTATCTTAGTGTGCATATCAGACAGGTTAGTTCACTTTCATTTGGGAGGAAGGGACTAAGTTTGATCAAATAAAAACTTTGGGAACTTAAATGAACTTTTGATTGGGTAGTACAAACTAGCAATGTTAAAACTTTTCAACCAATATTTTAATCTTTAGAAAGGGTTGTTTTGTTGATCATAATTATTTCTTTCTCAAATGTTACAATCAATTCGATAATGACATAATTTTTATGCTTTAAAAGATATGAGATGAAACCCCGTCATCTCCAAGGGTGGCACCTGGAGGCTCAAGTGCTACAAGAAGGACACTGTAAGTTAGATGTTTGTCATTATGAATAGGGTGATGTTGGCGAATTTTTGACAAGCTGAGTAATTTTGGCCGGGGACAAATAACGATGTAGGCCTCCTGTAAATTGTTGGAGAAAATAATAGACAAGGACAAATTTTAATATTTTAGATCAACGTTATACATACCTACCTTTTGGATCTTTTTCTTTTTTTTTGCATTAATCTGCCAAAATTAAGCGCTTTTCACGTGATTTTCATCAAGTTGTTGTTAAAACAAATAGTCATTCTATGTGTTATCAACGAATCCAAATAAAAGAAATAGATACGTTTTACAGAAAAAATCACCCTGTTGCATTTTTAGGTTCGTGTCTGGAAGGAGCTTCTATTGGCCGCCATTGGAGAACAATTTGACTCCTCCCTGGCCCCTGGAGACAATATTGCGGGGCTCTCTGTTTCCCCTCGCCCCAGGGATGATCTTATACAGGTCTGATAAACTATTAGGGTTCTTTATACCCCTGAAAAAATTTGAATTGCTAACAATTGTATAGTATAAAAACATAAAATAAAACACTTTGGGTCAAGGGGGGGGGGAAGTTTTGACACATTTGCGTAAAAATATTTGGCGAAGAATATTGGTCTAGTTATTTGAGACATCTTTCCACGGATAATAAAATGAAAATTTGTAAGATTATTTCCAATTATGATTTTATTTTATTATTCATAGAATATTGATTAATATAGCCGAAAAATAAATTGCGAGCATATTGGTCTAGTATTTGAGACATCTTTCCGCGGATACTAAAATGAAAATTTATAAGATTAATTCCAATTATGATTTTATTTCATTATTTATAGAAAATTGTCTACATAAATTTTAGTATTGCTTAGAACCAGTTCTAATCCACCGGATAAATTTTAAAGCTATACTTAAGTAAATGTCAAATTGACATTAATGCCAAAAAATGACAATTAAATTTGTATGTATTCTTAAAAATCTTTTTATTCAATTTTAGGATGGGTTAAGTGCGGCCATTATGGAATCCCTAAACAACGCTGCCACAGCCTTATCAAAAACCACCGAAGCTGGCAATTTTGTTGGCCTACCACAACCCACCATGTTGACATCACAACCACAACAAATGGACACAGGTATGGAAGAAGCTTGTATAGTACCTAGTGCACAAACTTCATTAATATTCCGTTGTTCCTCCGTAACATCATATGCATTCTATTTCAAGTATATTTCTTAGATTAAGACACCGTTCATTTGTTAATGTTATTTAATTGTTATTTATTCCGTGTCCCATGAAAAAATTGTGTTTAACTTACAGGTTCCACGATGCCCTGATCGATGTGTTGCGCCAGAGGTACAGAGACCATTGGTTCCCTGAGAAGCCAGTTAGGGATCCAGTTTCAGGTTAGGTCAGCTCCTGAGGAGGGGGGGGGGGGTGTCTAAACATTTGAATTTAATTTAGCTAACAGCATATTTTTTACTAGTTAATTTGTTAAACTTTATTTGTATGGCATATATTTGAAAGAATTTCAATTTTGTACCACGTAGTTTTGAAAATATTAAAACTTAAAAATCTTCTTTTCATAATATGCAATTTAAAAAGACGATTTTCAAGTCTTGATATCTTAAAAACTACGTGGTAGAAAATTGAAATTCTTTCAAATATATGCCATATAAATGTAGTTTAACTAATTAACCAGGAAAAAATATGCGGTTCACTAAATTAATTTCATATGCCTCTATTTACTCCAAGACAAGGATCTAATAATATTTTAAAGCAAATTTTACATAAAAAACGTAAAAAAATCTGAAGTAAGGGGGGGGGGGGGGTTAACCATCTCGTTTAAATAATTCTTGATAGGGTAGTACAAAATAGCAGCGTGTGCAAGCTGTAAATCAATAAATAAAAGGCGTATATCAATTAATCCTTTATTGTCTTATCCCTTAGGATCCCTGATTATGATAATAGGATATAAGTGGATATTATGACAGGAGAAAATTAGTTTGCTAACATGAACATCTTTTATTAGTAAGTTCGTTCATCCAGTGGGATGGGATGGGATTTTATTTTAGCCAGCTACAATTTTCACTTTATTAGTTCATTTATCCAGTTGGAGGGGAGGGGATGGGGAGAATTGTTATTTCAGCCAGCTACAAGTTTCACTTTATATAAAAGTAACAGGGTAAATGACTGTCTGTGTATATCTATATAAAAGTTTGGGTACCAGTTAAAATCAGTAAGAAATAGGGGACAATGGGCTGTTTATTACACTTTAACAAGTAATTTTAATCTAAAGAAGGGGAAATTTTGAGTATCATTATAATATTATTGGGGTTGTACATCAATTTTTCGTCCATTGTCTCATCCCTCTAGATACCTGTTAATTCACTCTCCAAAAATTTCCGTCGAAAGTTTAAAAGAAATTAAAGCTGTAAGTGGATGGGGGTAAATATTCTTTCTCTCTCCCCCCTTTGTTATACCATGAAATAAGAAAACGTAATTATAAAATATTGGGGACTAGTGTAATAAACAGCCTAATGACCTAATATTTTTTTTTTTGGGGGGGGGGGGCGGGTCCTAGGGGCGCTTTCTCTTTCCTTTCTAATTTCTTTTCCCTCCCCTAAAAAAAGAACCTTAGGTCCTTAGATGCTATCCTGTAAAAGAGAACCATATCAGTTCAGGGGTTAGCGAGATCCTTTGGTATAATCAGACAGACATCTTGTTACTTTATTATAAGGATATGATTTAAGGTTGAGGAAGGAGATGGTATATCCGCTGGATTAGAACCAGTTTTCAGTCATACTATCTGCATAATATCCGAGGAAAGCTGTCTATAATACGTTGATATAAATAATATATAAAACTTAGGGATATAAAAGGGATAAGACAATGACGGATAAATTGATGTACATTCCAAATGTTAAGACACAAAATTAACACTTTTATAGAATACAATTATTGGTTGAAACGTTTAAAAACTCTACTTAATGAACCAACCAATCAAAATTCATTAATAGTTAATATATTTTTTCAGAAAAGCCAACCAGAGGCCGTGGGAGTGTCCTACAACTGCGCATGTTGTAGCGGTCATGGTGGTAACGGCGGAGGCGGCAGTATAACATTCAACGCCGCATTTAATAGCCGTTTTTGTGACATGCAGTACGCTGGAAAAAATGCGGAAGTGTTTAGTAACCGGACAACAGTTAAAAATACCGCCGTCGATAAGGGGGAGGGGGGTTAATGCAACAATCTCGTAATCAGTGAGCAAATGGTACTTAGAATTCGAATTTCGATCTCAACTTTTGTATGAGTAAATCCTTGATAGGTCTATTTTCCCTAAATCGAACAAAAAGTTGGAAAAGTAATGGCTAACAGCTTGCGGATAGCCGTTTTGCCATTTTTTGGATATCTATATTGCAAATTAGTCATGAAACCTATCTCCACATAATACTCTTTTCCACTCCAAAACGCTATTAAACGGTTCTAGACGGTAGCTGTTGGTACTAGAAGTTTTAAAAATGGTTATTGCTATCATTTAACATGAATTAAACCAAAAATATGTTTAAAAAGTTGATTCCTACATAATTGATGATGGATTTACCCTGAAAATACGCAAAAAAACGACTGAACGGCTGAGCCGCCAGCCGTTACTTTTCCAACTTTTTGTTCGATTTAGGAAAAAATATACCTACCAAGGATTACTCATGCAAAAGTTCAGATCGAAATTCGAATTCTAAGTGCCATTTGCTCACTGATTACGAGATGGTTGCATTAACCCCCCCCCCCTTAGTGAAATTTTAATGAACCTGGTCCAATCCGTTAAAGTCACACCACAAAACTCATGTATAGAATATCAACTATATAAATGATTAATTATCACAAAAACAAAAAAGAGTAACCTTACTTGATAAAATTAATTTTAGAACTTTTAGATTATATACCAGTTTGTTTGAAATAATTGCTAGTCTAAAAATATAAATTATGCATATCTTTTTGGGTTTTTTTTGTACAATTTCAATTGTTTGTTTAAAAAAGTGGAATGTAAATATCATTTTACCCTCATTTTCATATGAAAAGAGTTAATTTTTGATGTTTTACATAATAAAATAGTTGTTTATATAAATGTTAAAAAAACAGTCAAACCTTTTTTACTATTTGTCTCAGGGTATGTAAACATTGCATTTACTTTTTTACATAAAAACTAATTAGAAAACATGGACAAATCAAACTTTTCATTTTAAAAAACTAAAGAAAAGTTCCCAAAGATGAAAACAAAAAATATACCTTACATAATCAAAAGCTTTACTTTTTATCCCTTTTTTATTTAATTTTCAAAATCTAGTTAATGTTGTTTATAATTGTTTTTTTTTATTGTGATAAAGTATAAAATGTTGTATTTTTTGTATATTAATAGTCATATATTGCATCGTATTATAGTCAGCTTTCTGTAGATAATGAAAATTAAAAGCTTAAAATCAGTTTTGTTATACCTGCCGTTTAGAGCTTCGATTTTATGGATGTTGTCATCCTTGTTTTCACCATGATTTGTGAAATTATATAGCCTTTTTTAAAGTTTGTAGTTGTTATGTATATACAATTATTTATGTTTAATAAAAATTAAAACTGTTATTTTTTTTCTGTTTTAAGACTTTTGAAAAACTATTTGGTAGACCCGGTCGACCGTTACACATTGCCCATAACTAAGAATATTTAGACAGTTTTGGCTTTTAGGTAACGTTAGTTTATAAAGGTTATAATTGACCCGCAGAGTTAAGCTCCTCGATTAGGTAATTAAAGGGGTAGAAGTGCCTTGGAGAGTTAGCCACCTATGGGTGGCTATAAATAGGTGAAAAATGTCAAATTAATGGGCATTCGGGGAAATGTAATTAAATCAACTAGATCCAGAAAGTCTAGTGCAGATGATATCCTCTAAAAATTTAAGATGCCGTCATAGCCATGGGACGCAGTTTTTATTTCAATACTGTTTCCATGCTTTTATGAACACGAATAAAATATAACGCATAATCCTTATACTAAAGTAACAGGATGTTTGTCTGCTTGTTTGTCTGTGTGTCTGTACCAAAGGATCTCGCTAACCGCTGAACCGATTGGGTTCTCCTTAACAGGGTAGATTCTCATATGTCCCGTGAAAGTTTTTAACTATTTTGGGGGAGGGTACCACCACCCTCCCAAGAGAAATCACAAAAAATCAAAATACATAGACATATTTTAAATATAAAAAAAAAATTAAGTGCCACTAAAGGCATCTAGGTGCGTAGCCGCTAGCAGTCATATATTTCAGTTCTGTTTTTAAAAATAAATTAGTTCGAGTAAGAAGAAAGTTCTTTTTGTACTTCGTTGATTTCTCTTTATGTTGTCTATTTTCTCTATGTTAGGATATGGCCCTGTAGGGGCAATAAACAAGCAAAATACAAAATTCTACCTATATCCTATCCAAGCTGGATGAATTTAAAAGTTAATTATTTTCTAGAAAATACAAATTAATTTATCTATGGAAAGGCAACATAAAGTAGATTTACAAAGAGCATAGCAAACATTGCAGTTTGCACTCGTTGCATCTTTATATATGATTTTTTTTGTCTAATCAACTCAGCCTATTATAGTAAGAAAGCCCCCTTTTCTCCCATCTCTTTTGAAGAGATTTTCTTCCCCCCTTCCCTTTCTCTTTCCCGAAACGTATGTGACGTAACTAAAACTTGTTCCGCAAATATTATACAAAATTGGGACAGTTTCCTTCTCGTCCATACTTACATTCTTAAAGAGATACTTCGTCTATAAAATTGTACCTTATTGTAATAGAAATCAATATTCCAAAATTCAGATGAATAGGATATATATATCACCATAACCGCGACCGTGGCTCAACACATATTGCATCCGCTCGTCGTCAGGAAGGTGATAGGTCCGAATCTTTACTCTTTACTTGTCTGATAGGCAAATGGATGCATTACACCGCAATCATAGGGCTTAGGGCTAACAACCCCATCCCATATCCATAAAAAAGCCACATTGTTACAGAAACACTGGCAAATTGTCAGTGGCCTAAGCTCCCCCTGTGGAGTGAAAAGGGCTTGTTACTGTTACAACCTAAAGTGACTCTGAAGGCCTTTAGGGGAGTAACCGCTGGTCAAATGACAACATTAACGTATTTACATGAAATTATGATACCAGGGACTGGTGTTTTCCAAACACGTGATCTGATTCGATGGCTTTTAAACTTTGGTAAATTCTATTACATCTTAAATTTGTGTTGTATAGCAGTTTTAAAACATTTCAACCTATAATTATAATTAATTTTTGTTTTGGTATAATTTTGTATGAACACTATAACAGGTGGCTTTCTTTTATACCTAAATATTAAGGAAGTAGCTGAAACCACAATCTCTTGTATTATAACTATTCAAAATGTGTTATCACATCCGCATATTGTAATATTATATGATATTAGTTTAGAATTTTATCCTAAGGCAATAGAATGTCGTAGTGTATGCCTGTCTGTAGGTTGGAGTTTCACGGACCGATAAGATTCTTAAAAATACAGGGAAGGTTTATACTATTTAGGAGGACGATACCTCTAAAAGAAATCACCCCAGGAAAATTTTAGTCTTCTTTCAAAAATTAAATTGAAAAAAGAAAGATCAACTCACACCATGCAACCCACCCCCTCCCCTTTCTTACCCTAAAGTGCCCCTAGAGGCATTTAGCAATGAAAAAAGTGAAATTTTTATGGGAATTATAGCACAGGACTTTTCAATTATACAGGATGCTTTGGTAGAGACAAGAATTATAATTCATTTATTGCATTAATTATTATGTCATTCATGAATGCTTTCATTACATATGTTTTATTGTGTTACTGTTCAGAATCTACAGGGATAAGAGAATAGTCGATAAATTGATGTACATCTGTAATGATGATACACAAAATTACCACTTCTGTACCAATTAGTAGTTTTAACGTTTGAACACTCAACCAATTAAAATTCACTAAAGTTCCCAATGTTATTAAGCCAACCAATAAGAAAACGTTAATTTAAAACTTTGGGGACTAGTGTATTAAACAGTCCATTGTCCCATCTCTCTGGGGGTTATTGTAAAGTAAAGTAAAATTATGTTGTTTGAAAAAATGTTGAGTATCGTACAAGGATCGTTTATTAGATAGAAAAATAATAATTTTGAAATAAAACATATTCGTTCAGTTTCAATAATTAAAAGTAATAATTAGTTGTTTGGTAACCCTTCATTTTTTATCCAATAATATAAAGAAAGAACGGTTACTGTATGAAGCTAAAGATCTCAATAATTACTAAATGAATGATTCTCTGATTTAAATAAGCTTTACGTAGGTCTATGTTATGGTTTTAGGCGATCTTTTCAGATTTACGTCTTGGGATTGTTTTAAGCTATTTTCCTAGCCCCTTTCTGTCCCTTCGAATACAGAGTCCTTTGATGTTAGGGATGTAAGGAGATAAACTATCTTCCATTTACGTACCCCTTCCATAAAGCTACTGGTATTTACATAGAATATGATCAAAATTAAAAGATCGCTCAGTAATAGATTATTCCAGTATGGCTTCAAACCTATTAATTTCCTATTAGAACTAGCTATCAGCCATACTGAAAAAACATGTATAGTACGGGCCTTCTGCCCCTCGAGGCTAACAAAACTGTTTTTAATTTTTTAATATCCGCGGTAAGGTGTCATAATACGATGCGTTAAATAACTATTCAAGTATTCAATAGCAAAGATTTTTACTTTTATATCAAGTCTTTAAGTCTATACGAGATAAATGCTAGCTTGGTAAGTAAATATTCTTGTAACAATATGGCATAATACTGGAAGCGTAGAAAAAATATAATTGATATCCGAGGCCTTAAAATATATTAATTTTTGGATTGATTGATTTTAAAACTTGTTTATAATTAATTTGATGACTTTTTCTATCTATTGAAGGTTTTTAATATAACTCTAACATGGCACAGACAGAGTCAAATTTTCATTAGAGTTCATCTAGAGATCGTAAATATTTATGTTATGGACAATTAGTGTGGTAATGAGTTAGGCTACCATCCTTTTATTAACAAGGATGATAACTTCCATAAGTAGCGAAGAACAAAAAACCATGGATGGGAAATCGCACGAGGAGTATTTGTTAAAATAAAGATAATAAATATATTTTAGAAAAAAAATCACAAACTCTTATTACGTATTTTTAATATTTGTATTTTGTAGAATAAATCAATAGTATAGATTTTACATACACATATCTACCTCCCCACGTTTTTTAATAACTTTTTTCGTCTGCTGGCAAATTGTTTTCTTCTACTTGGCTGTGTTAATATTACCGACACCATTTAATGATTTTCAAAGACCCAATTGAGAGTCGACACAAGGTCATAGGGATAGGGAAATACAATTATTTAAACCCTTTCCCCTCTAGTGTATTACTTAAATTTTTGTAGTTTGAAGGACAAACTGACGGACAAAGTATATTACATACTTGATGCTCATTGGTGTAGCGAATCTTCACTAAAAATTATCCCGTCTATTATTAATTGTAGCTGAGTAAATAACATTCCCCACTTAACCTTACAGACGGATTGACAAAGTGAATTATGGAGTAGCTTTTCTACTAAAAATATTTAGGATGCTTCTAACAGGGAAAAAGGCAAAAGTAAAAATATTAAAAATTTTGATTGTTTTTAAACTATGATGTTTGGTAAAGTTGACCCCAACATGGCACGTTTCCTTCGTTTCTAAACCTAAATAAAACTATCATTCTTCTATAGTCCACATAGAATGAAGATTATTTGTAAAACATCATGTTTCAATTTCATGCATTAAAACAATCTTCAGTTACAATTATTTTTTAATACTGACAATCATTTACAGATTATTTCAATAAAATTTGGAAGATTTCTTTAAATAATTGGAATTACAAATAAACATAATTTAAGAAAACTATCTTGAAACGGCAATTCCAGGTGTTCAATCAGAAGGAACTTGTCTCTATGTCTGCACTGTTGATCTCAGACCTCTTGTTGAGCATGTTGACGTCATTGTTGAAAATAACCTTCACTTATCTATCTCTACATCTCTGCTTTATAGTAAGGGCACCTGCCACTGAATGGTTATTATATAATTCTACAATTTTTTAAATTTAGAATTTAATAACCAAGAAAAATCAATTTGTTCGTTATCTAATGCCATAAAAAGTTGCTTTATACCAGGGATAAGACAATGGATAATTAATTTTTTTTACCCCTAATTTTGATCTTTGGGTTAGATTTATTGGTGGAAAAGATTGGTAACTTTTAACAAACCAATCCCAATTTAACAAATTAATATCTAATGAGATAAAGTGATTATAAACTTTGGGTATTAGTAGAATTTTTAGTCCAATGTCCCCTCCCTCCCTAATATAATTCACCCATTTTTTTATTTTGTGAATTTTTTCTCAACTGAAAAGTTTATTTAAAGCACCACTTAAAAGGGTAATGCAAACTTTTTCTATAAGCAAAATTCATAGGTAATTTTTTTTCTTTGCCTTTAAAATCTCACAAACCACTGAACCGATTGATTCCTCCATTTGAGGAAAACTCCACATATGAACTTGGTTGTTTTAATTTGTATTTCTCGTATTCATTTGAATCCGGTGGATAGGAACCGGTTCTCATGAATACGAAAAAACTATGTCTAGCATCGTATTATATCCAGTTTTCTACGAATATAGAAATGTACAATCATAAGATTAAAACCAGTTTTTTTAGCCGGTGCCTCCGGCACCTCGGGGCTAAAAAACCTAGGTTTAACCTTATAATTGTACATTCTATATCCGCGGAAAGCCGTTTATAATACGATACGAGAAATAACTATTCAAATATAAATCTAGTAAATGTTTTTAGACAATTTTTAAAACCATCTTTCTTTCAAATACAGAGCTTCTTGATACAAGGAGTTGAGTTGTAGTGAAAAATATATTTAAAACTTGCAGAGTAGATTTGCTGCTCGAATAAATTTTTTCTAAATTTAACATTTGATGAAGATAAGAGTACATTTAATTAAAATGTGTTCGCAATGGTTCCCTAGTGGTTAATCAATCTGAAGTCAGAGACAAAGAAGTAAGTAGAGCATGCTTTTAGCCTAAAATCTGTCCTAGAAAAATGAGAAACTTTTCTGAAATTGTGGAACAATTGGTCAATTTTATTAAAATTATTGTCCAAAACGTTATAAATCTAAATAGACGTATGGACTTTCTGGTAACGATTATAGAGTTGCTACGCTTCCTAAATCGTATTTGACTATTATAGGAATAATCTTGCAAAGTTTAAAATCGATAGAACAATTCTAATATGTCTAAATTAACGAAAAGAGCTAACCGTTACGGACGGACCGACTCTAATTTTAGAAAAACTTCGCTTTTAACAATAGAAACAAATTTAGATAGAAATATCTAAAGCAAAAATTAGTTTAGAGAAAAAAAGCTACAAAAATAACCTTCTGCCAAAACATATGAACAAAGAATTAATTTTGCAAAATAAAACTATTTAAAAAGGTAAGTTATGTTATTAACTATTTAACAGTAATGTAGCTCAAATAAACTTTCTTTGCTTCAAATTTAGACATTGCTATTTCGAATTGAAATATTTTCTGGTCTCTTTTTAAAAGTCTCGTAAAGGTTATTTAAAGTAGTAAGGTGTTTTGTGATTGTCCGTTAAGATATCACTAACCATATAACAGTGATTGAGTTTCCCATTTGAGGAAAGCTCCATATAGGCTATGGAAAACTTTTAGGATATTAAATTTGTATTTAAGGAAGGGTTTAGCTTATTTTTCTGAGATTATCAGAGAACCGGTTCTTATCAAGTGGACATTCATCTGTTTCGAAGCCATACTGGAAAATTTTAGTAAAGAAATCAAATTATTTTATCTGCCTGACTATTTAGAAGGTAAGTTATGTTATTACATAATTGTACATCTGTTTTCATTACCATGTAATATACATATATATACATAGGGATGCTTTGGAGAGGGTAAAGGTTTTTCTAAAAACAATTGAACACTATGACAGATATATTAAAGGATAAGGCAATGTACGATAAATTGATGGACATCCCCAATGATGATATTACCTCTTCTGTATATTTAAATTGATGATTAAAAAGTTTGAACACTGTAATCAAGATTGTATAAAAGTATCCAAAGTTTTAAAGTCCTTTTATAGAACTTTGGGTACCAATATAATTTACATTTCAAGGACTTCCAGAAAAAGGCCGTGCAATCAAAAATTTAATTATCTTCAAATATTCTGATTAACTGGTTCTGTCGGTGTTAATAAGAATGTATACATTGTATTTGGTATTAAAAACTAAAACTTTAGATTTTCAAAACTTATTATGTTACTTATACAGCTAAATAGTACAAATCATTTAGTCTTTGAAAAGTATGGCTTCGGAACAGATTAACATATGCTGGATTAGAACTCGTCCTCAGCCATATTGAAAAATCATGTATAGCTTTGCATTACAGACAATTTTCTATAAATATTAAAATAAAAATCATTTATACTTCGGGGCTAACAGTACGGGTTTAATCTTAAAATGTTTTATTTTGATTTCCGCAGAAAGCTGTCTTTTATACGATGCGATAAATAGCTATTCAATAAATAGCAAAAAAAAATGTTGTATAAATATCTGAACTAAATCTTTGTGTCCAAATTTAAATATTGTAGGTGATGTGATCATTACACAAAGTCATACGGCTGATTCATTAGACTTGAGAATAATCGATTTATTATTACTTGGATCTTGCACCAGCTTATGATGTACTCTATGTATCTGTTCTTAGAAATAGGATTTCGGTCTGTAGCTTAGGATCTCGCTTACTGATTGGGCGATACGGTTCTCCTTTTCAATGAAACTTCTCATTCAAGAAAGATTTGGAAATATTTTGCGGGAGTGTTCCACTAGTTGCAGTTATGTATTATGACCTTTTTCTCCCTGAACAAAATGGCCTAGAACCTGTAAAGACATTCTTTACAAACACGAATCTGTTAGTTTAATATCTTTGAAATGAGACACTGAACTACACATGATTTCAATTCTGCCCTTAATGTATTTTTTTCTTCTCAGGCTTAATAAACCTAGCTTAAATCATTAGTTTGAAGTACTCTATAAAGAAGTCAACTAGATTACATATTTTTTTTCACCCCTATTTAAAGATCCCTTTTTAGCATTACCTTTTTTGGCGTTTTTTGAAAATCACTAAAATAATTTCTTAGCTTACATTACAAAAAACTATTTTGCTAACAAAATATGGAAGGGGGAGGGGCATTTGGTTGGTTGTATCAAACTATAACTGTTTAAACTTTTATACTAATAAATTTAATCCACAGAAAAGGTAAATTTGTATATTATTATTGGGATTTTAAATTAGATTTACCGTCCATTGTCTTATTTCTAAAGATCCCTGGTTATTGCCTAAATATAGCATATTTTCAAATGTAAATTTTTGAAGACATTTAGCATTTTCGTATGCACACTCTAATTTTCACCTTATTACAAGAATTTAGTAACAAGAGGGATATCCAATAATGGACACTAAATTATTGTTCATCACAATATTACAAAACTAGCGGCCCAGGGACACTTGAGGGAGTGGGGGGGGGGGTTGAAAGTACACCCTCCACTTTCACTTTGAGTAATAAGAAAATTCGGCAATTTATCTTCAGAAGATTGGGTTACCCTCTCCAAAAAAAGTTATATGCCTTCCCTTGATCTATAGGAAGCTTCACTGTAAAGGAGACCTATATCGGTCCAGAGATTAGCTATAGACAAAAAAAAACATACTACTTTATATATTTATAGCATATTTTTATCTGCAACACAGAAGGTTATAAAAAAACTTACTTGTTTAGAAATCTTAACCCTTACAGCTCGGGCCCCAATTCCCACCTTAATAGATCGGGGGGGGGGGGGGGGGGGGATCTAAGAGCCCCCCCCTATATCTCGGCTTCTGTTACAGATAAAGACGTAAAATTTTTTTCTGGTGGTTCATGTGTATTTTTAGAGAAAATTACTTTTTCTAGTCATAGCAGCCAGGCCGCTTTTTAGCGGCCAGCCGCTAAATTTTAAAACAGCTGTAGAGCGGCCAATTTTGCAGCTAGGATGACCAAATTTTAGGACGAACTTTTATTTTTCAAAACAAAAAATTACTTTTTCTGATCATCGCCAAAAAACGGCAAATAACGGAAACCGCCATTTTCGGCGGTTACGGCGGTAAAACGGCGGTTGGCGGCGCCGATTAATATTTTTATCTGTTTGATGTTGCTCAAGGATTTACCAAAAAAATTTATAGGACTCTAGCTGTAATAGAAGCCACGATATTCATGATATATGTCTGTAGTAAAAGCCGGACAAAAATCGGTCATAAAGTCGGTCAGGGAGGGGTCAAACGGTCATAACACATTTTTTCTCAGAAGGTCATTGATATTTAAGTATTCACCAAAAAAATTTTAGGTTTCTCCTTATACACAAAAGTCATAATGTAGAAATTAAGATTTTTTTTGAATTTTTTTCTAATTTTGGTGCTACCCAACCGACTTTGACCGGACACCACGACCGACACAGACCAGATATCCTAATAAAATCAACTCTTGCCGACGTATAATTACTAAACTTAAAAAGTCATGAAGTCACAGCACTCCATCTTACCTACAAAAAAAATGAGATTGAAAAAACTAGAGGGGGGGGCTCTTGGAGCCCCCCCCCCCCCCGATCTGTAAGGGTTAAGGGATCAGACAATTAACAATCAACTGATGTTCATCCATTTATAAAAAACAAAACTACACTATTTTTGGATTTTAATTAAGCTGAAAAAAGTTAAAACTACTTGCCAATGCATAAGAGAACATGATATTCAACTGTTTGGTATCAGTATTTTCTTACGGTCCAGTATCCCCCTCCCTTCCTTGCTTTCTGATTACAAAATGTACAAATGAACAGTTCTAAAACTTGCACCTCGTAGCAGATGCATTTGATGATATAGTCTAATTTAACCCCAATAAAAATAAAAACAAATGAGGATGATTTTCAAAAATAAAATTCAATATTAAAAACCTTGGGAAAGGGATAAGACTCATAAAAATATTTGGCTTTGCCCCGAGCAACTAGGGGCTCTGTATTTGAAGGGTATGGAGGGACTAAAACCACCTCAATACATAAATATAAATGTAAATCTATGTGAAGCTTTCTCAAAACGGAGAACCCCATCCGTTCATTGATGATCGAAAACTTAAGTTTCAGACTAAAAACTTTACTACTTTATATAAGTCGATCTGTATAAAGCTTAAGATCTAGCTAACCACTGGACCGATTAGGCTTTACTTCTCAAAATGGGCCTACTGGTCATACGAGGGTTGTATTACATTTGCTTGGGAGGTGGGATTTACGCCCCCCTCCCGCTCCTAAAAAATCATTTAATTTTAAAAAAGAATAATCTTTTATTTAGGGAATAAATTTCAATGTCTGAAAATTAGGTAAAAGTTTATGTTGATTACTTTTCTAATGGTAATGGGAATGTGTTAAAAAATCAATATTTGTTTTTTAAAGCGAAGCTTTTCTTTATTTAATTTTTTAAACACCAGAAAGTAACGGTTAACACAATGGATATTGAATATACGAGGATATATTAACAGGGTCAGTTTAGCTTTATATATAGACCTATTTTATTGGTCAGTTTGTTCAACCAGGAGGGGATTGTGTAAAGGGAGTGGTGGGAGTACCGACATTTAGCATGATGCGAGCATCGCTTTATTAAAGTTCATAAAAATCTGGTGCAATATCCAAGTAATAATATATCGATTGTTAAAATGATCTAAAATGATCAAACTTGTAAGAGCTAGCCTTTGGTAGATGGCCTGTTTTTTTGGGAAAAGACAATTAATCAAACCGACATTATTCCTTCCTTCCTTGATAATAAACTTTACACTTTTTAGATAGACTTTGAAATATCAGTTACAAATTATTTAATTTGCAAAATATATAAACTTACATATTTATTGAACTTTTGAACTTAAAGAAAAGTTTTTCTAAATTCACCTTTTATTCCCTCCAATAAATTAATAGATTCATATTCTTAACCCTTAACGGTCGGGGGGGGGGGGGCGTTGAACGCCCCCCCCATCCGGTTTTTTCTATCTCATTTTCTGTGTGTGAAAGATAAAGAGCCCAAGCTGCGTGACTTTTTAAGTTTGGGTATGACACATTTTTTGAATATTTTGAATATCTCCATCCTGGCGGGCACAGGATGCCAGCAAACCTGGCAGGGTCATCCAGGTAAAGAGCAAAAATATTTTTTTGACTTAAAAAAAGCTTTTTATCTTACCAAAATACTAAAATATCCTCTAGTAGTACATCCTCATATTAAATACAGGTGTTCAAGTCAATTTCAGGTTCCAGGTATGATCCTGCAGGTCCTGATCCTCCAGGTCTCCAGAAATCTTTAAATGGCTCCTGTGGCCGCAATTTTTGACTTAGAGACTTCAAATTTTAAACTTAAGCTTTTCTTACATGTCTACATAACGTATTAAATTTTCATAAAGATCCGCCGCCGTTTTCCCGCCGACCGCCGACTGCGGCGGCTGGCAGCTGCCAAGTACAGCTGCGGCCGCTGAAATTTATATTTTGATATTTGAAATATAAAATTTACATAAAGATTAACATTTTCTGCAAAAAACTTTTTATTCCAGCTTCAAAAATAAAAAAATTACAGCCGTTTGAAATTTTTAAGTAAAAAAGGACCTAAAAACAAAGGTTGTTAAATAAAAGGGTGAAGGAAGCGAAAATTGACCTTGACTTACTTTAGTTCGGAAATTCATCATAACACAGGGGACTTCCACAAAAAATTTTAGCCCTCTAGCTCTAATAGGAACTGAGATAACATGGGGGGGCGTTGAACGCCCCCCCCCCCCCGACTGATTAAGGTGTGGCAAGGGGCCCGACTGTTAAGGGTTAAATAAAAGACACTAGCATACTATTGGTATTGTCTAGAGCCAAACAAAATTTCTTTTAACATTGTTTAAGTACTGTTTAGTCGTTTCTGAAATCTTGTTAGACAGAAACATAGCATTATCCTGTTTAATAAGATTTTTGTTTGTCTCGTTAATAACTTAGATAATTGAGTTCTCAATTTTAGGAAAGCTTCATGTAGGTCCTGGTATTGTTAAAGTCCATTTTATACTCTCTTGTCCCTTTTACTAGGGACGCAGTAATGATATATTAGGCTTAGATTTCTTTTTATCTAAATTTTGTAAGAAAGTAATGTACTCTGTAAGATAGAAGTCAATGTGGCATGTAATAGAATTAATGAAAAAAAGTATAAGAAGAATATTATATAAATATAGATAAGAATATAGTTGTCATAATCAAACTTTTTGATCTAAGCATCCTTATTATTTCTTTAGCTAGACTTAACCTTTTCTCAGAGGTGCAAAGGTTTTGATCAAGTTTACTATCTAAAACTTTCTTAACTACAGGATGCTTAAAATGGGCATACTTACATTTAAAGACTAGATTAAAAAGATACTTTTACTAAAGTGGAATAAATATTAACAATATATTTTTTATTCATAATAATAATCTAAATAAAACAGAAAATAGGGAATTTTGCAAGAATTTATAATTCTGACAAATGAAACTGTGATTATAAAAATTAAATAAGAAGTATAAAATACATATAAATATCTTCTCTCTGTGTATCTATGCAGGGAAAAACAATAGGAGTAAAATTAATCTTCAACTCTTTTTTCCCCTCAAATGTAACTAATGTCAGATTATATCGTTATAAGTAAGTAAAATTATATCTGTATGTCTGTGTGTATTAAAAGATCTCGCTAACCACTGAACTGATATGGTTCTCCTTTACAGAGTAGCTTCTCATATTATCATAAGTAAAAAATCAACATGTTTAAAATAGACGTATATACATTCTGGTAATGATTATAGGGTTGCTACGCTTTCTAAATCGTACCTAACTACTACAGGAATCACCATGCAAAGTTTGAAATCGATAGGACAATTTTAACATGCCTAAATTAACTATCCGTATCGGACAGACGGATTGACGGACTGATCCTAATTATAGAAAAGCTTCACTTTTAAAATTTACCCACATTTTTACTTTTCTTTTAAAACTACACTTGAAATCGACTTAATTAACTTTTGGGGATATTTATTTATCTTCCATTATCCTTTCCCTATATCCCTGGTATCTAACTAAATAATGGATATATTATTACTTGGATTTTGCACAAGATTTGCATGCACTCAGATAAAGTGATGCTCGCAGCTTGTTAAGATAAAGATATCCCCATTCACCTGAGCTCGATGTTTAAATCGTTTATAGGTGATTTAAACCGGGGCGATTCATTTGGCGCACCATCAAATTATTAATATCAATCTTTAAATTGAATTTGCATAGGCGATTTGAATCGGGCAGTGGCGCGGGCCCGGCGCGGCAATGGCACTCACCGAGTGGCATTGCCGGTTTAAATCGGGGTGAATCATGCACTGAGCCCCATTGCATAAGTAATAAATGGATATTTTTTTTAATTACTTTAATATTTTATTGCAAAACTATCGTGAAAACATTTTTATAGTTATTTTTAAAATAAATTATATATTAATGTTTTATATAAAATACCATACTGACACGGTATTTTATATAAAATACCTTACTGGCACTGCTTAAGTAATAAAGTTGTACTGGCGCGGATCGATATTTTAGTGAGTGCGCAAGCGATTTAACAACACCGCGCCGAAAATCTTTTAAAAATCAGGTGCGCTGTGGCTTACCACCAGCGCGCCTACGGTTCACCTCTGAATCGCCCCGATTCAGCGCGGCATAAAAACGATTTAAAGATCAAGCTCTGTTTTAACTAAATAATCTCCCCTATCCTATTATATAAAGTAGTAAGCGTTTTTTGTCTGTCCCGAAGGATCTCGCTAACCGCTGAACCGATATTGTTCTCCTTTACAGTGAAGCTTCTTATAGGTCCTAAGAAGGTTTTAAACTATTTTTCGAGAGGGTGTCTTAACCCCCCTCTCCCCCAAAAAATAATTTTATTACTCTTTGGAAACTCAAATTTATTATAGGATGAGGTCGACTTTTCCTTCTCCTACCAGTGTAGTGCCCCTAGAGGCTACAAGGAGCGTATCCGCTAGTATTAAATAAACTAAACTAACAATAAATGAGGTCATTATTAGCAAACTAAACTGACGACAAATTTTCCCCTGTCAATATATCCACGTATATTCTATATCCATTATTATAATGTAAAAACATAAGATAGTAAAGACAAAGAAACTTCTTAAGATAAGAATAAGTATTATACAAAAAAAAAGGACGTTTATGTCCCCTAGAAGCGTCTAAAAATTCGTATTATATTATTGTAGAACCTATAATAATTTTACATATAAATATTTCTCATTTTTCATTTCAACATTTAATTAATACTGATATATAAACTTCACTAAAAAGTACAACATGTAATTTAAACAAACCAACTAAACTTCTCTATAATCCGTAAAATAGTCTTCTATCTATTTATCCGAAATATTTAAGACAAGACAACTAAATATTTTTGAGAAGATAACCTTTACACTCACTTTGTCTGTCGATTAATGTTTTTACTTTGCTACTTATAAATTACGGCTATTCATTCAATTAATTATTATACTTTTTTTTTTTAAAGCGAAGCTTTTCTATAATTAGGGTCGGTCCGTCCGTACGTCCGTCCGTACGTCCGTCCGTCCGAGAAAGATAGCTTTTATTCGTTATTTTAGGCATGTTAGAATTGTCCTATCGATTTCAAACTTTGCATGATGATTCCTGTAGTAGTTAGGTACGATTTAGAAAGCGTAGCAACTCTATAATCATTACCACAATGTCCGTACGTCCATTTTAAACATGTTAATTTTTTTAAATTTTTTAACAACAAATTTTTATGTGATCTAATTATCCGTTTGATCTGATTTTTGGTATATTGATTCCTCGGACAACAAAGAACAATAGTATAAGCGATATAACTCTATAATCAAGTCCTTAAAATGTGAGTATGTCCATAAACATTATCCTGTATCAAGTAGTTTTTCAACAAATTTACTTACAATTTTGCTTCGACTCTTTCGATACTTTTATATTCTGATTATTCAGTTCAGACACTATACAAGTTTTAATGTCCGTTTGTCCTTCCGTTTCAGTGCTTCGCTTTTATGGATGTTGTCATCCTTGTTTAAATAAGTCTATGTCCTGGTAAACTTCTGTATAAGATGGATATAGGATATTTGAGATAGATATAGATAGATAGCTTTCAATCTCTGTTGATTTATTTAATAAACAATTTAAAATTGTGCCTATATTAGCTACCTTTAAAAAAAATAAAAGTACTGCAAAATTATAGGTTAGGTAACTGTCTTATCACCTATGATCCCTAAATAATATTTTTATAAAGTTTAATTATCAATTCAAATCTAAAGTCAGCTTTTGGTAAAAAGATAAAAAGATTTAGTTTGTAAAAATGATTTTTATTTTGTAATCCCTTGGGATTAACCATTTATAATGTTAACTTTTTGTTCAACATATGTACATATATATATTTTGTGGTTTCGAGTTAGCACAGAAGTCCCCACCCCCTTCCATATTTTCGTATTAAATTGAAAATGAAGTTATTTCATATCTAAACCCTGCAATGACTGCCTAACCTATGGTGCTAATCTGAACCTGAAACAACCTAATCTAAAAAATTAAATACACCCATAAAATTAACTCCCCACCTTTTTGCTATTTATTTTAAAATGCAGAAGGGAGAGGGGGAGGGGGCTGTGCTCTACTAGACACTTAGAGGGAAACTCATTTTTTTTTATGTAGACTGACAAAATATGTTTTTTGTTTATTGTTTACAGTGATTGAGAAATCTTTATTTTTGTCCGTTTACCCATCCGTCCCGATAAATTATATTCAAGGCTTATTATAAGTGTCTCTATTCAATAAATGTTGTAACAGATTTAAATATAATTTTTCTGTTCAAACTTCTAGAAAATTTCAGATTTTTTTGCTTTAATGGATGTAGTCATCCTTGTATTTGAAAATGCAAAATGAGTTGATACCTAAGTAAACAATAATGAACCATTAAAAAGAAGAAAAACATAAAAATTTGTTTCTATTTTTGTAAAAAAAACAGGGAAGTAAAATACAAGTATGATTTAAATAAACAACTGTCTAAAACACTTCTCTGAAGAATATGGAATTGAATTTCAATTTGATGTTGTTATGATAAATATATATTCCAAGACACACTGATAAATCACAAATATTTCTTGAATTAGATGGGATACAAAATACAAGGGTGTTAAAGTTTTCCACTAATAATTCTTAAAATTCTCAACTGTAATATACAAATGTTGAAAAAAACTTTTAAAAAAACTTTTGTCAACTGAATAGTTTAGACTAATATTAGCTGTAATTACATCTTCTTATAGTTGAACCTATTTAAGCAGTTTTAAGCATGATTTCTATTAAATCCCTTTGCTCAACCCGCTACTTCCAAATATTGTCTAAGGAGCAAAAATAATTTTCAGGGGGGAAAGAAGGAGTTTGATTTTTTATATCCTAATAATTTAATCATATGTTATTTTGTAACAAATCCACTTCTTTGTAGAATATATAATATAATACTACAAATTGGTTATACCTAGGGTATAGGGGGATATATGAGACAAAATTAAAGATGCTAATGCTCAGTTTATTTTCAAATCATTTTATTTTCTTAATCTTGAATTAATTTTTATTTGCTGATTACAAACGGTACTTTGAAACACTATTGACATATTTTTATTGATGTTTCTATTATTAATGTTAAAATTCATTATTATCAATGCTAAAAATTTCTTTTTATAATATGTTCTTTTTAACATTTTGTAAAAATATAACCTATTTGATTTTAAATTTATTTACCTAAGTACAAAAATAAAACTAATAAACCTCATTGTTCAAAAAGATATTGAATGAAAAATTGTGTAAGATAAAATATAATTTTGCAAATAAACCATCTTGAATTTAGGTTGTATAATATTTCAAAGATTTAGTGTTTATGCAATGTGGATTAACTATCATACTATTTAGCCAAATGGTGGGTTGCTTAGATTTTGCTTTTTAGGGAACATACCTACTCTTTCTTTTCTACTTTTTCTAAGGCAAGTTTATAAAAATTATATGTATTTTTTAGGATTATATGTTAAAATGATTGTTTTTGTTACTCGGGAGCAAAGCTCACAGAAAATAATTTTTGTAGTGCTATGTCCTACTTTAACACCTTTTTGCTACATTGAATAAATATAAATTTAAAGAATACACTGTGTGATTTGTCGAGGTAAAAGGGGAATATTTCATAGATACAATTTTAAATTTCAAAAGAGTATATTGTCACTAATTACTAGGTACTCAATTTCAAGAACCAAAATGTAACTTTACTAAAAAATGAAACGCTGATTTTTTTCCATAGTATTGGAGAATAAAAAAAAATCAACCTCAAATAGATTGATAATTTTAATATTATACTTTGAGCCTAAGTTTTTTTTATAATTTTGTTACTTACAGTTCCAAATGACTAATTTATAGATTTGTCTGGTTTATAAAAAAAGATTAAAGTACTTCGCCCTGTATTGTTGTATATATATCTAACTTATGTTATCTAATTATTTTATAAAACTTGACAATTTTCCTAGATGATCTAAATTAATGTAGTCTATGTGAGCTGATTTATAACATTTGAATTCATTTATTTCAAAGAATGGGATAAAAGTTTGCCAACTACAGAGATTACTAAGACTGGGATAAACGTATGGGTAAATTATGAAAAATAAAGGAAATTTATTCAGTTAAAATAACATAGTGAATGAACCTTTAGCATCTAAGGGCCTTGTATACAAAGGGGTAAGTAAGAAGGTGGCATAAAAATAGCCTAAAACCATCCTAAGGCCTATGCCAATTTGACCCTTACCGAAAATCTGAAGCTCCTGACAAAAAAACTTTCTACTTTATATAATAGGATAGTATAATTCATAATGATAATGTTATATTAGTTAAAATTGTTAGGCAAAATAGTTTTTTCTTCAGTTTTCTTAATATCATGGTTTTAAATGCTGTTTGAATTAGTGATCTAAGTGATATATTTTGTTTGGAATAGAATTATTATTACTTAGTAAGTGACAACTTTCCTCACAATAAATCTATGACAAAAATACCAACATACTTTAGTCATTTATGATCTTTGTATTTAATAATTCCTCTATTCATGATAAAAAAGAAAGAATAGAATATGTGTATACATATAGTTGAAATCATTATTCATCTTAAAATTGACATATTATCAAGAAAGAATAAAGCAGATTTTATAGGGAAATAAAATAAATTAGATTTTCTAAAGAAAAAGTTAATTAGGTTCAGAAAATGAAATATTTAAAATGGAATATCGTGGAATAAATCATCTACACTAAAAAATTCAAGATTCTTCTTTAAAAAGACTAAAAACATTGAAAGATCACTGGATTCCTAACAGGATAGGGTAAAGAAAATTACATTTATTTCAGATAGAATAAATAGAATTGCATAAATCTTTATTGCATGAGAGTTTATGTTTACAATTAATGTTAAATTATGTCAAAAATAATGAAAATAACAATAATACATCACAAGGACAAGGATTCTAAAGAAAGTAAACAAAGGAGAAGGACTATAAAAGTATAATTATTGCCTTCAGTGAAATATCAAAATCTTATCCCTGAAATAATATGTTAGGTTATGTTACATCTGCTTTGCTTCAGGTACATAGGGATGGGCTTTGAAGAACTGCCACATAATTCTGGCTGCCTCTGCCTTGTTGTCTCCTTCAGTCAGGAATATATGGATGAGTATATATCTATAACATTAATTACTTAGATTAAGTTAAAGTATTCAAAAGCAAAACATTGTTTTTTATAAGTTCTTATTTGAGAATGCTCATATCTTGCCCTTTAACTTTCTATACTGCCAGCAGTTGCCCCCCTAGAGGCCTCTAGTGGCACTTACAATGTTTTCTTTTCAATATATATTCAAATCAGCCGTTTCCTAAAAATATTGTTTTTCCGCTAGATGGAGTTAGTTATGTTTTTTTTTGTATTTGCAATTTCTCTTTTGAGGGTGGTGATACCTTCCCCCAAAATAGCTATAAACCATCTTAGGACCTTACAAGAAGTTACACTTATAAGAAGGAAAACCATATATGTATGTAGGTTAAGTGGTTAGCTAGATCCTGTGGTACACACTACACACAGACAGACAAACAAACATACTGAGATCCTGTTACTTTAAGGATATGAATTTTATCCAGCTATTTGAATTAGTTTATTTATCCATAAATATCCCTGCCTTTGTCAAATGGATAATGATGACCATAGTTTCCTCCACACATTACAATCTCAACCTGAAAAAAATTTAGATATTTTTAAAAAGCAGTTAAAAAAGGTATTATACATTTATAGGACTATTTTAGTAGATTTGGTATTGAAAAAAGTCTAGATAATAGTAACTTAAGTTTAAACATATTTAGCATGAAAGACTAATGTTCTTAGAAATTATTGTATGATTATCAATATAGCTTATGTCTAAATTAGACATTTTATATCCCGTTGAACCCAGTTGAATTAGTGCAATATTGTTTTACCTCATTGATACATCCAGATCTAACTTGGCATTCCCAGCCTTCAACTCCATCCATGGAGGTTGGGTAGGCAGTCCAGTCATTACAACTTTAAATACAATTAACAATATTTTTAAAATTGGAAAAGCTTCAAAGAATCTTCTAAATCAAACTTTACAAAGAAATAATTCTCTAACTATGTGTAATTATTATATTATTTTTGTCAGAAGACAATGTGTGATACCTGTATTTGTCAGCAACATAGTTTAGGTATTCAGGTTTATAATAGTAGTAGAGAGCATCTCCAGAAAGGATAGTTCTAACAACTCCCATTGGTCCTTCTCCATAGGAATTCTCATACAGTCTAATCATAGAAAATATTAAAATATTGTTATAATGGTAGCTATTGCAGCTCCTGAAGATGAAATAGAATAGTTGGAACTTAACTGTATTGTTAAATGATGCAAAAAAAACATTTGTCATTCAAATTCAAAAAAGGTGAAAAAAAAACTTACCTTGGTACAGTACCATCATCAAACCCATGGAAGTCAATCAAGGATCTTGGAGGCATAGGTACTTCTCCAGCACCTAGAGCATAAAAGATTTAGTATCCAGAAATATAATTTTAATGTATTTAGTTTGATAGGTAAAGTAAAACTATGAACTGAACAGTTAATTTATAACTAATTAATATTAAATATGTGATACCAATGAAAGGAGAACCAGCATTAGGACCAGAAGCTCCCAGGTTCAGAGTTGAATAGGACCACATTCTCCAGGTAAAGGTTCCACCATTGGAATGACCTATATTACAATAAAGATTTGATTGTGTTATTCTATTATAAACACATTAAATTCTTAAATTTGTGAGACATACATTATACTTTGATTCATTTAGAATAATTATTTCTCACGTCATTTTATAAACAGCTTTCCACAGATGTAAAAATGTTTAATTAAAAGTCTAAAATTAAGGTTATAATCTTATTATTGTACATTTTTATATTTATAGAAAACTGCATATAATATGATGCTAGACATAATTTTCTGTAGGGCTGATAACCAGTTCTCATTTACCAGATATGAATCGGTTTGGAAGCGATTTCGGAAAAAATATTCCTTTCCTCTATACCTGAGATGTGAATATGATTAGGATCCACATTGTATTTGGTTTGCAGGAACTGGATCAACTGTTCAATGAAGGCCTGGTCATTATAGCAGGTAGTTCCAGCTGTACAGCCATACTCAGGGTTACACCATTCTAGTATTATATTAAGATAGTTATTTACTGCAAGGTATTATAGACATCTTTTGACCGTTATTAAAATGATTTTATATTTTTTTCAGTCCATGAAAGATTGAAAGCAATGTAATTATTGAAGTTTCATACCTTTACAAGATTCATGGCAGTCAGCAACCCACCACTGAGTTCTGTCTGGGTCACATCTCCATCCGTACCTGAAGAAAAAGACTATGTCTTGTTTTGAGGCCAAATTATGATTTTCAATAAATTATTACTCATAAGACATGTTTTGTTGAATATGCAACTATAAAGTTAAAAGGTAGGAAAAATTCAATGAGACTATATGAGTTCTGATCTAATTTTAAAACTTAATAACATGACACATGATCAAATTTGAACAATGTACTTACTCTTCACTGTATTCTTTGGTGATGTTCCAGGTCTTGATTCCCTGTAAATAACAAGTGTAATAAATAAAGTAGTATGTTGTCTTTGTCTGTAGCTTAAGCCTTACAGATCGGGGGGAGGGGGGGGGGGCTCATGAAACATATAAAGATATTAATTGGCGCCGCCAACCGCCGTTTTACTGCCGTAACAGCCGAAAATGTCGGTTTCCGTTATTTGCCATTTTCCGGCGATGGTCATAAAAAGTAATTTTTTTGTTATGAAAAATAAAAGTTCGTCCTAAAATTTGGTTATCCTAGCTTTAAAATTGGCCGCTCTACAGCTGTTTTTAATATTTAGCAGCTGGCCGCTAAAAAAGCTGCTAAGAAGCGGTCTGACCGCTATGACTAGAAAAAGTAATTTTCTCTAAAAATACACATGAACTACCAGAAAAAAAATTACGTCTTTATCTGTAACAGGAGCCAAGATAGAGGGGGGGCTCTTGGAGCCCCCCTTCCCCCCCGAACTATTAAGGTGGGAATTGGGGCCCGATCTGTAAGGGTTAAGATGTCCATAAACTTGTTAAGTCCTCCATTTCAGGGAAGCTTTATATAGGTCCCGTGATGGCTATAAACTGTTTTATTTTTATATTTAAATCTTAGTATGGTTTTAGGATATATTTTTTTCAACCCCTGTATTCCATATTCCCAAGAAGCTAAGAATGCAGCAGTTAGTATAAAAATATTACTATAACTTAAACGCTCTTACTGTCAATTTAATTCTACTTGAAAATAATGGATGGTAATAATTCATTTGAGTTGCATCAAATCAATAAAGAAAGCACTAATGATTTTTTAAAAACTTTTCCAACCTGTGGAGAATCAGGTATTCCTTCAGGTACGATTATAATCAGACCTTTCTCTTCTCCAACTTAATAAATAGTGTTTTATTAAAATTTTATTTTATAAGATGTGGAAAACATATTGTATTTCATATTATATTTCACCAGCAAACTAACAACAGTTTCTGATTACGTAATGCAATATTTCACAGGCTCATTTTTAGAATATTCTTAAACATGATTTAAATGATTTTTTAAATTTTCATTAATGTATTCTAAAACAAAGCTTACCTACATCCCACAGTGAATCCTGAATGTGTCCTTCTGCAGAACCCCACCAACCATGGAAATCTAAAATCAAATGCAACAAATTGTGATCAATTACTATGTGATAATGACTTTACTATTGATTGAAATATAAATATTGGAGAAGATATAAGTATAAATAAAAATATAAATAGTGTTTTATGAGTTAAAGTTATGTCCCAGGTTCTAATTAATACCATAAAAACACCTAGGTTTTACCACTTTTATGGTAAAATTTTACCAGCCTATACGATTTAAAAGGTGGTAAAATTTTACCGTAACCGTGGTAAAAACACTTTTTGTGGTACTCTCTAACGCTTTTTACCAGCGATTTTTACCACAATTATCGGTAAAATTTTACCAGATTTCCGGTAAAATATTACCATTTTAGGACGCAAATTTATACCAGATTTTGACCAATTTTTACCACTTTTTTGGTAAAATCTTACCGCAAATTTCTGTAAGATTTTACCGAAACAGTGGTAAAACTGTTCAACACCTGGTAATATTTTTGCCCTAAATTGGTAAAATTTTACCAGAAATAGGGTAAATATGGTAAAAATTTACCAAAAATTGTGGTAAAAACGGGTGGTAAAAATCACGAGAAAGTGGTAAAAAACGACCTTAATTATAGAAAAACATCGCTTGTAGGTATAAATCGCAAAAATAAAAAAAAATTGTTTTCATTTTTATCTTTATTGATTGAAACAACACTTAAACATATTTTTCTTGATTCTACTGCTTTGGCCGCGAAAACTGTTGCGCAACCTCCTGGATTTGCTGGGCACCGGCCCCATTCGACCTCGTATCACTGATATTCAACCTGGAATAAAATTGCTCATTAGTTAATTAGATAATTACAGGGATATAAAGGGATAAGACAATGGCTGATAAATTGATGTTCATCTCTAATGATGATACACATCGTTACCCCTTCTGTAGATTACAATAAGTGATTGAAATGTTAGGACACTCAACTTAATGAACCAACCAATAAAAAATCAATAAAAGTACCCAAGGTTGTTAGGCCAAAGAATAAGAAAATGTTATTTGAAAACTTTGGGGGCTAGTGTAATTTACAGCCCAATGTCCCATCCCTCCCTACTAAATATCTAATCTATAATACAAAGTAGAACGATGTCTGTCCGTCCGTCCGTCCCAAAGATAAAGCCTATACTCGCTGTTTACGCAAATGTGTCAGAACTTCCCCCCCCCCCTTACTCTCACACCTAAATTTTTTCTTTTGAAAGCAAAAATAAAAGTGTGTAGGTTCGACTCCCCCTCTCCCCCCTCATTCATTTCCTACAGGCATCTTGACACGTGGCAAAAAAATCAGCAAACTTATCTAACTAAACATCTTTGAAAACGCAGAACGAGAAAAAATAAAGGGAAAGCTTACCTGGAAAACATAAGCAGTAACAACATCCCTGGCTAACAAGAACATGCTGTGTCCATACTACTCGGCATTACTGATTATATGCTTCACGTGGCGTATGGAGTCGTGGAACGCGGGGTCCTAAGTTATGGAGGATTAAATGAAGGAAGGAAGTGGACTGTTTATTACACTAGTCCCCAAAGCTTTATTTTCTTCTTCGTTGCTTTAACAACTCTAGGGACTTTTATTGAATTTTGAATGGTTGATTAATCAAGTTTAGTGTCTAAAGCTTTCAACAACTAATTATACTCCACAGAAGGGGTAATTTTGTGTATCATCATTGCTGATGTACATCAATTTATCCGCCATTGTCTTGTCCCTTTAGATCCCTGTCCCAAACAAGTACTAATATTAGATAAATTTAGACCTAAACCCCAGGCAGGGAGGGTAAAATATGGTGTAAATATCATAATGGTATCCAAAGTTTCAGAAACAAGTTTACTTATTCGTCAACTCAAAAACTTTGAGTACCTAATTTTTATTAGGTAAATCTTGATTTAATTTCAATACTTCGTCTTTTGTCCTATCCCATAAGAACCATGTTTCCCGTTGTGTCTACAGAAACGTAAATTATTTTAGTACAATCTTTTTTTAAACTTAAACAATATTTTACTTCGTCTTAAATCATTTAATAACCCATTCCTGAATAGCCTTGGTCCCTGGTCCACGTCTACCCGGGGAGGGTGGAGGTCCCCTGCGTCCTGGAGAATAGTCACCTGGTGGCCCTTTGGATGGGGGTGGTGACATGTACCTTGAATATTCAGATTAGTTTATAATAAGTAAATGTTATGTCGTTATCTATTAAAAATAACATATATCATCAAAATTCTAAAAAATACCTATTAAAAATCAAATTAGGTAAAAAAACTAGGTACTTTATGTCATTATTGAGAGGAGACAATGAACTGTTAATTTCATCAGTCCCAAAAGTTTTATTATAACGTTTTCTTATTCATTGGCTTAGGTAACTACTTTGGGGAGTTAATTAAATTTTGATTTATTGTTTCAATAAGTTGAGTGTTCAAACGTTTTTTAACCACTAATTTTATGTATCATCGATGTTGATGTTCATCAGTTTATCGGCCATTGACTTATCCCTTTACATCCCTGATATAAATTTGATTTTACCTTGGGGGTGGCCGACCTCTTGGTTCAGGTGAGTAATCCCTGGGTGGTGGGCCCCTACCGGGAGGTCCCCTCCTGGGTGACGGGGAATATTCTCTGTGGTGGGGGGGAGGAGGTCCGCGGGGGGGTCCTCGTGGCGACATATCCCTCATTGGCGGTGGGGGGCCTCTGTAACGTTGTTGTGGAGGGGAGTAGTCGCCCCTGGGGTGTGCCTCCCTTGTGAAGTAATGTGAGGGGGGTCCGTAGCCATCTCTCCTCTCATACCTGAAAAAATAAAAATAATTTACTTAAAAAGTTAAAATTCATTAAAAAAAAGGTTTTTAAAATTTTTTGATTGGTTTTTTAATAAAAAAGAGCATATCTAGGTAGGAAAGTTATTGTAATTTTAGAAAATCTTTAATAAAGCAATAAAAGAGATGGTAGGCATTTAAAGTTAGCAAATTTGGAAATTACACTAATATATTTTGTTTATATACTAAATTGTTTAAAGTAAAAAGGTTCTTTGTCTTTAGCTTAAGATTTCGATAACTACTAAACCGATTGAGTTCTCCTTTATAGGTAGGAAAGCTTCTCATATGACACGGAATGGTTTTAGACTATATTTCTGTCCCCTATCTATCCTTTTTAATACAGAGCCCCTAAATGCTAGGGCCGCAGCCGCTAGCAATATCTAAACTAATCTTAAAATTTAAAATTTTACCTTGGTGGAGGGGATCTACCACCCCCTCTGCCACCACGTCCTCTGAAACCACCCCTGTCCCCTCCACGGCCTCTGCCTCTAAAGCCACCCTTATCACCTCCCCTTCCTCTAGAGCCACCTCTGTTATTTTTAAATGTTTTCATTTTGAAAAAAAAAATTCGATGATTTTTAGTAAGTATTTTGGAAGATTAATTTTAAATTTTTTTTATCTTAGGTACTGCTGTTTTATTAGCGCAGCAACTTTATAACAAAACTGTACGTCAGTCCATGGCGAAATTACAAAAAATGCATTGCTTTTAAACGTTACATTTAATAAATAAGCCTACCTAAAGATTTTCTAACTTTTACTTTTTAAAACAAAAACTTTCCTAGAGTAATGTGGGGGGCTGCGTCTTTCATACCTATCCCCGCCCCCACCCCGGCCTCTACCTCTGTAAGAACTGCGCCCCCTATCACCTCCGCGTCCTCTATCACCGCCTCCACGTCCCCTGCCTCGTCCCCGGGATATTTCCACTCTCAGCCGTTCACCGGCATATAATGTACCGTTCATTTCCTTAAAAAATAAAGTGAAGTAAAAATAACTTCAAGACCTGAAGTTTGTTTAATAACAATAAGGTAAAAATAAATCAAAACAATTCCCTATAACTTAAAAATACCTCCTACCCTTGTGGAATATTCTAAACCCTTCTTGATCTCCCTAAACCTAACTAAAAGCAGTAGTGAAAGTTTCAAACAAAAAATTCAAGTAATGAAAAGGTGAAGGCAAGCCTTGACTTTTAAGGGGGTGGCAACACCCAGCCATTTTGTTGTAAAGAAACCAAAATATTGTTTGTATTATTATACAGATCTACAAAGATAAATATAAGCTGCGAAACTTTTCTGTAACTTACTTCTTCAACTGCCCCCTATGTTTCAAATGCTGATCTGAGGTCTTGTTTCTTTACAATCTAAATAAAAGAATTTGTTATAATCAAAAACTATAGGTATGAAACTAAAAAAATACGACAAAAGTAGAAACCTTATACTTTTTAGCTAGACCAAAATAATCAGTAGGTAACAAGTTTGAAATAGATAGGACAATTCCTACATGCTTGAATTAATGATAATAGCTATGAGTTTCGTCCATACAGACCGGCCATCCAACACTAATTATAGAAAAGCTTCGCGTTTACAAAAAACATAATTCCCTTCCACAAAATAACAATGATAACGTTTATGAGAGTAAAGCTCTCAAATAAGACAGTGGGACAAACGGAATTTTGTTGGTAAAACTTCAAGGATTTAAAGGGATAAGGCAATCCCCGATAAATTGATCCACATCATTAATGATTATTAACAAAATTACATCTTTATAATTATAATTTTTTTTTCAATTTTTTTCAATTTTGTACCCCCCCCCCCCCCCCCCCCCCCCCGACTACCGACGAACAACTATTTTAGGTTAGGTTAGGTTTTAGGCTAGGGAGCCGAGCGCTGCGGCTAGGCAGGCAAGTGGGCCGAGCGCTGCGGCTAGGCAGGCAAGGGGGCCGAGCGCTGCGGCTAGGCAGGCTAGGGAGCCGAGCGCTACATTTCTAAAAGGATAATACCACCTACTCTAATGAATGTAGAATATACGTGGATATTACGACAGGGGGAAAAAATTGTCGTTATTTTAGCTTGCTAACATGAAATTCGTTTATTGGTCAGTTTGTTCAACCAGTAGTAGGGTAAGGATTGGGTTTAAAGAAGGGGGGTATCTTTATTTTAGCCAGCTGTGAGCATCTCCTTATCAGAGTAAATGAAAATGTGGTACAACATCCCAGTAATAATATATAGATTATTTTTAAAAACTTTAATGGAAAAAACATTAAAAAAATAATATACCTGTCTAGCTAACACTCTGGTAAGGGTTTCCATAGTCTTAAACCACTCCCGGATTAATTCTTCCCATAAAGTTAGTCCACTCAAAACCTAAAACAAACGAACTTATTTTGACAAGTAGAAAAGTTGGTGGAAAAATAATTCATCTAAATTAATGAAGCAAAAATTCGTCCCAAACTTCATTTTTAATTCTTCATACAGATTTTAAAGGGTGGGGCTTAAAGGGTGTTAACTCCACTCAACCCGTAAAACCCCTTATTTGTTTCCCTTCAAAATTAAAAAAAAAATATATTAGATTACCAACCTCAAACCTTTGAAATCCCTCATTTTATCCCTCTTAAAATTAAAAGCTTGACGTACAATCAACCATTGGTTGTCTTTAGGACGATTGGCAAATAGATCTGATTCCTGTACTGTAGAACAAATAAAACATTATGGAATGGATATAGAATATACGTGGATATTGATGACAGTGGAAAAATTGAAGTCAATTTAGGTTGCTAACATGAAACTCATTCAATGGTCAGTTTGTTTATCCAGTAGGACGGGACGGAATGGAGTAAAGGGGGCGAATTAGGGTTATCGTCATTTTAGCCCACTGGGAGTTTTACTTTATTAGAGAAAATAAAAATCTAGTGTAACATCCAAGTAATAAAATATCTATTTCTGCAGGTTATCTTAATTATAGTATAGCTAACATTACCTCTAGAAACTGATCCCAAAGTTCACAGGACCAACAACATAGAGATTAGCCTTGATCCATGTGACAATGAGGGTCTGGAAGATGGCCTGGGTCAACCTTCCTCCAAGGGTGTCCTCCCTGATAAGCATAGATAACTATTAACTAAAGATCCAAGAACAAATTAAATATAAATAGGCTATTTTTATTTAAGTGTGTAGGTAGGTATAAAGTATACTTTTTATCTAAAAATGGTATTTTTGTCTCTGATTTTATTTATCGCGTCGTATTATAGACAGCTTTCCGCGACTGGTAAAATGAGAAATTTTCAGATCAATAGCAATTTTGTTAGCCCCGAGGGGCCAAAGGACTGGCCTAACAAAGCTGGTATTGATAATATAATTTCTAGACTATTGTTCATAGAAAATTGTCTGTAATACGTAATTTTTCAGTATGGCCCAGAACCATTTTTAATCCAGGGGATATTTATCGGTTTCAAAGCCATACTGGAAACTCTTTGTTTAGGTCAAAACTACATTAATATCAATTTTTCTTTATTTTAGATTTAGTGTGCTGACTAAACAAACTAATTTCATTACTTCTTCTTTACAAGCAAAATGCTAGTGAATTTGTTCTTAAATACTTAAAGAAAATCGTAACTTCTCTATAATAATTATCTATGTGCCTGCGTCTTGGTGGTGTTTCTGTGAGGGTGAGTTGAGTTATCTGCAGCAAGATAAAGAGTAACTGCTCCCATGTTCGCCCGTCCATCTTTACATTCATTACCATAAACCTGACCAAAATAAAATTATTGTTAGATTAGGAATATCTATTTCTTAAATAAAATTAACAGGATGTCTTTCTGTACCATGTGAAAAAGTTTAATTTTAGCTATAATGGGAGAAAAAATCGGCGTTATCCTCTTAGAAATTTTTTTTTCAATTTTTTTCAATTTTGTACCCCCCCCCCCCCCCCCCCCCCCCCCCCCGACTACCGACGAACAACTATTTTAGGTTAGGTTAGGTTTTAGGCTAGGGAGCCGAGCGCTGCGGCTAGGCAGGCAAGTGGGCCGAGCGCTGCGGCTAGGCAGGCAAGGGGGCAGAGCGCTGCGGCTAGGCAGGCTAGGGAGCCGAGCGCTGCGGCCAGAGTTCATAGTTCGCTGTCGGGGGGGGGGGGGGGGGGGGGGGGTACTCAAATTTTCAATATTGAAAAAAAAATTTCTAAGAGGATAATACCAAAAAATCAATTTAATGGACATTTTATATAATACGGAAAATTTCTTCCTTTCCCTGTACCTTATAAAAATCGTCGGAAAAAGCCGTTTTTTAAGCAAACAAAAGCGCGTTTTGCTCTATCTGTGAGATATTATGAATAAGATAATGTTAAGATTTGATATTAAGATGAGAAAAATTTACGTTCACAGTCCCTTTAAAGACACAATACCTGTAATAATAATGTACAAACTTTTCAACCACTAATAATACCCTGGCCTTTCTAATTATAAGCCTAGGCAGAGCCATGCTGGTGATGCTAGCTCAAGCGTGTACCGTGGTTTCTGTAGAACTGTACTTCTGAAGCCAATACAGGGTTACGAAAGTTTAAATTGATGTTTTTTTTTTAATGTTAATATTAAATGTAATATAGTTTTGTAATGACATATAAAATATATATTCGATAGAATATAAAAAAATATAGTGCATTCAATATTAAAAAAAAATATTTAAATATATATATAGTTGTTAACCATATATGAACATATAATGAATCTATTTCCGGCCGGGTTCTTAAAAGATATTGCCGCGTTTTTTCGACATTTTTTACGCTATGAATAACAAGCGCGACATTCGCGAAATCTAAAAGAGTATACAATGATTTATTTAATTATTTCGCTTTTGATGGTACGGCCTTCATAGAAAAAAAAAGATTATCTTCAATCCATTTTTGCTGCATATTAATTAATGCATCTTTTTAGAGCTGTGTTAGACATTAGAAAAATTGCTAAAAAAATAATTTAAAATTCAGTATTTTTATGTTATATACTCTGTTTGAAATTCTATCGTCAACGTTCAATCAATCAATGTCTAAAAAACGCCGAAAAAATGTGGCATTCATCTTTTAAAAACCCATCTCGGTGGTATTTCCGGTTGGCAAAGACAACATAAATATAGAAATCATGAAACATTGTTGTTCCACAATTTTGCCACATTTTTAAACATCTTGCTTAAAAAAAAATCTTCCTTGTAAATTCTACAAATTTAAATATTTAGAGAAAATTGAGTAGTAATTTACTTCTTGATTCAAAATATTTGATTAAATTGAATCAAAACTAATAATTATTTTTGGCACTCTATATTCAAATAATCATAAGCTTATCAATAGTGCGCATGCGCGCACAGAGGTGCCATAAATTTCAAAACTTAAAAATATAAGTTTTGTAGCGAAATTACTCTATAATTCGAAATCTCTGTCTTTCTTTTAGAAACATTCAGGGGAATATACGAAAGCTTATATTTATATTAAAGATGAAAAATCGATAAATTCAAATGCACACGGCACATCTGCGTAAACACACCCTGGATTTTTTTTCTTTTAATTTTAATTCGTATGAAGCTAGCTCAAATAAGTAAATATTAAATTTGATATATTTTTGACGATGCGGGAGGATGTTTTAAAAGAAATGATGAAATAATTTTCAAGGTTTTAAAAAAAAGTTAGCTTCTTTTATGCGAAAAAATTCAATAAAAAGTAAAAATTTTTACCAAAAAGTTGGTCAAATTTTACCAAGTTTTTTTTTTTGTTAAAGTCCAAAAATCTGGACTTAGCCTAAAAATTTACCTTGTCAATTTTTACCAAAAAGTTGGTCAAATTTTACCAAGTTTTTTTTTTTGGCAAAGTCCAAAAATCTGGACTTAGCCTAAAAATTTACCTTGTCAATTTTTACCAAAAAGTTGGTCAAATTTTACCAAGTTTTTTTTTTTGGCAAAGTCCAAAAATCTGGACTTAGCCTAAAAATTTACCTTGTCAATTTTTACCAAAAAGTTGGTCAAATTTTACCAAGTTCATTTTTTTTGTCAGAGTCCAAAAATCTGGACTTAGCCTAAAAAAATACCTTGTCAAATTTTACTAACTTTTTGGTAAAAATTGACCAAATTGCGTTTTTTTGTCTAAGTCCGAAAATTCGGACTTAACCTGAAAAATAGAGTTGTAAAATTGACCACATTTTTGGTAAAACTTCCAAAAGTGGTAAAATTAAAAAAAAAAAAAAAAATTTAAATTTAGGCTTCATTGTATAGAAGTCATTATTTTAAAGTACTACAACTGATTATGAAGAGCTGTTTTTAATTTAAAACACAAAAAACGGGTTTTTTTGTTTCGTCAAATTTTACAAAAAAAATGGTAAAATTTGACTAATTTTTTGGCTAAAATTTTTGCTGGTAAAATTTACCACGAAACTGGTATATTTTACCAGGTTGACCAGCTTTACCACTTTTCTGGTAAAACGATTTTTTTTTCTGGTATTTCGTAGAACCTGGGGTTTAAAGAATCAGAGTATGGTATTTACATCGAAAATTGACATACTACATCTAGATGGACCTGACCCCAAAATTTGTCAAGCTTAAAAACAAATTATAGCAAAAAAACACCTTTGTTTATTTTTGCAATATACAACCAATTAAATTCACAAGCAACAAGATGTTTTACTGATATGATTTCTAAAAAGCTAACTTTATCTTAAGAAATTCAACAATTCATTAACTTATCATATGTTTTGTTATGTGCTTCACAATATACTAGCTAGGAAAGAAATTTTCATATGGTATAATATACCCAAGGGCCAAGTAAGGCTTTATTTCATTATTTTATAACTAACTCATTATGAGAATCAAAAATAATGCCCATTCCTTCAAATATCTCAACTCAATTTCATCCCATGCCATGAATAGGTTGTTCTTTCATTGTTTTCTTTATGGCTGCTGTAGAGAATAAGTCTCTATATTATCTCTATTACCTAGAATAAGAGGATAAGGTTCTCCATCAGGTGTATATGAAGAAGGTAAAAACTCCAAGTATTCTCTCTCATAATCTCCAAAGTAAGGATCTGTAACAGTTATCTGCTCTCTCCCACATCTGGAACAGAAAAGTTTTAATTAATTTATTTTGATTTTCAGGCAGTAAATTTTCAAAAACATATTATAGGAATACCAGCGGCTGTGATCCTGGCACCAAGGAACTCATTATTCGAAGGAGTAAGGAAAGTAGTAAAATAGCCTGAAACCAAACTTAAATAGTCTAAAACCATCCAGTACTCTGGAGAAGCTTCTAATGGAGAACTCAATCAGTGCATTAGCAATCAAATTATAAAGCTTCGGGTAAAAAAACATATTATTTTATAAATAAAACAAGTGGCTATGCCTGGTGCGCTATAGACGCTGAGGGGCTAGAGAAATAGCTTAAAACCATTTCTCGACTTTAATTTTTAAAAAAATAGCCTAAAACCATCTAAGAACCTATATGAAGCCTACCTAATATAAAGAATATTATTAGTTTAGTACTTATTGAGATTTTAAGCTTCAGACAAAAACGTATTACTTTATGAAATACGATAGTATCTTTCCATATAAAATATATCTTTAAATAATTTTAAACCTTCCAAAAAATATTAATGTAGAAGAACATGAGTTTAATATTTTTTAATTACTAACCTTACTGCAGTTGCAAAAAATAGCAAAGGTAAAATTGACCTAGCTCCCACCATTGTTCATTAACAACTGAGTAAAAACTAATTGTATTTTGTTATTATCTTTGTTTATTTTAACTTGCAATTAGATTTATGTAAATTATTAGTTTTAATAATATTAAGTTGTTATATAAAGATACAATTTATTTGAATGACCACGTTTGTCATCTCTTTAACTCTTTTACATTAATCTATGAATTTTTTCTCTGTGATTGAAAGTAGACTTTAAAGCTTTCTTTAAAAATATACAATTTGTTTTATTTATTAAAGTTTAAAAGATGAAAATTTTGTTGTTTATAAAAAAAATTACATAAAATACTTAAATTATCTAAAATGTTTTTTGACCTTCTATCATTTTGTATTTTGAGCAAACAATTGCATGCATTTCTTATCTTTTTAAATGTTTCAAAGTACTAACAAATCTACACTGTCTTATGCTATAACATGTGTTAAATTTTGATTTTAATTGGTTAAGACTTTATATAATACTATAAGCTTTTAGTTTTTTCAATTCCTTATCAAACTTTTCTAATAGAGTTTTGTTTTGAAATATTGAATAAAACATTTTTTGAACATTTACAATTATTATCGAGTTGTTGCCAACAACTTTAAACCTTATCTATAAAAGTTAAAATTAATTAAATTTCAGACTTATTCAAACATACAGTTTAAATAAAACTAAATTTGCGATTTTGATATAGTAGCATGAAAATAATCTAATAAGCTAATTATTTCCTCCTCTATCCAAACACCTGATGTACTAAGTTAGGTAACACCAATTTGACAACCAACTTTTTGATTGAACAACCTTTGTCTGGAGGTTTATCTGTGCATGATAATGCGTTACGCCCGTTTTTGACATTCCCCTACTCTAACCATTAATGTCGCGAGCGTTACAGAGCTACATTAGAAACATTTTTTAACGTCTTAAGTTATGTTGTGGTGTTAAGCTGATATTCGAACTTACCACCTCCCCGACGACGAGCGGATGCGCTAGGTCGCGGGTAACACTTATGCATTTTAACATTAGGATGATTTTTGAAATGCCTCTAACAAGAAAAGGTTTTGTGATTTTTAAACCGAAATATGTTTCTGAATCTAACCCTTTTCTTGGTAGATGATCTCTATATTACTTTGTCAATAAGTTTGTCATACATTTTTCTATAAATTGTATAATGAATGTATTATAAATAAATGACATTTTTAAAATCAATAATTAAAGAAAATTCATGAACAATAGGGTTTGCTATTTATTTGCTTAACAAAAGTTGAAAATCGATCAGACAAGTCTAACATTCTTAAATTAACGAAAAGATCTAATTGTTATGACATGAGGTACTAACATACGAACAAATCTATGGACGTATAGACGGACGTATTAACGTTTAGACCCTTAGTATAGAAAACCTTCGCTATTCTAAATTGTAATGTAGAAACAGATACAAATTGTAAAGTATTGTATAAAATAGTAATTAGCTTAGTTGGAGTATTTTTTTCAGATAATTTTTTTTGTGATGGGAGGGGGGGATAAGCGAAATCATATTTTTGGGACTTTAAACATCAGTTTTAAGCATTTCTTGCAGAAAGATGATAAGTAAACCCTTAAAAAGGAATCTTTAGTAAATGGAAATTATGAGAAGGTTCGAAAATTATTTTCAAAATTTTAATTGGTTCCTCATTTGTTTTTTAAACAAATTTAAAACTAGAGAGTTTATAATGAAAACTGAAAAGGAAAGTAATTTTTTAACTGTTAAAAGTTTAAGGATCACGACAAAAATTAATTTTACATATTTTTATATTTTTCCTCTGGGCTATTTTTGGCCTTAAGTTTCCTGTAAGTAAATTTTGGGTAATTTTTCAGGGATGGAGGGGGACATTGTCCTGTTTATTACAGTAGTCCCCAAAGTTTTATTAAAGCGTTTTCTTATTGGTTGGCTTAACAATTTTGGGAACTTGCATTGAATTTTATTGGTTGTTTCATAAGTTAACAAATTTCAACATCAAATTTTAATCTACAGAAGGGGTAATTTTATGTTTTAACATTAGGGATGTTCAATGTTCATCAATTTATCGGCCAATGTCTTATCCCTTAGATCCCTGGAAATTTTCCCAGCTACAACTATCCCTGGTAAAAAAGTGACCTAATTATGTTAATCATGTATTTTCATTCACAAATTTGGTGTTCTAACTTTTTCACAGATTAAAAAAAATTGCGAATATTTTTATGTTTGTTATGAAAAATAAATGTCTTTGTAATTTTAATTCACGTTTTTAAAAGCGAAGCTTTTCCATAATTAGGGTTGGCCCGTAAGTACATCCGTCTGTACGTTCGTGACGGATAGCTTTTTTCGTTAATTTAGCCACGTTAGAATTGTCCTATCGATTTCAAATTTTGCACGGTGATCCCTGTGGAAGTACAATTTAGAAAGCGTAGCAACTCTATAATCGTTACCAGAATGATTTGATTTTTGGTATACTGATTTTTGGGAAAACAAAGTACAATATTATAAGCGGAGCAACTCTATAATCCAGTTCTGACACTCTACAAGTGTTAATGCCCTTTTGTCATACCATTACAGAGCTTCGATTTTATGGATGTTATCATCCTTGTCCAAACTATAAAATTTATCTACGAAAGCAACAAAATCTTTAAATGTGATAATAATATTTAGGATCTACAAAATTATTACTAAAAATTCTGTCGTCAATTAAATTAGTTTTGCTATATTAATGAGTATTTCAGTTGATTTGTTGAAACATATTCAAAATTTCGTTTTCACAAGAACTTTATTTAACTGTCCATATCTGTCTGTCTGTCTACTTGTCTATCTGTCTGTCTGTCTGTTGTGTCCATGTGCAAAATCTTTGTGGGAATTTAGGCAAAAGTTATGAACATAATTAGACATGCATAATCAAAGGACTGTATTTTTAAAGTTTTAAATTAGTTAATTTTTACATCGTATAAAGGACAGCTTTCTGTGGATAGTAAAATACAAAATTACAATATTATTTCCAATTTTGTTTTATTATTTATACACAATTGTCTATAATATTTCAGCTAATAGTAATACTGGAAATATTTTGATACGATTAAGTTATGTTTTATATAATGTTAACTAACGTTATTGAAAAAATAGACATACCCTAGAGTAGCTGCTCTTTTAAGCATCTATACTCAGTTTAACAGGGGAAAAGTTTATGTCAATTTAGCTTTCTAACATTGAACTTATTTATTGGTCAGTTAGTTCATCTATTAGGAAGGAAGGGGATGGGCTGACGGGTAGGGATGGGGGTTATAGTTATTTTAGTATCCTGCAAGTTTCACATTGTAAGAGAACATGAAAATATGGTGTAAGATCTAAGTAATAATATATCAATTATTATTACTCTGATTCTAATAAATAAAAAACTAAATAAAAGCTACAGTCCTATTAATTTAGTTGTACATAAAGTTTAAGACCCTCACGATTCCTTGCTAACTTTTGTTCAAGTGTTAGTAATTAACAATCAAGCTACATTTAACTTTATAAAACAAGGATGGGGTAATCAAAAAGCATAGATCAATTTAGAAAGTATTCTTTATGAAAGTGTTTTATCAACATTGGATGTTAAATTGATGGACATCCATAATGATCAGGGATAAGGGATGGGAAACGTAAGAAAATATTATTCCAGGCCTATTTTCCAACTAGGCCTAAAAAACTAGTTTCGGGATGACGCAGTAGTTAGATTTGAAAACTATGAACAATGATGAAATAGCTATTATATGAATGCAAAGAAAAAAAGTATAGAATATAGGTAGTTGATTTCACCTATCATAAAATATAATAAAAACTTTTCAAAGAACCAATATGTTAGTGGCTTTAAGTAGAATCCCGTTATTACTTTGCCAACCCCCCCCCCCCCCTTTAGAAAAAAGTTTTTTTTTGAGATGGTTAAATCTGATTTATTTTCAAACATTTTAAGGGGGGATCTACTTCACCCCAAAATTTGTATATAGAAATAAACACCGCTTTAGCTCCCCAGCTTTAATAAATAAATTAAGTAGAATTGAATAAGTACATGGGTAACATTCTATCAACTAATTGTTCCATAGCAAACATATAAATTAAGAATTTAAAAAAAAAAATTTATTTTACGTTAAATATTAACAGAAAAGTTCAATTAAGTGTGCAATAATTTTTACCAAAATTAATGAAATTTTTTTTTTAACAAAACACAGTACACATTTATTTACATATTGAACTAGTTTTGTATTTGTGATCATTTAGATGGGTTATCAATTCCACATGAAATGTAACTTTTAAATTGTCTAAAGACATGAGTTTTTCACATTGTTCTAAAGTATAAAATGTTGAATCCTACTCAGTCTTCAAAAAACGATCTCTCAATTTATGTTTTGCTATATGGACATTTATTAATGTGTAAATTTAATAATAAGTTGATGTGATTGAACGTCATATATATTGTTGTCATTCTAATAGCAGAAAGTTTCCATTGTTGTCTTTCTAATAGCAGAAATTTATGTTAGGTTGAATTAATTTAGCCAATAATGAACTGGGGGACGCGTTTGTTATTAATTAATTGGTTAATGCTAAAAGCAAGTTTCAGGCTATTGGATATTGGCCTACAGCCAATGAGGAACTGGGGGAAATGAGTTGATTTTATAGGCAAAAAAGAAAAGTTGCCCCATTACTTTTAAAAGGAGGCTGAGACCTAATTTTCGGTCAGGTTTCCCATCCCTTATCCATGATAATGATAATGAACAAAAATATCCCTCATAATGTAGATTATAATTTTAAGTGAAACAAATTTGTCACTGTAATGTTGTAAAGCCCAATGAACATTTAATATCAATATCCAATGGTTTATCCCTTAACCCTTACAGATTGGGGTGGGGGGGCTCAATGAACCCCCCCCCTCTAGTTTTTTCAATCTCATTTTTGTTGTAGGTAAGATGGAGAGCTGTAACTTCATGACTTTTTAAGTTTAGTAATTATACGTCGGCAAGAGTTGATTTTATTAGAATATCTGGTCTGTGTCGGTTGTGGTGTCCGGTCAAAGTCGGTTGGGTAGCAAAAAAAATTAGAAAAAATTCAAAATAAATCTTAATTTCTACATTATGACTTTTGTGTATAAGGTAGAAACCTAAAATTTTTTTGGTGAATACTTAGATATCAATGACCATCTGAGAAAAGTGGTGTTATGACCGTTTGACCGCTCCCTGACTGACTTTATGACCGATTTTTGTCCGGCTTTTACTACAGACATATATCATGAATATCGTGGCTTCTATTACAGCAAGAGACCTATAATTTTTTTTGGTAAATCCTTGAGCAATAATAAACAGATAGAAATATTAATTTGCACCGCCAACCGCCGTTTTACCGCCGTAACCGCCGAAAATGGCGGTTTCCGTTATTTGCCGTTTTTCGGCGATGATCAGAAAAAGTAATTTTTTTGTTATGAAAAATAAAAGTTCGTCCTAAAATTTGGTCATCCTAGCTGCAAAATTGGCCGCTCTACAGCTGTTTTAAAATTTAGCGGCTGGCCGCTAAAAAGCGGCTAAGGAGTGGTCTGACCGCTATGACTAGAAAAAGTAATTTTCTCTAAAAATACACATGAACCACCAGAAAAAAATTTTACGTCTTTATCTGTACCAGGAGCCGAGATAGAGGGGGGGGCTCAAAGCCCCCCCCCCCCCCCCCCCCCGATCTATTAAGGTGGGAATTGGGGCCCGATCTGTAAGGGTTAAGATCCCTGCCATATTAATATGTATTATTGTTTAAGCTGTTTAGAAGCCACATACCATGCGAAAACAAAAATTAAGACATCAACAAAATCTTTTTTTTTTTTAGTATAAAGAAAATCAAAGCAAAATCCAATAGTAGAACTTTTTAAACTTACAAAATAAAAAAATACATTTCTTGTAGATTGAATTTAATTAATGGTGGAAAATTGTCGACACTAAAGGTTTGTGTAGAATTCAATGATTTTTTTATAAGCCGCTAGTTTTTAGGCTTATAAATGAGAATCGTGCTTATAAAACTTTGGGAGGCAGCATAATTTACATTTTAAAGTCCCCTCCCTTCCTGGTAATATATTAGAGCTATTCCAAATTTATAATTACAATATCTGTAATATAAAAGATCGAAAAATCTTATTTAGAATACATTTCACGATTCTAAAAGCAACCAATTCTTTAAAACTGCGCTAATTTCTAGCAGATTTAAAGAAATTAAAAATCCGTTTAGGATGTATTATACAGTAATCTTTATGAACTAAAATAGAGAATAAAATAGACATACATTTACAAAAAGCTGCAAAAAAATCTTCAAAAATAAAAAAGTAAATCTTCTAATACTTGAATTTGTGAAAAATTTTTAAAGCATCTTTTTGCAAAAATAGTAGAAGTAAAATTATTACCACCCGCGTGGTAATAATTGTCTTTTTTTTCTTTAAAGATCTTTGATGTAGATTAGAAGCTTTTGGAAGTTTGGCTATTCTGTTATATTTTCTAAAATGCATGAACGCCAAATGGCCTCGCTTATGGTTGGATTTACGATTATGACTTTACTCATTAAAGAACAGTAGCTGTTTCTTTGTTTTTACTAGGGATCTTAAGAGATAAGACAATCTATAGCTATATACACAAGCACGATTTTGACTTTTAAAATATCTTATCTGTAAATTAAAATAATAGTTGAAAATATTGGAACATAAATAGTTTGATCATTTGATAGTGAAAAAAATAGATACATTTTGTTTAATTTAAACATTTTAAATGTTTAAGAAGTTTGTGATATTTTTAAAAATTATATAATCTAAAAAATCTAAACATATTTTATTCATGCCATTTTATTGATATTATATCATTTCAATAAATTATTTCTATTAAGATAAAAATAGTAAAATTATCCAGAATTCGTTGTGATCATTTTACGTTTTATTGATTTCTTAACATCCAGCCTCTTTCTGTTTTTATTACTATTTCACAATCACTAAACCTATCAACAATTTCCTAAATAATTCAAAATACCTTACTACCTCCACCTCTCTTTAGAGGTGAGCATAAATTTATTAATTAAAAGTACACTACTTTTTAAATCTAGTTTCTTACCTAATTTAAAGAAGAAATCTTTTTTAACTTTTGATTTTTCCAGCAATGGACTTTCTGGAAAAAAGAGACAGGATTGGTCAAACAGAGATTGAAGTAAAATAGACATAAATAAATAATGTTTCTGCATATAATATTGAATAGTAAAGTTTTCTCTAAAGTAAAAGTTCTCAGAAATGGCTTTTTTTATTATTCTTTTAATAGGAAAAGCTCCCCTTTAGCTCCAAGGGGCAAATTTGCTATTTAGGATGATAATAAAATACGCCAAATTATAAAAAAATAGGGAGGTGTTAAAATAGGTCAGTTTAAAGCAAAGGGGATCTTTCCATATAAAGTTGACTATGTAGTACATTACTCTTGATAATGATAGTTATTTTACAAGCATCAATAAAACTGTAAGAAAGCATTTAATACTTTTGATACACCCTTTTTAGAAGCAAAGCATTTCCACTTATTGTTATGTAAGGCATGTTAAAATTATCCAATATCGTATACTTGGTATGGTGATTCCTAAGACAGTTATGTACAATTTAGAAAGCGTAGCAACTCTATAATTTAACCCAAAAATTGTATACTTTCATATTGCTAATATGAATTTTTTGCTTTATTGAAAGCAATTTCATTTATTTCTTAATAACTTTATAATGGATGTAGAGTATACTGGATATCATGAAAATTTGTCATTATAGTTAGCTAACATAGAACTCATTTATTGGTCAGTTCGTTAATCAAATAGGAGAGGATGGGGTAAAGGAGGTAGATGGGAGAAAACCTTATTTTGGCCCGCTGCGAGTTTAACTATTTTGGAGAACATGAAAATCTGGGTTAAGATCTAAGTAATAATATATCCATTGATGTTATATGCGATGTATCCTTAAAATTTTGTCTTAAAATTTATGTATCTTCATAATAAGAATCCTTTATGTAAATAAATTTGAGAATTAGGCGTTGAAATGTTGATGATAGTCCTTGTTTGATATCAAAATATTGATCTTTCCTTGGGCCAGGGATATGGGGGATAAGACATTGGATTTACAATACAATATCTTAATATCATGTGCAGGGAAGTCATGACAATCTCTTATACCTCCTTTTGCATGTCCATATGCATCTTAACATTATAGTTTCTGTTAAAAAAAGGGATCATGGAAAGAAAACGAAGTTGCGGGTTTCGTCGTATTTTTACAATAGCTTTTCTCCTATTTCTAGCCCCTGTGTGGTGCTCTTTAATTGCAGGGCATATTTTCTAATCCTGCGGGGCAATCATTAACATTTACTCAACCTAACCTAACCTAAAATAACCTTTCAAACGTTACTGTGAAAATACGATGAAACCCGCACCGTCGTTTTCTTTCCATGGCCCAAAAAAAGAAATAGAGTCAAAAATTAAGACAATTCTATCTAAACGACCAAGCTAATATTGCTTGATGAGACAAACTAAATCAGTATATTTTTTTTTTCTTAGAGTAGTGTATTTTTATAAAAAAAAATATGTTGAAAAACATTCTTAAAAATATGACAATTCTGTAAAATTCTACATGGGTCTTAAGATGAATTGAATATGCTTCTTTAAAGCAAGATCCTATTACTTATCTCCATTACCCTATCCCTGTATAACTGTCTTGGGGTATGTTTAAGTTATAACCTCTTGTAAAAAGGTTGTCTGTAAAAATAAAGAAATAAATTTCAAGTGAATTTTCCGATTACTTTCTTATTTTAAATTATTTGTTGTTCCATTCCCTCAAAGTACCCGGTTGAGCAGTGATAACCTCCTCTTCTTTATTTTTAAATAAACTAAAATTATGGGAACGGTAGTTTTTCTTTGTTTTTTTTATTTCTTTAGGCCAAGTTAAAAAGCAAAAAGGGGAGGGGGTAAAGTGCTCAACAGTTACTTTCTGTGAAAGTACCAATAAAATAATAATAAAAAACACGAAACCTTGTTTCTAGATTATTTTTGTATTGTCGCGGATTAACAAACGGACAGACGTACAGATTTACCCTAATTATAGAGTAATAATAAGCATACAATTTTTTTTAAAAAAAGTAGAACAATATACTGTAATGCAGAAATTATAAAAATAACATTATTAGTACAATCCTTATTCCCAAATGTTTGCTTTAAAACTTTGGGTACTTTTATTACATTTTATATGGTTGGTTGAAACTAGAAGTGTCAAAACTTTACAAAACATACTTTCAATTGTCCAGCTATCCCTTAAAAGCCTTTGTCTATCCAAATCTAATAATTGAATCTACAAATTTAAGTTATGAAATGGAACAAAGCATACAATTTTCTTTTATAATACTCTCATAATAAATGGTTACTACTGCTTTACACGTATCCAATAATACGAGATAAAACCATTCACAAATTTATATCAACCCATATCATTGAGAAAGTATGGGGTTTGAAGTCAATGTAAAAAGTCTAATCATTTTCGTTTTTTTTTTCTAGTATGGCCTCGAAACCGATTAATGTCCGCTGGATTTAAACTGGTTCTCAATCATACGGAAAAATCCATGGCCAACAAAAATTGTTTTAATCTTTTCATTTTAATATCCGCGGAAAGCTGTCATAATATGATGCGATAAATAGTTATTATATAGTCTGTTTTTTATTGTTTTATTTAGTTTTAAAAATATATTAAAGTAACAAAACAAAAAGACTTTTTAAAAGAATATAAGTGTTTTATTCTAAAATCCTAACTGTGCATTTGAAGGCAATATTTGAGGGCTTGGCAGCCTCGACTGAGCCCCAAAGTTAAATCTGCTCGATTGCTTTTAGAAGCTTTGGTGGGAAATTGCCTGTTGTAACGGATCAGACGTTCTTGTTGTCTTTTTAAAAACCAAAATAGCCCGCCTCGAGCGGTGGTGACGGAGCTACTCGTTGAGTTGGTAACGTTGCGGCTGAGAGAATACAAGAGCGAAGTGACTCGTTCCCTTTGTTGAACGTCTTCGATACGCAAAGAACAAAACTATTCACGAGTACCCACAGGGGATTTGTAAGTTTCTGGATAATTAATGGCAGCTAGGAATAGCTGCATAAAAGTTAGAATTAGATCCTCCAATAAAGACTAATTCTGCGGAACTGATATATTTTCAATAGACAAACATAGTTTACACAAATTAATGAATACATATATACATATAGGAAAATTACAGAGTATTGGAGGGCGTTTCTGATCATACAGGGATGGCTAGGGATACACGTAGGTCTGCTCATGACATTTAAGCAGGCCGGAGTGTATGCTGAGTTTCCCGAATAGTCACGTTCAGTTGTGCCGGGGAAATCTCCGTGATGCATTGAGGATGCCGTCCCTGGATATCTGGAGCCTTTCTAATAAAAGTACAAAATTAGATATCTCCTAAAAAACCTACACGCGTAGACTTAAAAGGTCAAATGTACATATTTATACTGCGCATAAATATGTATTTTGATTTCTTGGAAAATTTCCAGAGCTCACATGATAAAATCATACAATTTCACAGAATATAAAAAGTACTAATGTTTCATAATTAATTACGAGATCCGTCATTTGTGGGCTTAAAAATGCAAATAAAAGTAAAATTGAAAGAGAAAAATAAATGCTTTAAAATGCTACTAATTTCATAAAAATCTGTCCACTCGTTTAGGATATCGAAATGTCATTCTGCTGTATTTTATAAGTGTCTCAAGTAAGCCCCACTACATTTTCTCCCCTTTTTATCTGGCTAGACAGACATGCCAGATAACATGACGCTCAAATTGGCAAAGACAATAGACTAGACGGCCAATTATACCTATTATTCTGTCATGGTATTAAGGCTGATATCCTAGGTGATCTAGTAGCAGTGCTGTACGATGGCAGGGATGCAGGATCCAAGAGGGTAGGCTGTATCTCTGTCATCTGTATCTTCGGGGTTGATGTCTCTGCTGCTGTAGTAGGTTCTCGCCTCTCAGTTCTGGTATCGGCCTTCTTCTTCCTCATAAGCTTCTGGTAGGAATGCTTGTTGTAGAGGTATAGGTGGGCAACTAAGGCGATGGCGGCTCCAGGGCCTACACGTAGAAAGGTGAGGGTGATGCATATCAGATCAGTAATAAATTTTAGCCCTAGAATGACCAGGCATGCGAATGCCATTAGATCGCCGTATTCATGGAGCCAGCTCTTGACGCTGCTCCATAAGTCAATTTCGCGTTCCAGATCCGGCACTAGATTATCAAGGGTGTACAGGGGTAAATTGTTGGTAGAAAGTTGGTTACAGTTTCCATCTCCAACGCAGAGTCCGTAGGTGATTTCCTTCAGGCTTGCTTTGGTGTAGGATGGGAAGGTTAGGGTGTGTAACCATTCAGCTCTCTCTCTTTCCGTGTAGATTCCTCCATGGCTGTAATCCGTCCAGTTAACTAGAGGGGTGTCGATGGTCATCTCCATGGGGGCCTGAGTCTTGATGATGGCGGGGGTCAGCTGTACCCAGCCTTCCTTAGACTTGACAGTTAATGGGAAAGTCGCAGAACATGTTACCCTTGTAGAATGCAACTTATAATGTTTAGTTGCGGCGTCGGCATAGCCATCAGGGTCCAAAGGTATATCTTGATAGCAGTTGACGTCATCCTTGATCTTCTGGGTCCTCTTGGTGCACTGGAAGGTCATCAAGAGATCTCCCTTCAAGAGTCCATAGGTCTGCTCATGTAGCAGGACCGGTTGGTCTGCCTCTCCGTGGTAATGGGTCTCGCATATGGTCTTCAGTAACGTAACATCTAACTGGCTGAAGGTTTGGCGCATGCTATAAGCTAAATAGTTTAAGTGTACTGCAGCTTGAAGGTTAACATCTATCTGTCCGGGGTCGATGGTGGCGAGTCTGCTGAGTTCGCTGGTCTTGCCCAGGTAGATCCCATCGTGGTCCGTGGTCAGGACATTAAAGGGGCAATGCATTAACTTCATTGCGCCTGTGATGTTGAGTAAAACTTGCTGCTGGTGGTCCACTAAGTAGGTGTCCATGGTGGTGAGGGGGTTGATGGTGTTGACCATCTGTAGAGTGCAGGAACTGTCGTTGATGTTCCACACAAAGGTCGCGGCGCCAGTGATGCACTCCCCTTTATGATATGGACACGGTAGAGATAAATGGTCTGTTTCGCTCTCTACCTTATTATTACTAACCAAGAATGTTTCTTCTTTAAGTAGAATCTGGTACTCGGCTAGCTTCAGGGTGTTGTAGTGGATAGTGTCGCCCCTGCGGATGGTCTGCCCAATGCAGGTGATCTTGTCGTCTTCCATCTTCAGTGATCCGGCTAGGGTCGCCGAAACATAGGTGGGCCGGTTAAGTTTTACTTTGATAGGGTCACCGTAGCCAGAAATTTGATATTCCTGGACCAGTGACATACGGCGGCAATTTTCTGCAGTAATCTCCTCGTGCCTCATCGTTTGGGGTACCTGTTGCAATTTTAGGTGACCCCAAACTCCGCACTTAAAATGGTATAAGGATACCCTCACTTCGCAGGAGTATCCATATACCTTAGTCAGAGTTGGACGTTGCAAAATAGTATAGCGCTCCTTCACTGGAACTTCTTCTGTAGGTTCCTCTGCTCTTCCTTGTTGAATTTCTTGATGGTGGATGGATTTGTGCAATCAATGATGTCGAGTGAGTAAGCCTCACTAGTTGGTGCTACTGAAGCCGTTAGCACCGCAATCAGTGGTAGGAAGATTATCAAAACATGATAAAATTCCACCTCGCGAGTCTCCAGGATCACCGCTTGACAAACTCGTTGATTTTTGTTGAACTCCACTGCTTCGGTACTAAGGTTCCAAAAAACTGCTTGTATCTCGCCGGTGTAGTCGCTGTCCACTAATCCTGCTAGTAGAATTACTCCTTCCCGTTCTATGCTTGAACGGCCAAATAACTTGAGAAAGTATCCGGGGGGTACACGAGTGTGTAGCTTGAGAGGGATGCAAGTTTGCTTTCCAGGGGGAAGGATCGTGTGAGCGGGGCAGTAGATGTCATGGCCCGCACTCTCTTTCGTTCCCTTGTGTGGCAACTTTGCTCCGCGTTTGACGGGGATTCTGATTGTCCATCTCCTCGTCCGTGCTCTCTAACACCTCCTTGCTCTCTTCCACTTGCTGTTGCCAAAGTGTCCCACTCCTCTGTTTCTTGCCTCCGGATTTAGCCCTCTCCCCTTTTTCGGGTGAGTCCGTGTACGGCTCCTCATTATCGCTTAGGGCGCGCTTCTCTACCCGGGGTGTGGATGGGTATGTGTATGTGGCTCGCTCGCGCTCTCGATCACGGCGCGGTGTTTGTGGGGGCGAGCCTCTTCTCGGGCTTCTCTCTCTATAAGGGGTTCGCTTGGCATCTTTCCGTTGGATGCCGGAACCTGACGGTTTGCAAGATCGATCTCTCTTCCTCCCTCTCCTCTCACTTTGCTCTCTGCGCGGTGTGCGCTGCATCATTGGTGATCTGGGTGGTGGTGTGTCCGGTAGGGGAAGGTTGAGGGGGTCAATGTTGGGCGGTGGTGGCGGTGCTCCTCCCGGTGCGTTGGGTGGTCCTCCCTCTTCATCGCTGTCATCCCCATTTGAGAAATCGACTCTTGGGTTAGGCGGCTTTGCCTGTCTTCTTGAATTCAAGGGAATTTGTTCCCCTGCTTCATCTCCGTCTTCTTCAAATGGTTCTGGGGGAGAAGTTGGGTCTCCATCTGTCATTGCTGGGGGGTAATATGGTTTTAACCGACCAACATGGACAACCAAATCTTCTTTTTCTCCCGCTGGTATTGTCTGGATTCTGTATAAAACGTCGGCACACTTCTCGGTAATTAAGTATGGTCCACTCCAATGTTTGATCATCTTCTTTTTTGCTTTACCATGGTTGGGTGCCAAATAAAAAACTTTATCGCCTACTCTAAACTCGCGATCGTTGTGATACTGCAAAGCATTTCTTCGAATGGTGCTTTCTTGACTCTTCGCCATGGCTTCATACATGGTCGTGTATCTATCCTACAAATTTCTCACTGCTGTGGGAATGTCCTTGTCATCTTCAGGGTTCGGTAACCGCAAAATCAAATCCGCGGGTAGAGTAGCTTCTCTACCCTGGAAGGCGAGAAAGGGGGTCACGCCAGTGGTGCTGTGGATCCTCGTGTTGTATGCCAGGACAACTCCAGGTAGATATTTCGGCCATTCAGTCTCCTGTCCTTGAATTACGGTTCTCAGCGTCTCTTCCATAGTCCGGTGCCACCTTTCTATGAGGTTGCTCTGGGGGTTCGCCACAGGGCCTAGCTCGTGCTTGACACCGAGCTTCTGCAGGAGCATCTTCATGATGCTGTTACAGAATTCTTTCCCCTGGTCGCTGTGGAATGCCTGCGGGCATCCAAAAGTACAGATAAATTTATCCATTATCGTCGTAGTTACCTCATCAGCGGTCTTCTGTTTCAAGGGGTACGCCTGAACAAAGCGTGACCATCCGTCCTGCAGCGTCAGGATAAAGTTGTATCCTTCTGGCGTTGTGTCGAACTTGCCTACCACATCCATGTAGATTGTCTGCAGCGGATACCCGTTCTGGATGGGTACGTGCGCTCCTATCTTGATGTTGGCCTTGATGTTCTTTTGGACGCAGTCGTGACAGACGGCGATCCTCAGACGGATGTCTGCTTGATGTCCCACATAGTAGAAATTCCTCAAAAACTTTGATATCGTGGAGTGCATGCCAAAGTGCGCTCCAGTGGTCATTCTGTGGGAATGATTGAACACCTCTTCTCTCAGGGACAAAGGAACCATTATCCTGCGTCGTTTCCCTGTGAAGGTCTGTATCTCCTGCTCTAGAACTCCATCTTCTGCGATTCTCAAAGTGTCAAAGATCTCGGCCAGCCGGTGCACGTCCCTACTCTCTCCTCGTAAGGTTGCCTTGTCTGGTGCACGCCGGTCTCGTCCAATCCATCTACCAACCTTTTCTAAAATTGGGTCGTCTAACTGGTGCCGGTATACTCTGTCTCTATACCGCTCGGTGCTGTGGGGAAGGTCGTCTGCACTCTCATCTGCCACAGCTCCAATATACTCGTCCTGCTCAGCCACTTCCTCGGCTGTTGGCTCTGGCATATCAGCGTCGGTACGCCGGCTTAACGCGTCGGCATTGGTGTTGAGTCTCCCCGGCCGATGAACCACACGGAACTCGTATCCAGCCAACTCCTCTGTCCACCTGGCCATCATCCCGGTGTTCTTCTTCAGTGACTTCAACTGCTTGAGGGCGCTGTTATCCGTGTTTATTTGGAACGTCCGAAACTTTCTGATGCCATAAATCACGGCGGAAGCTTCCCCCTTCCACGAGGGATATCTCTGCTCCGCCCCGGTCGTCTTGCGTCCCATGGCGGCGATCAACCTTTCGGCGCCATCTTGGACTTGACTCAGTACTGCACTAATGGCTCTTCCTGAATAGTCCGTCATCAGTTGAAACGGAGTATCAGCCTCAAAATCTGGCACAGCTCGGATGGGTGCACTCTCGAACTTGTCCTTCAACTGCTGGAACTGCTGGTCCATCCCTGTGGTCCACTCTAGCTTCGTGGCCTTCTTCTGTGTTTTCATTTCACATGTCAAGTCGGCGTACTCAGGTATGAAAGACCTATAGTACCCGTAAAAGCCGAGGACGCTATTCAATTCGGCTACTGTCTTCGGCGGCGGCCAGTTTCTGATGCGCTCCACATAGTCAGGCACCATCCTGATACCTTCCTTGCTCAGCATGTGGCCCAGGTATTGTATCTTCTTCTGGAATAACTTGCTCTTCTTAGCCTTCAGCTTGATTCCAGCCTTGTGGTGGGCCTCAAAAACCTGTCGCATCTGTGGCACATGATCAGCAACTCTCAGGTTATATGATATGACATCATCGAGATAGCATTGCGCAATCTCGCTCCCCAGCGAGTTCATGGCGGTGCTGATGAATCTGCTGTAGACTGCTGGTGCTGTGCTGATGAAGAAGGGCATGCGGCGGAATTGCCACAAACCCGTTGGCATGGCAAAAGCTGTCAGCTCCCTGGATGCTGGATCGATGGAGATGTTGAAGTAGGCAGCCGTGGCATCTAACGTAGAATACACACGGTGCCCTCCTGCGCGGTCCAATAAAGTCTGTATCCTCGGCAGCAGATAACTGTCCTGCTCTAAGCAGCTGTTTAACCTGCGGAAGTCCACTGCCCATCTGATCTTCCCGTCTTTCTTGCGCACAGGAACGAGGGGGCTCGCCCATGGTGATGAACTTGGCTCGATCACTCCTTGGTTGAGCCAGTCGGCCATCTGCGCCTCCAGGTCCTTCAACATCTTAGGGTTCAACTCCCTATATCTCTGCCGAATGGGCTCTGTCCCTGGCTTGAGTCTCAACTTCATGGTTACCAGGTCTGTGTGCCCAGGGGCCTCTCGACTGAATATGTCTCTATATTCATAAATAAGCTCCTTGACTTGTTTCTTGACATCGGGATGCTCGTTCAGTAGTTCGTTGTCCTCCATCTCCAGGTCCTCCCACACTTCCTTGAATGTGGGGTTCTCCATCTGCTCCTTCGTCATAGGCTTGCCGTGGTCGCCCTCGTTGCTCTTGGACATAGACTGTATATACTCGTGGGGCTCCCTCAACACTAAGCTCTTGGTGTTGATCACCATACTGCTATCCTCACAAATCTCGGCGGTAAACACGCACCCAGCCGCTGCGACACAAGGCTGCTCCTGGAGATTCACAACAGGTATGCGTACAATTCCATTTTGCTGGGCTCTGTATACACCTTCCAGCACACGCACTGGACTATCATCTAAAACGGTCTCTTCTACCATGACAGTCATTTGCGGACGGAGTTCTCGACTGGGAAGAAAATTCAAGACAGACACTGTTTCCGCTGCGAGAATCCTAGTCGCTTGGACGGACAAACGGACAGGATGCAGCCGCTTACCTAACGCGACGGTTTTCAAACGAACGGCCGGCCCTTGGGAATTACGAAGCGGTCCCTTGACATTACGAGTCCAAACATTTTTGCGCTCAAAATCTACTTTTGCTTTGTGCTTAAAAGAAAGTTGCGCAACATATGACTCGATGGAATCTGGTTTAAGTTCTAAAAAATCTCGTGAATGGTGCACATTACCATTAGCAAAATTATCTTCAGCTTTACATAATTCTTTAACAGTGGGTTTACAAACATTTAAGGCACTACTATAGCTACTTATTTCTGCGTTTAACTCCTCGAAGGCTCGTAATGAAACACTTATCTGAAAGTTAGGGGGCGAGTGCTCCCCCGGCAGTTTTCCAGACCGCTCTTCGTCTTCTGAGGCACTTGCAGCCTCGGAGTTGATGGACTGCACAAGCGGAACTCTCGTCTTCTTCACGACTAATGCCGCCTGCACTGGTGATGAATAATCCAGGATCCCGCGGATCTCCTCGACCCACTTGCACCCAAGGTTGATGGGGGTGCGAAGCTCAGGTATAACCAAGGCTTCCTTGATGCAGCTAGGACAGTCATCTCCCAAGATGACACTGATGTTGTAAACACAGCCGATGACGTCCATATCTCCGCCATTCGCCGCTGTTCCTACTGTTAAATCGCAAGGAACAATCGGCAGCTGTAACTTCTGGGCTAACTCCTCATTTACGGCAACTCCTTCGTGCAATTTATTGCCGGTATCGATGTGACCGTAGGTCCGCACAGTCGGTCCTTTCGCACGCAGGCTGATCTTAACCATGGCCCGGGCGCCTTGTCGTCCTTGCATCTGATTGAGGTTGGTAGGGTCTACAGCTGCTGAGGAACTCCGCCCTACCGAAGGGAGCCCTCTCTGCCATTTTTTGAATTCTTGCTTCGGTGGCCAACTGCTTCCAGACAGTTGACATCTCCATAATATTGCGCTTGGTCGTCATCACCTACTCCACTGTCGTTGTCTCCAGGGTCATTGGCATGCATCTCTCGCACGGCATTGCGGGCACGATCTTGCTGCTGCCTTCCGCGTCCATTGCCACTGGCGTTCTTCTCCTGGTTCCTCTTGCGCTCGTTCGCCAGCCTGTCCTCAGGGATAGTACACGTCTTCTGCCAATGGCCAGGCGTGCCACACCGCTGACAGTTACCTTTCGGCTTGTCTTTGGTGGCACCGCCCGTACCTTTACTCGCTTGCTGCTTCTTCTTGGGACAATTACGCGAGTAATGGCCATTCTGGTTGCAATCGTAGCACTTGATGCTACTGTTCCCATCTCCGGCGGCGTTGACCTCCATGTCCTCCGTGCCATCGTTAAGATAGACAACACGGTTGGACGTGGCAAGGCCATCCATGGAAGTGTCCTCAGCATCTCCATGGTGAATGAGCTGACGTTGCGTGGCAATTTCATTCATGATGGTGGCGCGTAAAACGGCCATGCTGGTGATTCCAGGTAACTGGCAAAAAACTCTCTTCCGTACCTCTCGATGGCGTAAACCAAGGGTTACCTCCTTTCGGAACTGCTGAGGGTCACGGTTGTCCGGGGAATAGGCTTTCAACCAATAGCCTTAGCAAGGTAAGTCTGGGGAATCTCGTTCTTGCCTTGCGACAACTGCTTATACGCATCCTTGTTGATGTCTGAATCCGAGGGTGCTAAAAAGATGGCGTCCAGCCTCTCCATGACTTGGTCGTAGCTGAGCGCATCTTGGTTGTTGGCAACTTCTCTGGCCATCTGGAACGCTTCCCCTTCGAGACTCTGGATGTATTGGCCTTTCCTGCCCTCCTGATCCGATGCATGGTGGCGAGCAATTTTAAACGCGTTCTCCATCCTCATCTTGTGGCCGTCCCAGTCCTCTCCTGCACGGTTACAAAAACGAGGGAAATTCTGCTTGTTAAGCTTCCTGCGCTGGTTTTCCAACCAGGTGTTGCCTAGTTGAATGAGCTGAGCCTGCTCCATCGGCGCTCCTTCTATCTGAGCCTGTTGAATCGCACGATTCAAATTCAACTGCTCTAGGTCGGCAGCTTGCGCCATCGTTGAAAATTAACGAAAGTTCTTCAAAATTTGAACAAAACTTTACCAAATTTGTGCTCCAAGCGTCAGAATGGTCCCACACTGGTCTCCAAACACAGTATTTCTCGTCCTTTCTGGCCTCAGTTTTCATACAAACTGTCTGGTTGCACACGATCGTCTGAAATTACCGTAGTTCCTCGGGGTAATTTCCACGTAAATCTCCTGTTGAGCACTTAGTTGATCCAAACACAGCTGTCACCAGTTTCGCTGTAACGGATCGGACGTTCTTGTTGTCTTTTTAAAAACCAAAATAGCCCGCCTCGAGCGGTGGTGACGGAGCTACTCGTTGAGTTGGTAAAGTTGCGGCTGAGAGAATACAAGAGCAAAGCGACTTGTTCCCTTTGTTGAACGTCTCGTTTAGGATATCGAAATGTCATTCTGCTGTATTTTATAAGTGTCTCAAGTAAGCCCCACTACACCTGTAATACGATGCTATACATAATTTTTGCATTTTAGTTGAGAATAGGATATTAATCGTTTTTGAAGTCATACTGGAAAAGATTTTCCTCTTTAGTATATATAATTTCAAATGCCCCACTATAATTGAAACCATAACTAAAACATACATTAAAAGATATTGTTTTTAATCACTGCAATATATTCATCTTTTATTGTAGTAAATTGATAGTAAAGCCTATGAGAATTTTTGTTGTAAAATTGTTTAACAACTTATCATGACCCAATTTGTGTGTAATAAATGGTCAATAAGGAAGGTTACAACTTGGCATAAATCACATGGAAATAAAACAGTTGGAGATTAAGTTACTTGTGGCTGCCCCCTTATAATCTGGTTGTCTATATTCGAAAAAGACATCGTTACAAAAAATATCTTAAGCAACAAACAAAAAAATAATACTACTTTATATAACTAGCGGCTTCGCCCCTAGCCTCTAGGGGATTTGCCCCAAGAGGTTTGATCAACTTAATTTTTCGTATTTTAAATACAAAAATTTAATTTTGTGGGGGGAAGATCTTTTTTTTTTTTTTTTGGGGGGGGGGTATTTTTCATTTTTTGTGGTGGATTGGGGGTTCCCCCCCCCCCCCCAAGAAAATAGTCATAAACCTTCCCGGTACCTATGAGAAGCTACCCTGTTAAGGAGAACCCGATCGGTTCAGCGGATAGCAAGATCCTTCGTTACAAACAAACAGACATACATCGTTCTACTTTGTATTATAGATACACAAGTGACCTGTACACAGAATATAGAGGCTCTGTTTGAAGGGGCAGGGAGGGGACAAAAAAGCCTTAAAGCATCCTAAGATATTATTCTAGAATTAAAGTAGCCTAAAACCATCCCGGGATTAATTTAAAGATTCCCATAGATATAGAACTCAATCGGTTCAGTAGTTACTGAAATCTTAAGCTTCAGACAATATAAAACCTTATTACTTTATGAAATAGGATAGTTTTAAAAAAGGGAGGGAGTAGTAATTGGAGTATAAATCAGACGGACATACTATACATATTCTAGTTAAAGAGTAGCTGCACTACTAAATTAAATCATAACCGGAAATCTTACTTAATTCAAAAATTCTAATTGCCTATTCATAATTTTAATAATAAAAAATTATCATAAAATATTTTATAGAAAGGTGGAAATATTTTCTTAATGTAGCTTAATCCCCTTTGCTATTTTATGGGAAATAATGTAAATAGCGAAGCATTCTACAATTTGGTTTGGTCATACGTCGATCTTTCTGGTAGATTTCTCACCTACTATTACGGATAAGTGTATTATAAATTTATTTCCCCTAACCGATTAATATCTGCTCAATTAGAACTGGTTCTCAGCCATAATGAAAAATTATGTATAGCATCGTATTACAGAAATTTTCCACGAATATAAAAAATACCAGTTTTCATCTTAATATCTGTCTATAATACCATACAATAATTAACTATTAAAACTCTTAGTCCGTCTGTCTGTCGGACTTAATTGATATGTAAGAAAAAAATATATTTTAACAAAAAATTAAATTTTCTCTTTGAAATATGGAAGCTTCACTGAAAAAAATTATTTTCTACTATAAGTCTCATTCTCAACCCCAAATAATATAAAAATTAATATAGGCTGCTTTTATGGACGTTATCATTTTTGTTAAATCATATTTTTGTCTTAAAAACTTTTATATGATACAGCAATGCAAACTTATATAAGCTTTTTAGGGCAGCTTTCGTCTATATTTTTTATTATAAACATTCCGTTATTTTAATATTTTCTTATGATATGTGTTTTTATAAAATCAAAAGTTTAATCTAAATATAATACTTTTAAATATTTTAGTTATTTTCAATCATGGACAAGGGCAATTGTCCAAAAAATTTTTAAAAATATCTTTGAAAACTTTGTAAATTTGATTGGTTGTTTCAAATTAGCAGTAGCCAAACGCTTCAACCAATGACATTAATCTACAAACAGGGTTACTTTTGTCTATTATTATTAGGGATGTACATCAATTGATCGTCCATTATCTTATCCCTTAAGGCCCCTGATATATTTTTTTTAATTTAAGTCCCTATTTTAAAAGGTGGGCGGGGCTGGAATGTATAGCGAATCCTCCAAAAAATGTTAACTTAACGTTAAATTTCTAAAGAAGGTGTATCAACTTTTTTTTTATAGCTAGCCGGTTCTTTTAGTAAGTAGTAGATGTAAAATTTTTCATAGAATTCAGATATGCAATCGGTTTTTTTGTAGACCTCTTATTTTTTAAGTAATTTAAGTTTTTTAAAAAAATAATTAAGTCGGTTTTAAGGTACTAAAACGCAACAAAATAAAAGAAGAAAATGGCCAGTAAGAACAAAAATAGTAAGATCTTTAATTTGACACCTTACTTTTAAAATTCTGTTGAGTAATTATTGAAAAAATCTATTTTTTTAACCTCGGTTTAATAAAAACTTTAGACCTAAATATTTTCTCAAACATACATAAAAAACATGGGTTCATATATACCTTTAGAATCAGAAAAATATTACGAATCCATTGTAAGCAAAATTGAAAAAAAGTAAAAAAATAAACAAATGGCCAATTATATTTTTTGTTCAGGCAACACTATAGTCTTCCCTTTTTTACCCCCTCTTTACCCCCTCTTTACCCCCTTCCCATTTTTATACTCAATTCAAGAATTAAGACGTTGCCTGTACAATATAATATGATATTTTCATATAATTCCTTTTATTGTAGTTTATATACTATATTGTAAACTTTTTTTTTCAATTTTGCTTACAATGGATTCGTAATATTTTTCTGATTCTAAAGGTATATATGAACCCATATTTTTTTACCTGTGAAATGATAAAATTAAGTTCAGAGTTTTTATTCTCGTGGGTTTAAAAAAATCGATTTTTTCAATAATTACCTGACAGAATTGAAAAAGTAAGGTGTCAAATTAAAGATCTTACTATTTTTGTTCATAATGGCCATTTTCTTTCTTTTTTTTTGTTGCATTTTAGTACCTTAAAATTGACTTAATTTTTTTTTTTAAACTTAAATTACTTAAAAAAATAAGAGGTCTACAAAAAAAAAACGATTGCATATATGAATTCTATGAAAAATTTTACATCTACTACTTACTAAAAGAACCGGCTAGCTATAAAAAAAAAGTTGATACACCTTCTTTAGTCGCAAATATTAAAATATTTTATATGATTTAAATTAGATTTGACTTTTGATTTCATTGATTGATTTAAACAAGACCGATTATGTTCAACAGAAGCGAACCTTAGATTATTCAAAGGGACAGAGAGGGGTCAGAAAAATAGTTTAAAACCATCCCAAGACTTGAAAATCAGAGGACCTCTGTGAAACATAACTAAAAAATAGAGAAGCTAATCGGTTCAGTTTGTATCGAGATCTTAAGCTTCAGACATAAAATCTTATAACTTTATGTAATAGGATATAATAGGATAAATTGTTTAATAAGCTCTCGGTAACTAATGAAACATGTACATGATTCTGTAAGAAAACATTTGCATTTTATATTTTAGAAGAAATCACGAAACTTCTTAATTGTAAGTAATTTCAACTTTAGCAACTTATAAAAATTTTTTAATAGTTCATACACCTTCTTGATTGCAAACATTCACTACATCAAAAGCATCTCGTTACGACAGCATGGTATTTTTAAATATGTTAGAATTGTCCTTTTAAATTAAACCTTTTAAAACTAAGCACCTTAGTATGTAATAGATGTAGCGTCTCCATAAGTCATTAAGCTATTAACCCTTACAGCTCGGGCCCCAATTCCCACCTTAATAGATCGGGGGGGGGGGGGGGGCTCAAAGAGCCCCCCCCTCTATCTCGGCTCCTGTTACAGATAAAGACGTAAAATTTTTTTCTGGTGGTTCATGTGTATTTTTAGAGAAAATTACTTTTTCTAGTCATAGCGGCCAGGCCGCTCCTTAGCCGCTTTTTAGCGGCCAGCCGCTAAATTTTAAAACAGCTGTAGAGCGGCCAATTTTGCAGCTAGGATGACCAAATTTTAGGACGAACTTTTATTTTGCATAACAAAAAAATTACTTTTTCTGATCATCGCCAAAAAACGGCAAATAACGGAAACCGCCATTTTCGGCGGCGGTTACGGCGGTAAAACGGCGGTTGGCGGCGCCAATTAATATTTTAATCTGTTTGATGTTGCTCAAGGATTTACCAAAAAAATTTATAGGACTCTAGCTGTAATAGAAGCCACGATATTCATGATATATGTCTGTAGTAAAAGCCGGACAAAAATTGGTCATAAAGTCGGTCAGGGAGCGGTCAAACGGTCATAACACAACTGTTCTCAGATGGTCATTGATATCTAAGTATTCACCAAAAAAAATTTTAGGTTTCTCCTTATACACAAAAGTCATAATGTAGAAATTAAGATTTATTTAGAATTTTTTTCTAATTTTGGTGCTACCCAACCGACTTTGACCGGACACCACGACCGACACAGACCAGATATCCTAATAAAATCAACTCTTGCCGACGTATAATTACTAAACTTAAAAAGTCATGAAGTCACAGCACTCCATCTTACCTACAAAAAAAATGAGATTGAAAAAACTAGAGGGGGGGGCTCTTTGAGCCCCCCCCCCGATCTGTAAGGGTTAAGCAAAATTTCTATGAAAATTATTAAAAAACATAATTTTCCAAATATAGTTTTACAACTAAGTAACAGCTAATTTTTTTTACTGCATCAAATTTTTTTTAAAAAATCTTTTTAATTTTACATTTTCTATAATTAAGGCGTATCTATCCCTACGTCAGTATGTTAAGAAGTGAAAGAACTATACCATATGAGGTTTCGTGATTTTTTTAGATATTTTTAAAGGCGAAGCTTTTCTATAATTAGGGTCGGTCCGTCCGTACGTCCGTGACGGATAGCTTGTTTTGTTAATTTAGGTATGTTAGAATTGTCCTATCGATTTCAAATTTTGCATGGTGATCCCTGTAGTAGTTAGGTACAATTTAAAAAATTTTATATGATTTTATTATCCGATTGATCTGATTTTTGGAATACTGATTACTGGGACAACAAAGTACAATATTATAAGCAACTCTATTATCCATTTAAAAATTAATATAAATCATCCTTACACTAAACCTCCGCTTTCAAAATAATTGTCATAATTTCTTTTTTTTCTTAGTGTGAAACTAGATTTTCAACATTTTAAAACTGTGACAAAATATCTTAACCCAAACAGACAAATAAGGATCTACCAGCTATATATGATTACTTGGATGTTGCACCAGATCAGGGGCGTCCAAGCTTTTTTTGTGGGGGGGGTAAAAATTTTGTAAAGGGGGGGTAATTCGTTTTTTGGGGGGGGTAAAATGGCGCGCGAAGCGCGCCGCAAATTTTTTTTACCCCCCCAAAATTTTTTTAATCGGGGGTAAAATTTGCTTGGGGGGGGGGGTAATTACCCCCCTGAAATCTGTTGGCAGGAATAAATTTAGTTTACCCCCCCCAAAATTTACCCCCGGGTTTGGGGGGGGGGAAATACCCCCTCCTAAATGGTTGGGGGTGCCTGCGGCACCCCAAGGGTAGGGGTAAATTTTAAATGGGGGGGGGGGTAAAATCATTTGGCGGGGGTAATCGCCCCATTACCCCCCCCCCCCTTGGACGTCTATGCACCAGATTGTCATGTATCTTAGTAAAGTAATAATTCCAGCTGGCTAAAATTAAGATATCCCCCTTTTACCAATTCTTTAGCCCATTCCAACCCCTCAAAATGGATGAATGAACTGACCAATAAATGAGGCCCATATTAGCAACCTAAATTTACGAAAAAAATTTCCCCTGTCCATATATCCATTGTTTTAGACAACATCTATAATTTTGGTTGATAACAATTATTATGGAATTAGATTTAATAGCCTTCACACAATCTCTCCGCTTTAAAATAATTGTCATAATTTTTTTTTCTATGTTTATCTGTGCTACGCTCCGGGGCTCCCGATAAAAACGCCCAGGTGGTTAATCCCCTAACCATCACATTCCTAAGCCAACCCTTTCTTCTATTGTTTGACCGCCAGAGAACATGATCAAAGTTTATCACCCGCTGATGTGGGGAGGCAGTTGCCCCTCCGCCCCTTCATGTTCCAGATAACCTACCCTTTTCCGGGGGACGTCTACCTTACCCCCACAGGGGCCTGCCCGTCTGCCATTCACCTGGCCTGCAGCCCCCCATTTTCTCCCCACCCATTTTCTACATAACCCAATATTGTAATCTGTTGTATATAAAGCCATTTATTTGTTATGTATAATCAGTTCTAAATAAACCTTCAAACTGTAACTACTTGAAGTATTTTATTGATAGAATCATTAAGGCTAGGGGCTCTTTTGACTGGACTCGCTCAGTAGGGTTGAACTGCTTCACCCTACCACAATTTGGTGTCAGCGTGTTTCAATCGAGCCCCGCTAAAATAGCCGATTCTATCTCTGGCCAAGAGATTGGACCCTTTTGCAAGTAAGGGGACAGTCAACTGACAACCTGAGAAGCACTCCTGGTCGAGAGATTGGATCCTTTTCAAGCAAGGGGACAATCAACTGACACCTCACAAGACTTCAAGAAGCCAACTGACAATTTGAACGAACAACGCAGGTATTTTTTACCTGCTGCGGGCAATTTTTGCCTGCTGAACGCACCAATTTAGGACAGAGTTTTTCACACCGCTTGGTAGCTGCAATAGAAGCATGACCGAAGTAACTGGACATATTAGCCCATACGGCTAAAGCGGGTTCTAACTTGGCATGTGTAGCTGGGAACAAGCCCCAGGACACCAGGAGTAGCTGGTCCCCCTACAAAATGGACAGCTGAGTAGCTGGTCCCCCTATGAAACAGAGTGCTGAGTAGCTGGTCTCCCCCCCGAGAATTGGCAATGTGTAGCTGGGACCAAGCCCCAAGACACAAGTAAGGCCAGAACCCCGAGACGGACAGCTGAGTAGCTGGTCCCCCTGAGAGTGTGTTGCTGGGCACGAGCCCTCAGGACACAAATGAGTACGCACGCACTGTGCCCCCCTTCGACGGACAGCTGAGTAGCTGGTCCCCCTGTGTTGTTGGTTTAGCTGGGACAAGCCCCAGGACACAAACCCACGGCGCCGCTTCGCGCCTGCCATCTGGCTTGTAGGAAAAGTTTTCCCTGCAGCCACCGCCTCCAGTCCAGCCCCTGGAGCCCTGTGCCCCTCACCATGGTATGTGAGGGCATCAGAGCTGCGGCCTGGCCGCCGCCGAAGTTCCGCCCGACTCCCACAGAAGACGAGAACCCCCTCTTTAGTGGCCAGGATTTACACTTCCCTTGCCACATCAGGGTTCGGTCCCCACTCACGACCCTGCCCAGCACGTGCAGGTTGACACAATGGTAGACTCTGGCAACCGTGTGCCCGGGTTTGCAGTAATTTCTGAGTCCTTCATGCACGCAATGGGCATACAGAAACTGCTAATTCCAACGGGTACGCATATCATGACTGCCAATGAAGAAGGGCAGCTGAAGAACTAGGCTTTGTTTCAACATGCAGACCCCCTGTCTGTGGGTGCGTGGGGAGTTTATTCCCCTCCGCAGCGTCCCAGTAGACCTCAAGACCGCCGAGAGAGAATTAAGCTACGAGGGGCCGCTGCCGGGCCCCCTGCCCGAACCACTGCAAGTTGTAGAGAAAGGGACCCACTGGGTGGATACGGCTCTGAATGCCCACAAGGGGACCAACCAAGGGGAATGCCGACTGCATTTCCAGAGATTGCCTGCCCGCCAGAGGCAATTTTTGCCACGGACACCTTCATCAATGGGCAGCCGTGTCCGCCCAGCCCCATCCACAGGGGGCCCCTGGAGGCCGAGCCCGTCAAGTCATGGTCAGCCAATTCCGGGGCCGAGCCCGTCAAGTCACAGCCGGCTGCCCCCGGTGCCGAGCCCGTCTAGCGGAGGCCAGCCAATCCCAGGACCAAGCCCGTCAAGTCGCGGCCGGCCACCTCCAACGCCGAGCCCATCAAGTCGCGGCCGCACGCTCATGGCGCCGAGCCCGTCAAATCGCGGCCGGCCAATGCCAGGGCTGAGCCCTTCAAATCGCGCCTGGTGACCTATACGCTGAACGCAGTCACCCCAACAGACGGCCAGCTGGCCCAACTCAGAACGGCCAAACGGGTGGCACTGCCTGGCTGCAGCATTGTGGCAGTGCCCGTCAAGCTAGTGGGACAGCCCACAATGGAGCCATCCAGCTAACCGCCCCAGAGCAGCGGTTCGGGGAGTATCACATCGTCCCGGAAGGCCTGTACGCGCATCGGCCCGGCTCTGCCAGCGTGTTCCGAGTGCTGGTGGTATACAGAACAGCTGGTGAGAGCTGGTGAGGCCTGACGTCATGGAGGTGTCGGATGAGCCTTCCCCTAGCAATCACTCCATCCAAGAACGTGTCGAACCCCCAGACATGCAGCAGCTGTGGGCAGACCTCGAGCTGGAGGAGAACAAATTCCTACGCAAGGACCCCCTGCTCAAGAAGGAAGTCTGGAAGATGATATCTGAGTACAGGGATGTCTTCTCCAACTCTACTCCAGGCTGCACCGACGTCGTGGAATTACAACTCCGCTTGAAGCCCGGTACCCAGCCTATCAAGCAGAAATTTCGCGATCTCAACCCTCGGCAGGAGGCCGAGTTATAAGACCAGTTGGAGACCTGGCTTAAGAAAGGAGTGATTGAGCCCTCCGACTCAGCCTGGAGCAGCCCCCTAGTCCCCATCAAGAAGAAGGATGGGAGTTGGGCTGTCGACTATCAGGCTCTCAATAAATGTCTAGAGCTAGACAGCTACCCTCTACCCAAGATCCAGCAGCTGGTAGAGCGAGCTGGCGGACACCTCGTATACAGCGCACTAGATGTGGTGGCCGCTTATTATACAATCCGGGTCGCTGAGGATAGACCACCATGTACGGCCTTCACCACCCCTAGGGGTCTGTACCAATGGGAAAGGATGCCCTTCGGCCTGGCCACTGCCCCCTCCGTCTACTCCAGGTTCATCTATGGAGTCCTCAACTTCCTGGGCACTGCGAACCTCCAATCCTACCTGGACGATGTCCTGTCCTTCCACAACGACACCTGGGCCCACTTGGCCAGGCTACGAGAAGTCCTGGAAGCCCACCGTCGGGGAGGGATTCGCCTCAAGCCAGCCAAAACCAAGTTATTTTGGGCCAAAGTCGACTATCTAGGCCACACCCTCAGCCGCGAGGGCATAGCGATGCAGGAGGACTACATAGACCGCATCCTAGATTGGCAAGCCCCCAGTACCCCTAAGGACCTGCTGGCCCTCTTGGGGTTCTTCGGCTACTACTGGAACCGGAGTACGCCGACCTCACATATGACATGAATAGGCAAAAGACGGCCAAGGAACTGACATGGACCGCCGAGATAGATGCCCAGCTGGCGCAGCTCAAGGACAAGCTTCGTCAAACCCATGATCTGGGCTCCGCCGCAGTTCGACCTGCCAGCCGTGTTCCAGCTAACCACCAACTACAGCAGCCGGGCCATCTCCGCCATTCTCAGCCAGTGCCAGGACAGAAAGGAGAGGCTCATCGCTGCCATGGGAAGCAAGACCACCGACCCCGAGACACGGTACCCGTCCTGGAAGGGAGAAATGGCCGCCATCATGTACGGGATCCGCAAGTTCCATGGGATCCTGTCCTATCGTAGCTTCCAAATTAACACGGACTCCTCTGCCCTGCTGCAAATGAAGTCACTCAACGCCTCCACAGGAATGGTAGCCCGCTAACAAGAGGAGCTTGCCGCCTTGGACTTCACCGTTTGCGATCGCCCCAACACCAATGCCGACGCCCTCAGCCGCCAAGAGGATGACAACATGCCTGCCCCTTCAGCCGAGGAAGTAGCTGAGTAGGCCGAGTACCTTCACCACCTTTGCCAGCTAGGCGAGCCCATGCCAGCTGCATCCGGCGGGCCCGCCACGGTTCGCCTGGACCCAGAATGAGTCTTTGAAGCCCAAACCAAGGATCCTCTCCTGCTACGTGTCCGCCAGTGGGTGTCTGACGGGAAGCCCCCACCTAAGGCCGAGCTCCGGGGCAAGTCTACTACTTCACCCCTACCATATATCAACTCAACTAAGTTTAGATGTCCAATTTAATTTTTTGGTTAAATGAGTTTGTTCTTTAAATAACAGAGCCTCTTTTACCTAAATAATTAGCGCAGCTATCTGTTTCTATTTCTATAATTGTAATAAATTGATTATGATTATTATAGAAACCCTTCCCCACAATTTAAAAATGAACTGAAAATAAGGGAGGGGGAAGAGGTTAGTTTTTAAAATCTTAGGATATTACCTCAGGTTAGGTTAGTTTATATTAAATAAAGGGTGACCCCGAAGGGATAACTAAACTCTGAATAAAAATTATCTAAAGGTACTACAGGAAAAGCTGTTTTAATTTTAGAACACATCTGTAATTTTGACGTGTATAAATTAATATTGAATTAGATTTAATCTCCCTCACACTATCAACCCGCTTCAAAATAATTGTCATAATTTGTTTATCTTCTTCAAACTTCAAATTTTAATGAGGCAAAAAAAGGAATTTAAAAAATATAATATAAAATGTTTAATTTTTTTACTTTATTTTGTAATTATATAAAAGTTCTGCTTACGAAGTAACTTTTCCAGTATGGCTTCTAAACCGATAAAGATCCGGTGGATTAGAAGCGTTTCTAATCCATAATGAAAAATAATTTATCGTATCGTATTATATCCAGTTTTAAACGAAAATAATATGATACATCTATTCTTTTTACTAATTTTAGATTTACTTATTATGCGGAATGCAGATTCGCAACTGGAGGTGCTACTCTAGAATTCACATCTGTCCGTTCAACCGTATATGTATTTGTAGCACTATGGGCTCATTACAGAAAACCATCCGGTTATAGTCCCTTTTGTGGCAACGCCTCTTAAGGGGCGTTTCGTCGTGTTTTAACAATAGCTTTTCTCCTATTTCTAGCCCCTGTGTGGGGCCAATTGACTAACACAGCGGGGCAAACACCTAACCTAACCTAAAATAACGCATAAAATGCTGCTGTGAAAATACGGCGACTCGCCCCTTAAGAGGCGTTGCCACGAAAGGGACTATACCCAGCCATCCATAATACAACTTACTTGGTGCGTTGGTGTGTCAATAATACTACTCATGGCATTTATATATTGATGCATTTTACCGTTTTTCCATATCCATTTTTTGTTCTCTCTACTCGTGGATGTTGTTAAAAGCAAAGCTTTTCTATAATTAGGGTCGGTCCGTCCGAGACAGATAGCTTTTTTTCGTAAATTTAGGCATGTTAGAATTGTCCTATCGATTTCAAACTCTGCATGGCGATTCCTGTAGTAGTTAGGTACGATTTAGAAAGCATAGCAACTCTATAATCATGATTTTTGGTATATTGATTCCTAAGACAACAAAGTACAATATTATAAGCGAAGCAACTCTATAATCCAGTCCTAAAAATGTAAGTATGTACTTCAACAATATCCTGTATTTATTTTTTTTAACAAAGAAGTTGTATCAACTTTTTTGCTTTTTATTTAAGATAGCTAGCCGGTTCTTTCAGTAAGTAGTAGATGTAAAATTTTTCATAGAATTCAGATATGCAATCGGTTTTTTTGTAGACCTCTTATTTTTTAAGTAATTTAAGTTTTTTAAAAAAATAATTAAGTCGGTTTTAAGGTACTAAAACGCAACAAAATAAAAGAAGAAAATAGCCAGTATGAACAAAAATAGTAAGATCTTTAATTTGACACCTTACTTTTAAAATTCTGTTGAGTAATTGTTGAAAAAATCTATTTTTTAACCTCGGTTTAATCAAAACATTAAACCTAAATATTTTCTCATACAGACATAAAAAATATGGGTCCATATATACCATTAGAATGAGAAAAATAATATGAATCCATTGTAAGCAAAATTGAAAAAGTTAAAAAAAAATTGTAATAAAAAATAGAAAAAATAAAAAGTTTGTTTTAAGAATTGTAACTACTAAACTAGCCAATCACAAATCGCAAAAATTGACGAATCGGGAAGCTTGCCCTATAAAATTAACCTATAGAATTGCCAGAAAAAAAGGAGAACGTTCATACAATATATACAATAGATACTACAATAAATATAGTGATATTAAAGTAAAGAATGAAAAATTATGAACAAATATGCATCAGTCTGTTTATAAACTTCAAAACAATGCAGTTAAAAATACATTATTGTTTCTTGTGTTTAAAAAATATCTGCTACATTGCATTGTCTTTTGTTTAGGTTTTGTTCAGGTTTGGTTCAAGCTAACCCTTTAAAGCCGAAAATTATGATTCTTAAAATAAACTTATTTTTTTATTATAGTTTTATAAAACTTTTTCAATTTTGCTTAGAATAGATTCGTAATATTTTTCTGATTCTAATGGTATATATGAACCCATGTTTTTTATGTCTGTTTGAGAAAATATTTAGGTCTAATGTTTTGATTAAACCGAGGTTAAAAAAATAGATTTTTTCAACAATTACTCAACAGAATTTTAAAAGTAAGGTGTCAAATTAAAGATCTTACTATTTTTGTTCATACTGGCTATTTTCTTCTTTTATTTTGTTGCGTTTTAGTACCTTAAAACCGACTTAATTATTTTTTTAAAAAACTTAAATTACTTAAAAAATAAGAGGTCTACAAAAAAACCGATTGCATATCTGAATTCTATGAAAAATTTTACATCTACTACTTACTGAAAGAACCGGCTAGCTATCTTAAATAAAAAGCAAAAAAGTTGATACACTTTCTTTACGTTTAATTTGTTTCGATTTTTACACATTTATATTCTGATTATTCAATTATTATACTCTACACGTGTTAATGTTCGTTTGTCCTAACGTTTTAGAGCTTCGCTTTTATGGATGTTGTCATACTTGTTGAAATGAAATTATCGCCAAATATGATATTGTATATTATTAATTAATATTACCACCCTGAATTTTAACATCTAGTTTTTAACATTATCAGATTTAATTTTCGATCCATAAATTTGTAAAAGGTGTTCAATTAAATCCTCAAAAGAAATTAGTAAATTGTTTAAATAATTAAAAGTTTATGTTTATACGCTTATTTATACCCCTTGCGGGGGGCTCTAACCCTGCGGGGGATATTTTTAACACTTACCTAACCTAAAATAAACTATCAATTGCTACTGTTAAAACACGACGAAACCTGATACTTCGTTTTCTTTCCATGATCCCAAAAGACTTCCAATAAGTCGCAGGCTCAGCGGTAGCCGCTCTCAGCTAAAGCCGAAAATTTTAAATCAGCCGCCCCCCTTTTCTTGTGTTTATTAATTTTACTAAATCTGACCTAAGTTTCAAGAATCTACCACGTTTTTTCCAAATGCTTATAAAATGAAATCATAGAGGCAAGCAATCTATCTTTTTTTTTTATAAAGTTTGTATGTTATACTTGTCAAAAATTGATTACAACTTCGAAACGTAATATTTGCATCTTTGCAGAATGGGATAAACACATTTATCAAATAGCATCTGTAAAATCTACAAAGTATTGAGAACAAAAGAGGAAAACAATAACCATCTTCTTTTAAAATCGAAGCTTTTTTATAGTTTGGTTCGGTCCGTCGGTCCTTCTGTAACTGTGAGCTCTTTTCATTAATTTAAACAGGTTAGAATTGTCCTATCGATTTCAAACATTGCATGTAATACCTATAACAGTTAGGTACGACCTAGAAATCGTAGCAACACAATAATCGTTAACAGAAAGTCAGTACGTCCACTTAAAACATTCTGAAATTTTACTTTTTTCCAACAAATTTTTGTATGTTAAGATTATCGATTTATATAATTTTTGGAATGCTGATTTCTATTAACACAAGGTACAATGATATAAGCAGAGCATCTCTAAAATCAAGTCCAAAAATTTTGAGTATGTCCTTAAACAGTATTATGTATTTAAACAGTTTTTCTACAAATTTACTTACAATTTTGTTTAGACTTATGCATTGATATCCCGCTTATTTAGTTCTGACACTCTACAAGTTATCTTACATTATATGGATAATGTCATCCTTGTTTTACGAATATTTATGAATATAGCAATCAAGAAAAAATTGTCAAACTATTTTTGGGACAGTGTTTCTTATTCATATCATCATGGTAGTCAGGGAAAGAGAAGGGGTTATTATGTTTATCATCATTGGGGATGTACATCAATTCATCGTACAAATTACCATACAAATAGAAAGCTGTTGTGAGAAGCAAAGTCCATTTTAGCGGTTAGTGAGATATTTAAATACAGATATGACATTAAGTTGAAGGCTTCCAAACTGTAAAGTATGAACATTTCGGTCCATTGGTTTTAAAGCTGCATACAGACAGACTTACAGACACATAGACAGAGAGATATCCTGTTACTTTTATATGGATACATATAATACAAAGTAGCTTGATGTCTATCCGTCCGTCCGTCCGTATGTGTGTCCCTTAAGATCTCAGTAACCACTGAAAAGATTGGATTAAAATCTTCTGGGAATATATCTACTGGTCCTGTGGTGGTTTTAAGCTATTTTCTTGGTAAGTAAGACACCCCAACCCCCCCCCTCCCAATAAATACCATTTGGGCCAAAGCCCCTAGAGGCCAAGGGCGAACCCGCTAGTGGATACATTTTGGGCTGTAATCTAAATAACAAGGATGACAAAATCCATAAAAGCAAAGCTCTGAAACAGTATGACAGACGAACATTAAGTCTTGAAGAGTAACAGAACTGATTATACAAAATATAAATATATAAGTTTTAACAAAATTATATGTAAATTTGTTGCAAAACTTCTTAAATAAACTTCTTTAAGGACATACTGAAATTTTTAGGACTTGATTATAGAGATGCTTCGCTTATGATATTGTACCTTATTGTAATAAGAAAAAATCATATCAATCGGATGATTAGATCACATAAAAAATTGCTATTAAAAAGTTTTGAAATCAACATGTTTTAAATGGACGTACGGAAATTCTGGTAATGATTATAGAGTTGCTACGCTTTCTAAATCGTGCCTAACTACTACAGGGATCACCATACAGTGATATCTATAGGACAATTCTAACATGCCTAAATTAACTAAAAAAGATATCCGTCTCGGAATCCTAATTATAGAAAAGCCTCGCTTTTAACAATTAGATATAATAGCATCACAGATAGGGAAAGCAATGGATATAGAATACATGGATATATTGTCAGGGGGAAATTTGTTTTCACTTTAGGTTGTTACAATGGTCCTCATTTATTGTTCATCCAGTAATTACCACCCCTTCAATATGTTAGAAGGGGTAAATACCCCCCTGTAATCTATTTGGGGGGGACGGGTAATAATCCCCCTTATAAAAATTAACACCAGGGGTACATTTTTTGGGGGGGGAGGGGATAACACCCAGTGCATTGTTTAATTTAAAGGCCATTACAAACTATATTTGAGAGAGTTTTTTTTACCCCAAAAATTATTTATTTAAAAATGTATTTATTTACTTGTTTTTTTAATTTGTTAAATTTTTAAATAGATATTTTAAAAAATATATGTGAATATCAGAAATGCTGAAAAAGGAAGATAAAAAAAACTAGCTATGCTTATCAAAAGAACACAATAGATCTTTTTATATTGTCAATCTTGTGTTGAACTCATTTACCTATCACCCCAAATGAAATTAAAAAACTCAAATTTTTAAAAGGACATTCACCCCAAATGAAAATCAAAAAACTCAAATTTTTAAAAGGACATTCATTTTCAAGATTAAAAATATAAAATTATGTAAAGTAGTAAAGTGTTTTATTGTCTGAAACTAAAGATCTCAGAAATCAATGCTCTGTAATGGTTGTACTTTTCATATAAGGTTTATATGTTTTATTTTGGGTGGTTTTAATCATTGTCTAATAAAAATAATATTTGGCCACAACCATAAAGGGTTTTCAGGGAAGCTTCGCTAAAATAGAGATCTCAAACCTACTACTTAATATAAATATAAATGAATAAAGATGCTAGAGGTTGCCGAACCCGGATTAATTGTTAATTGGAGCAAATCTTAATTCGTCTGACATGAATCAGGGAGGGAGGGAACAATGGTAATAAGTTTACAACCCTTTCTTCATCCAAATAGGAGATCCAAGACAAAGAAAGAATTATCAATATTCGGTTTTGAAAAAGATGGATTTTATATCCATTTTCCCATCTCTGAAAATTGATTAAAATGAATTCTTATCTTAATATTTTACTAGCAAAGCTAATCTATAATCAACAGTTTTCTCTTTGTCGAAATGTTTGCAAATAGTTCACTGGCTGTTTTCAACTTTTTTCTAATTGGCCATTTGTTTCAGGGGGGGGGGGGGGTAGAATATCTGCTTCTTTGCCTTAAACTTTTCTTTTGCCCAGTTCACAAATAACTTTTAAAGGTCCACTGATTTTTTTTTTTTGTAAGTCAACGTATACAAGTACAACCCAAAATTACCTTTTTAAAATCGGTCAACCTAAAGCTTCTATAGGTTGACCTAAAATTTCCAGAGGTCGACCTTTGTCTTTTGTGAACTGGGCTTTTGCCTTTTTGTTCTCAAACTTTATATCATTTAGATATACATACACTCATCATGATAATCGTATGACCCTTTTGGAAATCATCATTCTTGTTATGCAAAAAAAGAAAGCTTCCAAATCTAAAACAAGAAATCATACTTTTCGCACGCTAATTGATCAGACATAATCTTCTTCTTGTAATCAGTGCAGGGTGACAGTGAAGTAATGGATGTAATAATGAATGGAGAAATATTCTATCCTTACTATTTGATAATTAAGGAAATAATATTATGAGGAAAAGGGGGACTGGGAGGTACACACTTAATAGAGTGGGTCAATTTTTAAAAGCGAAGCTTTTTATAATTAGGGTCGGTCCGTCCGTACGACCGGAACAGGTAGCTTTTTTCGTAATTTAGGCATGTTATAATTATTCTATCGATTTCAAACTTTGCTGGTGATTCCTGTAGTAATTAGATACGATTAAGAAAGCGTAGCAACTCTAATATCGTTACCAGAATGTCCATACGTCCGTTTTAAACATGTTGATTTTTTTACTTTTTTAACAACAAATTTTTATGTGATATAATTATCCGATTGATCTGATTTTTGGTATATTGATTCCTGGGACAACAAAGTACAATATTATAAGCGAAGCAACTCTATAATCAAGTACTAAAAATGTAAGTGTGACTGATAACTATGTATCAAGCAGTCTTTCAATAAATTTACTTACAATTTTGCTTCGACTCTTTTGATCAGTTCTGACAATATACAAGTGTTAATGTCCGTTTGTCCTACTGTTTCTGTGCTTCGCTTTTAATGATGTTGTCATCCTTGTTTTATATTAAAAGTGCTACCAAAATCTACTGTTTAAGCATTATTTAAGAAACCAAAATGAAAAAAAAAATGTTTTTAACCATTAGGTGGGGATGGAGGCTGGGGGGTGCTCCGAGCATGTAAAAATATTAAAATTGGGGTTACTTCGCAAAAATTTGTTTTATAAAGATTGATCCTAGCAAGAGTAATCCTCAAATAACTAGCAAAACCAAGAGATTTTTCAGAAATTCAGAAATAAGCTTTCATTATTTCCCAAACTCACCCCTTCCATGACAGTAAATCTTTTTTTTTATTTACTTGCTCCATAGTTTTATATATTCATTAATTACAACTCGGCTACTTACCCAATTAAGAAAACACTTTTGGAAGAAATCATATAAGTTCAAAGTAAATTTTTTTGATGTATATTATTATCTTGAAGCTTGGTAACCATTTCCTATAACAAGAGCACAGAACCCTTTCCAATTTTTAAAAATAAATTGAAAATAAGAAAGAGGTTTGTTTATTGGTTTAGGTTAGGTAACATTAGGTTATATTAGTCAATGAGTAGCCCGCAGGGTTAGAGCACCATAGGATCACCACCTCCACTATAGGACATGCCAGGGTTAGGCAAAACAAAGTCAAAAAATGTTTTAACTTTGATTGTCACACAACTAACTTGAGAGGCAATAAACTTTTGGGGGCCTTTTTATCCTGCCCTCCAGAAAGGGGTAATCATAAAAACAAGAATGATAAAATCCATAAGTAGTGAAGCTCAAAAATTATGGATAAAAATCCGGAAAAAAACTATTGAGCAGTGTTATAAAAAAAATTGAACTAAAATAAATCACAAAACCTTTCAAATGTATAATGTGAAAATTTAGGAATCAATCTAGCACCACAACGAATAAGTAGAATGAAACCTTGTGGGAATATTTAAAATGTATACTTTTCTAATCCCTGAGTTTTTTAGCCATATATGATGAATAGGAGTCATGAAACATTAAAACTTAAAAATATAGGAATCGAACTAGCACCCCAATCAATATGGAAATCTCAATGAAACCTAATAGAAGCATGCATAATTTAAACTTGTTCAATCCCTGAAAATTTCAGCTGACTGTCTTAAATAAGGGTTGAGAAAATCATGAAAACTAAAAAATCTAGGGATCGATCTAGCACCCCAAGTAATTGACAAATTGTAATGAAACTTTGTGAAAATATGAAGAATGTGAACTTATTTCATCCCTGAAAATTTGAGTCGTCTATCTTGAAAAATCACGTTCCTGAAAATGTTTTAGACGGATTGACGGAGCGACAGACAGACATTTCATATTATATAGTAGCTCCGCTACTAATAATACATAAACATAAGAAATTAAACAAAAATTTCTCCTTATATCAAACATTTGCAATTCAATTAACTTTTCATTCTTAAAGTTAACTTTATTTGTTCCTTAGCACAATGTGCGTATTAAAAACATATCAAGTATGTTATGCAAAATCCTTTTAGAATTAATTATGTGCTCATCACTGAATTTACTTTACTTTCAAAGTTAACTAGTTGAAAGCATGGAAATTAAAATTTCAGTTTGGTTTTGCCTCTCATTCTAACAGGATCTGGGATAAAACAACAAGGTATCTATTTATAAAACAAGGATGATAACATCCATAAAAGCGAAACTCTAAACTTAGAATAAAGGACAGAACTTTATAAGCAGATATTAGTTTATATGTCTAAACGAAATTGCACATAAATTTGTTGCAAAATTGCGTAAAATATAGGATAAAGTTAAATAAGATATTTTCATTTCTTGGATTTGATTTTACAGTTCCTTTGCTTTTCCTTCTTGTCCTAAGAATCATTATTCAAAAATCAAAAACAAATCATACAAATTTTTTTTTAGAAATTGTTATTTATCAAATAACTTTTTTGTTAATAATAATAGATAATAGATAAAAGCCTTCTCAGGACCTAAAACTAAATCTAAAAGGAGAACACGATTGGTTTAGTTGTTCAGCGAGATCCTTTGGAACAAACAGACAGACATTGTTCTACTTTGTATTATAGATAATAATGAAAGGAAATACTATTAAACAATTTTTAGATGAAAATACTGTCACTATTTGTTCTCATATTTTGGCTTGAGGCCACCCAGGCTAAACTTCAAGTTTATGTACCACAGCCAAACAATCTTCAAATGAAAGGTATAAACTTTAAATTTATTTATCTGTTATAAGTAGGTTGACACTGTATATTTCCATAACATTATATCAAAAAAAATTTTGGACAGATTTTAAATAGGCTATGTCTTAAGTTTGAATTTAATTATTATTTAAATATCATTGTTTAAATAAATGGATAGTACATGGAAGTTTATTGAAGGTCACAAGTAGTATGAGGAGTAGAATTAGATTATTATTAACAAATGAAAGAGTTTGTGATTGGTTGAAAAAAGAGATATAAGTTTTTAAGATTGATGCAAGAATATACAGACCATAAGATTTGCTCTTTATGTCATAAAAAAAAGATTAAAAGAATAAAAGATGGAAATATTAAGAATTCTTTTCAGTAATTTAAAATCATTAATGATAATATTTATGTAGGATGGCATTTCTTCTTGGCTCAAAATCCACCACAAGACCTAGAAGACTGTGCCCATTACTTCTTTGCATGCACAGACTGGCAGGAGCCTGGTAAGTTTATTTCTTGTATTCCTTTGAATCTGGTGGATAGGAACCAGTTCTCATCCATACAAAAAAAACTAACATCGTATTATATTCAGCTTTCTACGAATATAAAAATGTACAATCATAAGATTAAAACGAGTTTTTTTAGCCGATGCCTTCGTTACCTCGGTGCTAAAAAACTGGTTTTAATCTATAAGTGTACATTCTATATCCGCGGAAAGCTGTTTATAATACGATGTGAGAAATAACTATTCTTGTATTCATTAGAAATTGATTAATATAATATGAAAAACTGTGTCTAGCATCGTATGATTGTATTATATCCAGTTTTCTATGAATATATATTTTAAATCTTATATACGCGGAAAGCTGTTTATAATATGATGCAAGAAATAAGTATTAAATCATCCTTCAATTTTATCTTATAAAACTTTTCCAATCTGCCAAAAATAAACTCTTAATGTATCCAATATATCAATATCAGAACACAGTAATAGTGTCTGACTGATTATGACGTAACAAAAAAAATTAGCCAACGAGAGGCCGTTATTGACCAATGGTAAAATTTATAGTGGCCTCTCATTGGCTAATTTTTTTTGTTACGTCATAATCAGTCAGACACTATTACTGTGTTCTTAATATCATTTGAGGTTGAGTTTAGAGTTATTATTCAATATAGATATTAATTATGAATTAAATTGTATTATATGTTCTTTTAGATATTTTTTTTTAGGATGGCCAGAAAATAAGAAGTTGTGTGAGAGTCTTTGGGAATACTGTGAGAAGGAATAGTTTTATTAATTGCTCATTGAATTAATCTTTGCAATGTAACATGTACAATTTTTCCTACATGCAATCTTCTTACATTGATTACAAAGCATGCCATAACTCGCAAAGAATGTATGCATTTTTCTCTTTATTCAATTAATGATTGATTATCTTCTTTTCAATGATTTAATTAAACTATAAATGAAGTTTATCAATGCTAGTCTGGGAGAAACAAATCCTTGGTTGGTTCTAAAGCAAAGTAAGTCTTATTTTACTGATTAATAATACATCCTTTTCTTAAATTATTTAACCCTTACAGATCGGGCCCCAATTCCAACCTTATCATATTGGGGAGGGGGGGGGGCTCTTTGAGCCCCCCCCCCCCGATCTGTAAGGGTTAAGACTAAACAAATTTTCTTACAATTAATTTTATATAAATAAAAATTAAGTTAATTTAGGAAGAAATCTATTAACATTTTTCAATTACTCCTTTTCCAATTTTGTCTGAATTTAAAAGAAGCTTGTTTAAATTTCTTATATTTTGTTTTTTTTTTGCAGGTGAGAAAATTTTATCAGACACTTCAAGTAGATGTGCTATTGGATGGACGGAAAATCCAGCAATAGGTAAAGAATCTTAAATATTTATTAATAAACTAGCAGCTTCGCCCCTAGAGGCCACTAAGGGCACTTGAGAAGTAGGCAGTTGTATTTCATAACCCATTCTTTTAGATTTAAAAACAAAAAGTAAAGAAACTTTTGTAGTCAACCCATTTTAATTTTAGTTGTTTAACCCTTAACGGTTGGGGGGGGGGGGTGTAGAACGCCCCCCCCCCCTCTGGCTTTTTCTATCTCATTTTCTGTGTGTCAAAGATAAAGAGCCCAAACTGCGTGAGTTTTTAAGTTTGGGTATCACACATAACTGAGAGTTGGAATTTTTTTAATATCTCCATCCTGGGGGGCAGAGGATGCCAGCAAATCTGTCAGGGTCATCCAGGTAAAGAGCAAAAATATTTTTTTTATCTTAAACAAAGCATTTAATCTTACTAAAATACTAAAATATCCTCTAGTAGTATATTCTCATATGAAATAATTACAAACACCCAGTAAAAAGAACCTTATGGGTTCAGCAGTTAGCAAGATTCTTTGGTACAAACAAATAGACAAACATACAGACAACCTATTACTTTATTATAAGGATACCAAAACTATATAATGATAAAAAATCTTTTGAAAACTTTAAATCATCTCACCTACATCTATAACTGAAAAAATATTTAATTTTCATATGTTTAGGAACTTGTTACAAAGTATGGACAAATGCGACAATGTGGAGGGATGCTAAAATTAATTGCGAATCTGAAGGAGCTGAACTTTCCTCTGTAAGATCAGTTGAGGAATGGAATTTTGTTAAAGGTTGGTAAACTAAGTTTTCATCAAACTTTGTAAAACAAGAACAACATTAAAATGATTAAACACATATTCAAGAAAAACCTTACTGGAAAACCATGTATTGTATTATAGATTATTTTCCAAAAATAATCTAATCCAGTAATGTTTAATTTAACTACAAAATCACAAGTATTTTATGTTTAGTTTGCAGTACAAATTGTTTCATGTACAGATATGTACAATCTTCAGAGATTTATAATAAACTTTTTAGACGCATATACTTTAGATAAATATTTTATTAATATATTAATTTAGACTTTCTGACACAAAGTGGCTATGCAGCTGTTCAAGTTTGGCTGGGTGGAACTGATGCCAGACTAGAAGGGACCTGGGAGTGGACAGATGGGTCTCCAGGTAGAGAAATTATCATTGTAACATAGCATTATTTTTAAGCAAATTAATAATAATAATTTTAACAATATCAATGACACATAAGAGTTAAAATATGAGCCGAAACATTTAAACAAAACTATGACCTTTAAGAATAAATTCATTAAAAAAATGAAATATTTATTTAAAATATATTGCTAATTTTGTTCTATAGTTAGTATCTTGGAATGGAATCGAGTTGATAAATTCAGCCTGATGGTGATGGTGACTGTCTCAGGGTAATTCTTTTCAATCATTTTTAAAGTTATGTTATTACACATATGATTTTAAAAAAAATGTATTCAAAGAAGTGTCCAGCTTACATAGGTCTGTAAGTTTGATACTTTATTTAAAGTTAAAGTTTCTATGATGTTAATTAATATAATTCATTTGAATTTTTAGGCTGGTGCTAATCCAATTACAATGTGGGATGGTGACTGTAATGAATCTTATCTTGCCCTTTGTAAGGTGCAAGGTAACAAAATTACTTCAACTACAACAACTACTTCAACAACAACAACAACAACAACCACAACAACAACTACTACTACAACAACAACTACTACTACAACCACAACCACTACTATAACAGTAGGTAAGGATATCTTCAGCTGCATTGACCTTTAATGGTCAGGGTTTTTATCTATCTAATTTTCTATGTGTGAAAGATATGTGACTTTTCAAATATGGGTATGAAAAATAACTGAGAGTTGAATTTTTTTGAATACTTTATCCTGGAGGACAGAGGATGCCAGCAAAACTGGCAGGGCTATCAGGGTAAAGAGCAGAAATATTTTTTTGATTTAAATAAATCATTTTATGTTACTAAAATTCTATGTTACTAGTACAATTATCCTCCAGTAATCTGTAAATGGCACTTTTAAACTAACTTTTTTTTCTAATTTGTCTACATGACATATTAAAATTTCATGTAAAAGTAAAAGCTGCTACTGCTAAAATTAAAATGTTACAGGCGTTTAAAATTTTTTGGTTAAAACGGGTATTAGCCTCTTAATTAGGTTTTGTTTTCCATCTTGAAATTTTTCGTACCCCTATTTGCCTTATCTTTTGAATGTGATGATGTTAAGGTTTGATAATCAGATGAAAAAATATTTTTTGCTCCCTTTAAATGGGTTTGTCCCATTTGTTAATTTAATTTTTTTGTATTTTTTATGTTATAAAAATAATATTTTAGGCAACTCAGAGTGTTCTCAGTATAATATTCTCGATGAAGCAGACCGTGGAATATCCTATGGAAGTGGAAGTGGAAGATGTGACCAAACTAATAGTAATAATAAAAGCTTAATGTGGAGAGGTGCCTCTTGGTACAGGTATATGATTATTAGTAATCTAAATATGAATATCAAACAAGAGTTGAACGCAATGAACGCCCCCCCCCCCGCTTCCCCTCCGTTTTTTCTATCTCATTTTCTGTGTGTGAAAGATAAAGAGCCCAAACTGCATGACTTATTAAGAATGGGTATGACACATAACTGAGAGTTGGAATATTTTTAATATCTCCATCCTGTCGGGCACCGGATGCCAGCAAATCTGGCAGGGTCATCCAGGTAAAGAGCAAAAATATTTTTCTTTACTTAAACAAAGCATTTTATCTTGCCAAAATACTAAAATATCCTCTAGTAGTACATCCCCATATGAAATAAAGGTGTTCAAGTCAATTTCAGGTTCCAGGTATGATCCTGCAGGTCCTGATCTTCCAGGTCTCCAGGCTCCTGTGGCCGCAATTTTTTACTTAGAGATTTCAAATTTTAAACTTAAGCTTTTCTTACATGTCTACATAATGTAATAAAATTTCACAAAAATCCGCCGCTGTTTACCTTCGACTGCCGACAGCTGCGGCGATGAAATTTATATTTGATATTTCTAAAATAAAATTTATATAAAGATAGATTTTTTCTGCAAAAAATTGTCTTTCTAGCTTCAAAAATATGAAAATTAGAGCCGTTTGAAATTTTTTTAAGTAAAAAAGGGCCTAAAAACAAAGGTTGTTAAGTAAAAGGGTAACGGAAGCAAAAATTGACTTTGACTTACTTAAGGTCGGAAATTTATTATCAAACAGGGGACTTGCACTTTCTTTTAGCCCTCTAGTTCTAATAGGAACTGAGATAAAGGTGCGGCAAGGGGACCGACTGTTAAGGGTTAATACACTTAATAAAAGTGAAAAAAACAGTATCAGAAGCTTTTTAAATAATTGGAATCAACTAAAACTATCTCATAATGTGGTAAGGAACCAAACCAGTGTAAGAGTGAAATTGACCCCCCATATGTTGAATTAAACCCAACCCTCAACACCTGTAAAAAAAAACCTTTAGCCCCCTCCCCCCTTAGAAATTATATGAATTAGACACCCAAGTCTGATAATTAAAGTAAAAGTATAGAGAAAACATAATTTATATGTAACTCTCACCTTAGCTAATAGCATACGAAAACAAAACTAAGTGCCAAATTGATTAAAGACAAAAATTAATTTTTAGTTAAAAAGTGTCTCTGCCATGTAGGGCAAGTAGTTGTCAATGTTTAGATTATACATCTATACTTATACATTTATTATTTGGATACACAAAATCAACCAGCCTCAAATTCACTACCACAAATGTTTTAATTTAATAATTGTATATCTTTATAACTAAATATATTTTTGCCTAGGTTTCTTCCTCCAGCTGGAACCATACTGTCCAATTCTGCTCCAGGTGGTTATCATTGTGGTACAAGTGCTGCAGGATGGAATAATGCAACTTTACCCACTGTGCCAGGTTCTACAATAGATATAAAGGTAACATTGAGATACTACAATTATTCTCATTATATTTAAAAGGTCAATATATATATTCAATTTGGTTGCGCCTGTAGCATCTAGGAGCTCTATATTTGAAAGTGTACAAAGGCCTGATAACAGCAAGAAAAAAAACATACCAAGACATAAATGTAAAATATTAAAAAGGCTGAAACCATACAGTGACCTATTTGAAGCTTCTCTTCAGTAAGATATTTTTAGAAACAGATATTAAACCTTATAGCTATACATAATGCTAGCAACTTTGCCCTTGTATCTAGGATCCTGTAATCAATGGCATAAGAAGGGGGTTTGAAAACTGAAAAATAGTCCAAAATCATCCCAATCTTAAACCAAAAAATAACATAAAACCAGTCTGGGAACTGTAAAGCTTCCATAAAAAGAAAAATTAAATTAGTTCAATGGTTATTGAAATCTCCAGTTTCCGACAAAATACCTTACACATTACTATATAATAGGATAGCGTCTACGCCCTTAGAGGCTTCTAATTCTTTGAGAAAAGGAGAACAATGTCAGTCTAGTGGTTATAAAGATTTTAAACTACAGACTGACACACACACCGTCAGACATTCTTCAGACTTTTACTTGAAGATTATACCAGTGCATTCACCTATATATATAAGTATTAATTCAGGTTTGTTTTGATTGGGATGGCAACCAATGTAGATGGAATAGTGCTGGAAGAGTTACTAACTGTGGAAACTACTACGTGTACTATCTTGATAATACTGGAGGATGTTCCTACAGATATTGTGGTGCAAACTAATATCCAATGTTAGGGAGGAGTAAATTTTCAGTAAAAGAAAATAAAAGTTAAATGTTTTTCTCGTATTCACTCGAATCTGGTGGATAGGAACCGGTTCTCATTAATACGAAAAAACTATGTCTAGCATCGTATTATATCCAGCTTTCCACAAATATAAAAATGTACAATCATAAGATTAAAACCAGTTTTTTAGCCGGTGCCTTCGGCACCTCGGGGCTAAAAAAACTAGTTTTAATCTTATAATTGTACATTCTATATTCGCGGAAAGCCGTTTATAATATGATGTGAGAAAAAACTATTATTTATCTCAAAGAATATTTACATGTCAAGTCACTAACCATTCCTCCTACTTTTTTAAAATTATTCTTAATTCATATAATTTTTTCCCTACTTTTAATATATAAATTCCTTAAGAGTTATTATTTCTAATAAAATGTATTCAATCAAGTGTTTTTTTTTTTTTAAATAAATATCCTAAAATTAAATTTTTTTTATGATTAAATGTATGTAAATTCAGAGCGTTAGGCTGAAAATTTGTTAAATTGAATATAATTAATCAAAATAAAACAAGGATGCCAACATCCATAAAAGCGAAGCACTGAAACGGTAGAACAAACGGACATTAACACTTATATAGTGTCAGAACTGAATAATCAGAATATAAACGTATAAGAGTCGAAGCAAAATTGTAAACAAATTTGTTGAAAAACTGCTTTATACAGGATAATGTTTATGGACATACTTACATTTTTAGGACTTGATTATAGAGTTGCTTTGCCTATAACATTATACTTTGTTGTCCCAGGAATCAATATACCAAAAAATCAGATCAATTGGATGATTAGATCACATAAAAATTTGTTGTTAAAAAAGTAAAAAAATCAACATGTTTAAAATGGACGTACGGACATTTTGGTAATTATTATAGAGTTGCTACGGTTTATAAATCGTACCTAACTATTAAAGGAATCACCATGCAAATTTGAAATCGATAGGACAATTCTAACATGCTTAAATTAACGAAAAAATCTATCCGTTACGGACAGACGGGCGGACGGACCGACCCTAATTATAGAAAAGCTTCGCTTTTAAAAAGATTTATGTGAATGGGTAGCGTAGCAATAACAAACTAATACAGATAAGTTTAAACAGGATGTTTAAAAATAAATTATGTATAATCATAACAGTCGTCATATTGAAGATAAAAAAAAAGGATGACAACATCCATAAAAGCAAAGCTCTGAAACGGTATGACAGACAAACATTTATATTGTAGAGTGTAGAGTATACAAAATTTGAATATTCAAGTTTTGAAAAAATTATACGTAAATTTGTTTTAAAAAAATCTTAAATACAGAATTCTGTTTAGGGACATACTGACATTTTTAGGACTTGATTATATAGATGCTTCGCTTATAATATTGTACCTTATTGTAATAGGAATCAGTAATCCAAATATTAACATGTTTAAAATGGACGTACGGACATTCTGGTAAATCGTACCTAACTACTAAGCACCATGCAAAGTTTGAAATCGATAGAACAATTCTAACACGCCTAAATTAACCCATTAGTGCCGAGGGCCACTTTTATGGGCCGATCGAGCTGAAAGTTTCAGGGAAGCTTTATAATGGTCAAAACGGAATTCGTATTTTTTTGTTTTGCTCTAGTGGCGTGCACAGGAAAGTTGCAAAAAAACCCGGTTCGGCTCGGCCATAAATACCAACCAGGCATTATTACCCGTTTTGGGCGGTTTCCGCCGGCGTTAAAACCCAGTTTTGCTGTAAAAACCCTGTTATTTTGACCAAAAATCGAAAAATGTAATTTTTGAACGCCAAAAGTGAGATGAACACTTTTTAGAACTTTGATACGATCCGAAATTGAAAACTACACAACCTCATGTAATCTATAGAGCTACAAGTAATATACAAAGCGATTTATTTCAAATTTAGTGTTTCGGCTATAGGTGCCGCCGTTTTCGGGTAAAAAAACCCGTTGCTCGAAGTTTTAAAAGACACACACTACAAAAAAAGAACATATAAGATTTGGGTGTTACATATCAGAAAACGAGCAAAAAACTATTGGGAGACACATATAGAGATTACTAGGGTTATTAGGGTGGCTCAAACCCTTACTAATGACGTAAACTGTTATTTTTATTGGTTGAAAAGTTAAAACCGGGTAATAAAAACCGAAACTGAGCCGGGTTTTAAAACTGTCGGGTATTTATGGCCAAGCCGAACCGGGTCATAATAGGGCGTAAAAAAACGATAAAAAAATCATATAAAAAATAATAATTTGAATAAAACGAATTTACAAATAGATGTACTTGTCAATAAACATTAGATTTCACGAAAAAAATCAGCGACTTTACTATAAAAACAAAAAAGTTAGAAAGGGTATTTTGAATTTTCATGATTTTCAAATTTTGTTGAGCTATACCGGCAAACGGAAGTAAGCTAAACTGCCTGCTCCAGGGGGAAATGAAGACTAGGGTAGTAGAAGGGGGATTCATACTGAGAATGATGCAATTATGAAGCCGGAAACCGTTTTTTTTTCCATTTTTCGGAACCGGGTTTTAATGCCCGGTTCGGCACTAATGGGTTAACGAAATAAGCTATCCGTTACATTACGTTGTTTTAAATGGACATTAATACTTCTTGAAAAGTGCTTTAGAGTAGCTTAGCCTCTCAGGTTAAACTTGATTATTGAGAAATTGCAATGTTAGTTTTAAATGCAATAGCACAATTCTTACAATAATTTATTTACAGATTATTTAATTGCATCCTGTAAAAAGACATGCTTTAATGCCCTGCTTTTAGTTTTGCTTCTTTACTTAAACCCGTGACCGTGGCTCAATACGTAGCGCATCCGCTCGTCGTCGGTAAGATGATAGGTTCGAATCTCGGTCCGACACCGCGTTATAACTAAAGATGTTAAAAATAGTTCCCACTGCTACTATATCAGATGCGCGACGTAAATAGTTAGAGTGGGGGGAATGTCGTGTCCCAAAACAGGCGCAACTTGTTACCGTGCACAGTTAGGACTTCTTAGAAAAAGGTCGTGCATCACAGAGAGTTGATTGTCTGTTGGATGTTACTTCACCTAATATCCTTGGGTGTTAGGGTATTGAATCCCATTACACTTCTCTGGATTATACTCTGAATTCTCTTAAAATCGAAGGAGAATCCCGCCATAACGAGGTAATGGTCTCTACTTAATATATATGAGCTGATGACACTATTACAATGGCAGCCACTGTGCATGAGAATGAGAACTTTGGAAAAATATAAAAACAAAATTAACACTTGTATTTCATGACATGTGTTATTAGTTGAGTGTTCCCATAAAATAGTGTATAGGGATACTTAGTAATGAATTAGAAGCAAAGATAATCTATAATTTTGTGTGATAGTTGGTCTGTAAGGTCTATGGCTATTTTTATTCTACTTTGACCCTAGAAGCATCTAGAGGCTTTTTAGGAAAGGGGGAAGAAGTATACTTTCCAATACCAACTTCGGTTTTGAATAAGAAAAGGATTTTTTTCTTAATGGGGGATTTCTCTTGCGAGTTATGCAAAGCTTCATTGTGGAGGAGCACCATATCGGTAAAGCGTTTAGCAAGATCTTGTTAGACATCCTGTTACTTTTATAAGGATTATAGAATATTAATTTCCCAAAAATTAGCATACTATTATTAAACTAAAGCATACTTTACCTTTCCATTACTGCATAATTATCCTTATAATAAAGAAACAGAATGTCTGTTTGTGTGTACCAAAGGATCTCGCTAACCGCTGAAACGATCGGGTTCTCCTTAACAGGGTAGCTTCTCATAGGTCTCGTGAAGGTTTATAACTTTTTTCGGGGAGGGTACCACTACCCTCCCAAAAGAAATCACAAACAAATCTTTTTTTTACGTATCGAGACTTGAACGCAATATAGCTAGGTATCGTAGAGACTTGAACGCAACATAGCTAGGTACTGTATCATTTAAAAAAAAAACATTTTAAGTGCCACTGAAGGCTTTTTGGAGCGTAACCGCTAGTGAATATGAATATACTTTTGTTTTGTTACATGGTAAAACATACTACAACAATATGATATTGAAAAGATTTAGTGTAAGATAAGAGATTCAGATCTAGTCCTGTGATAACATTATTGCTACAGGGATGACACAATGGACGTTAAAGTAATCTTCCCCGAAATTGTTAATGGTTTGAGACAATGGATGATAAATTTCTGTAAAGTTTCACCCCTGATTAAGATAGACAAAATTACCCCTTATAAAAATCAAACCATTGGTCGAAGATTTAGACACTAAAGGTTTGTACATTAATAAAAAGTACCCAAAATTTTTATCCAACAAATAAAAGATTGAGCTTATAAAACTTTGGGTACAAGTATAATTTACAGTCCACTGTCCTCTCCCTCTCTCTGTGTTAAATAATAAACAATTGCAAGAAAATTTAAAATCAGGGATATTACAATGGCAGATAAATTTATGTACATCTCCAATATCAATACACAAAATTACCCCTTCTTAAGATTACAATTAGTGGATGAAACGTATCGAAACTCAACTATATTAACCAACCAATCAAATTCATTAAAAGTCTTAGAGGTTGGTAATAATGTGTTATAAATTAATGACAAGGAGTATTTTGTGCTGTATTAATAATTTGTCAAATTGAATGTGTTTGTAGGAGAAAGGGATTAATTTTAGCACCATTGTTCTATCCCTGCATCCCAGGATACCATTTATTTTCATATCGACACAATACTAGATAATATTCACATGAATGGAAAGCAGGGTTCGGCAGCCGTGCGTCAGGTCCACCAACCAAGGATAACTAAGGGGAGCCAGATGTATCATTTTCTATCCAAACACCCGGGGTATTAGGTTAAGCAACACCAACTTTGTGATTGCACGACATTTGCCTGAGAAGTCCTAACTGTGCATGGTAATGAGTTGCGCTTGTTTTGGGCCAAGGCATTCCATATACTCTAACACTTAATATCGCGCACCTGTCATAGTAACAGCAGGAACCATTTTTATAGTCTTTAGCTATGACTCGATGTTACGCCGAGAATCGAACTTATCACATTTCCGACGACGAGCGGATGCGCTACGTGGTTGGCCTCAGTCGTGGGTTATTTAAAATGGTTAGTAAGAAGGTGCAAAATCTTGCCTAAAACCTATACACGGCTTGAATCCAAAAATAAATATCCTAAAACCTTCCAGGGACCTATGTGAAGTAATGAAGTAACAGGATCTGTGTCTCTATTTTCTTTGTAAACTAAAATTGAAAATAGGTGGATCCACTCCCCCCCCCCCCCCTCCGAAAAAATAAACTAAATGTAATGCCTACCTATTAAACATTCAAAAAATGTAATCTTAAAAATTATCATACACGATTTTAATTCATAATTATAGAGTTGCTTCGTTATCAAGAATGTTTGGGTATAGTCCTTTCCATGACATCGCTCCATATGGGGCGATGATTTTCTATAGCTCCTTCAAGGAGCTATAGCATAGCCTCTTATCATATGGAGCGATGTGATAGCCCCTTTTAAGGAGCATTCATATCGCCTCTTATGATAAGAGGCTATGCTATAGCTCCTTCATGGCCTCTTAATAGCTCCTTTGAAGGGGCGTTAATATCGCCTCTTATGATAAGAGGCTATACTATAGCCCCATGATGGCTCCTTCATAGCCTCTCCATCGCCCCTCCATAGTCCTTTACCTCCAGTGCCCCTTCATCGCTCCTTCATCGCCCCTACATCGCTCCTTCATCTCTCCTTCTTGAAATTTATATTAAATTGTACTTTGATGGCCCCTACATCGCCCCTACATCGCCCCTACATCGCCCCTACATCGCTCCTTCATCTCTAATTCTTGAATTTTATATTACATTGTACTTTGATGGCCCCTACATCGCTCCTCCATCGCCCCTACATCGCTCATACATCGCCCCTACATCGCTCCTTCATCTCTCCTTCTTGAAATTTATATTACATTGTACTTTGATGGCCCCTACATCGCTCCTCCATCGCCCCTTCATCGCTCCTCCATCGCCCCTACATCGCTCCTTCATCTCTCCTTCTTGAAATTTATATTACATTGTACTTTGATGGCCCCTACATTGCTCCTCCATGGCCCCTTCATCGCTCCTACATCGCCCCTACATCGCTCCTTCATCTCTCCTTCTTGATATTTATATTACATTGTACTTTGATGGCCCCTACATCGCTCCTCCATCGCCCCTACATCGCTCCTCCATGGCCCCTACATCGCTCCTTCATCTCTCCTTCTTGAAATTTATATTACATTGTACTTACTTTGATGGCCCTTACATCGCTCCTCCATCGCCCCTGCATCGCTCCTCCATCGCCCCTACATCGCTCCTCCATCGCCCCTACATCGCTCCTCCATGGCCCCTACATCGCTCCTCCATCCCCTTACATCGCTCCTTCATCTCTCCTTCTTGATATTTATATTACATTGTACTTTGATGGCCCCTACATCGCTCCTCCATCGCCCCTACATCGCTCCTCCATGGCCCCTACATCGCTCCTTCATCTCTCCTTCTTGAAATTTATATTACATTGTACTTACTTTGATGGCCCTTACATCGCTCCTCCATCGCCCCTTCATCGCTCCTCCATCGCCCCTACATCGCTCCTCCATCGCCCCTACATCGCTCCTCCATGGCCCCTACATCGCTCCTCCATCCCCTTACATCGCTCCTCCATCGCCCCTACATCGCTCCTATATCGCTCCTACATCGCCCCTACATCGCTCCTTCATCTCTCCTTCTTGAAATTTATATTACATTGTACTTACTTTGATGGCCCCTACATCGCTCCTCCATTGCCCTTATATCGCTCCTACATCGCCCCTACATCGCTCCTTCATCTTTCCTTCTTGAAATTTATATTACATTGTACTTACTTTGATGGCCCCTACATCGCTCCTCCATCGCCCCTTCATTGCTCCTCCATCGCCCCTACATCGCTCCTCCATCGCTCCTACATCGCCCCTACATCGCTCCTTCATCTCTCCTTTTTGAAATTTATATTACATTGTACTTTGATGGCCCCTACATCGCTCCTCCATCGCCCCTTCATTGCTCCTACAACGCCCCTACATCGCCCCTATATCGCTCCTATATCGCCCCTACATCGCTCCTTCATCTCTCCTTCTTGAAATTTATATTACATTGTACTTACTTTGATGGCCCCTACATCGCTCCTCCATCGCCCCTACATCGCTCCTCCATCGCCCCTATATCGCTCCTCCATTGCCCCTACATCGCTCCTCCATCGCCCCTATATCGCTCCTACATCGCCCCTACATCGCTCCTTCATCTCTCCTTCTTGAAATTTATATTACATTGTACTTACTTTGATGGCCCCTACATCGCTCCTCCATCGCCCCTACATCACTCCTACATCGCTCCTTCATCTCTCCTTCTTGAAATTTATATTACATTGTACTTTGATGGCCCCTACATCGCTCCTCCATCGCTCCTTCATCTCTCCTTCTTGAAATTTATATTACATTGTACATACTTTGATGGCCCCTACATCGCTCCTCCATCGCCCCTACATCGCTCCTTCATCTCTCCTTCTTGAAATTTATATTACATTGTACTTTGATGGCCCCTACATCGCTCCTCCATCGCCCCTTCATCGCTCCTTCATCGCCCCTACATTTTTCCTTCATCTCTCCTTCTTGAAATTTATATTACATTGTACTTTGATGGCCCCTACATCGCTCCTTCATCGCCCCTAAATCTCTCCTTCTTGAAATTTATATTACATTGTACTTACTTTGCTGGCCCATACATCGCTCCTTTTCCAAATTTATATTACATTCTACTTTGATGGCTCCTACATCGATCCTTTTCCAAATTTATATTACTTTGTACTTTGATGGCCCCTACATCGCTCCTTCTCCAAATTAGTATTACATTGCACTTTGATGGCCCCTACTTCGCCCCTTCATCGCCACTCCATTGCTCCTTCTCCAAATTTATATTACATTGCAACTTGATATCCCCTACATCACTCCTCCATCGCCCCTACATCCCTCCTTCCTTAAATTTGCAATACATTGCAATACATAGATGGTAACTAAGAAGCAGAAGATGTAGGAGCGATGAAGGGGCGATGGAGGAGCGATGTAGGGGCCATCAAAGTAAGTACAATGTAATATAAATTTCAAGAAGGAGAGATGAAGGAGCGATGTAGGGGCGATGTAGGAGCGATGAAGGGGCGATGGAGGAGCGATGTAGGGGCCATCAAAGTACAATGTAATATAAATTTCAAGAAGGAGAGATGAAGGAGCGATGTAGGGGCGATGTAGGGGCGATGTAGGAGCGATGTAGGGGCGATGGAGGAGCGATGTAGGGGCCATCAAAGTAAGTACAATGTAATATAAATTATAAGAAGGAGAGATGAAGGAGCGATGTAGGGGCGATGTAGGAGCGATGAAGGGGCGATGTAGGAGCGATGAAGGGGCGATGGAGGAGCAATGAAGGGGTGATGGAGGAGCGATGTAGGGGATGTAGGGGCCATAAAAGTACAATGTAATATAAATATGGAGAAGGAGCGATGAAGGGGCGATGGAGGAGCGATGTAGGAGCGATGTAGGGGCGATGGAGGAGCGATGTAGGGGTCATCAAAGTACAATGTAATATAAATTTCAAGAAGGAGAGATGAAGGAGCGATGTAGGGGCGATGGAGGAGCGATGAAGGGGCGATGGAGGAGCGATGTAGGGGCCATCAAAGTACAATGTAATATAAATTTCAAGAAGGAGAGATGAAGGAGCGATGTAGGGGCGATGTAGGAGCGATGAAGGGGCGATGGAGGAGCGATGTAGGGGCCATCAAAGTACAATGTAATATAAATTTCAAGAAGGAGAGATGAAGGAGCGATGTAGGGGCGATGTAGGAGCGATGTAGGGGCGATGGAGGAGCGATGTAGGGGTCATCAAAGTACAATGTAATATAAATTTCAAGAAGGAGAGATGAAGGAGCGATGTAGGGGCGATGTAGGAGCGATGAAGGGGCGATGGAGGAGCGATGTAGGGGCGATGTAGGAGCGATGAAGGGGCGATGGAGGAGCGATGTAGGGGCGATGTAGGAGCGATGAAGGGGCGATGGAGGAGCGATGTAGGGGCCATCAAAGTAAGTACAATGTAATATAAATTTCAAGAAGGAGAGATGAAGGAGCGATGTAGGGGCGATGTAGGAGCGATGTAGGGGCGATGGAGGAGCGATGTAGGGGTCATCAAAGTACAATGTAATATAAATTTCAAGAAGGAGAGATGAAGGAGCGATGTAGGGGCGATGTAGGAGCGATGAAGGGGCGATGGAGGAGCGATGTAGGGGCCATCAAAGTACAATGTAATATAAATTTCAAGAAGGAGAGATGAAGGAGCGATGTAGGAGCGATGAAGGGGCGATGAAGGAGCGATGTACGGGGCGATGGAGGAGCGATGTAGGGGCGATGGAGGAGCGATGAAGGGGCGATTGAGGAGCGATGTAGGGGCCATCAAAGTACAATGTAATGTAAATTTCAAGAAGGAGAGATGAAGGAGCGATGTAGGGGCGATGGAGGAGCGATGTAGGGGCCATCAAAGTACAATGTAATGTAAATTTCAAGAAGGAGAGATGAAGGAGCGATGTAGGAGCGATGAAGGGGCGATGGAGGAGCGATGGAGGAGCGATGTAGGGGCCATCAAAGTACCATGTAATAAAAATTTCAAGAAGGAGAGATGAAGGAGCGATGTAGGAGCGATGAAGGGGCGATGGAGGAGCGATGTAGGGGCCATCAAAGTACAATGTAGTATAAATTTCAAGATGGAGAGATGAAGGAGCGATGTAGGAGCGATGAAGGGGCGATGGAGGAGCGATGTAGGGGCCATCAAAGTAAGTACAATGTAATATAAATTTCAAGAAGGAGAGATGAAGGAGCGATGTAGGGGCCATCAAGGAACTCAGATATATATATAAAATCGTGAAGGGGCCATGAAGAGGCGATATTTTATTAAATAGCCCCTTGGGATAAGAGGACATATCATTACCTCTTTAGAAGGAGCGATTATGGAGCGATAAAGGATCATTTAATCGCCTCTTAGGGCAAGGGGCTATCAAATCGCTCCTTTCAAGGAGTCATAACATCGCCTCTTGTTATAAGGGGCTATTAAATCGCTCCTTTCAAGGAGCCAATACATCGCCCCTTGTCATAAGAGGCGATCAATTAAAATCATCGCCCCATATGGAGCGATGTCATGGAAAGGACTATACCCGAATGTTTAAATTCAAGGATCTAAAAAAAATAAGACAATGCCCGATAAATTGATGTAAATCCCCAATAATGATACACAAAATTACCCCTACTGTAGCGAAAAATTCGTAATTGAATCGTTTGAACACTCATCTTAATAAACCAACCAATCAAAATGCAACGAGTAAGAAAACGTTATCATAAAACTTTTGGGACTAATGTAATAAACAGCCTATTGTCCCCTCACTCTCTTTGAGTTCTACCCTATATTTTTCTCTGTTCTTTAGTTCTGTTTTTCTGTATTTTTCAATTATTCCAATATTTATTTTTCTCATGAATTAAATTGTAATTTCTATTTACTAGTTAAGTATTCATTCATATTAATAATATTAAGTTATATCTCTTCCTTTTCTATACGTTTGTATGTCGAACCGTTCGTAACGTATAGCTCTTTTCGTTTATTTATACATGATATAATTGTCCGTCCAACTTTGCATGATGTTTCCTATAACAGTGAGGTACGATTTAGGAAGCATTGCAACTCTGTAATCGCCACAAGAAAGTCCATAAGTTCATTTTAAACTTGTTGATGTTTTACTTTTTTGATAACTTTTTGTATGACATAAAAATCCCATTAATTCAATTTTTGGAGTGATGATTCCAAGGACATCAAGGTCCAATATTATAAGCAAATCATCTCTACACTTATAAGTTAATGTTCGAGTACCTGTTCGATTATACTTTCTTCTTTTTTTAGAGCTTTGCTTATAATGATGTTGTTATCCTTGTTTAAAGTGCTTTTGATTTGTATTAAAGCTTCACAACAGATCACATTGTTTGTCTGTCTTTATGTCCGTAACGCCATGAGGTTTATGCCGGGAGGGAGGAGACATTGGAGTACAAATTATACCTGTCCCCAAAGTTCTGTAAACTCGTTATTTGGCCTTAAAATTCATAAACTGTTATCATATTTTCATTAGGTTGAACGATATTTTTCCAAACTTTCAAAATCGGATTACAATTTTTGAGACGAAGAAAATCCCCCAATGACATCATAAAAATGAGAGATGAGGAGAGGAGGAGTGGGAAAGAAAACCCCTAAAAAAGAGATGGATAATCCCTCGTTATTATGACGTAACATGCTGATTTTTTTAGGGACTTTCTTCGTCTTCACAATTTTCTGCCTGTTCATAACGCTACTAATGGATGTTGTCATCCTTGTTATCTTATACAAGTATTTATTCAAGTACAAACAAAACAACATCTTTAAAAAAATATTTATATAATTGGCAATTTAAACCAAGCCAAGCACATAGATATCTTTCATCTTTAAAGTTTCAAATGGATAAGCATATCTAAAAGTGGTGTTCATTCAATGACAAGCTTAAGTAAGATAATCGTATTATAGACATCTTTTGATATTCGTAGAAAACTGGCTATGATACAATATGATATTTGATTTTTCAGTATGGCTTAGAACCGGTTTTAGTACAGCGATATTATTGTGTTTCGAAACTATACTTGAAAAGTTATTTCTCGCATTGTATTATAAACAGTTTTCCGCGGATATATAAAATGTATAATTATCAGATTAAAACCCATTATTTAAGCCAGGAGATGGCGGAGGCACCGGCTTAAAAAGAGGTTTTAATCTTATGACTGTACATTTTTATGTGTGTGGAAATCTGGATATTATAGATATGCTAGACATAGTTTTTCAGTATGGCTGAGAAACGGTTCTAATCCATTGGATATTAATAGGTTTCAATGCTATACTCAAAATATTTAGTATACTTAAACTTTTAAGTTTAAAATAGCTTAAACTTAAATATGTTAAACTCGAATAATAAAAAGAGGGGGGGGGGATGGGAATAGTTCTATCATTTGTTAGCTAACACTTAATTTTTCTTCATCGAATGGTACAAGTTAGCATTCCCAGCAATGTTTATTGTAATTTGGTGTAAACATTAATTGTCTTATCCCTTGACATCCCTAAAAAGAATAAAAGAAAAAACAAATTGTTTGTAGATTTTTAAAATAAGATATGCAAATCTTCATGTATAAGTGCTTTTCAAAACAATTTTTTTTTGAACTGTAGTTGAATATTCTGTTTTAAAGTAAAGCTACTCTATATCTTTTACGATCTTGTGGGTTCCTTTGTTTGACTGATTAAAATTATAAAGTCCCGAAGAAGGACTGAAATTTACTTTTAATTAAAACCATGGCTCTTAAGGGATAAAATAATGGACGATAAATTGGTGTATGTACAATTACATTCCAAATAATGATTTCAAACAAAATGACCCTTTCTTAAGATAAAAAATATTGGTTGATAAGCTTTAACACTAATACTTTGGAACCAACCAATCACAATTCAATAAAAGTACCTGAAGATTTTGAGCCAACGAATAAGAAAACGTGGTTATAAAACTTTGGTCACTAGTGTAATTTACAAGCCAATGTCTCCTTCCCTTCGTGAGTTTAACGAAGCAGACAACGGTGACTGATATTTCCCCTCCTTCTAGCATTGCCTTTCAAAACAAGAATGACAGTATTCATAATTAAGAAAGCACAGAAATGAAAAAAAAGACATTAACATATCAAACACAGTTAAACAATAAGACGATCAAATCAAGCTGTAGAGTAAATGGGCTGGTAAAATTTAATTTAGTAATTCTATATATCATACAGCAGAATAACGACGGACGGACGGACGGACATTGTGAATTATAGAGTAGCTTCGCTACTAAAAAATAACAAAAAGATATCATAGACACAATGGAAATGATATAATTTGTTCCTTACATTCCAATATTTTTTTCTCAGGCAGCCAATAGTTTTGGGAATAAGTATTATTAAAAAGAAATAATGTAGGTTAGTTTAATAATGTAGAAAGGTAAAAGGTTAAAAAACAGGTAAGGATTGGCCATTGGGCTGTTTATTACACTAGTCCCCAAAGTTTTATAATAACGTTTTCATATCCATTGGCTTAACAACTTTGGGGACTTATTGAATTTTGATAGGTTGGTTTATTAAGGTAAGTGTTTAAACGTTTCAACCACTAATATTAATCTAGAGAAGGTGTATTATTTGTGTATTATCATTGGGGATGTACATCAATTGAGTGACCATTATCTTATCCCTTTAGATTCCCGAAAAAAAACTCACAATTCTTCCTTAAAGTCAGTTTTTTTAAGTCGAAGTTGAAGGCAATACATATTTTTATATTTAGGTGCTAAACCCATTCTATTATATAAAGTAGTATAGTTTTTTGTCTGAAGCTAAAAATATCGGAAAACACTGTACGGAATTATGAATTGTCCTTTTAAGGGAAGCTTTTCAAATGTCTTGGAGTGGATTTAAGCTATTTTTCGGCCCTTCTCTACCTTCTTCTAGAGGCTAGGGGCGAAGCAACTAGTACCTCTTAATGTTATTAAAAGTATATTAAAATATTTCCAATTTAAGTTTCATAAAATTTGTCGCTATTTTTAATCTCATAGCGGAAATACTAAAAATAGAAATTATAAAAAAAGAATAATGTTTCAATCTAATTGTAAACAATTTAATCTTTGTTAAAAAAAAAACTTGCTTTTGTAAATAAGTGTAAGCGTAGCTGTGCTATAACTAGGATTGGTTTTTACGTCCATCCTTCATTCATAGTATCTACGCAGTTTTTCTCAACGCATGCAATCTAATGAAAAGATATGCAATCTAATATAATTATTGAAACAGATATAGATTCATAGAAATACGTGAATATTGTGAGAAATTCTCTTATACCCTGATTAAATGTTTCTCCCTGCTGGCTTATATAATGATACCCCCTCTTATGACTTTATCCCATCCTCTCCCCTGACCATTGACCAATATCCGAGGACTAAATTAGTAACCTAAATAGATCAAACTAATTTTTATAGCTTGTTATTGGTGCGCTACTTATAAACATAATTGTCCTAGTTAATTCTATTATTTGTTATTAAATCTATGTTATAATAATATTCATAATACAACACAATCATTTCACAAACACAAATGGTGGGAATTCATTTTTACGGATTTTTTTTCTGAGAAAATAAAATTTTTTGGCCCCTTTAAAAGTAATCTATAATACAAAGTAGAACGATGTCTATCTGTCCGTCTGTCCATCTGAAGCTTAAGATCTTAGTAACCACTAAACCGATTGGGCTCTACAGGGAAAAAATGTCGTCAATTTAGGTTACTAACATGAAACTCATTTAATGGTCTGTTCCCTCATCAAGTAGTAAGGGAAGGGGATGGGGTACAACTGGTGGATGAGTTTTTTAGCCTCTGTGAATTTCACTTTATTACAGAACATGAAAATCTGATATAAGATCCAAGTAATAAGATATCTTCTTCAAAAGTGGTAAAGTTTTTTTAATTTGTCTGATAAAATCTTGCTAACCACTGAACTGATTGAGTTCTCCATTTTAGGGAAGCTTGACATAGGTTTCAGGGTGGATTTAAGCTATTTTATTTCTAGTTTCTAGTAATCGAGGGATAGGTATAGACTATTTTACAGCAACCCATACCCTAGGTATCTTTTAAATATTCATAACCTAAAAAAAATCAATAATAAAATAAACCCCTATTTTTACAGAACTTTAGAAAATTGGTGGTTTTGTGAAAAATCCGCAAAACAAAGGAAGGGGTTAAACAAGTAAAAAAATAAGGAGTGAGATTTTGGGGTCAACCAAACCAAACACCGAGGGAGGGGGGGGGGGGGCAATTATGAGTGAAATAATAGGGAGCATTCCACTCTGATTTATCTTGATCAAAATTTAATGGTTTGTCCCCCCTAGGCCGTTCATAAAGCAACAATTTAAAAAAATCACAGTACCCTTCAATGCCCTCAAAGGGTTTAAATCTGATTATAGAGTTTTGATTATCTATAGGAATGACAACTTACCTCCCACTGAGAGAAAGAGAACTGTCCCACACACAATAGCCAGGGAGAAAGAAATATTATAATTTGAAAAGGCAGGGAGAAGACATTGGGCTGTTGATTACACTAGTCCCCAAAGTTATATAATAATGTTTTCTTATTTGTTGGGTAATTTAATGGGTATAATATTGATTAATTTGTTAATTAGGTTGAGTGTCCAAACGTTTTAAACACTAATTGAAATCTACAGAAGGGATAATTATGAGTGTTATCATTGGGGTTTTACATCAATTTATCGGCCATTGTCTTATCCCTTTAGATCTCTGGAATTTACATCAAAATAAAATTTAAAATTATATCAAAAAATAAATTTATAAATATAGATGTTATAACTATCTAGATCTTGTGTTAGAGGCCTTTTTCATCTGCTAGCAAATTGCTTTCTGCTCTTTTGTAGCGACTTGGCTGTTTTAGCCGACGCTATGTGCCTTCAACCCTCTCCCCCCTCCCCTATAAAAGGCTAACAAAAACGGTTTTAATCCTACAATTTTCCATTTTAGTATATGTGAAAAGCTATCTTTAATACGACGCGATAAACAACTACTATGCCTTTACCTTTAAAAAAATATATTATTCTGTTTACCTTTTACCTTATTTCTGACATATTCAAAGCTCACTTACGCAGATCATAATAATTTCTATCAACCTTATCAATGCCCTGTAGTAATAGGATGTCTATTGGTCATAAGGTGGACTTGTGTCGTCCTAGGAATCATTATTTCAAAAATCAGATGAATATGATGATATAAACTGAAAGAGCTATACATATTTTTTTATTAAATGGTAACTGATTTTCTGGTGATAAACATTGAGCTACAACGTCTTTTAAGTAGTACCTAACTATTACAGGAATCACCAAGCAAAGTTCGAAAGCGATAGGTCAATTCTAACATTTCCATCTCCCTTTGTCCCTGAAGAAATGTAGACATTATCAGGGATCTAAAGGGATAAGACAATTGCCGATAAATTGATTCGCATCCCCATTGATGATACAATTAATTAACCCTTCTGTAGATTACAATAAGTAGTTAAAATGTTTGGAAACTAAATTTATTGAACCAACCAATCAAAATTTATAACAGTACCCAAAGTTGTTAAGCCAACGAATAAGAAAACGTTATTATTAAACTTTTGGTACTAGTGTAGTAGACAGCCCCATTGTCCCCTCCCTCTCTCTGAGACGCTATAGCTGCTGCTTAACAATGATAAGGTGTGTCAGTAGGTCATGTATAGCAGTAAAGCAGAGAGAGAGGGGGTATTGCACTCTAATTTACACTAGTACCCAAAGTTCTCTAATTGTTGGCTTGAAAACTTTGGGGACTTTTTATTAAATCTTGAATGAATGCTCAAAATAGCAATATTCAATGATTTTAAGTTACTGAAGGGATAATTTTGTTTATTATCATTATGGATGTTAAGCAATTTATTTCAATTGCCTTATCCCTTAAGATATCTGAATATTATCATGATATCTAATAATTTGATAATAAAGGGGTTAAATAATTGATAAAAACAAGAAAGACAACATCCATAAGTAATAAACAAATTGATTCAAAGAAATCTTCACAAGGAATTTTAAGAATTTATCTAATACTAGCGGCTGCGCCCCTACCATCTATGGGTTATGTATGGTAGGATAAAATAGCCTAAAACCATCCAAAGACTTTTTAAAAAGTAAAATAGCCTAAAACCATTCAAAGTCCTACTTAAAGTTTCCCTGAAATGGAGAACATAATCAGTCCATTAGTTATCGAAATCTTATGCTTAAGACAAAAATCCTTACTTCTTTATATTATAGGATTTCAATAAATTAAACCGAAAGAAATGAAGTTACTCCATATTATTAAATACAAAGTAGTAAGGTTTTTCTGTCTAGAGATTAAGATTTCAATAACAACTAAACCGAGTTCTCCATTTTAGAGAATCTTGTCTTGTCTTGTGATGATTTTAGGCCTTTTTCAATCCTCGAAGACAGGGCCTCTAGATGCTAGAGGCGCGGCTATAAGTTATCAAATAAAAAAGAATTATAAATTTTGAAACTGATCAAAATATGCATTCTGTCTTAATTAGCAGTTTGTCATACTAAATCAGAATTTGGATTGTTTGTAAGAGCAGCTTCGCTCCTAATAAGTGGGTGTAAATAATTGATATAAACAAAGACCTCAGAGAACAACCACGGAGGGAAGGGACATTGGACTGTACATTACTTTGGTACCCAAAGTTTTCAAAACAACTTTTAAATATTTTGGTTACTTTCTTTAGATTTTGAAAGATTTGTTCCAAACTTTTCAACAAATAATATACAGAATGGGTAATTTTGCTTATGATAATTGAAGATGAATTTTAAATTGTCTTATCCCTTAAGATCCCTGGAGAACACCCAAGCATAATTGAGAAACAAAGGAGCGGGGTGAGACACCTAATTAGAGGCCTGGATTTGATTGGTCAGTAAGTATAAATCAGGGATCTTAAGGGATAAGACAATGGATGATAAATTGATATATATCCCAAATTACACCTTCTATAGACTAAAATAATTGGTTTAAAAGTTTGGTGACAAATTGTATATTAAGACTTCAGAAAAGTTTCAAAAATTTTAAACCCAACTAATGAGAAATTATGTCTAGAAAACTTTGGTTACCAGTGTAATTTTCAGTCCAATGTCCCCTCCCTCCCCTGGTATATTAGTAATGATTGTTTTCATCAAATAATAAGATATCAATTATTATATTTATTTATTAGGTTATTAGAACAAAGTAGAAAGTTAAATAATGTCATCATTACAAATGTATGTATTATATGAAACTCATAGTGATTTTTAAAAGCGAAGTTTTCTATAATTAGGATCTGTCCGTCCGTTACGGATAGCTATGTTCGTTAATTTGAGCATGTTATAATTATCCTATCGATTTTAAACTTTGCATGAAAATTCCTGTAGTATAATACGATTTAGAAACTCTAAATCGTTACCAGAATGTCCTTGCGTCCATTTTAAACATGTTGATTTTTAACTTTTTTTCAACAATTTTTTATGGGATATAACATCCAATTGATCTAATTTTTGATTCCTATTACAATAAGGTACAATATTATAATCGAATCATCTCTATAATCAAGTTCTAAAACTGTAAGTATGTCCTTAAACATAATTCTGTATTTGAGAAGTTTTGCAACAAATTTTCGTATAATTTTGTCAAAACACAATTTTTTTTTATTTTGTATATTCATTTCTGACACTCTACAAGAGTTAATGTTCGTCTGTCATACAGTTCAGAGCTACGCTTTATGGATGTTGTCAACCTGGTTAAGAGGTCTCTAGGTGTTATAGTCGAGCCACTACCTAAAATTATAATTTTTAAATAAAAAGGTTTACAAAATATATCAAAACCTTTCGGGGACCTATAAGCAGCCTAACTGTAAAGATAAGCCATATTGGTTCAGCTTAAGGGAGTTCATTTGGTACAGAAATAAAGACATTCTGTTACTTATTAGTATTTAGTAATTATAAAATAAACTCCAAAACAAATAACTAGATAGATAGATAGGTAGAAAGACATCAAGACAAAAGTAGTTAGATGGATAGTTACAGAGACATCAAGAAAGGATATATAGATAGTTACAAAGACCACCAAAGCAAAGATCTATAGATATATAGATAGTAAAAAAAACATCAAGAGAAAGATAGATAGATAGTTACAAAGACACCAAAACAAAGATCTATAGACATAGATTGTTAGAAAGATATACACATAGTTACAGAGACATCAAGTCAAAGATAGATAGAGAAAATGTTACAAAGACATCAAGACAAAGATAGTTAGATAGATAGAAAGTTAATTAAAGAGATATCAAGACAAACATAGATAGATAGATAGATAGAAAGAAAGAAAGAAATCCATAGAAAATTCATAGATAAATAGTTACAGAGACATAACGGGAAAGACAGGCTGATAGTTAGTTACAGAGACATCAAGTCAAAGATAGATAGATAGTTACAGAGACATCAAGACAAAGATAGATAGATAGTTATAAAGATATCGAAAATAAATAGATAGTTACTTAGACATCAAGGCAAATATTGAGAGATAGATATCACGAAATTAAAAGACAAATAACTATAGCGACATAAAGACAAAGACAGATATATAGTTATAGAGACACATACACAAAGATAGAAAGACAGTTACAAAGATATCAAGACAAAATATATAGATAGCTACATCGACATGAAAACATAGATAGATAGATAGGTATTAAGAAAGATATCGAGAGAAAGAAAGATAAATAGTTAGTGAGACACCTAGAAAATGATAGATAGATATTTTCATAGACATCAAAAAAAAAGATTAATTGTAGCTATAGAGACATAAAAAAAAGATAGATAGATAGTTACAGAGACATCAAGAAAAAGATAAAGATATGGTTAGAAAGACATAAATGGGAGATAGATAGATAGATGTCAAGGCATTGATTGAGAGATAGATAGTTACTGAGACATTAAGGCAAAGCTAGAAAGATAAACAGATAGATAGAGGGACATCAAGACAAAGATAGACAGATAGTTAGTTAGTAGGACATCGAGAGATAGTGACAGAGACATCAAAACAAATATAGATAAGTAGTTAAAGAGACATTACGGCAAAGATAGAAAGATAGCCTGTGAACAAAATATGAAAATTATTGTTCTCATATTATTGCCTCTGATAAGATCTTCAAAGAACGTCATTATTCCATTTCTCTCTCAGCCAAAGTGTTTCTGTAATTTTGTCAAAAAATATAATAGCGGAATTACTCTTAAGGAGTGTCGTAACAGTAACTCTCAATCCCATTAAAACAGCCTAAAACCTTTTCTCGAACAACATGAAACTTAAAGGAAAATAGTAGAACGATTGGTTTAGAATATTTAAAATATTCTTTTTGGTTTTTAATTGAGGTACATTGTAATCCTTGTAATAACAGGTTGTCTTTGTCTGTCTGAGTGTAACAAATGATATTGCTATCGTCTGAACCGATAGGGTTCTCCCTTACAATCTAGCTTCTCATGGGTCCTAGGAAGGTTTGTAAGTATTTAGGGGGAGGCATCTTGGTTCCTTGACGATTTTATATGAGATATTATAAAGTTATTAAAATCAACTAAATTTTAAAATTTTAGGCGCTTTATATGCACCCTATTTTCTCCCGCCCTTCCTTTACACTTTAATATTTTGCACCCTTTTGTCGTCTGGATGAAACCCCGCCCCCTTCCCCCCGCCCCAAAAGCCAAACCCTTTTCAAATATTAGTATAATAACTATATAAATGTTGGCCTACAAAATAATATTGAAAGCAAGGATGGCAATATCCATAAGAACAATTATAAAGTTTTTTGTCTGTAGCTAAAAATCTCGAAAAATACTGGCCAACATTGGTTTTACATTTCAGGAAAGCTTTGTACATGTCTTGGTTGTAGTTTTAGGCTATTTTTACTATCTTTTTCGCCTTCCCCTAGAGGCTATAGGGAAGCTAAAATTGAGCTGTTTTTTTACTATTTGTACCTAACAGTTACAGAAATAATCTTGCCAAGTATGAAAGCGATAGTACAATTCTAACAAGCTTTATCAACAAAAAGAGCAGTTATAGATGGACGGACGGACCGACCCTAATTACAGGATAGTTATTTATCGCATCGTATTACAGACAGCTTTCCGAAAATTTAAATTTTATGATTTTTATTTCAATATTTGTGGAAAATTGTTTGCAATACAATACTATACATGATTTTTCAGTATGGATGAGAGACAGTTCTAATCCATCGGATATAAATTGTTTTCGAGGCTATACTCGAAAAGCTTTTATTTTTAAAATCATTTAAATTTTTAATCATAATTGTCCAACAAACCCCCCCCCCCCCCTAAATATCCCACCTACCCTCTATAATTGGGTCTAACCAATGAACCCTTCCTGCCCATCTATTAATAAATCTAATACCTATATTATGGAGAAAGTGGACAATTTACAACCCTCACTTTTCCCCTCCATAGTCAGTTACCAAAGTCGAGGAAGAGCTTTTACGCAGTGCATCCAACAGTTCACCACCACCAGAGCTGCAAAGTCTTCCACTTACCCCTCCGCTCGGAGGACACCAGAACCCAAGTCAGTATGAATTTTTCTAATTACTGACCAGCCAATGCCAGCCTGTCTGGTCAGATTATTGCTTCTCCTGGCTGGCATCGAACCTAACCCTGGACCCATCACCTACTACTGCTCTGTTTGCTCCCTTGTTCTCCATCGTAATTCTCCTTCAGTTCAATGTACAAAATGCAGTGAATGGGTTCATTTCCGCAAAACCAACAATTGCAGCAGACTGGTCAAAAAGAAAGAATGGTCAACCTACATCTGCCCAGCCTGTCTACACGATCCCTTCCCAACGCAACCCCCCACCCCCCCTCAACAATCCTCCCCTCCAACCCATCTGTCAAACTCAACACCCCCACCCCCTCAACGACCTCCCACCCCACCATCATCAGATACTCAATATCCCACACCCAACTTTGACCATTATAACCTAAAGATAATGCAATGGAATTGCAATGGTATTGGAAACAAATTACATGACCTTATACAATTTGTTCATGACAACAACATCAAAATCATTGTACTACAAGAAACAAAACTCAACAACAAATCCAAAATTCCAACAATTCCAAATTTCACATTAATAAGAAAAGATAGAGAGAGAGACATGGGAGGAGGCCTCGCCTACTATGTACATTCATCAATGGACTTTACGCCTGGCCTAGAACCTGTAAATGACAATATTACAGAATCTCAATCATTTAGAGTTGGCAACATCAACATCAATAATTTATATATACCACCTGTGACGAGCTGCCCCGCAGATTATACCCCCTCTCTCACCCCCTTCCTCGTATCTAGAGACTCTCTAGTTCTTGGTGATATTAATGCACACGACAACCTTTGGCATTCCAGCATTCAAGATCCTAGAGGATCCATTCTATCAGATGAGATCAGTCCTTCCAACCTAGCAGTTCTAAACGAGGATCATCCTACCAGGCTGCCAACCAATGGACAACCTACCTCCCCAGATGTCTCCCTGGCCTCACTTTCCCTTCTCCCCAACATAAAATGGGAAGTAAAGAAAAGTCTTGGGTCAGACCACCTTCCCATAATTATAACCATCTCAACATCTCTGAAAATATCCAAATCTATCAAAAGAACATATGTGAATTTCAAAAAAGCTGATTGGGAAAAATTTACATCCATAACTGAAGAAAAATTCTCAAAAGAACCAGCTCCAACAAACATCTTTGATGCTGAAAAAACCTTTAGACGCATTATCAATAAAGCTGCTAAAGCATCTATTCCTGCAGGAAGAATCAAGGACACTATTCCGGAAATTCCTACCTCAGCCATGGATAAAATTACCAAACGTGACGAATTAAGAGATAGTAACCCTTCCTCTCCTGAAATTCAACAACTAAATCAAGAAATAAATTCTGAAATTAACAACTTCAGAAAAGAAAAGTGGAAGGAAACAGTCAACAATATAGACAAAAAATGTTCATCTAAACTATTCAAACTGATAAAAAATCTGAGTAACAAAGACATTGCCAATCCAAACCAGGCTATCAGATTTAAAGGTAAATACCTTTCTCTTGGGAAGGACATTGCCACAGGATTTGTGAAACAATTTACATCTGTCGTTCACCACAAGAGTTCCAAAAACTCCAGAAAAGTAACCAAAGATATCAAAAAGAATACCTTAGATGACTCTATCTCTTTTACCCCTGAACAAACAAGAGAAGCCATAAAGAAATGCAAAGCCTCTAAAGCCGTAGGCCCAGATGGGATCTCTAATCTACACATCAAACACCTTGGACAGAAAGGAATTGAATTCCTCACCAACAATTTCAACATCTCTGTCAGCTGTAGCAAAATCCCTGATATCTGGAAACAATCATTCGTCGTACCACTATTGAAACCTGGAAAAGACAAAGGAGATTCAAACTCTTACCGTCCAGTCTCTTTGTTATGCCCAGCCATGTAACACCTTTTAAGTAAAAGTAATAAAATTTAAGTATTAAAATTGTAGATAATTGATGTGAACTAAATAAATTTAATCTCTATGACGTAAATAATAGATACTAACCACACTTGTAAAAATGTGATGTATTATTGTAATATTTTGTATTTGTGGAGTTAGATTATAACCATAAAACAGATTACACTGAAATATAATATAGAAGAAAATTATTTGTGTTACCTTCATTAGCGGCGAATATTACAGATTGGCAACCCATTGGTCAAGAATCAAGGAAAATTTCTTTTGGACTTGGTAAAATTTTAATTTTTTTCAAAATTTTTTAGTCGGATGAATGGTAACTTTTAATTAAAGTAAATCTAAGTTATAATTTCAAAAGATATCTAGTTGGTTGCAAATAAAATTTGTGAATAAAAATCTAATTCCTTTTTTTTAACGATAATATTGTCTGATAAAGGCAAAAAGATAATAAAAATAAAGTTTTGTCTACTAAAAATAGAGGCAAAAAGATAAAATCTAATTACGGTAAATATACAAAAAAGATAATTTGGTCTGATAAGGACTAAAAGATAGTAAAAACAAAGTTTGTCTACTAAAAATAGGGGGCAACAAAAATTAAATTTATGCTCCATTACGTTCTAAGGTTGATAATCAACATTTTTGAACTAGTTATTATTAAATTTGATGTAAAAAAGAAAACCTTTAATCAATCAATAAATCAAGATAATAATTTTTATGTTTATGAAGCAAATTTCTCATTTAAAATTGGGGAAAATTTGAAAATTATATATTATGCAGTTAAAAGATTAATTCAAGATAGATATAATTTAATAAGACAAGGTAATACAGGTATAGGAGATAGAGGTACAGCGGAGAATCTGGATAATAATTCATCATACAATAGACAAGAAGTAGATCAAGAAATAGCAGGTCCTTTCACATTTAGTCATTTCGGAATAAATAGAACTTTAGACAGGTTTCCTGAGTTTAGAAGATATTTAGGTGGAACGATAATAATTGGAAACAGTCAAATTGATAATATCTATCATTCTGATTCAGAATAAAGTTTTAAAAATATACGTCATCAAAATATAAAAATATTGAAAAATTTCATGAAAATTGTTGTATAAAAGTGTAAATATTTAAAACACAAGTGTTTACACCGGACATACACTGTAATTATAGTAATTATATCATTTCATTAAAAAGTTGGGAAGTTGAAAATTTTTAATTACCTAACATTTTTAAATTGTTAAAAAAATAATATTATAGTTTTGTACTTTAGACACAAAAGAAAAGTCTAAAATTATAAAACTAAATATAAAGATAATTAAAAAAGGTAAAATAAAAGTTTTATATATTGAACACAAAAGAAAAGTTCAATTTATAAAGCTAATAATTATTGTTAAAGTAATTAAATGATAAAATTTTGCTTAAATATTCTTGGTTTATGGAAATTAAGAATTCTATGTTCTGAAATTAGAGGGCAAAATTGGACTGAAAAAATTCGAAGCTGTCAAATTACTCTTGGTTCTATAACTATTATAAGAATTAAGTTCAAACAAACAGTGTAAAATTTTTAGGTAAAGGTAATTTTAAAAAAAAATAATTCTACTTGTTGATCTAAAAATTGGTAAAAATAATTTTGAAAAATAACTCTACCTGATTTATCTGGAAAGTCATCAAAACATTGTTCCTGTTCAGATTTCATTAAAATCTAAAATAAAGATAGTCTCCACCAAGAAAATTGTTCCTGAATTATAATTTGGTAAGCTAAAAATAAAGAAGGTGTTAATCAAAATAAAAACTTTCAACGGTAATCAAGTTTTATTTTATAATACACTGTAAAAAACATTTTCCTTAAAACATAAAGGTAAAGAAAATAAAAGATGTCGGACACAGAACAACAAAATGATCCTTACTTTGCTGGTGCCAGACGAAGGAAGTTTAGTAATTGGTTTGTTAAAAATAAGGAAAAATATCTAGAAAGGCTACAAAAGTATAAAGATAACTTGGAAAATTCAAATGGAGAAAATTACAAAAGTGTACGTGAAAACCATGTAGATTTTAATACAGAAACAATGGATTTATTGCGCAACAGAGAAGCAGAAAGTTATGTGACAAATTTTACAGAACTTACTGATGATATTTCACTCGGAAATCTCAGGGATGAAAGGGATAGAGAAATGAACTTTGAAAGAAGAAATTTTAATCAACATAAAGATAATTCTAATCAATTTAATTTTGATAGAGAAAATTTTAACACAAATGATCATGGTTATTATCAATGGTTGAAACGATAAAAAGTATGGTGCAGTTATTAAATTTAACCTTTAAATCTTATCAATTAAATAGCCTAGATGATAGCTTTCTTACTAATAAGGATGATAATATTAGCGAAAGGAGTGTTGATAATGATGTATGCCACTCAACTCCTAATAAATGCACTAGCGATGGTATTCAAATATCAGTTATGAAAGATAAACTTAAAAAAGTCTTAATGTTAGATGACATTAGTGAAATTAAAATAGATAATAAAAAGGGAAGTTCTGAAATCTATGAAGAAGTTATTGAATTAATTTCTTTCAAGGACTACCTCAATAAAATTTCTAATTTTGAGAAAAGTAAATATAATTTTTCATCTCAGAAAAAACAGTTTAATATAGAAGGTTTAAAGGAAATATTAGAAGATGAAAGAAAAAATCATAGTATTATGGAAACATTGATTCAAATTATAAATTATCTTTTAGAGCTAGAAGAAAAATTAAAAAATTCAGAAATAGCAGTTTTAGATAAAAAATTATTTGCAGAATGTAAAATTATGGGAAGTTTTAAAAGCTTAGTTGTATCAAACAATACAATTTTTGGTTTTAAAAAGAAAATATCGCCTGCTTATAAAGTTATACCAATGCCATTTTGCTTCGATAAAAAATGTCTAATTCTAGATGCAAAAAATTATGTTATAGACAATAAGGGAATATGTGAAGGCCAGATAATTGAAGATAAAAACTATTGTCTAAATGAAATTATAGATATTCCGTGTAAGCAAGAAAAGAAAAATACAGAAAAATGCCAATTTAAAAAAGCTAAAAAAGGTCAAACTATTATTTTGTTGAATAGGGAATATAAATGTGAAAGTATATGTACTTTTAGGAAAGACGGGGTAATTACAGAACAATCCTTTATAACAAATAAAGATTTCAATAATAACTTCTCAGAAGATAAAACAATTTTTGAAAAATTTGCTTCAGAAAATATATATATACAAATCTCATTATACATGGCAAATTTGATTCTAGGATATATTGTTCTTAGTATATTTAAAAGAATTATGAGAAAATGTATAAAATTGTGTCACAAAAAAAGGAAAAGAAAAGATAATATAGAAATGATAGTTGTAAATGAAGAAAATAGGCCTATGGTCAGACCAGCTAGAAACCAAAGGCGTATTCAGTTTAATCCCACAGCACCCTAATTCATATATAAATTAATTTTAGATAATACCTGTGAGACACAATAAGAAAATATTCAGCAGGATGCTGAAAATTAAAGATGTCCACAGTACAGCGCCAGAGAAATTAATGGAGGGAAGATCCATCTCATCCAGGTACTGTATTTTATCCTAAATAAAAAATGAAAAAGATAAGATAATTTTATAATAATCCTGGGAAGAAATATTAGAATGATAATTTTAGCACGATAATTTAAATAGAAAGGAAAATTATGCAAGAAAATGCCTAAAGAGAATTTTAAGATATGACAGTTGAAAAATTCATTAAAATAAAATTCTGTTTACTTTTAAGGTCTCTAAAGATATGTCAACAGATCCTGACAAAGATGAAATGGCGCTGACCGGTTCATTAACCAGAAATTTAAACGCCTGCGCCACAGTAAACACAGACATGAGTTTGGTGAATTGAAGGTAAACGGTATTACTACAACTCATTTTGGAAAATATCTATAAAAAGTATGAAAAAGATATTACTTTTCTTGGAAGATTTATGATAACCATGCAAAGTTATTGAAAGTTTAAAAGATAATTTTATGCAAAGTTATTGAAAGTTTAAAAGATAATTTTATGCAAAGTTATTGAAAGTTTAAAAGATAATTTTATGCAAAATTATTGAAAGTTTAAAAAGATAATTTTATGCAAAGTTATTGAAAGTTTAAAAAGATAATTTTATACAAAGTTATTTTAAAAGATAATTTTATAAAAAATTGGAAAGTAAAATGATAAATTCTAGTAGACGTGTATAAATCACTGGCCACTGTAAAACTAATCATTATAACATTATAGGAAATTGGGTTGAAACCAGTAACAACAAAAAACCTGAAATTAAAGAAGCCAAACGAACAGGGATAAAGAGATAGTGATTTTTTATTTAATTTTTCATTGCAAATTAAATGTAAAAGTAGTGGTTTATTTTCCTTTTTATAAAAAATAGAAAATTTTATTAGTAAAGAAATTTTTACAAATTATGTTAAGGTCTCCTCAAAAAGTTTTCAGTAAAAATTTTATGAAAAAAGCAAATTAAGATTTTTTTTTATTAAGTAAAATTACAGAAGAAATTTTGTTTTCCATTTTAATCATTTGAATATTATGAATAAGCAAATTAAAATATTTTTATCTTTTGATCAACAATTAGAACTTAAAAAATTTTTTTATATATATCGCTTTTGGAATTATTATTGTTACAAAAGAAAAAAAATTAAAGGGAAATCACTTATACCTGCCTGATGAGTCAACAAGTTGTTCCGGATACGAGTTCAACAAACAAGAGCAGAAAATTCACCCATCTGCTGAGACAACATGCACATCCTTCTCTCCCTGAAATATGGAGAAATATATTCATTGGATATTTGGAATATCAGGAGCTGATGATCCGCAACCACACATCCAGCCAGGAGTGCCTACAACTAGAATTACTGAAATAACAGCTGCCATCAGATGAATCCCTTATTAATCATTTTAATATTTCCAAAATGTGTTTAAATTTCTACAATTTTGAGTTCTAAATCCAAGCAAAAATTCCTTTTTCTTTAAATAAAGCAAAACTACAGTATGATTTTGAAATTTTTTAGTAAACAATTAAAAAGGTAATTTTTTTTATTTTACATTCAAATATTCAAACTTATCCAAAAAATTTTTTTTATCAAACAGTCTAAATTAAAATTTTGTTTTACCTAATTAAAAGAAATTTTTAGCTTTTTGAGGGCAGACTGTAACACCTTTTAAGTAAAAGTAATAAAATTTAAGTATTAAAATTGTAGATAATTGATGTGAACTAAATAAATTTAATCTCTATGACGTAAATAATAGATACTAACCACACTTGTAAAAATGTGATGTATTATTGTAATATTTTGTATTTGTGGAGTTAGATTATAACCATAAAACAGATTACACTGAAATATAATATAGAAGAAAATTATTTGTGTTACCTTCATTAGCGGCGAATATTACAGCCATCAAAATCCTGGAAAGACTTATCTTACCAACCCTGCAGGAGAACCTACCGATTCCAGATTTTCAACATGGTTTCAGACAATTACATTCAACTGTTACTGCCCTGAATGAATTTAACGCTCAAGTTTCAGATGGTTTTAGTCAAAAAAGACCACCTGACAGGACAGTTTTATTACAGTTGGACCTCTCTAAAGCATTTGACATGGTTAACCTCGATAAACTTCTTTCAGAATTGAACCAGTCTACTCTGCCACCCTCAATTAAGAGATGGTTTTGTTGCTACTTGAAAGGAAGACAAGCACAGGTACATTTCCACAACTCAACATCCAGATTTAAAAATGTACGAACAGGAGTCCCACAAGGAGCTGTCACTTCACCTGTTCTTTTGAATTTCTACCTTTCTAAACTCCCTAAACCTCCTTCAGGGGTTTATGTGGTTCAATATGCCGACGACATTTCAATCTACACCTCAGGCACAAACATAGCAGAAATGAGTGAAAAAATCAACTCATATGCCAAAATTGTCGCTGAATATCTGAAAGAAAGAGACCTGATTTTATCAGCTGAAAAATCAACTGTTACTCTGTTCACCCCTGACACAAAGGAATTCAACATCCATCCACAAGTCATAGTTAACAACACCTTAGTCAAACTTGAACGAAATCCTAAACTTCTAGGGGTAACTTTTGACACCATGCACACTTTCACACCACATGTCAACAACACAATCAACACGGCAAAATCTAAAATCAATCTGATGAAATGTGTCGCTGGAAATAACTGGGGCCAAAGTAAAGAAACACTTTCTATGACATATAAAGCTTTGGCCAGAAGTACTCTAGAATACGCCATACCTGTCTGGAGTCCCATTATTTCAGAAACTTGCTGGTCTAAATTACAGGTTGTTCAAAATCAAGCACTAAGAGTAATAACAGGTTGTATGCAAATAACGCCAATTGTTCACCTTCACAGAGAAACTAAAATTCTACCTCTCAGAGAACATGGACAGATGCTTACAAAACAATTTTTACTCAACTGTCACCTCCCTGGTCACCCTGGTAACAAGCTTCTTGATCATCCAGTTCCAGCAAGACCAAACAGAAAACCTACTTTTTTGAGACTGAATCAGACCATAAACCACCTACTACCAGTACCCGACAGAACAGCATTGAAACGAAGTATTAAGAGGGTACATACAGAATCTGTTCAGTCCACTCTAAACCAATATGAGAATAATAAAGTCCTAAATGGCACTCCACCAGAAATAAGCAGTGAAGAAGAAAAGCTTCCCAGAAAAGTGAGATGTCTTCTGTCACAACTAAGATCCGGCTACAGCAGCTTATTATTCTCATATAAACATAGAATTGACAAATCGGGCACAATAGAAGATAAGTGCCCCAAATGCGGAACCTCCCCCCACGACACCCCCCACCTCTTCAACTGTACAGAAAATTCTACTGACCTAACACCCATCAGCCTCTGGACAACGCCACATCAGGCCGCTAACTTTTTAAAACTTGACGAGGGAATCACCTGAAGAGATATCTACCAGTTAGCGGTTCTTGGTGTGACCTTCAGTGGCTACACAAACAAACCAAAGACAAAATACAAATAAGATTTTGTTTGAAGATATTTTGTCGCCCATTGTCTCATCCCTCCTTTCTACGCCCTCCTCTAAAATGTTGCTTCTCAAAGGATGGATGAATATTGACCAATCTACACAAGTACCACAAAATTACAAATATTACAAACAAAAAAATTTATATTAAGTAGAGTTTAAGCCACGTAAATGCCATATGATTTTAAATGTGGTAGGACATACTAAAAAACTTAAAGAAAGACAAAGTAAGTTATACAGTAGATGCGCATTAACGAGCATCTTGTCAAAAAAGAAGAATATATCTCATTTAGAAGCCGATAAAATTATATTTATTGCCAGTCATAAGGAGAAATAGATGAAGAACGAGTTGTTTTTGCATGTTAAAGGTTCTGTTGCTTTCCCTTAAACATTATAGTGCCATGAAATCTTCCACCATTATTTATTAATTAAATATATTTTTTTAAAATAAGGGGAGGAAGTTTTGTTTTCTCCTATGCTAAACCTCTATGTTGGGCTATGACCAAATATAACCTTACCTTACCTGAACTAAAGTAAAAAAAGGTTGACTAGGCACTTTAGGGTAAACCGCCAAGATTTAATGTTTGAATTGTTAGAACACCAAGGAAGTGTGGACATTGTCTAATCCTCTGGAATATTCCCAAATTAAATTCCAGAATATTGCAGAAAAAAAATAACCCCTTTCGGTATATTACAATTAGTGGTTAAAATGTTTGGACATTCAACTTAATGTACCAACCAATCAAAATTCAATAAAAGTCCCCAAAGTTGTTAAGAAAACGTTATTATCAAACTTTTGGGACTAGAGTTATAACCAGCCCACTATCCTCTCCATCCGAGAGAAAATGGTCACATAAAATAACTGTTAACCCTTCTAACAGGGTGGGCAACGATTTCAGAAATCTTGGGGACTAAAGAATGGATAAAGAATAAAAGTGGATTTATTGACAGGGGAATTTTTGTCGTCAATTTAGGTTGCTAATATCGACATCATTTATTGGTCACTTCATTCATTAGTTTATTAGAGTACATTATAATCTGGTGCAACATTCAATTAAATATTCGATTGCAATAAAACAACGAATGCAATGCAATGCAATTTACAGTCCCATGCATGTATGACGACAAAAATATACATCAGTCATTTATTTGTTGAGCTTTGCTTTTATGGATGTTGCCCTTCTTGTTTGAACAAAAATTTGAAAAAGAATTAGATATGTAGGGAAAGGGTTAAAACCAATTTAAACCCTGGGAATAATCTGCGCAAATCTAGTCAAATTTATATTATGAGAATTTGTGTGAAATCTATGTTAGGTTGTTTCAATTTTAATACTTTCATTCTGACAAACATTTTACACATTAATTAATATATTATTACTTGGATGTTGCGCCAGGTTTTCATGTCCTCCAATAAAGTGATGCTCGCAACTGGCTAAAATAACGATACAACCAGATTTACCAGTTTCACCCATCCCCCCCCCCCCCCACTACTGGATAAACGGAATGACCAATAAATGGGGTCCATATTGACAAGCTAAATTGATGACAAATTTTTGCCTGTCAATATATGCAAATTCATCCTAATATAAAGTAGTAAGCGTTTTTTGTCTGTCCCGAAGGATCTCGCTAACCACTGAACCGATCGGGTTCTCCTTTACAGGGTAGCTTCTCATAAGTCCTGGGAAGGTTTATAATTATTTTATTGGGACACCTCCAACCCCCCCCCAAAAAAAAAAATTTGAAAAATACCACCCCTCAAATATTTCTTTTAAATTTTTCTTTTATATCTAAAATACGAAAAATTTGGTTGATCAAACCTCCTGGGGCAAAGCCCCTAGAGGCTAGGGAGAAACCGCTGGTATTATATATAGCAATACATTAAATTGTTTTAGAATTATATTTTTGGAGTGTTTTTTAAATCTTAAAATATGCCTTAATTATTCAATACTCATATATTGTTTTAATATGTTTTAGTTTTTGACCAATATGGTGACACACTAATTTTAAAGCAATTATTTGGGACATTGATTAATAAAAACTTTTGATCCATCCTAATGCGAAACTATGTGCAAATATTATGCAAAATATATCATAACTATTCAATACAAAGTGCAAATTATACTACAACATAATTTCATAACTAGAGTCAGAACCACTTTATGCACTCTTGTGTCTAAATAGAAGTGAGGGAGGGTTCATTTAACTGTAAATTATACTGGTACCCAAGATTTTATTAACACGCCTTTATATTGGTCGACTTAAAAACTTACTTTTGGACTTGATCCTAGTTGGTTTGTTGGTGTTCAACCAATAAATCTAATATACATTTGATTTGTGTACATTTAAATTATTTTGATTTAAACTTATATATTGTTTAAAATTATAAATAATTTTTGAATGTTGAATATTTATCAATGTTCGTTTGTCTGTCTGATTTTTAGCTTCACTTTTATGAACATTTCCATCCTTGTTTCAATTATAACCTGTCTAACACAAACGCAAACCTACAGATCACGGATGTAGAGAATAAGTATGTTTTATGACAGGAGAAAAATTGTCGTCAACTTTGGTTGATAACACTAAACTTATTTATTGGTCAGTTTATTCATCCAGTACAAGAGGATGAGATAGGGTAAAGGGAGTTAAAGCTAAGTATCATTATTTTAGCCCGCTGCGAGTTTTATTATGTTAGATAGAATGAAAATCAGGTGTAACATCCAAGTAATAATATATCCACTATCAAGATACTTGGAGGTTTTGGAATAGTATGAGAATCATATAAAAAGGCTACGCGAGTATAAAGATTAAAATGTAATAATATATTGCAAATGACATGAATGTGTAATAAGTATTTGCATAAATATAGTTAAGCTTCATATAACAATTTATTTTATATAAATAGTGTAAATTTCGACCACTCCTAATTTTTATTCTAAGTTTTTAAAAGAAAAAGTTAGAAAGAATATTTTTTGATGGTTATTTTTTTCCAGGGTTTTCTTATTCGTTGCTTTCACAACATTGGGAACTTTTAATGGATTTTAGTTGGTTGCTTCCTTAATTTTTGTGCCCAACCGTTTCAACATAATTTTGTGTATTATCATTGGGGATGTATATTAATCTATCGGCCATTGTCTTATCCCTTTATATCCCTGGTAGATAGTCTCCCCCAAAATCTTTAAGACCTGGACCTATAAGAAGATTTACTGTAAAGAGATAATCATATCGTTTCAGTGGAAAGCAAGATCCTTCGCTACAGACAAAAAAAGCTTACTTTTAAGTTCTTAAACGAATGTTAAGGCAAATAAAATAAAGCCTTAAACCATCATAAAATTTCTTACCGATTTATATAATAACTTAATAAGATAAGATCAGAAAAAGAGCAGAGTAGCAGCAGACATTGCTCTGTTTATTTAGTCACCACTAGTTCTTATTCGTTGCCTTAACAACTTGACTTGAATTTAATCTTCATTTGTTGATTCATTAGTTGAGAGTCCAAATCACTAATTGTAATCTACAGAAGGGGTAATTTTGTGTATCATCATTGGGAATGTACATCAATTTATCGTCCATTGTCTTATCCCTTAAGATCCCTTGCTTATATAGATGATGTCATCCTTATTTTTGATAATTCATTATGAATTAGACATCATTTAATAACAATTTATAAACTTAAATCCATTCATAGAGATAGAATTATAAACTTATCTTCATTAAATCTATCCTTATCAGACTAGAGATCTTATTAAGATTTTAATACACACTGACACAAGCTTAATGTCTCTGTAAGTGTCAGTCTAGTACAGTTATTTATCGCATCGTATTTTAGACAGCTTTCCGCGTATATCTAAATGAAAATCATAACCTGTCTTGTTAGCCCCGGGGGGCCAAAGGCCGTGGCTAATAAAACTGGTAATAATTTTATGATTTATAATTCAATATTCTTTGAAAATTGTCTGTAATTTAAGGCTACACATAATTTTTTATTTTGGCTGAAAACCGGTTCTAATCCAGCGGATATTATTCGGTTTCGATGCCATACTTGAAAATAGATTACGGCTTGATTTTCTGGTATTTAAACTAATTCTAGCTAACGTTATCAAAATTCAAACAAATGAGAAACACTGATAAGGCAGACAATCTTTTTTTAACCTAAGCTAACGTGTAAAAATCCAAGGAATTTTCATATTTGATACATAATCTAAAATACCAATTCAATGATTTATTGTTAATACCTATCATAAATTGTTAAACAAAAACGCTGTTGCTTTTTATTGCTGCGCTACTTATGAAAATATTTGTCCTTTTTTAACACACCAAAATCAAAACAAAATTCTAATGAGATCAATTTTTATTGAATAGACTTTGACATATAAAAAAATAATACATAAAATAAATATATAAATCAACATATAAAAAAAAATACAAAATGAATCAAAAGCTTAATGGTATTGTTATTGCCATTTTGACAGGATATACAATTATATTAAGTGCAATTAAAATATCATTAGATTGGGTTCGAAATTTGGATATATTATTTAGAAGATTTTTTCATAAATTTTTCGAAGATTTTTTTTTGTTTTTTTTGCGAAGTTTTGCTCAAACCCAAATGCTGTCCTGATAATCAGCACACGAGTTGGTTGTCTGTTGGCTGGGGGGCTTTCGTGTGACCTCCCAAGGGGCTGAGGTTGTATAAATAGAACAGGCATCTGAATCATTGCTGTGGATAGATAATGACCCCAGCCTATTTCTCATAGTTTGGCTGTAGTTTGATTTACTGTCGTTTTTATCATAACTTATTTCATCGCTTGTGCTATTAGTAACATCTTTAGTTGAGTTATTATCACTATAGTTGCCGTTTTGATGTCCAAGCCACGTTTGAATGTCAGTAAATTCATTGTTGGTCTTGTATGTTTCATTGCTGAGCCAACGCATCACTTTTGTATACTCATAAATATCATCAGAATTGTCCGCATTTTTGCCATTTTTTGAGTCATCATCAATGGCCAATTCTTGATGTTTCTTGATAAAATTTCTAAGCATGTTATGGTAGGAAGAAAATCCGGGTAAATCTTCACTTGCCGTTGTTTCAACCTCCATAAATTTCCAGTAGAAATCTGCATATTCTGAAACTTCTTCAACTGTATAACTTTTGCCGAAAACTTTCAGCAGAGTCTTTAAAATTGCTGATCCAAGACAAGACATATTGATTTTTGAATTTTGTAGCTGAATGTTATCGCTATGAGTGTTGGTTGTTTACTGAATGATAACCGATAACCTACTAGGGCATACCATGGTGTCAGATTCGAATTATAATATTATTGGGGTGTTCATTTGAAATAGAAAATTTTTATAAAATTAATAGCAATACAAATGAATAATTTTATGTAAATCAAAAGTGTTTTCTTCAAAAATGAAGTTTTTCTACAGACATGTCTGTTAGTCTGTCTGTTAAAGAAAGTTTTGTTTTTAACTTCTGATACTTATATACTTACTCCAAACTTATTATGGTAATTCCTAAGTCCATAAGGTATGGAACGAAAAAGAGAAGAAAAAAAAGAATAAATAATAATGGTATTTTCAGTATTTTCTGTGTTATTACACCGTTATAAATATTAGTTTTTTAAATATTTGCTATTTTTTATCGTCTGTGTATTGTAAGAACACTCGGAGACAAAAGGTGGGAGGAGAAAAAATTTGGATGTGGGTGGGGTGGGGGGTACTTCGCCCATTACCACCTTTGCATTTCCTCAATTCAAAAACACGGTGTTTCAACATTACAGTAAGTTTTTATTGTATCTAAAGAGTATATTTTATCAGTATGGCTTCGAAGACGATCTATACCTTTATAGATATAGATTCTAATCGGTTCTGAGACATGCTGAACAATTATTTATCATATCGTATTTAAAACAGTTTTACAAGATTATTTTTATAAAAATCTTAAAATCTATTCCAATTTAGTTGGCTAGCCAAATTGAAAAAATCCGTATATATTTATTTTGCTATACGCGAAAAGCTGTCAATAAAAAACTTAAAGTACCTAGGATATGCTGTTAAAAAAATCGATATCTTCATAAATTGATTAAATGATTAGTTATATAATAAGTTTTGGCTATTTTTTATGACATATCTTAAAGAGTTATTGGGGGGTTTAAATGGGATAGCTTCTCCAAAATATCTGAAAATAGAAATTACGCGAAGATGACGCAAATGACGTTTTTTAAAAATGAAATTTTTTTAAAAATAATAGCTAATAAACCAATTTTCAAGCATAACTTTTATCTTACTAAAAATTTCCTGTATGGCTTCAGAACCGATTAAGATCCTTGGATTGGAACCAGTTCTCAACAATACTGATAAATCATGTATAGCATCGTATTATAGACAATTTTCGCGAATTTTATAATAAAAATCATAAAATTAATACCTACCCGTTTTGTTAGCCCGGGGCTTAGAGAAGCTATCTATAATACTAATCGAAAATTATATTATCCTTATCCATTTATATAAAGTAGTATAGTTTTTTGTTTTTATTTACTTCTGGCTGTACGTTGTTACATATTTAATAGTTATATAAGCTAGTAATTAACAATAAATTAGTAACGGCAATTTACAATTTAAATTTGTTGAACTGTAGCAACATATTGAAAGAGCTTTGAAGGGGTGTATCCAGAAATTTCTGGTTCATGTACAATGAAAATAGGGGAGGGGTAAACAGGTTTGAAAAGATCCATAATATCTGAGATCCTGAACTTCTGTCACCTTAAATGGGGCGGGCAAAATTGGTAATTTGGGGATGTGGGGGTGGTATAGGAGGGGTGTACTGAATTTTTTCAAATTTGATTTTAATTATTTAATTAAACATCTGATAGGAAATGGGCAATTAAGATTATATAGGCTTTTATTTAGATTACATATAAATGGGGCATTTAAATTTTAAGAGTTATAATTTGCTGCGCTCCTAGCCTCTAAAAACATACCTTTTAAATAAAGAAGTTTTTTACAGCTAAGATATGGGTAACCATAGATAAAAAAAAATTTAAAAAGTTTCCCGTAAACCCGTACGGTTATAGAGTTCTTATTGAGCATTTCAAAATATACACACATACACAAACAAACAACCACTTACTTCATATTAGCACACATAATGTGATATATTTTTGTGAAAAAATTCGAGCAAAGATTTTAATATTGATAGCTGTTATCTCTGGGAAAGTACTACCATGGGTAAAATATTCTTAATCCATATGGAATTTGATTTCCTTTTTCTTTTATAAACAAAATGGTCTTAAATTTCTTTTGTATTCATTTTCTTTAAAGGATTTAAGACTTCCAGTAGGTCAAAGTAGTTATATGAAATAGTTAAATGACAATTTTATCCATAGTAGCGCAGCATTACTAATTAAGAAACACAGAGAGGGACAGAACATTGGACATTACACTGGTACCCAAAGTTTTACAAACACATTGTCTCATTAATTGGCATATAAACTGTATTAGTTTGTTCAAACTAATACAGTTTAAACATTTCAATCAATATCCTAAATCTACTAAAGGAGGAATAATTTTGTTTATCACCATTTAGGATGTACATCAATTTATCATCTATTGTCTTATTCCTACATCAATTTTAAAAACTTGACAACCCGTTTGTTTTACAAAATATTTCTCCATCATCTATGTATGATTTTAGATGACCACCCCTAATTTTTTTCTAAGCAGCTGTGACTGCTATAAAAAATATACAAAGGATACTGTAGCTGTACAGCTGTAGTGATCTTGCGGCTAACTTTTAATGTGGGGTCTTTAAAAATGTAATAATGAACAAGAAAGACCCTGATTAAATCAAATAATAATCGTATTATATACAGCAGTAATTTTTTTTGTCATTAGCTAAAGATTTCGATAACTACTGAACCGATTGAGTTCTCCATTTTAGGTAAGCTTCACATAGGTCCCGGGATAGCTATAGGCTATTTATCTCTTTTCTCTACTCTTTCGAATACAGAGCTCCTAGATGATAGGGGCACAGCCGCTAGTAATCTTTAAAGTAAAACTTAACTTCAAAATCTATATTTCAAAATATAGCATAAAACTATACTTTGTTCAATATAAGAATAGCTTAAATTGTACTTTACCTATCTACCCGTTTCTATAATCCTAATTGACAAACTGCATTTAAAAACATGTTTACTTTAATTACACTCTAGTTTTAAATACTTTGCTTAATAAATAATTGTACTTTAAATTTTCAATCATGAGAAGTAAGTCTAAAAGGATTGGATTATGGAATTCTATGAATGAAATCGGAAATCTTTAAGCACAAGGACGCAAGTTCAAAATGGATTTTGTAGCTATGGGGGTCAGCTTATGGCTTGATGGAATTGCCGCTTAATTTTTGTGAGAAAAAATGAATAAAAAAAAGGATCTTCAGGAATAAGACAATGGACGATAAATTGATGTACATCCTCAATGATAAAAAACCAAATTAAACCTTCTGAGGATCTAAATTATTGGTTGAAAAGTTTGGACGGTTAGGTAAGTGCTGGAATATCCAGTGTAAATTATATTCAAATATCCCAATAAAGAACTACATTTCAAATTATAACAACTTTGGAGACTTTTGTTGTTTATTGGTTGGTTCATTAAGTTAAGTGTCCAATCATTTCAACCACTGACCATAAACTACAGAGGGGATAATTTTATGTATCATCATTGGGGATGTACATCAAATTTACGGCCACTGTCTTATCCCTTTAGATCGCTGATTCTAAAATGCATGGTTATGAAATTCGTCCCGGGCTACCATTTTATTTTTCAAAATTATTTTTTTGACTTGGTAAAAGAATTTGTGTTATGAAGTAACCTTATATTTTTATGTAAACTATTATTTTCTTTATTCTTTTCTTATTGACTACATTGGTTAAGGTATTTATTAGACAATGGACTATTTTTCAATTGCCTTTTTACTTTAGGCAATAGAGGTATATCTATTAGAGCCAGTATCCAAATTCTAGCCCAAAACTCTAAGTAAAGGACATTGGCTCGGTAAAAGCACAAGAACCCAAAGTTTTATAACAAAATTATCTTTTTCTTTGGCTCAAAAACTTTGGGTTCTATTACTAAAATAAAATTGGCAGGTTTAAAAGGTGTAGAGTCCAAACTTTTCAATTAATAATTTAATCTACAATTGGGGTAATTTAGTTTAACATCAGTTGGGACGAGTATCAATTCATTGTCCATTGTCTTATCCCTTAAATATCTAGAGTTTTACTTTTGTTCTTTAATAATGAAATCGCTCTTATTTTATGTCTGTTAATATTTGTTTTTGTATGTTTTTTTCGATCTTATGAATTTTATCATCATTGTTTTTTTTATATTTTCTAAAACTCAATTGTCTAGTATCTAAAGTTGTGAGCAATGAATTATTGGGATGTTTTTATTTTGAATGGAAGAATTGTAAATTATTTTAATGGGCGTTCTATCATATTTAACATTATATATAAACAAGTATGACAACATCCATAGGTAGCGAAGCGCAAAAAAATCATGGATAAGAAAACGTAAAAGGAGATTTAAAGAACATATGTTAAAATCAAGAATATATTTATTGCCGATAAAAATCCTACTTAGAATACAATGCTCCTAGATAGTATGGGCGTAGCCGCTAGTTTTTTTTCATTTAAATCTAAACTGTTTTGGTTTGATTTTGTAGGTTAGTTTATGGACAATGATATTCTTGTACTTTTAAAATTTCATAGGTCAATGTTTCGTACTAGCAACAAATTCAATTTTACTAGAACAATAGATATATTATTACTTGGATGTTGCACTAGATTTTTATGTGATCTAATCAATTGATACTTGCAGCTAGCTGAAATAACGATACCCTTCATCCACCCCTTTCCCTCCTACTTGATGAACAAACTGACCAATACTGACCTTATTTGATGGCGATTTTCCCCTGTTAATATATCCACGTATCATATATTCATTACTAGAACTAGATCAGACATTGATTCTTGGTAAATATTTAATGCAAGGCTCGGCAGCCGCAATGCATATACATTCTGCCTGAAACGGAGACCCCTTGCAAAATTTGAAAATAGTCCCTTTCGTCGTATTCCTAAAATGACTTTTTATATGTTATTTTATGTTAGGTTAGGTTATAATGGGTTAGGTGATTGTCCCACATGGTTAGATAATTGGTCCCGCAGGGTTAGAGCCCCCCACAGGGTCTAAAAATAGGAGAAAACCTACTGTGAAAAATACGAAGAATCATCCCCTCAAGGTGCATTGCCACGAAAGGGACTATACCCCAAAATTTTAATAAGCAACCTTATAATTTAAGACCTATTACCGTAGGTCTTTTTTTTAGCTTGTAATAAAAAGAAAACTAAATAAGTGCGATAGTTAGTGGTATCTTAACTGAAAAATAAAAAAAAACATCATATCATATTCCAATAGAAATGTATGTTTATTAGTTTAGCAAAATTGCCCCACTCAAATATTAATACGTAATCATAATTCTTATATAAATTTGATAACCCAGTGGTTGAAAAACAAGACCAAATTTTTCATAACCTATGTTTAAGAAGCAAAGCTTCTTTGCAAGTCTTTATTTGAAGGTCTGTTATGGGGGAGGGGTAAAAGTAGGCCTTTCCAATATTAGATTGTTTTATACTTAGGTTATTTTTACCTAAAGAAATGTCCAAGTGTGTGGGGGGGAGGAGGGTGGCATAAGTGGTTTTCTGTGGCCCTTATTCTTTTTAAATCAGGTTAATGTAGGGCATTAGAAACTCAAAATATATGTCTTCCCCCTCTAAAAAAGTATTAGAGAGGGTTAATTACTCCCCCCCCCCCCTCGTGTTAAAAATATTGTCTTATAATATTTTGTGTAAATATTCGCATCCTATGAATCTAATTACCTTTGTTAATGATTATTTTGTTCATCAAACAAGTCTAGCTAAGAAAAATTCGTATTAGCTTTCTTGTGGGTGTTTTAACCAATCTTGCAAAAGATCCATAGATTTAAAAAAAAGAAATATGGTTTTCTATAATTAGGTTCCTACGTCCGTCAGTCTGTTCGTTATCGATTGGTCTTTAATTTAGGAATGTTAGAGTTGTCCTATTCATTTCAAATTCATTTAGGTATGGTGATTCCTGTATTAGTTAGATATTATTTAGAAAGCTTAGCTTAGCATCTAATTTTTAACCTTTTTTGTCCGTCTGAAAATGATGTTATTGCCCTATGTAGAAATGCTATTTATTTAAAAGGCCTATTCATTAATCTTTATTTGTCAGAAGGAAAAAATTGTTATAGTAGAAATGTGCTTTACTTTAAGGCTTTATACGTTAGGATTCTATACCTATGACCCTATGTTCATTTTTTTTGAAAGCATTGATAAATTTTTTTATTACATATAACTACGAATAAGTTTTCGTATATCATGACTCACTTTTACATTTCTGATTGAACACCTTTTTTGCTCAAAGGCATTTCAAGTGCTTGTCAGTCTGTCCGTCTGTCTGTCTGTAAATCTGGTTAAATTTTATAACAGTGCAACATACTGAAATAGTCAGTTAATCAAGTATATTCATACTTGAAATTGAATTTCTTTACATCAATGTGATACCTTTAAATTTAACATTTTGAGAATATTTGTATGTCTTTATTTTTCTTTAATTTTGTTTGCATTCAATGACATTTTAAACATATTATCTATATTTCTAGACTAGCGGCTACGTCCCTAGAGGCCTAGATGAATATAATGTGGTGAGTGGTTGAATTCGATCACCCCCTAATTTTTAGTCTCAAAAAGAAAGCAAATTAAGAACACAGTAATAGTGTCTGACTGATTATGACGTAACAAAAAAAATTAGCCAATGAGAGGCCACTGTAAATTTTACCATTGGTCAATAACGGCCTCTCATTGGCTATTTTTTTTTGTTACGTCATAATCAGTCAGACACTATTACTGTGTTCCAAATTAAGGAAGGGATTTTTTGTGGGTTTAGTGGTGCCCTTTCCCAAATAGCTATAAACCTTCCCAAGACCTATAAGAAGCTACTCTGTAATGAAGAACTGTATCGGTTTGGCGTATTTTTTGGTAAAGACAAACACAAAGATCCTGTTACTTTTATATTAGGATGTTTTTTTTTTTAGGAAAAAATGAGGCGAATACGGATGAAAATATGTTTCTTAATTTTTATACTTGACATCATATCAGCAACACCAATAAGTAAGTTTTAAACAAACAAGGATGGCAACATCCATAAAAGCGAAGCTTTGAAACGATAATACAAACAAAAATTAACACTTGTAGAGTGTCATAACTGGATAATCATAATAGAATCAGCATTCCAAAAATTATATCAATAGGATAATTATATCACATAAATAGTTGTTGTTAAAAAAAGTAAAAAATCAGCATATTTAAAATGGACATACGGACATTCTGGTAACGCTTATAGAGTAGTAGACCTTCTAAATCGTACCTTACCACTAGAGGAATCCCCATGTAAAGTATGCAATCGATAGGACAATTATAACCATGCCTAAATTAACGGAAAAAGCTATCCGAACGTATGATCCGACCCTAATTATAGTGAAGCTTCGCTTTTAAAAATACTTCTACTTCATACTTCATTTTTCAGTATGGCTTCGAAACCGATTAATATCCGCTGGAATAGAACTGGTTCTCGACCATACTGAAAAATCATGTACAGCATTGTATTACAGACAATTTTCCAGGAATATTATAATACAAATCATTGATTTAATACCAGTTTTGTTAACCTTCGATCCCTTATCATAGCTTATCATAGAACAAAGGAAAAAAGAAAAATAATATTAAGATAGAATACAGCATTTATAACTCGAAATTTATTTCATGTTTTTATAGGAACCGAGGATTATATGGAACTTTTCAGGTTAGAATAACTTATATTTTTATTTTAAAATAGGTAAAAATATATCATAAAAAGATATACACCCCCAATTGTAATAAACAAAACTACCTCTTATTCACCAAATAGCTTAAAACCACAGCAGTACCACTTCAGTACAGAGGTTACCAAGATCTTAAGCTTCAGACACACATACAGAAAGACATTGTACTTCTTATCCATTACAGATGATTATTTCATGGCATCTTGTTTGAATATTTATTTTGAGTAGCATAGCCAGTGGCGTGCGAAGCACTTTGTCTAGGGGGGGGCATTTTGAAGATTTTGCAAAATTTTGCCCCCCCCTAAATCAAAGTGCCCCGGGGGGGCACTTTGCTTTAGGGGGGGGCATTTTGATTATATATACTAAATTTAAATAAGGGCGTTTTAAGGGGTTTTATGGGCCTTCTAGTCCTTATCCCTTCTTCCCCATCCCTTCCCCCTTCCCTATTTCCCATTTCTATCCCCCATCTCTTCCCCTCATCTCTTCTCCCCCATCCCTTCTCCCCAATCTGCAATGACTGAAGGGATGGGAGCTAGAAAGCATCTTCAAAAAAAAAGTACAGATAATTTAACCACCCCCCCCCCCCCCCACCAAAAAACATTTTTTTAAGGGTGGAGGGGGATATTATTAAATCTCTCTGCAGGAAGGATGGATAACCCCATTAAAAAAAATAATGGGGGGGGGGAGAGATAAAAACACTCATTTTGGAAATAATTTACCAAAAATTTATCTATTATGTAAAACTGATTTTAAATATTTCTTTATTGTATGACAACAAGGATGACAACATCTATAAGTAGCAAAGCACAAAAAATCATGAATAAGAATACAGTTAAGAAGATTTAAAGAGCATTTGTTGAAATAAATATATTTTTAGGAAGAAAAAGTCACAAATCCTTTTTTATGTATGTTGTGTGATGACAGTCAAAGTAAATTACATACTGGATGGTCGGAACGACGAGAAATATTATTTTTTTAATATTATATATAATCCACAAAAAAATTTATCGTACCATAAAAACCAAGGATATAAAGAACTACGTTAAAAGTAAAAAAAAGGGGCATTGTGTCATATTTTCACAGTAGCTTTTAATAGGTTATTATAGATTAAGTTAGGTTAGGTGAATTCCCCGCAGGGTTAGGCAATTGGCCCCACAGGGGCTATACAGTATACATAGGGGAAAAGCTACTGTGAAAATACAACGAAACGCCCCTTAAGAGGCAATGTCACAAAAGGGTCTATATTTTGATACCCTTATCTACAAAAATTTTGTACAAAACAATGGGGTAATTGTAAAAGATACAAAAATATATAAAAACGTCCTGAAAAGCAGTCTGACCTCCATGAATTTTTAATCGTTAATTATACTCCATAATGATGGGAATGTTAACATTGAGTTTTAGCCTTCTATCTTTAATTGCAGTTGAGAAAATCACATTTCCCCCTTAGCATTACAAACTGACAGCCATAGTTAATTATAGAGTAGCTAAAAAGTTATATCAACATATCCTACCCTCTTAAAATGGCACTTTAAAATATTTACTACCCCTTTGAAAAAAAATCAAACAGTGGTGTATTTTATCAAGTTAGGAATATAGAGTGTAGTTAGTTATAAGGGTTTTTAATGAAAATTGCCATAAAAAAAACATGTCTTTTTGTAAGGGTATGTACACAAAAAATGATAAGCTTATCCTGAAAATCATATTTCTTTATTTTCATATTCATTTAGACAGACATACAGTGTTGAGAAAAAGGCTTAGATAAATATCAACGCTGTATTTTTTTTTTTTTTAAATAACTTTTTGATTAAATATTTTATGTTTGCTTACAAATATTTTCATAGAAATAACAACAAAACAAGGATGACAACATCCATAAAAGCGAAGCACTGAAACGGTTGGACAAACGGACATTAACACTTGTATAGTATCTGAACTGAAAAATCGGAACATAAATGTATAAATGTCCCAGGAATCAATATACCAAAAATCAGATCAAACGGATAATTAAAACACTTGAAAATTTGTTGTTAAAAAAGTAGAAAAATCAACATGTTTAAAATGGACGTACGGACATTCTGGTTATGATTATAGAGTTGCTACGCTTTCTAAATCGTACCCAACTACTGCAGGAATCATCATGCAAAGTTTGAAATCGATAGGACAATTCTAACATGCCTAAATTAACGAATAAAATCTATCTATCTCGGACGGACCGACCCTAATTATAGAAAAGCTTCGCTTTTAATATACAATGTGATAAATAGCAGAAACCATTTGGAACGGCGCGAAGCGCAAATTTTTTTTTTCATTATGCAGGGAGAGAGGGGTTTTTGGGCTATTATTACACTAGTCCCCAATATTTCATATAAAATTTTCTTATTCGTTGGGGACTTTAATGGAATTTTGATTGGTTGGTTAATTAAGTTCAGTTTCCATACGTTTCATCCACTAATTGTAATCTATATAAGGGGTAATTTTGTGTATCATAATTGTGGATGTGCAAAATTTCTTTGGTAAAAAGTTTATATTATACAAAATAAAATACTTCCTATTTACTGGTTTGTTATGTTCAGTGAAAAGAGATTATAACCTAATTTCTACACTAGTTAAAAATTTGGTAAGGTTAAATGAATAGTAACTGTCTGATTGGCGCGAAGCGCCAACATTTTTTTTTGTGTATTTCTTGATCTTTTTTTTTGAACCTGGGATAGTTTTGCTTTTTGTAGGGTAGGGGGCAAAAAGGGGCATTTTTGTTGACTAGGGGGGGGCAAAACGGGGCATTTTTCAACATTTAGGGGGGGGGCAGGGGGGGCGGTGGCTAGGGGGGGGCAGGGGGGGGCGTTTTGATCGCTAGGGGGGGGCGATTGCCCCAAATGCCCCCTTCGGTTCGCACGCCACTGAGCATAGCAATCCTATAATTAACTTTGTCTTTCGGTCAATCAGTTAAACCATAACGCTATAGAGGAAATGTGATTTTCTCTGCTGCTATTGTAGATAAACAACTGAAATTTTTCGCGAAAAGTCTGTATGTCTGTCTGTCAGTTATATCATTCACATGCACCTTACTTTTTAAAAAAGATTTCGTGATATTCTTGGAGTTTTTGTATTTTCTCTTATATTCTTTGTCATGACAACTGAACATCTGCTCTATAGCTCACTTTGTTCCTTTGTCCATTCCATGCATTTTTTTGCTTTGCTACTTATGGATGTTGTCATTCTTGTTTTTTTTCTGAAGAAATATAACATCTGGCTATATAGCTCACTTTGTCTATTTTGTGCTTCGCTACTTATGAATAAGCTACTCTATAATTCGAAATGTCCGTCCGTCCGTTCGTCTGTCCGTCCGTCCGTCTGAGACAGAAAGGGGGAAACGTGATTTTCTCGGCTCCTATCAAATATAGAGAGCTGAAATTTTGAGGGATCAATTATGTTAACAGTCTTCATATTTTGAAATAGTTTCATTAAGATTCGTCAGTTGGTTGGGGTGCTAGATCGATTCCTACATTTTTAAGCATTTATGATTTTTCTCAACTCCTATTCAACACAGATGGCTGAAATTTTCAGGGATTGAATACTTTCATATTTTGCATACTTTTATCGAGATTTGCTTATTGCTTGGGGTGCTAGTTCGATTCCTAGATTTTTAGGTTTTCATGATTTTCTTTACTCCTATTTGAGATAGGTGGATGCTATTTTAAAGGATTAAATAAGTTTACTGTTTACATATCCCAACAAAGTTTCATTAAGATTTGCTAATTTGCAGAGGTGCTAGATCAATTACTAGATTTTCACGTTATAAATCTTATAAGGTTTTGTGATTTTTTAGTTTATTGTTTTTTTTATGAAACTGCAATAAAGTTAATTTTTTCCGGATATCCATCCATTATTTTGAGCTTCGCTACTTATGGATGTTGTCATCCTTGTTTTATTTTGTAAAGAAATGAAACCTCTGGCTCTGACATGGCTTCAGAGAAAGTGACATGTGGTGCAAGAGGAGAGAGGTGTAGATTGCCTGGAAAATTAGGCCATATGGGACATTTCAGATTTATAGAGGTAATATTTATCATCTTAAATTTCTAAATAATAATCTGTTTCTTGAAAAGCAGCAACTTTTAATTGTTCATGTTAATTTGGTTTGAGGATGTTGTCATTCTTAACTTGGGCAGTGATATAACAATAGGAGAAAATCTATTTAATTAAGTCCTACTGTAGACATATTGATTAATTATAAAAAAATTAAGTAAACTATAAAAGTAATCTTGAAATCTTTGACATTATTTATCTACCAGTAAGACAAAAGAATTATCAGTCCTAGTTTTGTAAGAGCGTAATTGTTAATAATATAAAATTACTTTTTTTATCAAATAAACTTTATTGCAATAAAAATGGTGTTCTTGTACAAAACATACATGAGTATTCCATACAAAAACTATATACCAACTGATATATTTTTCAGGATTGTGAAACCTTAGAAATGTTCGAAACTGTTCCTGTTGCTTCCTGCCATGGGGTAATTTTCTGATGTTCTTTCTGGTATTTATTCAAAACCGGTGGATTAGAACCGGTTCTCATCAATGGGAAAAAATATGTCTAGCATCAAATTATATCCAGTTTTCTACGAATATAAAAATGTACAAGCCCGTGCCTTCTGTATCTCAGAGCTAAAAAACAGATTTTAATCTAATAATTGTACATTTTATATCTGCGGAAAGCTGTTTATATTACGATGCGAGAAATAACTATTCCAGTAATTGAAAATTATTATTCCGTTCTCTAATTGCAACTGCAAATGTGTAAGGCTTTAGGCTATTTTCCGCCAATCTCTTCCCATTTGAATATATTGCTGCACCACTTGACACCAGTGGTGCAACCACTGGCATCCACACTGCAGCAGATTTAAATTCACAAAGCTACCTTATTTTACAAGTATTTCTTTACCTAGACACTCAATATTTTTAATACACTTTCAGCCTGTGAATAGTATTCCTGAGGTGTGCTGTCCTGACAAGTTAGAAGGATTATGCTTTCCCTCTGATCCATGGTGTCCAACATTTGAAGAGGTAAATCTATCAATATATTATTTTTTGGATATTCATAAATTGATACAATCATCCAACCCTCTTTCCACACTAATACCCTCACAGCCTACTGGATGAACGAACTGACAAATAAATGAGGTCCATGTTAGCAACCTAAATTAATATAAAATTTTCCATGCCAATATATCCATTGATGTGCAGAAGATCTAATTGTGAAAGGATGGCAGAAGTAGAGAAGGGAGTAGGAAGATGTTAGGTGAGTGGGATATCAGATATCTCAGACTTCAGCTGCCCAAAAATCTTAGATCAAATTTTAGACATAAAGTCATGTTTACTAAAGCATTTATAATTGCTTATTAATATGTTTACCATTTTCACAAGTAACATGATCAGTGTGTGTCTATCTGTAACAAAGGATCTCACTAACTGCTGAACCAATAAGTTTCTCTTAGGTCCTTTGAATGTAGAATGTACTCATCTTTTCTTCTTACAAAGGTGCAAAAACTTTTTCATTTGAAACAATTTTAAGTAGGTGGTTGACTTCCTCTTGATTCACCCCACCTCTAGGGATTCTAGAACCCTCTAGGGGGCAAAAGTGAGTTAAAATTTACAAAATTTTAATTTCAGGAGAACTATGCTGGAGACGCTGTGTTTGGAAGGGCATTTAAATGTCCCGAAGAAGTACAATTAGTATCTCAATTGGGGAATAGATGTAAGAATAGTTCATGTGTCCCTATATCAAGGTAAAATACACAATAATCATGATATGTGCTTGTTTGGAAAATATGCACTTTCTTATATTGTTTCAAAATTTCATGATTATGAATTATTCTTGATTTTCTAATTGTTCAATAAACTTATAAATGGTTAAAAGTTGGTAATATTATTCAGTTATTTAAGTGGGCCTGTCAATTCCTTCTACGATTGTAACCAGTCATTATTTTTTCTTTTTAATCAAGAACTTACAGATTGAATTCAATTAGGTCTGTATTATCAAATATGTTATAGATGCAAAGATATTGATGGAGAAAAACAAGTAAATGATCTATTTTGTGGTGTTGATAACTATGAAGTAAAGGTCTGCTGTGATGAAGAAGAGATTTTGTTTGATTCTCTTCCCCCACAACCTCCTAGGTAAATACATGCATATTCCATTATGGTTTTTATAAGGGAAGCTACTGTATAACTTGAAATATCTGTCTGTCAGACATGTTTTGGGAGAATCATGGTTTTCTCAGCTCCTCTTAATGATATCAGAAACTTCAGCATTCACATCATAATTGATTATAATTATCCTTTATCAATCCGGAAAGGGAAGTGGGGTAGCGGTTTTGCCCACCTCTCTTGTATTTTTGCTCTCATTTTTGGCAACATGCAGACAAAAGACTTAAATGAATTTAGGTTAAGCAGTTATACATTCGACTGCATGTTAAAATTACAATTACAGGGGTCATCATATAAACCAATCAAAGGCTGGGTCTGTCTATTATTTTAATTCATCTGTCTCTTTGTTAAAAATAATTTTCTTGGTTGCTATTGGAGATAGACAGCTGAATACTTTTCAAATTTTTCTTTTGCTAATGCCCTACTTTATTCTTTACTGTCTGTCAATTTGTCTGCACATCTGTCTGTAAGAATCTCTGTATGTCTGGATGAAATTTACCTAACTTTAAAGGCCATATTCTAGATTTCCTGATATATATGGTGAGATATATGGTGAGACAAGACAATGTGAGGATAAAACTCCAATGTGTTCTGTGTGGGCCAAGCAAGGGGCCTGTAGATTAGATACTAATTTTGAAACTGGGTAATCTTAACCTTTACCACCAGGGGCTGCTATTCAGTTAATTAATTCCATTTGAAATTGCCAAAAATTATATATTTAGTTTGAGAAAAGTAAAAATTGTTTTTTGGTGCAACTGATAGGGAAGTGGATAAGAAGGGGAGCAAAAAGGGAAGTGATTTTAAGTGAAATTTTAACTTAGAATTGTTGGTCAGAATCACATTCCCTTTTACCTGCTTTACCACAAAGTATTTCAATAATGAAATTTACTATCATTATTTCTCACTTTAAACTATGTGTTCTTTTAAAAAGGACATTGAAGAGTGATCCATCAGTGTGCAACCTGGATATGTTCAATTTTATGTCCTTGGCATGTCAAGAGTCCTGTGGCTGGTGTGGTAACAAAGTAAAATAATCTGCAAATAATCTTACAATCTATATAAATAGCGGCTACGCCCCTAGAGGCCTCTAGTGGTACTCTAAACTAATTTTTTAAATAATACATAATATTTCTTTGTTGTGTTCAAGTTTCAAGTAACATTTCTATGTTGCGTTCAAGTATCTGCATAAAAAAAAATTCACAATTGTTAATTAATGCATTTTATGAAAGACAACTTTCTGCAGATATTGAAATGAAAAATTATAAGATTAAAACCAGTTTTGTTATTCCTGGATAATAAAACTGGTATCTATATTAATATCTTTATTTAATTTTGTAGAAAACTGGCTATAATATGATACGATACTTGATAACTCATTACAGATTAGTATAGTTTTAATCCATCTGATATTGCTTGGTTTTAAAGACATACTGGAAATATTTTTTTGTTTCAATTGTATATTTTGAACATAACAGGGTTGTGTTGATGAACATCCAAAGTGTAGTGAATGGGCTAAAAATAAACTCTGTGATACCAGGCCATTCTTGGGAATTACATGCAGGTAGTATTTTCACTAGGTAAAATAAGCAGTTTAGAAAGGTAATTTCAATAGTTGCTTTTGAAAAATTCTGTGAATTTGTGAGTAAAATGCGCTTATCAGGTTAAACTGATTTTATTTTTTAAATATGCGTTTAATCATACTACGCCTTTGGTCAACATTAAGAACAGTTTTACTTAATTATTGCATTTGACTGAAAGCTTGCTTACAATTTTACGGAATATTGCAAAAGCTACTATTTCCTTACTAGAAAAGCTAAATCTTCAACCCCACACCCTCATCCACAAATCTAATACAAATCTCTGAAAAAAATCCCTGATTTAATTTTTTTAAATTAAAATACAGAGAAAGTTGTGGTGTTTGTGGCTTTTTAAGTCCAGAGAATACAGAAGAACAAATTGATCCTAGTGGTAATAGCTATTCCTATATACAACAAGAAAACTTTCTTTGTGGAAGGTAATTATTCATCATAATTAAAATTCATAATCAAGTCAAAAAAAAATTTCATAGATTATTAATGGTACATGTTAAAATATATTAAGATATTTATTTTTGCAGTGCAGCTTACACGTCTAAAAATGTCATTATATAACTTTTTTTAATGTTAGTGAATTTGCACCAGATAGACAACAACTGAATGACGGTTATGTAAACCCTAGGTAGGATTTTTAATTATGGTTCACTTTACATTATATTAAAAGTTGATATTATGAGTTTTTAATTTTTTTTATATTTTTCCTGATACATATAATCACATTAAATCAATTTGTAGAAAAGTTTATTTCCTATTTTTAAATGAAAAGTAAACTAGAAATTAGAATTCATTCTTTTCAGAGTAGTTGAATCTGAATCATCACCAGAATTTGATCCACTTACAGGTAGGTAAAATTATTCTTAATAATATGAGCTCGAGTTCTCCAACTACAGAATGTTTAAAACTCATAGTGCTTCAATAATCTCTAATATACTCTCATTGACTAAAACAATAAGACCTTTATTCTATTTGTTTATAGATTGAATGTAATTTTCATTTCATATCAAATAAAACGCTCTTGATAAACATTTGATATAACCACAAGAAATATATCTTATACCCACTGACATATTTACACTTATTTTGGTCAAGTAACAGTCAATTTAATTTTGAGTCTGCAAAAATTACCTGATTTAAAATGATTTCTGTTTATAAAACTCTAAATAAAATGTAAGATCCTCAAATCAAATCATTTATTTTAGAAAAGACATGTACGTATTAACAATAATAGATAATGGAGGGACAATTCCCATCCTTTTTTTTGGTGATTGCTTGTTGGGTTACTTGTCACCTGATTCACCCTAATATTAATTTCTTTTTATCAAGTGAAGTAATAAATAATCTATGATAAGCCATAACAAAGTGATTGTAAATTGTCAAACACTAATTCTATAGAAACAAATGATGATGATAATGTTTCGGAAGATCCTGAGGTACCTGATGGATTCGTTCAAGACGGTCAGATTTCATTTTACATTTATTTCATTTATAGTTTATTTCAAAGTCATTGCATTTGTTTGTAAAATAACATTCAAAACTTGATTTTGTTTTACAGAAGAACAAAATATAACATGTGGAAGTGTTATGATTAGTGACAGGTACAAAGTAGTTTTTAAAAATTTTTTTTAAATGATCATAAAACATATCAATTATATTATTAATTCTTTAAGGTGGTTACTTACTGCAGCACACTGTTCTGAGGATTTTAACAGTACAACTTCTGACAAATTCAATGAATTTAGGAAAACAGGAGACTTGAAGGTCAGCATTAATGGAAACCTGTTTGATTATTTAATTACTATTTAATAAAATGGAATATGACATCATCTTTGCTACAGGAATATATTAAGTCAAGAAAAGTGTTTGTTCACCCGTACTATGAAGATCCAAAGTTATACAATGATATTGCTCTTATTCAACTTGGAAGAAGATTAGTTTTCAATTTTATAGGTATTATTTTCATAGTGGCATTTATAATCTAAACAATTTATGATATGAGATATCCTTTTTGCTATCAAGAATTTCAAGATACACCTACATGTGTTGGAAGAAATATTGAATTAGATGGGAAAATAGCCTTAGTAGAGGTAAGTCTATTAAATAGTAGAGTTCTAAATTTTTGTTTACTGATATACTGTTTTTAAATATAGATAATCTATAGAAATACTCTTTAAATCAGCTAATAGGATAACAGTTATTGATTGAAATTAAGCATATTTTTTTCATTTCATTTGCATAATGAGTAATCTATAAATATTCACATTTCCTCAGATGTCACTTTATTACTGGAATACAAAAAAAGAAAGGTGCTTGTCTGCTAGGAATTTTGGGGTCAAATGGACCATCTAGAATCTAGATAAATTATGTCTATTACTGTTTATTATATTTCTATTACTATGGAAGAGAATTGAAACAAGTGGAAATGGAAAAATTGGAACTGTCAATGTAACACTAATAGAATCACAAAAATGTAAATCTACTTTGGAGGAATTTGTATCACAAACAAATCAGGTATTGACCATACAAAAATGAAATTATAAAAAGTTAAAACTAGCTCCCAAAGTTGGGGACTTTTATTGAATTTTTATTGATTGGTTAAGTAAGTTAAGTGTCCAAACATTTCAACCAATTATTGTAATCTACAAAGTGGGTAATTTTGTGTTTGATTATTAGGAATATGCATCAATTTATTGGCCATTGTCTTATCTCTTTAGTTAAATGGTTAAAACAGCTAATGATGTTTGTTAATTTATTAGATTAATAGCAGAAACAGATTTTGTGATGTATTGGATCAAGGTATATTAGATCAGCATGTTTGTGGAATAACAAGTCCTTCAAGCTTTGAACAGGTTGTTATCAAATTAATGAAACTTGTTTTAATTAACATTTGAAAAATCATGATGTTCAGATCAGGAGAAAAGTATAGCCAATAAGTGAAATAAATCTGAAATGATAATTGGGGAGCAGATGAAAAGGATTTCGTAACTAAGAAGTGTTCCCTTTACTTTAAAGATGCTGCATCTGCTATCTTGTCGTTCTAAGAATTATTATTATAAATATCAGATGAATTGGACAATTCTATCATACAAAAGTTGCTTAAAAAAGTAAGATAGACATATAAAGTTTTTGAAAACAATTATAGAGATTCTACGCTTCTTAAATCGAACCTTACTCTTACAGGAATCATCATGCAAAATTTTGAAATAAATAGGACAATTTTAGGAGGAGTAACCTATTAGGAAAGCTTCGCTTTTAACAAATCTGATAATTTTGATTAAAAGTAAAGACTTGACTTTATTCGTAGCTGTCTACACTGCAAACCATAGTCCCCTAGCAAAATGGGGATATATGTCACTGCTTTCGGCCTACCAACTCATTGACCATCTCTTTTCTAGAGGGATTTTTTCCCTCCTAATTTTCTTTCCCTCTAATATGACGTCAATAGCATAGGTAGGCCAAAAGTGGTGACATCTATCCCCATTTTCCTAGGGCACTAAACAAAGCTACTATTTATTCCAGGATTCAAGTGCTTGTGACGGAGATGGTGGTCGGCCTGTAACTATAACAGTAAATTTTTTTTTTTTTTTTTTTTAATATATACATATTTTTTCAATATTCTCTATTTACAGTAAGGCTTGAAAACTGATTTATATCCGCTAGATTAGAACCGGTTCTTAGCTATACTGAAAAATCATGTATATATCGTATTACAGACAATTCTCCACGAATAATAAAAAATCATAAGATTGCCTAATATGTCAGAAATTTTTGGCCACTCGGGGCTATTAAAATTAGTTTTAATAATATATTTTTTTTTATTATATTATCCGTGGAAAGCTGTCTTTAATACGAAAAGATAAATAGATAACTATTCTTAATTCAAAATTAAAATATTAGGATAATGGAAAGCAGACACTTGTTGGAATTGTAAGGTAAAACACTTATGATTTTCTCTTATTCAATGAAAATAGTTAGAACAGGTATCTAAAGGGATAGGACCTATTAATTCATGTACATCCAAAATGATTTGATTTTACACAAATTACTTCTTTTGTAGATATAAAATAGAGGTTGAAACGTCTGAACACTCAACTTATTGAATCAACCATTCAAAATTTAACCAAGAACAAAAATTTATTAAGCCAATGTATAATTAAATGTTGTTATAAACCTTGGGGACTAGAACATTAAACAGCCCATTGTCCCCTCTCTTTCTCTCTGAATTAAAACTTTATTCCCTTTATTACAAATTCTATTAATATTTTTAAAGTGGATCTCTAAGTTGTGGATCGGAGAAGCCTGAATGGTATACAAAGGTTGCATACTACAGGTATTTATACGGCAATACTCGCAGCTGGCTAAAATAATGCTCCCATCCACTCCCTTTACTCCATCCCCTTGCCTCCAACTAGATGAACGAACTGATCAATAGATAAGGACTATATTAGTAAGATAAATTAAAGCCAATTTTTTCCTATCAATATATCCATGTATGTATATCCTATATCCATTTGAATAAAATTACCTTGGAATCTTAGATGAATTTAAAATCTTATTTAATCAATAAAAAGTTGCAAGTTATAATTTTCCAGAAATACTTAATCCTTAAAATAAAGTAGCAGGATCTGTGTGTGTCTGTTTGTGCCAAAGGATCTCTCAAACTGCTTAACATATATAGTTTTCCTTTATAATGTAGCTTCTCATAAATCCAGGGAAGGTACCACCACCCTCCCAGGAGAATTCGCCAATATCTTAAAGTGCCACTAGTTGGTGGCACTGTATGACTTACTGGACAAGGGTCCCAAAACTGTTTCTTTTTAAATGATGAAACTATTTCAGGAATTGGATTGATTGCATAATTAAAACTGCAAATGGAAATAAGCTGAGTAAGGTAACCATACAAATATATTTTAACAAACATCAACTACTATTGGCTGCAATTTTAATTGTTTCTAGATGTCTCCAGGGGCGCTAGAGGGAAGGGGGGTTGAGTAGTCCCTTTACTTTCAATTTTAGTTCAAAAGGGTTAAGGATTAAATAGATAATCATAAAAGAAATATTTATCAATTAATTATAAACAAGCATCTGCCTCTAGAGGCCTGTATATAGATGAATGGAAGGGAAGGGGGGGGGGTCAGTCTAGAATAGTAAGCTATATCTCTAACATAACCTTTCAAATATAAGTACTGTTGCTACTAAGGGCGCTTCCACCATTTTTTAATAAATAAATTTTTATTATTATAGGATGAAGTTCAAGCTGAATGTCTACAATTTGCTAAAATTTATCTAAGTCCCAAACTTGAAATTTGTACAAAATGAATATAACCTTTTATATAGTATGCTCTTCATTTAATTGCTTTATGTTTTTTTTTATTAAATAAAAAAAATAATGTATTACATTGTCTGTATTATATGTCGTTGGCCCAGGCCTAAGCCCTTTCAAGACAACAAAACTGATTTTTATTTTACTGCCCGTGGAAAGCTGTTTAATTCCAGTATAGCTATGAATCAGTGGTGTACATTAATTTAACGCCAATTGTCTTATCCCTTAAGATCCCTAAATATTTATGCAGGTTTCATATATCTGTCTGAGATGATACTAATAATTGTAGACAAAAGTATGCGCCACTCAAATTCCATTTGGATTTATTTAATATTCTATACAAACACATATCAGTTCAATGTAGTTAAAATAAACTCTATAAATTCTGCTGTTCGTTCTTAAGGAAAAGATGATTTACTTGGCTGCAAGTATTGATAAATGGCAAATTTTTTACCTCTTTACCAATAAGCATCTATTTCTTAACTAGTTTCAATTATTAAGGGATAAGACAATAGACGATAAATTAATATACATTCCCCAAGGATGATAAGCAAAATTACCCCTTCTGTAGAAGTTAAATATATATATTTTAAAGGTTAAATATCTATAGTTTATACCAACTAATTAAAATATAATAAAATCGTTTAGGCCAATAGATGAGAGAATGTGCTTTAAAAAAAATCGGGGACATGTATAATTTACAGTCAAATGTCCTAGTGCTTCCATTACAACAAATTAATCATACGCCTTAATCTACAAAAAAGTATAACCATACAGAAGATTTATGTGCTATTTTCTTCTCCCTCCTTGCTATATTCATTTACTGCATAATTAATTTCGCGCTAATTTCAAAGTTAATACTTTAACATACATACTTTGCTGCTCGCGCCTAATAACTTAAAAAGATGAAATTCTTTGATTGATTTGTTTGTTGTGCTTTACGTCAGGGAGGTAGGGAACACTGGAATAAAAATTACAATGGTATTCAAAGTTTTACAGCTTATTTGTTTCTTAAAAACTTGGGGTACTTGCATTGAATTTTGATTGGTTTCTTTCAAACTTTAGTGTCCAACAATTTCAACCAATAATTTAATCTACATTAGGGTTAATTTTGTCTATCATCACTGGAGATGAACATCAATTTATCCTCCATTGTCTTATCCCTTAAAATCCCTGGCTTTTCAAAGAGGGTTTGTGATGAAAATATTTGTTAAAATAATCAGATACTAATATCATACTAATGAACAATTAACAAAACAAGGATGACAACATTTAAGAAGGCGAAACTTATAAAATTAGACAAGGGGACAAACGAACATTTACATTAATTAAAACGGTAACTGTAACTACCATGGTAACTTTACAAAGTATCTAAAAAGTCCGCCATGTGACGTCATAAAAATGAGGGAGATGAGAGGAAAAGTGGGAAAGAAAATCCCTAAAAAAGATACTATAATCCCTCATTTTTATGACGTCACATGGCTGATTTTTGTTGGGACACTTTGTAAAGTTACGAAAACATACTTACATTGTGTCTGATTGTACTAGGATTCTGCATGTCAAAAAACAATGAAAAGGGACAAATTCTTCTGGAAAAGTAGTTTAGAGGTTCTACGCTTTCAAAATGATTCACTGGTAAGAGTATTCCATTATGCCTACATTTTTAATGAGAGCTATCCGTTACGGACAGACCGACCCTAATTATAGAAGATTTTCATTGAAAATTAACTATCATTATTATCTGAGTGTTGATTCTGTTTGTCATTTTTTGGAGGTCTTATAAACCAACTAAAAATTTTCTTTTGTTAAAACTAATATTAACATTTTTAAAAGCGAAGATTTTCTATAATTTTGGTCGGTCCGTCTTGGATGGTTAGTTTTTTCATTATTTTAAGCAGGTTTAGAACTGTACTATCGATTTCAAACTTTGCATGATGTTATAAAATTATTCGATTGATATGATGTTTGGAATGCTGATTCCTAGGACAACAAAGTACAATGTTATAAGCGAAACATCTCTATAATCAAGTCCTAAAAATGTAAGCATGTCCTTAAACGATATCCTGTATTTAAGCAGTTTTTCAACAAATTTACTTACAATTTTGTTTCGACTTTTATACATTTATATTATTATTATTGGCTCTGACACTATACAAGTGTTAATGTTCGTTTGTCCTACCGTTTCAGAGCTTCGCTTTATGGATGTGTCATCCTAGTTATATGCAATCTTCTATATAACAAGTATGAGTATTTTATTATTAAAAATTCAGTTAGACTTTACATCTAATGGTGTTGATAATCATATCCATTTTTGTAAAAGATGATAAAAGATACATTTTAGCTGTTAGTGATTTTGTCATTATTGTTGAAACACTGTGTGTATTTTTCAATTTAGTTATTTGCCCCTAGACTAAGCAGAGAGGTGGGAGGTAAACAAATAATATTAATTGATCAATAATTGCTCAAACTTATTTCATTTAATACATAATCAGTTTGTAATGGAAATCTATCAATTTTAAGGAAAGGGGTGGACATTGGACTGCAGGTTAATCTGGTATCCAAATAACTAAAGTTATCTCATTCGTTGGTAGAAGAACTTTGGGGACATTTAATAAATCTTAATATGTAGGTACAAACTAGTGTTCACACTTTTCGACCAGTAACCTAAATCTGAAAACAAGAAGTGTATTTTATTTATTATTCATTGTCTAAAGTTCTGAAGTAATTGGTCAATACTCGACCATCTATTTAATTTCATAATTTTGTCAATTAAAATTTTTGGAGGGACTGTAAATTAAACTAATATCCTAAATTCTAATATATTATATTTAAGTACGCTCTATCATTAATTGGCTTAATAAATTTTTAGTAAATCCTAATATGTTGGACAATCAGTCAATTTTCAAACTTTTCAAAAAATAGTTAAAAATCTTCCCTGGACCTATAAGAAGCTTCACTGTACATGAGAACCATATTGTCTCAGCGGGACGAGATCCTTCGTTACAGACAGTGCTTCTGTTACTCTAACATCTAAGAACAGATTATAATTAGTAATCAATTTATTAAACGTATAATAACAAATTAGCTAACATAAATAGACAATAATTTTAAAAAACAACATTTGTGCTAACTGACTAGGTATACATATTGAAAATACATTTAAACAAGTTCATTTTTCAATATTAGTATTTGTTAAGGACATAGATATTTATTTTAAAATCCAGCAGCAATTCTAATGCACTTTTATAAAATAGTTATGTCAAAAGTACCCCATCAAAGAAATTCAATTTTTTTAACGTGGGTAAGACAATGGACTCTCATTTATGATATACAAAATTACCCCTCCTCTTGATAACAATCATTTGTGTAAGATTTTTGTGCAATCAAGATTTTATAAAAGTCACAAAGAATATCAAGCCACCGAATGAGATAATGTGTTTGCATAACTTTGGGTGCCAAATTTTTAATGATTGGTTTTGAGAACGAATTTACATGTCCGTGTTTAAAATTATTACTGCCTAATCTATTTGACAATCTAACAATTAAGCAGCAGGGGGGGGGGGGCTGGAGGGGGATTTATTTCTCATTAACCCTTGCATTTTCAACTGGACACATTGCAGGCATTCTGTTATAGGTAAAATATTCTATTGCTTATAATTAACAATGATAGTTATGCCGAAAAGTAACGCAGCCCTGAAAAGCTTCAGAAAAGCATTGTAAAAATTATCTAGATAAGCTATGTGCACATTCAGAAAATATATTATACTTAATCTTTAAGCTATCTTCTGCGCACCTTGCATAGAAAGGAAGATAGCTTAAAACCATCACAGGACATTTATGGAGCTTTTCTAAAATGGAGAGTTCAATCGATGAAGTTGTAAGCGATATCTTAAAGGACAAACAAAAACTAAAATCCTTTTTATAACATTTTTTTTTCTTGGCTAAAGAATTAGATTTTAAACTTATTTTTAGTCAAATAACATAAGTATAACTTTATACCTGTTATTAAGACTTAACAGTAGGGGTTTTGAAAAAAGATGACAGTAGTTCGAGTTCTCGGATTTTTTAAAACTTGTTTTGTTCCCCCCCCCCCTTATTTTTGTGCATTAACTGGTGTTTATACAAATGCGCCAATTTTAAATCCCCTACCTAAAATTTTTTTATAATATTTTTTATTAAAACTCAAATTAAAAAGTAGAAAGGCGGTTGACTTATCCTCCTCCCACTTTAATAATACCTAAAGGCTTCTAGGGGGCGTTGCCCCTAGTCTATTTTAAAATAAAAGCTATATCTTGCATTATTTTTTTCAATTAGGTGTTTGAACACGAATTGCATATAGTAAAAATATTTTTCTTTTTTAATTGTTATCCTAATAAGATAAAAGTTATACTTAAAAATTGTTTTAATAGTTATCATTATATTTTGCATTTTTAAAAAAACACCAAAATTGACCAAAATATGCGTATATGTTTTGTACTCACTTGCGTCATTTATATTTCAGAATTTATTTACCCGTCATCTGAAAAAAAGGGTAATAGAAGGGGAGAGGGGGGGGTCATTTTTATTTATTGTTGACTAAATACGCAAATTAAAGAAATATTGCAAGGGATATAGGAATAAATATCCTTATACTAAAGTAACAGGTTGTCTGTCATTCTGTAGCAAAAGATCCTACCAATACTGGGCCATATGGTTCTTATTTACAGTGAAGCCTCTTATTGAAGTTTTTAGTTCCTAATATAATTAGCCCCTAAAAATAATACTTCTTTCCCTAAAATATTTTTAGATTTTTTTATTTTCAAAATCATAAATAAATAAGAATGACAACATCCACAAACGAACACATTTGTAAGGTAACAGAACTGAATAAGCAGAATAAAAACGTATAAGTTTTTTTTAAATTGTAGCTAAATTTGGTGTAAAACTGTTTAAACACGGAATACTGTTTAAGGATATACTTAATATTGTGGACTTGATAATAGAGATGCCTTACTTATAACATTATTCCTTGTTGTACTAGGAATCAGTATTCCAAAAATTAAAGGAATATGATAGTCAAATAAGAAAAATCACCACAGGACGCAGCCTCTAGTGGAAGATTCCTATTTCACTGACTATTATGTAGAATATGATTATATGCTTTACAGGGACAATTAAGAGATTGACACCACTGTAAATTATATGCTTTACAGGGACAATTAAGAGATTGCCACCACTGTAAATTGCACAGCTTGAAATCAGATTAAAATCTTTTGTAGAATGTCTAAAAAAATATCTTTGAAATTGACGATTTACAAATTTTCATATAAAACAATGATGACAACACCCATTAAAAGCAAAGCACAAAAATAAATCATGGGAAAACTGAAAAGATAGTTAAAGCAGATGTTCAGTTCTCGTAACAAAGAAAAAAAAGGGGGAGAATAAGCAAAAACAAGAAAATTTACGAAACCGACAAACAGACGGACAAAACAATGTATAGATTATATGCGCATATGAAATATTTACTAATTTTTATAGCTGAGTATCTTTAATAGCAGCCTTGAAAATCATAGTGGTTGCTCGCTAAGCATGTTGGGGATAAAGGGTAATACATAAGGTTGAAACTATCTCGGGATCCAAGTAAAGCTTCTAAAAAAAGTAGAAATAAATTATTATGTTGAGTGATTAGCTAGATCTTTAAATTCTTTTTAATATAGAGAATAATTTAGGATGAAAATCTAAATTTTGTCCACATCAATTATTAAATGTTTCAAATGGCAACCCCAACACTTTTATCACTAAGTGACTTTTTAATCTGGATATGTCCATTAACCTAATATTGATTTTTGCTACTTTTGATTTTCTTATCTTTTATTACTACTAATTTACTAATAGTATTTACTATTATGTATTGTATCATAAAAAAAACATTACATTCGGACAATTCATATATTTTATGGAGATGCTACGCTTGTAAAGTTGTTAAAATGATCTATATTTAGGGTATGTCTGACCGTCCGTCTTTAACGGACAGATCTTTTCGTTATTTAATGAAAGTTAAAATTGTCCTATCAATTTCAAACTTTACCTAATGATACCTGTAACAGTAAGTTGAAATTTAGAACGCGTAGCAACTCCATGATTATCGCACCAGAAAGTCCGTATGTCGAATTTTAACATGATGACTTTTCAGATTATATTGTTAGGGGCAAGGCATCTCTATAAATAAGTTTGAAAATGTAAGTATGTCCAAGCATGCATAGAACACTGTTTTTGTTTAATTTTTAGATTTAGATTACATTAAGTTCGGACAAAAAATTAAATATTTGTTTTACTACATTTGTTAATGTTCGAATGTCTTTCTGTTTGAATTGTTAAGCTTCGTTTTTTGTGAATACATCCATCCTTATAAAGGCAGCATCTAAAAAAAGACCTAGAACTGCGTATGCCCTTTAAGTTCTGAACTTTAGAGCAGGTTACAAAGGTTCAATCTGAAACTGGATTGCCCCGCAAAGTTAGGGATTTAACAGTGTTAAGGTATGGTAAAAACCATTTCCCCAACCTTCAGGTTTAGAGCTCAACAGCAATATCCGCAAATCAAACATTGTCCGAAGAAGAAATATATATTTGTTTTAATACTAGTATCCTTTTTATTCTATTTGATGTGATCCTTATCTTAAATTTTTAATGGAATATTATCTCTTACAACAGATTAGGAGTGGGGAAATTTATTCTCAATAAAAAATAATTAACTAGAAATATTAAATTAATAACCTAACTTAACCTAAAGTAATAAAAATGGAAAATTAAACCCTGAAAGTAAAGTATAATTCGTTCTTACCAATGAATTGGAGATCATACGTGGATATTACGAAAAGGAAAAAAATGCTAAAATGGAACTCGTTTATTGGTCTCTTCGAGAAGGTAAGGGGGTGGGGTAAAGAGGGTGAATGGGAGTATCATTATTATTGCCTGCTTTAATAGATAACATGAAAATATGGTGTAACATCAAAGTAATAATAAATCCATCATCTTACCCTATTTCATTTTCTAAATATATATCCCAATCTGTAAAAGATTAGACATATGTTTTACAAATGTAAAAAAAACATCACATATTTTTAGTAGGATAAAGTTCCTTTCAGTAAAATATCCAGAATATAATTTTGCGAATTTTTATTTACAATTTATTTTCCGGTATATCTTCGAAACCGATTTATATCCGCTGGATTAGAACCTATTCTCAACCATACTATATAATCAAGTATAGCATCGTATAATAGACAATTTTCCACGAATATTAGATATAACAAATTTTAAATTATCCATTTAAGATCTGCGGAAAGCTGTTATTATACGATGCGATAAAAAACTGTTTTTATTTCAAACGTGGCTTAATTCTTTTTTTGTATATTGTAATATAATTTCTCGTATTCATACGAAACCGATTCTAATCCGGTGAATTAGAACCGGTTCTCATCCATATGAAAAAAACTGCGGCACCTCGGGGCTAAAAAACTGGTTTTAATCTTATAATTGTACATTCTATATCCGCAGAAAGCTGTTTATAATACGATGCGAGAAATAACTATTATTCTTCTTATGGACAAGCTATCATTGATATAAAATCGTATCTAATGGGAGATTATTTTTAAGGGTTTTATCCGTTTTATATGTGTATTCTATTACTAAATGCTCTAAATAAATTTGACCAGAAAATTTGATCCTTTTACCATTTAGTAAAAGCGAAGCTTTTCTACATTTGAGTTAGTCCGTCCATCCGTACTTCAAAGACTACTCGTATTTGTAAATTATTACGGTTAATGGGCTAAGACATTCTTCTCATCCTTACTATTATCTTTAATCAAATTATCTTCCATTGTCTTATCCCTTAAGATCCCTGTTATAAACAGAATGGATTAGACCGTAAGTATGAACTAACGAACATACTTTAAATGTGGAAAATACTTGCTGTTAAGTAAAACATCAATCAAGTATGTAAAAGTAGAGTGGCGAACATACCCTGAAAGTAGAGTAGCTTTGCCTTTTTATACATTGAAGATGAATAAATCCTGCTCTAAAGAAGGATTATCTTAACTCTTTGATCCGTAATGTTTTATTTTTACTTACCACTTCCCGCCTTCCTTTCAAAAACTATAGGACTGTAAAAAATCAAATTATTAACAAATATTTATTTATCAAAAGCGAAGCTTTTCTATAATTAGGGTCGGTCCCTCCGTACGTCCGTCCGTAACGGATAGCTTTTTTCGTTAATTTAGGCATGTTAGAATTGTCCTATCGATTTCAAATTTTGCATGGTGATTCCTTTAGTAGTTAGGTACGATTTAGAAAGTGTAGCAACTCTATAATCATTACCAAAATGTCAGTACGTCCATTTAAAACATGTTGATTTTTTTACTTTTTTAACAACAAATTTTTATGTGATCTAATCATCGGATTGATCTGATTTTTGGTATACTGATTCCCGGGACAACAAAGTATAATGTAATAAACGAAGCAACTCTATAATCAAGTCCTAAAAATGTAAGTATGTCAATAAACATTATCAAACATTATCCTGTATCAAGCAGTTTTTTAACAAATTTACTTACAATTTTGCTTTGACACTTCGCTTTTATGGATGTTGTCATCCTTGTTTTATTATATTTCCGAAGCACAGTTTGATATTTGATATTTAATTTTTAGTTCGTACTATAATTTGTAAAGTAATTTGTAAGTAAAGCATATGAGATTAAGCCTTAAATTTGAATGCTGACTCGCGGCTGCCGAGCCCTAATATTAAGGGTTTTTATTTCAAATAAACCACAAAGTTAAGACAATCTTATTCTTGTTTTTTAGCTTGATCTTTAGTATATATAGGATGCGTTATAAGTAAGGACACCGGTGTCCTGGATAGAAAACAGGTTTTTTTTGACATACGTCTCAAAAGACCTATGTAGTCATGACCGGGAGACAATGAAGGTTCAGTACATGACTTTCGTTAAATCACAGCTGATCATTTTTGTGGATTTTTTTGAAAATTACTTTTTAAACCAAAATTTCATAGTTTTTCCCCAAAAAATCTCAATTTTCTCACATTTGCTGCTTAGTTAGCCTAAATTTGCGCAAGAAAAGTATAATAAGTAACAGCTGTACTGAAGATTGTGCTATCACCTATAACAAGATCTTTCAGAATCAATGGAATAAGATTTGTAGTCTAGAAATTGAGTAAGAGTTAATTATTTTGAATTAATGTTCAACAATAAATTTGCACATCAGAACTGCTTCTAGCCTCCATAGGCTTTCATCTGGCTTTAACATGATTCAATCTATCTGACTTTGCCTTTGACTCCACAACATAAAGTTAGTGCCCTCAAATTTCTTTCACTAAAACATTATCTCCCATCAATCCACATGTTAAACTTCTTGTTTAAAGACGTTAAAGTTACCGTTCCTGTCCTTCAACTTTAACAAGTATGTCTCATAATACTTTCCACTAAACAGGGTACCTCTCTCCACCCTGGTATAGCCAGACCTCTATTCTAGCCGGCTGACATGTTTTACCCAGCCTATAAATCTTGATGGAAGTCAGTTTAGAATTCTGACCTTGTTTGTTAATCAACAATTTCACCCACTTTTGACTCTTTCTTCATGGCACTTGTTTGCTATTGAACTTGTGGCTTGACTTTTGCTATATAAAGGGATAACCTCAAGATTCAGAATAAACTTTCAAGTATTCTTACTTTTCACTTCCTTTGGTTTCCAATGAACCAACTACTGTCAAGGAGAGATCTTTCCATGAATGAAAGCCAAGACATCTAGCCATGCATCTAGCTACATGGTCTTTAAGACTCCCTTGCCTTAGTTACTTCAGCTAAGAGCTCATATCCCCTCATTCTCTATTACTCAGAAATTCACCATGGTTTCCGCCTACTCTGCTGATTGAAAGTCAGGTGGGTCTATGATTCCAAATTTAACACCACTTGATAGACAAACTGCCCTTTATTTTTGCTTTGCTAATCCTACATTTTGGTCTTCCTGTTCAACACCTTCCTAGGTCCCTTTACTACTGGTAGCTTTTAGGAAGGGTAGTATTGATCTGCTTAGGACAAAGAACTTGCCTGTGTTTATTTTCAAATTGGATTTTAAAGTCGCCATTGGAAATCACACTTGAATAAAATCCAGTTATGATCATGTAACCAGCATTCACATTCACTCTAGTAATAAGCTACTAATATTTTCTTTAAGCAATGAGCCAATTGTTTTCCTGATAGTTAGCTGCTCTTACAACTATCTTGAATACACTATCTTGCAAATTATTCATCCAGCTTAGAATCCAATATGTATCTATAATCATTCTGTAGGTTCACCTATGTAAAACCTTTTATGGTTCTCACTATGACATTTAATCAGTAGTAAAGACAAGCAGTGTGTACAAAAGGCAGAGACTCAATCAAGACCAGCTATAGACTGGTCTTTACACGGATTCCAAGTTCATGTCAAACAATTACAAGTGATAATCCCACTTGTTAAAAATATTAACCTTCTACTAAGCTCTTTTGAACCAAGGACTGGTTGTATATTCAATTGTAGCCTGGTATATATGGTAATATAGGACTTTAAACATGGCAACTGTGGTTGTGGATATATGTGTTATACTCCAAGCAGATATTGTTTTGATGTTGAGACATCAAATCAGCCAGGAACCAATATTGAGCATGATAACTTAATATTTTAAGGAAACTTGTTTTAAAAATATAATATGTCATGAGGCAAGCAACAGGGACATGAAATATTTTTTAAAAATTTAATTACAAGAGTTGTTTAGACATCAATTCAAATATTTACTTCAAATAACTCTTATTTCATTTCTAGACTACAAATCTTAGATTATTCAAGATTCTTAAAGATTTTGTTATTAATGATAACACAGTCCTTAGTTCAGCTGTATTTATTATACTTTTCTTGTGTAAATTTAAGTTAACTTAGCTGCAAATGTGAGAAAATTGTGATTTTTGAAGGAAAAACTATGAAAATTTGGGTATAAAAGTAATTTTCAAAAAAAGCCACAAAAATGATCAGCTGTGATTTAACGAAAGTCATGTACTGAACCGTCATTGTCTCCCGGTCATGACTACATAGGTCTTGTGAGACGTATGTAAAAAAAAACCTGTTTCCTATCCAGGACACCGGTGAGGAGATTGATAATGAATAATTAGTCACAAGAAAAAAAAACATATTTAGGTAATTAAAGTATATTTCAATATAGAAACATTTAATAAAAAATATGTTATATGTCATCACAAAGTAAGAGAATAGATGATAAAATAATCTTTATTTTCATTTTCAGAGGAAGAATTAATTTATCTTCAATTAACCTTGGATTTTTTGTTTATATTATGACTGACAGGCCGACGGACCAAGTGAATATTAATTGTTCCTTAATTCTAATGTTAGTTTTCTTTATTCTAAGGTTAGTATGTAAAAAATATAATAAAATATTCAACTTAATTTAAGTCATATGTTTAGTAATAGTTATTTATTGCATCGTATTATAGACATCTTTTTGCGGATATTAAAGTTAAAAATTATAAGATTAAAACCAGTCTTGTTACTACCGAGAGGCCAAAGTCCTAAGCTTTAGTCTTATGATATTATTTAAATATTCGTGGAAAATAGTCTGTAATACGATGCTATACATGATATTTCAGTAGGGCTGAGAACCAGGTTTAATTCAGCAAATATAAATCGGTTTCGAAACCATACTTTAAAAAAACCTTACATCTTAGATTAGTACTATTAGTATCCTTAATTCTAATTTTAGTAACATTTAAACAGTGCTATACAAAAATTATGATCTATTAAAAAGTTATTAAGCCTTAAATCTAATTTTAGTAAAATGTTAGTTTCTAGAGAGTTTCCAGTGTAAAATTTATAACAATAATACATAAAACTAAAAAATATCTCTACATCTAAGATTAGTACTATTAGTATCCTTAAAGGACACCTGCAAGAAATACCACGCTTTAACTGCTGAAAGACTGCCACAAGTAGACCCAATACCCCAAATTTAAAGCTTTCAGCTTCAATAACAAAAAAGTTCTAGTCATTTCAAAATAGCATTTTATGTACAATGAAATTTTTAAAAGATTTCCAATGCTCATAAAAGAAAAAACAATATTAAATTACGTCGCCTAGACACAAAATTATAACCTTATCTTTGTCAGAAATTTAGATTGCCGGTAACTGATTACATTTCTACAATAAAAACACAACATTTCATAGTTTACATCTATGAAAAAATTCGATTAAAATTGCATTTTTAAACGAAAATCATAGCGGAAACAAAGGGGTAAACTAATACAAGCTCAGCAGTGATTGGTTGTTAAGCTGATTCAGCCTTCTGATTGGCTACAATACACTCGGTACAATGCAAGTTAAACTTAATTTTTTTTAATGATTTTGACTATAAAAATGGGTATTTTTATTGTAAAAATATAATTAGTTACTGGAAACCTAAATTTATGACAAAAATAAGCTTATAATTTTGTTTCTAGGCCACGTAGTTTAATTTCAAAGTTTTCAACATGAGCATTGCAATTCTTTAAAAATTTTCATTGTACATAAAATGTCATTTTAAATTGCCTAGAACTTTTTTGTTATAGAAGCTGAAGGCTTCAAATTTTGGGTATTTGGTCTACTTGTGGCAGTCTTTCAGCAGTTAAAGCGTGGTATTTCTTGCAGGCTTCCTTTAATTCTAATTTTAGTAACATTTAAGCAGGGTTATATAAAAACATATATTCTTTTAATAAGTTATTTTGCCTTATATCTAAGTTAATAAATCTAGTAAAATGTTAGCCTATAGTTTAATTTCTAGAGAAAGTTTCAACATTTAATGAAAATGTACAACCATAATACATAAAACTAAAATAGTTAGGCAGATGAGTATATTTTTGATTAATTTTGTTTGTAGTCAGACATTGCACTTCTTGTACTTTTTCTCAACTGTTCTTCTACTACTGCTACTGAAAGTATTTTCAACAATTAAGCCCCGGGTAATTATGTTTATAGGTACTGTAGATATAAAAATCTAACAAAGTAAATAAAATTATATAGAGAAAATCTTTGGGGGAATATTCATTACAAAAAGGACATGTATTAAAGTAAACCAGTGCTTTCTCACAAGTGGTCAGTTGAGCATTGATAACCCCCAACTATTTTTTTTAGATATTGAAAATAAAAGGGGGATTAGCTTTTCCTATGCCTAACCCCATTGAAAGACGTAACTCTGCAGGGCAACCCAGAAAAAACTATAACCTAACCTAAACATGAAAAAACTAAAAACCTTAATTTCAAAGTATGGCGGGGTTATCAGTGATTAAAAGAGTACTTTGTTAAAAGAGTTCTTGATTTTATGGAATCATTATATAGGTCCCAGGATTTATGCTATTTTTATGCCATTCCCTACCTTTTAAATAAAATTAGTCACTAGTAAATTGAAAAGCAATTAATCCTATTATACAAAGCATAATTATAAAGTAATAATGTTTTGAATCTTAACCCTTTACAGTCGGGCCCCTTGCCGCACCTTAATCAGTTGGGGGGGGGGGGGGGGGTTTACAACGCCCCCCCCCCCCTATTATCTCAGTTTCTATTAGAGCTAGAGCGCTAATTTTTTTTGTTTAAGTCCCCTGTTTGATAAGTAATTTCCGACCTTTTATAAGTCTAAGTCAATTTTCACTTCCTTCACCCTTTTATTTAGCAACCTTTGTTTTTAGGTCTTTTGTTTTCACTTAAAAATTTTAAATGGCTGTAATTTTCTTTTTTTTGAAGCTGGAAGAACAATTTTTTTACAGAAAATGTAAATTTTACATTAGAAATATCAAAATATAAATTTCAGCAGCTGCAGCTGTACTTGGCAGCTGCCAGCCGCCACAGTCAGCGGTTGGCAGGAAAATGGCGGCGGATCTTTAAATTTTAATACGTTATATAGACATGTAAGAAAAGCTTAAGTTTAAAATTTGAAGTCTCTAAGTAAAAAATTGCGGCCACAGGAGCCTTTTAAAGATTTCTGGAGACCTGGAGGATCAGGACCTGGAGGATCATACCTGGCACCTGAAATTGACTTGAACACCTGTATTTCATATAAGTATGATAAAATGCTTTGTTTTAGTCCAAAAAAAATAATTTTGCTCTCTACCTGGATGACCCTGCCAGGTTTGCTGGCATCCTGTGCCTGCCAGGATGGATATATTCAAAAAATTCCAACTCTAAGTTACGTGTCATACCCATACTTAAAAAGTCACGCTTATCTTTCACACACAGAAAATGAGATAAAAAAACCGTAGGGGGGGGGGGCATTCAATGCCCCCCCCCCCCCAACCGTTAAGGTCTAAGATTCCTGAAATTGCTGGTCCAATTTAACTGAACTTTTTAGGGAATCTTTAAAAATTTCTTAGGTATTTCTCTTGACCTCATCCCCTTCATCTTTGGAGGTTAGGGACGAAGCAACTAGTTTAATTTATTAAAGTAATATTTACCTCATTCTATGAGTGCTGCTTGACTGCTCAAGTCCAACTAAATGTAAAAAAAAAGATATTTACTAAAAATAATAATTGACCAAAATAAATACTCAAAATATTTACATACATTCCACTTTATATTTCTAAAAACAGAATGAAGCATTGACAGGGTTGTATGCTAAACATATGTAGTATATAAAATAGAGAAAAAAATTAGAATTTAGTGGCAAAAATTTAGTGTCTTCTAAAGAATTTGGTTAGATAGGTGTGGTCATTACTCCAACTTTTTACATCAAAAAAACTTTTAATTGGGCATAGATTAACTTAAAACCTGGATAGAAATTTATTTTCTATGCAATTTGAGCACAGATCAATCAAAACCATCATCTTTACCAAGATGTTGAGGAGTTATCCCTTATTTTTGCAACAAAAAGCATATATCCGCTAAAAGAATTACCTGTCTCAAATGCTCTGCTGATTGGAGGTTTAGCTGATAAACTATGTGGTAATGTAGCTAATGACACACTTGATCTGTTGACATAATTTAAATTAGTACTGTTGTTTTAAAAATAGCATAGCTTTTTTGGTCTTGTTGTGAAAGTCTGCTGGCTGAGCACTTGTCATATGACTGAACATAAACTATTAAGTGCATCATTGCTCTTACCACACCCTAATAATACTAATATTAATATCTCAAACATTCCAAACAAAATTTACCTTTTTTTATCTTAAAAATATTCTATATTTATCCAACAAAATTAGTAATTTAATTTCCTTGCAGTGCTTCTGTGCATTGCATTATAATTAGGTCTTGTAGACTGTGAATGATTGTCATCGTTGTAGTTAGGTCTTGTAGACTGTGAATGATTGTCATCATTGTAGTTTGGCCTTGTGGACTGAGAATCATTATCTCTTCTCTGACTATCATTGCTACTGCTTGAACTAAATACAAGAGATAAATCATTTCAACTTTTCAGCTTGTTTACCATGGTTTACATTTTGAGGCCAAAGAATCCTCCCTTCTTTTACCTAGAATCAAAGCTTTTTAGGGCTCCTCCTTCTCAAATACCTTTTAACAGAGATGGCATTACAAAATCTTAACATGAGCATAAAATGTATCTTCTTCTGATATTTAATCATCACAATTACCCATTTATAGACCATGACAATCCTTCCTATTCTGTATCTTGTACTGAATTCTGTTTTAATTCTGCTTATATCATGCAAAGCTATTTTCTGTTCAAAAACGCTTTTTAAAGTTACTGTATTCCTCTTACCTTGAACTGGAGCTTGTACTATGTCTTCTTCTAAGATTGTGCAGAGCTCTTTCCTTCTCTAGGGTCTTCTCATACAAATCAAGATCTTCAGACATATTAACCTAAAATATAATCTTGATCATATTATCTGAAATCTTGATATGAAATAGAAACAAGCTATTTACATTACACTAACTTTATTCTTGTGGATATTGTCTGCATATAACTATTCTTGACATCATGATTGGACAAGAAATATATTAATTCTGTTATAAAGTTTCATACTGTAAAAATGTTTATACACATTGAAAGAACAACCCATTGCCTTATTCTTACCAAGAAATGATTATCTATGTAATGTATGCAATCTTGCTCATCACTTCACACAAAGAATTTTTCTGTGCATTATGTTTTTTTTCAGATTCTGCCTTTATATTTTAAAATTTTAAGCATTTAAATATAAGTTTAAAGTTTACCTTTTTATGATTGTGATTTTTCATTTGATCAATAATGCTACCTTTCTCTTCACACATCTTTCTGCATAGCTCCTGAATAATAAAATAAGTTTAATTTGTAATAAATCTAGAAAAATTCTGTTTATGTTTCAATATTTATTTAATAACGGTTCCCATGGTTTTAGAAAAATATGCAAAAGAGTATGCGAACTATGGGAACCACCAAAAGAAACAATATAAAAAACATGTCTACAATCCTAATTTACTGTTTCAAAATTTTCTTACTTGAATTTGAATTTACAATGAGGTAAAAGGGGGAAATTTGTATATATAATTAGGGATTAACAACACAGTAGGATAAATTGAAACACACCCTCAATTATGATAACTACTAGCAGCTATGCCCCTAGAGGCCTCTAGTGGCACTTTAAATGTTTTTTTTGTTCATGTCTATACAATACCTATTTATTGCTTTCAAATTCTACAATACCTCTTTATGTTTCGATCTAGTCTCTTAAATATTAATTTTTGTTTTGACTTTTTTTATTTCTCTTGGGAGGGTGATGGTACCCTCCCCCAAAATAATTATAAACCTTCCCGGGACCTATGAGAAGCTACCCTGTTAAGGAGTGGTTAGCAAGATCCTTTATACAGACACAAAAACACACTTACACACAAACAGACATCCTGTTATTTTAGTATAAGGATTACCTCTTATGTTGATTGAGATTATTAGATGAAAAGTTAAAGTTTAATAGAAAATTTAAGCTCATAAATGAGAGAACTTAAACTTTGGGTACCAGTATAAATCACAGTAAAATGTCCTTTCCCTTCCCTAATAAAAAAACAAAAATTACCTTTCCGTCTCTCAGTTCTTGTTCTAGACTTTTAATTCTACAGTTCTGTTCCTCAACTTGACTCCTGATATTGAGATTGAATACAAATAAACATTTTTAAGAAAAGAAAATATTTTCATCTACTCTAGTTATTTGAATTATGTAGTTATGAGACCAAACATTTATACAATAAAAAAATGAAGTCACCTTTCCTATCAGAATTTGTAAAGTCCATTACTGTACATGTATTCAAACATGTTTTTGGCCTTAAAAAAGCTTACAGAACAGATTTTTTTTCAGCCTTAAATGCTCACTTAGTTTCTTCATAAGCCCAATAAAGCATATTTAAAATATATTTCGATTTATGAAAATTTAATGAAAATAGGCATCAAAAGTGTTTTAGTATATGCATGAATATCATGAAATTAAAAAAATACTTTATAGGACATCTACCTACCTCAATCAATTTGTCGTACATTGACTTATATATGTTTCCCTATGAAATATAAATGATACCTAAGTTCAATATTTTCTTGTTCAATCTTACAACGATCTCCATTCTTTGCCTCCCATTCTTCCAACAAAGATTTCCACTAAAAAATTTTATGTATATATTACAAAAGTTTGCTTCCCTCATTTTGTCTGTATATCTGTCTGTATGTCAATCTGTATGTTTGTATGTAATGTTGGTTACCAGTTGTTATTTAAGCTTACATGTTCTACACTTATTAGTAGCGAAGCTACTCTATAATTCACTATGTCCGTCCGTCAGTCAGTCAGTCAGTCCGTCAGTCCGTAACGCTATGGGGGAAACGTGATTTTCTCGGCTCCTATTCAAGATAGACAGCTGAAATTTTTAGTGAAGATTCCTATGACATATGCCCATATAATCTATACATTGTTTTGTCCGTCTGTCTGTTAATTGGGGTGCTAGATCGATTCCTAGATTTTTACGTTTTTGTAATTTTCTCGATTCCTGTTCAAGATAAATGGCTGAAATTTTCTGGGATTTAATAAATTTAGATTTTACATATTTCGATTAAGTTTTATTTAGATGCCTTTATTGGTTGGGGTGCTAGATCGATTCCTAGATTTTTAAGTTTCCATGATTTTTTCAATCCCTATACAAGATAGACAGTTGAAATTTTCAGGGATTGAACAAGTTTACTTTATACATAATTCCACCTATTTTTATTAAGATACCTTTATTGGTTAGAGTGCTAGATCGATTCCTAGTTTTTCAAGTTTTTATGATTTTCTCAACTCCTGTTCAAGATAAACGGTTGGATTTTTTAGTGATTAATTAAGTCAACATTCTTCATATTTTGACCAAGTTTTTTAAAGACTTACTATTTTTTCGAATTTTAGATTTTACCGTTTTTTTTTATTAGCTTAATGCTTCAAAAAAAACATTATACGATATATATTTTAAAAGGTTTCGTGATTTTTGTTATTGAAGTTTTTTATTACATACTCTATAGATCTTTTCCAGTTGTCTATTTATAGTTTTTGAGCTTCGCTACTTATGGATGTTGTCATCCTTGTTTTCTTACATTTTCCCTATTGATTTCAGCTAAAAATAACATTTTAGCTAAAAATAACATTAACCCTTTACAGTCGGGCCCCTTGCCGCACCTTAATCGGTCGGAGGGGGGGGGGGGGGGCGTTCAATGCCCCCCCCCCCCACCGATTAAATTGATTAAATTAAATTGTTTCTTACAGAACAATTTTATATGATTCAGTTTATATCAATAAAATAATAAAAAAAACTCTACTCTGTTCGATGGAAATAATTTTTTTTCTAAAACAATTAATTTCAGTAAAAAATTTAACATAATACAGTTAGGGAGTTGAATCCATTTTTATAGAAGCAGAAATATAATCTATGATTATGGTTTAGACCCTCTAAAACTGTAATCTACCCTTCCACTTTCCCCTCTCTTGGTGAAGATATCTTCAACGCCGATACGATTTTTGAAATATAAGATTCCACTTTTGTCTCTCTTGTTAAAGATATCTTCACCAAGAGAGGCAAAAGTGGAATCTTAAATTTCAAAAATCGTATTGGCGTTGAAGATATCTTCACCAAGAGAGGGGAAAGTGGAATCTTACATTTAAAAAATCGTATCGGCGTTGAAGATATCTTCACCAAGAGAGGGGAAAGTAGAATCTTATATTTCAAAAATCGTATCGGCGTTGAAGATATCTTCACCAAGAGAGGGGAAAGTGGAAAGGTAGATTACAGTTTTAGAGGGTCCAAACCATAATCATAGATTATATTTCTGCTTCTATAAAAATGGATTCAACTCCCTAACTGTAATACAATAAAACACATATGCTAAAGTTAAACCAATAAGATTTCTTGTTTCATTTCAAATATTTATAATTTCCGAAAGAGTGTTTTCACAAAGTGACTTATTTACAATGTAGTTAAATAATTTTTATTTAATTAAAATGAAAAGAATGAAAACTGTACACGTAAAAGATACATACTTTTTAAAAATATTTTTAAAAAATAAGTTTGAATAACTTATTTTATATCATATTTGTATATGTGTCAAAAATAATTTTGTTGTATTGCATAAACATTTAATGACAACATGTCATCTTGTCATCAAATTTAACCCTTTACAGCCAATTTTTATGTGTTTAAAATAGGTGAACGAACACAAACATGTTAACCCTTAACAGTCGGGGGGGGGGGGGCGTTGAACGCCCCCCCATCCGGTTTTTTCTATCTCATTTTCTGTGTGTGAAAGATTAAGAGCCCAAACTGCTTGACTTTTTAAGTATGGGTATGACACATAACTGAGAGTTGGAATTTTTTGAATATCTCCATCCTGGCGGGCACAGGATGCCGGCAAACCTGGCAGGGTCATCCAAGTAGAGAACAAAAATATTTTTTTTGACTTAAACAAAGCATTTTATCTTACCAAATTACTAAAATATCCTTTAGTAGTACATCCTCATCTTAAATACAGGTGTTCAAGTCAATTTCAGGTTCCAGGTATGATCCTGCAGGTCCTGATCCTCCAGGTCTCCAGAAATCTTTTAAAGGCTCCTGTGGCCGCAATTTTTGACTTAGAGACTTCAAATTTTAAACTTAAGCTTTTCTTACATGTCTTGATAATGTATTACAATTTCATAAAGATCCGCCGCCGTTTTCCTGCCGACCGCTGACTGCGGCAGCTGGCAGCTGCCAAATACAGCTGCAGCCGCTGAAATTTATGTTTGATATTTCAAATATAAAATTTACATAAAAACAAACATTTTCTGCAAAAAAATTTTTCTTCTAGCTTCAAAAATAAAAAAATTACAGCCGTTTGAAATTTTTAAGTAAAAAAGGACCTAAAAACAAAGGTTGTTAAATAAAAGGGTGAAGGAAGCGAAAAATGACTTAGACTTATAAAAGGTCGGAAATTCATCATAACACAGGGGACTTGCACAAAATTTTTTAGCCCTCTAGCTCTAATAGGAACTGAGATAATATGGGGGGGGCGTTGAACGCCCCCCCCCACGACTGATTAAGGTGCGGCAAGGGGCCCGACTGTTAAGGGTTAATGTTAATTCATTGGTATATTGTAAAGATTTAACTTTTTAGTGAATTTTTATAGTAAAATCATAAGGCCTAATTTTACTCTATACCAGAATACAATATTTATGAAGCAAAACACTCTAAAAGCTACGAATTTTACCCAAATAAAAAAAAGACCTTTTGCTTTGGTCAAAATGACCACGGCAACAGTAAAAATTAATATTTAAATCCCCCAAAAAAAGTTTATTGGGGACTTAATTCAAATTTAGGCTCTGCAGTCTGATTTTACTGGTGTCATAGTATATTTTTTATATACATTTTAAAAATAGGTTAAAAACAGTTTAAAAATTTCAAACGGCTGTAATTTTCTTATTTTTGAAGCTAGAAGAACAATTTTTTTCTAGAAAATGTTTATTGTTATGTAAATTTTACATTAGAAATATCAAAATATAAATTTCAGCGGCCGCAGCTGTACTTGGCAGCTGCCAGCCGCCGCAGTCGGCGGTCGGCGGGAAAACGGTGGATGATCTTTATAAAATTTTAATACGTTATGTAGACATGTAAGAAAAGCTTAAGTTTAAAATTTGAAGTTTTTAAGTCAAAAATTGCGGCCACAGGAGCCTTTTAAAGATTTCTGGAGACCTGGAGGATCAGGACCTGCCGGATCATATCTGGAACCTGAAATTCACTTGAACACCTGTATTTCATATAAGGATGTACTACTAGAAAATATTTTAGTATTTTGGTATGATAAAATGCTTTGTTTTAGTCCAAAAAATATTTTTGCTCTTTACCTGGATGACCCTGCAAGGTTTGCTGGCATCCTGTGCCCGCCAGGATGGAGATATTCAAAAAATTCCAACTCTCAGTTATGTGTCATACCCATAATTAAAAAGTCACGAAGTTTGGGCTCTTTATCTTTCACACACAGAAAATGAGATAGAAAAAACCGGAAGGGGGGGGGGCGTTCAACGTCCCCCTCCCCCGACCATTAAGGGTTAATAAACTAATTGACTATAAACTACACTGTTACCAAATGGTCTATATTAAAGATATATTATTAGTTGACTTAAAAACCCTGGGTATTTTTATTCAATTTTCATTAATTCGTTTCAAACTAGTAATGTTCAAATTTCTCATGGGGCAATTTTGTTTATCATCTTTGATTTTAAAATGAATATTGTATTTTCCAAAGTGTCCTTGAAACCACTTAATATCCACTGGATTAGAACCGGTTGATAACCATATTTTAAAATCATTTCTAGCATCGTATGACAGACAATTTTCTACGAAATTCAAAATATAAATCACAAAATTAATACAAGATTTTTAGCCCGTGCCATCAACCTCTTGGGTCTAACAAAACTTGTTCTAATCTCATAGTTTTTCATTTGAATATCTGCGGAAAGCTGTCTATAACACGATGTGATAAATAACTATAATCACTTTTACCTCCGAGCACAAACATGGACTCTCACCATCAGAAAAATCACCCTTGAAATATAAATATTTTTAGTAGATATTCTTCAACTTATTTAAATTTTGGATCCATAGTGAAGTTTCCAGTAAAGTTTTCGTGGGGTCGGTTATTACCTCTCTTTGACTGCTTTTTAGCCACTTTAACATTTTACATTATAATATTTTTCCTCATCTACTATAAATGATTGTGCCCTAATTTTTTTTTCTTTGACTCTTCTAAGGGCAAGTTTTATTTATGCAAAACCCTTTTGTAATTTTGTTACATGATACAACCAAAGACATGATAAAAATCATATTGAAAGATGATATTATTCTACTAATGGACATAATTGTTCTTATTAATTGAAGGACAGAAAACAAAATAAGAGTTTGGGTTGTACTTACTTCGAGACGTGCAGCAATTTGTTGATACAGATCATTCAATTCTTGTCTGTCCACATCTAAATATACAAATTGAATTATAAAAGAAGTTCAAATTTTCTTTTCTTCATATCTTTTTTGTTATTGAAGTTAGAAATATGAAACAAAAACAATTTACTGGCTATATTTATAATCATTCATTTGGTCCTTTTATCTAAAACAATTTTGCCAGATAAGTAAGTTTTTCAAAATGTCATTAACCTAAAAAGACTCCAAAAAAACGTGTAAAAAAATGCTTTTAACTTAAAACCTAAATTTTTTATTACACTTTCGTATAAAGTTTCTGCTATTAAAAAAAATAACAGGACTTATACCTTGATTTTGCTAAAAAAGTCGTTTTATGTAAAAAAATTACTTTTTGCTCAGTCACTTTTTCAAAACTTTAGCACTAAAAATCTCCGTTGTTGATGAAGGTAAAATTAAAATTTTTGTATACTCTTGTGTGAAAATGTATAGAGAACAAGAACATATGCTTTTTTTGATGATACATTAAGAAATAAAGGCTGTATACCCTAAAAGAAACTTTTTTGTGTGTCTTACTGTATAATCTAGACAACTAACTGGCCCAAGTGGTGGAGAAACTGTTTGTTTGCTAGCAAATTATTTTTTTTTGTTCTAATGTTGGTTCTTGGCTGTATTTTTATTTCCTACGCTATTAACTGATTACAAAGACCCAATACAAAATCAGGACAGGGAATCCACCCTGTGGGTAGAGTAACATATATCTCACTCTACCTCGATTTTTTTTCGGACGTACGGAGCGACCCTAATTATAGAAAAGTCTCATGAAATTGCTACCTGAACAATTGTATGGAACTCTTTCGCGTAACTCTTGAACAATCTAAACAACAAGGGTAACAACATCTATGAGTAGCAGAGCACAATGGATGTAGTACAATAAAAAAAAGTCTTTATAGACCTAATGCACTGTTCCACTCTCAGATGTAAAAACTTTATTTTAGTGTTAGGCCGAAAGGACTTAGCAATTGTATCTGTGAGTACGTCTAATAACACCCTTTGCTATTTTTAAAATCTGAGAAAAATTGCATAAATTCGCAACCTTTAATAGCACCACTACTTAAATGAGTTTTAAAACTTTTTATATAAAATCATTTTTACAAAAAAAATATCAATAATTACTTAAAATTAAGCCTGAAAGGAAAAATTCTCATTACACGTGTTAATTTTCATGTTTTAGGTCTTTTTTTGAGGAAAGCATAACTTTTTCATTTTTGACAATAATATATTTTTTTAACGATTCAAAGTAAAATATAATAAAACTTAAACAATTTTTCGTGAATTATCAGTTGAAAATTTCATCAAACATGCAATTTAAGTGATAAAAATTTTAAAAAATCAATTTTTGAATGTATAGAATTGCCAATTTTCTACATTTAAAACAAAATGTTAACAAAATTTAAAAACTTCAAAAATCAATAACATTTTATAAAATGATGTTTCAACATATAAATCATTAAAAGGTATTAAAATGCATTTGAAATTACTTAAAATTAAAACGAGAACGTCTTTTTACACTGTATTCTGTATGTAGTTTAACTAACATGATTAGTAAATGAAAAATTTTCTAAACTCATTAAGCCTTTTTGTGACTATATTAAAAACAATTCATTTTGTTTTATATTGTTTTTTTTATTCAAATATTTGACAAAATTTTCCCTGTGTCAATAAAATAAAGTCAGTTTTTTACTGTTTTCAGGTTTTTCTTTATAATTTTAACAATTAAATATAATATAAATCTTCATTATCTTTTATTTGAATTATCATACACATTAAAATGTTAAGTATAAGCTAGAATAGCACTTTTTTTAACGAATATTTTAATGACATTATATCAAAATAATTCCTCTTAAATATCACACAACATATGATTGGGAAGTATAGCCATTTCTTGGAGGTATACTATTTACAAAAAAAACATTAATTCTGTTCTTATCAGAAGTTAAAAAATTGAACAATTCTAAAACAATGGTTGGCTGTCTAGATATTGAGTACACTAAGACTACGGCTCTGTTCTATTGAAATAATGTTACAAAAAGAGGGGTTCTGAAAGTAATCTACCAAATTTTTTTTTAAAGAACCAACAAGTACTGTCAGTATCTATTTTCTTGTCATCTAGCAGACAATCGAATCATAACACAATTTTCATGATAAAATATTCAGGTTTCTACTTTACATTTTAAAAAATATACTGATCAATAAAATGTTCAAAATTTTACTTTGTACCAATTAAAAAAATATGTTGTGATTCTTATTTTAAAATTACATTTTTATCCCTGACAAAATCATAGACGACTTTTAAAGGCATCTTATCTAAACTTTTTGAAGAAAAGCTTAAAAACGTTAATTAGGTATGAAAACTATTTTCTTCGATTTTTCTGAAGTTATTATCGCATTCTATGGGTTTTTTATTATCATTTACTTATATCGAAAGTGCCAAACATTGTACCCCAACTTATACATTTAATAAAAAACGAAGCGTGAATGTTTAATTGTCATAAAAAGATGATCATTATAAGATAGACAAAAAAATTGAAACCTTTATAGATCTATGTGTATAAATGTCTTTTAAAGCATGATTAATACAGTAAGTTGTCCACTGAAGGCCCTTTTTTACAAGAATCACATTTCCCCCACAGCATTACGGTCAGACACAGACAAAGTGAATTTTAGAAAAGACACAAAGTCATGGGACAATAGTTAAAAATAACTGAAAACCTTGTTAGGAAATATTAGTAATACAATTATAAATGTCGTTGCTACAAAAGACCAACGCCTACAAAAGACCAACTAGTCGGTTCTACAAAAGACCAACGCCTACAAAAGACCAACACTACAAAAGACCAACGCCTACAAAAGACCAACGCCTACAAAAAATCGTAGAGCTGGAAGGTCTATAGCTGCAAATGGTGTACCTGACCTGCCTAGCCGCGGGCGCTCGGTCATCTAGCCTATAACCTAACCTAACCTAACCTATGTTAGCCCCAGAACATTTATTTAAGAAAAATATCCTTAACTGTTCATACATAGTTGGTTTAGAATTTCGTAGATTTTACAAAAAGTGGTTGGTAGATTTTTGCAATTTTTTTTATTGTTTTTACAATTTTTAATAATGTTTTTACAATTTTTATGTTAGGTTAGGTTATAGGCTAGGGGGCCGAGCGCTTGCGGCTAGGCAGGCCAGGGGGCCGAGCGCTGCGGCCATGACCTTTATTTGATGTTTATATAACAATATATATTTGTTGGTCTTTTGTAGGCGTTGGTCTTTTGTAGGCGTTGGTCTTTTGTAGAGTTTGTCTTTTGTAGGCGTTGGTATTTTGTAGAGTTGGTCTTTTGTAGCAACGCCTTATAAATGACTTAAAAGTTATTGATTCCTAAATCGTAGTTTTTATAAGAAAATTTGTATTCTCTAAAAAAGTTACAAAATTAAAAAATGACTTACCACTTTCCATTCTTCCTTTTCTTCTACACAACTGATTTTGTCGTACAAAGTCTAAAATATTTAATATATATAAGGAAATATAAGTAAATTCCAGAAAACTATCTCATTTTTAAAACATTTAAGTTCACAGTAATATGATTTCAGAAACTTTAAACTTTACAATTATCATACAATCTGCTAATTTTTAAAGATTAAATACAAAATCGGGAGAGAGTACTTGCCTTGTAGGGAAAGTTCATAAACAAATTGCCCTTGCCTCCTCGATTTTTTTACTCTGTTAATTCAATAATCAAATGCTTTGCTAACGTCTAGCTGTTAAGTAATTTATTTCTAGGAGCTGAATGAAGAGTTGATATTTTGACAGGGAAAAATTTGTCGTTTAATAAGGTTTCTAATTTGGAACTCGTTAATTGGTCAGTTCGTTAATAGAAGGGGAGGAGATGGGGTAGTTTACCTAATTTATAAACTAGAAAACTTAAGGTGTTTATCGAATTTCAACCCATATTTTTGTTCAAGAAAAGTGGTAATTTTGTTTATCATTATAGAGAAAGTTTATCAATCCAACGTCTTATCCAAGATCCCTATTAAAACCTAAACATTTACCTTCTTGATATCCTCAAGGATATCATCCCTATTCTGAAGACTTCTGAGTTGTGCCTCAAGTTCTTCTCTCTGTGATATCTCAGAACTCAAATGGTTCTTAGCTGCTTGCAACTAGTTAAAAAAATATATATACCTTTTGTGTTTTTAAAGGAATTTAAAAATGGTTTTTATCTATCATTTTAACCAAAAAAGTTTACTAAAAGATTTCCACTAAACATGTAGGGAAAAGCCCCTAGAGGCTAGGAGCGAATCCGCTAGTATTAAATAAAGTAATAAGGTTTTTTTCTTTGGAGCTACAGAACTAATTGCATTCTCTATTTATTGGAAGCTTCATATGGGTCTTAAAGTGATTAAGGACTATTATATTTATAGATTTCAACTTTTGGATGAATTTAGGCTACTTTCTGCTTTTCCCTACCGTTAGATTCTATTCCTCAGTCGCTAGTGTATGGGGATCAAGTAGTGTCTAAATGGAAATTAAGAGGGCCTGCCTTCCCCTAAGTTACACTCAAATGATTTCACATCCTCCTACACCCTGGTAAATAGTTGTTCATGCCACCAGAATAAAGTAAATATTTGTCGATTTATACCAAAATATATTATTTATTGTATCTCTGAACAAAATCTGATGTATTTTAAAACGCCCTTTAGAAAACCAACCCTTTGATTATAAGACCTTTTATATGGAAGTCCTAACTTTGAATTAAGCATATTTTAGACATTCGCAGCTGTAGGAACCAGTTATAATGTCTTTAGTTGTTTAGGCGGAGATTCAAACCCTTCACCTGCAAAAAGAAGCGTTACCTTGCTTGCCAAATCAAAGTTTGAATCAGACAGGTTGTTGATCTCACTCTCCCTGTCACGCAGACGATTCTAATATAAACTAGGTTGACAAATTATATAAATAGTGAAGCTCTAAAATAAGATGGTAAGACAAACGAACATTAACACATGTAGAAGTGCAAAAACCTAATAGGCATAATATTGATTTATAAGTTTAACTAAAATTGTATAAAAAATCTGTTGCAAAATTATTTCTGGAGATGCCTAACATATTTCACATTCCAATGTCCCCTCCCTCTCAGAGTAAGAAAGTTTTTAAAATGTAATAGGAGTATATTCATAAAAGAATATTTAGAAGTTGTGCGAATCATATTACGAAAACAAATGGGCGTAGGAATCTACACAAAAAATTCCCACTAAAAACAAAACTACCTGTAAAGACCGAATCTCTTTCTGGAATTCATTTTCTCTGAACACAAATTTTTCATCCCTAAAATAATGACTAATTGTAGCGAAGCCTACCTATAATCAGTGTCGATCTGTCCGTACGCAAGTTAAGTATAAGTGAAGCATCTCTATAATCCTAAAAAATCCTAAAATGTAAGTATTCTGTATTTAAACAATTTAACAACAGGTTAGCAAACATATTTGCTTGTATTCTTATTATCAACTTTTACTTTATAAGTGTTAATGTTCGTTTTTCCTACAGTCTAATTTTAGCGCTTTTCTTTTATTTATTTTTTCAACCTAATATAATAAAGTCCTAAAATGTAATTATGCCCTTAAATAGTATCTTTTATTTAATTGGAAGAGATTTATACAAAATTTATCCCTGACAAAATTTTGCTTTTATTCTGATTATCAAGTTTTTACACTTTTTTCAAATGTCTGATTTTAGTGCTTCGCCCTTATCTATATTTTCAATAATGTTTTTTAATAATCAATCGCTGAAGGGTTTTCGGAAAAACAATCAAAGGACAGAAAAAGATATAAATGTAGTTATGTTTTTATTTTCAAAATAATTACTTACAATTCTTTAGAAAGATTTTCAAACAGTTCTCGTGTTTCACTTTCTTTCCTAAAAAAATGTATGTATTTTCATTAAAAAGTATTTTTTGTTATTGAAATTATGGTATACGTGGATAAAAAAAAACACTCTAATTGACTCATTTATTTTATATTTTTATAAATTTTCCTTAAAAGAAAAATATATTTTAAAACTGTTTCTGTTTACTTATTTACTAAGCTCATTAATTACCCCATACTGTCCATAACACTCAAACGCCAGGTCTAACAACCCAGCAGTGGGATCCAATTTTAACGTCTTTTGTTTTGACGACGCGATGTTGAGCCGAAATTCAACACTCAGCAGCGAAAAAAGATTGATAACACCCATAAAGAGCGAAGAATCAGTTATGTAAATTTCATCTAATGTCAAAATGACTAATTACAAATAAAACACGTTAATGGATATATATGGATTTGTCGTCTATTTAGCCTGCTAATATTGACCTCCTTCATTGGTCAATTCGTTCATCCTATAGGAAGTTAGGGGATAAAGTGTCGATAGCCAGCTTAGAGCATCACTTTTAGAATTAGATTATATGAAAATCTAGTGCAACAGCCATGCAATAATACATTTATTAACACGTTAGATTTAAAAAAAAAATTATTATTACCTTCTAAACATTTCTTCGATTCTTTCAATCTTCTCATTTCTGAAACAATTAACACGTTTTATCATTCGCTGGTTTAAAAACTTTTGGACTTCTATTAAGTTGTACATACTAGCAGTGTCCAAACGTTTCCACTAATAATGTTAATCTAAAAAAAGGATATTTTGTTTGGCATAATTCGGGGTGTAAGGTATACACATCCCTGGTAAAATTAATGGGGGGTGAACATGATCACATAGGTGTCCAGCCCTGTACACTACACAAGACAAGTTTCTAGAACCCCACCAATATATAGGGTGTGTATCCACCCCCTACCCCTGACAATAAAAAATGCAACCACCTAAAGCTTACACCCCATAATTTTGGTTTAAGGGGGTGTCTAAAATCTCAAAAATTATCAAATTTTGGGTGCACGCCACATTATCCTATACAGCAAAGCTCATAAAGAAAGCTGAATTTTGCATAATTGAATATTTCATACCTGTTTATCAAAGAATCTTCTAATTCGCAAATTTTATCTCGTTGCTCTCTAAAAATATATTTCAATATTTCTAAAATTTAATTTTTAAAATGAAAATCAAAATTTCCTACACTTAAGTAGCAGTGGAAAGTTTATAACGAACACAGTAATGGTGTCTGACTAATTATGACGTAACAAAAAAAATAGCAAATGAGAGGCCGTTATTGACCAATGGTAAAATTTATAGTGGCCTCTCATTGGCTAATTTTTTTTGTTACGTCATAATCAGTCAGACACTATTACTTTGTTCGTTTATAACTATTTTTGGAGAGGTTAACATCACCATCCAAAAAAAATTCTAAATTATTTATTTGGGGAGAGTGGTATCAGTAAAACTATTCACGATTTTTCCTTTCAACAGATAACCGGTTCTTATCCACCGGAATCGGATATTAATTGGTTTTAAAGTTATACTAGAATATTTATTTCTAGCGGATACGCTTCTAGAAGCCTCTAGGGAGAGGGATATGGAAAAGTCGCCCCACCCCCCCATTTTCAATCTGAGTTTTTCAAAGAATAAGCAAAAAAAAATATTTTTTTAGGGGGTAATTTTTTAATGGTGGAGATACCCTCCCCAAAAATAGTTAAAAACCTTCCCAGAAGTTTCACTACAAGGGAGAACCATATCGGTTCAGCGGTTAGCGAGATCCTTCGCTACAGACAAAAAAAGCTTACTACTTTATGAAATAGGATTTACCTAAGAAGTTCAATATGTTTCTTGTTGAGTTGCTGAAGTCGTCGCTTCTCCTCCTCACGTAGCTTCTAAAAAATAATATCAAGAAGTGAAAATACCTAGGACGATCAGCTTCTTTTTCAAAATAACTTGGCATTTCCTACTCGAATAATTTGTGGCTAAATGTAATTGTACATTAAGTGCAGTCAATTTTCACTAAAGCCAAAAAAAAATTTGGAATATAAGTGCAGTTGTAACCTTTTATAATATAAATAAGGATTTTGATTGCCTTTTATCTGAAAAGTGTATTTTCTCATATACAAATTTTTTTTGAAGCGAAGTTTTAGGCATGTTAGATTTGTTCTATCGTTTTCAAACTTAGGTCCAATTTATAAAGCATAGCAAATTTATGATAATTCGTTCATTATAAACATGTTTAACTTTTTATACAACAGTTTAATATCATATAATTATCCTATTCATCTGTTTTTTTAACATTGATTCCTTGTTCAACAAAGTACAATATTTTAAGCAAAATATTTCTTAAAATTTAATCTTTGTTTGTCCTTCAGTCTGATTCAAGAGCTTTACTTACATGGATGTTGTCATCCTTGTCAAAATAAAATAAAAACTTACACTAGAATCTTGGCAGTTGGAGCCTTTCATTTCTCTGCCCGCTATGTCCTATAAAAAATACTTTGATTATTGGTAGCGAAGCCACTCTGTTAATCCAAATGTCCGACTGAAGGAACGGTTTGGTTAAAATCTGAATTTTAGATAGACTGCTTAATTTTTTCTAGTATATCTATCTATCTATATATCTATCTATCTATCTATCTATATATCTATCTATCTATCTATCTATCTATCTATCTATCTATCTATCTATCTATCTATCTATCTATCTATCTATCTATCTATCTATCTATCTATCTATCTATCTATCTATTTATCTATTTGTCTGTCTATCTGTCTATCTATCTATCTATCTATCTATCTATCTATCTATCTATCTATCTATCTATCTATCTATCTATCTATCTATCTATCTATATATATATATATATATCTATGTATCTATATTTAGGGACGTTCTGTATAAGGAAACAAAAAATATGCAATGAGTCTAAATATGTCAATTATTTGCAAAGAGTCTTTTTTTTAGCTGAGAACATGATTTTAAAATTTATTTAAGAGAGAAAAAAATTTTTCCGTCTATTAATATAGGTCATTTTAAGCAATTTTATAATTTTCTGATATTTGGTTTTATTTTGAAAAAAACATTGTACATTTGTACTTCAATAACAGGTCTTAATTTGTAAACAAAAACAATATCTAGCATAAATAGTGGTAGCATAGTGAATAGTATCATCAGTTTTTAGATCTCCTTTATTATTAATATAATTTTAATGCTTAAAGGACTAAATTGATCAAATTTCATTCATTCTATTCTTATTTTATTCTCATTTTATGTTTATTTTATGCTTATTTTATGCTTATTTTATGCTTATTTTATGCTTATTTTATTCTTTTTTTATGTGCTACAAGTTTTTTTATTTCAAGTATATGCATTAAGGTATCAACTTTCGTTGTAGTTAAATTAATATTGGTATCTTAATGTATTTTTAAACCTATTTTTAAATTGTAGCACATAAGTATTTTATATGTATTAATGTCTTAATTTAGAAAAAAAGCAATTCCAGAGATCTCAAGTGTTCATAGTGTTGTTGTGACCTGATAGTGACCTGTGATTCCCTGATGTTGCTCTGTATTCCATTCACACTCTAAACAGGATTCCAAAGGTAGGAATCAATTCTAATTTTTGTTACGCAACCTTTCTTTTTGCAGATTTTCATGGATTTTTACGGATTTGTTAAATAGTCACAATTTCTTGTATTATCCAAAGAATAGGATTCCTCTTTATTTTGCTTCAGGACTATTTGTTTTATTCTGTTGTGAAATTCCTTTTATTTCTGGATTTTGGAGTGAATGGTTTTAACTCCTTTTTTCAATAATATATATCATAAATATTATTTTATTCATTGGCTTAACAACTTTGGGGACACTCTATTGAATGTTGATTTGTTGGTTTATTTAGTGTCCATACCTTTCCACCAATAATTCTAATTCTTTATCTAGATTTTTTTTATCTTTTTTAAGTTCTTTTAGCTAATAATCTTATGGTCCAAATTTATTGCATTTTAATAAGAGTTGTGTTTTTTTTAGTTTTAACCAGAAGTTGAAAATTGATCCTAGACAGGTGTGTTGTGTATTTTTCATATTTCAATGTCTTAAGATATTGAAAGTATAATATATTATACTTTCAATATCTTAAGTATTTCATATTCTAAATGTTCTAAATATTTCAATGTTCTACTTTATAACAAACCATTTATTTGTAATTGTGTGTTTTTTAACTATGTGAGAACAATCTATAATTTGCAAGTTTCACACGAAACTGTTTAGAGTGTGAATGGAATACAGAGCTGGATCTTTAAATCATTTAGAGGTGTGCTGAATCGTGAGGATTCAATTCAGCGCACCACTGGATTATTAGATACTAATCTTTAAATCGAAATGGCATGGGCGAATCAGCGCGCCCAGTTGCACGGTACCAGCACAGCAATAATAATCATCGAATACCATTGCCAGGCCAAACCGGGTCGAACTGTATTTAATAAATAAATATTTTTTTGAAATTAGTTTAATATTTTATTGCAAAACTATCGTGAAAACATTTTTATAGTTATTTTTAAAATAAATTATATATTGTTTTATACATTATATTATAAGAGCCCCCCCCCCCTCTAGTTTTTTCAATCTCATTTTTTTTGTAGGTAAGATTAAGTTTAGTAAATATACGTCGGCAAGAGTTGATTTTATTAGGATATCTAGTCTGTGTCGGTTGTGGTGTCCGGTCAAAGTCCTTTGAGTAGCAAAAAAAAATTTGAAAAAATTCTAAATAAATCTTAATTTCTACATTATGACTTTTGTGTATAAGGTTGAAACCTAAAATTTTTTTGATGAATACTTAGATATCAAAGACCTTCTGAGAAAAGTGGTGTTATGACCGTTTGACCGCTCCTTGACCGACTTTATGACCGATTTTTGTCCGGCTTTTACTACAGACATATATCATGAATATCGTGGCTTCTATTACAGCTAGAGACCTTTATTTTTTTTTGTAAATCCTTGAGCAATAATAAACAGATAAAAATATTAATTTGCGCCGCCAACCGCCGTTTTACTGCTGTAATTGCCGAAAATGGCAGTTTCCATTATTTGCCGTTTTTCTGCGATGATCAGAAAAAGTAATTTTTTTGTTATGAAAAATAAAACATAGTTCTAAAATTTGGTCATCCTAGCTGCAAAATTGGCCGCTCTACAGCTGTTTTAAAATTTAGCGGCTGACCGCTAAAAAGCAGCTAAGGAGCTGTCTGACCGCTATGACTAGAAAAAGTAATTTTCTCTAAAAATACACATGAACCACCAGAAAAAAAATTTACGTCTTTATCTGTACCAGGAGCCTAGATAGAGGGGGGGGCTCTTGGAGCCCCCCCCCCCCAATCTATTAAGGTGGGAATTGGGGCCTGATCTGTAAGGGTTAAGTAATAAAGTTGTCCCAGCTTGAACAGATATTTTATTGAGTGTCGCCAGCGATCTAGCAACACCACACCAAAAACCTTTTAAAGATCCATGTTTTATAGCTAGTGGCTGTGGCGCACCATCAGTGCACCTCTGGTTCACCTCTGAATCGCCCCAATTTAGGGCACCCCTAGAACGATTTAAAGATCTAGCTCAGAGCAACACCAGGGAATCACAGGTCACTATCAGGTCACAACAACACTATGAACACTTGAGATCTCTGGAATTGCTTTTTTTCTAAATTAAGACGTTAATACATATAAAATATTCTATGCGCTAGGGAAAATCTGAATGTTTTTCTTTATAAAATGTTTCTAGGGATATTTAACTTGTCACATATAGTTTAAACTATTTACTTACTGTTAAACTGTTTTTAACCTATTTTTAAAAGTTATATCAAAAATATACTCTGACACCTGTAGAATCGAACTGCAGAGCTAAAAATGAGAATAATAGCCCACATAGATTTTTATTAGGATTATAAAGTTTATTTTTTACTATGGATTAAGTAAATTTTACTGAATCGTTAACTGTCTTTTCTTTTTGGGTAAAATTCTCGCTTACAAAGCATTTTTCTTCATGATATGATAAAAAGATAATGATAGTAAAAAAATAGCTCTTTTGATTTTATATTTATAATTAATCATTTAAAGTGAAAGATGTAGGATATATCTTTGAATTAATTTAAAAACTATGAGGATTCAGCATTAACCAATGACAAAGCTAGAAATCTTTAAATTTTAAATATAGTGTTTTCACAAAGTGACTTATTTCCAATATAATAGAATAACTTTTATTTAATTAAAATGAAAAGAATGAAAACTATACACGTTAAAGATACACACCTATTAAAAATATTTTTAAAAATAAGTTTGAATAATCTTTTTTCATATCAAATTTGTAAATGTGATAAATTTGTTGTATTGCATAAACATTTATTAATATTTTACAAATTTAGTCCTCTACAGCCAACTTTTATGTGTTTCTAATGTATAATAGACATGAAACATTTTTATGCTGATTCATTGATATATTGTAAAGAATTAATATTTAATTAGTTTTGATAGATAAAATTTAAAAGACCTAACTTTACTGTATACTAGCATACAATATTTATGAAGCAAGACACTCTAAAAGCTGAGTATTTTACCCACAAAGGAAAGAAAACAGTTTAAGCATTTATTTTATGACATAAAATTGTTAATTCATGCTGTAATAACGTAGAAACTAAGTAATAAAGATTTATTTTAAATTCGTATTATTGACAAAAAAATACCTAACTGTTTACAAAGGGTTGAATATCAGAGATTATTTGAAATGATAATATCCTTTTTTATAGTGTCAGACATTAAATAACCCACTTTGGAGAATTAGTTTACGCTTTTATCAGACTGTTTATAAAGATATATTGCACCTGTATTATTTACAAATTTGTAATTAAAGGTGGGCAGAGATGGACCATCTAAAGTTACTTGGATACTAATAAAAAAACCTGTTTCTAGCTTTGTTATTGTATTTGGTTTCAATAAAAAATATTGCTTATTTTATCCATTTCTAAGTAACTATACATTGGTTTAAAGGAAGGATTATGTTAAAAGTAGGCTTAGCTGTTAGGAAAAATAGAAAACTATGTCAAAAAGTTTAGTTTTAGCTATAGAAGGCAAAAAAGACAATTAACTGCACATTCATATAGTACAGAATTTTTACGTTTGCAGTCCCTTTAACTACAACAAAAGTTGATACCTTAATGCATATACTTGAAATAAAAAACCTTGTAGCACATAAAAAAAGAATATAATAAGGATAAAATAAGCATAAAATAAGCATAAAATGAGTATAAAATTAGAATGAATGAAATTTGAACAATTTAGTCCTCTAAGCATTAAAATTATATTAATAATAAAGGAGATCTATAAACTTTTGTTTACAAATTAAGACCTGTTATTGAAGTACAAATGTACAACATTTTTTTAAAAATGAAACCAAATATCAGAAAATTATAAAATTGCTTAAAATGACCTATATTAATAGACGGGAAAACTTTTTTTCTTTCTTAAATAAATTTTAAAATCATGTTCTTAGCTAAAAAAAAAGACTCTTTGCAAATAATTGACATATTTAGACACATTGCATAGTTATTTCCCACACACAACACTGCACCAAAAAAAAAGATGGAAATTACACTGCCTTACCTGCCTCTGCCTTCTTTTCAAGATTTTTTTCTCATTTTTTAGCCTCATAAACTCAGCATTAACATCACAAACTTTGATATGGAAGTTTTTTTCTAACAATCTTTTTACCCACATATAATGGGATCTTCGGCCAAAAGAGAACTTGCTGGGATCATTACTCATAGATACATTCTTCAGCCAATCTAAGGCTACTTTGGGATTACCTTTTATCTCCTCCTCCAGTTTATCCCAACCTCCAACAAATTCCAGGGCTTCAGTAAATTTCAAACACTTTCTCCAATCACCATTAGAATTTACAGTAAATTCTTTGCCATCTTCGTTGATATCAAGGTAAGGGGCAGCTCTATCCAATTCAAGAAAGGTAGGTCTAAACCTCCCTCCAGGATGTTGATAGGGTTTATCAAAGAGTTCAACCATCTCTATCTTCTTTGAAAGACTGACCAACACTTCATTGGCACTAGTGTTAGTATCGATCATATCAACACTCTCATCATACTCTTCATCCTTATCATCTTCATCATAATCATCCAATATTTCGGGGAATATGTATGGGGTTCTATTCTCATTATTGCCGGGGATCTTTTGTCTTCTCTCCAGTAGAAAGGCAGCTGTCTCAATTCTTAGCCTGGGCATCATAAGTTGGCAGAAATCAAATGCTTTGTTTAATATAACACATCTGGCTACCTGCATCGTAAACATGCCGCAATCATACCCATTCCTCTGGAACGGGCAATCAGCAACATACTCCAGTTCATATTCCTTTCCAATTCTACCTATCTCTACCAGAAATTGACATACTAGATCTATCTTTTCTTTCTTCTCCTCAGAAACCATACCTCTTATGCTATCAAAATACTCGACTCTATCACTCATGGCTTTGACACAAATGAGAGTCCAATGGGTCCCCAAGTGTAATGGGATTATGATCTTGGCGTCGCGGGTAAGTTTTGGTATCTGCTTTCTTAGGGAGTGTTTAGCTTTACCAATACCTGATTCAAGCAATTTACTGATGAATGTAGTTACGACTTCAATTTTCTCTGCTGTCATAGCAGCTATCTCTTTAATATAAGCCTCAATAATCTCTCCATGTAACCATTTTTTATCAACCAGACTTAAAAAATCGAGTGCTTTGAGAGTAATGCCAGATTGCTTGATAATATCCTTATTGGGGGTTTTCTTTCCAATTTCAACAACATTGTTAAACAAGACTTGGGCGAGATCAAAATCTTCAATTTCTGCATCTTCTACTGTGTCCACAAATAAATGAGACATCCTTAAAAGGTAAATTTATGTAAGAATAGCCCTGTAAAAAAAATAGTCCTATAAAAAGTCCAAATTCTTTGCATTAGAAAAATAGGATCAAAGTTATATTTCAACATTAAAATCGGAGTTAAAACATTTTATTAACATTTATGTTTTAAAATCTTTTATTAATTTTTTATTTTTTTTTTTATATGTATGTATTTTTTATATTATACAATATCTATACTCATGATTTGACACTAGAGGATAAAATCAATATCCAATGTCAAGGATAAAATTAATACCCTTTTTTATTATACCTTATATTATACAGTGTTTATATTGATTAGGGTGGGTCGATTTTGGACATTTTTTTTCTGAGGCCAAAGCAGGGATCTGCAAATGATTTGTATGAGTATAATACACCTCTGGATGATTTAAAATTTATCCTAAGTCTTAAAATTGCTGACGACCAGACAATCAATTGTTTACCTATTTGTAAATGGGAGTAACATTTTTTTGAATCAGAACTATGGCTTCATGGTACTCCCAGGAAAGGCATTGAGGAGTAGAATCAGGAACTTTTGACCGTTTCAAAAAATCTCGTTCCTAGCCTGAGAACATCTAAAAAACCTTTACAAATTAGACAATTCTCAATAAACCTTAAAAATTGTGTTTTTTTAGTGATTTTTATGGATAGGAACGAGATATTTTGAAACGGACAAAAGTTCCTGATTCAGCTTCTCAAGGCCTTTCCAGGGAGCACCATGAAGCCATAGTTCTGATTCAAAATTTTTGAATGTCGTCTTTGCATATTAATAAGTAATGAAATATATTTTTTAGTGGTCGCGTTCTAAAACTCAATTTAAAAAAAAAAAATTTCTGTTAGAAATATTTTTAAGGTTAATTTTATCTGTTGCATATACCCTCTTTGTCTAATTCCAATATGAACCTGCCCTAATATTGATGTTTTGACACTAGAGGATTAAAATAAATTAATATCCAATGTCAAGGATAAAAGTAATACCCTTTGTATAATACTTTATATTATAGATATCCATTTAAATATTTTGACAATAGAAGATAAAATTAATATTCAATGTCAAGGATAAAATTAATACCCTTTGTATTATACTCTATATTATACACATTTATAAAAGTAATATCCTTATATATTATAAACAACTGATCTAGAGATATTTCTGTTGCTGTGAAGAGGCCAAATAATGTGATGGGGAATTAAAGTTTATATCATTGACACTATCAATAAGCACAAGATCCTTTACATTTCTGATTACTTCCGTGTAAACTGTTTCAGTAGCATTTCGATATTTCACTCTTACCTTATTTATTCCACCATCTATTTCTACTTCAACTACTCTACCAAACTTATATTGAATATTTCTGGTTCTTTCTGCTTCCTTAGAAACAAGAAAGTTGGCAAGATCTTCTAGGGCTTTGATTGGGTCATTATCTACGAATTCACAAATAGATGTACTTGTCAATAAACATTAGATTTCACAAAAAAAATCAGTGACTTTACTATAAAAACAAAAAAGTTATAAGGGGTATTTTGAATTCACCAAAATTTTTGTGGTTTTCAAATTTTGTTGAGCTATACCGGCAAACGGAAGTAAGCAAAACTGCCTGCTCCAGGGGGATATGAAAACCAGGGTAGTAGAGGGGGGATTCATACTGAGAACGATGCAATTTGAAGACTCTAAACCGTTTTTTTTTAACATTTTCTGGAACCGGGTGGAACCAGGTTTTAATACCCGGTTCGTCAATAATGGGTTAAAGGAGTATATACTTTAGAACCAAGATCAATATCATTTTGCCCTTCATTATAATGTAAGCTTTTCTTTTTCCTTACAGTTATATTTTCTGAAGCACTAGTTACACAAAATTCAATATAATTTTGTTTACTTTCACAATAAGGCTTAGCATTAGTTATAATTGAGTTGTATGTGTTTTCATAATCATCAAATTGATCTGCTAGGATAGTAAGTTGCATGGAAGTATTAAGCAATTCTTCAAGGTCAGACTCACAAATTTTATCAGACTTGTCATCAGCTATGATATCATTTATGAATTTTACATGTATATCTAATTTGTCTTTTAACTTACTTACAATGGTATGTGATGTAAAAGGAAATTCTGTATTCTTGCCCCTACTGGGATCAGTGATATTTGCTCTAGTTGTAAATGATTTAACTTTAGTTTTCATAAATGTAATAAAATGAGAAGTTCCTTTCGATAATTCGTTTTCTAGTTCATTATTTAATGTTTGTTCATCAAAATTAGAAATAGCTGAAGAATTCAATACATTAGGGGAAGATGAATTACTAATCCTAGGCGAGCCAACTTCCTTTTTTTCTTCCCCATTATCACTTTCAATAGTCTTATCAAGAGAATTGTCATTAGATTGATTGCTAGGTATTGATTTATCATGTTTTTTACTTTCTACAGTACATGGATCATCCATTTAAAACTTTTAAATATTTTCCTCAACCATGCACAGACCAACCATAAATTTGCAATTAAAAAGTATAGGAAAATCCAAAGTTTTAATGTTGTGCTACGCACGAAACTTGCAAATTATAGATTGTTCTCACATAGTTATAGAAAAAAAGGAGTTAAAACCATTCACTTCAAATCCAAGAATAAAGGGAATTTCACAACAGAATAAAACAATAGTTCTGAAGCAAGATAAAGAGGAATCCTATTCTTTTGGACAATACAAGAAATTGTGACTATTCAACAAATCCGTAAAAATCTGTGAAAATCCGCGAAATAAAGAAAGGTAGCGTAACACAAATAAGAATTAATTCCTACCTTTGGAATCCTGTTTAGAGTGTGAATGGAATACAGAGCAACACCAGGGGATCACAGGTCACTATCAGGTCACAACAACACTATTAACACTGGAGATCTCTGGAATTACTTTTTTTCTAAATCAAGACGTTAATACATATAAAATATTTTATGCGCTACAATTAAAAAAATATAATTGAAAATATATTAAGATACCAATATCCATTTAATTACAACGAAAGTTGATATCTTAATGCATATGCTTGAAATGTAAAAAAACTTGTAGCACATAAAATAAGAATAAAATAAGATAAAAATAAGCATAAAATAAGCACAAAATGAGAAAAATAAGAATAGAATGAATGAAATTTGATCAATTTAGTCCTTTAAGCATTAAAATTATATTAATAATAAACGAGATCTATAAACTGATGATACTATTCACTACACTACCACTATTTATACTAGCTATTGTTTTTGTTTACAAATTAAACTGTTTTTAACCTATTTTAAAACATATATAAAAAATATACTATGACACAAGTAGAATGAGACTGCAGAGCCTAAATTTGAATTAAGTTCCCAATAAACTTTTGTGGGGGGATTTAAATATTAATTTTTACTGTTGCCGTGATCATTTTGACCGAAGCAAAATGTCTTTTTTTTATTTGGGTAAAATTCGTAGCTTTTAGAGTGTTTTGCTTCATAAATATTGTATTCTGGTATAGAGTAAAATTAGGCCTTATGATTTTACTATAAAAATTCACTAAAAAGTTAATTCTTTATAATATATCAACGAATTAACATTAACATGTTTGTGTTCTCTCACTTATTTTAAAAACATAAAAAATGGCTGTAAAGGGTTAAATGACAACAAATGTTTATGCAATACAACAAATTTATTTTTGCATATATACAAATGTGTTATAAAATAAGATTATTTAAACTTATCTTTTAAAATAATTTTAAAAAGTATGTATCTTTTATGTGTATGGTTTTCATTCTTTTCATTTTAGTTAAATAAAAAATATTTAACTACATTGGAAATACGTCAATTTGTGAAAACACTCTTTTTTTGAATTGTAAAGAATTATATAAAACAAGACTTCTTATTGGTTAGATTTCAGAATTATTTGTTTTATTGTAAATGTTAGATTTTTCGATGAAATTAATTGTTTTGGAAAAAAAATTATTTCCAATGAACAGAGTAATGTTTTTTTTTATTGTATCAATATAAAGTGAATTATTTAAAAATGTTCTGTAAGCCACAATATTACCCGAAGTAAAAAAAGAGTTTTTGCTTTGGTCAAAATGATTACAGCAACACTAAAAATTAATTTTTAAATCCTCCAAAAAAAGTTTATTGGGGAATTAAATCAATTTGGGCTCTGCAGTCTGATTCTATAGGTGTTCTAGTATATTTTTGACCCCCCATTCAAAAAAAGGTTAAAAACAGTTTAAGACCTGTTCAATCTTCAAATGTACGTTTTTTTTTAAAATGAACCCAAATATCATAAAATTATAAAATTGCTTAAAATGACCTATATTAATAGACGGAAAAATTTTTTCTTCCTTAAATAAATTTTAAAATTATAATCTTAGCTAATCAGAAAAGACTCTTTGCAAATAATTGACATATTTAGACTCATTGCATATTTTTGTTTCCTTATACAGAACGTCCCTGAATATTAACCCTTACAGATCAGGGGGGGGGGGTCATATTGACCCCCCCCTCTAGTTTTTTCAATGTCATTTTTTTGTAGGTAAGATAGAGAGTTGTGACTTCATGACTTTTTAAGTTTAGTAATTATACGTCAGCAAGAGTTGATTTTTTTAGGATATCTGGTCTGTGTCGGTCGTGGTGTCTGGTCAAAGTCGGTTGGGTAGCACCAAAATTTAAAAAAAAATTTAAATAAATCTTAATTTCTACATTATGACTTTTGTGTATAGAGTAGAAACCTAAAATTTATTTGGTGAATACTGAGATATCAATGACCTTATGAGAAAAGTGGTGTTATGACCATTTGACCGCACTCTGACCGACTTTATGACCGATTTTTGTCCGGCTTTTACTACAGACATATATCATGAATATCGTGGCTTCTATTACAGCTAGAGACCTATAAATTTTTTTGGTAAATCCTCGAGCAACAATAAATAGATAAAATTTTAATTGGTGCTGCCAACCGCCATTTTACCGCCATAACCGCCGAAAATGGCGGTTTCCTTTATTTGCCGTTTTTCGGCGATGATCAGAAAAAGTAATATTTTTGTTATCAAAAATAAAAGTTTGTCCTAAAGTTTGGTCATCCTAGCTGCAAAATTGGCCGCTCTACAGCTGTTTTAAAATTTAGCGGCTGGCTGCTAAAAAGCGGCTAAGGAGCGGCCTGACCGCTATGACTAGAAAAAGTAATTTGCTCTAAAAATACACACCACCAGAAAAAAAATTTACGTCTTTATCTGTAACAGAAGCCGAGATAGAGGGAGGGGTCAATAAGACCCCCCCTCGAGAATTTAATTTTAACGATGTAATTTGCATATTTATTTCCCACACACAACAACATATAACCGGACTTTTTCTAAATTGTAAACAAATGAACATAAAATCGTCAATTTTAAAGATTTTATTAAATTTTAAAATCTGGCAAGCAAGCTAGGTATATGACTATTAGATTTTTGATTAAAATCGTCGCCAGCAGCAATCACTGCCTTTACCCGCCTCCTCAACCACTGGCAGGCCCAGGTCAAAATGTACCTGTCCAAGATGGCGAAGTTCTCCTTGATAGTGGCAATGAGGGAGGTCTTTGTGGCATGGACACATCTATTGGTGCATGCTTCAAAGTAGCCCTAGGCCCAAAAGTCCATTGAATTAAGATCGGGCTGCTGGGAGGCCCCATTTCCTTAGGAATGTGAGTATCCGCAGGATCCTAATTCACCCCACTTTCAAGCTACCATTTGACACGGAGGCCTTTAATTAGACCACAGTTGAGCTAGAACGACTTTCTATACCTTTTTAGAAATGGCATGAAGATTTAAATAGGGTTGTCAGCGCAATCCTTAGTCTAAAATGAGTTTTTAAGTTCCATATGGGTCTCTAAAGTCGAGAACCGAGAAATTTTCACGATTTTACATGATTTTTGAAGTTTTTGACATCTCTAAATCTGTCAAGTTTCACTTTGCCAGAATAATACAGCCAAGCCATTTTAGATCTAGTCTTTTCTAGTGTCTTCCTTATTAAAATTAAAATAGTGGAGTCTGCTTATCCCCCCCCAAAAAAATTTAAAATCCCCCCCTAAAGAAATTTTTTTAAAATTTTTCTTTTAAATCTAAAATACAAAAATTTTGTTTGATCAAACCTCTTAGGGCAAAGCACCTAGAGGCTAACATTTATTCCTTGGAAAACTTGAGCTCATTTATAGACATTTCTTTCTTATATAGATCTGACATGGATCTTGAAGCTATAAAGCAAGCCGTTTTGTAAGTATTAAAAATTTGAAGAATCTATTAAATAAAAGTTATCGCAAATATACTTAGAAAATAATACAAAGTAGAACGATGTCTTTCTGTTTGTTTGTAGCGAAGGATCTCGCTAACCGCTGAACCGATCGAGTTCTCCTTTACAGGGTAGCTTCTCATAGGTCCCGGGAAGGTTTATAACTATTTTCTTGGGGGTTGAGACACCCCCAACCCCCCCCCAAAAAAAAAAATCCCTCCCCCAAACTTTTTTTAAAAATTTTTCTTTTAATTCTAAGTACGAAAAATTGGTTTGATCAAACCTTTGGAAAAAGCCCCTATCTATCTATCTATCTAACTATCTATCTATTTATCTATATATCTATCTATTTATCTATCTATCTATCTATCTATCTATCTATCTATCTATCTATTTATCTATCTATCTATCTATCTATCTATCTATCTATCTATCTATCTATCTATCTATCTATCTATCTATCTATCTATCTATCTATCTATCTATCTATCTATCTATCTATCTATCTATCTATCTATCTATCTATCTATCTATCTATCTATCTATCTATCTATCTATCTATCTATCTATCTATCTATCTATCTATCTATCTATCTATCTATCTATCTATCTATCTATCTATCTATCTATCTATCTATCTATCTATCTATCTATCTATCTATCTATCTATCTATCTATATACGTACCATGCCAAGAAGTTTAAGTGTATCTGTATGTTCTTGTCTCTCTCCCCCCCTGAGGTAAATTTTTCTCTTTATTCGCTCCAACGTACTTTCTATCTTATCTGAAATTTAAATCAAAGCTTTTTAAAAGCAAATCTTTTGTATAATTTGGGTCGAACCGACAATCTCTCGATACGTCCATAACGGTTGGTTTTTTTCCTTAATTTAGACATGTTAGAATTGTCCTATCGACTTCAAACTATGCATAATGATTTCTTGAACAATAAGTTAAAATATTATAAGCGCGGCATCTTTATAATCAAATGAAAGTATGACCTTTTACTGCTTCCCGTTTTTATGTTTTAACGAATTTATGTACAATTTTGTTTAGCCTTAAAAATTAATGTTCTGTTTATTTAATTCTGACACGATACAAGAGATAATGTTCGTTTGTCTTCCTTTTAATTTTTATGGCTGTTGTCATCCTTGTTAATTAATAATAGCTACACAAGTAGAAATGTTTTGTTTGTTTATAAATGCGTCAGAAAATTTTTGTGTTTATAAAATAGTTTAAATAGCCACGCCCTTAAAGGGCTTTGGAGGCACTAAAAAAAAGCTTCAAAACAAGGAAGACAACATACATAAAAGTGACGCTACAAAATCAGAGTGTCAAAACTTGATAAGCCGAATAATTAATTTGCAAGTCTAAAAAAGATTTACATAAATTTGTTGCAAAATTGTGTAAATACCGTATTCAGTAAACAAACTTTTATTTTATGATTTGACTATAGAGATGCCTCGTTTATAATATTTTTCTTTGTTTTCCTAGGAATCGTTATTACAAAAAAAATTATTATTATACAAAAAGTCATTTTTAAAAAGTGAAACGACTTTCTTGCATCGATCATAGAGTTGCTACTTTCTAAAATAACTGTTGTTATAATTATGCGAAAACTATAGGACAATTCTAACATGATTAAACTAACAACAAGAGCTATCCGCTTCAGGCGGACGTACTGACGGATTTCAAATAAAAGCTTAAGTAAAGTTTGATAACGATAACTTGGAGACACTAAAAGAAAAAGCTATAAAAAAGTTGGTTAGGAGATTATTTGTTTAAGGGGCGAGGTTAGTAGTAGGAAAGCCTAGACAGATAGACATTCAGATGTACTGAATTTTAGTTTCCGAAAGTGTACCTAGCATCCGCGTCTTATCTCAATATTTACAACCAGCTAAAAAAGCTACAAACTTCAAAAAAAATCATAATTTGAAAAATTAAAATTTTGAATGTATAATACATTATGTCGCTTTTCCCTTTGACTGGAGTAGCTGAAAATAGCGTTTGCAATAATTAGGTGCTGTACACATTTGGAAATGGTCCTACCCCAAACGTAGGAGTCCCAAACGTCGGAGTGGACAAACGCATGAGTCCCAAACGCAGGAGTCCCAAACGTCGGAGTGGACAAACATAGGAGTGGGAAAAACGTCGGAGTGGACAATTGTCGGAGTGGACATTGCTTAAGTAAAACGAAGGAGTCTCCGCTATTTTAATAATATGACAATTTTGAAATTTTTTTATATCCCTCTATCTACAAAAAAATGGTTATGGCCGAAGCGCTCGGCCCCCTAGCCTGCCTAGCCGCAGCGCTCGGCCCCCTGGCCTATAACCTAACCTAACCTAACAAAGAAAAATAAGGGGACCGAGGGAGGGGGGGGGGGGGGTGTATAAAAAAATTCAAAATTAAAAAAAAAATTCAAAATTGAAAAAAAAAATTTTTTTTTTTAAATCAAAATTGAAAATAAAAAATTTGGGACTCCTGCGTTTGTCCCAAAAATCCTGTGTTTGTCCACTCCGACGTTTGTCCCACTCCGACGTTTGGGACTCCTGCGTTTGTCCACTCCGATGTTTTTCCACTCCTACGTTTGGGACTCCTACGTTTGTCGTGGAACCTTGGAAATTATTGAAGAAATAGGCAATTCATTTTCAGCACATCGACATTCAGCCATGTTATTACTTTCATATTAGGATAGGAGAATATAATACTTGGCAGAATGGGACAAAAAAGGACCATTTGCAAAGTTCTTTAAATGTAAAGCAATAACTCATTTAATATTAAACTTTATTTATAATTCTTTCTCAAAATTGCATAATTACAGGGTGCTTTCCATAGACATATTTGTTTTTAAGAGACTGAGATAATTATAGCATGTAAAAATAGTTATAGAGTAGCTACTGCTTCAAAAGCTACCTAAATGTTATAGGAATCATTATGTGAAGTTTTAAAACAATAAAACAACTTAACATGCTTAAACTAACAATGAAAGCTATCCGTTACGGACGGACCGATTTCATATGACGAAAATCTTTGCTTTTAAAAACAAGGATGACAACATTGATGACATGAACAACTGCTTAATACAGGATATTGTTTAAGAACATACTTAAATTTTTAGACTTGATTATATAAATGATTCGCTTAAAACAATATGCTTAATCGTCTCAGTAATTTATATTCCAAAAATAAAGAGACTGAGATATAACATGTAAAACTAGAGTAGCAACGCTTTCAAGATTAAACCTAACAATTAAAGGAATCTTTATGCGAAGTTTTAAACATTAGAAAATTATAACTTGCTTAAGCTAACAATAAGTGCTATCTGTTACTTACGGACGGACGTACAGGCCGATTCTATATGATGAATAAAATAAGTAAAGTTTGATAACGATAACATACTATGACTTAACGTCCAAAAAGTTTGGTGTTCACTTAAAAACAGGCAACGAATCAAAAATGCGTATAGTTTATAAAGATTGTTTAGAAGATAAGAATATTTACACATCAACTTACTAAATGGCCAGAAAATCCAAACTTTAAAAATTTGAAAATGAGTAACTTTTAATCACTCATTTTTTTCAACGATCTAAGGGGATAAGACAATGGCCGATAAATTAATGTACTTCCCCAATGATAATACACAAAATTACCACTTCTGTAGATTATAATTAGTGATTGAAACGTTTGGACTCTAATATATATCAAAATTCAATAAAAGTCCCCAAAGTTCATTAGGGGGGGAGGGGACATTAGACTGTAAATCATACCAATTAACAAATCAAAATTGGACTAACATGCTTTCTTATTCGTTGGCAGTTTTCAAGATTTTAATCTATGGAGGCGTAATTTTGTTTATCATCATTAAGGATGTACATCATTTGCCTTATCCCTTAAGATCCCTGCACATTTTTGCTACCCCATATTTACAATATTGTTCGACATAGTGCAACAAGTCAGGGATCTTAAGGATAAGACAATGCAAGATATAATGATAACCATCCCATTCATATTATCAAAAAAGAAGATAAACTAGGTTTGAACTAACAAATGAAAATTCAATGAAAAATACTCAAAGTTTTTAAAGCCAAAATAAGATTACATTGTTATAAAACTTTGGGTAGCAGTGTGATTATCAGCCCAATGTCCCCTCCCTTTCTGCCTGGCAGTAGGTAGAACAAATAAGTTTTTATTCATAGTAACTTCTTTGTATATTGAGGGATTATTAAAATGAATGACAAGAAATTGAATATTTATTATTAGCTATAACTAAGATTTATTTACTACACCTAATATTATTTTCATAAATATTGACATTTTTGCTGCTATACTTGTCTTGGTCAAGTAATTAGGTAAGACAAGAAATTTATTCCGTATACATAAAAATATTTGGATCATATTTTAATTTGTAACCCTGTACGTTTAACACATATGTACATACATTCTGTGATTATTGGGTACTTGTCACCCCCAAAGTTTGATGATTAACTAGTTGCAATGCAGGGATGTTAAGGGATAAGACAATGGACAATATTTTCATGTACATCCCAAATGATGATGAACGAATTACCCCTCCTGTAGGAAACATTATTAGTCTGGAAACTGGCTTATCAAAATTCAATAAAAGTATCAAAAGTTTTTAAGTCAATGCATAAGATAATGTGTTTATAAACTTTGAGTACCAGTATAATATACAGTCTAATGTCCCCCTCCCTCCCTGCTGGCAATGTCAAATGACTAAAATATGTTGTAACGGGTTAAAAAAAAGTTTGTGTGTCATTTTAAAGATATACATATAGTCACAGGAAGGATGAGGATATTGGTACCCAAAGTTTAATAAACACATTGCCTTTAATTTGGGTACCTTTATAAAGTCTTGATTACTTGATTACAAACTAGCAGTGTCCATACTTTTTCAGTAATAGTTTTAATCTATAGAAGGGATAATTTGTTTATTATAATTGGTTATATTCATAAATGTTTGTCAATTGTCTTATCCCTGCAAATAAAAGTTATTTTGTGTCGTTTTAAAAATGAATAACATTGCGCAATTTAGTTTGCACAATATTGCTTTCAAAATTTCATTTTTTTGTGTAAGAAGGTATTGCCATAAGTGATTTTACACACAGAGAGAGAGAGAGGGAGAGGACAATGGGCTGTTTATTTCACTAGTCCCTAAAGTTTTATAATAACGTTTTCATATTCGTTGGCGTAACAACTTTTGGGACTTTAGCGAATTTTGATCAGTCGATTCATTAAGTTGAGTGTTGAAACTTTTCAACCACTTATTTTAATCTACAAAAGGTGTAATTTTGTTTATCATCAACGGGGATGTACTTCAATTTATCGGCTTTTGTCTTATCTCTTTAGATCCCTTGACTTTACATATTTAAAAGCGAGGCTTTTCTATAATTAAGGTCGGTCAGTCCGTACGTCGTTCTCAGTAACGGATAAATCTTATCGTCAATTTAGACATGTTAGCATTGTCCTATAGATGTTTAACTTTCCATGAACATTCCTATATATATAGCATAGCAACTCTATTATCGTTAACATAGAGTCCATATAAAACTTGCTGATTTATAACTTTTTTGATAACAAATTTATGTATGATATAATTATCTTATCTATCTGATATTTGGAATAATGATCAAAAACAAGGTACACTATTTCAATCGATGCATCTCTATAATGTAGTCCTGTACAAGTATACGTTTATCCTCAAACAGAATCCTGTATCTACGCAATTTTGCAACAAGTTTTTAAACAATTTTGTTTACATTTAAATTAATATTCGGCTAATTAGACTTTTGCACTCTACAAATGTTAATGTTCGTTTGTTCTACGAATTGATTTTAGAGCTTCGCTTTTATGGCTGTTGTCTTCCTTATATAATTTTAAAAAACATCATTTAAACGCAATGATCACGATTTATTTTAAGTCTTGCTTTTGTATCTAAATCTATCAAAAGCATTAAAAATCAAAAGATCAATTCTATAGATATAGAATATTAAAACTTATAATCCTAAAGGGTGAAATTTAAATAAATTGATTTAAACTGATTTCCAAAAATAAACATAGAATGAATTAATCCATTTTAGAGCAGAGAGGGAGGGAGGGGACATTGGACTATAATTTACACCAGTAAGTTTATATTCTTATTCGTTGGATCAAATACATTTATTAAATGGATGTTTCCAAATTGATAGTGTTGCAACTTTTGAACCAATAATCTTATATATAATCATCATTGGGGTATGTATATAAATCTATTGGCCATTGTCTAATCCCTTAAGATCCCTGATATCAAAGTAACTTTAGTTCTGGGGATTAAGATGAGGAAATATTCATTAGCCACGGTCATCTCTTTATACTCAAATAATAATCAGACAGGACAATTATGTGTTTATAAGTAGCGCAGCAATAGCAATTTTACGTCTAGAATTGTAAGTTTTTGTAGTGTTTAATAAATTTACAATAATCTTTTGAAATTCTATACATTGATTGCTACAATATTCATATGATGTTTTAGCATTTTTACGTCTAGAATTTTAGGTTTTAATAGTAAAAAATAAATTTACAATAATCTTTTGAAATTCTATACATCGATTGATACGATATTCATATGATGCTCAAAATAACCTTTTCCAGTATGGTTTTGAAACCGATTTATATATGGATTAGAGCAAGTTCTCAGCCATGCTGAAAAATCATGTTTAGCATCTTATTACAAACAATTTTCTACAATTACTAAATTAAAAATTAGAGATTAAAACCAGTTTTTATTTTTTATTTTAATCAGTGTAAATATGTCTTTAATACAATACGATAAAAAAACTATTATTAGACTATATTTACATAGATTCAATAGCTTTTATAAAAAGTGATGCTGACTGACATAATATCAACAGTACATTGATACTATATGCAGATAGTAAATATATACTTATGATGACATTAAAATTAATGACATAATTTTTTCATTGGTCTTTTTAGATGCTTCGCCCATAGCCTCTAGGGGCTGTGCCCTAAGAGGAAATTCAAAAAAAATCAAAAAATCATTACATCTCTTGCATGACATTTAAAAAACATGGGGAGAGGATTTTTTTTTTTTTGGGGGGGGGGGGGTTGTCAAGAAAATAGACTAAAACCACCACAGGACCAGTAGGTATATTCCCTGCAGAGTAGAATCCAATCGGACAGACAGACGGACGGACAGACATCGAACTACTTTGTAATATAGATAGACAGAAAGCGAAACATAACTAAGTTGCAAAGTAGCTGCGCTACTCATAAATTAATCCATTAAAAGCTTATAGTCAATGACTGACTGACGGACGGACGGACTAACGGACAGGAAGTTTGAATCTAAATAGAATGATTAGCTTCTTAATGAATAGGGGATTAACTCTAAACAATCAGATACAAAAATCAGACACTTTTTAAAAGCGAAGCTTTTCTATAATTAGGGACGGTCCGTACGTCTGTAACGGATTGATCTTATTGTTGAATTAGGATTATTAGAATTGTCCAATCAATTTTAAACTTCTCTATGTGATTCCTGTAACAGTTTAGCAATTTTTAAAGCAAATAATCACTATAATTGTAACCAGACAGACGTCCGTCCAATTAAAACAAACTGCTGTTTTTTATTGTTATATACAATATTATTTCGAATTTTAAATCAATACTCTAGTTATTAAGTCTGCCACAAAAAGTTTGATTTTAGAGCTTCGCTTGTATAGATGTTTTCATCCTTGTTAAATTCTAAAAATAATTAATAAGTAAATAGAGGGATATATCCGCATACAATTTATTTCCTAATCCGAATTAATCAGTGGAATTATTTAGACTTTTAGACTTTTGATTTTTGTTTAGGGACAAGGAGGGAGGGGACATTAGGTGTTAAATTATACTATTCTACTTTTTTATAAAAAAAAACACTTTTTCCTTTTAAGGCTTTAAAACTTTGAATATTTTTGGATAGGTTTGTCTATTATCCCTTATTTTCTTCAAAATCAGAGACTTTTAAGTTTTAAAAATAATTATTAAGTTAAATATTTAAATATTAAAACAGTGGGATATATCCGCATACAATTTATTTATTAATCCGAACTAATCAGTGGATGATATAGAAGACTTTGAGACTTTTGATTTCTGTTTAGGTGCAAGGAGGGAGGGGATATTAGGTGTTGATTTATATATACTATTCTACTTTTTTATAAAAAAAACACTTTCTCCTTATTGGGGTTTTAAAATTTAGGGACTTTTATTTTATCTGGATTGGTTTGTAATCTAAGGTGTAATTTTGTTTATCATTATTGGGGATGTCTTATCCATTAATATCCCTTCAAAACCAGAGACTTTTAAGTTCTAAAAATAATTATTAACCCATTAGTGCCGAGCGCCACTTTTATGGGCCGATCGAGCTGAAAATCTCAGGGAAGCTTTATAATGGTCAAAACGGAATTCCAATTTTTTTGTTTTGCTCTAGTGGCGTGCACAGGAAAGTTGCAATAAAACCCGGTTCGGCGCGAGTAAAAAAACCTTTCGGCATTAATAACCGTTTTTGGCGTTTTTTGGTGCTTTCCCCCGGCATTAAAGCCCGTTTGCGACCTAAATACCCGGTTTTTTGGCCCAAAAAGTTAAAAATATAATTTTTGAACGCCCAAAGTGAGATGAACACTTTTTAGAACTTTGATACGATCCGTAATTGAAAACTACACAACCTCATGTAATCTATAGAGCTACTGTGGTATCCGCCGAGGATAAATGGCAGACACCGGAGTTCAATTAGATTACGGCAGTGTGACAGACGTGGACACCTTACTATAGAGAAGCTACGCTTCTCTAGCATTCACTAGATAATAATCAACATCTATTTCAGTAGTCACTTTATTGAAGGTTTAAAGGATACTAAAGCTATATACAACAAACAATAACTACATGGATAGGAATAAATAATCATAACATCAAAGCATTATAATACATATACAATAGTCAGTTTGGGCAATAATGATCTCCCATCCCTGGAAAGGGTGGGGGGAATTAAGAATACAGTTAACCATAATAAAACATGACAGATTCAATCATTAATTCTAAGCATAGGGAGGGGGTCATCAGACCCCTTCCCCAGGACTCGGGGGAGGGCCATTGACCCTCCACCGAATCCCGGTCAGGGGTGCCATATGCATGGCTCACAGTTGCCGAATACCACAACTCTCCCCTCGGAAGGCTGGGAGAGGATTCCCTACCAGACTTCCGACAGTGGTTGAGGCCTTCGGTCCGCTTCTTTAGGGCTAATATATATATACAAGCGATAATGATTCAATGGAATCCTAGTGGTGAGTGTTTCTCAGGGTTGGTGGGCTCCCAACATGGGGTAGAATGCAGAGGCTGGCTTTGGTTGGACACGTTGTTCAACGCCGGCAGGTGTCAGGTTGGCAGGTGGCACAGTTGCTGCTGGGACAGTCAGCAGTGGGGCATGCTGGTTGTTGTTGGCCGCGGCTGGGGCACTGGCTGCCAAGTTGACCGTCTGGGCAGCGGCCTGCCCTCCCGTGGGGCCGCGGGGTCGGCCAGAGGGCAGTCCTGGCCTACCTGGGCGGTCATGCCTGCTATCGGTTGATTGCATGGACACCATTTCCTCGGCTGCTTCCCGGCCGATGGGTATGGCATCCCAGTCTACTGAAAAGTCCCGGGACTTGGCATGGGTGAGCCTGGCTCTAGCCAGGGCCTTCCTATACAAAGTTGGATGGTACAGGAACACTTGGGACACCGCATTCAAGGCCGCTCGGACGCCTCCCTGTGCTGCTGCCAGGGAAATGATGGTTAGGTCCCCCAGCAGTTTGAGGATCAACAACAGCAGACACAATATGGCTGCGCCATCTCCCCACTCGTGAATAGCTTGTCTGAACCCAGCCCAGACATCCAGGGCGGCCTCTCCTTCCTCCGCCAGTCGGTCGATGTTGTAGGACACTATCCCATGGTCGCCTGTGGCCGAACAGCTGCCTTGCTGAACGCATGACCCATAGGACAGGCCGGTCAGCATGGCGCTCTTATATGCTGGGAACGCCAGCAGCTGCTGCCAGTCGTTCAACTCGGCCTGCGAATACAAACCCCCTGAACTGAAGTCATCCAAGGGTTCTGTCAACAGCTGCCTAGGCGTATCCAGCGGGGGTGGCCTCTTCTTAGGAGCGGGGGTTAACTCTATCCAGCCTTCCTCCGCGTGCACAGTCAGGGGGTAGGTGGAGGAGCAGGGAATCTTGGTGGCATGGCCGCTGTACACTCGTGTCACGGCGTCCACAAACCCTGTGGGCTCTACTGGCACTTTGTCCCAACACTCCTTGTGTTCACGGACAACATATTTATTGCGTTGGCAGGTAAGCTGGAGCAGGACATCTCCCCTCAGCACCGAGAACGTGCTCCCCTGGACGCGCACCGGGTGGGCCGGGTCTAGTTGCTGGAGCTTCCAGCAGTTGGCCGCCACTTCTTCTGCTGCTGTGCTTTTCATGCGGGTCTCCAGAGTAAATCCAATATAACCTGCATGTATCTGGGCCTGCAGGGGAACATCCACATCCCTGGCCGATACTCTGGGTAGCGCTGCCGCGGCTGGGTCAGCTGCCACGAACAATGCTGGGTGGTTGGTGGCATGGGCCTCAAAGTCGCAGTTCACTATTGAGGTGGGGTTGGTCATGTTGATGAAAAACTGGGCCTGATGGTCAACCAGGAACGCATCCATCACTAGGCTGGGCTGGAGGCTGCAAATCAGCCTCAAGGGGCAATCTCTCCCCAGGTGATCCCACACGTAGGTGGCTTCCCCAGTGATGCAGGACAGCTCTGAATGGGGACACTCCAAGGTCAGGTGGTCAGATTGGGACTCCACCCGTCCATCCTCTACTACATAGGTCTCTTCCTTAACCAGCAGCCGTCGCTCCTGGAGCACTAATTCATTGCGGTACAGCTGGCCCTCGAAGTGGACGTCCTCCCCCTCACAACCCACCCCCTCGGGGCTGTTGACAAGGGCGCCCACCATGTCGAGGGTGAAGAACAGGGGATGGTTCAGTTGGAACGTCAGTGGCTGGGTCTTGCCTGGCAGCGTGTAGACACGGTTCCTGGCCAGGTCTCGGCACGTTTCTGGATCTATCTTGGTTGGCCTCATGAGGGTGGGGACCGAGGTCACCTTGAGGTGACCCCATACCCCACACCTGAATGTCCACTGGGACACAGTGAGCTGGCAACTGTATCCTGTTGTTTCCCTCACCTTGACTTGCTGCAGGACGTGTACTTCATGGCCCAGGTGCCTCCTGGTGTAAGGGTTCCGTGTTACACATCTTCTCCTTATTGTAGGCTGTGACGTGGGTGGGGTTGGCGCAGTCCCATCCCACCAGGACGTAGCTGGTTGTAGGCCACGAACCCCGGTCAGGGGTGCCATATGCATGGCTCATGGTTGCCGAATACCACACTACAAGTAATATACGAAGCGATTTATATCACATTTAAGATTTTGGCTATAGGTGCCGCCGTTTTCGGTTAAAAAAGCCCATTTCGAAGAAGTTTTAAAACTTTTGCTAATATTTGTATTGATAATAATGGGAGGGATATTGATAATGTAATTTTTGAACGTCCAAAGTGAATTATAGAGTAGCAACTATTCTAGTAGTATCATTAATTGACAAATGTATAAAAAAATATAATTTTTATTGATAAAAGAAAGACTAGAAAAGACTTATCACATATCTTTGGCCTAAAGTATTTAAAAAAATCACAAACAAAAGAATAGAATAATACAGTAATATCAAGATAACAAAAATGGCCTAAAACCATCAAATTTGCATATCCCCCCCCCCCCCACCCCTTAAAAATATTTATGTAGTAAAGTCTAAACCAAGATATATCTATCTATCTGTCCATCCATCCTTTTATTTATCTATCTAACAATTGTAGATTATCATTGGGAATCTACATAAATTTATCGGCCATTGTTGTCAATTTTGTACTCCAAAATTTAAAATAGTATTGCTTTTTTGAGAGAAAAAAACATATCCCCCCCCCCCCCCCCCACCCCTTAAAAATATTTATGTAATAAAGTCTAAACCAAGATATATCCATCCATCCTTTTATTTATCTATCTAACAATTGTTGATTATCATTGGGAATCTACATAAATTTATCGGCCATTGTCTTATCCCTATATATCAGTCTATCTATCTATCTATCGATCCTTTTATTTATCTATCTATCAATTATATTTATCATTGGGAAATAAAGAAATTTTTACATTTGAAGAGAATAATAAATGATAAAAAATATCTAATATATCTAATGGTTGAAAAGTTAAAACCGGGTATTTTTACTCATGCCGAGCCGGGCAATAAAACTTTCGGGTATTTTTACTCACGCCGAACCGGAGTTATATAGAACATAATTAAACGATAAAAAAATCACATAAAAAATAATAATTTGAATAAAACGATTTCACAAATGAATGTAGTTGCCAATAAACTTTAAATTTCACGAAAAAAATCACTAACTTTAGTTCATAAACAAAAAAGTTAGGAGGGGTATTTTAAATCACCTTGTTTTTCTCGGTTCACCCATTTTTGATGAAAGATTGTGGCCGACCGAATAGATAGAAACGCTTCTCTCTGGGGGGAATTGAAAAACAGCGCAGTAAAGGTTAGGCTCATGCGAGCATGATGCAATCAAGAAACTGAAAACCGGTTTTTTTTGGCATTTTCTGGAACCGGGCGTTTAAAGCCGGTTCGTCACTAATGGGTTAAGTTAAATATTTGAATAGTAAAACAGTGGGATATATCCGCATTTAATTTATTTCCTAATCCGAATTAATCAGTGGATAATATAGACGTTAAGACTTTTGATTTTGTTTTGGTGCAAGGAGGGAGGGGACATTAGGTTTTAAATTTTACCAATCTTCTTTTTTATAAATACAGTTTCTTCTTATTTTGGGTTGAAAAATTTGGAGACTTCAATGAAATCTAGATCAGGTTGTAAAAACCATCAGTGTCCCAACTTTTCCACCGATAAGTTGAGTCAACAGAATCTAAAGCATAATTTTACATCAACTTTATAACTCTTTTCGGGTACAGTACCTTTCGTGGCAACGCCCCTTAACGGGCGATTCGTCGTATTTTTTAAATGGCTTTAATTAGGTAATTTTTGGTTAGGTTAGGTTTTATTGGGTTAGGTGATTTTCCCGCAGGGTTAGTAATTGGCCCTGCGGGGTTAGAGCCCCCCACAGGGGCTAAAAATAGAAGAAAATCTGCTGTGAAAATACGAAGAATCGCTCCTAAAGGGGCGTTGCCACGAAAGGGACTATAACCCTTTGTTCTATTAAACTTTTTTTTAGTAGCGAATCTACTCTATAATTCACTTTGTCCGTCCGTCCGTCCGTCAGTCCGTAACGCTATGGGGGAAATGGGATTTACTCAGCTCCTATAAAAGATAGAATGCTGAAATTTTTTGACAACATTCCCATCATTAAGGAGCACAATTAAGTATAAAACATCGATGGCGGTAGGACCGCTTTTTAGCAAGTTTTAGGCTATTTTTGTATTTTTCACATTTTTCTCAATATCTTCTGTGTTTATGGTGCGATTTTCAAATTTTTTTCGTTTTAAGATATCTAAATTAAATATCCAGTCCTTTAAAGAAACCAACTATGACGGTCAGAGTGCCTTTAAGCAGGTTTTAGGCTATTTTTTGTATTTTTCACATTTTTCTCCATATCTTTGGTGTTTATGGTCCGATTTCCAAAATTTTTTTAGTTATAGATATCAAAATTAAATTTCCTGTCCTTTTAAGAAAACAACTATGACGGTCAGACTGTCTTTCAGCAGGTTTTAGACTATTTTTTTTCTTTTTCACATTTTTCTCTATATCTTTGGTGTTTTTGGTACGATTTCCAATTTTTCAGTTATACATATCAAAATTGAATTTCCTGTTGTTTAAAGAAAACAACCATGACGGTCAGGATTCTTTTTTGCAGGTTTTTGGCTATTTTTAAATTTTTCCATATCTTTGATGTAAATAGTCCAATTTTCCAATTTTTTTTAAGTTAAGGATTTAAAAATTAAATTTCCTGTCGTTTTAAGAAAACAAGCATGGCGGTCAGACTGCCTTTTAGCAGGTTTTTGCTATTTTTATATGTTTTACATATTTCCTCATATCTTTAGTGTTTTTGGTCCAATTTTAAAACTTTTTTGGGATATCAGTATCAAAATAATTTTTCCCATTGTTATGAGCATCTTTTATGTTATTTACTTTAATTGTCATCATTATACAAAATAAAACAGGGTTTCGTGTTTATTTTCTCCAATAAATCAATTAATAAATACACTTTAAATCTACTTGTACGTATTACCATCTATGATTTAATTTTTTTTTGCTTCGCTACTTATGGATGTTGTCATCCTTGTTATTTATTTAATGTTGCAAAAGTAAATTTCCTACTATTGCATTTTCTTCGTGTATGGAAATTGCCCAATGATTCAACATGTATAAAATATAAAGTTTTAGTCATCAATGTTTACTGAAATATTTTGTTCATGAATTATAAACATTGATAACATCAGGAACGGAGGGTACATTTGGCTGTTCAATACACTAGTCCCCAAAGTTTTATAAAAACGTTTTCTTACTCGTTATCCTGACTTTTATTAAATTTTGGTTGGTTGGATTATTAAGTTGAATGTCCAGTCGTTTAACCACAAATTTTAATCCACAGAAAGTTATTTTGTGTATCATCATTGGGGATGTACATCAATTTAATGGCCATTGTCTTATCCCTTTAGATCTCTGGATAACATGCTCTATAATTTTGTAAATAGTTGACTAACTTAAAAACCCAATATTAATCATATTTTACACAAAAAATATTACAAAGTTTTAAATTTGTTATGTTTATGTTATAGTTTTATTCATGTATAAGCGGCTACGCCCTCAAAGGCCTCTAGGGGCATTTACATTTTAGTTTTGAATTTAAAAATTGAATAATTACTTTTGGTGGAGAGGATTGATTTATGGGTTGATTTATCGTGTTAGGTTGGAGGTGGATACCAATAAGAAACTTGACTATAATATGGAATCAAATCGATTTAGCAGTTAGCGAGATCCTAGGGTACAGACACACACAAACATATATAGACAACATTTACTTTTATGTAAGGATTATAAAAATAATTCAAAGCCTATTAATGTTTATGATTGAGTATTATTTATTAATTCAGTGTTTAAATATTTTATTAGAATAAAAAGTTAGATCAAATAAAGAAAATCCCAATTTTAAAATAATTAATATAGAAGTCGTAAAAATTGTCAGAGATCTCGCGTACCTTATCAAAATGCATCTCCCAGCTGGCTAATAAAACGATTCCCCCATTACTAATTCTCATGACATTACCCCATCCCCTCCTCTGATCATTGGAGTAACTTAATGAATATAAATCCCCCCTCATAATGTCCACATATTATATATCCATTATTTTATTGTTGGACTAAATCAACAAAACCTCTCTTTTGTTATAAGCTTTATTGACACTTTGAAAACAAAGTTTTATGTTCGTACAAAACAGCCATTATTAATTATCTAAAAAAGGATGCTGATATTCATAAACAGAGCTTTTAGATGCGATTAGAACAGTAAATTATAAATACATACATTCAAATACGACGAATAACCAATGGCATGATACTTTATTTTGAAACAGGCTTAAATGTGGGAAAGGTTATTTCATTCGTTGGCTCCTTCTACTAAAGGGAAATTCTGTTGAACGTAATTGTGGCAATACATCACTTCATTGTTCATCATATTATCTCTTAAGATCCCTGGAATTTCTATTGTTACATATGGTTAAAATTCCCCTTGTTTTTTTAGTTTTTAAATCTTGCCAAATATAAAAGAATTAGTTTAGTTAGTTTGAAAGAACCTGATTGAAAAACAGTGGACTCACAGGATTAAAATACCATTGAAATTTAACGACAGTATTATTCTCAGGAATCTTAAGGGATAAGACAATGGCCAATAAATTGATGCACATCCTCAATAAAGATACACAAAAATTAATGGTTAAAACATTTTGATACTCAACTCAATGAACTAACCAATCAAACCTCAATAAAAGTACCCAAAGTTGTTTAACTAACGAATAAGAAAACATTATTATAAAACTTTGGGGACTAGTGTAATAAACAGCCCAACTTCCCATTCCTCCCTGATTATTCTATTTACTCTATATCAATAAACATTTCAAAATCAAATTTCAATCACCCGTGAGTCGAAAAGTTTCATTTAAACTTACTCACAGATATGTTCTCTATATAACAAGGATGACAACATCCATAAAAGCGAAGCACTGAAACGGTAGGACAAACGGACATTAACACTTGTCTAGTTTCTGAACTGAATAATCAGAATATAAAAGTATCGAAAGAGTCGAATCAAAATTGTAAGTAAATTTGTTGAAAACTGCTTGATACAGGATAATGTTTTGGACATACTTACATTTTTAGGACTTGATTATAGAGTTGCTTTGCTTATACTATTGTTCTTTGTTGTCCCAGGAATCAATATACCAAAAATCAGATCAAACGGATAATTAGATCACATAAAAATTTTTTGTTAAAAAAGTAGAAAAATCAACATGTCTAAAATAGACATACGGACATTCTGGTAATGATTATAGAGTTGCTACGCTTTCTAAATCGTACCTAACTACTACAGGAATCACCATGCAAAGTTTGATATCGATAGGACAATTCTAACATGCCTAAATTAACGAATAAAAGCTTTCTATCTCGGACGGACGTACGGACGGACGTACGGACCGACCCTAATTATAGAAAAGCTACGCTTTTAAAAACGCTTTTACATTTATGGGTAGACTGTCTTATCATCTAACGGATAGCTTTTTTGCAAGCTCACCAACTCTAAAGATAATATCCCATATGTCCATTAAAACATGTAAATTTTGGTATTTTGATCATTTATAATCCGAAAACTAATGATGCCTTAGAAGATTAGGCATAACTTGATCAAAACAAAGCTATCTAAATTTACTGTTTTGAGATCTTACTGGATAATTCAATAAATTCAGAATAAATGGAACACTTAGTTTAATTTGTGATTAATTCTGATTGGCGCGACACATTATAGACACATTTAATGGATAAGACAATCGACGGTAAAATGATGACAATATTGCTTACTTTATTTGATTGAAATGATTGATTACTTGTTTAAAGTTTGGAAACAACGAATAAGATAACATGGCTATAAAACTTTGGGTACCAGTGTAATTTGAGGACAAACCATTTTGACTATACCTATATGGAGGATGGGGACATTTGTCTGTAAATTATACTGGTACCAAACCACAATTTTTTGCTGAATACCATTTATAAATCCTGATTGGGGTATACAAACCAACAGTCTCTAAACTTTTTATTTAATTTTAGTAAACTATTTGTGTGTTAATATTTCAAAATTTAATGAAATATATTTGTTGAAAGACAAATAAACTAAGAAATAGATAGACAAATATATTTTAAAAATAATACAATGATGATAACAACCAAAAGAAGCAAAGTAAATAAATATAAAACCATTCGGAAAATAGAATAGTTATGTTTTTGTTTCATTAGCCGCCTCGCTGCTTAAGTCTTGAAGGCGGAAACTAAACCGCAATTATACATTACCTATCTTACCTGCAAAAAAATATTTTATCCAGCTACATTAATAAATCGATATATCCAATATATATTTATCCAATACCTTCTCCTCTTAATGAATAAACGAACTGATCAATAAATGAGGTCCATATTAGCAACCTAAATTGACTACAAATTTTCCCCTGTCAGTATATCCACGTATATACTATATCCATGTATATATATATATATTCCAATTGCAAGATTTCAAATAAACCAATCACTTTATTATTTACTCTTTTAAAGCTGGTTTTAAGTATTTTTAAAATCTGAAATTACAGCAGCTTTCAAAGGATTTAAATAAATTTATTGTAACGTAATTCTATAATTTTGAATTTTTGAAACCAGAAATATGTTATATTTGCTTTTTAAAATGTACCATTTGGTCATAGTAATACTTTGTAAATAAAAGGATACATTTAAGTCGCCTTTAAACTTTTTCATGGATTTTTGGATGGGTAAATTTGCTTAACCCTTACAGATCGGGCCCCAATTCCCACCTTAATAGATCGGGGGGGGGGGGGGTCATATTGACCCCTCCCCTCTATCTCGGCAAATAACGGAAACCGCCATTTCCGGCGGTTACGGCGGTAAAACGGCGGTTGGCGGCACCAATCAATATTTTTATCTGTTTACTGTTGCTCAAGGATTTACCAAAAAAAATTTTAGGTCTCTAGCTGTAATAGAAGTCACGATATTCATGATATATGTCTGTAGTAAAAGCCGGACAAAAATCGATCATAAAGTCGGTCAGGGTGCGGTCAAACGGTCATAAACCACTTGTCTCATAAGGTCAGTATTCACCAAAAAAATTTAGGTTTCTACCTTATACACAAAAGTCATAATGTAGAAATTAAGATTTATTTAGAATTTTTTTTTAATTTTTGTGCTACCCAACCGACTTTGACCGGACACCACGACCGACACAGACCAGATATCCTAATAAAATCAACTCTTGCCGACGTATAATTACTATTACTAAACTTAAAAAGTCATGAAGTCACAACTCTCTATCTCACCTACAAAAAAAATGACATTGAAAAAACTAGAGGGGGGGGTCAATATGACGTAATTCTCTAATTGAAATAAAACCCGAATAATAAGATAGAATTAAAATATCATGCACAGTTAAGACTTAATGTAAAGGCCGTGTAATTAATGGGTTGGTTGTCTTTTGAGTGTCACTTTACTAAATACCCAAGAAGTATGGAATGGAAAAGTTGTCACTAAATACCAAAATAACACCTCTTAGGACGGTTGATAACAACATATAGAGCTTAGTAGAACTAACATCCCATCTATTGAAGACAACAAACTTCCTGATTGTAAGGCCTTTGTAGCTGAAATTTTAATTTTGCATGTTAATGAGTTGCGCCTGTTTTGAAACAAGGCATTTCCACTATTCTTAATATTAATGATGCGCTTCTTGCATGACAATGTAGATACACCTTACAACGTTTTCATTTATGAAGCTTTATTTTTTTGAGATTCGAACTTGTTACCTTCCTGACGAAATAATGAATGTGCCATGAGTCACTCATGCTATAGTTGCCGTTTAAAGTAATAACTTTTTCCATGATAATTCAACTTGTTAAGTTTGATTAGGTTAGGTTGAGGTGTTTGATTTTGTATGGTAGGTGTCAAATAGTGTCTAGACTCAACTAGATGCTTAAATAAATAAATAATTAGAAAACAAATTTGTAATTGATACCCATTAATCAAATAATAATAATATTTGGTGCTTTACTACAAAGTGGCTGTCAAGCTTTTAAACCCCCTCCCCACCCTCATTATTGAAATAGATTAAAAATAATTGGAGGAAGTATGAATAATCCTTATTATTAAACTATGCCTCAAAAAAAACCTCAAACTATGCAGGGCTTCCTATGTACCCTAATCTCACCTAAACTATAAAAAAAAAACGAAAAACCATATCCCTTCCTCTTTTTTCTCTCAAAAATAAGGGTGCTAATATATTTGTATGTTTTTAATGTATCTCTAATATCATAATTTTTAATAATACTTTTTACTTGAAAAAAATAGAAATAAAAACACGCAACCTTTTGATGAAATTTTTTTTCGCACATTTTCTAAAATAAAAAACGTTTCAAAGATAATTAATGGAATATTAATTAACATTAAATTTACAATTTTGTTTTTACTTTTACATTTCTATTATGCTTATTCAGTAATGACACTCTACAAAAGTGTTTGTTTGTTTGTCTTACCCAGAATTTCGCTTTTATGGCTTCAGTAATTTCTTTGATGGGAATTGGAAGATTGTACTTCCCTCTCATCACCTCATACAGGCTAGGGGCAAAGCAAAAATGATTAAAAATAATCATAAAGTAACAGGATCTTTGTATGTCTGTCTGTACCAAAAGATCTCGCTAACCACTGAACCGATATGGTTTTCCTTTACAGGGTAGCTTCTCATAGATCCAGGGCAAGGTTATGTTAATTTTGGGGAGGATACCACCACCCTGCCAAGATGAATTGCCCCTAGAAAAAAAATTTACCCCCCCACTAAAAAATAATAGTTCATAGTTAAAAAAAAAAAAATTTAAAAATAATGGGGGAGGGTCGAGGCCTCTAGAAGTAAAATAAAAATATATAGGAAAATTCGATTTTCAAATACATTAAATGAAAAATATAGTGAAATCAAAAAGCTTAAGAACTATTTGCAATGACCTATAAAAAAAAGTATTTTTAGAATACGTTAGTAGTAGTGCAATTTTTTAGACCGTAACATACTTTATATCAATTTAAACAAGGAGGACAACTTTCATAAAAACAAAAAATATAGAATAGCTTAGAAAGAAAAAAACTATTTTAAGGTTTTTTACTCAGCAGTTGGAAAGAGCCAACCCTAAAAGTTTTAAACCTTCCCTGGAAGTAAAAAAAGGTTCACCATACAGGAGAACCATCTCGGTCCAGTGGTGAACGAGATATTAAGCTGCATTCAGACCGACTGGCATCCTGTTACTTTTTTATAATTTTAAAATTTTTCATGCTATCTTACCTTTTCAAAATTTTGCAAATACAATTTTAGCTCGTGATTTATCATACGATATGCATGTAGACAGTGGCGTACCCAAGAGGGGATGGTGCTATGGGGATGTTAACCCCCCTAAAACTAAATACTATAGGAAGAAGTAGGGGACCTCAAGGCATAAGAAAATGGCCTATAAATTGATATAATTCCCAATGATGATACACAAAGTTCCTCTTTTGCAGATTACAATTAGTGACTAAAACGTTTTGACACTCCACTTTATGAAACAATTATTTAAAAGTCCCAAAAAGTTGCAAAGCCAACAAATAAGGAAACGATATTATAAAACTTTGTGGACTAGTGTATCAAACAGCCAAATCTCCCCCCCCCCTCAAAAGTTTTGACATCCCCATGGTAAATTACTGTGCACGCCACTGTATGTTATATATGTATGTTATATGTATTTATGTATGAATATATGTAGATTCATGTATTTTACACACTTTTCCTTGCAAAGGATAATTTCATAATTCTTAATTTTATATGTTTATTGAAAGATTTGCGAATTTTCGGAAAATTTCCGGGCATTCGAATGTATAATGTTTGTCCAAAAAAAGCACTTAAAGAATTTCAATCCTATTTTTTGAAGTAGTAAGTTTTTGCCTCTTTTTAAAGATCAACGGATAATTTCATAATTCTTCAATTTTGATACATTTATTGAAAGATTTGTGAATTTTTAGAAAGTTTTCGGGCATGTAAATAAAAAATGATGCATGTATAAAAAACACTTTAAAAATTTCAATCTATTCTATAATGTAGAAAGTTTCTTTCCCTTTTTTTAAGATCTTGCTAACCATTGAACTGTTTTAGTTTTTTAGGGAAGCTTTATATGGTCCGGAAATGGTTATAGACTATTTTATTGTCATTCCTACCCCAGATGCCCGGGTTATGAACATTTTTCCATTATAAAATTTCTTAATCTACCTAGGGAAAAGAAGGGTAATATTTTCCTGGACCTATAAGAAGCTTCGCTGTAAAGAGAAACAATTATATTCATCGGATAGAGAGATTCTTCGCTACAGACAGACACATAAATACAAACGTAAATCTTGTCATTTTCATAAACCGTTCATCGGTCCTTTTTTTACCAATTTATTGGCAAAATCAAATAAATCTATATGCTTCAAAAAATCGAAAAAATACGGTAAATTTTTTAATGATGAATTATATAGTACTTTTATGACACTTGAAAAATGACAAATTGGCACGATCGATCTTTTAATTGTATATTTCAATTTAATAATAATTTGAACAATTTTTAATATATTCTATTTAACAGATGTGGTAAAATAGCGAAGCATTTCTGTAATCAATTCTTAAAATATAAGTATGTCCATATCAAATTTAAAACCCTATATTAGTAATTTTGGGTAGATTTATTCCAAATATTTGTTAAAACTAATAAATAATGCAGAATAAAAAAAGCGTTGGTAGTTTTTACAACAGATCTATAGTATAGATTTATATAAAGATAACAACTAACTTCCGTTTTCAATGACCTTATTTGTCTGCTACCAAATTATTTCCTTCTACTTGGCTGTGTTAATACACACCACGCTATTGGTTGATTTTCAATGACCCAATTGAAAGTCAGCACAAGGACAGTGCGATGGGTAGATACGGTTATTTAACCCTTTCCCTTTCTAGTGTTTTACTATAATATTTTTATTTTTTAATGTTTGTTTGTCTGAATTTGCTTTTATGGATGTTGTCATCCTTGTTTTATAAATATATTGAGGTACTCAATATTGTCCTGTCAATCACCATTAGGGATAATATTAACCATCTAAAAAATACAGCGTTGAACTCAGGCATATTAGGGGATAAGACAATGTTTGATACTTCCCCAATAACGATAAACAAACATACCCCCTTTTGTACATTGAACTTATGAGTCGGAAACCTAAAGTTTGTACAATCCAATCAAGATTGTTAAATATACCCGGACCCGGGTATTGTCGGTTTCATTACATCGCCTCTTAAGGGGCGTATCGTCGTATTTTCACAGTAGCCTTTTTCCTATTTCTAGCCCCTTGCCAAGGGGCTCTTTCCCTGTAGAGCCAAATGCTTAAATCTTCGGGGCAATCATTAACATTTACCTAACCAAAAATAACCAAAAGCTACTGTAAAAATACGATGAAACGCCCTTTAATAAAAGTTTGGGGACCAGAATAGTATCGCCCCCCTCCCCTGATATCTTAATAATATCATATTCACCCCTGCAACCATTTGGAAGCATCGAACTGGAACTAAAGGGAAAGAATAATTTAACAAAAAAATTGTTGAGATTAAAATCTGTTAATTTTTATCTTATTTAATCTCTCGTATGTGGGACAGCGGTGTTCCAACAATACTGTTCATTATTTATTCGTGTTTAACCCTTTACAGTCGGGCCCCTTGCCGCACCTTAATCGGTCGGGGGGGGGGGGGGGCGTTGAACGCCCCCCCTAAATATCTCAATTCCTATTAGAGCTAGAGGGCTAATTTTTTTTTGTGCAAGTCCCCTGTTTGATAATGAATTTCCGACCTTTTATAAGTCTAAGTCAATTTTCGCTTCCTTCACCCTTTTATTTAACAACCTTTGTTTTAAGGTCTTTTTTTACTTAAAAATTTCAAACGGCTGTAATTTTCTTATTTTTTAAGCTAGAAGAAATTTTTTTTCCCAGAAAATGTTTATCTTTATGTAAATTTTACATTAGAAATATCAAAATATAAATTTCAGCGGCCGCAGCTGTACTTGGCAGCTGCCAGCCGCCGCAGTCGGCGGTCGGCGGGAAAACGGCGGCGGATCTTCATGAAATTTTAATACGTTATGTAGACATGTAAGAAAAGCTTAAGTTTAAAATTTGAAGTCTCTAAGTCAAAAATTGCGGCCACAGGAGCTTTTTAAATATTTCTGGAGACCTGGAGGATCAGGACCTGCAGGATCATACCTGGAACCTGAAAGTGACTTGAACACCTGTATTTCATATAAGGATGTACTACTAGAGGATTTTTTAGTATTTTGGTATGATAAAATGCTTTGTTTTAGTCAAAAAAAATATTTTTGCTCTTTACCTGGATGACCCTGCCAGGTTTGCTGGCATCCTGTGCCCGCCAGGATAGAGAAATTCAAAAAATTCCAACTCTCAGTTATGTGTCATACCCATACTTAAAAAGTCAAGCAGTTTGGGCTCTTTATCTTTCACACACAGAAAATGAGATAGAAAAAACCAGATGGGGGGGCGTTCAACGCCCCCCCCCCCCGACCGTTAAGGGTTAATACCATATTAAAAAATCCGCAAACGTTGCTCATCACGTAGCGCATACGCTCGTCGTCGTGGAGGTGATAGGTTCGAATTTTGGCTTACAACCACGTCGTAACTAAAGACGTTAAAAATAGTTCCTACTGTTACTATGTCAGGTGCGCGACTTTAATAGTTAGAGTAGGGGGAATGCCTTGGCCCCAAATAGGCGCAACTCTTTACTATTCACAGTTAGGACTTCTTACCAAATTTTCAAAATTGAAAAACATTTCTTAGAGGATTTCACCAAAAAATGATGATGAAAAACTTAATTTTTTCTTTGTTTGGTTGAATCAATATTAAAAGAAGAGAAAAAGACATAAGTGAGAAAAATATATGAATCCTCTTATATAAAGCAGTAAGTTTTATTTATCTAAACCTTAAGAATTCATTCGATTGAAAAGCAAGACATTTGTCCTGAGATGGTTTTAGGTTTTTTTTGTTGTTGTTGTATTTAATTTAATTATTTGGATGGTTTTAGGCTATAGTATTAGTCATGCCCCCTTCAGGAAACTATTACTACAGCCGCTAGGAAAATACAGAATAGTTGAATTAAAAAAAAGGATTAAACTAACTATTTTGTGAAAACACTATGATTGATAAACAGGGCACACGACTGTCTGACCACGGATTGGCAGATTAGAACAGGGGGATAGGACAATGAAAGATAAATAGAGTGTGACCATATATCATGGATATAGGGGATAAGACAATAGTAGATAAATAGGGCACACGACTGTCTGACCACGGATTGGCACATAATTGAATAAAGGATATTGGTATCGAAGTTAAATATATACTGAATGTACATAGGTACAGAGAGTATCCATAAAAAGTGTCAGTCGAAAATTTAGCGTTTCCTTCCCTAAAATTAAAAAGGACATTGGGACAGACATACAGTAGAGTAGCTCAATACTTAAACGAATAATTAACTAATGTCTAGCGAAAAGGGTATCAATTCCTTCTGATATAGGAACAAAAAATTTATAGAATTAAGTTGATGCTTTTTATTTTAATGTACAGATGTTAACTTTTTAACGCATAAATATGAGGTTTTAAAAGAGAGATTTTAGGGCATAAATTGTGACTTAATCCTTTAAAAATAATAATCCTTTTTTAAAACTTAATTCGTAACAAGAGCGATTATATTTAGTAATAGGTAAACTAAAATCTAAAAAAATCTAAGCCTTTGTTTTTTTTACAAAAAAAATAAGTATTTGATTACGAAACGAAGTTTTATACTAAAAGTTTAAATTCAAAGTTATAAGCCAGAAGAATAAAAAGTTTCATGATCTTCAAAAATTAAATATGACGTTTCTGTATCGATATTATGTGCTCTATGACTCTTTTTGAAGCCATATATTATTAAGAATTGTTAAAAAAAATATATATTTTTAAATCAGCTATTGCTATTTTTATTAAAGTCGTATAGTCTACGCCAATCGTTTTTATATTTTTACCAAGGGAATTAAATATGAGAATAGTTATTTCTTTCATCGTATTATAAACGGCTTTCCGCTGATATAGAATGTACAATTATAAGATTAAAACCAGTTTTTTTTAGCCCCGAGATGCCGAAGGCATGGGCTAAAAAAACTGGTTTTAATCTTATGATTGTACATTTCTATATTTGTAGAAAACTGGATATAATACGATGCTAGACATAGTTTTTCCTATCCACCGGATTCGAATGAATACGAGAAAGGAATTTAAAATTTCATGGCTAAGCAAGGTTTATTTACAGAGAAGCTTCGCTCTATTAATCTCTATTATAAAATAACTCTATATAAACATTATCCAGGGATCTTAAGGGATAAGACAAAGGACAATAAATTGATAAACAAAATTACCCCTTATGCTGATTAGAATTATTTGTTGACAATTATTTTTGAACCAACCAATCAATAACTCAAAATTACCTAATGTTTTTGAGCGCATGTGTACATATAACGTTGGGTACCAGTATAGTTTACCAGCCTAATGTCCCCTCCTTGTCTCCCTGAGAATTATCTTAATCTGTGGGTGAAGTGAAGCTTGCCTAAAACTAGCACGTACGCACATTAATGTTAATTAAATTGTTAAATTCATCAACCTAAAAGAAATCAGGAATATTAATTATTATGGATTTCAACTAAACAATTTATTTTTCGTAATTCATGTCCAATAAACCACATGATAAAAAAGAATATCAAAAATTCTTAACCTAATGCTTCATTGAAACCTAGAGTAATAGGAATCAGGGGATTTTTCCCCTCCGACTTTTTTTAATTTCCAGTAGTGTAGTTGTATTTTTTATGCCATTGCACATTGGGGCAAATAAACCAAAAAGGGGATTTAATTATTTAGTACCCTTAAAATTCATCTCACAAAAATTTCATTTTATACTTTTTTGTAGGTAATTTAACAACAAACACATTTGCTTTTATGTTTTTTTCTGTCATTTGAAAGGAACATGGAGATAAAGGTCATTTTATGAAGGTAGATAGAAAATTACCAGATTAACCCCTCCCGAAAATAGCCCCCCCTTACCCTATCCACCTATCTATCCATCAATATATCCATCTATCTATCCATATATCTATCCATCTGTCTATCCATCTATCTATCCATCTATCCATCCATTTATCTATCCATCTATCTATCCATCTATCTATCCATCTATCTATCCATCTATCTATCCATCTATCTATCCATCTATCTATCCATCTATCTATCCATATATCTATCCATATATCTATCTATCTATCCATCTATCTATCCATCTATCTATCCATCTATCTATCCATCTATCTATCCATATATCTATCCATCTATCTATCCATCTATCTATCCATCTATCTATCCATCTATCTATCCATCTATCTATCCATCTCTCTATCCATCTCTCTATCCATCTATATATCGACCAATCTATCTATCCATCAACTATTCATGTCTTTATCCATCAACTATCAATTTATCCATCCATCAATCTATCCCTCTATCTATCCATCCATCTATCCATCTGTCTATCCATTTACTTATCCACCTATCTATCCATATATCTATTCATCTACCTATCCATCTATCTATCCATCAACTATATTGAATTTCGTGTTTAAAATGTCTAATTAGGGGTTTTGGTTATCAGAGCAATATGAGAATTTTTTAGTAGCGCAGCTACCCTATCACTAGCTTTTTGGGATCTTTAAAGTGTAACTAGGTTAATTGTAGTCCGATTTTAGTGTTCAAAGTGTCAAATTTGGGGTCATGGAATTCATTTCAGTAGGAGGGGAGGGGATGGTGTAAATGGGGGTGGATGGGGATCCTTATTTTAGCAAGCTACAAGTTTCACTTTATTTTTATGTTAAATAAATCCATTATAAATGTGGGCATAATTACAATAAATTTTTATTAACTAATATCTATATTTATAATGGTATTATGATTCTTGTTTACTGTTTATATGTATACTAGCGGCTTCGCCCCTAGCCTCTAGGGGATTTGCCCTAAGAGGTAATTAAACAAGGATGACAACATCCATGAAAGAAGCAAAGCTCAGAAACGGAAGGACAAACAAACATTAACACTTGTGAAGTGTCAGAACTGAATATTAATGCATGTCTATACAAAATTGTAATTAAAACTGATTAAATACATGTTACTGTTTAAGGACATACTGACGTTTTTAGGACTTGATTATAGAGATGCGTTGCTTATAACAATAGACGTTATTGAAATAGGAATCAGTATTCAAAAAATCAGATGAATAGGATATTTTTAACATTCAAAACCATTATTTGTTGTCAAAAAAGTAAAAATCAGCTTGTTATAAATGGATGTAAGGACTTTCTGGTAACGATTATAGAGTTGCTGTGCTTTCTAAGTCGTACCTAACTGTTGTAGAAATCAGCATGAAAAGTTTGAGATCGATAGGACAATTCTAGCCTGTTTAAGTTAAGTAAAGAGCTAATTGTACCAGACGTATGGACGGACCTACCCTAATTATAGAAATATGAAAAAATTGAGGGGGATTTTTATTTTTGAAAAAGATCTTTAAACAACCACAGGACCAGTAGATATATTCCCTGAAGAGTATTCAATCAGTTTAGTGGTTAGCAAGATCTTAAGGGATGGGCGGACAGACAATCAGACATCAAGCTACTTTGTATTATATATTAACACCTAGGGATCTCAGGAACAAAACAATAACCGATTAATATGTACATCCCCAATATTGATACATATTTAATAAATTATATTACAAAATTATTTGTCTGTAGATGACAATTAGTGGTTGAAAAGTTTTGACACTCATCTTAATGAACCAACCAATAAAAAATCAATTGAATTTCCTGAAGTTCTTATGCTAACGAATATAAAAACGTTATTATAAAACTTTGAAGTTTGGGGACTAGTGTAATTAACAGTCCCCTCCCTTTCTAAATAAAACTGCTGACTTTAAACATGAATACCCTGTAACTACATAATTTAAAAACAAAGCATTACCAATAGACATACAGATAGACTACTTGCTAATTCCAATTTAGAATGATTATAAGAACCTCACGTTATTTGCATATTAACTTTACCTTTCCGCAGTGAGGTAGGGGACATTGGGCTGTTTATAACACTAGTCCCCAAAGTTTTACAGTTGTGTGTTCAAACGTTTTAACTACTAACTTTAATCTACACAAGGGGTAATTTTGTGTATTATCATTGGGGATGTACAACAATTTATTGACCTTTGTCTTATCCCTTTAGATCCCTGATATTTGTAATAATCTATAGAAACGATTATTTAGTTACATTAAAACATCAAACATAAAGAGGTTTAAATTTAGGTTTAGCCCCCCCCCCCCTCTCCTTTCCATCATTAAGTGCAATAGAACTTGAAAACATTTATTATTAACTTTAATTCTAAGTCAGAATAGATATTTCCCAATATGTCTATGTTTTTGTGTCTTTTATTTATTTGAATTATATCTTAAGTTTTGACTTTAAAAGCGCATTTAAACGCCTTTTCTTACAAGCTTTTCGTGCACCCACGTTCAGAAAACGGGCTAAAAACCCCTACGGGGGCGCGGGGGGGTAAATGAAACCAGTACTGGCGATTAAAATATGTCTTTGGGTAATCAAATATCGCTTTTTTAGCCGGTGGCAACCGGTGAAAACATGTTTCCTCTTACTGTCTTCTATAATGTTGATTAAAAAACAAACAAATAAAAACTAAAATCTTGACTTCAACTAGAATTATTTAGGACTAATTTCTTCAATTTGTGTTTTTTTCTTTTATACTGTCAAAATATATGTAATGCATGACTCATCAGAAGTTATTTTGTCTAATTACGTTAATTCTAAGAGATTTTATAATACTTTTAAAATTGTTGGTGAAACACAAAAAGTATGCCCTTTTCTGTAAGAAAATTTTTGCATTTCTTGACTTCCATGCATTAGAATGCTTACTTAAAAAGCGTATTTTTACGATTCCTTTAAAATCTGATGTACATTGGGTATGATAATACTCATAGAATGTTTAAAACTTGATTTGGGGGTGGTGAATTGTTGCCCCTTGTTGCCCCTATGTGCATTGGGTAAACAAATTTTAACCACTTTGGACAAGTATTATGCCCAGCGATTACATCATGTCTTTGGGCATAATACTTGGTTCATACTGTTTTAGGTTAGGTTAGGTTACGTAAAACTTAGAAGACCCTAGAAGGGATAGGGTACCACAGGAGTTTTTATACAATTATGGTCGGTCGTCTGTAACAACGGTATGTAATAAATCACACATTTAATTCAGTGTGGGAGAGGACATTGTATTGTTAAGTATAATGGTACCTTAAGTTTCATAAAAATAATTCCTCATTCGCTGGCTTGAATGCTTTTGAAACTTGTCGAAACCTTAAGTGTCCAATCCTTTCCATCATTTTATCATCTTTTGTCTTATCACTTTAGATCCCTGCACTTAAGTAGAAACAATAAAAATATTTAGGATATAAAATATATTTTATAATACATAATACAAGATTTACAATAAAAATTTTAAAATATTTCACAGACTTGATTATATTTCTTTTCGGACTCGAATTCGATTTAAAACATTCGAAATATAAAAAATAAAAACAATGTATTTTATAATTACTTTAGAATTGCTGCTTATTTACTGATATAAAATATATAATAACATATTTACACTATTTTAAAATATTCCAATAATTTAAAAATGTATGACTTGGATTGAAATGTATGGTATATCTTTTTTAATAAAAAACTGTAATATTTATTTTCCTTTCGTATTATAGACAGCTTTCCATAGATATTAGAACGAAAATTATAAGATTAAACAAGTGTGTTAGCCCCTAGGGGCCGATGGCCCAGGCAAACAAAACTGGTATTAATTTTATGATTTTTTATTTTAATAATCGTAGAAAATTGTCTTTAATACGATGCTATACATGAATTTTCACTATGACTGACAACCAGTTATAATCCATTGAATATTAATCGGTTTTGAAGCCATACTAGAATAGAAGTTCTTATATTGAAATATTGTTTTACAGGAACCCGGTATTAGTGTCGGACTGATTATGACGTAACAAAAAAAATTAGCCAATGAGAGGACATTATTGACCAATGAAAAAATTCATAGTAGCCTCTCATTGGCTATTTTTTTTTGTTACGTCATAATCAGTCCGACACTAATACCGGGTTCGTTTTACAGTATACTTAAAATAAAGTATTATGCCATTCAATTGAGCAAACAAGGTATAGGAATTGAAAGACAACAAAAAACTTATAATGAAAATATAGAAATTTAAATTTTTGTTATTTTCACTATTTTGAAAGAATTTCTTTATTTTGAATGAAATGTTTAATAAGCCTATTATGATGAATTTAAAATAAACAAATATTATGATTATAATTATAGACCTTTGTTAATTATTAAATATAATTAAGATAATTGAACCGGGATTTAAAACAAACAAAGTTAAGCAAATTATCCTTTAAAAATAACATATCTAGTATTGAAACCACATAAAAGCATACCTACATATATATATTTTTGTAGATACATATACCTAATTAAGCCTAATAGTTAGAGTTTCTTAGCCTAAGGCTTAGAAAACACTATCTCCAAGGCGAGCCTAAAATAATTAAAGGACTTGAGTCATTATATAAATAAGATTTTTGTTTCCGATAAAAAATGACGTCATATAATACAAATGACTATTGATAGGCCAGTATGCATTTCACCATTGGTCTATATAAATGTATACTGGCCTGTAATAGGTAATTTGTATTTTATGACGTCATTTTTCATTAGGAACTACAAGTTACTTCCTGTTATAATTTTAAAGGATAAAGTTTGAACTATTATTGTGGCGCCTCAGTTGGCTGTTCTGGGGCAGTTTCTGTGCTTTCTGTGGCGGCAGCTGCTTCAGGGGCTGTAGCTGCGGCTGGGGCAGCTTCAGGGGCAGCGGCTGCGGCTGCTGGTTTAGCTAAAGAAATAAGTATTTATTATATCCCCTTTTTAGAGCAGTCATACTATTTATATCTGTCTGTTTTTCAATCTATGTATCTATCTATCTCTCTCTCTCTCTATCTATCTATCTATCTATCTATCTATCTATCTATCTATCTATCTATCTATCTATCTATCTATCTATCTATCTATCTATCTATCTATCTATCTATCTATCTATCTATCTATCTATCTATCTATCTATCTATCTATCTATCTATCTATCTATCTATCTATCTATCTATCTATCTATCTATCTATCTATCTATCTATCTATCTATCTATCTATCTATCTATCTATCTATCTATCTATCTATCTATCTATCTATCTATCTATCTATCTATCTATCTATCTATCTATCTATCTATCTATCTATCTATCTATCTATCTATCTATCTATCTATCTATCTATCTATCTATCTATCTATCTATCTATCTATCTATCTATCTATCTATCTATCTATCTATCTATCTATCTATCTATCTATCTATCTATCTATCTATCTATCTATCTATCTATCTATCTATCTATCTATCTATCTATCTATCTATCTATCTATCTATCTATCTATCTATCTATCTATTTATCTCTATACCTGTATTATTACCAGACCCATAAGCCTCTAGATCTGCGACAAGCCTCTGTTTCTCAGCAAACATTGTCTTCAGGGTGACAAGTTGAGATTCCAGCTGTATATCTATCTAACTATCTATCTCGCTACATGTATTATTACCAGGCTCATAAGCCTTCTAGTCAGCGACTAGCCTCTGTTATCTATATATCTATCTATCTCGCTACCTGTATTATTACCAGACCCATAAGCCTCCAGGTCTGCTACTAGCCTCTGTTTCTCAGCAAACATTGTCTTCAGGGTGACAAGTTGAGATTTCAGCTGTCTAGCTATCTATCTATCTCTCTATCTACCTATCTATCTATCTCTATATACCTGTATTATTACCAGACCTATAAGCCTGAAGGTCCGCCACTAGTCTTGTCTTCAAGGTAACGAGTTGAGATACTATCTATCTATCTACTACCTATCAAGCTACCTATCTATATCTATATACCTGTATTATTACCAGACCCATAAGCCTCCAGGTCCGCAACTAGCCTCTGTTTCTCAGCAAACATTGTCTTGAGAGTGACGAGTTGAGATTCCAGCTTCTCAATGGAGATCTCACTCTGACCGTCAGGGGCAGAGGAGTCCTAAAAGTTTGGATAAGTAAATTTTCAGCGCAGCTACGTTATGATTGATATAATATCTGTACATCCGACCGTTTGTCACATTATAACTTAAAAGATTATTCTATATTACAAGGTTTCGAGATTTTTTTAGTTGTTTTAATTTTTAAGTGATGCTCGTAGCTGGACTAAATAACGATACCCTTTCTTTACACCATCCCCTTCCCTCCTAAAGGATGAATGAATTTTACACTGTCAATATATATCCAAGTATCATATTCCATTATGACTGTATGCCTTAATTGTTGAGTAGCTTCGCTAACTACAATAATTATCCATTGACAAATACCTCGTGTATCTATATTTGTCTAATTATAAGATTATTCCCAGGGATCTTACGGGATAAGACAATGGAGGATAGATTAATGTAATAATGTACACCACCAATAATGACAAACCAAACTGCCCAGTCTGTTGTTCAATTATTTGTGACAAAGCTTTGACATATAATACAAATATTTTATTCAAAAATACCCAAATTTTGTAAACCAGTAAATTACATATATAAAACTTTGGGGGCAAATATAATTTACATTCCATTATCCCCTCCCTGCCAGGTGCATACTATAAATGTAAATCATGCAATGTGATTATCTTATCTTGTTTTAGTTACGCTGCTACGCACATCAACATCATAAGAACAAGGTCAGTTTCAGTCAGAATTAAGGTATTTCCTTATAAAAAAATTGATGGGATGTTTTTCTGTGTGTTTGACCTTTATGGTTCTCCTTTACAGTGATACATCTAATAGATCATTTTACTTTTTTAAAAGGTAAAATGAGGATTATAATATCAATAACTTAATCCCAACATTGTTTAATAATATAATGATTAGTTTCAAGCCTTATTATCAAAATCGATTGAATATGATAGTCATGTCATATGAAGCAAAAAGTTTTTTTATGGCAATCAAAAATCTTCATGTTAATTCATTTTTAGCCTATATCCCTTATTCCATATTTGTATATCTTATCTTATCATACTTTCAATGTACCCTAGGCCTCAATTATCTATGATATGTAGCTACTTTTTCTATCAATTATACTAATTAATTTATACTTTAAAGCTGTCATCAAATAAAAAGTTTTTTTTTCTTTTTTTATAACTTAAAACCTTGGCTTGTTCAAGGTTTATACCCCTGGCTTGAAAACTTTGTTTTTTAAGGCTTTCAGACAAATTTTTGTACAATACTTTCGATGCTGTGAGTATTGGTGCAAAAAATGGGGACAAATTTTAAATTGATTTGACGGGGCTGATTATTTACGTCACAAGTGAGGGGAAAGAAAAGGGAAGGAGGAAAGGACCCCCCTAGAAAAGAGATGGGGGTATGACGTCACACGCCAAAACAATTTGAAATTTTTCCCCATTTTTGCACCAATACTCACAGCATCATACTTTCCTCAAAATGCCTGGTTAAGCAAAGATCCCCAACCTCCTAACCCTTGTTTAGAAATATCAAATAAGCTATTATTAAGATCAGATAAAATGTGTTACTTTTATTTTTCCCTCAGGGTTCGACATAAGGGAAAAACAACAACTCAATCCCCCCCTTATTTGCAATTTATTAAAGAATAAGAACGGGAGATTTCAGTGCTCCTTAGACACTTCGAGGAAAAGCACCACAATTTTCCTTAAGATTATATAACATTTAATAAGTACATTCTTGTTAACATGTGATTTCATGTTGCTCAAGATAGCCTTATCATAGGTAAGGTAGCAAACAAAACTGTTAATATTTATGATTCAAAATAGCAAATAAGTTAAATAAATATAAGTAGTTGCTCAAGATAGGTTTATCATAGGTAAGGTAGCAAACAAAACGGGTATAGTCCTTTCCATGACATCGCTCCATATGGGGCGATGATTTTAATTGATCGCCTCTTATGACATGGGGCGATGTAATGGCTCCTTGAAAGGAGCGATTTAATAGCCCCTTATAACAAGAGGCGATGTTATGACTCCTTGAAAGGAGCGATTTAATAGCCCCTTGCCCTAAGAGGCGATTAAATGATCCTTTATCGCTCCTTTATCGCCCCTTCTAAAGAGGAGATGATATGTCCTCTTATCCCAAGGGGCTATTTAATTAAATATCGCCTCTTCATGGCCCCTTCACTATTATATATATCTTAGTCCCTTGATGGCCCCTACATCGCTCCTACATCGCCCCTTCATCGCTCCTCCATCGCTCCATCTCCAAATTTATATTATATTGTACTTTGATGGCCCCTACATCGCCCCTCCATCGCTCCTACATCACCCCTTCATCGCTCCTTCTTCAAATTTATATTACATTGTACTTTGATGGCCCCTACATCGCCCCTCCATCGCTCCTACATCGCCCCTTCATCGCTCCTTCTTCAAATTTATATTACATTGTACTGTGATGGCCCCTACATCGCTCCTACATCGCTCCTTCATCGCTCCTACATCGCCCCTTCTCCAAATTTATATTACATTGCAACTTGATGGCCCCTACATCGCTCCTACATCGCTCCTCCATCGCCCCTTCATCGCTCCTTCTCCAAATTTATATAACATTGCAACTTGATGGCCCCTACATCGCTGCTACATCGCTCCTCCATCGCTCCTCCATCGCTCCTACATCGCCCCTTCATCGCTCCTTCCACAAATTTATATTACATTGTACTTTGATGGCCCCTACATCTCTCCTCCATCGCTCCTCCATCGCCCCATCGCCCCTTAATAGCCCCTTACCTTAATTTATATAAAAAAGCCCCTACATAGCCTCTCCATCGCCCCTTAATAGCTCCTTACCTTAATTTTTATAACATAGCCCCTACATAGCCTCTCCATCGCCCCTTAATAGCCCCTTATCTTAATTTATATAACAAAGCCCCTACATAGCCTCTCCATCGCCCCTAATAGCCCCTTACCTTTATTTATATAACAAAGCTCCTACATAGCCTCTCCATTGCCCCTTAATAGTCCCTTACCTTAATTTATATAACATAGCTCCTACATAGCCTCTCCATCGCCCCTTAAAAGCCCATTACCTTAATTTATATAACATAGCCCCTACATAGCCTCTCCATCGCCCCTTACCTTAATTTATATAACATAGCCCCTACATAGCCTCTCCATCGCCCCTTACCTTAATTTATATAACATAGCCCCTACATCGCCCCTCCATCGCTCCTACATCGCCCCTTCATCGCTCCTTCTTCAAATTTATATTAAATTGTACTGTGATGGCCCCTACATCGCTCCTACATCGCTCCTTCATTGCTCCTACATCGCCCCTTCATCGCTCCTCCAAATTTATATTACATTGCAACTTGATGGCCCCTACATCGCTCCTACATAGCTCCTCCATCGCTCCTCCATCGCTCCTTCATCGCTCCTACATCGCCCCTTCATCGCTCCTTCTCCAAATTTATATTACATTGCAACTTGATGGCCCCTACATCGCTCCTCCATCGCCCCTTAATAGCCCCTTACCTTAATTTATATAACAAAGCTCCTATATGGCCTCTCTATCGCCCCTTAATAGCCACTTAATTTAATTATATAACATTGCCCCTACATAGCCTCTCCATCGCCCCTTAATAGCCCCTTACCTAAATTTATATAACAAAGCTCCTATATAGCCTCTCCATCGCCCCTTAATAGCCCCTTACCTTAATTATGTAACATAGCCCCTACATAGCCTCTCAATCGCCCCTTAATAGCCTCTTACCTTAATTTATATAACATAGCCCCTATATAGCCTCTCCATCGCCCCTTAATAGCCCCTTACCCTAATCTATATAACATAGCCCCTACAAAGCCTCTCCATCGCCCCTTAATAGCCCCTTACCTTAATCTATATAACAAAGCTCCTACATAGCCTCTCCATCGCCCCATAATAGCCTCTTACCTTAATTATGTAACATAGCCCCTACATAGCCTCTCCATCGCCCCTAAATAGCCCCTTACCCTAATTTATATAACATAGCCCCTACATAGCCTCTCCATCGCCCCTTAATAGCTCCTTACCTTAATTTATATAACATAGCCCCTACATAGCCTCTCCATCGCCCCTTAATAGCCCCTTACCTTAATTTATATAACATAGCCCTACATAGCCTCTCCATCGCCCCTTAATAGCCCCTTACCTTAATTTATATAGCATAGCCCCTACATAGCCTCTCCATCGCCCCTTAATAGCCTCTTACCTTAATTTATATAATCCTTACCTTAATATATATAACATAGCCCCTACATAGCCTCTCCATCGCCCCTGAATAGCCCCTTACCCTAATTTATATAACATAGCCCCTACATAGCCTCTCCATCGCCCCTTACCTTAATTTATATAACATAGCCCCTACATCGCCCCTCCATCGCTCCTACATCGCCCCTTCATCGCTCCTTCTTCAAATTTATATTAAATTGTACTGTGATGGCCCCTACATCGCTCCTACATCGCTCCTTCATTGCTCCTACATCGCCCCTTCATCGCTCCTTCTCCAAATTTATATTACATTGCAACTTGATGGCCCCTACATCGCTCCTACATAGCTCCTCCATCGCTCCTCCATCGCTCCTTCATCGCTCCTACATCGCCCCTTCATCGCTCCTTCTCCAAATTTATATTACATTGCAATTTGATGGCCCCTACATCGCTCCTCCATCGCCCCTTAATAGCCCCTTACCTTAATTTATATAACAAAGCTCCTATATGGCCTCTCTATCGCCCCTTAATAGCCACTTAATTTAATTATATAACATTGCCCCTACATAGCCTCTCCATCGCCCCTTAATAGCCCCTTACCTAAATTTATATAACAAAGCTCCTATATAGCCTCTCCATCGCCCCTTAATAGCCCCTTACCTTAATTATGTAACATAGCCCCTACATAGCCTCTCAATCGCCCCTTAATAGCCTCTTACCTTAATTTATATAACATAGCCCCTATATAGCCTCTCCATCGCCCCTTAATAGCCCCTTACCCTAATCTATATAACATAGCCCCTACAAAGCCTCTCCATCGCCCCTTAATAGCCCCTTACCTTAATCTATATAACAAAGCTCCTACATAGCCTCTCCATCGCCCCATAATAGCCTCTTACCTTAATTATGTAACATAGCCCCTACATAGCCTCTCCATCGCCCCTAAATAGCCCCTTACCCTAATTTATATAACATAGCCCCTACATAGCCTCTCCATCGCCCCTTAATAGCTCCTTACCTTAATTTATATAACATAGCCCCTACATAGCCTCTCCATCGCCCCTTAATAGCCCCTTACCTTAATTTATATAACATAGCCCTACATAGCCTCTCCATCGCCCCTTAATAGCCCCTTACCTTAATTTATATAGCATAGCCCCTACATAGCCTCTCCATCGCCCCTTAATAGCCTCTTACCTTAATTTATATAATCTTTACCTTAATATATATAACATAGCCCCTACATAGCCTCTCCATCGCCCCTAAATAGCCCCTTACCCTAATTTATATAACATAGCCCCTACATAGCCTCTCCATCGCCCCTTAATAGCCCCTTACCTTAATTTATATAACATAGCCTCTACATAGCCTCTCCATCGCCCCTTAATAGCCCCTTACCTTAATTTATATAACATAGCCCTACATAGCCTCTCCATCGCCCCTTAATAGCCCCTTACCTTAATTTATATAGCATAGCCCCTACATAGCCTCTCCATCGCCCCTTAATAGCCTCTTACCTTAATTTATATAATCCTTACCTTAATATATATAACATAGCCCCTACATAGCCTCTCCATCGCCCCTGAATAGCCCCTTACCCTAATTTATATAACATAGCCCCTACATAGCCTCTCCATCGCCCCTTAATAGCTCCTTACCTTAATTTATATAACATAGCCCCTACATAGCCTCTCCATCGCCCCTTAATAGCCCCTTACCTTAATTTATATAACATAGCCTCTACATAGCCTCTCCATCGCCCCTTAATAGCCCCTTACCTTTATTATGTAACATAGCCCCTACATAGCCTCTCCATCGCCCCTTAATAGCTCCTTACCTTAATTTATATAACATAGCCCCTACATAGCCTCTCCATCGCCCCTTAATAGCCCCTTACCTTAATTTATATAACATAGCCTCTACATAGCCTCTCCATCGCCCCTTAATAGCCCCTTACCTTAATTATGTAACATAGCCCCTACATAGCCTCTCCATCGCCCCTTAATATCCCCTTACCTTAATTATATAACATAGCTCCTACATAGCCTCCCCATCGCCCCTTAATAGCCCCTTACCCGATTTTATATAACATAGCCCCTAAATAGCCTCTTCATCGCCCCTTAATAGCCCCTTACCTTAATTTATATAACATAGCCCCTACATAGCCTCTCCATCGCCCCTTAATAGTCCTTTACCTTAATTTATATAAAATAGCCCCTATATAGCCTCTCTATCGCCCCTTAATAGCCAATTTATATAACATAGCCGCTACATAGCCTCTCAATCGCCCCTTAATAGCTCCTTACCTTAATTTATATAACATAGCCCCTACATAGCCTCTCCATCGCCCCTTAATAGCCCCTTACCTTTATTATGTAACATAGCCCCTACATAGCCTCTCCATCGCCCCTTAATAGCTCCTTACCTTAATTTATATAACATAGCCCCTACATAGCCTCTCCATCGCCCCTTAATAGCCCCTTACCTTAATTTATATAACATAGCCTCTACATAGCCTCTCCATCGCCCCTTAATAGCCCCTTACCTTAATTATGTAACATAGCCCCTACATAGCCTCTCCATCGCCCCTTAATATCCCCTTACCTTAATTATATAACATAGCTCCTACATAGCCTCCCCATCGCCCCTTAATAGCCCCTTACCCGATTTTATATAACATAGCCCCTAAATAGCCTCTTCATCGCCCCTTAATAGCCCCTTACCTTAATTTATATAACATAGCCCCTACATAGCCTCTCCATCGCCCCTTAATAGTCCTTTACCCTAATTTATATAAAATAGCCCCTATATAGCCTCTCTATCGCCCCTTAATAGCCAATTTATATAACATAGCCGCTACATAGCCTCTCAATCGCCCCTTAATAGCTCCTTACCTTAATTTATATAACATAGCCTCTCCATCGCCCCTTAATAGCCCTCCATCGCCACTTAAAAGCCCCTTACCTTAATTTATATAACATAGCCTCTACATAGCCTCTCCATCGCCCCTTAATAGCCCCTTATATCCTCCTTCAAAACAGTTATACACCTTCCCAGGATCTATTGGAAGCTACCCTATAAAGGAGAACCATATTGGTTCTGCAGTTAGCGATCTTCTTTGATACATACAGACAATGATCCTGTTACTTTTTATAAGGATTAAAAATAAAATGGCCTAAAGCCATCTCATTACCCATAGGAAGCTTCACTGTAAAGGAGAACCATGTCGGTTTAGTGGTTAGCAAGGTACAGACAGACATACATACAGACAAAGATCCTGTTACTTTATTATAAGGATTAAAATAAAATAGTTATTAACCTCCCCAGGACCTATGAGAAGCTACCCTATTAAGGAGAACGATCTCAGGACCTATAGGAATCTTCACTGTAAAGGAGAACCATATTGGTCCTTCGGTACAGACAGACATTCATACATACAGACAAAGATTCTGTTAATTTATTTTAAGAAATACAGATAAAATTGTTATAAACCTTTCCAGGCCTAAAACCATCTCAGGACCTAATTTCTGCCGTTGACAACTCGAGTTAAGTTACTATATTATTTTTACAATGTTTAACTTATCTGTTATTATTGGCTGACGAAAAGTTTGGGCAAAAAAAAAATTTATTCTTCAATGAAATATCTCTCCAGTATAATTTTGCCAAGTGCTAATTTATTAAGAATAAAGTTTGCCACAAATTTACCAAAAAATCTCATTGTCATTTCGCCAGGGAGGATTAGGATAGTTCCCAAAGTGTTATAAGTTGGCTTATCCAAGAGTGCTGTCTAGTCTCCAAAGTTTTATAATACCGTTTTCTTATTCGTTAGATTAACAACCTTGGGGACTTTTTATTGTTTTGTGATTGTTTAGTTCATTAAGTTGAGTGTCTAAATGTTTCAACCACTAATTCTAAACTAAAGAAGGGGTAATTTTGTGAATCATCAATGGGAATAATTAATATATAAACATACATATATATACAGTGTTTTTTTTTATGAGAGCATTTTTGAAAGCAATTTTACCCTACTTATAGTTATCAGAATTTAATGATTAATGGCTTATTCTCTTCGTTTTTTATAACCATTAACAGAAAAGCAAAAAAATATTTCAGTTTTTATTTAAAAAGTACAGTAAATTCAAAATTTCAAAACATGGGTGTCAACATCTAAAATAGTTATTTCTCGCATCGTATTATAAACGGCTTTCCGCGGATATAGAAAGTACAATTATGAGATTAAAACTAGTTTTTTTAGCCCCGAGGTGCAGAAGGCACCGGCTAAAAAAACTGGGTTTAATCTTATGATTGTACATATCTATATTCGTAGAAAGCTGGATATAATACGATGCTAGACATAGTTTTTTCGTATGGATGAGAACCGGTTCCTATCCACCGGATTCAAATGAATACGAGAAATGGTTTTAGCGCATTTTTCTTATGCTCAAATCTTCTACCCTTTCCAAGAATGGACGGAGTACATTGGGGGGCCAGTATTCCCTCCCTGGTTGAGATATGGCCTTCAAATTTCAAAATGTTCTAGTACATGTCACAAGTAGTATCTATATAAATTTTTAGCTCAATATCTCAACTTTGAAGCGTTTTGCAGCCATTCTTGCAAAGGTAGATTATAAGAAAAATGCACTAAAACCATTTTTAGATGTTGACACCTAAGTTTTAAATTTTTTAATTTACTGTACTTTTTGAATAAAAACTGAAATATTTTTTGCTTTTCTATTAAAGGTTATAAAAAAGAAGAGAATAAGCCATTAATCATTAAATTCTAATAACTATAAGTAAGGTAAAATTGCTTTCAAAAAAGTTCTCATAAAAAAAACACACTGTATATATGTATATATATCATTTTATCGACAATCGTCTTATCCCTGTAGATCTCTGATTATCAGAGCATTTTTGAAATATTTGCTGCTTATTTTTTGGCTGCCTTTGGCAAAATAATTTTTTTTCATAAAAAATGTATACAAAATTATCGTATTAATTTGGTAAATATATCATTGCACTTGAATTATTTTTAAGTCACTAACGGCTAATCCCATAGATGACCCTAGGAGTACTTTAATGAATAGATGTGGTGGAGAGGGGGGGGGGGAAGGTTAAGAATTTAAGGGAAGTGATACCTTCCGGGGGCTGAAAGTGTTAGTCCCCTCCCCAAAATGAAAACTTTTCCTGCGAGTAAAATAAGCTTCAATGTAAAGGAGAAGCATATCGGTTCAGTTGATACTGATAAACATCCTGTTACTTTAATGTAAATATTAGTTTAAGGATAGTCTGTATAATCTCAGGGATAAAGGAAACATTAGGCAATTTTTACAATAGTCTCCAAAGTTTTATAATGAAGTTTTCTTATTCGTTGGCTCAAAACTTTGGGGACTTTTGTCATATTTTGGTTGTAGTGTTGCAATTTTGTGTATCGTTATTAGGGATGGATAAAAATTTATCGGCCATTGTCTTATTCCTTTAGATCCTTGGTATAATCAACTGAATAACAGTTCCAACAACAAAAATTAAGATATTGCTTCGCTTTTTATGGACAAATATCCTGTTATTTTATTATAAGGAAAAAAAATAAACTATCTTAAAATCATCTCAGTACTCAGCGGTTAGCAAGATCCTACGGTATAGACAGACAGACATACATCATATCGGTTTAGCAGCAAACGAGATCCTTTGCTACAGACAAAAAAAAACTTTGTATATCGACTAGCGGCTACGCCCCCAGCATCTATTGGCTCTGTATTCAAAGGGGAATGAATAAAAGCCTAAAGCCTTCCCAGGACTTAAAATAGAATAGCCTAAAACCATCCCTCGACTTAAAATAAAATAGCCTAAAGCCATTACAAGACAAATATTAAGCTTACCTGAAATAGAAAGCCCAATCTGTTTAGTAGTTATTGAGATCTTAAGTTTCAGAACAGAAAGCCTTACTAACGTGGACAAACACAGGATATTTCGGACAAATGTCGGAGTGGACATTATATAAGTAAAACGCAGAAGTGTCTATAATATCTTAAAAATTAGGTTTCAACAACATTTGTTTAGTTATTTCTACACAGGTTAGGTTAGGTTAAGATATAAATATACAAATAAGCCCCCTGCAGGGGTTAGGCATATAAAAAAACCTATTTGACAGTTGTAAACAATGTGAGAAAAAAATATGTTTTAGTTTAATGAAATGTTCTATCTGTTTCAAACCTTTGCCTTTCGATAGAACTTACCTACTTTGGAAAACTGTTAGACTGATTTTAAAATTTCAGTCTGTGAGAAAAGATATTCAAGATTTTTTTTGTTTTGAAAGATTTTTATCTTATAAATAAAATAAAAGACACTCCTGCGTTTTACATAAGCAATGTCCACTCCGACGATTGTCCCATTCCTAGGTTTGTCCACTCCAACGTTTGTTTATGTTTTACTACTTTATATAATAGGATAATATGTATTCTTCTTTTATATTTCTCTTTTCTTATTCACTTGCAGCTGCGCTCTTTTTAATGTAAGGAGGCAGAAAAATAGCCTAAACCAATTAGGGGCTTAAATCTGAAAATGAAAAAGCAAAAAACCATCCCATGACCTATGTGAAGCTTCCCTTAAATGGAGAATTTAGTCAGTTTATGAAATTTTTAAGCTTCAGACCAAAAAAAAAACTTTTTTTGTTAAAAGAGAGACTTTTCTACAATTAGGGCTAGTCCTTTCGTCATTGCTCTTCTCATTAAGTTAAGCATGTGGTTTTCTCTGCTATTGTTAAAGATAGACTGTTGAGATTTTTAGTGAATATTCCCATGACATATGTATATCCAGTCTATAAATTATTTTGTCTGTCTCTCAATTATGCTTCAAAAGACTTAGGTTTCGTGATAATCTTTGAGTAATAGCATATTCTCTTAAAGTCTGCTCTATAACTTACTTTGTCTGTTTGTCCATTATATGATCCTTATTCAATATTCTATTTAACTAAAAAATTTCATTCTCTTAGTTTATTTTTTTTCTTTATTTCATTATGTTATTATATTATTTATATTTATTTTATTAATTCATTATATTTTCATTATAATTTTCCTTTTTAAATGCGAAACTTTTCTATAGTAAGGATTGGTTTGTCCGTACGTCCAAACGGTTAGACGACATTTTCTTTAATTTAGACATGTTATAAATATCCTATCGATTTCAAACTTTGCAGAATGATTTCTATAACAGTTGGGTACAATACTATATTCATTACTAGAAAGTATGTACGTCCATTTTTTTGTATAATATCATTGTCCCATTCATCTGGGTTTTGGAGTAATGTTTCTTAGGACAACAAGGTTTAGTATTATAATCAAATACTAAAAATAAAATTATGCCCTTTTACTATATTCTATACTAGCAGATTCGCCCCTAGCCTCAGGGGCTTTGCCCCAAGAGGTGATAAAATTTTTTTTTGGCGAAATTCGTAATAGGACCAAGAAAATCTTCAGCAAAAAAAAAAATGGGGGGGGATTTTTTTGTTTTTGGGGGGGTTGGGGGTATCCCACCCCCCAAGAAAATAGCCTAAAACCACCACAGGACCAGTAGGTATATTCCCTGAATAGTAGAATATAATCGGTCCAGTGGTTACCGAGATCTTAAGGGACTGACAGACGGACAGACAGACGGACAGACAGACGGACAGACAGACGGACAGACAGACAGACGGATGGACAGACATCATTCTACTTTGTATTATAGATTTACGCTAATTTTAACAAAATTTATGTTTGACCTCCTGATTTTAGAGCTTTGCTTTTGTGAATGTTGTTATCCTTGTTATCTTGCTTTTTTTTCCTTTTTCATAACCTATTATATAAAGTAGTAATCTTTTTTTTGTCTGTAGAAAAGCTAACCGCTGAACCTATATGGTTCTCCTTTACAGTGAAGCTTCTTTTAAGTTCATAGAGGGTTTATAATTATTTCGAGGGAGGGTATCTCCACCCTCCCAGAAAATTCACCCCAAGAAAAATATTACCCCATCCCCTCAAAAAATCTTTTTAACTTTTTAAAAGCAAAGCTTTTCTATATTAAGGATCAGTCCGTACGTCCGTAACGGTTAGCTATTTTCGTTAATTTAGGCATGTGATTCCTGTAGTAGAAAGGTACGATTTAGAAAGTCTATAATCATTATCAGAATATCCATACGTCCATTTTAAGCATACTAATTATTAACTTACAACAAATTTTTATGTATCAAAATTATCCGATTAATCTGATTTCTGGGATACTGATTCCTAGGACAACAAAATAGAATGTTATAAGCGAATCATATCTATAATCAAGTCCAAAAAATGTGAGTACGTCCTTAAGCATTTTCCTGCATGTTAGCAATTTCTCAATAAATTTACTTACAATTTTGTTTCGAATTTTAAATTTATGTTCTGACTATTCAGTTCTGACACTCTACATTATTAATGTTCATTAAAGGACGCCTGCAAGAAATAACACGCTTTAACTGCTAAAAGACTGCCACAAGAAGACCCAATACCCCAAATTATAAGCCTTCAGCTTCAATAACAAAAAAGTTCTAGGCATTTCAAAATAGCATTTTATGTACAATGGAATTTTTGAAAGATTTCCAATGCTCATAAAAGAAAAAACAATATTAAATTACGTTGCCTAGACATAAAATTATAACCTTATCTTTGTCAGAAACTTAGATTGCCTGTAACTGATTACATTTTTACAATAAAAACACCACATTTCATAGTCAAAATCTATGAAAAAAAATCGATTTAAATTGCATTTTTAAACGAAAATCATAGCGGAAACAAAGGGGTAAACTAATACAAGCTTAGCTGTGATTGGTTGTTAAGCTGATTCAGCCTTCTGATTGGCTACAGTACATTCGGTACAACGCAAGTAAAACTTATTTTTTTTTAATGATTTTGACTATAAAAATGGGTATTTTTATTGTAAAAATATAATTAGTTACTGGAAACCTAAATTTATGACAAAAATAAGCTTATAATTTTGTTTCTAGGCCACGTAGTTTAATTTTAAAGTTTTCAACATGAGCATTGCAATTCTTTCAAAATTTCCATTGTACATAAAATGTCATTTTAAAATGCCTAGAACTTTTTTGTTATAGAAGCTGAAGGCTTCAAATTTGGGGTATTTGGTCTACTTGTGGCAGTCTTTCAGCAGTTAAAGCGTGGTATTTCTTGCAGGCTTCCTTTAAACTTTTTTCTACCGTTTCAGAGCTTTGCTTTTATAAATGTTGTCATCCTTGTCATCCTTTTAAAACTTAAATTTAAAACTGTAGAGGGTCACATTCCTTCCTTACCTTAATGCCCTACCTTCTATAATGAAGGGGCAATACAATTACAGAGGCTGTACAGGAGCCATAAAGGGCCTATGTTATATAAATTAAGGTAAGGGGCGATGAAGAGGCTATGAAGGGGCTATGTTATATAAATTAAGGTAAGAGGCTATTAAGGGGCGATGGAGAGGCTATGTAGGGGCTATGTTATATAATTAAGGTAAGGGGCTATTAAGGGGCGATGGAGATGCTTTGTAGGGCCTATGTTATATAAATTAAGGTAAGAGGCTATTAAGGGGCGATGGAGAGGCTATGTAGGGGCTATGTTATATAAATTAGGGTAAGGGGCTATTTAGGGGCGATGGAGAGGCTATGTAGGGGCTATGTTATATATATTAAGGTAAGGATTATATAAATTAAGGTAAGAGGCTATTAAGGGGCGATGGAGAGGCTATGTAGGGGCTATGCTATATAAATTAAGGTAAGGGGCTATTAAGGGGCGATTGAGAGGCTATGTAGGGGCTATGTTACATAATTAAGGTAAGGGGCTATTAAGGGGCGATGGAGAGGCTATGTAGAGGCTATGTTATATAAATTAAGGTAAGGGGCTATTAAGGGGCGATGGAGAGGCTATGTAGGGGCTATGTTATATAAATTAAGGTAAGGAGCTATTAAGGGGCGATGGAGAGGCTATGTAGGGGCTATGTTATATAAATTAGGGTAAGGGGCTATTCAGGGGCGATGGAGAGGCTATGTAGGGGCTATGTTATATATATTAAGGTAAGGATTATATAAATTAAGGTAAGAGGCTATTAAGGGGCGATGGAGAGGCTATGTAGGGGCTATGCTATATAAATTAAGGTAAGGGGCTATTAAGGGGCGATGGAGAGGCTATGTAGGGCTATGTTATATAAATTAAGGTAAGGGGCTATTAAGGGGCGATGGAGAGGCTATGTAGAGGCTATGTTATATAAATTAAGGTAAGGGGCTATTAAGGGGCGATGGAGAGGCTATGTAGGGGCTATGTTATATAAATTAGGGTAAGGGGCTATTTAGGGGCGATGGAGAGGCTATGTAGGGGCTATGTTATATATATTAAGGTAAGGATTATATAAATTAAGGTAAGAGGCTATTAAGGGGCGATGGAGAGGCTATGTAGGGGCTATGCTATATAAATTAAGGTAAGGGGCTATTAAGGGGCGATGGAGAGGCTATGTAGGGCTATGTTATATAAATTAAGGTAAGGGGCTATTAAGGGGCGATGGAGAGGCTATGTAGGGGCTATGTTATATAAATTAAGGTAAGGAGCTATTAAGGGGCGATGGAGAGGCTATGTAGGGGCTATGTTATATAAATTAGGGTAAGGGGCTATTTAGGGGCGATGGAGAGGCTATGTAGGGGCTATGTTACATAATTAAGGTAAGAGGCTATTATGGGGCGATGGAGAGGCTATGTAGGAGCTTTGTTATATAGATTAAGGTAAGGGGCTATTAAGGGGCGATGGAGAGGCTTTGTAGGGGCTATGTTATATAGATTAGGGTAAGGGGCTATTAAGGGGCGATGGAGAGGCTATATAGGGGCTATGTTATATAAATTAAGGTAAGAGGCTATTAAGGGGCGATTGAGAGGCTATGTAGGGGCTATGTTACATAATTAAGGTAAGGGGCTATTAAGGGGCGATGGAGAGGCTATATAGGAGCTTTGTTATATAAATTTAGGTAAGGGGCTATTAAGGGGCGATGGAGAGGCTATGTAGGGGCAATGTTATATAATTAATTAAGTGGCTATTAAGGGGCGATAGAGAGGCCATATAGGAGCTTTGTTATATAAATTAAGGTAAGGGGCTATTAAGGGGCGATGGAGGAGCGATGTAGGGGCCATCAAGTTGCAATGTAATATAAATTTGGAGAAGGAGCGATGAAGGGGCGATGTAGGAGCGATGAAGGAGCGATGGAGGAGCGATGGAGGAGCTATGTAGGAGCGATGTAGGGGCCATCAAGTTGCAATGTAATATAAATTTGGAGAAGGAGCGATGAAGGGGCGATGTAGGAGCAATGAAGGAGCGATGTAGGAGCGATGTAGGGGCCATCACAGTACAATTTAATATAAATTTGAAGAAGGAGCGATGAAGGGGCGATGTAGGAGCGATGGAGGGGCGATGTAGGGGCTATGTTATATAAATTAAGGTAAGGGGCGATGGAGAGGCTATGTAGGGGCTATGTTATATAAATTAGGGTAAGGGGCTATTCAGGGGCGATGGAGAGGCTATGTAGGGGCTATGTTATATATATTAAGGTAAGGATTATATAAATTAAGGTAAGAGGCTATTAAGGGGCGATGGAGAGGCTATGTAGGGGCTATGCTATATAAATTAAGGTAAGGGGCTATTAAGGGGCGATGGAGAGGCTATGTAGGGCTATGTTATATAAATTAAGGTAAGGGGCTATTAAGGGGCGATGGAGAGGCTATGTAGGGGCTATGTTATATAAATTAAGGTAAGGAGCTATTAAGGGGCGATGGAGAGGCTATGTAGGGGCTATGTTATATAAATTAGGGTAAGGGGCTATTTAGGGGCGATGGAGAGGCTATGTAGGGGCTATGTTACATAATTAAGGTAAGAGGCTATTATGGGGCGATGGAGAGGCTATGTAGGAGCTTTGTTATATAGATTAAGGTAAGGGGCTATTAAGGGGCGATGGAGAGGCTTTGTAGGGGCTATGTTATATAGATTAGGGTAAGGGGCTATTAAGGGGCGATGGAGAGGCTATATAGGGGCTATGTTATATAAATTAAGGTAAGAGGCTATTAAGGGGCGATTGAGAGGCTATGTAGGGGCTATGTTACATAATTAAGGTAAGGGGCTATTAAGGGGCGATGGAGAGGCTATATAGGAGCTTTGTTATATAAATTTAGGTAAGGGGCTATTAAGGGGCGATGGAGAGGCTATGTAGGGGCAATGTTATATAATTAAATTAAGTGGCTATTAAGGGGCGATAGAGAGGCCATATAGGAGCTTTGTTATATAAATTAAGGTAAGGGGCTATTAAGGGGCGATGGAGGAGCGATGTAGGGGCCATCAAGTTGCAATGTAATATAAATTTGGAGAAGGAGCGATGAAGGGGCGATGTAGGAGCGATGAAGGAGCGATGTAGGAGCAATGAAGGAGCGATGTAGGAGCGATGTAGGGGCCATCACAGTACAATTTAATATAAATTTGGAGAAGGAGCGATGTAGGAGCGATGGAGGGGCGATGTAGGAGCGATGGAGGGGCGATGTAGGAGCCATCAAAGTACAATGTAATATAAATTTGGAGAAGGAGCGATGAAGGAGCAATGGAGGGGCGATGTAGGAGCGATGGAGGGGCAATGGAGGGGCGATGTAGGGGCCATCAAAGTACAATGTAATATAAATTTGGAGAAGGAGCGATGAAGGGGCGATGTAGGAGCGATGAAGGAGCGATGTAGGAGCGATGTAGGGGCCATCACAGTACAATTTAATATAAATTTGGAGAAGGAGCGATGTAGGAGCGATGGAGGGGCGATGTAGGAGCGATGAAGGAGCGATGTAGCAGCGATGTAGGGGCCATCAAGTTGCAATGTAATATAAATTTGGAGAAGGAGCGATGAAGGGGCGATGTAGGAGCGATGAAGGAGCGATGTAGGAGCGATGTAGGGGCCATCACAGTACAATTTAATATAAATTTGGAGAAGGGCGATGTAGGGGCCATCAAGTGGGTTGTTATATAAATTAAGGTAAGGGACTACGGAGGGGCGATGGAGAGGCTATGAAGGAGCCATCATGGGGCTATAGCATAGCCTCTTATCATAAGAGGCGATATTAACGCCCCTTCAAAGGAGCTATTAAGAGGCCATGAAGGAGCTATAGCATAGCCTCTTATCATAAGAGGCGATATGAACGCTCCTTAAAAGGGGCTATCACATCGCTCCATATGATAAGAGGCTATGCTATAGCTCCTTGAAGGAGCTATAGAAAATCATCGCCCCATATGGAGCGATGTCATGGAAAGGACTATACCCAACAAAACTGTTAATATTTATGATTCAAAGTTGCAAATAAGTTAAATATAAAGTTTAAAAATTGGAGAACACACAAATTTTTAAAGTACTTCTATCGAATTAGACAAATATAAGAAAAACGATATCTTTTTCGTTGGCTCAGAAACTTTGGGTACTTTGTTCAATTTTGGTTGGATGGTTCCAAACTGGTATTGTCTTTACTTTTCCACCAATTATTTAATTTTAAGAAGGGTAAATTTTCTTTATCATTGATGAAGATACAAATAATTTTATCGTTTATTGTCTTATCCCTTAAGATCACTGCCAAATATACATGATAAATTTTATTCTTTGGCTGAAAAGTTGCCAAACAAAAAGCCTAATTTTGTATTTCTTTGATATTTTATGATATGCTTTTGATTTACTTTTTCGAATAAACACCTTTTCTATCTTTATAAGAAGATAGAATATGGAACATGGATATACATGAGTGAGTTCTTTAAAATAAGTTTTCCTTTCATGTTTGTAAATTCATATTGGGGTCAAAAAGTACCAAAGTATTAATACTCATTATTTTATGCAGTAATAACTACTACTTTATATAATTTAGTAAAATAATATTTAAGTCGAAAGGATATTGTTATAGCTAAATAAAAAATAATATATACAAAAAATTCTTAAAGTTACAATAAGGTAGGGTACATTCGACTGCAAAATAAACTGTACCCAAAGTTTTATACTTACACATTATACACATGAAAAATTTGAGTACTTTTTAAAAGTCTTGATTAGTAGGTAAAAAATAGCAGTGTCTAAACTCTTTAACCAGTAACTTTAATCTAATAAAAGGTTAATTCTATGTTTCATCATTAGAGTTGTAAATCAATTTAACAATTTTTTTTTTAAACAATAAATTTAAGGCATCTTTAAGAAATAGACAATAAATTATAGATTGATGTATATCCCAAATGATGCTAACCCTTCTGTAGATTATTAGATGGTAAGTTTGAATACTGCTAGTTTGAAACTAATCAATAACTATTCAATAAATGTACCAATAGTTTTTTTTAACCAATGTAGTAGTAAAACTCTGGGTACCAGTAGAATTTACAATCCAATGTCCCTTCCCTCTCAGAGAAAATTAATAATCTCACCTTAGCAGTAACCCAAGAGCTGAGTTCCACCACATTACCATCCAATTGATTCCAACATTCAACCAAAGTTGTCATTCTGTTTTGTTTTTAAATGCTCTTACAATAAAGTTTTTAGGGATAATAATACAATAATTTTTGCTAGTGACTACACCGCTAGAAGCTTTCGGCATCTCAGGAATAAAAACTGATTTTAATTTCATAATTGTACATTTTTATATCCGCAGAAAGCTGTTTATAATACGATGCGATAAATAACTATTCCAGTATTGCTTCAAAACCCATTTATATCCGCTGGATTAGAACTAATTACATGTATTGAAAAATCCTGTTTTGCATCGTATTACAGACAATTTTCCACGAATATTAAAACAAAACTTTTTTTTAAATACAATGCAAAAATTCTGCCCGAAATCAATAATCAAATATTGATTATTATTCATGTAGTGTAGATTTTAAAACAATCCAGTTAAGATTTAAAAATTGTTATTTCATTATTATTATTTCAAAGTCACTATTTTGTTACATTTTTAGACCATTTTTGCAATTTTTATGTAAGAAAATTTTCCTCTTGACCCAGTCAATAGAAGTTTGGTGTACCACAGCCCATCTGGCTCTGTACATCTGAATCTAAATATAAAAATGTTTTTAAACAGAACACTGCAGAGGTAACATTGTAAAAATACAACCCCCCCCCCTTAGTTTCAATTTAGTTCAAAATATAAGTGGGGGGAGGGGGTTTAAGCTTGAAAAGTACTCTGCGAGAAATTACCAATTGATAGAAAAGATTATTTCAACTTAAGTCCAGTTAAAAAGAATACAAAACCTTTGTCTGTAGTTATCATTTGCTATTACAAATTTCAAGAATCTGACATGGCATAGGTAGCCCAAATTATTGAAGTGATTAGTTGACACAGGGCTCGAACTCATGACATTTTGAGTAAGATTGGAACCTACCTTTGAGTCAGCATCTGTGTGTGATCCCATCTTACCAGCAGAAACTGAGGCATCATCAATCAACTTTATCTTTGTCTCGCACTCATCTTGGAAGTTCTAAACAGCAATAACAATATGTTGTAATCTTGAATTCATTTGATCAAGGTTTCAAAACTTATTAATTTTCTCATTCAGAACTTTATCTTTTACACCATACTATGTAGCATAAAGCCTGTTTTTGACCAAATATTTACCAAAATATTTATTTAGTTAAGTCTATTTTAAGAAACAGCATGTAGTGTCAATAAAAAATTACGTCAATCAATTCAAATGACCAATGACAGGCTAGTATACAATTTACCGTTGGTCAGTTACAATGTATACTGGCCTATGATTGGACATTTGTATTGTATGAAGTCCTTTTTTTATTGGACACTATACTATTTTCATTGGGAGATGAGCAACAATTAAAAGTTCTACCTTTGTGCTGCCAAGAACCTCACAAGCTTCCACCAAAGATGTGGGAGTCTTCAGACCATCAACCTTTCTCTTCTCTGCTTTCTTTAGCCAAGGATCAAAAGCCTTGATACCTAAATAGTAAATACAATTGGAATTTCTAGTTTCAATTTAGACAATATGAAAATTTATCCAAATAAACCAGTTTATAGATGAATAATAAATTTTACCTGTCTGGAATTCAGCCCAATACTTGACATCCTCTGAGAACTTGGAGCATTCTGCCTTAACTTCATCATCCAGCTTGTTAAGAGCAGCTCTGACACCCTCAATTCTTTTGATAAATCTCTTGGCATCTGAGGACACTTTCTCTCCGGCCTTGGGGAAGATTTCTGTTTTCTCAGCCTCCTGCTTGGAGCAGAAGTCTGTCTTTTTGCCAATATCTTCCTGGACCTCCATTGCTTTGGTGACTCTGTCTTCAGGACTGATGGCATCCTTGGTGTTCTTAATGCTGTCAAGTCTCTTGTTACCTTCCTCCAGCCAGTTCTCAAGATCCTTAACATTGATATCAAAGGTGTTGAGTCTCTTGTTAAATTCATCAATGCCAGCAAGTTTCTCATCAGTTTTGGTAAGAATTTCACATCTTTTAGTGAGCTCCTTAACTTCATCATTCATACCAGACTTTCTATCCTCAGGCAACATTTGCTGGAGGCAATCATTGCTGTCCTTGACAGTGTTGTAAACTTCTTCAATGGTTTTCCTGTAGTTGGCAGCAGTTTTCATACGCATGTTGTAATCAGCAGGGCCACCGGATAGATCAAAGACCTTCTTGATTTGATCAAATTCAGCATCTGCAGCATCAAGGTGTTTGTGACATTCAATCTTTTGAGTCTCAAAGATCTCCCAAGAGTTGAGGTTGTCAGTAAGAGCTTTCTTTCTCAACTGAGCCTTGGCATTTGTGTCCTCCCATGCTTCGCGAAGCTTTTGAACATGGCTTTCGAGGAACTTAGGGCAATTCTCATCCTAAATAACAATCATTTTAGAAATAACTGAATGAATCTTGATTATGATTTTTTAAAACTAGCAAATATAAATATTGTTACCTGCATGAGCTTCTCACCCTTGCCAATAAAGTCAAGAACCATCTTCTTCTTATTCTCAAGACTGTGCAGAACCTTATCTTGTTTCTCAATATGCTCCTCAGTGTGTTCACTGTTGGCACTGAGTAGCTCCTTCACTGACTGGTTGCGAAGATTGTCAATGAATTCAAAGATTGGGATAAGATCATCTCCATAGGAATAACACTTCCAGTAACATTCAGTTTTAATCAGAGTTTCCTAAAAATGAACCAATGAAAAATTAAAAATGTCTGCCTGTTAAAGATCTCACTAACTGCTTTTTCTTATTTTGAAAATGAAGAAAAATACTTGAATAATTAAACAAAGTCATAATATCTAGTTTTTTCAACATGTGCAGTTAATAAAATTTACCTTAATTTTTGGAATCAATGTCTTGTGTCTCTCCATGATAACCTTTAACTTCTTAGATTCATCTTTCTGTTCATCTGGGGCTCTTTCCTAGGATTAGATAAACAAAATTAAGGAATGAAAACTAAAAAATCATACTATATTTTATTCACCTCTGTTAACTGGAGGACCATAAATTTCCAGGTTTTTATTATGATTATTTCAAATGGAAACTTTGTAAAATTTATAACTATTGAACACTTTTGATAATTCTTTTTTTTTAAATGTACATATATCATTACAAGCATCAAAATAAAACTGCAAGTTTATTTTGTCTGCCAAAATACATTTATATCTAAAATAACGGCCATAATAATATTAAATAATGACATTTTCACATCTATTTATGTTGACAAAAATACATTAATTTTATTAATGCAAGTTGTAAAAATGCCTTTCACAGTCATTGAAACTAACTTCCAATGCTATCACACAAAGTAGCGTCTTGAGCATTTTTACATCCACCTATTTTTAATTATATTGAAAATTCGGGAAGGGGTAGTATTTTCGTTTTTGCTACAGATAAGGTTAGGTTATATTGGGTATTGCTAGGGCATTGCAGGTATAGACCCCGCAGGGTTACAACCCGCCATAGGGATTAGACGTAGAAAACTTTTTACCCCAACACCTTATTTTCAATATATTCCAAAAATAATGAGGGAGGGTATCAGTGTTTAAAAAACACCATTGGGAAAGCACAACGTTTTTTCCAAGGCAAAAGTAAAACAAATTTTAGTTCAAGCTTTCAGCAGACAATTAAACGAGTAAATAAATGTAATACAATTTAATGAGTAAACCTAAGCTTTAAATAACACATTGCATTTTAGTGTGCGTGTATAAATATATCTTGGATTCTTAAAGCTTTCTAAAATAAAAGTACCAGGTACAATTAACTTTTTAAAATCCAGATTTATCTACAAACTATTTTGTATTGCAGACGTTAATCTCATAAATATGAGATTCAGCAATAAAAATAAAAGGTGAAAAGATAATTTATCATTTTATCATTTATATCATACTATTGGCTGCGTCCTTAGCTTCTAACGATCTACTTTCTTTTAGCCGTAAATGAGATTTTACTGTTAGTAGCATAACTACTCTATGACTAGGGTCGATCCGTACGTCTGTCTGTATATGTCTGAACACTTGGCGCTTGTATAAAAAGTAACCTATAGAGCAATGATAACCCTTTCCCCTTACTTTTAAATAAATGAAAAATAAGAGTGTAGCTTTTTTTTGTTACTTTAATTATGTCAGGTTAGGTTTTAAAAATAAGGGGAGTGGATTTTAGTGCTTAACAAGCATATTGTGTGAAAGCACCCGCTTAAGATAAAAAAGTGAGGACAAAGTGTCAAAAATCAGCCATGTGACGTCATATAAATGAGGGATTATCCATAACTTGTCTAGGGGTTTCCCACTTCTCCTCTCATCTCCCAAACTTTTATGAGGTCACATGGCTGTTTTTTTAAACAATTTGTACAGTTACTTTTTCAAAATTTTATTTAATTTTCTTTTAAAATCAAATTGAAAGAAAAGATTCAACCTCCTCCCCTCCCCCGCAAACCTAAAGTTCGCATAGAGGCCTCTACCTCTATGCCGCTAGCATATGCATAAAGTTGTAGTGCAACCTAAAAAAAATACCTTCATTAAAGTTTCAAGCATCTCTGTGAGCCATTTCTTTGTCTCTGCTCTTTCTAGATTCTTACACAGGCTCTGAAATAATGTTCTATTATACAAAGAGTAAGGTTTTTTTGATTAAACCGATTAAGTTCTCCATTTTATCGAAGCTTTACAAAGATTCCAGGATGAATTTAGGCTATTTTTCTGCTTTCCCTACCCTTCGAATACACAGCTTCTAGATAATTTTTGACTGAGGCTTTTAATAACAATAGAACTGATTAAATTCTTCTTTTCTTGGAAGTTTCTTTTAGTTCTTGGTCAGATCAAGGCTATTTCATTTTTCTGGCACATGTGTAGGGACGGACGGACATACACTGATTATAGAGAAGCTGTGTTACTTATTAATTATCATTTCAAGTGAAAGTTATCTTAAACTCAGCAGAGGTAAACACCTTTTCTGGCAAATAAGGACGGACGGATGTACAGACGGATAAACACTAATTATAGAGTAGCTGCGCTACTTTTAAAATATTTCACCTGAAAGTTATCCTTCTCTCTCTTAAACTCAGCTGATGTATAAACCTTGCTGGCACAGACCTAAACAAATTTTTTAGTGAAACAGATTATTTGAACAGGCAATACAAATAAATCATGAATTATATTGCATTTTAGACAAATTTTCACGATTGTAAATAATTTAAATAAATATAAATTATAAAATCAATAATAGTTTTGTTAGACCGGGTCTCCAGAAAACTTGAGGCTAACAAAACTGAAATTCAACGTAGCTTGTCTAATCCCTTAAAACCCCTGATAAATTAATGCAAACCAAAATAAAACATATAGTTATAAGTAAAAAGTTTATAGAAAAAAGTTCGCTAATTAGATAATTCATAATTAAAGACTTTAAAGAATCAAACTTACACTCTGCCCATATACTCAGGTATCTTAATGGGTACGCAAGACAATGAATTATAAAATATTACGACACATGAAAAAATACGTGTCTATAAAACGTTGGGTATCAGTTTAATGTTTAGCCTAAATTTTGTTATTATTATCAAGTATGGTACCAACCTTCTGAATGGCCATCTCAATGTTATCCATCCATTCTACCATCTTACTATACCTAAATAAAATCATTGTTTATATTTAAATTGACTTTCATGCATTTAGAGATAAAAATATACTGATAGACATTTGTATACTAAAATTAGATAGCACATAAGTTGTTAAAAATTAATAAAAAGATAAGATTTTAGGGAATTTTAAAATCATCTGATTAACTGGAAAAAGAACTGTCTATAAATAATAAAAAGGGGCAATAAAATTATTTGTCTCATTTACTTTTAATTTTTAAATCATAATAATCTTAAAATTTGCAAAGATTTTGGAGGTTTATTATTAAGTCTTGATTGGGTTATGCAAACTAAATTGTATTGTATTGTTGACCTATTGTCTTATAAATCCTGAAAATATTCATGTTCTAATTGAAACCTTTTTTGCTAAGGAAATAATAACAGAATGTGTATAAGGTATACTGCAGGATCGGTATCTAACCGATCAATATCCGCTGGGTTAGATCCCTTTCGCAGCCATACTAAAAATTCTTGTATAGCATCATATTACAGAAAATTAAAATAAAAATAAAAAAAATAATACCAGTTTTGTTTACCTGGGATTTCGGCCCCTTGTATTTAACAAAACTGGTTTATTCTTATATTTTTACTTTAGTATCCGCGGAAACCTGTTTATAAAACGATGTGATAAATAACTATTAATAATAAAACAAAATTCAATTGACTTGGACAACTAACTACAATAATGATATATATACATAATATATTTGTTTGTAAAATCACAATAAGCTTTAGGCAAAAAAACAACCTCAATTTCATAAAAGGTTTTTTTAGTGCAAACATTTAATAACAGGAAAAAAATATCAAAAAACTAGTAAGCGAAACATTTAAGATAAAGCTTTAAATTTTTTTTTGTACCTTATAATCTTGATGCTCAAAATATCAAAAATATGGAGAGAAAAATTGGAATTAAATAAAAAAAAATAGGTAGGTATAATATTTTTTATAAGGGGCATAATGTTATATCTTTCCATGATAGAAAATGATATCTACGATTATTGAAGAAAAAAGCATATAAAATCTCTTCTGTTTCAAATCTAGTTTCATAAACATAAGATCCCTGTTATAAAATTGATTGCTAGCAGAGTATATGTACATTTTCTTTTGTTTTCATCAGCGCAAACCTGGTTTCAAAAATGTCTTTGAGGAAAGCATAATTTTCGGAAAGGAAGCTCATGGTGATTTTCCAAGCAGTACCCAAACAACAGTAGTAACAGTACCCAAACAACGGACAACCTTAACATTATTTATGTCACACTATGAAAATCGGCGGTGCCTTCCCTCAAAGTACCTGTTAAGCACTGGAATCCCCCCTCCCCCACATTTATTTGTAGATGGGAAGATGGGGAAAAACTTTTTCTTCTTTATGTGTCTTGAGGGAGGGAGGGGGGGGGGGGGTGGCTAAACTGCCCTAAAGGAAAAATGAAGCTTTACAATGGGTCTCAAAAACAGCCGTGTGACGTCATTAAAAATCATGGATAAGAGGAAAAGTGGAAAAGAAACCCCCTATAAAAGAGATGGATAATCATTCATTTTTATGAAGTCACATGACTAATTTTTTTAGGTAAAGGTTCAAACAAATTATTTTCAAAAATAAGGGGGGAGGGGGGTTTCAATGTTCAACAAGGCACTTTCAGGGGAACCCGCCGCGTCAGCTGTACCTCGTGTCATACACCTCCTTAATGAAGGTATAGTTTTCCGACCAGAAAGTCATGATGATGCAGGTGGTAGGGGATCTCTAGCTGGTGTCACAGAAGTCTCTGGGAAGGAGTCACCCAACCTGATGAAAAAATTAAAGTGCTAGATTAGTTTTTGTTTTATGAATGATGCAATAAAGTTCCTTATTAAATCTTTTAATACTTGTTGCTTCGCCTCTAGCCTCTAGGTAAAGGAAGTCAGGAAAAAAGCCTAAAACCACCTTTTTTTTGCATATTAGTAAATCTTTTCTAAAAGGTTTAATCAACTTGGACCATCAGTTTCCGAGATCTTTAACTTCAGACAAAAAAAAACTTTTTACAATAGGATATGTAATTTCTTAATATGCATTTACTAATAAAAACTTTGTGTACTTTTATTGTATTTGATTTGTTGAAGCAAACTAATAGTGTCCGATCGTTTCAATCAATAATTTTAATCTGCAGAAGGAGTAATTTTGTCATCAATTGTCTTCTCCCTTTAGATCCCTGAAAACCCCCAAGCAATGATAAAATCCTTAGAAATGAAATCAAAGTGTCAGACAAACTAACCAAGAAAATGTTTGTGAAGGAATCAACCAAACTATAGAAGAAATCTGAGGCTAAACACGTTTTTTAAAGAATCTAATCATCCAAGCATCTACATTAAAAAGTCGAAAATATCTTTAAAAATTGAAAAAAAATTGAAATCTTATTTAAATTTTATATTATTTCATAAACAATGTGTAGTCACTCTTAGTTTTTCTGTTTGAATTGTTGAGCTTCGCTTTTATGGATGTTGTCATCCTTGTTATTTACTAGATTATTCACTTTAAACAACTAAATCTTCTCCAAAATTTTTCCTAAATTGTAACAAAAGATTTTAACAATTACTTTTAAAAGCCTAATATAACATATAAATAAAAAAATACGTTTTTAAAAATGCTTATTTTTAAGTTAGGTAGAAGAAATCCCCGTTGGGATAGGATGTTTCATTAATAAATTTGAATGAATGCACCAATTAACAATAACTTACTTAAATCACTCTAAATTTCAAATGATAATAATACCTTAATTTAAAGCAATTAAATTATTTAATTAAAAGAAAATTCGTTGAAAAGTGTGAAAAAATGTATTTTTTGCTGGCTAGCCACTGTGATGGCTAGGTATAAATTGTTGATTAGGCATAAATATGTAGCTCACCTGTGTGTTTCTAGTATGAAGGCTTGTGCCCGATTGACATTATTAATATGATCGTGATGCACCTTACACTATGTCTGATCATAAGATACCCGGATAAAACAGCAAAAAAAATTGGTTGATTTTTTTACATTAGATTTGAATAGAATGTTTTTTAGAATAGATATATATTTACTTGGATGTTGCACCAGATTTGCATATACCCATAGCTGGCTAAAATAAAGATACCCCCATCCACCTCCTTTACCTCATCCCCTTCCCTTCCTAATAACGAACTGACACAAAAAAGTTTTTTTTCTTCGTAAGTTAGTGTTTTACCATAGGTTAGGTTATAATAGGTACAATGCAACTTCGCAGGGTTGAGGCACAACTTTAAAACTACATGGGGTTACCCCCCCCCCCACCCCCGTATAGGGGTTGCCATAAACAGTGAAAAAAAAAACATTCCTCTTTTTATCAATCTTTTTAAGAGGGGGGTTTCGTGTTCGCTAGGCACTTTGAGGGAAAGCATGCAAAATAATATTTTTTGTGTTTTTGTTAGTACACTTTGATGGGTTGGAAATTCGAAAAAAAAGTGGCGATAGAGTAAAAGGAGATAGATAGAGATAGAGAGAGGGAGAGAGAGAGAGGTTGGCTGTCAGATTTTGGCGGTCAAAAAAGACATAAAAACTTATTTTTTATGATTATAAGGAAAAAAGGCCTAATTATATTGGCGTATTAAAAAGATTATTAATTTAGTAGATAAGATTATCCCTGTAAATGAGTTTAAGATAGATTATGCTCAAATATTTAGTGCAGCAAAGCAGTAGGGATAGGAATCCTAAAGAAAAATTACAATGGTACCAACAGTTTTACAGCCTCGTTATTCATTCTTTAGCCTCAAAACTTTGGGTACTTTAATTAAATAGTGATTAGTTATTTCCATAACAGTAGTCATTAAGTTTCAACCAATAATTTTATTCTTCGCAACTTTCTAAAAAATAGCCTTAAACCATCCCAAAACCTATATAACGCTTGCCTAATAATTTAATAAATGCAATAGTTATCAAGATCTTAGAGAACAAAAACATTTTAGCTTTTAATATTACTTTATATTGTTTAATGATTTTAATTGGATTTTTATTGTATGTTTGATATTACCAAAGCATTTGATTTTTAAAAATTTCATCTAAATAGGGGTTGCGCTTTTAGCCTTCAGAGGCCTTGAAATGAGAAAGTGGCCTAAAATTTTGATGACATCTTATATAATATAATATTTTATTTTATTTTTGGAGGGGGTTGCTATGTTTCAACTCCCCTTGAAAAAAAAGGCTAAACTAACTAACTTAGGATAACTAGATATATATTCTTCCTAGTAAGACAAACCTTATCGGTTCAGTGGTTACCGAGATCTTAATCTTTGAAATGTCAGAAGGACAGACGGACATTTTACTACTTTATATTATAGATACATTGTCAATGTCCGTGTATTATAGAGCATACTATGTTTGATCATTTATTATTTGTAAATGATATTTTTCATATTTGCTGATTAAGCAATTATTAAAAGCGAAGTTAGTCTACAAGTTGTCGTCTTACTGTCTGCTGATATAGGCTTTCTCTTATGTCACTCGTCTAACATTCATTTGTTTAATTTTTAGATTTTATTTCTCTTTAACCTTTCATTTTAAACTTTAGTAACTATTATTAAAATTGTTTATATATAAATTTGGTTTTTTATAAGCTTCGCTTAAATTATGCTTCATCGTTCTTGTTATCCTTTTCAAACTAAAAGAGAACTTTTAACTCCTTGGTGAAAAAAAACTATGCAGCTAATTTTCACATTTTTTTTGAAAAATAAATCGTTAAAAAGTTATTTGATATGAATGCCAGTGTATTAAGTACAAACTAACGTCGGATTTATAAATTTAAGTGAAGGTTTATTTATGGGATTTTATGTATCTTGAAGCGAAGCTAATGTGTTTATTATATAAAGTAGTAAGCTTTTTTTGTCTGTAGCTAAGTTTACTTAACCGATTGAGTTCTCCAATTTATGGATGCTTTTTTTTATAGTTACCGGGATAGTTTCATTGTTAAATTTAAGTCTTGGGGTGGTTTTAGTATTTTTTATGCTTCCTCCCCTATCCTTTCGAAACAAGATGCCCTTTATTATAGGGGCGCATCCACTAGTATAGTAAATAATAAGCAAAGTACAATTTTATAATCTTTTTTTTAAATAAACCTCCATTTTTTGAAGACATATCATATGTTCCGTATAGGTTTTGTGATCAATATTATTTGAGGTCTATTTTTCCTTATAAAACATAATTAAAACAAGTATGACAGCAACCATAAAAGCAAAGCTCTGAAACGGTAGGACAAACAAACATTAACACTTGTAAAGTTTCAGAACTGAATAATCAGAATATAATCAAAATTGTAAGTAAAATTGTTGCAAAAATGATTTAATACTGAATACTGTTTAAAGACATACTTTTAAACTTATTCTTTGCTTATAATATTGTACATTGTTGCCCCGGAATCATTTTTTCTAAAAATAATATGAATAGGATAATTATATCATTTAAAACGTTTCAGATAGAGATTTTAGAGTTGCTATGCTTTCTAAATCGTACATAACAGTTTCTAAATCGTAACTGTTATGATAATCATCATGCAAAGTATTAAATCTAAAGGACAATTATAACATGACTAAATTATAGAAAAGATATGTTACAATTAAAGACGGACGGACCTACCCTAATTATAAAAAAGCTTCGCTTGCAATATTTATGGAAAAGCTATGCTTTTAAACATGTTGTGATTGATGGGGTTAAATGTCCTTGGATATTTTTGCAGGGAACTGGAGGGATAAGACAATGAACGATAAATTGATGGACATTCCCAATAATGATAAACAAAATTAACACTTCTGTAAATAAAGCTATTGGTTGAAAAGTTTGGACAACCAAATTAAAGTAACTTATCTTAAAAGCCAACAGAATATGCTTATAAAACTTAGGGTACCTTAAAAATATGCAATCCAATGTCTCCTCCGTCCCTGATATTTTTATGACACAAATGCAAGCAAAACGAATTTGAATAGATTAATGATTTTCTTTGCATTTCAGTCCAATTTTAAAAGCAAAGCTAAAATAAGAGAGGGTCTGTCCGTACGTCCGACCCTAACTAATGTTCAACGGTGTTGTGACCGTTGATTTGGGCATGTTAAAACGTTCTATCGACCTCAAACTTTAGATGGTGATTCTTGAAACAGCTAGGTATGAATAATTTATAAAGAGTAGTAATTATGAATAGTATCTTTACTAGAAATCAAATTAACGATATTTCTATTTTTATACAATCCTTCCATAGGTGACAATGTTCCTTTGTCCGTTCTATTTGTTAAGCTTTGCTTTTATGCATTTTTTTCACCTTTATTTGTGGAAGGTTAGGCAAAGGCAAATCGTTTCACAGTAAAGAGATGCCCATTTGTCTGTAACCACTGAACCGATTGGGTTAACTATTTTAGATAAGCTAGATGGGTTCCAGGCAGGTTTTATTCTATTTCATTTATAAATGAAAGGTAGCTGGATTCTCAGTGTGATTTCAGACACCTCGAGTATTAATATTTTTAAGTTTAGGATATTTTCTTCGGAGAATCTATTTTATAAGACAAGAAAAATTTATGTTACATTATTTCATTAATTAGATTTTTACTTCTTTCCCTAATACATGATAAAAAAATCCTTCAAATTAAAATTAAAAATGATATTACTGAATATAGTTTATACAGTTTGATAATTTTAGTTAGGTGCGCTAGAGTGTTTTACGTATGTCAGGGAGGGAGGGGACATTGGACTGTAAATTACACTGGTACCCAAAGTTTTTAAATCGTATTAGTTTGCCCTAATCATTGGGTACTTTTATTGCATTGTGATTGGTTGGATCCAATTTTCAACCCATAATTTAATCTACATAAGAGGAATTTTTTTTATCATCATTTGGGATAACACTAATTTATCTTCCATTGTCTTATCCCTTAATATCCCTGAGGTGTGTTTTATTGGGTGTGGGTGTGTTTTGTGAGGAATTCGATTCAGGGAGGTAGGAGACATTGGGCTGTTTATTACACTAGTCCCCAAAGTATTATGATTATGTTTTCTTATTCCTTGGCTTAACAACTTTTGGGACTATTATTAAATTTTTGAAAGGTTGTTTTATTAAATTGAATATATCCACTAATTCAATCACTAATTTTTTTCTAAAGAAGGGGTAATTTTTTATCATTATTAGATGTGCATTGTAAATCAATTTGTCGGCCATTGTCTTATCCCAATAGATCCCTGAAAATGAAAACTATTACAAAATATAAAAAAAATGATTAGGTCGACAATAAAATTAACTTTCTTTTTTAAAACGTGAAGCTTTTCTATAATTAGATTCTACGTACGTCTGTTCGTCCGTACGTGCGCCAGGGATAGCTCTATTTTCTTATTTAGGGAAGCTATGTCTGTCCTATCGATTTCAAACTTAGTATGATGATTCCTGCAACAGTTAGGTACAATTTAAGGATTTAGTTACTTTGTAATCTTTAACCGAAAGGAATTACATGCATTTAAACTTGCTGATTTTTAACTTTTTCTAATGACAGAACTATTCTATTCATTTGATTTTAATATTGATTCCTAGGACAACAAGGTAATGTATCATAAGCAAATTATCTCTATAATGAATTAATGAAAAAAGTAAGTATGTGAATATCCTTTAACAGAATCCTTTATTAAAGCAATTTTGCAAATTTAAGTACAATTTTGTTCACACTTTATAAATATAGATTATTTCTGTTCGTTTGTCCTACATTCTTATCATAAAACTTCGCTTTTATGGATATTGTTATCCTTGTTGTTTAGTTTTTGGGGTTTATAAGATATAAAATATATATGTCTAGTTACTTAAAGCAAAGGTATTCTATATTTAGAGTCCGTTTATAGTAATAATTGGAATAGTTTGATAAGGTTCAAACATTGTATTTCGATTCCTGTAACAATTAAGCATAATCTTGATCAATCACTTTGAAGAATTTAAGCATGTAATATTTATTCCTTGTACGTATAATTACGCACGAAGTTATGAGCGATAGCGTAGCTCATTAATCATCACATAACGTAACTTAAACAGATTAAACTCTTATCCTATAAATATCTTTTTTTTCGAAATTTACAGAAAATGAAATAAACTTTATAATTGTTAGTGTTCGTTTGTACATACATTTGTTTAGTATATCTCATAAAATGATACTTTTAATTAAATAAAATAAAATTGTTTACTAGTCTTATTTTCATCTTTTCATCCAATAAAGCGAAGCTAAAGAAATAAGACAAATAAAAAAATCATAAAATATATACATACGCAATAATGAATAATTATAAACAAACTCTTCTTCTGTATATTAAGATTATCGGTTGAAAGGTTTAGACATTACTATAATTCAATAAAGTATTCAAAGTTTTTCAGCCTACAATTGAGATATCGTAGTTATAAATATTTTGTTAACTTTAATTTACCGTCCAATATCCCCTCCCTTCCTGATAAATGTACAGCAATTAAACTCTGTATGAAAAATATGTAGCAAGAACAAGTGTGACTAATTTGCCAGGCATATTTAATTGACAACCCAAAATAAAAACTATCAAATTCTTGTCTCTGAGTTAATTCAAGAAAAAAGTATAGGGTAATTACACAGTGATCTAAAGGGATAAGACAATGGCTGATAAAGGAAGATGTACATACTCAATAATGATACAAAAAATTGCCATTTCTGTAGATTACAATTAGTGCTTGAAACGTTTGGACCTCAACTTAAAACCAATCGACCAAAATTTAAGTCCTTAAAGTTTTTAAGCTAACAAATTAGAAAACGTTATAATAAACTTTTGAGGACAAGTGTCTCCTCCCTCCCTGGTCAATTCAATGAACATGAATATCGAGGCTAGCAAAACTGATTTCAATCTTATAAGTTTCATTTTGATATCCGCGGAAAGCTGTCCATTATACGATGCAATAAATAACTATGATTGGCCATACTGAAAAATACTGTATCGCATCGTATTCTAGATAATTGTTAACGAATAATGAAATAAAAATTATAAATTTAATACATGTTTTTTGTTCCATGCCTTCGGTCCCTTGGGTCTTCTTACAAAACTGGATTTGAATTTATAACTTTCATTTTACTATCCGCAGAAAATGATGCCATAAATATTTAAATAGTCGTCAGCTAGGAAATAAAATTCCAAGATAGCAAAAGAATTTTCTCATATGGATTAAGTTTATTTAATTAATTTATTTTTTGTCATCTGTTAGTAAATTATAATATAGAATCAAACTTTAAAATATGAAAACAAGGATGACAACATTCATTAGTAATAAAGATAATAATCATTAAAGTATAAATAACTAGCAGATGCGCCCCTATCATCTGGAAAAGTAAGAGAAGTAAAATAGAAAAAAAACATCTTAAGCCATATATATTTAATATTTAAAATAAATTACTAAAAAACATCACGGGACCTTTTTCAAGCTTCTCTCTAATGGAGAACTGAATCTGTTCAGTGGTTAGCGAGATCCTAACGTACCAACAGACATGACCTATATTCCCCATAACTCTATTGACCGGCGGACATACAGACAAAATGATATAAAGTACATATTATATTCAAGGGATCTAAAGGGATAAGACAATGGCTGAGAAATTGATTTACATCCCTAATGAGGATACACAAAATTAACCCTTCTGTAGATTATATTTAGTGAATAACACGTGTGGACACTCAACTTAATGAACTAACCAATCAAAAATTGATATAGGTCCCCAAAGTTGTTAAGCCAACAAATAAGAAAGGGTTATCATAAAACTTTGGGGACTACTGTAATAAAAAGTCCATTGTCCCAATGTAAGAATATAAAACTTACCACGTACATAAGTAAGATTTCAGACAGACTTTCGGATATATAAAGTTGATTCGCTCCAAAATAAAAATAAAAAGATTATTTGAATTAGAATATAAATTCATAAACTCTAATTCATTTGTAAAATCTATGAAAAGGGAGCCGCTTAATTGAAAATTTCTCAAAGAAGGAAATCCAAAAAAAACTTAATGTTAGATTTAGTTCAATCTATAGGGATTAAAATTTAAAATAGATTCATAGTTTGATTTAAATAGGTCGACGATATGCTCTAAGGTTGAGTTCTACTAACGAAGCTATTATCTTCAAATATATGTCCGTCTGTCAGTCCGATCTTTACTACTTTAGGCTGTGATTAATTCCTAAAAACTACTTGAAAATTTAATATTTTTGTTATTTTAGTTTTATTCGCACAAGGACTTTCCCATAAAGTGCCTAGCGAATACAGAACCCTACCCTTATTTCATTTTTAAAATAGATCGAATATAGGGTGAGGGTTATTTTTTATATACATGCTATGCTCTAGCCCTGCGGGGCTACACTGTACACGATATAACCTAACCTAACCTAATAAAGTAAAATAAAAAATCGACGATATTTTCAACCAAAATTTTACCTAATGCATTAAACTTTGGTGTTTACAAACCTTATTTAAATACTTTTCATTCATAAATTCAGGTCAAAATATTATCTCTATAAAAAATTTCGAGGATTTATTTGAAAATTTTTGACGGATTTTTTTTTATTAATAATCGTTATTTTTCGCATCTTATTAAAGACAGTTTTCCGCGGATATCAAAAGAAAAATTGTAAGATAAAAACCAGTTTTGTTAGCCTCGAACAAAACTGGTATTAATTCTATGGTTTCTATCTTTTTATTATTTGTGGATAATTGTCTGTAATACGATGCCATGCACATTTTTTTAATACGGCTGAGAACACGGTTTCTAAGCCATACTAGAATATATATTCCCCTGCTAACCAAATGATATTTGTTGGTCTGAGAAAGGAATTTAATATTTCTAAAAATATCTTACCTGTAAAGTTGCCAAAGACCCTTCTATAAACCAATGCATTGGTGTTTTTTAAATGCTGCAAAAAATGTTCAAATAGCAAAAAAATAATTATTAAAACTTATATAAGATATTTCTCTAAAATCATTGATAATATAATATCCAGTATGGCTTCGAAACTGATAAATATCGGGTGGATTAGAACCGGTGCTTAGCCATACTGAAAAATTATATATAGCATCGTATTATATCCAGTTTTCTACAAATATAAGATTCATAAGATTCAAACCAGTTATTTTAGCCCGTGCATTCGGCATCTTGGGGCTAAAAACCTTTTTTCAATCTTATATTTGAATATTTTTATATCCGCGGGAAGCTGTTAAATATATCATTGTATTTTTCTTGTTTTTTTAAATGCTTCAATTTGCTGTTTGTAGTATCTTTATTAACGTAGAAACATTTTTCTATGGACCAATTTAAATAAATAATTTTGGGGTTTAAATGTTAAAGAGAGACAAAATATTTGGGAAAGGTGGGGTTGGTTTAATCGCACGAAGGGAGGGGAAATTGGACTGTAAATCATACTAGTCCCCAAAGTTGTATAACCACGTTCTATACTTCGTTAATTAGAAGTATAATTTTACCTAAGATATACAAAAAACTGCACCAAGATTTTTTTTTTAAAATCCATTAAAACAGCTTAATTTCAAATTATCTTTACCTATAATTATGCCATAAAAGTATAATTAGTTTAGTAATGAATAAAAACTAATTAGTTAGCGACCATTTTAATGATTTTTAAAAGGAAATAAACTTTATTTAAGTTTGTTATGAACATAAGGAAATAGGATAAGAGGATGAATACTCACCCCTTTTTCTTGGTAAAATACTACGGATCTACTGCAGTTCACGGTAAAATATTGCTGGTAACGAATATTGCTGAAAATCTATGAATTTTAAAGGCTGCTAGCTGCCAAACGGCTGAACGTACAGATCATACCCGCACACCATTTTAAGCGGTATAAGAAGGCCTACAAATAATCTGGAATAGCCAAGATCCAATGATGCACAGGGAAAGCTTCACTGAAGAAAAAGCGCGTAAAATAGGCCTTTTTCGCGCATTTCTCTGCACTGCAAGATAATTATGTATTATTTATTTATGGCTATTCCAGAGGCCTTCTTATGCCGCTTAAAACAGTGTTCGGGCATGATGTGTACGTTTAGCCGTTTGGCAGCTAGCAGCCTTTTAAATTCATAGATTTTTAGCAATATTCATTACCAGCAATATTTTACCGTGAACTGCAGTAGATCCAATACTACTTCCCCATCCCTAAATTTAGAAGCAGACGAAAATCAAAAGCCGCCGAGGGCTTTTTGTAAGTCAATCATAAATAATAATGTGAATAAAAAGAAAAGCGATATTTAGCAAACAGCCGTGGGCGGTCAGAATCAGCTGAATGTTCATTATGAAAAAAATTTCCCCCTTTTTAGAAATAGAAGGATTCATCTTTCATGAACAAATTTTTTTAAATAAAAATAAAATTCTAAGTAATTTTTAATTAAAACATTAAAACGAAAATATCTAATCTAATATTCTTGCCCTAAATATGGAAATAGTAAAAAGTAAAAAAATATTTTTTTTTTAATAATTTTTAATCCTCCCATTTGAAAAGTAGTGGAATAGCAATAAATTTTAGCGCGGCAACAGCGCTGAGTAGGACTCTAGGCCCACTGCCTATTTTCGTCTTCTAGTTGCTTCGATTCCTCTCTTTTATTTTTTTCTCTATGGTTATGAAAAAGAATTGTTCTTCTCACAATAGACGATAAATTGATATACGATCCCAATGATTATGAACTAAATTACCCCTCCTTTAGATTAAAAACATTAGTTGAGAAGTTTGGACACTGGTAGTCAAACATACAAATCAAATTAAATAAAAATATCCAAAATTTTTGAGTTAACGTGGTTATAAAACTTTGGGTCCAAAATCCCAAACCTCGCTGAAAATGTCAAACCTCTCCACAAGTCACAGTGTTTTTTTTCTGTTTAAAGTCGGAGACAAAATAGTTTCATATTAACTTGATATCCACCTAATTAAATCTGATTGGTTGGTTCCAAACTGGAGTGCAAAAACTTTACATTAAATAATTTTGATCTACAGAAGGGTCAATTTGTTTATCATCATTGGAGATGTATATCAATTTATCGTCAATTGTCTTATCCATTCCCCGGGATATATAATTTTACATTGAAAGATGACCGCAGACACGAAATATTAAAGGGCTTACTATTTGTTAGCCCTGGGACTTCAAAATACACTTTCAATTTTGGATTATCATTTACGTGTCTGAGGACAATTTTACCAACTTTATCATACATCTAAGAAATGCCTAGATTTTGCAGATTTTAATTACAGCTGTTAAAATCTTTAAAAGGATTAAAATCAAATTGTTGGGTGTTTTAAGACCTTAATTGTAGAGTCGATATTCTTTGCAGTCAAACCTATTAATTACTACACCTTTATTCTTAATTTTCTTACGGAGCACTATAAAGATTACCATTAACATTATTGGATGTTTTCATTGGAGGATTTTTAAAAGCAAAGCTTTTATTTAATTAGGGCCGGTCCGTCCGTACGTAACGGATAGCTTTTTTCGTTAATTTAGGCATGTTAGAATTGACCTATCGATTTTAAACTTTGCATGATGATTTCTGTAGTAGTTAGGTATGATTTAGAAAGCGTAGCAACTCTATAATCGTTACCAGAATGTCCGTATGTCCATTATAAACATGTTATTTTTTTAACTTTTTTGAATGACAATTTTTTATTTGATATAATGAATCGATTGATCTGATTTTTGGAGTACTTTTTCCTAATACGGTAAGGTACAATATTATAAGCGAATCATATCTATAATCAAGTCTTAAAAATGTCAGTATGTCCTTAAACAGAATTCTATAATTTTGCCAAAACTTTTATATTTATATTTTGTAAATTAAGTCTGACACTCTATAAGAATAAATGTTTCGCTTTTATGGATGTTGTCATCCTTGTTTTAATGTTTTTCAGTTCGAAGATTTTTTTCTGAATGTTTTTTTTAAATATTGAAAAATCGATAATGTTTTTTTTGTTAATAGTAGAAAAATTACCTTATTTAAAACAGGGATATATAATACAGGAATAAAAACTTTTTTCCTCTAATTTAAGGGCCAGTCAAAATAATGATATACATGCCCAATGATGATAAACAAAATTAAAGAAAGGTTTGAACATTGAATTTGAATTTGTACCACCCAATCAATATTAGACATATCTTCTAAAATTAGGACAGTGAATGGGCGAATGGATTTAAACCCCTTAGTTATCAGTATAATTCTCAGCCTATTGTCCAATCCCTTCATGTTTCTTTTTTGAATGACGGAAAGTTTAAGAAAAATAGTTTTTATATTTTTTAACTAATTACCCCTTTGATTTCAAACTAATAATTACATATTTAGTAGATGAATGATTTCTAGTTAAAAAATATTGGAAAAATATGTAATTCAAAGTTTTGTATAATTATATATTTCGTAAACAAGGATGACAGCATTCATAACAGCGAAGCTCTCAAATCCGAAGGTAGGACAAACGAGTATCAGAACTTATTTAGAAGGCATATAATATTGTACCGTGTTGACCTAGGAGTCGTTATTCCAAAAATCAGATAAAAACGATAACTATACCATTAAAAGTGTTGACTTTAGGGTAACGATTATATAGCTGCTACGCTTTCTAAATCGTACTTAACTATTGCAAAAATCCCCATAAAGAGTTTAAATTGATAGGACAATTCTAACATACCTAAATCAATAATAAGAGCCATCTGTTACAAACATACCGACCCCAATAATAGAGTAGCTTCGCTACTAAAAAACTTCCTCCCACCTAATCAATCTTTCTTATAGGATAACAATTCTACTAATATGATAAACATTTAACACTCATTTATCAGAAGATTAACAAGGACAACAAAAACCATCTATATCGCAGATATAAGAAGCCTTACACATATCCTATTATTTAAAGAATAACTTAAGATTTCGGCTATAACTAACAAATGAATTATATTTCATTATTGAAGTCTTGGAATGGTTTTAGGCTATTTTACTACCTTCCTTCTCTTAGAAGCCTTTCTTAATTAAATAGTTCACAATATTTTGCAATTAGAGTAATAATTTTGTTTGATTTTTAAAAAGAAAAAAAATATTGACAGTTCATTATAATACGGACAAGTTGACGAAAGGACGTACGGGAAGAATTTAAATATAAAATAGCTTCGCTGAAATCCAATGTTATGGTATTTAGCACCTAATTATATAAAGAGCATATCATATAATAGGTGTAATAAGCATGTAGGTGTTAAATTTAACACCCCCCCCCCCCCCACACACACACACACACACAATAAAGACTAATACAGGTGATTAGGTAAGTATATAAAGGATGCGCTTTTTTATCAGTGTTCATTTAAAACCGCCAAAAAATTGGATAATAGTTATTTATCGCATAATATTATAGACAGCTTTCTGTGGATATCAACATGACAAATTATAATATTAAAACCAGTTTTATTAGTATTGAGTAGCCGGAGGCACAGGATAACAAAACTTGTATTCATTTTATTTTTTTTTGGTAAATATTTAGAATTTGTGGAAAATTATTTGTTATACGATACTTTACATTATTTTCAGTATGGCTTAGAACCGGTACTAGTCAGCTTCAAACTCAAATATATTAAATCACTAATGGAGCTCTGTGTAAGAAAAGAAGAAAAAATAGCCTAAAATCATCCATTTAGTCCAAAATTTATAATTTAAAAAGCCTGAAACCAAGAAATTTTACTAGAATATTTTGTTAATGACATTTTAAAGCACAAAGTTTCTTTGTTCATATAAATTTGAAAATAATTAACTTCCATTATATAAAGTAGTAAGGTTTTTCTGTCTGTCTGTTCATATGTATCATCCTAACTACAAAACCAATAGTGTTCTCTATTTCAGGGAAGCTTTACATAGGTCCTAGGATAGTATAAAGATATTTTAGAGTGTTGGGATGGTTTTAAGCTAGATGATAGGCGCGCAGCCTTTAGTACTAAATATTTTTTTTATTTAGCAATTTTGTTGTTTTGCTTTAAGCCCTTCTATTTTCTTTAATAACCATTACGTCTTTTTAAAAGGGCGATTCTGAAGTGGTTTAATTGTCATTAATTACAACACTTTTATAGGTTAATTTAGATAGGATATGTTCTGTGATTTCAAGGTTTTAAAAAACAATAGGACCAATCCAAGGTGTGAGAATAAAGCCCTAATCCTTAATCCTAATCAAGTGTTACACATATTAATACACCTAGGGTCGGTTCTATTCATTCCATAATAATTAAATAACCAACACATAACAACAAGTGTGGAATGTCCGCCCACTTTTCTCACATTAGCCAGGGAGGGAGGGGACATTGGGCAGTGAATTACGCTGGTACCCAAAGTTTTATGATACGTTATCATCTTCACTGACTCAAAAACTGAAGGTACTTTTATTAGCCAAAAGTTTCAATCTAAAGAAGGGGTAATTTTGTTTATTATCACTTTACATACATCGATTTATATTCAATTGTCTTATCCCTTTAGATCCCTGCATTTACCTTACAATTATATTATCTACTAAAGGATTAGTCAAATTAAACGGTATGTGTATTAGGCTTTGTCTTTTAATAAAGAAGTATGAAATTTGATTTTTATATTAGGTAATTGCGCATTAGTTTATTAAGGGGAGGGATTGTTCAATTTTTTCATTTTAGAATATCATAATTTTCAAAGCAAAACTTTTTTATATTAAGGGTAAGTTTGTCCATACGACAATAAGAGATTGTTTTGATTTAGATATGTAAGAATTGTCCTGCAGACTTTAAACTTTACATGATAATTCTTGAAACATATTGGAACAATTTAGAAATCTTAGCAACTCTATATACAAATAATCACCAAAATGATTGTAAACTTCTTTGAACATGTTTTTGATATTTTGAAAAACACAATCATACTTTTCTGATTTCTAAGACTATTATGCACAAATTTATCAGCGTAATGTGAAAAGACCCATCAAGAGTTGTCAGCATCCCAAAAATTAACCTTAAGAAATAATATTTTATATTAACAAACAAATAAAAAAATACTGAAATTTAAAAAATAACGAAGAATTACAAGCTATAGTGAACAGTTTAAAAATCAAATTATCAAGCTAATCACCAGAAAAGAATCCAAACAAGAGAAATTTTTGCCAGTCTTAAACCAACCACGATCGAGTGAAGGTGAGATAGTGATTTTTATAATCAGTTTAAATATTACTATATGCATGAATTTTGGCAATTTACATATATGTTTTAGAGAATTTGTTGTAAAACTCTAAATTAATTCATTTTTTTCTCTAAAGTCAAGCTTGATTAAAATAGGCACAAATCTACAGATTTTTTTCTCCCATTCGTTAATATAAAGAAACAGGACCATTGAAATTAAGTGCAGTATGCTTAAAAATCCATGTATTGTGATTTATTGACAATTCTGTCTAATTAGTGAATTTAATTTAGTTTGGACTCGCTGTAAGAGACCTAAGAATATTGAAACAAGAGGTAAAAATCTTATTTATATCTATTTACACTTATAAAGTAGCTACGCTCCTTAATTCACTCATAGAGTAGCTACCCCTTAATTCACTAATACAGTAGCTACCCCTTAATTCACTAATACAGTACCTACGGTCTTAATTCACTTATAGAGTAGCTACGGTATTAAACAAGCTGAAGAGTAGCTGTGCTATAAACCCCTTATAGAGTTACTACGCTCCTTAAACGTCTAACAATAGGCTGCGCCCCTAAGGAAGCCTTGAAATAACCATATATTAATTTTTTTCTAATCTAGATTTGTTTGTAGAAGGCCGTTCCTTATTTAAACTATTTATGGAGTGGCTGCGCCCCCAAAGAAGGCCTAAAATAACTGAATATTAATGTATTCTAATCTAGATTTGTTTGTAGAAGGCCGTTCCTTATTTAAACTATTTACAGAGTGGCTGCGCCCCCAAAGAAGGCCTAAAATAACTGAATATTAATCTATTCTAATCTAGTTTTGTTTGTAGAAGGCCGGGCTTCATTTGAACTATTTATAGAGTGGCTGCGCCCCCCACAGAAGGCTTAAAATAACTGTATATTAATCTATTCTAACCTAGATTTCTTTGTAGAAGGCCGGGCATCATTTAAACTATTTATAGAGTGGCTGCGCCCCCAAAGAAGACTTAAAATAACTGTATTATTTATTTATATATCTAGAATTGTCTATGGAGAGCCGGACCTTGTTTTATTGAGTAGCTGCGCTCTAAGGAAGGACTTAAGAGGCCAAGCATTAATCTTCTTTTTTTATTAAGATATATCTATATGAGAGGCGGACTAAATATCTAAATATCTGTTGAGTAGCTGCGCTCTCAAATACAGGCCTATAAAGAAAAGTATCTAATGAAATTAATAGTTTTTTATGTATCTAGAAATTCGTTGATGATGCACTGTTGTATGGCTTAGGCGGACCTGTTCATCAGACTTCTGGGACAAGACAAGAAGCCTCATATTGGTCCACCCCAACAGAGCTGTCCCTGCAGTGTGCACTGTTTTACTCTACTTATTCTTAGGTAAGAAAAGGTAGCTATAGATACTGATAGAGTAAAGGGGAGCTTCCATGAATAGGGTTTCATCAGTTTAGTAATCTAAATAAACCCGAAGCTGCACCTATACCTAAGACAGCCAGTACCTAATTACCCCTACAGGGATGTAATGAATAGATAACCCTAACCTAAATAAGAGGTTCCTAGATGGGTTTGTGTTAAAAAAAACCGTCCTAACTTACCTATACATTAAACTCTATAATTCGTTGATAACAACTACAGCTTATGTTACATTAGAGTAATCATTTGAAAGAGTAAACCTTACCCTAAAGGGTCAAGCCAATGAAAGGTATATAAAGGATCAAACCAGCTTATTTAATTGTACCAATAAGCCTTCCAGATTTGTCCGGCTATTGGTTTCTCTGACTTATAATAGTTTATTGTTTCAGTATTCAACACAGTTGATGCAACCGTAGAGAGACACTGCTTACATGTAAATTAATTTATATCCAGAGTCCTACAAACAATTATTACCTACAATTTTAACCACCGTTTTATCTACATGTCTAATTTATATGTTACCTATATAATTATGTGCTATTATAAATAAATTGTCGTTTTTAATTCATTGTTAATTACTGGTGGAGAATCTAATATCCATACGTAGCTATGTAGCATTGAATACTAAGAATAAAATTAACGATGAATAGACGACAAAATCAAAATCCCATTGATTACAATGAGGATCGTGCTCAGCAAAGATTAATGAAGGGTTTTCCCCCTTTCTTAGCTGTAACACCCGCGTCCCCCGAGTGGGATAATATAGGAACAGAGTTCAACAGGACTAATGATGAAAATGGAGCGGGACCTAGATCCAGAACCCCAGGGATGGGGGTAAACATGATAGGCACTAGAAGGACCCCTATTGGGGACAATACTGAAACTCACGCTGAGTGTCCAACCGCCAGACGGACTAAGCTAAATAGACGTACACCATTGTTAAATAGAATAACTAGTGCAAACAATGGTACAGTACCTAACCTAGCAGGTAACATCCATGATATTCCTCATGGGATCCAATCATTGGAAATAGGTACAAAAGAAAGAACGCACACAGATAGACATAGACAAATAGACTTAGTTGAAACAGAGTCTGATAGTGCAGATGATATTGATGATATCAATGGTGCATTAAGGCAAGAACAGCCTGATAACCAACAGGTACGACCTGCACATGTAGATTACGACTTAGTAAGTCAACTTTTACAGACTACTAACTTTCATACAGCTGAACGTCTGTTAGCCAACCGTGATGCCATAAACGCATGTATTCCGGTTGCGGAATCGGTTGAAGCTATAATAAGTGACATTAAAGAACTTGAAGATTCCTCTAACTTAATGTCAATAAAAACAACATATAATGAGAGTCTAAGAAACTTATCGATATTAGTCGAAGTGATTCACAAGAAAAGCGCTAGTGAACCTGAATTGAATCAACTAAAGACTAGATTGAATGTAACGAGAGATAAGTTAAATATCGAAATACGAAATATAAATGAAAAGATGATGGCTGAAGAACAAGTTAGAGAACAAGGTCTTTCTAGAATAAAGGCAATAATGATGAAAAATATAAGACCTAAAGATGTCCCTTCATGTCCAAGCACCCTTTCAAAAGAGATTAGGGAAAAAGTAAGGATTAAGAACTTGGGCCATAATGTAGATTATGGTACGAGCGAAATACGAGAACCTGAGAGAATGGTAAATAGCAGTTCAGGGTTCCCAAACCAAATTCCTAAGAGGAGCAGTTGTGAAAACAGAAACAGGAACAGTAACTTGAGTTACAACACATTAGGAGAACAATATGCTAATATCCAACCAATGAATCTTTTACCCCATTCAACTCCTTTGAAACCAATAATTATTGGCAGGAGACTGAGTACAATGGTACTGACCCTGATGCACATGCAGCAGTACAAGCTATTCAACAAATCGCTGATATTACTATGGTAGAAGTAGATGAGAATGAAGACGAGGTAACATTACAGGCACTCGATCGACGTGATACACCTCGACTTGACAAACTGAAGAGCATAATAGTTGATTCTCTGAGGAAAATATCTGACAATGAACCTTTTAAAGAACATATTAAAATAGCAGGGTATGCAGCTATGAATAGCGCAACCAAACATACTAGAAAACTAGATAGACTCATAAGATCACAGGGCATACATATTACGTCAGATAATAGAACCACGCTTCCATTGAAATTGGATCCCTTTTCAGGATTTGAATCGGAATCCAATATATACGACTTCTTTCAGCTGTTTCATTCAGTTTGTCGTGGAATAAAACCAGCACTATTAGGTGAATATCTATACCTGAATTACCTAACTGCAGATGTGAAATCTGATTGTACTCACCTGAAAAATGATTTCAATGCTATGAAGAAATTGTTGATTGGTAAATATGGAAATATTTCTCGCATTCTCAGAGAAAAACGACGTTTGATTAAAGCATTAGCTCAACCAACATTCAAAACTCAAAGAAAAGCAAAGCTCTTGTATATTAGAAAGGTATTAGAGATAGTATTACAAATATCGTCTATTGCTAAGATAAGTGAGACCGCTAACCGTGAAGTTAACAACTCAAACAACGTGTTTGACATTGTGGGGATGTTGCCAGAGTACTACAGAACTCAATTTAACACATATTACGTGACATCTCTACAGATGAAGAACATTGGTGATGATATGACAGGGGAAGAAACATTCCAATGCCTGTTAAATTTCCTACATGCTCAGATAAAAGCAATAGAAATGATGTATATGAGCGAAACACCTGTTGACAGCACACAACCTGCACCAGCTCCCAAGAAGGACCAAAACAGAGCTGTCAATACAGCTACCAAAGTTGTTAAGAATGACACAAAAAAGGAACAACCTGACAGGTGGGGTTGGGCGACATGCTTCATGCATGAAGAATTTAAGAAAAGAGTGAAAGATTGCAATACAGGTACATGCCCTTTATTCCTGAATGCAGAACCTAGTGAAAGACTGAAACTTGCACAAAAGTTTAAAAGGTGCAATTTATGTTTGTTAAGAAGATGCTATAACAAAGATAACAGCAAGTGTTCATACAGAACACAGGTACCCAGAGGAGTTGCTTGCCAACAATGTGCAAACAACATGATAGATAGGAATGTCTTATTGTGTCCAGATCACAAATGTGACAAAGAACAGATCAAAGAAGGTCTCACAAAATTCCTACCGAAATATGAAACTGATGTTGACATCAAACTGATGATGATTGAAATTTTGAAAATAAAGAATGAACCATTGAAGAAAAGAGACTTGCAAGTTGGCGAAGCCTTCAATGTTGAAAAGGGAACAGTTTTCCCTAGTTCTGAAATAGCCCACAAGATACAACCTGAGCAAGAATTGGATCCTATATACCCAATGCAAATGCTACAGGTTGGAGATGAATCAATCCTCACGATGTACGACACCGGAGCTACAAACCCGGTCATTAAGGTAGACATAGCAAAGAAACTCAACCTGAAAGTTATTGATGATAGACCCCAATATATCCAAGTAGCGTCTGGCTCTGTGATATCAACAGGGGGAGGAGTCTACTCAATTATCCTTGGTCCAGATATTTCAGGACAATATCACGAACTTCGTTTAACTTCAATGTCGCAGATAACTGGACAAGTACCCAATTATGACCTTAGGAAAGCTTGTAAAGAATTTCAAGCAAACCAATCTTCAACTCCATTGTCCAAGGAATGCCTTCCCACAGATATTGGTGGAAAGGACATTGGATTACTCTTAGGTATAAAACACTCGAGACTTGTACCGACATTACTATTAGTGCTGCCATCTGGTCTTCAAGTATGGAAAAGTAGATTGCCAGACATAAACAACTCCTATTTAATGTTTGCTGGAACACACCATTCATTTGACAAACAAGATATGGAAGCTGGTAGATCGAATCTTAACATGAGAATATTATTCACATCACTGTATAAATCATACCTTAATTCACCCTTCCAAGATCAGTTAATCTCACCTAAATATGAGAATGAGTGTATGTGTATTGAACCCCAAATAACAATCAACACAGACATACCTGTTGCAATCAACAAAGTTGCGTTACGAACAGATGAACAAGAACTGCTTGAGCAAGAAGATGCAGGATTTCGTATCGACTTCAGGTGCGATTGTTGCACAGGGTGTGAAAATTGTAAACAATCTATTCAGACAAGGAGCATTTCACTGAAAGACCAGTATGAACAAGGAATCATAAACAAATCCTTCAAACTAGATACAAAAAGACAAACAACTACTTGTGAATTTCCCTTCATTCGTAACCCTGTTGAGTTTTTGTCAGCAAGATGGCATCGAAATGATAATTTCAAGATGGCGTACAAAGTACTACAGACACAATTAAAAAAGCCACAAGATGAAAGAATTTCAGTTGTAAAATTTCACAACAAAATGCTTGCAAAAGGATTTGCATGTAAACTAAGTAGTTTACCATTAGCAATTCAGCAAGAGATTGAAAATGCCCCAATTAGGCATTTTTTTGTATGGAGGTCAGTATTTAAACCTGGATCAACATCAACACCATCAAGAATGGTAGTTGATCCAGCAAGTACTGGCCTCAATGATTGCCTTCCTAAAGGGCAAAATTGCTTGAACTCATTATTTCAAGTAACCATCAAATGGCGAAGTCACAAGTTTACCGCGACTTGTGACCTCTCCAAAATGTATAACAGTATTAGGATGGAATCATCCCAACTTAACTACTGTTTATACCTATTTACCCCAGATCTGAATCCTATGGCACACGTATGTATTTATGTCATGCTCACATTATTCTATGGACTACGCTTTGCAGGAAACGTAGCCACTCAAGCATTGCGCCAGCTTGTCCTTGAGCACAAGGAAGATTACCCACTTGCATATGCCACCATTTGCGAGTCTACCTACATGGACGACTCCAATATGGGTGGGGAAACTCAAGATGACCTAGAGAAAGTGATAACCGAGTTTATTACTGTTGTACCCAAAGGAGGATTCAGGATTAAGACAATTAACAGGTGTTTTGAAAAACCTTCAGAAGAATCATCAATTGATGGAGAATCCACTGCATATAGTGGATATAAATGGTACCAAGAAAAGGACGAAATGGGGCTAGGACTTGAAGAAATTAACTTTAATACAAAACGGAGAGGAGCAAAGAAACCTAACCCCTTCGAAGTCAAGACAGAAGAAGACCTGTTAAGACTTCTAGATGGCCAGAAGTTTACTCGCGCTAACATCTTAGGAAAGTGTCTTGAGGTCTTTGACCTCCTAGGGTCATTTGAACCCCTGAAAAGTAGACTGAAACTGGACCTCAAAAATCTCCAGAACCTTGAATTTGATCAGGAAATACCTGAATATTTTAGAGCCACATGGATCAATAATCTGTTATTGATAAGAAATGCAATGCAGATAAGAATACCAAGATCAGTTGTCCCCTTAGATGCAATAACTCCATCAAAGTTGACACTGATTGTAGCCTGTGATGCAGCAAAACTTATGTGTGGGATTGGTGTTTATGCACGCACTAAACTTTCGGACGGGAGTTACTCATGTCAGCTACTGGCAGGGCGCTCAAAGTCCGTTTGTGATACGATACCCCGCAATGAATTAAGCGCGGTGGTATTGGGTGCACACACATTTCACATTATTAGCAAAGCACTTGGTGAGAAGATTGAGGATTATTTCTTTGTCACCGATTCTGAGATAGTTGTTGCATGGTTAGGCAACAATGACCTTAAGCTCAAACCGTTCGTTTATAATCGTGTTCGTGCTATAAAACGATTAATAAACACAGATAATGTGTACCATATTCCCTCTGAAGAAAATTGTGCAGACATTATCACAAGAGGAAAAGCTGATTTAAAAGATTTTGATAGTAAGAGCCATTGGCAAATAGGTAAGCCATGGATGAAGAAAGAATTCAAGGATATGCCTATTAGAGACTATACCAAGGTGTGTAAAGATATGTCAAATAATCAGCTCGATTCTATTGTAGCAGAGTCATATAGCAAAGGACAGAAACAGAATCCTGACATAACAAACATTTCGGCTGAAAATGCCCAAAATCTGGCTGAAGATGCCCCAAATCTGGCTGAAGATGCCCCAAATCTGGCTGAAGATGCCCCAAATCTGGCTGAAGATGCCCCAAATCTGGCTGAAGATGCCCCAAATCTGGCTGAAGATGCCCCAAATCTGGCTGAAGATGCCCCAAATCTGGCTGAAGATGCCCCAAATCTGGCTGAAGATGCCCCAAATCTGGCTGAAGTTGCCCCAAATCTGGCTGAAGATGCCCCAAATCTGGCTGAAGATGCCCCAAATCTGGCTGAAGATGCCCCAAATCTGGCTGAAGATGCCCCAAATCTGGCTGAAGATGCCACAAATCTGGCTGAAGATGCCACAAATCTGGCTGAAGATGCCACAAATCTGGCTGAAGATGCCCCAAATCTGGCTGAAGATGCCCCAAATCTGGCTGAACATGCCCCAAATATGGCTGAAAATGCCCAAAATCCGGCAACCAATCTGGCTGAATATGCCCAAAATCTGGCTGAACATGCCCCAAATACGGCTGAAAATGCCACCTTTACCAATGAACATTTTAAATTTATGGCCGCCATTCTGGCCAAACATGCTGCTATTCTGACTAAACAAGCTGCCATTTCGGCCAAAATTGCTGCAAACCCATCTAAAATTGCCACCAAATTGGCTGAAAATGCCACCTTCTTGGCTAAAATTGCCCCCCACCCGGCTGAAATTGCCGCCATCACGGCTGAAGATGCCGCCATCACGGCTGAAGATGCCACCATCACGGCTGAAGATGCCGCCATCACGGCTGAAGATGCCGCCAACACGGCTGAAGATGCCGCCATCACGGCTGAAGATGCCGCCATCATGGCTGAAAATGCCACCATCATGGCTGAAGATGCCGCCATCACAGCTGAAGTTGCTGCCATCACGGCTGAAGATGCTAATGCTCTGGCTGAACAGGCCACCTTTATGGCTGAACATACTGCTACTATTTCTAGTCATGAAATACAAGAATTTCAGGAATGTATTGAAAACACAAACATGATAATGCATGTACAAAAACAACCTAGTTGTCCCCTTGTAAATTTTGCCTACCGGGGATTTAAAAGCTCATTATTAGTTATTGCAAACCTATTCAGATTTGTGTTGAGAATAAAACACAGTTTGCACATGAAAGGTGTGCACATAAATTGTCCTGATTGCAAACCAGAAATATACAAAATAGACCGATCATATATCACTAGATTTGAAGTTCTCTGTGGGAAAGCAAATTCCTCACCATCCCTCGGCCCCTCTTCATTTGAAATGTGGATGGCGTGGAGATACCTGTGCATTCAAATGAGCTTGGACGTCAAACTAAGGTCTACAAAATCAAAGCAGGAGACCTATATAGAAGACCAATCAGGAATTTTGAAATGTGGAGGGAGACTTACCTACCCAACCACAGAAATTGATGATACAGATTACTCAAGCTATGAGTATTCTAGTTTTGTAGCCCCAGTGGGACTAGTAGATAATGATATTGTAATTGCATTAGCAATTTATCTGCATTGGGAAATACTACCCCACTCTGGTGTTGAACAACTTCTTAACTATATGCTGAGATTAGTCCATGTTGAAAGACTAAGAACACTGATTAAGAATATCAGAAACTCATGTATACGATGTAGAATATTACTGAAGAAACGATACTTGGGTACAACAGGCAATCAATCTAAGACTTGCCTTGTAAGGGCACCACCGTATTACTCCATTCAAATGGATATTTGCGGTCCCTTTCCTGCACATGACTCTATCAAAAAGAGAGTGAAAGGTAAGGCATATATGTTATGCCTAGTATGTATGCTAACAAGTGCAATAAACATTGTATGCTTGGAAGGTTTAAGCACAGATATGATTATTACATCACTTGTTAGACATATGGGTAGACACGGATATTCTAAGATTATATTTTGTGATAGTCAATCTTCATTTCTTACTTTGAAATCAGCTGAGATAACAGTTTTAGATCTCCAGAGCCAACTTTGGAGTAAGGAGAGAATAGTCTTGGAAGTCAGTACACCCCACTCACATCAAGAAAGGGGTAAGATAGAAAACAGAATAGGAGCAGTAAAAAATATGCTTGAAAAATCCAGAGAATTATCCACTAAAAAGAGTTATTTAGAATGGGAATCTGTAGGTGTTTGCATTGCTAACACACTAAATAACCTTCCCATTGCTAGAAATGGAGATGATGAAACAGAATCATCACTATCATTTATATCCCCTAATCATTTGTTATTAGGACGAAACAATAAGCGATCTATGGAACTTCCAGTTGTTATTGAAGGATCAACACTCTCACGATTAGAAGATGTCCAAAACACAGTTGATAATATGCTTGACTATATTGTCAATGACATACACAAATTTGTTCCAGGAAAGAGACTTGTTCAAGGTGAGATTCCCCAACCTGGTGAAATTGTGTTGTTCATTTCTGAGGAGAATCCCAGGAAAAGGTATGAGAAGTTTAAGTATGGGAAGATCAAAGAAAACTTTGTTCAAGGAAGGTCCAACAAAGTTAGAATTATCTACAAGAACTCAGGAGAGAGTGTTATCCGTGAAACTACTAGAAATGTAAGAGACATTGTGATAATAATGAAGATTGAAGATCTGGATTTTAATTCAGCAGAACAACAGTTAATCAACAGGATTAACAGTCAATACCTACTTGTAAAACATGTAAAATGTTGAATAATAAATGTATGTCAAAAAGAAAAATGTTTTTTTTCAATTAGATAGTAGATAGTGATATGCTAAATGAACTTACTAGAATTTGCTAAGTATTACATAATTATTACATACTTATTTTTTTTAGGTATGATGGATCCCTCACATCTCCTTCTTAATCACCCAGCAGAATTAAGGATATTGTCATGTGACTTAATGAAACATTTCTGCCCAGATAACTTGGATTGCTATGGAGACACCAAAGAATGTTGGAACTACTTCTATGAAAAGTCAAGTGCAGACAAAGTTTACTGCCAAGATTTTTATATGTCCCAAGATCCCAGGTTCCCAGACCCATATATTGATACAGCAATAAGTAAACTTAAGTCATTAGGTGAAGCTGGTTGGTATCCTGAACTGAGACAAATAGCTGATACATTAACAAAAAATAGAAACCCAAACCATCAGCTCTTAGATGAAATTCGGAGATTTGGTAAAATCAAGTTTGGGATAATAAACATTGGAACAAACTGTGATGACAATGTTTATGCAGTAACAATGCTATTAGAAAACGAACTGCTAAAGGCCCATAAAGATGGTCATATTATCCCTGCCCTTGCCCTTAGAGTGTTTGGTTTATCAGAGTCTAATGGCTGGTTTCATAGCCAGAAAATCCCTCATAAGATTGTTATTTCTGATGGATGTAGCATCTACATAGAAATAAATCTTCCAACCCGTGAAACTGCAGGAGGAACCATATTACACAAGGCAGACTTCCCTAAAAGGTTAAATGAACTATTTGAACTCTTAAAACCTGAAAAAGGATTGGCAATTCTTTTAACCCATGAGCAAACAGCTGATATTGAAGCAGCTATTGCTGCACTAAGATCTCTGACTAATGGAGATCAGCTGGAGTTCCCTGGATACCTAGATGTTACTTCATTGTGGATTTACCTAGGAAAATATACTGTTAATACAGACCTATCATACATGTTTCGTCTTATTGTTGGTGGAACACTTATAATGCATCATAAGATGGAGGAACCAAATACATTTATGTTCAAGTTTGATGACATGCATCAATGGGCCAAGATTCATCTACTAGCAATACCAAGAGCAATAGTCCAATTATTTTTCGCCTTTGTTTTGATCAATTTTGATAGGATACTACCTGATCCAGGTTTTGTTCAAAGAAATCTCTCTTTTGGACAGGTAGGGGCAGTAGTTAACAGCTTTATAGGAATCATTGCAGAAAGCATGGCTTATGTACAATTTGATGCAGAAAACTACTACAAAGAAGACCCAAATGTAAGGTATAGGTGCATTCAACCTGCACAATCAATCAATCAGGATGAAATTTCAATTGCTTGGTTAGAGTATTGTAACGTACACACATCTAAAATCTTTTACTGTCTCGAACAATACTGGCCATGGAACAGACCATTGATTGTAAGTGATTCTTGGCAACCTAACACACAAATGGATACAAGATGGTTGCGGATTATACTGGATAAGGATCTGTGGTACCCTAGTCAAGTACTGTTGACATCTGATTGTACAGAGGACAGTAATCACATGGATGAAAGTTATCAATTACAGACTGTGGATGAAAATAGTTTTACTGACAGTGAAATTATTGATGATGACATGATAACTAGACTGATAATACAAAGCAGACATCTTCAGACTGTCCTCAAAACTTTATCTGCAGATAACAACACAGCTTGGTTTCGGTTTGAGAGGTACCTAAGAGATAATGTATCTATGTTCAGGGAGATAAGGAAAAGGAAAGACAATGGAACATTGCTGTTGAACACAAGAAAGAACTACAAAAGATTAACAAGACTGTGCTGGGACATTTGTAGGAAAAGATTTTAAGTAGGGATCTGCCAATTCCCTGCCCTGGAGTGTGAAAAGACCCATCAAGAGTTGTCAGCATCCCAAAAATTAACCTTAAGAAATAATATTTTATATTAACAAACAAATAAAAAAATACTGAAATTTAAAAAATAACGAAGAATTACAAGCTATAGTGAACAGTTTAAAAATCAAATTATCAAGCTAATCACCAGAAAAGAATCCAAACAAGAGAAATTTTTGCCAGTCTTAAACCAACCACGATCGAGTGAAGGTGAGATAGTGATTTTTATAATCAGTTTAAATATTACTATATGCATGAATTTTGGCAATTTACATATATGTTTTAGAGAATTTGTTGTAAAACTCTAAATTAATTCATTTTTTTCTCTAAAGTCAAGCTTGATTAAAATAGGCACAAATCTACAGATTTTTTTCTCCCATTCGTTAATATAAAGAAACAGGACCATTGAAATTAAGTGCAGTATGCTTAAAAATCCATGTATTGTGATTTATTGACAATTCTGTCTAATTAGTGAATTTAATTTAGTTTGGACTCGCTGTAAGAGACCTAAGAATATTGAAACAAGAGGTAAAAATCTTATTTATATCTATTTACACTTATAAAGTAGCTACGCTCCTTAATTCACTCATAGAGTAGCTACCCCTTAATTCACTAATACAGTAGCTACCCCTTAATTCACTAATACAGTACCTACGGTCTTAATTCACTTATAGAGTAGCTACGGTATTAAACAAGCTGAAGAGTAGCTGTGCTATAAACCCCTTATAGAGTTACTACGCTCCTTAAACGTCTAACAATAGGCTGCGCCCCTAAGGAAGCCTTGAAATAACCATATATTAATTTTTTTCTAATCTAGATTTGTTTGTAGAAGGCCGTTCCTTATTTAAACTATTTATGGAGTGGCTGCGCCCCCAAAGAAGGCCTAAAATAACTGAATATTAATGTATTCTAATCTAGATTTGTTTGTAGAAGGCCGTTCCTTATTTAAACTATTTACAGAGTGGCTGCGCCCCCAAAGAAGGCCTAAAATAACTGAATATTAATCTATTCTAATCTAGTTTTGTTTGTAGAAGGCCGGGCTTCATTTGAACTATTTATAGAGTGGCTGCGCCCCCCACAGAAGGCTTAAAATAACTGTATATTAATCTATTCTAACCTAGATTTCTTTGTAGAAGGCCGGGCATCATTTAAACTATTTATAGAGTGGCTGCGCCCCCAAAGAAGACTTAAAATAACTGTATTATTTATTTATATATCTAGAATTGTCTATGGAGAGCCGGACCTTGTTTTATTGAGTAGCTGCGCTCTAAGGAAGGACTTAAGAGGCCAAGCATTAATCTTCTTTTTTTATTAAGATATATCTATATGAGAGGCGGACTAAATATCTAAATATCTGTTGAGTAGCTGCGCTCTCAAATACAGGCCTATAAAGAAAAGTATCTAATGAAATTAATAGTTTTTTATGTATCTAGAAATTCGTTGATGATGCACTGTTGTATGGCTTAGGCGGACCTGTTCATCAGACTTCTGGGACAAGACAAGAAGCCTCATATTGGTCCACCCCAACAGAGCTGTCCCTGCAGTGTGCACTGTTTTACTCTACTTATTCTTAGGTAAGAAAAGGTAGCTATAGATACTGATAGAGTAAAGGGGAGCTTCCATGAATAGGGTTTCATCAGTTTAGTAATCTAAATAAACCCGAAGCTGCACCTATACCTAAGACAGCCAGTACCTAATTACCCCTACAGGGATGTAATGAATAGATAACCCTAACCTAAATAAGAGGTTCCTAGATGGGTTTGTGTTAAAAAAAACCGTCCTAACTTACCTATACATTAAACTCTATAATTCGTTGATAACAACTACAGCTTATGTTACATTAGAGTAATCATTTGAAAGAGTAAACCTTACCCTAAAGGGTCAAGCCAATGAAAGGTATATAAAGGATCAAACCAGCTTATTTAATTGTACCAATAAGCCTTCCAGATTTGTCCGGCTATTGGTTTCTCTGACTTATAATAGTTTATTGTTTCAGTATTCAACACAGTTGATGCAACCGTAGAGAGACACTGCTTACATGTAAATTAATTTATATCCAGAGTCCTACAAACAATTATTACCTACAATTTTAACCACCGTTTTATCTACATGTCTAATTTATATGTTACCTATATAATTATGTGCTATTATAAATAAATTGTCGTTTTTAATTCATTGTTAATTACTGGTGGAGAATCTAATATCCATACGTAGCTATGTAGCACGTAATTAGGTCTCTAAAAGAAATGTCCATTTTAGGAGAGATTTATTCAGAATTTGTATTACACTTCTATATAGATGATTCTAGCTGTTGCGCCCCTAGCATTAAGTGGCCCTCTAAATGCTCTATAATCATACCAAAACTCATATCTAAAAATAAAATAGCCTAAAACCATCCCAGGACCTATAAGAAGCTTCATTGTAAAGGAGAACCATATCGGTTCAGCGGTTATCGAGATACTTCGCTACAGACAAAAAAAGCTTACTACTTTATATAATAGGATAATGTTCGTTTGTACGACTGTCAGATCTTAGCTTTTATGAATGATCTTTGTTTAAAAAGAGTATAAAATATATTAAGTTTCGACTATCATTTATGAAACATGGCACCTTAAAATATTCTGCTTATCAATTAAATTCCAATTGAAAATTATAAAATTTGAAAACAAACTGAAATTAACATAGTTCGGTTTTATATGTAATCGGAGATACGCAAAATTCTCAAAAGGAAAGGACCCTTCAAATATTTAATATTACATAAATTCTTTTAAATGCCAGATTAGAAAGAAAGAGAGAGATATGACACTGGAAAAATATAATATTAGTTATTTATCGCATTGATTTACAGTCAGCTTTCCGCAAATGGTAAAATGTAAAATTTAAATAATAAAACTATTTTTCAGTATGGTCAAGAACCGTTTCTGATCCCGTAAAGATTTATCATTTTCGAAACCATATCTTTTCTCGTATTCATTCGAATCCGGTGGATAAGAACCGGTTTTCATCCATACGAAAAAACTATGTCTAGCATTGCATTATATACAGCTTTCTACGGATATAAAAATGTACAATCATAAGATTAAAAACAGTTTTTTAGCTCGTGCCTTCGGCACCTCAGGGCTAAAAAACTGTTTTTAATTTTATAATTGTACATCCTATATCCGCGGAAAGCTGTTTATAATACGATGCGAGAAATAACTATTACAACGCTTTTATTTCAAAATTATATTGCTGTTCCTGCATGAATGAGTTAAAGTTAGTTAGATTGTATTAAAGATATTTGACATTATTTCTAATCGTGATTGTCATAGGAATCGCAATCTTACATAATCAATAATACAAGATTTGAGATAGATAGGACGTTTCTAACACAACAAATTTATAATTCTCTGATATATCTTTGTTATGAAAATATTAAATTATCCTTTAGAAATACGATTATTCAAATGTTTTGTCATGCTACTTTAGAAGTAAGTATCAAGGGATGTGACAATGAACATTTAATTGACGTATACTCACATTCAAAAATACCCCATATGTAGTTCAAAGTTATCGGTAAAAAGTCTGAACACTATTAGTTTGTATAACCCAATCAAGTTTTAATATAGAAGTCCCCAAAGTTTTTATGCCATCAAATGAGGTAATATGTTTCTAAAAACTTTGGGGACAAGTTTGATTTACCTCCAAATTTCCCCTCCCTCCCTGTTTAGAACATAATGTATGGGGACAAGGGTTTGAGGCCCTCTATAAACATCGTGGGAGGTGTTTCATAATTCAATAATAAATACAGAATAACATGTAAACAATAATGGATATATCATTACCTGGATGTTACACCAGATTTTCATGTTCTCTAATACATTGAATCAGCAGCGGGCTAAGAAAGATTATCCCCTTCCATCCACTTTACCCCTCCTACTGGATGAAAGAACTGACCAATAAATGAGTTAGCAAGTTAGCAAGCTAAATTGACGACAATTTTTCCCATGTCATAATATCCACATATATTTTACATCCATTTAAACAATTAACCGTTTTCAATCATAAATACAATGGCATATTTTTTAATAAAAATAAAATTTTATGAATATTTTAAAATGTGAAAATATCCTGACTTTATAGACGCATTAAGCATACAAGTTATTTTAAAGAATCGTTTTACTGTGATCGAACTTTGTTTAAAACACTACTTTTAAGATAAAAATATAAAAGCAGTTTTATTTTTTTAGTGATTTGAATATGCACTATTTAATAAATAAAATCAATAATTTTTGTATGTTAATATTAGGACATTTACAAAAAAAATGTATTGAGTGTATTTATACCTAAGTTTGATTTAAATGCCAGAAAATACTTTAATTATAATTACTATAATGTTTTAAAAACTTAGCATCTAGGGACTATATTCGTAGGGTAAGCAAAGGGTCGGGATGGAAAAATTAGCCTGAAACCTACCTAGGAACGTTGTAAAGCTTCGAATTAGTGGTTAACGAGTTCTTAACGATCAAACAAACCTTACTACTTTCTTTGATCGGATGACTTTAAATTTTGGCTTTCTTGATTTTAATCCTATCTTTTTCTTAAGAATTTTTCAATTAAGACCCTATTGTCTTGTTGTTAAAAATAACTTTTCTAATCTTAATCCAATATCTTACCAATTTCCTCTAGTTTTTAAAAGCGAAGCTTTTCTATAATTAGGGTCGGTCCATACGTCCGTAACGGATAGCTCTTTTCGTTTATTTAGACAGGTTGGAATTGTCCTATCGATTTCAAACTTTGCATGTTTATTCCTATTACAGTTAGACACAGTTTTATCTGATTTTTTTAGTACTGATTCATATTACAATGAGGTACAATGTCATATGCGAAGCATCAAATTAACTTATAATTTTGTTTGGACATATGCATTAATGTTCTGCTTATTCAGTTTTACCACTCTACAAGTGTTCATGTTGGTTTGTCCTTCCATTTCAGAGCTTCACTTTTATGGATGTTGTCATCCTTGTTCATACATTATTTACTGGCTATTAAGTATTAACCCTGTTAAACGTTTGTGTTGCTGCTATATCAACATAAAACTTTCCCTATTAAAACTTATAGCATTTTGTGAATATACAATCGAATAAATGGCATTTATTAATAGTGGTCGAGGCTGAAATTGTGGGTTGTAAACCGATTCATATCCACTTTTTTAGTCTTATAATTTTCTCATTTTAATATCAAGGGAAAACTATCTATAATACTCTTATTACATCATTTAACTATTTATCATTTGAGTCGACTATATAGCTTATAAGATAAACTATTGGATGCTCTCAAGGGGCTTAAACCCTGTGGGGCTACCATATATCCAATTTAACCTAACCTAAACTAATAAGAGAAGGTGGTTCTGTAGTCGTTATTGACTCAACAATTGAAATTAATTGTCAACGCATTATCATCTAGTTCAACAGGATTTAAAGAAGCCCTAATACTTTTTATCCTTTTTATAGCCTTAGAATTATCTGGTATATAATAATAAAAAGACCACCTAAAAGTTGCGCGGGGGTAATAAACCAATTTCTTATGATATCTTTGTTTCAATTGTTGGACTTTTATTGATCTGTTTTGTTACAGACTTACAGTTTTTGGCCTGGAGGGTGTTCATACATTTATACACAGGTTTAGCGAAAATTGAAATTTTACTTGTCCCAATAAAATTCTATTATTATGCATAGGCATAAGAAATTTGAGAATTTTTATCAAATATTGATTGGTATGTTCAAACTACCAGTGTTCAAGGGGTAATTTTATTCATCATTGATCAGGATGTATATTTTTAAATCCATTGTCGTTTCCTTACAGATCCTTACATGTTGGCTTAAAAACTTTGGGGACTTAATTCAATCTTGGTTAATGTGTACAATCTAGCATTGTCTAAGCGTCTTCACTGATTATTTTATTTTACAGGAGGAGTAATTTGTTATTCATAATTGGTAATAAAAATTCTAAGCTAAATATAATAATTCATTATTCCATTTAAATCACAGTCTCTACCCGAAAAGAGTAAATACACAGGGGCACAAAATTAACAAGAAAATAATTTCAAAACAAGGATTACAACATTAAAATTAGCAAAGCTCTGAAACGGTAGGACAAACGTACATTAACAATTGTATAGTGTCAAAACCTAATAATCAGAGTATAAATGTAACAAAGTCGAAACAAAATAATAAGTAAATTTGTTGAAAATTGCGCAGATACAAGATAATGTTTAAGGACATACTTACATTTTTAGTATTTGATTACAAAACGGCTTCGCTTATAACATTGTATCATATTATCATAGGAATCAGTATTCAAAAATTCAGATCAATCGGATAATATAACACATAAAAAATTGTTGTTTAAAATCAACATGTTTAAAATTATAGTACCAAAGCACAAAAAATCGTGGATAGTCAAACGTACAAAGTTACTTATGAAGCAGTGTCATAAACAACATATATAAACCTAGAAAGTAAACACCACGAAACCTTTTGACATAAAATATGAATTAGTCTTTTGCCGCATGACCGACATACCAGACGAATGGACAGACAGACAAATGCACAGAATTATACAGTAGCTTTGTTACTAAAATGTTAAATCTAACTGCTCCCCAAATTTAAAAACCCAAAATATCATTTAATATCCTAAAAAACTTTAAGAAATTTTATTCATTCTTGATTAGAACACTAAAGCAATGTCTAAACTCAATAATTTTAATTTTCAAAAAGGTAATTTAAAATTTTGTATATCGTTTATGGGGATGTAAATGAATTTATCGTTCATTGTCTTATCCCTTAAGATCCCTGCTCTTGTTTCTACAGGGTAAGATAAGCATCATAAATTTCCTGTGAAGATTTCTTTGATTTTTAAGCCAACTTTTTTCTATTTGTGATAAATAAAAAAAATCTAATTTTTATTTCTATCTTTCACTGCTCTAATGGATGTTCTTACATTTGTTTCGGATTATTAAACTTTTTAAATTCTATAGAATAATACGATATTGTCTTATACGTTCTGAAATCTTTATTTTACTTTGAAATTTACTTTTAGGCATGTTAAAAAATGGCCTATCGATTTCAAACGATTTCTTCTACATAATATTTAATTTTAAATGCGTTGTTATTCTAAATCTGTCAATAATAATTTTCTTATTTGTAGATCTGTGCTTTTATGGATGTTGTCATCCTTGTTTCAATGAAATTGTTAAGCAAATTCTTATTTCTAAAAATTATGTATTTTACAAAATATTGAATGCCCCTGACAAAAATACCCCTCACTCACAATCCATCTCTTTACCAATGGATTGTTGCTTTAGGGTCAACTCAGACCTACCCCCCCCCCCCTCCCCTTCTTTCCTTTTTGTAGTCGGGGGGGGGGGGGGGCCCGGGGGGTATACACCTCAAAAATATAATTCCATCGCTTTCTTTTGGTATTCTTTTGTCCCCCCCCCCACTCTCCCTCCTTTTTTTGGTCTTATATATTTATTTTTCTTCTTAACCCTATTCCTCCCCCCTTTATCCTTTATACATAAAATGAAAGAAGAATGAAATGGGTTAAATGTTGGGGAATGTAAACAAGGTGCCAAATGGGGGTGGGGAAGTGGGGAAACTAAATAGGCTAGGGTTAAGTCCATGGCCTATAAACACCCCATCCTCCCCTCCCCCAAAACCCTAAGTACACGAACTCCTACTGGTTTATGTGATATTCGATTAAAATCAGTTATTCATTCGCGCTCAACAAGTGAGCACCTCAAGAAAGAGCTACAAGTGACCAATATAATTATAAACATTATCATAAGTTCTAATCTAAGCAAAAAAAATGGATTGCTTTCCCGTTAAGAAATCCAAGAAAGAGTTAGAAAATGAGGAGGAATTTTTCGACTTCTCATACTACAAAATAGAACGCAGCAAAACTGTCACTAGTGATGATTATGAAATTAGAAATGCTGCCCTCGCTAAGCAGAAAAGTAATTCTCTGCCGATTCCTGCAGCCAACCCAGATGATGTGATGTATAAGAAAAAGTTTGCCAGCATATTTGCGTGGCTGGATGGACAAGAGGCCGTGGATGAGGCTTGTCCTTGTTGTCATGACCTGCAGGACGGTCATTATGCCTGTACAGATGTGACCCGCAGCAGTAAGTTGATCACATTTAGTCCACACAACAGAAATTTTGAATCAGATGTTAAATACGCAAGAACATATTCATTTTCGCACAACAGATCAGCCTCACAGCAGCAGTTAGAGCCAGCGGCTGTTAATAGAAACCCTACAGCGGCCGCAGCCGCTAGCAGACAGAGAGCCATGAGCTTAAACAGCCAACAGTATAGATATCAGGCTATGAATCAGCAATCTCGCAGTGGAACGCCCCGCTCTGGCCATCTAAAACCTACCTCAGAAGAATATTATTACAGCACCCCTAACTCTAAATATAACTATTCCAGCCCTAGCAGCTATCAGTCAGCAAATTCCCGGACAGGCCTGTTGGATAATCATTCCCCGCGCGGCTCAACAACCCATTATGTGACCAGAAACAGCTGCCATCCTACTGCTACAATTCAACCCAACAGCCGCCGTCCTAGCCTGAATCTGGATAGCAGCCCAAACAGCAGTCAGCATTCAAGAGCTGGTTCACTAGACAGCACTGGTAACACAGAGTATATCTATCTAGACTTCCAGGGAGGTAGCACAAACAGTCTTCTGTCGGCCAACAGCAGTACCTGGCAGGTTACCAAGAAGTCTTCCGTGGAAAGTCCACTGAGAAAAGCTTATGTCTAAATTTTTTTAAATTAAGTGCTATATCTGAGTGACTTACATATATGTACAAAAATTTATATTATTAATATTATTCATTCTGTGTGACCCATATTTCTTTCACGTCAAAAACCGTTGTATTTTCATTGTTATTATCATTTCTATTGTTGTACAAAAATGTTATTTTTATTTGTGATATAAATAGTCCAATTATATATTGTTATATGTTATTATATGTTAAAATTAATGAATAAATCATGCTAATACAAAAAATGATCTTGTGTTGTTTAATTAATCTTGTAGTAGATCTTTATTATGTGGGAACGAATTATCTTGGAAAGATCTTATTTCTTTCAATAAGTGAAACTATGCGAGGGCTTTGTAAGGGTTAATAAGGGTGTCCGTTCAATATTGTCAACACAAATTTGACTTATAAACAGCCATTAAAATATAGGATAGGTATAAGTAGCTCAACAGTAACATGAATTATTTTTTAAAGAAACAAGGATGCCAACATCCAATAAAAGCGGAGCTCTGAAACGGTAGGACAAACGAACTAGGAATAAGTATTTCAAAAATCAGGTCAATCGGATTATTATATCACATAAAATTTTGTTGTTAAAAAAGCTATCCGTTCCAAACGGACGTACGGGCCGACCCTAATTATAGAAAAGTTTGCGTTTAAAAAGTGTCTTAAATGTTGCTAAAAATAATTGTTTTTTCGCGTCACTTTACAACTTTGCTAAAAAAATCATTTGCAACATTTAATTAAAAACCTTATTAAGGAATATAAAGGATTTAAGTAGGGGGTAGGGGTAAGGAATAAAGGATTAGGACTTTAAAAGAAAGCGAGGAAGAGGTGGGGTAAGGGAGATCATTTCAAGGTTTTTAATAAGGGTTGACGTGTAAAGGATTAAAAACTCTCGGTCGTGCATTCAATTGGTTGTTTATTACTTAAAGGATACGCACATCCAAGATGGAAAAAAGTGAAAGGGGACATTGGACTGTAAATAACTGGTAATCGCCATTTTATTAAAAAGTTCTCTTAATTGTAAGCTGAAAATCTTCGGGTACTTTTATTAAATGTAGATTGCATAAATTACAGTACCCAAAATTTAAAATATGAATTCTATTCTTTAGAAGGAGAATTCTATTTATCGTCATTGAGTACGTGCTTTAATTAATGGTCCATTGTCTTATCCCTTAAGATCTCTGTTATTGGGTGATTTAAACTTGTGGTGTACAAACATTTCAACCAATAATTTTAATGAACAGAAGGGGTAACCTTGTATATCATCAATTAGGATTTATATTTATTGTCAATTGTTTTATCCCTTAAGACCCCTGTCTAACCAGTCATATTCTTAAAAAAACTAAATATTAGTCTACCTCAACTATACAACCTTGTAATATTTGGTCACGGCTAATCTTCCTATTATTTGCTCCCTTCTTTATACATTTCAATTTCAATGATCGATAATGGCTGCAATGGATTGTTCATTTTTTTTTGTTTTTTTTTGAAGATTTTTTGTTTATCTGATTAAGGCACTTTTGTTGAATTTTAAGTAGTCTGTCTTAGCCTTGTAGTGTCCAAACTTTTCAACGAATAATTTAAGATACAGAAGGAGTAATTTATTCATTATTTTTGGAGTTTTATGATATTCTTATAAGAATGGCGTTATAAGCTTGCTTCTGAATCTTAACAAAATTGGTAAAAAGGTCAAATTCAATGTCCTAAAGCTATTTTGTTTTCTTAATCATAAAGATATATTTTGAAAGTTACTACTGAAGTTATTTTTCGAAAACAAAAAGTACAATTTATTAATGTTGAAAAAAAGTTCAAATTCATGGAAAAATTTGAACAATCCTCTTTAGCAAGTTACTAGACTAAAATTTTGTGGTTTATCCAGTAGAACAAAGGTTTTAAGTAGCGCAGTTACCTTATAACTAGTTTATTTCCATACGTTAATCATTACTAAAGTTTAATGAAAATTAAAACTGCTTAATATTACATTTTTTAAAGGTATTTCTGTTTAATACATAGTAAATATATTTAATATATGGTTTGGTCAGAAAAATAGACTATAACCATCCCGGAACCTATGGGAAGCTTCCTGAAGTGGATAACTCAATCCCTTTAGTAGTCATAGAGATCTTAAGCTTTAGACAAAAACCTTACTACTTTATTCACCATGCCAAAGAATAAAAGAGATATTTTGTAAAATTATTTTCCAGTTAGAAACCGACTATAATATCCCTCTGGATTAGAACTGGTTCTCATCAATACTGAAAAAAGACAGTTTTCCAAGGATATTAAATTTAAATCTTAAGCTCCTGGCAAAAAATAATACTTTCTATCATATGATGGATAATATGTAATTCATTACTACTTTTATAAAGTGCTGTTTTGTCGACAAAATTGTATTCCATCGCATTTTTTGCAAGATTAAATAAAAAAGTGCCGGAAATGCTCCATATTAAACAATAGCATACATCTTACATAAACCTATTGTTTTATATTTTTTCTATTTTACTTTATTTCTTTTACTGATTAGTTACCCTTTAAATCCTACAGTTGTACATAACTTTAGCATGCATTGTCTTATCCTATAAGACCCCTGAACATCAACCCCTCCCCCCCCCCCCCCCAACTCTAACGCCTACTTTAAACTTTAATCAAGTCCACTCAAAATGTCGGTCTTCTTATATTTAGGGGGAGTGTGGGGGGGGGGGAGGAGTTGAAGGGTTAATATGAAATCCTGTCCCTCCTACTTCGGGGCCCACTTAGCCCTAACCGTTTTGTCTGGCGATTTAGTGGGGTTATTAGTTGCTCACCTACTCTATAATTATGTCTGGACGTCGCTGTTCGTGGTTGTTAATTATGTCAACATCTATATAATATAGACATATCACAGGCGATGTTTTAATTGATAAGTTTGTGTTATAGTTTTTAATTTAATTGTTATATATTTTGTACTAGCGCATACGCCCCTAGAGGCGATTTCTCTTAGGATGATAGCAGTACCCTACCCTAAGATATTTATAAACCTTCCCTGGACCTATTTGAGGCTACACTGTAAAGGAGAACCATATCGATTTAGCGTTTATCAATATCCTTCAGTACAGACAGATACATAGATTGTTACTTTTTATATAAGGATACTATGATTAGGGTTATTCTTGTTAATTATTTTATTAATATCGCAAATGTAATTAAATTAAATTCTAAAATGTTTAAGGGTTAATGTCTTTTTCCTCCCACATGTAAATTCAAAGATATTAGTTGAAAAGAAAAGTTTCAATTCGTCGGTAAAAATAGAGCTTTCTATACTTTGGGACACTTCATAAGTCCATAATGCAAATAACTGAATGTCAAGCATGTTAGAATCGTCCTATCGATGATAAGCTTTAGATAATGATAATAGTAGGAATAAGGAACAATTAGGAAAGAGTTCTTGCTTTATAATCATTACAAGAAAGCTTTTTTTAAAGCAATTTAAAAATAACTTTTATATTATCTGGGTAATTATTCTCTCATCTTTAGGATTGGATTAGCGTTAACAAGGACAATTAGGCACAATATGTTGTTGTTTTTAATGTTGGTAAAAACTAGCAGTGTCCAAACTTTTTAAAAGCGAAGCTTTTCTATAATTAGGGCCGGTCCGTCCGTACGTCTGTCACAAACGGATAGCTTTTTTCGTTAATTTAAACAGGTTAGAATTGTCCTATAGATTCCAAACTTTGCATGATGATTCCTGTAGTATTTAGGTACAATCTAGAAAGCGTAGCAACTCTATAATCATAACAAGAATGTCCGTACGTCCATTTTAAACATGTTGATTTTTTACTTTCTTACAACAAATTTTTATGTGATCTAATCATCCGATTGATCTGATTTTTGATATGTTGATTCCTGGGACAACAAAGTATAATGTTATAAGGAAAGCAACTCTATAATCAAGTCCTAAAAATGTAAGTATGTCCATAAACTTATCCTGTATCAAGCAGTTTTTTAACAAATTTACTCACAATTTTGCTTCGACTCTTATTCATTTATATTCTAATTTTTCAGTTCTGACACTTTATAAGTGTTAAAGTCCGTTTGTCCTACCGTTTCAGAGCTTTGCTTTTATTGATGTTATCATCCTTGTTACTTTATAAGTAAATCGTTCTTTGGGATGTATAACAATCAGGAGGGAGGGGACATTATGCTGTTTATTACACTAGTCCTCAAAGTTTTATAATAACGTTTTCTTGGCTAATAAACTTTGGGGACTTTTATTAAATATTGATTGGATTGTTCATTAAGTTGAGTGTCCAAACGTTTCAACCACTAATTGGAATCTACAGGAAAGATAATTCTATGTACCTTATTTTAATATTTATCACCCATTGTCTTATCCCTTGACATCCTTGATAACAATTTATCGTCTATTGTCTTATCCTATAAGAATCCCCAATATTTATCCTAGAAATTGACCATTCCATATGGACTGACTAAACCATGTAACCAATTGTAAGATGTACGATCCATAAATATTTGAAAAGGGACAAAACTTGATTTAATAATTCTTAAAAATCAAACCATTGGAGTTGAGAACCTGCTCGATAATTCAATGTTTCTGTCCGTCCTTCAGGCAGTCCTAACAAAGGAGCATCTATTATACTTATACTGTTATTCTCACTAGGTTCGTCAGGCTGGCGGTCATGCGAAAAAAAAAATTTAAAGGAGGGGAGGGAATTGGGTAAAGGGGGTGGATATAGGGTATCGTTATATTAGCCAGCTTCAAGCTTCTTTTTATCACAGTACATGAAAATCTGGTGAACATTGTTATAATATGTTTTATTGAAGAGCTCTGATTTAAATAGATTAAAAATGTATTACCTTTTGATTTCGTCCAATATTAGACAATTGTGTATAGGAATGAATGATAATTTTGAAGATTAAAAATATGTAATTCTCCTATTCTCCTTATAATTCTTATTCTACTTAGTTCATAACAAGAAAGGATGGTGTTCAAATAAATCAACCAATAATTATTATTATTAGCAATTTTAGTGTTTAAAGTATTAAGCACTGTATCGATTGATATTTCAATCCTTGGAAAGCTTCACATAGTTCTCGGGATGGATTCAGACTATTTTATTATTAATTTTTTATCTTAAGGTTGTTTTAAGCTTTTATTTGAGCTAAAAAAAGAAAGAATATGCCATAATAGGGACATAAATTTTGAGAAGTCATACAGAATTCATAATTATGAAACAATTCTACCATTTGTTACCTTCTCTGATGTATAGACAGATAATTAAAGAAAAAAAATATCTATGGTATAGATGTATATACAGACAACTACCTCCCTTCCTTTTCAAAGATCTGTTCGTCTGCTTCTAAATTATTTTCTGCTACTTGGCTGTGTTAATATAAGGGATTTATATATATGATTTTCAATGACCCAATAGAAAGGTTGCACAAGGCGGTTGCGATGGGGAGATACAGTTATTTAACCCTTTCTACCTGTAGTGTTTTACTTTAATATAGAAAAGATTATTTTTTTAAGTTGCTGTTTTGTAAAACACATAGTTAAATTTCTGGGAAATCTAATCATATGTAGAGAGAAATGTAAAGTTTTAATGGCCCAAAACCATTAAGTTCAAGACTTTCATTCTACGCAGTGATCTTAAGGGATAAGAGAATGGATGATAAATTGATAAACATCCCCAATGGTAATATAATAATTACAACTTCTGTAGATTAAAATTGGAATCAACCAATCAAAATTCAATAAAAGTACCCAAAATTTTGAGCCAACGATTAAGATAGTTAGATCATAAAACTTTGGACACCTGTATTATTTACAGTCCGATTTAACCCTTCCTGCCTGGATTCTATTCAAAAAAAATATGATTTACCAATTTGTACCACACGGGTCTAAGCACAGATTGAGAGGACATTGGGCTAGAAAGTTTTATAAACACATTTTATCTTATTACTTAGCTTAATAACTTTGGGTTCTTTTATTGAATTGTGATTGGTTGGTTCAAAAATAGAAGTGCCAAAACCAATAAATTTAGTAATCTTCAGAAGAGATAATTTTCTTTATCATCATTAGGGATGTACACCAATTTATCGTCAATTGTCTTTTCTTTAGGATCCCTGGGTTCCAAAGCCTTCCAATAAAATATACAGAAAGTGTAATTTCGTTTATGATAATTGGTGGTGCAAAATATCGTCTTATCCCTTAAGATCCCTGAGTTTGATACAGTATACATAAAAGTAAATTGTTAATGTGTTGATTTAATTCAAATACAACATTAACTCCCATTGTAATGTATTTCTAATTACATATTGCTTTTGTGTTATATTACAGGGAGGGAGGGGATATTTGACTGTAAATTATATTAGTACCTAAAGTTGTAAAGCACGTTCTTTCATTTATTGAACAGATCTAAAGTATAGATGTATATACAGACAACTAACTCCCTTCATTTTTCAAAGACCTCTTTCGTCTGCTTCTAAATAATTTTCTGCTATTTAGCTGTGTTAATATAAGCGATACCATTGGTTGATTTTCAATGTCCCAATAGGAAGGTTGCACAAGACGATTGCGATGGGGATATACAGTTATTTAACCCTTTCTCCTTCTAGTGTTTTACTCTAATGTTCAAACTTTTCTACCAATAATTATAATATACAGAATGTGTAATTGTGTATATTGTAATTGGGGGTGTAAATAAATATATTGTCCATTATCTTATCCCTTAAGATCCTTGGTATTAATGTAACTCTTACAAATATTATGGATTGGTACATCCCTATTGAAATATTTTCTAGATATGACCCTAGAATCTAGTGGCGCAACCGCTAATTATCAAAATGTAATATACCCATACTATTAAAAGACATTGGACTGAAAATTATCATTGATCTAAAGCTATAAGACAATTGCCAATAAATTGATTCATATCCACAATTACAATACATACAATCAACCCGTCTGTAGATTACTTATTAATTGTTAAAACTAAATAAATCAACCAATCAAAATTATATAAAAGCTCCCAAAGTTGAAATGAGAAAACGTTATGATCAAACTTTGGGGAAAACAATTTTAAATCAAGTGATAGTACTAATTAATGAAAACTTTTTAAAAAATGACCTAATTTAGATTGACAACTAAATGCCTAAGTAAATAAACAAATTTATAATTATCCCTATCAACATATCTATCTTTTAAAAGCTTATTATTATTAATTAAGACTGCTTATTATTTAGCGCCGTGCTGTGCGATAAAAAAACTGATTTTATCAAAAATTTGATCACCATTAAGAGATTAATGTATGTAAACGTTCATATAAAATAACAAAATATTATATACCAAAACAAAACTTTTTCACCAATCTACAGATGGGGTAATTTTCTATGTCTTAAATTCGTAATATCGGATGCATAAAATCCACTTAAGATCCCTCTTCTATGCTCGATAGATAATTTGATGGAAAGCACAAAAATTAAGGAAGAAAAGCTTGCTTTTTTGCTGGTAAAATTTTTAGCGGATTTTTAAAAAAGTTCACAGAATGGTTGGTGATGTTTTGACTGATCAGTTATCGGCACATTTGGCTGGTTTTTTTTATCCACTAAATCGCAGTATTGTATCAGTTTACCTACAACTATTTTACTTGTGTAATATCATTGGGGCTAAAAGACTATTTAACCGACGTTTACTTTACTGCTGAATGCTCAAATAATATACTATCAGATTTAAATTCTTCCCGATCATAAAATAAAAAATCAGTACATTGGAAAAGTTAATTAAAAAAATCGTTTTATGGTAAAATTTATGTTTATTTACCTTTTGTGTCACAAGGTATATGAACAAATTACAATAGAAAAATACAATAAAAGGTCTACCAGAATCAAAATCCTCCTGTCTGTTTGTTTTTATGATATGTTTGAGAAGTAAATTCTGTTTTGGAAGTATGATCTCAATTACAACTTAAATATAGTTGTTAAGTTTTAAGGAAAATTTTTATTTATTCCTTCTATGTATTTGCTTTCTTCTTAATTTTACAATTAAAAGCCTCGCTACTTATGGATATTGTCATCCTTGTTCCTATAGATTACTTGTTCAATTCTAATTAAAGTGAATTAAATAAACATAAATATATATGTATTGTATATTTGAACTGAAAAAAAAACAGTTTCTGATCAATACCAATTATTAATCTTTGAAAAAGTTCCATATTTTATTAGTACACAAGTTATTGGCATAATAATATTGCTACAATAACACAGTCATAGACACTGAGAATTTAGACTAATTCTAAGAAAAGGTATTGATCGCATTATATTGTTATGATTTTATCTTTAATATTCGTAGAAAATTGTCTGTAATACAATGCTATACACGACTTTTCAGAATGGATGAGAACCGGTTCTAATCCAGCGGATAATAGTCAATTATTAATTATCAGAAATCTTAAGAGATAAGAAAATGGACTATATATTTATGTACACACCCAATTATGATCAAAAATAACCTCTTCCAACAATAATTATTGGTTAAAATGTTTAGACAATGCTAGTTTGTACAATCCAATCAATATTATTTATCTTTATTGTTCATTATCCCTCTCTATGAGCAGACACTTTATGTAGACAAAACGAGAGATTAAAAGGATGGGGTGGCAGGGATATTAAGGGATAAGACAATAGGTGGTTAATCATTCTTCCTCCTGAGTTTTACAAAAAAAATATGATCTCTTGTTTGTTGGATAAAAAATCTAAGGAGACTTTTTCACTAATAATTCTAATTTACAGAAGAGGAAAATTGTATATTATAATTGGAGGGGGGGGGGTGCAAATTATTTTATTATCGTCCATTGTCTTATCCCTTGAGATCCCTGGATTGCAGAAAGATTGAAGAATAACAAAATTGTGATAGGGGGGGGGGGAGTTATCCCTTTCCCTAAAATACAATTTGGGGGATAAGGGTGTTTAGTGTAAGGTGATTATTAGCAATTACAAAAACTTATTGGCTAGCTCCTACTACTAGCTTTCTTGGATTAAGATATGTATTACAAATAATCAAATAGTAAAGATAATATAAATTAAGTAAAGATTTTCTATGAGTAGGTTTGGTCTTTCAGTCCGGTTTAAGGTATAACCCCTATCATTAATTTAGGTATAGCATAAACGTTACATCGTTTTTTTTTTTAACTTGGCAAGGTGATTCCTGTAAGAATAAGTTACAATTTAGTAAGTTTAGCAACTCTATAGCCTTTCTAAATCCATTTAAATCATAATGCTCTTCTTTTAGGTTTTTTTATTACATTGTCAGCCTTGCTTAAAGATAAATTAAATGACTCTTTGCCAAAAATTAATATTAAAAAATAGCAGGAACGTTCCCAGAGGCCTCTAGGGGCACTTAAAGTAGAGAATGGAAGTCGACCTCATTCCAAGTTTCAATTTTAATTTTAAAAAGAAAAAGTAATAAAAATTGGGATTCGGGATCATTTTTTCCTATGGACAATTTCTCAGCTTTTAGCGAGATCCTTCAGTACAGACAGACAGACATACACCCACTCACTGTGTTACTTTATTATACGGATTTATGGGGTGTTTTTGTGATTAATTGTCTATGTCTCTTATTAGGTTGTTGTATCTGCACAATATTTGTAATGTCCAACTGAGAGAAACCAATAATCCAATCACAAGGACTCTGGTAGGAAATTGACAACTTATTCATACGTACTGTACTAAATCAATCATTACTTGGACTAATTTAACCAAATTAGGTTTTTTTTAGGTTTTTGATATTTCATACAACCCCCTTAGGTTATTCATTACAGTAAAATACAATTTTAAAATTTATTTACTGTGTAAATATGCATAAATATGACGTTTTTACTGACAATTATGTTGATTTTTACTCAAAGCATATATCTTGTAGACAATAAAATAATTATAACTTTCGTTCTATTTAAGATAAATTGATGAAATAAAAAGTACATTCAATTTTATTAGGCTGAAAAGTCACTTATTGATATTAAGAAATAATAAACCCCTTTGAGTGGGGGAGGGGGGGGGGCGTTGAGTATCGCAATAAGAAACTAATGTAAATTTCTTTTCTACGGTGGGTTTTAATGATTCATATAGCAGCCAAACTGTTTTAGGCAATACCCATTTGTCTGTCTGTCCCTCTGTCTGTCTGTCCTTTTGTCTGTCTGTCCCACCACTTGTCTGTCTATCTGTCTAACTGCCTCTCTTTTGGATTTCAATGAATCATCTAGCATAGCCTAATTGTAATTTGTTAATGCCTCAAAGACTCTCTGTTACTATTTACCTGTCCCTCTGTCTGTCTGTCTGTCCCTCTGTCTGTCTGATCATTCACAGGTTCTCTATTGGATTTTATCTAATTAATTGTCTATTTTAGTAAAACTTTGATAATTCTTCTTGCCCGTCTGTCTGTCTATCTACTTAGTTTCTACCCTTGGTCTAACAGACTTATTCACTTAATTTATAAAAAATTAGATTTAACTAATAATATGGTGGTATCTTGTACCAAGAGATACACAAATAACCTTGTGTTGAAAAAAACAAATAAAAATGATTCAATTTCTTCTATGAAGAAAAGTGTATTACATGTTCCTTTATTCTCTTTGTACATCAAAAATATGTTTCAAATTTATAATATCAGGTTATATTCCATTAATTTATTAACAACTAAATTTTTTGACACCCCACTTATGACTTTTAACAGCCCCCTTTAACTAAAATCAAGGGTGATTTTATTAGTATTTTACCAAACCTACTTTACATAAGAAATTTATTACATTTTAAAATTTTTTTTATAAAAAGAGGATTGGGATATATCTCCCTCTCAACATTAACTTTAAAAACTATTGTAAAATATATTAAAAGTTATAAACATATATCTATCAAGATCATTAAAGGAATTAACTCAAGTTTGAGGGGGGGGGGGGGGCTTAATGCAACCATCTCATAATCAATGCACAAATTGCACTTAGAATTCGAATTTTGTTACAAAACTTGGCATGAGTAATCCTTGGTATATCTATTTTCCCAAAATGGAACAAAAAGTTGCAAAAGTGACGGCTAGCAGCTGGCAGCTCAGTCATATAGCTGTTTTTGGGCTATATTCAGGGCGAAACTATCATTAATTGCATAGGAATCAACTTTTTGAAACATATTTTTGCTTTAGATATCCATTTTTAAAATTTCTTGTACCAGCTGCTAGAACTGGCTGAAAATGGCTGGGAGCGGCTAAGAGTATGAAGAGTATATAGGGCTTGTAACATGTCTAGGGGTAGGTTTTTATTGGTACTGAGCTCAAAAATACTACTTTAAATAGTGGGGGTCCATCCATTTGGCAGCTGGGGCTGTTACACAGACTGTTAAAAACCTACCTAGAGACACGTCACAAGCCCTATCTACTCATTCTACTCTTGGCCGCTCCCAGCTGAGCTGCGGCCATTAGCAAGCTGCCAAATGAATTTCTTTGTGGTATTTTAAAAATTAATAAAATAAAATTAATGGTCTTCTTATCAATAAAGGGGGGTTTGGTGCTGGAAGGTGGGCAAAATTGATATATATTGAGCTAAAATTTTTAAACTACCTGGTCCAGTAGTTACTGCATCTAAAAGAAAAACAAAATTAAATTTTTTTTTTTAAGTTAGGTAAGAAAAACTGCAAAAATGGAATTTGACTTTGCAGATTTCTTGCTACACCTTCATATGTTGTTATTGAGACTGCTCCATTTTTTTGGTAAATTTCAGGTTTATATTTACATACTAGAATTGAAATTTTGTAAAAATCTTTAAAATTGAGATCACACAAAAGAACCAAAAACACATTCTTTTTGCAGATTTCAAAAACTTTGAAGTGCTCGTAAGGTCACAATTATTGCATCACAGAAAAAAATATTTAGCATGGGTCATTATTTTGCTTAAATCAACCACATTTTTACTGGGGGCAAAAAAATTTTCAAAATTTTTTCATGGTGGGATGATTTAATCTACAATATACTTTTGGCTGTTGACAGCTGTTCTCAGCCATTTTTGGCAGTTTTCAGCTGTTATGACAGCGAAATCTAGAAATTAAAAAAGTGTTTTTAGTAATATGTCCTTTTCCATGACATAAAGTCATAATGTTAATTAAGAAAAGTTTAATTCCATGGAAATATTCAATTTTTATATCCTTATAAGCCATTACCCAGCTGCCACTATTTTTGGTAGTATTTTTCAGCTCAACACCCCTTAAAACCTATCCCTAATGGATGATTCCTACGTAATTATTGCTGGATTTGCCCTGAAAATAGCCCAAAAATGGCTAAACAGCTGAGCAAACAGCCCTTAGCCATTACTTTTCCAATTTTTTGTTCCATTTTGGGAAAAAAGATCTACCAAGGATTACTCATGCCAAGTTTTTTAATGAAATTCGAATTCTAGGTGCCATTTGTGCATTGATTACATGATGTTTGCCTTAAATTTGAAAACAGACCTACTAAGGACTACACATGCCAATTTTCATAACAAAATTTGGATTAATTGATTATGGGACGGTTGATATGAACTCCACCCCCCCCCCCCTACATATGTATGAGAGTTTCCTCATGTCTCAATTTACTAATTAAAAGTTGTACAGTACAGTTGTACAGAATATTGCAAGATTATTTTTAGTAAAGTCTGGTAATTAATTTACCTAAAAATAGATAGCATAGAATTATCTGAATCAGTGACTTGCTTAAATACACCCTCCTTAAACACCCCCAACCCCACTTTATTTTAAGGGTTGTAAATTTATTTCCTTTATACCCCCTTGAAATTTATAGAGGGGTGTATCTGAGGGTGTAGGCTCTTGTCAAGAGGGTGGACATGATTGGACACCTAGGGAGGTGTATCCATCCCCCTTTATTTTACAAGGGTGGTGTAAACAACCCCTATACCAACCTTTTGCACGCCTTTGATCTTAACTATACTTTTAGAGAACATAAAGTTGTAAATTCAGTAACTATTCTACAAAAATTATCTTCCTAAATTGATATATGATTTTCAGGGTAATCTCCGGTGGACTAAACATTAAAATTTTATGGAAAAAAAGATATCTTTGGAACATGCATGTCTTGAAATTATCCCCCCTTTGTACTCAATACGCATTTTTAATTCTAAGTGCGTCAATTTTGCGTTTAAAGATACCCTTAGTTTAAGCATTAATTTCTCCAAAAAATGATGAAAAAAGATAAATTTTTTTTTGATAAAATGATAAAAGTATATGTAAAATGAAATAACCAGAAAAAAAAATTACAAAATTATGTTAAATAGAACGAAAATTAGAGCGTTTTGAATGCCTTATAAAATGCGTATTTCTCATGAAAATTGTAACGATTTAGTGTCTTGAGTAAAATATTTACAAACTTCCTGCTTTTATAAGTAGCTAGAGCCTTTGTGCAATATGTTATTCTATTTTTTAATAATTCAGTTAGATAGAGTTATCAGAAACTCCTTATTTTAACTATTTTAAGGAGTTCCTTGATATAATGAATTTAAAAAACAAAAATTATTAGAAATTAAAACATGCTTTCTGCATAAAATAAAAAATATGAGATTAATACCAGTCCAGTTTATCATTTGTGGAAAATTGTCTATAATACTATAAGATACAGGATTTTTCAGTATGGCTTAGAACCAGTTCTAATCAAAATTATTAGGAAACCTATTCCGATATGTGCAATTATTACAAAAATACAATACACAATTTTGTCGTGTTTTAGCTTAGGCAAAAATGTAAGAATCACAGTAAAAAAAATGCTGAAATACAAACATTATCGTTATTAAAAACGATATAAAAGTAACCCTAACTGTCGTGATTATAAAACTTTGGGGACCTGTATAATTTAACTTCGATATCCTCAACCTAGAGGGATTTATATTTAGTTCTAGGTATGATTTAGTTTCCTCAATAGAAAAATCTTTTTAAGGCGGTCAACCCCCCCCCCCCCCCTCCATCCCTTTCTCTAGAAGAAAAACTATAAATGGTTATTCTAGTACTAATAGCTTAATATTATTACCTACTACTAACCCTATGAGGTAAAATCAGCATGAAAATACACATTACACGTATGTTATCAACAAAATAATAAAATTAGGTTCCTTAGTCATAAAATATCATATATTCACAGCAAATTTTTGCCTTCAGAAGCAGTATGAATGATATGTAATCTCTGTTTACAAAAATATTCATAGAAATGGGCTGAAATTACACAAAACAAAAGAATTTGTTATCTTTTGAATGGATTTTGACCGTTGAGAGTATTAACAGGTTAATATATTATGTCTTGAACACCCCTGTCCTGGATAAATTGTTTATTTAAAAAAACATGCGCGTTCAGTTTTTTTCATTTCCTGATACATTTTTGTCCCCCGATTTCAAAAATATCTTTCCCAAAATCCTAGCTGTTCTATAAGATCTCCAAAAATGCAAATTACTTTTGTCACTGATTTTTCAATAATTTTCTTAATAACCAATACCAAATTTTGTTCAAAACATGTTTTAGTGCACAGTAAAAAGTGTCTAACACACCTTAGAATATACATTCCTTGAATGCCAACAAGACCTAACAGAATCAATAAAAATATACCTGCTGTTTTGACCGTTATTAACTGTTAAACAGAGCCAATTAGGTTTTTAACTAGAAAAGACATTGAAGGAGCAGTTTTTCAGATTTGACTAAGTAAAACAAAGTTGTAGAACTCGCCAAGCGCCTAAAAATAGTTGAAAGATACACTGTTGCAGCAGTGGCAGAGATTATCTGCATCAAAAATATATAAAACAGTGCATAGCAACATTGTGCCCATTTTTAGACAGCAACTTTGTGCTTTTCCAATAAATATAAAGTTGTAGAACTTGATAGGCCTAATAATAATAAACATTATTGGCATCCATCTAGGAGACTTTCTGAGAAAAACTGAAATTGTAAGTTTAACAGTGAATAACGGTCAAAACAGTGATTGGTGGGTTCAAATTTTCATCTAATTTTATCCTCATTGGTTTGTTAGTTTGTTCAGACCACACTAATATTAGTGCATCCTGTAATAAAATGGAGAACTTTGACAAATAGACCATGACAATGACCAACTAAGCCATTGCCCAAATTGTGTTGGAATGTCCTTATGGAGTCCTGTCATCTCAGAGAACAGCTGGAAAAAGTTACAAATACCACAGAAGCTCTCAAACTCATTACTGTTAACCTTAAGATGGCCCCAGAACTACATATACATCAAGAAACATAAATTTTACCAATCAATGAACATTGCATGATGAAATCAAACTACCTATTGACCAGACATCAACCTGACCATCCAGCATACACAAATTTTCACAGACCACTGCCAGCAATGGTAGTAAAGATTATCTGAGTTGAAAGTAAATAAAACCAAACATTTTAATGATGTTCTCCATTTTTAGACAGGAAAGACTTCACAATTTTCAGTTTTCTTCAAAATGTCCAGAAAAGTGTGTCAAAGGTAGATGTCAATAATGTCAATGTTAGGCCTTGCAAGTTCTACAACTTTGTATTTATTGTTAAAGCACAAAAAAAAGTTACTTAAGTTGTTTTGGGAAAAACTGAAAGTTCTGATGTTTTTTGTTGTTGTAGCCCTGATTCTCTGAAGTTAGGACTCAGATGCACACGGAGACTGGTAGTGAGAACCCTTAGGCCAATCTTAGATTGGTAAGCTTCTCGCATAGCTGATTGTATTCTATGTTACATTACAAGCTGACCCGCACTTCTCATGGAAGCTACTCAAATTTAAATCACCCTGGCCTAGAGTTTTGGCAGGTGTTCCACATCAAGCCACACTAATTAATGGCACCTTCATACAAGAAGCATAGACAAGGGAAAGCATGGTTAAAGCTGCTTGATATGTAGAACTTCCTACAAATCTCCCTCCTTACAAACTTAGGGCATCTCAGGGATGGTTGTGTGATTCATAATCTGACAAATTACAACAGCATTTGTCAACGGAGTGCAAAGTCTATGCTGGGACTTGAACTTGGTTTCTCCCAACCACAGCTTAGTGCGCTATCCACTACGATGGGCAAACCATCATTGGCAGGTTCAAATTTTTGGCTTAAATTCTGTTAGGCCTTCATTGGTTTTATTTTTGTGTCTGATGTCCAGGTCCCCCTAATATGAGTCCTTCTTGTCTAAAAATGGGCACAACATTGCTATGCGCTGTTTTATCTATTTTTAATTCAGATATTCGCCGCCACTGCTGCAACAGTTTGTCTTAGGCAGATGCCCTTCTTACAACTATTGTAAGGCTTGGCCAGTTCTACAACTTTGCTTTTCTTAGTCAAGGCTGAAAAACTGCTCCTTAAATGTCTTTTCTGGTTAAAAACAAATATGTCTATGTTTAACAGTTAATAACGGTCAAAACAGCAGGTATATTTTTATTGATTCTGTTAGGTCTTGTTGGCATTCAAGGAATGTATATTCTAAGGTGTGTTAGACACTTTGTACTGTTCACTAAAACATGTTTTGAACAAAAATTTGTAATAGTTATTTAAAAGATTATTGAAAAATCAGTGACAAAAGTAATTTGCATTTTTGGAGATCTTATAGAACAGCTAGGATTTTGGGAAAGATATTTTTGGAATCGGGGGACAAAAATGTATCAGGAAATGAAAAAAACTGAACGCGCATGTTTTTTTAAATAAACATTTTATCCAGGACAGGGGTGTGAAAAAAGGCATATACCCAAATTCAGGGACGTCTTAGCTTTTTATTTTAATTTTTTTTTGAAGGGGGGGGGGGGTGCATATTTTAGAAGTAAAATGCAAAAAAATTTTCTGGTTTCCAAAAAAATAATGATGCATAATAAAAATTTTATTTGTAGGGGTTATAGAGTTTTTTTTGTAAGGGGAGGGGGTGAATAAATACCCCTTTACTACACTATAATTCAAAAATTGTGTCGTTAGTCTGCATGTCTTTCCATCAGTCTGATTAACTAAATGCTACAATACTATAATACTAACTAGTAGCTGCGCCCCTAGCATCTAGGGGCTCTATAATCAAAGGGATATGGCTGAGCAAAAAATATCCTAAAACCACCTTAGGTCCTTTAAGAAGCTTTACTGTAAAGGAGTACCATATCTGTTCGTTAGTTAGCGAGATCCTTCGCTTCAGAGAAAAAAGCTTATTACTTTATATAATAGGACTAGCGGCTGCGCCCCTAGCATCTAGGGGCTCTATATTCGATGGGATAAATAAGGGCATAAAAATAGCTTAAAACCATACCCAGACTTATTTATAAAAATAGAATAGCCTAAAACCATCTTAGGGCATATACGAAGCTTCGCTCTAAAGGAGAACCATATCGGTTCAGTGGTTAGCGAGATCCTTCGATACAAACAAAAAAGCTTATTACTTTATATTCTAGGATAATACAAAAATTACATAACATTTAAACTGCCTTTCTTTAAGCTAGAAAAGTCAACTTTAGTAAAGATTACGTACGGATGAACAATCCGAATTATAAATTAGCTTGGCTACTAACAAAATTATTTTAGAATAATAAATGTCACAAATAAACAATGTAAGATGGATGAGCAAAATATTAAATAATAAACCTCAAACAAAAGAATGAAATCAAGAAATTTATTATATATTTGACCGCACAAGCAGATAATTATGCCCTACTGCTATAAGATTATGACGTATATTTTGTTTGGGTAGGTTTATGCTTTTTTTGTCCCCTTTTAACCCTTACAGATCGTGGAGGGGGAGGGCCTAAAAAGTGGCTAATGAGTTGTCTGACCGCTATAACTAGAAAAAGTAATTTTCTTTAAAAATGCACATGAACCACTATATCTCTATCTGTAACAGGAGCCGAGATAAAGGGGGGCAAAATTAGCCCCCCCCCTCCCCCGATCTATTAAGGTGGGAATTGGGGCCCGATCTATAAGGGTTAATACAGAACGTAATAGTCACTAAAATTACGTTAAATAATTGTTGATATAGGTTTAGCAATAATAAGTAAATATCGAGGATTTTAATGGATATGTTAATTGTTAATAGACGATAAATTGATCTTCACATCCCCAATTTTAATAAACAAAATTACCCTTTTAGAAGTTTGTACCAACCAACCAATTAGGATTTAATAAAGTGTTTAGGCAAACAAATGAGATAAAGTATTTATAAAACGTTGGGTACCATGCAGTTTTATGTACAGCTCAATACTCCAAGGTGAGAGGGGACATTAGTCTGATTATAACACTAAAATTTATGATAACATTTTCTAATAAGTTGTCTTATGAATTTTGATAGGTTGGTTCATTATGTTGAGTGTTCAAACGTTTCTACCAACAATTGTAATTTACAGAAGGGATAACTTTGTGTATTATCATTGGAGATGTACATCAATTTATTGGCTAATGTTCCCTCCATTTCTGGTAAACGTTTTTTTGCTTTTATGATTGTTGTCATCCTTGTGAATATATTTATGGTTGACCTTATTTAACATACTAATATTAGCTAGCTATTAGCGCAAATGTGCTAAATATTATGAATACTTATTAAAACAAGGATGACAACATCCATAAAAGCGAAGCTACGAAACATTCTGACAAAGGTACATTAACACTTGGAGAATGTTTGAACTGAATATGCAGAATATAAATGATTAGTTCTGAGCAAAATTGTTGCAAAAAAAAGTGAAAGATCGACATGTTTTGAATGGACTGACGAAAATTCTGATAACGATTATGATAGTAAGGAACGATTTTAAAATCGTTCCTTACTATCACAAGAATCATCATGCCAAGTTTGTAATCGATAGGAAAACTTTAACATCCTTAAAGATTGCCGACGGACCGATCATAATTATAGAAAAGCTTCGCTTTAAAAAATTGCACAATACATCATGAAAGTCATAAACATGTCATAATTTAAACTAGAATGAAAGTTTACAATAATTAACACTTTTATGTTAATTAGGCTAAATATTAAATAATTTATACGATGTTTTTTTGTTTAATACGTTTGAAAAGATTTCTATACATAAAAAAGGTAAAATAATTCGTTTTTTTCCAAAACTGGGAATAAATCAATGACTTGCAAAGCAAGCAGACGAGCGAACATTTACATTTATAGAGTAAAAATACATTCATTTTAGGACTAATTTATAGATTTGCTTCGTTTGAAACGATTTATCCAATTATCTGAGTAATCAATATTTTAAAAAATCAAGCAAATTTGATAATCAAATCATAAAATATCCAAAAAGAAAGATATAATTAATCTTAAAATGGACAGACTGACTTTTTGTAATGATATGAAGTTGCTTGTCTTTCTAATTGGTGGGCAACTTGTTAATCATTGACTGTAGCAAATTTTTACTTTATTATGACAATACATGTATAAGTATAGATTATAATCCAGACAACTACCTGGTGCAAGCGATGGAGACCCTATTCGTCTGATAGCAAATAGCTTTTGTTTGTTTGTAGGGACTTGGCTGTGTTTATATTTCCAGCGCTATTAGCTAATTTCAACGACCCAATGCAAGATCTGGATAGGGTCTCCGCTCTGTGGGCAGAGTTACATATAGCTCATGCGAACCTAGTAATAGTGTCTAACTTTTTATCTTTGTGACGTAACAAAATTTTTTTTTTTTTTAAGGTTTTCCTTTCCCACCTCCCCTCTCATCCTTCGATTTTTGTAAGTCACAAAGATAAAAAGTAAGACACTATTACTAGGTTCAGCTCATGCATCTTTTTTTCGTTTACTTTGATATTATGACAATTATTTCAATTAGAAAACGTACTTTTTTACATAAATCAAAGTTATTACGTAGTGACATATTAGACAGAAATATATATTTCCATTAAATGAAGTACAGACACGAACTTAAAGAAAAAAAATACCCGCCTTCTTAGAAATACAAGGACGCTTTAGTCATACTGAGGCGAGCTTTTAAATAATATCTTTACCTCAATTTAAACTAGCGGCTGTGTCTTTAGACATCCACAAGCACTGCACTGTATATGAAGATACTAGAAAATAGCATAAAATCATCTCAAGAATAAACCATAACAATAACATACAAATAAGTATCTAATCGGTTCAGTGGTTATAAAGATCTTAATAGACAAACAAACAAAATTCTTACGTTATAGTAAGAAATAATAGGTATTTTTAACTCTGTTGATTTAATTATTGCAAAATATGTTATCTCTGCTGAAAGCGTTTTTGTGTTTGTGTTCGCCAATGATTAAATGTATGCATACAGAGAACACTACAGATATACGGAAACTACGCTTCCAAAAAATCTTATAATACCCCAAAACCAACTAACCACTCCACCCTTTACTTGGTATATTTCAGCTTATCTGTGACCGTATTATTTCTTTAAATTGCGTGGCTTTTGTCAGTCTTATCCCGTGGGATTATCCTTTTCACAGCGGCGCATCTCACAAGTGAAGACATTGCCCCCCCCCTCACCCCTTGTTACAACCCCTTAGATTAAAACCTAGGATCTTCAGGGATAAGACAATGAATAATACATTTATGTACGTACCAATTGATGATAGACTAAATTACACCTTCTTTTAATGGTCACAATTGGTTGAAAAGTTTGAACACTACTTTCATCAAAATTCAATTAGCACCCAAAGTTGCTAAGTACTTGATTATGAAACTTTGGGTACCAGTGTAATTTCCAATCCAATATCCCCCTGCCTCCCTGGATTCACCCCCTTGCCAAGGATTAAGTATTCTACTATTATTATCAGAAGTAGAATCTTGAACCTTGTCATAATTTTTAACATTTCAGGGAGGAGCCCAACTTTAGATTAACAAAGAAAATAACGTTTTCATAATCTGAAATATTTTTATTTATGGTTTCATTATTGGAAAGGTTAGGTCATGAGCAGAAAAATAGTCTAAAACCACCCTATATGAAGCTTCCCTTAAATGGAGAACCTAACCGGTTCACTAGTTAGAAAGACTTTAATAGACACTACTTAACTACTTCATATAATTGGATATACGATGGTTGTCTATTTGTTTATTAAAATCTCTTAAATAGTCTACAAACATAAAATTAAATTATCTAGATTAAATAATTGCTTGTGTCAGGTCATTGTTTTCTAATAGAAAATTAATTGCAGATGTCGTTTCGCTGAAAATTTAAAGTACTGCTAAAATAAAGTTTCATATTTTGGTATGATTACTTAAACACTAAGATTGGCTTCCAAATAATGGGGGGGGGTATGAGAAAGACTAATGAACAAATAAGGGTAAGAATTAAGTAAAAGGATAATGAACGAGGATAGTTATGTCCAAAAGTCTAATAGCAACAATAAATTAATAATATCTAAAATAATAAGTTTATAATAAGGTATTTTAATACTATAAAGTTGAATTTTTTTATTTGTGACTTAAACTAAGATCTCGTAAACTGCAAGCTTGTTTGATGCACATTTTTCATAGAAGGTAAGTATTGTTCCAGAGCAGGTTCAAGGCCATTTTGCGAAGTGCTAATAGTATTCAAAATGTTCCCAAGAATTTCAAAAATACTACTCCCCCACCTACCCCACCTACGGAAAAATTAAAATGTGAAATTAATTGACAGACGGACAATATTAATTACGGATTCCCTAGTTATAGAGTAGCTGCGCTACTAAAGATACAGGAGTTGAGGGGGGAGGAGAAGTTAGGGGCTTATGTCTGAACTATTGATTTATATGTCGCGACAATAAAAAATATAATGCAAATTAAAATGACAACACCTAATCTAATTGTTTAATTGTTAGGAGCGAGGCTACTCTATATTTGAGGGATGTCCGTAAGTTTATTTTATTCGATAAAAAATGAGGGATTGCTTGATTAAATTAAAGCAACGCAGATAGGGAGGGGATGTTGGAAAGTAAATTACACTGGTACCCAAAGTTTTATAGCCATGTTATCTTTTTAAAAGCGAAGCTTTTCTATAATTAGGGTCGGTCCGTCCGTCCGTACGTCCGTCACGGATAGCTTTTTTCGTTAATTTAGACATGTTAGAATTGTCCTATCGATTTCAAATTTTGCATGGTGATTCCTTTAGTAGTTAGGTACGATTTAGAAAGCGTAGCAACTCTATAATCATTACCAAAATGTCCGTACGTCCATTTTAAACATGTTGATTTTTTTACTTTTTTAAATAGCCTTTTTCGTTAATTTAGGCATGTTAGAATTGTCCTATCGATTTCAAATTTTGCATGGTGATTCCTGTAATAGTTAGGTACGAGTTAGAAAGCGTAGCAACTCTATAATTATTATCAGAATGTCCGTACGTCCATTTTAAACATGTTGATTTTTTTTACATTTTTAACAACAAATTTGTATGTGACCTAATTATCCGATTGGTCTGATTTTTGGTATACTGATTCCTAGGACAACAAAGTACAATATTATAAGCGAAGCAACTCTATAATCAAGTCCTAAAAATGTAAGTATGTCCATAATCATTATCCTGTATCAAGCAGTTTTTCAACAAATTTACTTACAATTTTGCTTTGACTCTTATACATTCGCATTCTGATTAATTAGTTCTGACATTATAGTTCTGACATTAGTGTTAATGTCTGTTTGTCCTACCCTTTCAGAGCTTCGCTTTTATGGATGTTGTCATCCTTGTTTCGTTAAATATCCGATTGTTTGGTTATTTCCAAAATTTGCAAACCTATTTAAGGGTACTTATTGTATATTATTATTTGGGATGTTTATCAATTTATCGTCCATTGTCTTATTTCCTGAAAAATGTTTTATAACATTACATTTATTCGAAGTATAACAGTATATTGCTGTTTTCTTGTTGTGGCTGCGCTACTAATCGACAAAATTGTATTTGTTTTTTTTAATTTTCTGATTTTTATCTAAGATAGGGGCATATATGATAAATCATAGGGATTATTTGATAACAATAGTTCATTCATTTTTGTTTACAGCCTTTTTAACACGAAGCTTTTCTATAATTACAGTCTATCCGTAAGTTCGTAACGGATAATTTTTATCGTTGGTTGTTCGAGCTTTTTTTGTCCTACCGTTTGATTTATGAGTTCAGTTTTTATGGTTGCTGTCAGTCTTTTTTTACAAAAAAAAAACTTACAAGAACTTACAAAAAACTGTCCAAAACAAGGATGACAACATCCATAAATTCGAATCTCAACATTGACAAATGAAGTGTGACAATGAATTTCATATTTAACATTATTTGTAAGCCTTAACGAAAATTTTATTGCTTCGCTTATAAATAATCGACCTAGGAATCAATATTCCCAAAACTTGAAAAGTTCATAGAGTTGATACGTTTTTAATTTGTACCTAATTGTTACATGAATCATCTTGCCAGTTATGTTGGCCCCGAGGTGCCCTAGGTCAGGTCCAACAAAACTTGTTTTAATTACATAATCTTCAGATAATTAATCCAGGGATCGGAAGCCTCACGTAAGCCGCGCATAAGCCTCAGTTTAAAACCTGCTTGTGAGCAGAAAAAAAAATTTCAGAAAGAAGGATTGTCTGCTAAAGAGCCGTTTTATACATCCAGCTGAATTTTATTGTGATAAAATCACGATTTCACTGAGGCTTACACGCGGCTTACGTGAGGCTTCCGATCCCTGAATTAATCTTTAATATGATACGATACAGGATTTAGGCTGTTTCATTTTCTTCAAGTCTTGAGATGGCTTTAAGCTATTTGTCTAGCCCGTAGTAAATTTATAGAAAGGAAAGATCTACAAATCGAAGGTAGGCATGGTATTATGGGTGGCCCTAAATAGGTGATCTAAATAAAGAAAATTATGTGAATATAATTTTCAACCAATTCATTGAGAAATAATTGAATTTTAGTCTGATCAATGGCTAGGATTGCTTAACCAAAATGAATCAATTAAATTGCTCGATTAAGGGACAAGATTATTGCAATTATAAAAATAATTTCGCATTAACTTTTCTTTATTTAAAATACTTTTATAGTTTCGTTCAAATACTGTATAATACAGGTATAAAGAATGAAAAACCATCTTGAAACTCAAGCCAAAAAAAACACACGAAACCCTTATTTTGGAGAACTCGATTGGTTCAGTGGTTAGCAAGATCGTAAAAGACAAACAAACAATCGTTGCCAAATTATATTATACTAGCGGTTAGAGGCCTCTAAATCCTTCGGTATACTCAGACAGACATCCTGTTACTTTTATATAAGGAAAAATATTATTTGCGGGTGGTATATTGATTTATCATCAATTGTTCCATCCCTAAAATTAATTGACTCAAACAAACTTTCAGACAGGAAATATAAAAACCTTAAAAACAAAACTGTCACCAACAAAATTAATTTGTTATCAATTTATTCTAAAAATAAAATTGTGATCATTCTATTCAGATCAATTTAGGAATTAATTACCTTTCAACAAGTTGTTAAAATTATACAGGGAAATGACCAAGGCAAACAGATTCTTAAAAACTTTAAACTTTATCTAGTTTATCTAGGGGCTTTATATTTAAAAAAATATAGAACAGAACAATAGCCTAGAACCATACCCATTAAGGATGAAATAGCCTAAAACTATCTCTGGGCATATAAGAAGCTTTATTGTGAAGGAGAACCACATCGGTTCAGCGGTTATGGAGTAAATGTTAATTTGTTAACGGAAATTTTAACAAGAAATCTATCTTTGATAGCAGTTGAGAAAATTGACTGATTGCAAACAATTTACATGTAACAAAGCAATTGACATACGGATAAGGCAAAATTCAGACATCTATCTTTAATAACAACTGAGGAAAAACCGATTTGCCTTAAGATTTCCCCTAAAGCATCAGTAACAGAAACGGCTGGCCAAAAACACAAGCTCATGTCTATTGCTAAGCAAAATATATCTCTCATAGCCTTAAAGACGGGCAGACACAAAACCAGACTAAGTTAGTGTGTCGGTATGTATTTCTTGTATTCCCCGGCAAGTTCGAACCCATTAATCCCTTTTTTCCTTACACCAGAATTCCCCAGAGAATGAGTGTGTTATGCGGCATTCCTAACTATCTCCGCGCGTGGCTTGTAAACAAACAAAAAAGACGCGCACTTTTCCTTTGATGATTCCCATGTGAGGAGCTACATGAATGAAAATAATGTATTGCTTGAATATACATGCGCTCTGATACGTGGAAGATCTCAAATAAGCCTTCCTGCTTAGTTTGACATCATATGTGGTAAGAATTTATCTTTTGATTCTTGAAAATAAGCGTAGAATGGTACAATTTTATGAAGAAATTTAAATCATTAATTTTTCAGCAAATAGACCATTTAACTGCTAAGTTTTGATATACGAATATTTACTTTTATATTATTGATTATTTTATTCTAAAATTATCAATTTCTGATGCGATTTAATATGATTCGTGCCAATTTTAAGTTTTTTAGAAAATTCATATTTTTTATTAAATTAAAATCACGCAACCTCGATGTTACAAAATAATAACAATTAATTTTATGTAATTAATTCTTATATTTTTGTTTTAGACTTACTGTTTTCATGGTAATAAATACACATTCGTAAACTTCACTATGTTGGTCATTCGGAGGGCTTCGAGATAAGATTTCGAGAACGGCTAGGCATTGCGTTCCGAAACAATGAAAACAAGACAGAACAGATGCAGCTAAGAAGAATCTGTGAAGTTTTGTGAATGTGTTGGTTGTGATACCTTACCACACATTATTATAGTCATAATCAGTACAGTTAACTTTAGTGACAATCATGGGTCCTAAAAAGAATAAAGGTCAACATTTGGAAAAAGCGGCTGCGCCCAGCCGTTGAGGCCCTAACCAGTGAGCTAAGTAGAGTGATGAAGTTGGTCAGTGATACTTCAGAACTTGATGTTAGACATCTCACTAAGGAGTCAATCCTTGTCCATGACAAGTTCGAGACATTTGACAGCATCATGGTCGGTTTTAGCAAGCTTGGTTTGAGAATCCAAGAGCTTGATGAGTTTAGTGACATTTATTCTGATATAGTTACTGTGCAAAAAGACTATAGTGCCTTGAAGGATGCTCTTGATGCTATAGAAGAGCTTAGTGACATTCAAAGTGTTGTTGATTTAGTTGGTGATAATTTGCCTAACCATCAGGCTGAACTATATGATCGATGCTTGAAGATTGTGAAAGTTATTAAAGGGTCGTATTTTCCCTTACCCGATCCAATTATAAACACTTTGTCTGCTTTGATGAAACGATTGGCTGAGGTTAAGCTTGAACCTATGAAGCCACCCACGACAACGGCGGGTGCCTCAACAGCATCGCCATTTGTGTCACCGTTTGGCACACCACAATTCGCCACCGGTTCTATGTTCACGCCAGGATATATGAATCGTGTTGACGAACGTCTTCTCCCCTCTTTCGACGGCCAGGAAGCATCCTACGTAAGTTTCAAAGACAATTTTAAAAAGCTTACTGTAGGACAGGACCCGTCGTATTTGCAGTTATTGTTGAGCAGTGAGAAGGTCTGTAAAAATAAAGAGCTGAGACTTCAATTAACTCAGATTCAATCGCATGAATCTCAGTGGGCTTACCTTGACTCGCGTTTCAAGTCTAAGACACGTCAAATGCTCTGCCTTTTCAACCAATGGGAGAAAAAGTCAAAACCGTCGGACTCCAACCAGATTGTGACTGTGTTAGCAGAGTTCGGTGGTGCAGTTAGCCAGCTGGAGCAGCTGACTAAAGATGATGAAGATGATGAGGTTACCACCAGCCAGTGGTTGACCGTGATCCTTCTGGAGATGTTATCCAAGAAGTTACCTCGAGATTTTCAAGACAAGCTTAATTTGGCATTGGGCTCAATGGACGTCCCAAATGTGCCAAAGTTGATGCAGATTATCGAGGAGCAGAGGGGCGCTATTTTAATGCGGTGCTCGACTGATACTGACACCCCCTCTAAGAAGAAGGGTAATCCTGCGGCAGCGGCTACAGCCGTAGGTAAACCTGGGTCTCCAGCTAAGACCAAGAAGAAACAACCTTGCCCGTCGGAAGGTTGCAGTTCTGAACACTTGTTGTTTAAGTGTTCCAAGTTTAGGGATCTGTCTGTTCCTGAACGTAAAAACTTTATCAAGAAGATTGGTGCCTGTTTGCTTTGCTTGCAAAAGGGACACAGGGTTGCTGATTGCCCTAAGGCCGATAGACTTGGCAGCTGTACCATAGACAGCTGCAATCAGCCTCATAATTCGTTATTACACAAATCTGTTGCTGGTGGACAAGTTGCGGCAGTTTATGAATCACAGTTGTTCAGCAAGAACAATTATATGCTGATGTTGCAGCAGCTACCAGCCGTGGCGGCTGACAAACGCCAAGTCACCGTCAATGCAATGTGGGATAGTGGAGCAAATCTCACATTGATTTCTAGAAGCATCGCCAAGAAGTTAGAGTTGCCATCAACTGGTCGCACAGCTACTATTTCTTTGGCAGATGGAAAGAGCCAAGCATGTCCTACGGTTAAAATCTGCTTGGTTGACCGCAACCGGAATTGCCATATTCTGGAGGCGGCGGTAGTGCCCAGCATTGGTACTGACGAAGGGTTACGTTCTATTGATCCTGCAGCCGCCGCCGAGATTTTCGATATGAAGCCTGATAATTTCTCTAAGGTTGACGGTAAGATTGACGTTCTTATCGGTCATCTGACACCAGCTATGTTCCCGTGTGCAGATAAAATGGTTGGTGATTCTAGACTGTACAGAAGCTTATTTGGTACAGGTTATCTAGTTGTGTCTGCGGACGGCAGGACTGTTGCTAATCCTGTCGCTTGTAAAGCTACTAAGCTAGAGGTCAGCAAGATGGAGTTCCTTTCCACCGAGAGTTTGGGGATACAGCCGCCATCAATGTGCAGCGGCTGTAAGAACTGCCGCCATTGCGCTGCCATTGCCGCCGGGCAGTCCGCCTTGGACGTCCGCAAGCGGCAGCTGATTGAAGAAGGTTTGACACTGGATCTTGAGAGCCGTATCTGGACGGCTTCATATCCTTATAAGACGCCGCCAAGTGTGTTGTTTGATAACTCAGAGCAGGCGTACAAGATTTGCCTGCGTGACCGGCAAAGAATGGTCAAAAAGGGCGAATACGATACTTTCTGCCAAGTGTTCAAAGAAGCTGTTTCTTGTGGCGTGTATACAAAAGCGTCGCCAGAAGACCTGTCTTATACTGGGCCTGTGTATTATTCGAGCCTGGTATGTGCATATAAAGAAAGTATCTCCACGCCGTTGAGGATATGCGCCAACAGTAGCCTCTGTTGCAAGGGGTTCAGTCTCAACAGTATTATGATGGACGGGCCAGTTCCATTATATTCCCTGATGCATAATCTTATTCGGTTCAGAAGCTACAAGTGTGCGCTTGTGGCTGATATCCAGAAGTTTTATAACAGTTTGTTAGCTACCTATGAAGATTCTCAGCTGAAACGCGTATTTTTTGCTGATACAGTTGATGGAGAGCCGGAGGTTTACCTCACCAGAACCGTTAATTTTGGTGAAGCCCTCGCCGGCGATATGGCCGTGACCGCCCTCAGACTCACTGGTCGTATTTTTGGTGGAAGATCCCTGCAGGATGTTCATGATGTTTATGGATCTGAGAAGATTAGAGGTTCTGATGTTGTAGCCCATCAAGATGTGTGGAGAGATGTTCAGCAGCCACTCCGAGAGCTGGAACAGATGATTGAACCTGGAAATTTCAGATTTAAATCTGTTATTTATTCTGGAGATGATGTTGACAGTGTGAAAGTTTTGGGCATTGTTTGGGTCCCAAAACAGGATATATTGTTTTTGCCTGTCAGAGCCAACCACGGCGCGAAGATCAAGGGTAGAAAGCTGCTGGAGGACCTGGACTTGGAGGATCTCTGGAGAAGTCTACCTGAAACGATAACTAAACGAGAAGTTTGGAGAATAGTACAACAACTATATGACCCGTTGGGTCTAGCAGCACCATTGTTGCTTAAATCCAAGCTGTGTCTACGCTCAGTTTGCATACATGGATGTGACTGGGATGATTCCATACCTGGAGAGTTGAGGTCAGAGTTCGTGAGCAGCCTCCAGGACAGGGCGGCACTTGGAAATGTGTCGTTCAAACGTTCGATGGTTCCTGATAAGCCATTGGGGCTTCCAATGGTAATTGGTTTCTGTGATGCATCAAGCTCAGCCTATGCAGCCATCACCTACCTGAGATGGCCAGTTGCTGAAGGATTTGATGTAGTTTTGTGTTGCGCCAAGTCACGTGTCGCACCAGTTAAGATTGAGTCTATACCAAGGTTGGAAATGCTATCTTGTCTAATCTTGGCAAGGCTTGTGGATACAGTTGTCAGAGCCCTACCTTTCAACATCTCTGGCAAAGTATTTTTTAGTGATAGCAGCTGCGCCCTGGCACAGTTATCCAGTGACAGTGTTATGCTAAATGTTTTCAACAGTCATCGTGTTTCTGAAATACAACAGTTGACGAGCCCTGAAGATTGGAGATGGGTACCAACCCAACACAACATTGCGGATTTGGCTACGCGAGGTTTGTGTACAATTGAGGATGTACAACCTGGATCTACATACCAGGAAGGTCCAAGCTGGTTGCGCCTGGAACAGGACCAGTGGCCCGTTAAAACGGCGGGTGAGGTTAATGCATCTATTCCTGAGAGTGAGCTTAATCCAAAGATGGCGAAGCTCAAGGTAATGTTCACACAAATGGTGGACAATGATTTCTGGAGGTCGCTGGCAAAGAGGACCTACAAGCAGGCAAGAAGGACTGTAGCTGCAGTTCTTAAGGCTGCTAACCGTTTCAAGTTGTTACTTGTTAAGAAACGTGGTGTTGCAACAAATGAGGATGGTGGTAGCAACAATGATAGTTCTAGGTATTATGAGAACTATACTTTCACAAACACTTACTTGGATTCTGTTTGTGACCTGTTTTTGACATCCTTCAACCAAGAGAAGGAGATGACCATGGACGCCGAGGGGAAGTTCGATTCTCTTCAACCGTATCATCACAAAGTTCAGGTTTGTTGGCCCATAGTGGGTCACGATGGATGTTTTCCTCTTCGGACATTTACAATACTCAAAATGGCCGCTAGAGGTGACGAAGCTCTCGAGGCCGCAGCTGGAGGCCCGAGGAAAGTTATGAAGGACAGCCCAGGTGTTGTCTTGCTTAGCCGCCACAACAGGCTGGCAAAGCTGATTCTACAACAGTCTCACGATGAGCTGGGCCATGGAGGCCATCGTAAGACTTTGGCGCAAAGCCGAAGATATGCTTGGATCACACATGGCCGCATGGAGGCTATGAAAGTGGTCAAGAATTGTGCTGCATGTTCCATTGAGTATGCCAAGCGTTCGAGTCCCGCAATGGCTAATATCCTGCCAGACCGTGTGGAACCGTCAGTGCCCTTCCAAGAGGTTCATATGGACCTTGCGGGGCCCATAGAAGTTGTGAAACCTGGCGTTGGCACCAGGAATACCAAGACAAAGTACAAAGTCTGGTTGTTGATAGTAGCTTGTAGATTTACACAGGCTGTGTTTATTGATGTTTTGACAGATTATTCAACTGAAGCCGTGCTGGTCGGCTTGAGAAAACTTCAGGCGTTTTACAACATGCCAAGAAGAGTTACTACTGATCGTGGTACCAATATGGCTGGTACCAAACGCATTCTAGATGAACTTTTGAAGGATACAAGGATGCATTTTGAATGGCATCTTGTGCCCACAGCTGCACATTCATTCGTTGGCACTGTGGAGAGACAGGTTGGGCTGGTCAAGCGGGTGTTGAACAAAAAGTTGGCCGGAGCTACCGTAACCTTCAATGATTTACTGGTGTTGTGTGCTGAGACAGCTAGAGTGCTGAATTCTAAACCATTGACGTATGCCACTGCAGGAGAAGACGTCAATACCTGGAGAATAATTTCACCTGCTGATTTGCTTGGAGGCAGGACAAATGATGCAATCTGTACGTTTGAAACCGGTTGCAAGGAACCGATTACCAGGAGGTTGGAGAACTTGGAGGAGTTGACCAGGCAGTTCCATCAGGTGTACAAGGAGCAGCTCATGCCCGAGCTGTTGAGGTCCATCAAGTGGCGCCGCAACAAGGTGCTGCTCGAGCCAGGAGATGTGGTGCTTGTTGATGACAGCACAAGTTTGATGAAGAAGTTTAGACTGGGACGAGTTCAAGAAGTGCGCCCAGGTGGAAGGACCGTGGTTGCCAAATACAAATTATCAGACGACGCAGCCGCCACAGATAACGAGACTTCCGCGAGACGACTACTGAAGATCGATCTACCCAAAGTTTAGTATAAGTATCGTTCTTGTTTAACTTTGAATTTTATTTTTTCGGTAGATTTATCAGATTTTTTTCGAAAGACAAAAAACGCAAATTTTGATACAATTTCGTTTAAACTTTCAAATCGATGCAAGATTTTTTTCATTTGAAATGCAAACTTAAGTTTTTTATACGTTTTCGCAAGTTCTTTCAATGATTTAAGTCTTTCCGAGACCTGGGATTTTTTTCGAGGAAAATTTCCTAGGTACCTACGCAGATATAAACATTTTTATCCTTGTTGGATTGAAATTTGATATGATAAGAAATTAACAAAATGAGATTTTTACATCATTTAAATATTTCTTTATGATTTATTACAATCACATAAATAATTTAATATTACATGCATATTAAAATTATTACTATTTACCTTGGAACTGATGTACCTAAAGAAAAATGCAGATTTTTTTTGCAATGAATTAAGTAGATTCTTTGATTTTCGTAGAATTTAGCTTAATAAGACCGCTTTACGACGTACCTAAGCTCTGTTTCCTCGGCCAGGCCCGACGCAAAACGGCAAAACTAAAGCATAAAATATTTTATTTTTAATTTTGATTTGCTTTGATTGATGAATTTAAAAGTTTCTTTGAATTATTTCATGATTCTTTTTATTTTTGATTTGAATTAAACATCACTAATTATGTTTGTTTCAGTTGATGCAGCCCTGCGCCAGAAATCCTGTTAGAAATTATGCAGTATCAAAAGTTGTGATGGAAAGTCATAACGTCCAACAGGATAGCTGGAACAAGGCATTTATTATTATTTGATGGACATTGTTAGTTTGTATCTTGAGGGATTCATTCTAACTGAGGCCCAGATTGCCTTTAATTATGACTGTATGAATATGTATATGTTGCTTTCTTCTTAAAACAGAGAGAAATTGAAGATTCAGCATTTTAGAAAAGTTCTTTTCTTACGTTGAGCTTTTGTTTTATTTTAGTAAATTTAATTTGCATATTTCAGTTGCAATTTTAATTTTACGCAATTTTGATTCACGAAGATTTAAAATTATGAAATTTTAATTTTCCAAAGTTTGATGATTTTTTACAGTCATATTTTATTTAGATTTAAGTATCTATTTTATGAAAACATGTTTAGATTTAAGGATCTTACTTATCTTATCTGAAAAATGTTTAGATGTAAGCACAACTATTTTTCTGTCGGAGAAAATTCTAATTATTGAGAAGTTTTTATGCAATTTTACTTTTCTTTTCTAGCAAAAAGATTTAGTAGAAGAAATGTTATTATTTAGTCTTTCTTTCTTTTGATGAAAAAAGTTTGAGTTGATTATTTAATTATCGATGCGATTTTTAGTATAAAAATCATTTACCTATTTTATTATGTAGGTACCTAATTGAAGTTTAGGTACTAATGATTATTAATTCATGTATTCGCAATTACATGGTCTGTAATTCTAATTTTATTGAGATTATGAGGCCATGATATAATGAGATGTGTGAGTGGTAAATGTGCAATTCATGAATGTTGAATGCTTTTCCCATTCCTTATTCCTGTCCTTATGTGGTAGCTGAGGCGGTTTGAGTTGTTGTGGTATTCGTAAGTTTCCATAACCAATTTTAGGCCTTATGGCCATGACATTTTAAACTCTTGTAATTTATGCGTTATGAGATTGTGATCTCGTGGACACTGTCTGCACGTATATTGCAAAGATGAGGTATTGTGTTCGATTCCCAGTGAATAGACGGGTGTGTGTCGGTATGTATTTCTTGTATTCCCCGGCAAGTTCGAACCCATTAATCCCTTTTTTCCTTACACCAGAATTCCCCAGAGAATGAGTGTGTTATGCGGCATTCCTAACTATCTCCGCGCGTGGCTTGTAAACAAACAAAAAAGACGCGCACTTTTCCTTTGATGATTCCCATGTGAGGAGCTCGGTGAATGAAAATAATGTATTGCTTGAATATACATGCGCTCTGATACGTGGAAGATCTCAAATAAGCCTTCCTGCTTAGTTTGACATCATATGTGGTAAGAATTTATCTTTTGATTCTTGAAAATAAGCGTAGAATGGTACAATTTTATGAAGAAATTTAAATCATTAATTTTTCAGCAAATAGACCATTTAACTGCTAAGTTTTGATATACGAATATTTACTTTTATATTATTGATTATTTTATTCTAAAATTATCAATTTCTGATGCGATTTAATATGATTCGTGCCAATTTTAAGTTTTTTAGAAAATTCATATTTTTTATTAAATTAAAATCACGCAACCTCGATGTTACAAAATAATAACAATTAATTTTATGTAATTAATTCTTATATTTTTGTTTTAGACTTACTGTTTTCATGGTAATAAATACACATTCGTAAACTTCACTATGTTGGTCATTCGGAGGGCTTCGAGATAAGATTTCGAGAACGGCTAGGCATTGCGTTCCGAAACAGTTAGTTATAGAGTAGTTTTGCTAATATTATTGTATATTAGGAAACAGAACGTCGTTTTACTAAAATAAATCAGGAATCTTAATGGATATAACAATTGATATTCATTTTGAAAGTTTTTAAGCCTTTCAATGATGACGTCCTTATAAAACTTTGGGGACAACTATAATTTACTACCCAATGACCCCTCCCTCCCAGATATGTCCCTTTGATGACCATAAGTTTAAGACTTGTTAATGAATCCTTGATTTAAATTACGATATGCTACAAGAAAGTGTTTACATATTGTAACCAAAAAATAGCTTTACTAAATCATACAAGAAAAGTAGTGAAAAAAATAGTAAATGGTACAAGAAAAACAGATCTATAGTAAAGATATATATAAAGACAAATACCCCCATTTCTTTTTCAATGACCTTTTTCGTCTGCTTCTAAATTATTTTCTGCTGCTTGGCTGTGTTAATATAAGCGACACCACTGGTTGTTTTTCATTGACCCAATCGAAAGATTGCACAAGGTTGATGCGATGGGGGGATACAGTTATTTAACCCTTTCTCCCTCTAGTATTTTACTCTAATACCAGAACTACAAATGTATAACAATAATTGGATTTCTAGAAGGTCCAATGGAACTATTCATCCCATCGTACAGACAACCATCCTTGATTGTACGACCTTTTACTGGAAGTCCTTCCTACACTCTAACTTCAAACATAAATGATAAAAATATTGAAATCTTAATAATTGTTGAAAATGCTACAAGTTGTAATATAGCAGAAGAATAAATATACTTATTCTAAAACCACTGCGTTATTTTTTAAACACTAAATATATGGTTGATCTAATATTGTAAGAGAAAGGGAGGTTCTTACTTAACTACTTCATTTATTAGAGCTAAAATAGAGATGTCTACGTAGATTTATTTGGTTATGTGTCTAATAGTAGAGAGTAGGTTTACTCGTGGTTTACCTCAAAGTGACTTATCAAACACGAAAATCCTCCTAAATTGAATATGTGGGGGAGGGGTAGTTTTGGTATTTTTCTTAAGGGTAGGTTAGGTTGGATTATATTGGGTACAGGGTAGAACAAAAGAGTTGGGTCCCCCCGCAGGGGTTATGCATAAAAAAGATATTCCCATTCTATTGTTTCAATTTCTAAAGGGATAAGACAATGTTTGATAAATCAATGTAGCAAATTTACTGCTTCTGCTGATAATAATTATTGGTTAATAAGTTTTGACCCAAAAAATCAAGATTTTGAAAAATTAATATTAATGGTGTTAATGGTTTTCTAGATAATAAGTCTAATATTCTATTGAATTTTTATGATTTTAGGAAATGGGTGTATATAACTCTAATACATACATGGGAAGGACATTGGACTTTAAATGATACCGGTACCCAAAGTATGTGTCTTATTTCTTGGCCTAAAAACTTTGGGTTCTTTTATAAAATTTTGACTTTTCAACTACTAATTGTATTCTACAAAAGGGTTGATTTTATAAATCATAATTGGGGTTGTACATTAACTTATAGTCCATTGTCTTATCCCTTAATATCCCTGCTCTAGTTAGATTATTGTAAATACCAACCCAACCAACTATCTTATTGTCTTCTTGCATTGAGTAATTTAATCAAGAATATTTCCTTATAATAAAGTAACAGGATGTCTCAGATTCAAATTCTGTCTGCCTGTTTGTCTGTGTGTTTACTATTTGTGTGTTTGTTTGTTCCGAAGGATCCCTCTAACTACTGAACCGATTAGGTTCTCCTATACAGTGTAGCTTATCATAGGTCCTGGGGATGGGTACTACCAAGAAAAAAAACTGACTGACGAACGGACATTGCGAATTATAGTGTAGCTTTACTACTATAAAATTTTTTAATGTGTTGCAATCCGACGAAACTTAGATATGTTTAATGAAAAATTAAGACCATTGCAAATTATTACTATTTCTTTAATAAAATTGCTTCATGTATAATATTTTAATAAGTTATAATGGCTTTATTAAAAAAATATTATGTTTAATGTTTATTCTACATAATTACTCTTCGTAAGAAAAGGTTTGCCGAAAGTTGATCCCAAAGGATCTTTAGGGAAAAGGAAATGGCCGATAAATTCACATACATCCCAAATAATAATAAACAAAATTTACTCTTTTGTAGATTGTAATTCTTGACTGAAAAGTTCTAGAACGTGGTTATAAAACTTTGGGTACCATTAAAACTTTCAGTCTAATGTCCCCTCCCTTCCGGCTAAGATGGGAGACTCTAAGAGATGGTAACAATTTTAATGATTATTGTTGTGTGGTCAAATTTATTAACACAAGAAGCACTTTACCAATTTACTTACAATTACGCCTCTAGAGGCCTCTAGGGACACTCGAGGTGATGGGTGTAAAAGTCGACCCCCATTCACATCATTTAATTTTAGTTTTAAACTAAAACTTTTTTTGTAATGGGTCACTTTTTTAGGGGGGATTTTTCTTGTAAGGGTGTTAGTACCAAATAGTTATAATACTTAATAAATCCAATGAGAAGCTACACTGTAAAGGAGAAACATATCAGTTTAGGGGTTAGCGAGATCTTTCGGAACATGCGGACAGACAGACAGATGCTATTGTTGTTTCGCGACATTCATGGAATTTATTATTTCCATCGGATAAAAACACTTTTTTAAAGATATTTAATTGTTATCAAAAATTAATATTTTTCCTGGACCAAATCGACCTTTTTAGTTATCAGTAAATTAAGTTTGTATAAATGTACCAAATTCATTTGATAACCTATACTAGTGACTAAGGGTCATTATTATGAAATTATCCTTTCATACAATATATAGAAACTAGCGGCTGCGCCACTAAAGTCTAGGGTGCTCTTTATTCAAAGGGCTAGATAGAAAACAGAAAAATTAGCCTAAAACCATACCAAGGATTAAATCTTCAGACAAAAAACATTAATAGGATATCAAAAACTAAAATTGTAAACTTTTTATGATTATTATTGAAACACAATGTCTTACTACTTAAGTTTAACATAAAAAAAGTATAAAAAAACATCCATAAAATCGAAGCTCCAGAAATCAGACAGACAAACAAATAAAATTTGTAGCTGTTTAAAATCAAAGAAGCAAAATGAATTATTGGTATGCTCTGCTTTATAACTAATAGGTCTAGAATTCATTAGTCTAAAATGCATGGCAATAGGATAAATGCTTGAAGTAAAATTCATTTTAAAATATCTAAAAAGCATTACAAACATTAACAAAAAAAACTTTTTGAAATGATTTGATTTATTACACTTGTCTTAACCTCTTTTTGAGGAAGCTTTGTGTTTATCAAGATCGAAATTAATTTCCTTATTTCATAATTCCAGTCAGAAAAAATGTCGTCTTTGTTTGATTTTCCTAAAGAGTTGCGGCATTGTAAAATTGTTTATGTTTGGTCTCTCCACGTTACTTCTGATTTATGTGTGTGTGGATAAAGACATTCGGAGAATTGAGTCGGGCCTAACATTGGTCTCAAAGTGCGTGAATAACCCTAGTATGCCAGGTGCTTAAACCATAAGAACTTCAGGTAGTTTTTTCTTCATTTATATATATAAATTGTATGGCATATAGGACGGATTTATTAAGTTTAAAGGCTTTAGCCAGCTACACGTGAAACTTTATTATGATTCAAATATTATGTTTTAGTAATTTTTATGTGCTTATATTTATGCATTTAACAATGATCTATTAAACCAAATAATTTTCCTTTAAAGCCAAAGTACCCAAAGATTCTTTAACCGTAGAAAAAAAGATTTTTAAAAAGCAAATAATATTGTGTGGATATATAAACTGGAATTTTGTATTAATTGATTTTGTAATTTCAGGACTTTGAAATAGTTTGTGTCAATAAATCTATACTCAAACCTGCTGTTGAACTTGATGGTTCCTGGTGTTGGGGGTTTTGCCTTGTAAGACTAAGATCTCTAGAACTTCCCGCAAATTCGGAAGTCACACTTAACCAAAGTGTTATGGTTATTAAGACAACACTTACTAAATTGTACTTAACTGTAATAAAAATCAACATATCAAGCATTGAATCGACAGGACAATTTTGACATACCTTATTTAACCCATTAGTGCCAAGCGCCACTTTTATGGGCCGATCAAGCTGTAAGTTTCAGGGAAGCTTTATAATGGTCAAAACGGAATTCGTATTTTTTTGTTTTGCTCTAGTGGCATGCACAGGAAAGTTGCAAAAAAACCCGGTTCGGCTTGGCCATAAATACCAACCAGGCATTAACACCCGTTTTTGGTGCTTTCCCCCAGTTTTAAAACCCGGTTGACCTGTATAAACCCGGTTATTTTGACCAAAAATCGAAAAATGTAATTTTTGAACGCCAAAAGTGAGATGAACACTTTTTAGAACTTTGATACGATCCGTAATTGAAAACTACACAACCTCATGTAATCTAAAGAGCTACAAGTATAATACGAAGCGATTTATTTCAAATTTCGTGTTTAGCCGGCGATTTCGGGTAAAAAAACCCTGTTTTGTTGTTGTTGTCAAAAAAGATCTATTAGTGAAACCAGGTAATAAAAATTTCAGACTCAAAATGGAAATGCCGAACCGGGCCTATATAGGGCGTAAAAAAACGATAAAAAAATCATATAAAAAATAATAATTTAAATAAAACGAATTCACAAATAGATGTACTTGTCAATAAACTTTAGATTTAACGAAAAAAATCAGCGACTTTACTATAAAAACAAAAAAGTTAGATGGGGTATTTTGAATTGTCATGATTTTCAAACTTTGTTGATCTATACCGGCAAACGGAAGTAAGCAAAACTGCCTGCTCCAGGGGGAAATGAAAGCCAGGGTAGTAGAGGGGGGATTCATACTGAGAATGATGCAATTATGAAGCCGGAAACCGTTTTTTTTTACATTTTCTGGCACCGGGTTTTAAAACCCGGTTTGGCACTAATGGGTTAAGGATCATAGCTTTCCGTTACGCACAGTTATCGAATCTCGACGACAAAGATTTTTTTATCCAATCTTGACAAGTGAGGTATTTTTGGAAAGAGGAATATATATAGAAAACGCCTATGAAAATTAGAAAATCCGCAGAAATCATATTTGCAAGTTATTTGCAAAAATCTGCAATGTTAATTTGCAAAATTAATTTCATGCCTTAAATGACTTATTTAAAAAGAAATCTTTTTATGAAATGTGTTTATCTATAAGTTTAGAACATACTTAAGGCAAAAAAAATTTCTTTAGTGTTACTTTTTTCACCTTATATATGAAAAAAGCAGTTTCTCACATTTTATGATAAAAAAAGGTATAGGAACAAAAAATATTTTTTTTCTTGATGTAAACACAATGATTAGCATAAAGACTATCATCCTAAATGTAAAAATCAGATATAAAATGCTTTTTAGAGCAAAAATAGTACAAAAAGTAACCAAGACATTTTTGCAAAGTATGAAAATCTGAAGAAAATAGTTCTTTTTGATTTTGATATACATATCAGATAAATGTATATAAAATTAGTGATCAAAAACTATAAAACAAGTTATAACTTTTTCAACCCTATCATTTATTAAAATGCACTTTTAGGTTTACTTATTACCAAAGTAGCACATAAAAACTCTTTTTATTAAGTTATTAAACAAAATAAATTCAAATCAACAATTAGGCGTTTTTTATAATGCAATAGACCATTTTGTAGTTGGTTTTTGGCATTTATTTTGTTCAATTACATCATAAAAAGAGTTTTTATGCACTACTTCGGTAATTCTTAAACCTAAAAGTGCAATTTAATCAATGACAATGTTGAAAAAACTTATAACATGTTTTATAGTTTTTAATCACTAATTTTATATACATTTATCTGATATGTATATCAAAAGCAAAAAGAACTTTTTTCTTCAGATTTTCATACTTTGCAAAAATGTCTTGGTTACTTTTTGCACTATATTAGCTCTAAAAAGGATTCTATATCTGATTTTTACATTTAGTATGATAGATTTTATGCCAATTATTGTGTTTGCATCAAGAAAAATCATATTTTTGGTTCCTATACCTTTTTTTATCATAAAATGTGAGAAACTGCTTTTTTCATATATAAAGTGAAAAAAGTAACACTAAAGAAACTTTTTTTGCTCTAAGTATGTTCTAAACTTATAAATAAACACATTTCATAAAACGATTTTTTCTAAAAAAGTCATTTAAGGCATGAAATTAATTTTGCAAATTAGCATTGCAGATTTTTGCAAATAACTTGCAAATATGATTTCTGCGGATTTTCTAATTTTCATAGGCGTTTTCTATATATAATCCTCTTTCCAAATATACCTCACTTGTCAAGATTGGATAAAAAAATCTTTGTCGTTGAGATTCCATAACTGTGTACGAACAGACATACGGACCGACCCCAATTATTAAAGAAAAATAAAACAAAATAGTCATTAACTTTCAAGGTTTTATAATGATCCAATGTATGTATTATAACCGCAATGGTAATAAAATAATTATATTACATTCATGAATATAAAGTAATTAAATATGAAGGGTCGTTAATTGGTTCAAATCATAAAAGTTCAATTTATAAGTAGGGCAGCTACTCCATAAACAAGACATTGTCTAAACGTCTGTCTAAATATATTTTCGTGTTTATTGAAGACTTTTAATAGTTCTAAAAATTATTCAAAGAGCTATCTAAGACATCATTTTTTTTAAATTGTTAAAAATTAACAATTGCTAGAAAGTTGAAGTTGTCACAATTAGATTTTAATAAAAAAACTAAGCAGATTACAAGACACAGAAAATCAAAATGGGAGGGGGAAAAGCTTATAGATGCTATGGGCGGAAAAACTAGTAGATTATGTTGTGTTGACCGATACGTAATCGTAAGTAGTCTAGCCTTGTAACAAATTTGATTTCCTTTTTTAATCCAAGAAAGTGTTTATTGATACCTACTTCCGTTATAACTACGGATGTGCTCGCCCATGTTCTTCATATAATAACCTCATATGGACTTTTATAGACGTTAATAGATAGATAGATTAGTCTAGCCATATTAGATAATAATTACAAAGGAGGGACATTGGGCTGTTTATTTCACTGGTCCCCAAAGTTTTATAATAACGTTTTCTCATTCGTTGGCCTAAAAACTTAGGGGACATTTATTGAAATTTGATTGGTTGGTTCATTGAGTTGAGGGTCCAAACGTTTCAACAACAAATTGTATTCTACGGATGGGTTTGTTTTATGTGTCATCATTAGGGATGTTCATAAATTTAACGGTCATTGTCTTATCACTTTAGATCCCTAATAATTACACTCTAAAACTCTGTCAAGATTTAAGTGGAGAACTTAGGTAACTTTGTTTATGATCATTTAGGATGTATATCAGTTTATCGTCCATTGTCTTATCCCTTAAGATCCCTGTCTTTTTACATTCTTATCAACTGGATATAAGTGTGTTTTCTTTTGCCATTACGGATATGCTCATTCTTGTTACTCTATGATAAAGCCGTATTTAAACTTATTTAAACTTTTATAATAGCACCCCTGTTTTATGAAGTATGGTTGTCTCGCCATATTAAATAATTTATATCCTATATTAAGTAACAGGATATAAGTGTGTCTTTATATCCTTTGCTATTATGGATATGCTCATTCTTGTTACTCTTTATAGCCTTATATAAACTTTTAAAATAGCACCAATGTTTTGCTATAAGTATGGTTGTCTCGCCATATTATATAATTTATATCCTATATTAAGTAAAAGGATATAAGTGTATCCTTATTTCCTTTGCTATTACGGATATGCTCATTCTTGTTACTCTATATATTTAAATTTTTAAAATAGCACCGCTGTTTTGCTATAAGTATGGTCGTCTCGTCATATTATATAATTTATATCCGTTTCAGTAGCGAATCTACTCTATACCTAGTGTATGCAAATTTATGTAAAGTTATATAAAATGGCTGTTTCTTTTGATATAAATTTAAAGCTTCTGAAATATAAATTTATTAACATTTTTTTTAAGGCTTATTAATTAAAAAATATTTTTTATAAGTGTAGAGCCGAATCGGTTCAGCGGTTACCGAGATCTTAAGCTTCTGGCAGACAAACGGACAGACATCATTCTGTGCTAATTATGAATATTATTGCTCATATTACTAAGTAGCTTCTTGAAGGTAGAGGAAATTGTAACTTGATATCTTCTTTTTAAAAGCAAAGCTTTTCTATAATTAGGGTCGGTCCGTACGTCCGTCCGTCCGTAGGTCTATTTAAAACAAGCTGATTTTTTACTTTTTTGACAACAAATTTTTGTTAAAATTATTTTATTCATCTGATTGTTTTAATACTGATTCCTAATACAGCAAGGTATAGTGTTATAAGCGAAGCATCTCTACAATCAAGTCCTAAAAACGTAAGTATGTCCTTAAACAGCAACATGTATTTAATCAGTTTTGCAACAAATTTACTTACAACTTTGTATACTATACTTTGTATAGACATATCCATTAATATCCAGTTTATTCAGTTTTGGCACTCTTTAAGTTTGTTTGTTCTTCCATTTCAGAGCTTTGCTTTTATGGATGTTGTCATACTTGTTATTTTGATTTTGACCTCATTTATTTAAAATAAATTTTTGTCTCGCCATATTAGATAAAATTCTTCCTTTTGGAAATAAATATGAATATTTCCTTTGATTTTGTTTATTAGTTTGAAATTATTTTTTTATATTATTATGGTGTTATACTAAATATCATGATTTTAATACGTATCTTTTATATTGATTTTGTCTTAATCAAAAGGAATCCCATTATAATATGAATAATCCTTAGGATGATTTTAGGTTAATTGTACTTTTTTGTCCTTACGTTAAAATGTAAATACAAAAAAATGTTTATTAAAGTTCTCTTAAATAGCTTTTTTTGTCCTTAGGTTTTAGGTTATTTATTTCGTATATCAACTCCCCTTAGCAGCTAGGTGCAAAACAACTGGTAAATTGAAAGTGTGTGTGTTTGTCTAATGTATGACGACATACGCATCGTATTATAGACAGCTTTCCGCGGAAATCTAAATGAAAAATTACAAAACTGGTATAAATTTTATGTTTTTTGTTTTGTTCTTTGTGAAAAATTGTCTGTAATACGATGCAATACATGATTTTTCAGTATGGCTGTTTTGTTTTTAAATCATTGCATTACTGGCCAAATAACAAACTTTGCTTTTGACAGCAAAAAAGTAACTTAATTGCTTTGATTTTAATTTTCCCCCGAACATAATTAAATCGTAATAAGGGTGTGTGTGCATCACGGAGGAAGGGAGGGGACATTTGACTGTAAGTTACATTGGTACCCAAAGTTTTATAAACACGTAACTTTGGGTACTTTAATTGATAGGTTCGAAACTTGTACTGTCTAAACTAATCAACCAATAATTTTGATGTTCAGAAGTGGTAATATTATTTACCATCATTTTATTTTCGATTTCTCTTGGGAGGGTGGTGGTACCCTCCCCCAAAATAGCCATAAACCTTTCCAGAACCTATGAGAAACTACACGCACTGTAAAGGAGAACCATATGGCGGTTGGCGAGATCCTTCGGCACAGACTGAACACAGAAATCCTGTTACTTTATTATAAGTATTGTCTTATCACTTAAAATCCCTGAGTGCCTGAACTTTAGGAAGTGAGTCATTCAAATTGATTGTGTAGTCACTTTTTATAACAGCTACAAAATAGGACAATCTCCCTATAGGAAAAAACCTTCAAATTTAAATTCTATATTTTAGAAGACAATAAATGTATAGATGTATATAACCCAAACAACTACCTGGCCTAAGTTTTTGGGAACTTTTTGAAATACTATCAAGTTGATTCTTTCTTTTTGTAGCGACTTAGCTGTGTTGATATTCCTGAAGCTATTGGCTGATATTCAAAGACCTAACTCGAATGTCAGCACACGGTTCCAACCCCGTGGGTAGAGTTACATAAAGCCAGTGTCACCTCTATCATTTTAGTGATAAGACAATGTACGATACATTGATGTAAACCCTAAATTACTTAAAACAAAACTAGTCCTTCTAAAACTTTAAGTTATCATTAGAAAATTTTGAACACTGCTAGTTTTTACAAGCCATAAAGATTAAATGAAAATCTCTTTTTAACCAACAAATGGGAGAACCCATTTATAGAACCTAAGGGATTAGTCTTATTCATATTACATTGTCCCCTACCTCCTTTTGAAAGGAATTATTTACAAAAACGCTTCAAATTCAAAGCTGGAGGATTTTGTTAAAGGGGGAAATATAACCATTTGCGCCAAAAATTGTAGAATCCCTTCGTGTGGTTTATAATCTCCACCCTATGATTAGTTTATTAATCAAATATGCTAAATTCACACAAGTAAAAACTACTTTTTAATAACTGTGTTTAGTCAAAATAGCTTTAAAAATTAGGGCATAAAAATAGCCAAAAACCATCGCAGGACCTAAATCTTGAATAGAACAGAAATGGATGTATTTAGAATACTTGTATATATTGACAAGAAAAAAAATTGTCGTCAATTCAACTTGTTAATATGGACCTCATTTATTAATCAGTTAGTTGATCCAGTAAAAAGGAGGAGGGTTATGTTAAAGGGGATGTGTTTCGTTATTTTAGTCAACTGCGATCATTACTTTATTAGAGAAAATATGGTGCAATATCCAAGTAATAATATATCGATTAGAACAGAATCAAAATATTATGTGAAGCTTTCCTTAAATGAACAATACAATTTTTCTAGTGTTAAGCAGGGTCTTAATTCGCATTATGAAATTTTTGCTGTAAACAATAATAATCTATTTTGTTTTACCTCCACACGTAATGATTATTTGATAACATGCAACGTTATGATTTTTAAAAAAGCATAAACTCGATATTTACTAATAAGTACTGTTTGGATGTTTGCAGGGATTTTAAGGGATAAGATAATGGACGATATTTTTTTTATACATTACCAATTATGATAAACAAGATTAACACTGCTTTAGAATAAAGTTATTGGTCCAGAAGTTTGAAACTAACCAATCAAACTCAAAAAAGCGCCCAAAGTTTTGGAGCCAATGAATAAGATAATGTGTCCAGAAACTTTGGGTACCAGCTTAATTTATAGTCAAATGTACTCTCCCTCCAAAGAGTTTATGATTATTCACCTCAAAGTGCCTAAAGAACACAGAAACCTTCTTCCCTTTACATTTATTCAAACTGGGGGGCTTTAATTACTCTTAATCTTCTACAAACAGTTTAATTTCATTTAACAAAGATTATAAGATGCCTCTAGGGACGTAGCAGCCAGTGTACTAAAAAGTAAAATATGATAATTACCATTCGATTTTTTTGATGATATGTCGTAAAATATTTATTTAGGTCAACACTTACATTAAAATCTCATAAAATAATATAAAAATCAGGGAAGGGGACATTGGGCTTTTTTACACTAGTCCAGTATAGTTTTATGATAACGTTTTATTATTCGTTGGCTCAACAACTTTGGGGATTCTTAGTGAATTTTGATTCGTTCGTTCAAGAAGTTGCTTAACAACCACTAATTGTAATCTACACAAGGATTAATTTTGTGTAACATTATTTCGGATATAAATCAATTTATAGGACATTTTTGGTAAAATTTACATTGAATGAATATCCTTTTCAGGAATGTTTAATATTGATCATAGTTTTAAAAATCGGTCTAATAATTGTACTGGGCTTCAAATTTTTATTAAAACTCTTTCCAAATTAACTTAAAAGTGTATATCATTTTTATTAAATCTTGATTGGCATTTGTAAACCAGCAGTGTCCAAAATTTTCCAACTAAAAATCTGTTGAAGGGGTATCTTTTTAACAGTCCATTGTCTTATTCCTGTTTTTCTTAGTAAAATGTATGAATTAAGAAAATTATATTATATTAGATTGCTTATAATAGCACAAAATGACATAGAATAGCTATAATAAAGCAAGGGATTAAAAGGGATAAGACAATGGACAATAAATTGATGTACATTCCCAAAGATGATAAACAAAAATAACACTCATATAGATCAAAACTAATGGTTGAAAAGTTTGGACACAATTTGTTTTAACCCAACCAACAACAATTGAATAAAATTACCCAAAAATTTGAGCCAATGAATAAGAAAACTTTGAGTACCATTATAACTCACAGTCTACTGTCCCCTCCCTCCCTGAATTAAGCATAAAACAATATGAACATAAAAACTTATTTCTAATTGAATCATATAAATAAAAAAAGGATTTTGTGCTTTTTTACAACAATACGCAGTCATTTTATTTTCATTTATTGTTTATAATAGTTATTATATTATATCAAATATACATAAAAAATGACGCATCTTATAAAGTAACAGGATGTCTTTTAACTTAGTATTTCCATTAGTATCCCGTAAACGGCTAAACTGATCATGCATAAAAACGATTAATATCTGCTGCATTAAAACCAGTTCTAAGTCATACTGGACAATTATGTAATACATCGTATTACAGACAATTTTCTTCAAATAATAAAATAAAATTATAAAATTTATTTGTTTAGCTATCCCAGGCCTTCCGTCCCTCGGATCTAACAAAATTGTTTTTTCATTTAATATACGTAGAAAGCTGTTTATAATACGATGTGATAAATAACTTTTGTCTTCGCCCCTTTAAGATACATGGTCTTCACATCAGTTTAAATGGCAGAATACCTTCCAAAAGAACATATAATAAACTTCCCTGAAATTAATATACCTAATAGCCTTTCGAGATATTGAGTAACACTAATGGATTTATTATTTTTTGAATCTTACAACAGATTATCATGTACTCTTAGTGAAGCTTATAGCTGGCAAAAATAAGACCCCATTCACCCTCTCTACACAATCTCCTCCCCTCCTACTTGATAATCTAAATGATCAATAAATGGTGTCCATGTTAGCAACATAAATTGACTGCAATATTTCCCCTGTCGTAATATCCATATATTCACACTTAAACCTACAACTACTGGTATTAAATCATCCTGCAATTTTTCCAATCCTTTATAATCTAAACGTAAAAATATTTCAAACACGTTTAAAGCTATTGTATTAAATAACAAGGACAATTATGGCTATTAATAACGCAACAAAAACAAGTTATTTTTCAAGCTTTAATTTACGCATTAAACCAGATATTTTTTAAGTTTGTGAACTTTTAATGAATTCTGATTAGTTGGGTCATTAATTTGAGTGTCCAAACGTTTTAACCTCTCATTGTAATGTATATTAATGTTTATTTTGTTTATCATCATTGGGGATGTACATTGAACCCGGTATTAGTGTCGGACTGATTATGACGTAACAAAAACAATTAGCTAATGAGAGGCTACTATGAATTTTACCATTGGACAATAATGTCCTCTCATTGGCTATTTTTTTTTGTTACGTCATAATCAGTCCGACACTAATACCGGGTTCATGTACATTAATTTATCGGCCATTGTCTTATCACTTTAGATCCATGCATTAAAGCAGTGCAGCATTGATATTGAACAACTTAAGAAATATACTAAAATAATCACGAAACTTTATAAGAAACTTGACGAAGTGACATACGAACGTATGGGTGTACAAACATACGCTAGTTACAAAGTAGCTGTGATACTTAAAATAACCCTATGAATAAAAATGTCTCAACTTACAATTGAAAAAAAAGATAGAGGATTTTGTTTTGAATTCCTAAGTCACTAATCCGAAAATTGTGAGAATTTTTAAATCCTTAGGAAGGTAGGGGACAATGGTTTATAATTTACACTGTTACCAACAGTTTTCTAAACGCGTTATCTTATTCGTTGGTTCAAAAACTTTGGGCACTCGATTTCTAGTAGTCTTTAAACATTTACTACAATAATTTTAATTTACAGAAGGGATAATTTTGTGTATCTTCATTAGGGATCTATCTACATTAATTTAGCGCTTAGTACCTATGAGAAGCTACACTGTAAAGGAGAATCATATCGGTTCAGCAATTAGAGAGAACTTTTGGTACAGACACAAAGAAAAAAGGACATTCTCTTATGTTTATATACTTTACTCTTTTAACAAAATCTGAATAAGTCTATATGCCTAAGTCCAATGTTAAATAAATATTCAAGCCTTTTTGTATATACGTGTTATCCTTTTCAAATGAATTCTTTTATGGCTATGGGAATCTTAATATAAAGGACAAAATGCCTCATAGAAAATATTTTCCAGTATAGCTTCGAAACCGAGTAATATTATGTACATGCTTACATACAATATTTTCACAAAAAAATAAAAGAACAAGGATGACAACATCCATAAAAGCGAAGCTCTGACACGGTAGGACAAACGGACATTAACACTTGTATGATGTCAGAACTGAATAATCAGAATGCGAATGTATAAGAGTCAAAGCAAAATTGTAAGTAAATTTGTTAAAAAACTGCTTGATACAGGATAATGATTATGGACATACTTACATTTTTAGGACTTGATTATATAGTTGCTTCGCTTATAATATTGTACTTTGTTGTCCCAGGAATCAGTATACCAAAAATCAGACCAATCGGATAATTAGGTCACATACAAAGTTGTTGTTAAAAATGTAAAAAAATCATCATGTTTAAAATGGACGTATGGACATTCTGGTAATGATTATAGAGTTGCCACGCTTTCTAACTCGTACCTAATTATTACAGGAATCACCATGCAAAATTTGAAATCAATAGGACAATTCTAACATGCTAAAATTAACGAAAAAAGCTATTCAAAAAAGTAAAAACATCAACATGTTTAAAATGGACGTACGGACATTTTGGTAATGATTATAGAGTTGCTACGCTTTCTAAATCGTACCTAACTACTAAAGGAATCACCATGCAAAATTTGAAAGCGATAGGATAATTCTAACATGTCTAAATTAACGAAAAAAGCTATCCGTGACGGACGGACGGACGGACAGACGTACGGACGGACGTACGGACGGACGGACCGACCCTAATTATAGAAAAGCTTCGCTTTTAAAAACCATACTATTATTACCAGTTTTGTAAACCCGAACTCTCGGACCATCAAAGCTAACAGATGTTTCATTTTTGATTTTGATACGCGGAAAGCTGTCTATAATACGAGAGGCAATCGGCGCATTCACAAGTTTTTATATAAACAAGGATGACAACATCCATAAAAGCGAAGCTCTGAAACGGTACGACAAACGGACATTAACATTTGTATAATGTCAGAACTGAATAATCAGAATGCGAATGTATAAGAGTCAAAGCAAAATTGTAAGTAAATTTGTTAAAAAACTGCTTGATACAGTATAATGATTATGGACATACTTACATTTTTAAAACTTGATTATAGAGTTGCTTCGCTTATAATATTGTACTTTGTTGTCCCAGGAATCAGTATACCAAAAATCAGACCAATCGGATAATTAGGGCAAATACAAATTTGTTGTTAAAAATGTAAAAAAATAACATGTTTAAAATGGACGTACAGACATTCTGGTAATGATTATAGAGTTGCTACGCTTTCTAACTTGTACCTAACTATTACAGGAATCACCATGCAAAATTTGAAATCGATAGGACAATTCTAACATGCCTAAATTAACGAAAAAAGCTATTAAAAAAAGTAAAAAAATCAACATGTTTAAAATGGACGTACGGACATTTTGGTAATGATTATAGAGTTGCTACGCTTTCTAAATCGTACCTAACTACTAAATTAATCACCATGCAAAATTTGAAATCGATAGGACAATTCTAACATGTCTAAATTAACAAAAAAAGCTATCCGTGACGGACGTACGGACGGACGGACGTACGGACGGACGGACGGACCGACCCTAATTATAGAAAAGCTTCGCTTTTAAATAAGTGAGAAGTCTAAAAGTACAATAAATTAATGATATATTTAACTTTATTAATATTAACTCCCCATTTTTCCAAAGATCAAAAGAAAACTTAACAATAAGATAAAATTCTTTATTTTTAAAGATTTATGACATTATCTTATCGATTATAGTTTCAATAATAGGAAGATAGGTCCATGAAAAATTGTTTAAAATTGGCACAATAGCCAATCCCTCCCTTGGGGATTCAAATTTTTTTTAAAAAAAAGGGGGAGGGATGGGATAAGTTGGTTGGTTGTTTGTCCTATAATGTTTCCAAAATTTCAATTAAAAGAATTACATAATTTTAGTGTTTTGTTTCTCAGTACGTTCATTCTATAGCATAAAGTTTTAAGGATTTTTAAAAGCGAAGCTTTTCTATAATTAGGGTCGGTCCGTCCGTCCCTCCGTCCGTCCGTCCGTCCGTACGTCCGTCACAGATAGCTTTTTTTGTTAATTTAGACATGTTAGAATTGTTCTATCGATTACAAATTTTGCATGGTGATTTATTTAGTAGTTAGGTACGATTTAGAAAGCGTAGCAACTCTATAATCATTACCAAAATGTCCGTATGTCCATTTTAAACATGTTGATTTTTTTACTTTTTTAAATAGCTTTTTTCGTTAATTTAGGCATGTTAGAATTGTCCTATCGATTTCAAATTTTGCATGGTGATTCCTGTAATAGTTAGGTACAAGTTAGAAAGCGTAGCAACTCTATAATCATTACCAGAATGTCTGTACGTCCATTTTAAACATGTTAAATTTTTTACATTTTTAACAACAAATTTGTATTTGCCCTAATTATCCGATTGGTCTGATTTTTGGTATACTGATTCCTGGGACAACAAAGTACAATATTATAAGCGAAGCAACTCTATAATCAAGTTCTAAAAATGTAAGTATGTCCATAATCATTATCCTGTATCAAGCAGTTTTTTAACAAATTTACTTACAATTTTGCTTTGACTCTTATACATTTATATTCTGATTATTCAGTTCTGACACTATACAAATGTTAATGTCCGTTTGTCGTACCGTTTCAGAGCTTCGCTTTTATGGATGTTGCCATCCTTGTTTTTTTAGAAGCTAAAGGTCTCAGAAAATGCTGGTCTGTAATGGTTCTAATTTTCAGCGATTTATAAATGTTTTGGCGTTTACTGTTTATAGATTGATCTCTGCTTTTTAAAAACACTATTTTTACAATGCAATGGGAGTGAACTACGTGTATTACTCTTCAGAAGACTAGCAGCTTTGCACTTAGCCTGTAGAGAATTTATCATTTATTTTTATTGTTTAAAAAAATGTTTTAAATCTTTGAAAGTGTCTTTGCCTTTTTGCGCTTCGCCCCTACAGGAGAAGGGAGGTCCTCTATCATTTTAAATAAAAAAGAATTAAAGAAGAAACTAAAAAAGGAGAGAAAATTTTTTTAAAATATATGTAAAGGATAGACATCGTTTTACTTTGTATTGTAGACTAGCGGCTTCGGCCCTAGCATCTAGGGGCTTTTCCCCTAAAGGTTAAGGGGAAAATTTCAAAAATCTAGTTTACATTTTTTGTTTATATTTTTTCAGGGAGAAAGGGAGGGGACAATGGATCGAATATTCAATTTTTAAGAGTCTCAGACTTTGGGTACTGGCTCAAAGGGAATGTGCAAGAATTTAGCAGTTTCTGACTGACTTTGGGTACTAGCGCAGAGAATGCCGCTAACTCGTTTGTTAATTTTAAATATTGCAGACTATCAATAAACTTAATTTGTTATGATGTGGCTGATTTTAACATTGTTTTTCTCTCCAGAAAATATCATTTCATAGATAAAAACTTTATTGTGATATTTGTTTAATAAACGATCTAAGAATCCAATTAAATTTTGGGTTTGGGGCTATGGGTTGAATGGGTTCCAGGGAGATTTTTCTAGTTATTAATTACATAATGGTTATGTCAGTCTGATGTGCTGGTAATATAATTTTCAAATGAATGCTTTTTTCTTGGAACTTTCTTCTTATTTTATTGTTTTCTGTATTGTATTAACTCTCCCTTTAAAATTTCCTCCATATTTGCTGGATTAATCTGGATTTCAAGGCCTTTCAGCAAATACTCTTAAATTGAATTAATTGCCCATTGTCCCCTCCCTTACTCCCTGATATTTTTTAGATATTTTCTGTATTTTATAACTTTATATGACACTTTATAACTTTTTATATTGATTTTAATTTTTCAAAACCTTCAAATTTTTTCTCTTTTTTAATGTTTTAAAATATGTCTTTGCCATTAACCTTTTTGGGGCTGCGCCTCTACAGGAGAAGGAAGGTTTTACAATCTTTTCGAATTTGATAAAATTAGTTTTAATATTTTAAAATATAAAAAAATCTAAAATTTATAAATTTATGAAGATTTATAAAAATATATAAAACATTAAAAATTGATAAAAATATAAAAAAAATTTGGGGGGGTGCTTTTCATTTTCTGAAGTGATCGTGTGGAAAAGAAAATAGCCTTAAACCCTATATTCCCTGAAGATTAGAATCCGATCGGTTCAATGGTTACTGATATCTTAACCCTTAACGGTCGGGGGGGGGGGGGGCGTTGAACGCCCCCCATCCGGTTTTTTCTATCTCATTTCTTGTGTGTGAAAGATAAAGAGCCCAAACTGCTTGACTTTTTAAGTATGGGTATGACACATAACTGAGAGTTAGAATTTTTTGAATATCTCCATCCTGGCGGGCACAGGATGCCAGCAAACCTGGCAGGGTCATCCAGGTAAAGAACAAAATTTTTTTTTTGATTTAAACAAAGCATTTTATCTTACCAAAATACTAAAATATCCTCTAGTAGTACATCCTCATATTAAATACAGGTGTTCAAGTCAATTTCAGGTTCCAGGTATGATCCTGCAGGTCCTGAACCTCCAGGTCTCAAGAAATCTTTAAAATGCTCCTGTGGCCGCAATTTTTGACTTAGAGACTTTAAATTTTAAACTTAAGCTTTTCTTACATGTCTACGTAATGTATTAAAATTTCATAAAGATCCGCCGCCGTTTTCCCGCCGACTGCAGCGGCTGGCAGCTGCCAAGTACAGCTGCGACCGCTGAAACTTATGTTTCGATATTTCAAATATAAAATTTAAATAAAATAAACATTTTCTGCAAAAAAAAATTTCTTCTAGCTTTAAAAATAAAAAAATTACAGCCGTTTGAAATTTTTAAGTAAAAAAGGACCTAAAAACAAAGGTTGTTAAATAAAAGGGTGAAGGAAGCGGAAATTGACCTTGACTTACTTAAGGTCGGAAATTCACCATAACACAGGGGACTTGCACAAAAATTTTTAGCCCTCTAGCTCTAGTAGGAACTGAGATAATGAGGGGGGGGCGTTGAACGCCCCCCCCCCCCGACGGATTAAGGTGCGGCAATGGGCCCGACTGTTAAGGGTTAAAGGACGACTGGACATTTAATCAGAAAAAATCATTTATTTCTAGGATATTTATTTAAAAATTTATTAAACACAATAAAAACACAAACACTTGATTAAATACATATTAAAATGAATGATAACTCTCTAGGAATTCTTATAAAAATTTGATATATATTAATACATTCTATTTTGAATTTAAAAACCATCAAATATTAAATTTACTGATGTCAAATACTCAATCCTAGTTTGCACCACAATATCTTAGGTTAACGGTACAGTCTCGTATATTATCAAGATAGTACACAAAATAAGTTCCACAGTTGGTAACTTTTCCATCATATGCAATCCAACATTGGAAACCAGAATAATCAAAACAAATCTGAATTAGTACTTACAGGTATTAGGTGAACGCACTGATATAATTTTTATGTAAAAGTAACAGGATATACAGGGTGTCCCTCATAAACTGTTTTTTTTTGAAACGCTTATTACTCCCTTAATATTTGAGCTATCTTAGTAAAATAAAAAGTATTTGGCAGCCTACTACTGACCATTTTATGGAGCAATGATGAAAAATCCACAAAATAAACAGGAAAAAATCTACGAGGTATTACATAAGAGGTCCATTTTATTGAATATAGACTAACCCACAAGAAAATATTTGCTTTGTGAACTTTAAGATTAGTTAGGGTCCAAACAGCTGGTCGCTTAGACTTTCTAAGCACAAAAATAGAACAGACTTGACATAAAATACCAGAAATTCTCAATATTCAAGAATCTGAAGTGTAATATAAGTAAACAACATGTAAAAATAGGCATAATATTGATCTTCTTTGTTAATTTTTCATGTGAGCTCGCTTCAAATGCACACAAGAACCTGAAATATACCAGATATTTTAATTAGACTACAATGCCAGTTCTTATAATGTCTGGAGTAAGTCTTTGTGATCCACCGTTTAACCACCGGCTGCTTTTAAAGTTAACTAAGGCATATTTTTCTTGTAGATTAGTCTTATAGTGACTAAAATCAGCATGTTATGTATTACCTTGTAGATTTTTTTCTGTTAACTTTGCGGATTTTTCATCACTATATCATTAAATGGTCAGTAGTAGGCTGCCAAATACTTTTTATTTTACTAAGATAGTTGAAATATTAAGGGAGTAAGAAGCGTTTAAAAAAAAAACAGTTTACGAGGGACACCCTGTATATCTGCTGGAATTACATTTTCTCCTATTATATACATTGAATCTCACATAGACAAAGGAAAAGTATATAACTATTTTTTTGGAAAAAAATAGAGGTCTGTGGGGTCATAGCTGCTATTCTTATCATAAAGATTAATATCTGTATTTTACAATTTTGATAACTATTGAATTTTTGACCCTCCATTTTCACATAGGTCACGGGATCTTTTAGGCTTTTTTGTATTTAAGCCTGGTATGTTTTTTTCATACCCTTTTGAAAACAGACAAGATGCTTGGGGCAAATCTGCTAGTATAAATCTTAACCTTATTAATTATAATGAGAATAATTAGTAGCCTTGTACTACCTCTATGTCTAGTGTAGAACCTGGTACAGTAGGTAAAGTTGCATTACACCATCCTGAAAGCCATGTACCACAATGATCTTCACCTGGAGCAGCCTGGGAAAGTATGGTCCCTGCAGGAGGGAGAAACCTAGGGAAAAACATTTAGTTGTAAAGCTAAAAAAGAGGTTATCAAATTAGGATATTGGGGTTAGAGTCAGGGGCGTCCAAGCTTTTTATTTTGGGGGGGGTAAAAATTTTTGAAGGGGGGGTTAATTCGTTTTTTTTTTGGGGGGGGGTAAAATGGCGCGCGAAGCGCGCCGCAAATTTTTTTTTACCCCCCCCAAAATTTGCTTGGGAGGGGTAATTACCCCCCCTGAAATCTGTTGGCAGGGGTAATTTTAGTTTACCCCCCACAAAATTTACCCCCGGGGTAAAATTTTTTTGGGGGGGGTAATTTAAATTTTATTAAATATATAGTATTAAAAATTTTTTTTTATTAGAGATTTTTTATTTTGGGGAGGGTATTTACCCCCCCAAAAATGTTTGGGGGGGCTAAATACCCCCACCTAAATGGTTGGGGGTGCCTACGGCACCCCCAGGGTAGGGGTAAATTTTAAATGGGGGGGGTAATCGCCCCATTACCCCCCCCCCCCTTGGACGTTTATGGTTAGAGTTGAAAACAGAATATACCTAAAAAGATCGAACTAATCCAAAAAGAAATCTCATCTTATTACCAAACCTTAACATCATCTTATTTATAATTTCTCAATGCTACGGCAAATAGATTCGCTACCTTGAAATGGCTTTTTACGCCAAAAATGAAAGAATTTTTTTTGTTTTATATAAATATGTGGGTTTTTTGTAGATCTAAAGGTATATAAGACAATGTCCAATAAATTGATGTAAATTTCCAAAAAGGATACACAAAATTAACCCTTCTGTAGATTACAATAAGTGGTTGAAATGTTTGGACACTCTAGTAAATAAACCAACCAATCAAATTTCAATTAAAGTCCCAAGGGTTGTTAAGCAAACAAATAAAAAAACGTTATTGAAAGACATTGGTGAAAAGTGTAATAAATAGCAAAATGTTTTCTCCCTCTCGGCTTTTATCAGTCTGTTTATAAAGTTCAATATTGTAAAAATTTTACCAACAAGTTTGCAATTAAAGGATGGAGAGAAATTGGGCAACTGAAATTTTCTGGATACTGATATTAAATAAAAATATGGCATATTTTATCAACGTATATGTTATAAGAATGCTCAACAGTTAGAAAATATAGAATACTATGTAACAAACTTTATTCTTTGCTACAGAATCAAAAAAGACAATTAACCCAAGTTTTTATTTTAATATTTAATATCTAGATTACTAATAATCATATACCTGTACCAAGAGGCTCCTTTCCACATTGGGCTAGTATTTAAACCTGTGGAGTCACAATTATCACCGTCTCCACTGGATATTCCACGGTCTGCTTCATTAAGAATATTATACTGAGAACACTCTGCGTTACCTTAACATATTATTCTTATAAAGATTAAAGCTCAAAAATTTATAAAAAAAAAACACATTTATTATTACAAATTAAAATTTGTTTAGCAATATCTATCTTTTAGGAAATTGTCAAAATTCTAAACCATAAATCAATTAAATATAACCAATTGTTCTGCAAAAACCTAAAATAAAAAAAAAACCTTTCAAGCCCTCCCCTCCGTTTTTAAACAAATTGTCCCAAAAAGGGACTTGTCCTGACGGGAGAAAAGATTTTTTATAAAAAGCCTTTTATGTAATTATTAAAATGTTTAGTATGTAAGTTTTCTGAATTTTTTTCCTTGCTAATTTTTCTAATTTAAAATGATACACTTATCAACAATATATCCCCCGCGTAGAGATACCTAAATCTGGTGAAAGAAATGTGTCATGAGTCAAGAAATAATTCTTTTTTTTGACTCCACTGGATGATAATACTTAGACTGAGAATGATCTATATCACTCTGATGCTTTGTGCATTTTAAAACAAGGTAAAAAATTCATTAATTTTAAACATTAAAAGTTTTATTTGATTAAGCTAAAAATAATTGATTTTATTCTTAATTCAATTAGCCCAAAAATAAGTTTATTTTTTTCTTTTGTATTTTTTTAATTAATTGATATGAAATTAAGTTAAGAGTGATTTAATTTATAATTCATTATTAATATTATTCTCTTGTGTATAATGTTTCAATATAATTACTTAAAGAGATGCATTGCTTTCTCTGGATTTATACAGATTGACCCACAAAAAAGTATCTTTTAGCATTTGCAGCCCATATTTCTCAATAAAGTATTAAAAAATGTATAAGTCCTTGTTCTCTATAAAATATTTTTTTACATTAATTAACAAATGAGATTTTTAGAGCTAAAGTTAAGTGGTTAAGGAAAGTGTAACTATTTACACTCCCAAAATTGTTTGTGAGGGGTAAATACCCCCTCCTAAATGTTTGGGGGTGTCCTTAAATATATGTTAGAATTGTCCTATTTATTTCAAACTTTGCAAGAAGACCTTCTTAACAACAGTTTTTTAACCCTAAATAGTCGTTGGCGGGGGGCGTTGAACACCCTCCCCCCCAAATTCGTTTGGGGGGGGGGTAATAACCCCATTACCCCCCCCCCCACCCTTGGACGTCTATGGGGGGGAGGGTGTTCAACGCTTCTTGCAAAGTTTGAAATAAATAGGACAATTCTAACATGTATTTAAGGACTTCCCATAGTTGTTGCTTAGGTTCTAAATATCGCTATACTAATTGAATGGAGATTTTAGGGAAGCTCTTTATTTTCTTATTTATACATACATATATACACTTAAATCAACCCCCTCTCTCTAAAGCAACTAACTAACAATGCCTGGTATATATCAGTGCTTGTGGGGCAAGAAGTTGTCTCTATAGTCAAAAGTATAATCCACACATTTTTCAACTACTTGCCTCAAATGGCAGACACCCATTTTCATTTTTTAGGGACCCAGCTGTGTTTATATTTCCAAAGCTATCAAGTAATTTCAAATTCTAAATACAAATAACAAAAATGGAGCCCTGTCCTGAGGGGAGAATATCATATAGCTCTTGTCACCTCTGTTTTTTTATTTTAATAATATTATTATACACTAAGGTGTAAAATTGACATTAATACACCAGTTTTATTTTTGCCAATTTTTCTCTTGTCATGTACCTACTCTCTCTATCTAACGATCTAGAGTGATGTATTTATTGACACTAATTTATGTCCTTTTCTCTGCAAATATTTAATAGATAATATAGTTTTCTTACCTACTTTTAGGATTCCAAGCTTATAATCCATTGCTTTTAGTAAAAACTAAAATATAAAAATTGAATTAAACCTTATTTTTAAAATTATATGCTTAAATTAGTGATATAGCTATCCATTTCAGACAGACAGACTGACCTGAAACGTAGAAAAACTTATGTGTAAAACACATTGAATAAAAAATTGAAAAGATTTGTTACTTTACATCATCACTGTCTAATTCATATGAGCTACTTGCAAGTACTTTTGAATTTTGACAATCACAAATGTACCTCAGTTTGATTTGTTATCTCCCCAAACAAACTGTTCACATCCATCTTAAAATTTCATTATAGAATTATTTACTTTTTTTGTACTTTATAAACAGTTAAGAGGTTGAATCCATTTTTATATAAGCAGAAATATAATCTATGATTACGGTTTTGACCCTCTAAAAAATTTAATTTTCCTCCCTCTTGGTAATGATATTATCAAGGCCGGTTTGATTTTTGTAATGTACCATTTCACTTTTTATTTGACGAAAAAATCTCTAAAGACAAGAAAGTTATTAAAGTTTGAATTTTTTTTTATAAAAACTTCAAAATTTCAACTTTCTATATAAAAAAATACCTTAGTCAAATTTGTTTGCTCAATCAAATTTTCTAATTTCAAAACTTTAGTCTAAACATGAAAAAATACTCTTTTTTAGTATAGTCTTTATAAATGAAACTTTAGCTAGAAATAAAATATCTAAATCTTAATACTACTTAGATTATTTTAATTACCTCATATTGATTTGTTATCTTCTCATCCAAACTCTTTACATTAGTCTAAAATTAGTCTTATTATAATTACAAATGTTTTTGATTTTATTTTTTACTTAAATTTTATTGACTAAATTGTAATATTTATTATCTATCAAAGTAGAACGATATCTATCTGTCCGTCTGAAGCTTAAGATCTCAGTAACTCTACTCCTCAGGGAATATACCTACTGGTCCTGTGATGGTTTTATGCTATTTTCTAATCTATTAAGTCCCCAACCTCCCCAAAAAATGAAAAATACCCCCCCCCCCCAAAAAAAAAAATTCTTTTTAAAACTAAAATTAAAAAAAGGGGGTCGAATAAACCCCCCTCCTCCCCTAGATTTTTTTTACTTTTTCTTTTTAAATCTGGAATACGAAAAATTAGGTTGAGGCTAGGGTCTAATATAAAATATCATTAATATTATTAATATTAAAAATAGGGTTAATGTTTCAAAAATTTTAAAAAGAGGCTTATAAATAAAGAGAAATAAATAAGTTACATTACTTGTTAAATAAATTTTCTAATAAATTGGAAGCAAAACAAATTTCTCAAAAAATAAATATAAAAAATGTATTTTTACTTAAACATAACAGTGTCCAGTTTTATACAAATGAAATCTAAAGCATATAGCAAATACTAGAAAGATTAACAATAGTAAGCTTTTTTAAAATTATTAGTGTGTCCTTAATTGATTTGGTGCTCCAAATCATTTGCTTGACTTAACAGTAAATACAGTGGTTATATAATCCTTTCTTTATTTTTTAAATCCATACTTATTTAAACGAATTGCTTATTGAATTAAGTTTCTTATTCTTATTGATATTATTTAGAAAACTGGAAGGATTTTTTAGGCATTTTTCTGTCAAAAATACAATTTATTTGTACCTGTGATTCATTTTTCAAAGTTTCAATTTTCATGTTAGTGGCCTCAAAGTTTGCCTTGAATAAAGAAATATTTTTCCTCTTAGTACATAGTAATGTTAAATATTGGTTTATTTTTATTTTATTTTATCTCCAATAACTACGTTTTCTGGGTTTGAAAAAAAAACAGTTAGAGTACAGAAATAAATATTATATGTCCATATTGTCTGTAAAAAAAGGGGCCAACAAATTATTCTACCAATTAGTTGTTTTTTTTTAACAATTTACTAATTTTTCTTGTTGCATACTTATTACGTCTTTACTTAATAATTGCTCATGACTGTTACTCATCTTTTTCAATTTACATCCTTAATCCTTCAATTTAAAAGACACACTATAAGCAAACTTAAAGAATTATAAAACAACAAAATTATCAAGAAAAAAAAATCTGTTTACATAGAGCCACAAAAAAATTATTGAAAAGTCTTGAACTCAACATTTATTGAACCTCTTATTTTACTTTTCAACTAATTTGTTACAAAGTAAATAAGATACTTTAATCTAATTGTTATCACAGATTTAGCATTTTCCTCTTACATGTACCTATTAGTACAGTCATATTTTTAGAAATATTAAAAACAAGTAAATTTTATGTTTTTTTACAGACAAAATAAAACTATAAAACTATACTTGTTTCCCTTATGCTTCTTTTAATTGATTTCTAAAACCGGAATAAATAAGTTATACACACTGTGTACATTTGCTATTGGTTGATTTATGCAAAAAAAGACCCATGCAAAATAATTTTTCTGTAATGCAAAAATTGCGACTGTAAAAGCACTTTGAAATTTTGATGCCCCCCTTATGGAGATTAAAAATTAATTGCATCAGAACTTTGGCTTCTTGGTTTACCAGGAAAGGCCTTGAGGAGTAGAATCAGAAAACTTTGTCCATTTCAAAATATCTTGTTCCTAGCCTAATGACCAAAAACCACCATTTTTTAAAGTTTATTGAGAATTGTACAATTTTTAGATGTTTAGAGATTTTCTCATGATAGGAACGAAATAGTTCCTAATTCTCAATAAACTGTAAAAAATTGTGGTTTTTTAGTCATTTCTAAGGCTAGGGACAAGATACTTTGAAATGGACACCACGAAGCCATAGTTCTGATGCAATGAATTTTTTACCTCCATAAGAGTGTGCTCAAATTTCAAAGTGCTAGTAACGTCCCAATTTTTCATTACAGAAAAAATATTTTGCATGGGTCATTTTTTGTTGCATAAATGAATCATATTTTGGCTGGGGACAGCCAAAACTTTAACAAAATTTTTCTAGGACAGGACTCTGTAACGTATATATATAAAAGCTTTTGTTCAATATACCTTGTTAGATTCTTGAAGTTTTTTTACTTGTTTGGTTAATATCTTGATGGCTTTGTTTACATTACCTGCACACATAATTATTTATCCTGACAGTCCATTGCCACACCTTTATAAGTTGGGGGGGGGGCGTATTCTTTGAACACCCCCTCCCCCTATTATTTCAGTTAATAGAGGTAGTAATAATAATTAGAGCTAGAGGGCTCAATTTTTTGTTCAAGTCCCCTGTTTGATAATGAATATCCGACCTTAAGTGAGTCATAGTCAATTTTCGCTTCCTTCATCCTTTTGTTTAAAAAACTTTTTGTTTTTAGGTCCTTTTTTTAATTAAAAATTTCAAACTGTTGTAATTTTCTTATTTTTGAAGATAGAAGAACAATTTTTTTCAGAAAATGTTTATCTTTATGAAATTTTACAGTAGAAATATCAAAACATAAATTTCGGCGGCCGCAGATGTAATTGACAGCTGCCAGCCACCGCAGCAGAGCTTTGTGAAATTCTAAAAGTTATGTAGACATGTAAGAAAAGCTAAAATTTAAGATTTGAAGTCTCTAAGTCAAAAATTGCGGTCACAGGAGCCTTTTAAAGATTTCTAGAGACCTGAAGGATCAGGACCTGCAGGATCATACCTGGAACCTGAAATTGACTTGAACACCTGTATATCATATGAGGAAGTACTACTAGAGGATATTTTAGCATTTTGGTAACATAAATTGCTTTGTTTAAGTCAAAATAAATTTGCTCTTATTATTATTATTTGATTCTTTAATTGTCTTTATCATTTACTTCCAAAAATTACATTAAAAGTAAAAAAATATTAATTTAAAACTCATTTAAAATATTTAAGTTGGATAAAAATTGTTTATGTACACATATACATAAAAGAATATCATTTCAAAATTACATTGGTTAAATAAAAAGATTTTTACAAACTGAGACATTCCCTTCGTTCAGTCATATTTTAATTCCTCAAAAATTATAATGGATCACATTTAAGATGTGATTGGCAGACTTGAATAAAGAAGAGAGGGGCAGGGACAGTTTTATTAAAAGCAGAATGCTCTAACACTGTTAGGTACAAGGGTCGCCAGAGGATGAATTAAGAATAATTTTCGACTGGTCCCTTACCTTGTTATTGCCCCTATAACTCAAGTCACAGATCCTGGGCAGGGACAGTTTTATTAAGAGCAGAATGCTCTAACATTTTTAGGAACAAGGGTCGCCAGAGGATAAATTAAGGATAATTTTCGACTGGTCCCTCACCTTGGTATTGCCCCTATAACTCAAGTCACAGATGTGGTATTCCCCTAGCCCAGTCATCAATAAAGCCTCCAAAAAAATAGTGTATCACATATAAGATGTCTTTAGCAGACTGAATAAAGATGAGAAAGGATGGTACAGGTATTCTGATAATAGACAGCTCTGACCCTGTTAGGTTTAAGAGTCACTAGAGGATCATTATCGACTGGTCCCTTACCTAGGTATTTACCCTGTATAGCATACTTGAGCTGACTAACCGACAGAGTAGAAATGAAATTTATCCAGGGTCAAATTGAAAATTTATCCAGGGTCAAATTGAAAATTCATCCAGGGTCAAATTAAAAATTTATCCAGCGTCAAATTGAAATTTTATCCAGGGTCAAATTTGATCTTTACCTGGATGACCCTGCCAGGTTTGCTGGCATCCAGTGCCCGCCAGGATAGAGATATTCAAAAATTCCAACTCTCAGTTATGTGTCATAACCATATTTAAAAAGTCACACCGTTTGGGCTTTTTATCTTTCACAATGAGATAGAAACGCCAACCCCCCCCCCCCCCACCCGACCATTACGGGTTAAGTAACTAGAATAAAATAAATTATGACATAAGGGGATAGTTCCATGAAGTGCATTTAAAGTAATCAAGAATTTGAAATTGTTTATATATATCAAAGAAGTAATTACACCATAATGAAATGGGTACTTAACCCTTAACGGTCGGGTGGGGGGGGGGGGGCGTTGAACGCCCCCCCGTCCGGTTTTTTCTATCTCATTTTCTGTGTGTGAAAGATAAAGAGCCCAAACTGCTTGACTTTTTAAGTATGGGTATGACACATAACTGAGAGTTGGAATTTTTTGAATATCTCCATCCTGGCGGGCACAGGATGCCAGCAAACCTGGCATGGTCATCCAGGTAAAGAGCAAAAATATTTTTTTGACTAAAACAAAGCATTTTATCATACCAAAATACTAAAAAATCCTCTAGTAGTACATCCTTATATGAAATACAGGTGTTCAAGTCACTTTCAGGTTCCAGGTATGATCCTGCAGGTCCTGATCCTCCAGGTCTCCAGAAATCTTTAAAAGGCTCCTGTGGCCGCAATTTTTGACTTAGAGACTTCAAATTTTAAACTTAAGCTTATCTTACATGTCTACACAACGTATTAAAATTTCATGAAGATCCGCCGCCGTTTTCCCGCCGACCGCCGACTGCGGCGGCTGGCAGCTGCCAAGTACAGCTGCGGCCGCTGAAATTTATATTTTGATATTTCTAATGTAAAATTTACATATAAATAAACATTTTCTGGGAAAAAATTTTTCTTCTAGCTTCAAAAATAAGAAAATTACAGCCGTTTGAAATTTTTTTAAAAAAAAAGACCTAAAAACAAAGGTTGTTAAATAAAAGGGTGAAGGAAGCGAAAATTGACTTAGACTTATAAAAGGTCGGAAATTCATTATCAAACAGGGGACTTGCACAAAAAATTTAGCCCTCTAGCTCTAATAGGAACTGAGATAATTAGGGGGGGGCGTTGAACGCCCCCCCCCCCCGACCGATTAAGGTGCGGCAAGGGGCCCGACTGTAAAGGGTTAATCTAAGATGTAAAGTAGAATATTCACAAATCACAAGGTAATCATTTAAAATCAATATCTCATGTAGCAATAAATAACATTCAATTAAATTAAATTAAATTAGCTTATAAATCAATTTGTCAATGAGATGAATTAAAGTTTTATACACTATAAATAATAAGAAAATAAAACCAATAAATTAAAAGTAATATTGATCATTATTAAAATAAAGAAAACAAAGACATTAAAAAAAGGAAATGTAAAAATAATATTGAATATTACCTTGTGATGAAGAATCATCAAATCCAAGTATAAAAAGCACAAAGAAACAAAGAAACATTTTCATGTTTGCCTATTTTTAGTTTGTTTAGCCTTCTGAAAATTAGATTTTTTTTTAACCATAATAATGTATTCTTGGAAGCCTGTAGGAAATACACCACTGCAACTGCCACAATTAGACCCAGCAAGCAAAATTTGAAGCAGCTTCAATAACAAAAAATATAAGCATATTAGAATTACTTTTTAAGAATTGGATATTTTTAAAATTTGATTAAGCATGTGACTAATCTGAAGGCGCTTTTGATAACCCCTGTTCAAATGAATAAAATACAAAATAAAATAAGTGACTTTTCAGCAAAAACTTTTGAACAAACTCAATCAACACTGAAGAGACAGGTGAAACAATACACCAAAAACAATGCAGCAAGAAGAAAAGCATAATAGCCTGAACCACATCTGAATCTTTTGCAACACATCTTTCTTATAGACAACCTACAAAACAACAAACATAGCAACCAAATTTTCAATTCAGCCACCCATCAGCTAATCAATAAGCCGAAATCAATCCCAGCCACCATCAGTTACAGTCTCATAGTCTAAAATAGCAAAGCCTACAGACACATCAGCCAAGTCCAATCTGTATTGGAAGCACATCTGCCAAATTAGAAGTAACAAATTTTACTGCAATTGACCAGTAAAAAAAAAAACAGTTTAACAAAATACAAACAAATATTTTGATATTTCAACAAGACACTGATTATGCTATGATTATATAAAATTACACAGATGTTTAATTTTCTTCTTTACTTCTCTTTTCACTTAAAACAAAAATTAGTTTTGGGGCACTGAAGGGAAAGGGGGAAGTTGAATCTCTACATAAAATTTTAATTTTTTTTTGTTGGGGGGGGGGGGTTCTTTTGTGGGGATGAATTTCCTACCCAAGCATAGAATTAAATCTTCCCTGGACCTTTGAGATGCTTCACTGTAAATGGTCATCATATTGATATTGAGATTCTTTGCTACTTAAAGACAGACATCCTTTTACTTTTATATTAGGATTATAGTCAAAAACTTGCTTTACATACTAGATGTTTTGTGTGCTTTAATATGCCCATTAGGGAGGTAAGAAAAAGTTTTAATCCTCTTTGGGGCACTGGTGGTATGGTGGAGAGTAAGTTTTGTTGGTGGTAATTTTTAGTAGCGAAGCTACTCTATAATTCACTTTGTCCATCTGTCCGTCAGTCCATAACGCTATGGGGGAAATAGGATTTACTCAGCTCCTATAAAAGATAGAATGCTGAAATTTTTTGACAACATTCCCATCATTAAGTTACACAATTAAGTATAAAACATCGATGGTGGTAGGACCGCTTTTTAGCAGGTTTTAGGCTATTTTTGTATTTTTCACATTTTTCTTCATATCTTCAGTGTTTATGGTGCGATTTTTAAAAATTTTTTCAGTTATAGATATATAAATTAAATTTCCAGTCGTTTCAAGAAAACAACTATGACAGTCAGACTGCCTTTAAGCAGGTTTTAGGCTATTTTTGTATTTTTCACATTTTTCTCCATATCTTTGGTGTTTATGGTACAATTTCCAAAATTATTTCAGTTATACATATCAAAACTGAATTTCCTGTTGTTTAAAGAAAACAACCATGACGGTCAGACTTCCTTTTTGCAGGTTATTGGCTATTTTTATATTTTTTACATTTTCCCCCATATCTTGGGTGTTTTTGGTCCAATTTTAAAACTTTTTTGGGATATCAGTATCAAAATAATTTTTCCCATTGTTGTGAGCATTTTTTATGTAATTTACTTTGACCGTCATCATTAACAAAATAAAACAGGGTTTCGTGTTTATTTTCTCCAATAAATCAATTAACCCCTTACAGTCGGGCCCCTTGCCGCACCTTAATCGGTCGGGGGGGGGGGGGGGGAGAGCAACGCCCCCCCTTATTATCTCAGTTCCTATTAGAGCTAGAGGGCTTAATTTTTTTGTGCAAGTCCATGGTTTGATAATGAATTTCCGACCTTTTATAAGTCTAAGTCAATTTTCGCTTCCTTCACCCTTTTATTTAACAACCTTTGTTTTTAGGTCTTTTTTTACTTAAAAATTTCAAACGGCTGTAACCTTCTTATTTTTGAAGCTAGAAGAAAATTTTTTTCTCCAGAAAATGTTTATTTTTATGTAAATTTTACGTTAGAAATATCAAATATAAGTTTCAGCGGCCGCAGGTGTACTTGGCAGCTGCCAGCCGCCGCAGTCGGCGGTCGGCGGGAAAACGGCGGCGGATCTTTATAAAATTTTAATACGTCATGTAGACATGTAAGAAAAGCTCAAGTTTAAAATTTGAAGTCTCTAAGTCAAAAATTGCGGTCTTTGGAGCCTTTTAAAGATTTCTGGAGACCTGGAGGGACAGGACCTGCAGGATCATACCTGGAACATGAAATTGACGTGAACACTTGTATTTCATATAAGGATGATTAGAGGATAATTTAGTATTTTAGTAAGATAAAATGTTTTGTTTAAGTCAAGAAAAATATTTTTGCTCTTTACCTGGATCACCCTGCCAGGTTTGCTGGCATCCTGTGCCCGCCAGGATGGAGATATTCAAAAAATTCCAACTCTCAATTATGTGTTATACCCATACTTAAAAAGTCAAGCAGTTTGGGCTCTTTATCTTTCATACACAGAAAATGAGATAGAAAAAACCGGGTGGGGGGGCGTTCAACTCCCCCCCCCCCCACCGAACGTTAAGGGTTAAACCTCTTGGGGCAAAGCCCTCAGAGGCTATGGGCGAAACCGCTAGTGCTCTATAAAATCAAATACTAATATTTAATATTAGCCATAAAAAAAATAAGACGGACAAAAGTTCCTAAGGTGTAAGTAATAAATTGCGCTAATAAAATGTACATATGATTTATTAGTAGCGAAGCTACTCGTGATGTCTGTCCGTCAGTCTGTCCGTAACGCTATTGGGGAAACGTGATTTTCTCGGCTCCTATTCGAGATAGACAGCTGAAATTTTTAGTGAATATTTTCATGACATATGCCCATATAATCTTTACATTGTTTTATCTATCTGTCCGTTATTTGGGGTGCTAGATCGATTACTAGATTTTCAAGTTTTCATGGTTTTCTCGATTCCTATTCAGGATTGACGGCTGAAATTATCAGGAATTGAATATGTACATATTCTACATATTTCCAAAAAGTTTCATTAAGATTTGTCCATTAATTGCAGTGCTAGATCGATTCCTAAATGTTTATTGTATGACAGTGCTTAATAGTAATTTTTTCTCGATATCCATTCATAATTTTTGAGCTTCGCTACTTATGGATGTTGTCATCTTTGTTTCTTTGTTTGTTGTTAAGCAATAATATGATGATTCATCCAATATTTATTTAACATTTGCTACTTATTATAAAATAAATTTCCCTAGGTATCTGATAGTATCTCCAGCAATTTTCATAAGTTCATCTCACCTACAGATGGGCTGAGGTCAGATTTAGTAGGCCCAAGTCGAGAATCCACGGTAAACTATCAGCGCATTTCGAATCTGCCTTGTTGAACATATGCGCGGCCAGCTCGGCGTACCTGTCCTCCTCCATCGCGTCGTCCAAAGATTTTCATGGGCAAAAAAATGAGTGGGGGGGGGGTGATTTTGCATAATAAAAAGGGGAAGGTTGTGAGGATGAATTTTGGATTTTAACTACGACTAATTTTTCTTATATAACACATTAAAGACAATATGTACTTTGCAGTAATGAATATTATGCATGATATATATAAAAAAAAATTGCCATAATATGGCCATACATGGGCAACTTTCAGTTTTTTCTGAAGCTGAACTGATTAAGTTCTCCCTTTTCAGTTTCACATAGGTTCTGAAATGGTTTGAGGTTATAATTCCCGTTACAACTTACTTACTTCGATCAAAAGAATTATCAGCATACATTGTTTTTTTTTCATTTTTATAATTATTTATAATTACTATTTTCAATGCAAAAAAATAATTACCTACGTAAATAGTGGTTTATATAACTCAATAAACAGATGTTGTATCTGACAAATTATATTAATAATAAAGTTTTATTTTCCTCGCATTTCATGGTCATTTTTAAAAGCGAAGTTTTCTATAAATAGGGTAGGTCCGTCCGTCTGTCCGGAACAGATAGCTTTTTATCCCATTTATTTGGGCATGTTACAAGTGTTGTATCAATTTAAAACTTGCAGTGTTACCATTAGTAGTTAGGTATGATTTAAAATTGAAACAACTCTATAATCATTAAACAAATGTCCGTACTTCAACTTTAAACTTGTTTTTAATCATCTGAATTAAAAGTGAGGTATTTCTATATTTAAGTCCTAAATAAATATGTAAGTATGTTCTGTTCTTTAACTTTAACCTGTCATTAAGCAGTTTTTCAACAATTTTACTTACAATTTTTCTTTGTTTTTTATACATTTATATTCTGATCATTCATTTCTGACACTCTACAAGTGTTAAAATTGGTTTACTATTTCAGACTTTTCTTTTATGGAAGTTTTCATCCTTGTTTGCTAACATTTCATGGAAAAGTAAAAGCAAGCCTGCAGGAAATACACCATTCTAAATGCTAAAAGGCTGTTACAAGTAGATCCAAATTGAAATCCTATTGCCTCAATAACAAAAAAAGTCATTTTAGAATAACATTTTAGGGAGTTGAAAATCTTTAAATCTTTCCAGCCCTAACATAATTATAATAAGAAGAGAGCTAATACTTTCTCTAAGTTGTACTTAATTGTTATGTGAATCATCATGCAAAATGTGATATTGATAGGATAATTCTTACATGAATTAAGTATCAATAAAAGTTATAAATTACATAAGGAAAGATGTACGGACCAACCCTAATTTTAGTAGGATAATTTTAAGTTACCAAAAGAGCTAACTCCGATGGACAGATCAGTAAAATCAGTCAATTTTCATTAAAATCAATAAAAATTTTGGAATTATAGTGCAGTAGCTACCTTTTAAAATACAAATAAGGATTGGAATTGCCATTTATCTTAAAAGTGTATTTTCTCAATATGAAACGTCTAAAAACATTGGGTCATTAAAACTAGTAATTTTTGTAATACGGTGTACTAAGACAGTAGCTTTTAGTCTTGTTAGTTAGTCTCTTAGAATACAAATGACGAAAAACTGCAACAAATCTACATTTAAAGACATAAAGCAGGAAAAAGTATTTAAATATAGTTCATGTCTCAACAGTTAAACAGACATTGTCGCCAATAAAGAAAGAAATATTTAAATAAAAAAAAATGAATGTATGTTAAAACATGTTCTACAATTCGTCTCATATTCAATAACTCACAAAAAAATTATACTAAATACAAAAAATAATATTGCATCAAAATAACTATATTATTTATAAATTAACCAGGAATAAAGGCTGAGGTAAATCTTTATTTTTTTACTTTAATGATTTTGCAGTATGAATTAGCTTTCCTCAAAGATTGTAATTTTACAGTAATATATTTTAATCTTTTTTTCTTCATACATTTATCTCTAGTGATTTATATTTTATATCATTGTTTTTAAAACCTAGCAGACAAAGCTTTAAGGTTTTTAAGGGGAAGAAAAGAAAAGTGCAATTAATATCAATTTAATATAATAAAACATTTTTTTATTATGAATTATTATTTATCTATACTAATCTATAAGTAGAACGATGTCTGTCTGTCTTTCTGTCTGTTTGTCTGTCTGTTTGTTTGTCTGTCTGTTTGTATCGAAGGATCTCGCTAACCGCTGAACCGATCGGGTTCTCCTTAACAGGGTAGCTTCTCATAGGTCCCGGGAAGGTTTATAACTATTTTCTTGGAAGATGGGACACCCCCAACACCCCCAAAAAAAAAAATTTTTCTTTTTCTTTTTAAATCTAAAATTAAAATAGTGGGGTCGACTACCCCCCCCCCCCCCCTTCTTTTTTCTTTTAAATCTAAAACACAAAAAATTGGTTTGATCGAACCTCTTAGGGCAAAGCCCCTAGAGGCTAGGGGCGAAGCCGCTAGTCTTTAATAGAGTTACTGCAATTTAATTCCAAGGAATAAGAAATATTGACTGCACCTAATGTACAGACCCTAATAAAAGGAAAGCTTAAATTTAAAAAAAAAAAACATTAATTGCAACTACCACTAAATTACATAAAATTATCATGAATTTATATATAAACCAAGCTTTGCTGTCCAATTTTTTTCTTTTCCAATATTTTTCTCTCATATGATATATATTATTGTTTAGTCCTTAAATGAAGATTTTAAGAATCAATTTCTTTCTGAAACGTTTCTTAGTATGATTTAAAAATATAAAATGAATGAAAATTTTAGTTACATAACAAGCAATTAATGAAATTATAAATTTTACACCTGTTTGTGCATCTATGTATATCCTTACCATAAATATTACATTAAAATTATTACTTAATTTAATTCTATATTTGTTAGGCCAGATTATAAATATTTAATTGTATAAATTAATTTATGTTATTGATGAACATCCTTAGCATTACAAAGTACTGCATGTAACTAAAGACGTTTAAAATGGTAACTACTGCTGCTAAGTCAGTTCCGCAACATTAATAGTTAGAGTGGGGGAATGCCTTGGCCTAAAACAGACTGCAACTCATTAACATGCACAGTTAGGACTTCTAGACAAAGGTTGTGGAATCAAGAGTTGGTTGTGTAATAGGTACTACCTTATTTAACACCTTGGTGATTGAGCGTGTTACAATGCAATTCAAATATTCAAGGTGACCTGGAGAGGACTTGTATCCGAAGCGTCACCAAGCCCACAAGTGGTCAACTATATCAACCTAAAAGCTAATACAGAATATGTATGTATTAAATAAAGAACACTAACTCCAGGTTATATTTTGAAAAATTTATTTTTGTTGCGGACAGTCCTTTGAAGTCTTATAACATCAAATTTATGTTTACCGTACTTGTAAATGAAATAAATCAAAGAGAGTCTATCCATAAAAGCTTTGTGTCTGAGAAAGCATAAAAAACTAGATATAATCATGTTTTTTATTAAAAACCTCAAGAAATCCATCCTATTGAACTGGATAGGTAAACAAGAAAAACTCCTTTAAAGCTAGGATCAGAAATCAGGATTCTGAATTTGGGCCCATATACAGTACTAGCGGCTACGCCTCTAGAGGCCTCTAGGTGGCACTTGAGGAGGAGAGAGTCAAATTTAATAACGCAATTTCTTATTTTAAATTTTAAAAGAAAAAGTAAAAAAAAAATTTTGGGGGGGGGGCGAAATTTTTTTTTTATGGGGGGGGGGGGTTGCCTCCCACCTCATTTTTAATTTTAGTTAAAAAAAATTAATTTTAGTTAAAAAAATGTAAAAAAAAAATTTTTTTTGGGGGGGGGGTTTGGAGTGTCCTTCCCCCCCAAAAAATAGTTTTAAACCTTTCTGGGACCTATGAGAAGCTACCCTGTTGAGGAGAACCCGATTGGTTCAGCGGTTAGCGAGATCCTTCGGTACAGACACACAGATAAACAGACAGACAGACATCCTGTTACTTTAGTATAAGGATTACATATTCCTAACTTCACAATCCAACAAACCCAATCTAATCCTCAATTTGTTTTTTTGAGTAACAGAAATTTCAAAGACAGCTAAAATCTTGTAACTGTGCAGTAGTTAAATAATATTTTTAAAAATTCTTTCGAAGCAAGAAGTGGTTAAGTTTCTAAAGATATCCTTTATTAGCTACTAGCGGCTTCGCCCCTAGCCTCTAGGGGCTTTGTCCCAAGAGGTTTGATCAACCTAATTTTTTGTATTTTAGATTTAAAAAGAAATAGTAAAAAAATTTTTTTTGGGGGGAGGGGGTATTTTTCATTTTTTGGGGGGGTTAGGGGTTTCCCACCCCCCAAGAAAATAGCTTAAAACCATCACAGGACCAGTAGGTATATTCCCTGAAGAGTAGAGCCCAATCGGTTCAGTGGTTACTGAGATCTTAAGCTTCAGACGGACAGACAGACGGACAGACAGACAGACAGACATCGTTCTACTTTGTATTATAGATAGCACATATAATATTTCAAAACAAGATCCAAGTGTTAGATTATTCTATGAAATGGTTAATCTAGAAACCAATTGTTCTACTCCTATACAAGGAACACTATTGACGACGAAATAATCAAGAATAATAATGTAACTGTAGTAAAATTTATACAGGAAACACATTTAATACAAGGATATAACAACTAAAGATAAAATGAACTATGAAGAACTGTGTGGAAATTCGTCTTAATATGCAATAGATTCAATGGAAGGTCTTCTCAGATACAGGTTAAATTGAATCTAAACAAAAGAATAAAGTTACTAGATTGTATAGAGGGTCAGTGATCAACTAGTACTATTTCATTAAACATGGAATGATTCCATCTATCAAAAACTAAGATAAGGAAAATGTCCCAGAGGTTTTATTTACAATTATCCCTCTATATTCTAATACCTCTTTATAACTGCAATTAAATGAAAATAGAGACAGCCCCGGCAAATAAAGAATAGATTCTTACCGGAAATTGCAGCTTAAGGTCTCACAAACAGCCAACCGAACATCTAAGGGCAGGAACACTTCTGCAGATGGTTGGTGGGGAGTACAAGGGTGACATGGTATACTATTTACCGGATCTGGTTATGTAATTTAACTTTTTATTTGTTACTTATACCTATGTGTTTATTATTAGTAGCGAAGCTACTCTATTAATTTCTAATATATGAATATTAGACTAAAGAACTAGAACCATTTACTGTACGTTTTAATTAGATTATGTTATAATTCTAACCTAATTATTTATCTGCAAATATATAAGCAGTGCAACTATTCTAATAATGTCTAACATATGCAATATTAAACCAAGTAATATGACTATTTATGTTGTCTTAAATATTATTCTATTATTTATTTAAATCTATTATATTATCCTGTGACTGGTAGATTCATCAAGGGGGGGGGGGCGGCACGGCACACAACTGGTCTCAGCAGCGATACTAGTATATGGGGCAGCAGGCACACAATCCACAAAATTCATCACATGATACTCGCATGGATACAACACGACACGATCAATCTAAAAATAGGAGCAAAGTTAAAGGACACTCCTATTTTTTTAAAATCTTAACTCAAGCATTAAAGTTGGATTACTCTATAAAGCTTATTACTGTGCACTTTTAATCTAATTGTATTTCAATTCAGTAATTCATTGGTGTAAAACTTTTACATAATTTAGTACAGACTTTCTTTTTCTATTTACTATAATTATGAGGTATGACTACGATAGCTTTAGAATGGCTTAAAAAGGGTAATTCCTACCTTTAAACCAGTCTTTAGCAGGGTGTTCTATGAACTAGGGTCTATGCAAACAGCATAGCAGGTCCACTCTGAATAGATATTTTTCTATTATTAACTTAATACTTTTATGTCTAAAGAAAAGGAGAAGACATAAAAAAAGAAATTGTAGTCTACTTTTATCTAGAATTTTAACAACATTCCTTTAACTTTTCAACGTGAAATTATCTTTAAATTATATGTAAATGTTATTTATTTAAATCAACATACCTATAATATGCCCAACATTTTTCCCTAGAGAGACGCTCATGTAGTTGCGTCCGTTCACTCCAAGAATGTTCAAAGGAATGACGATAAATGGGCGTACAATAATTCATTTTTTCCGTTTATTTGAATTATTTTTTTAAAACTTTTCTTATACATTTTATTCTATTTTTACTTTTATTTACTCGTTTATTTATTTTGTCGAGATTTCTACTTTTAACATTTTAGTATATTTTTCATTGCCGATATCTCCCTGGGAGGGAAAACTATTCTGTAAACAAAATTAAGAAGCTGAATTCACCAGTCTCTCCAAAATCATATAACACCAAGAACATACACAAAACTGTTCTGTTAAGGAGAACTGAATCTTTAAATCGATTATCAACGACTTATTATTTTTCATTATATTTTTATATAAGGATAATTATTATATGATTAACAAGCCTTTCTTATAAACACGCATTTACTTTTAATTAATCATCAATTTGCACTTGTCACTATCAATGTACTTAATAATTTGCAAATAATTATAATTTTAACACTTAATTACGTGTATATTTTTTTCTGTGGTATAAAATGATTATATATCCCCCATGGTACTATATAGGGGTTTAAAACTATTACAAAAAAACTAATATAATTTCTTTATACATAAACCCTTTTGGGCAACCATTTACCCAATATAAATTAACCTAACCTATATTAACCTTTTTTCTTCAACATATTTTCTTTATACCTAAACCCTTTGGGGCTATCATGTACCCAATGTAAATTAACCTAACCTAGCTTAACCCCAACGTGGCTAACCTGTACCCAATATAAACTTACCTAACCTCACCCCTTTGGTAGCCTCTAAAAACCTTTGGTGCCCTAGCCCAACCTGTTCCCTTTCAGAAATCATAATTTATGTTACAGAATTAAATTCATGAGATGAAGTTTATAATCATATGATATGATAGGGGGAGGGGGGAAATTATAATAAAAATAAAGAAAACAATATAATTTTAAAAATTTATTTACTCATTAAAGAAAATGAACGATATTACAAATTGAAACCAAAATATATTGAACTTAAATAATCATTACACAGGCATAAGAAATAGGTGTTTATATATAGTTTTAGAATGAGAAAAATATTACAAATCCATTCTAAGCAAAATTGAAATATAAACTTGAAATAGTAAGTAAACTACAATAAAAGAAATTATATATATTATACAGGCAACCATCTTAAATCTTGTTTTGAGGGTAAAAATGAGAAGGGGGTGAAATAAGTGTTGCCTGTATAAGATAATATGTTAGGCCTTTTTATATTTTATTTTTTCCTTTTTTTCAATTTTGCTTACAATGGATTCCTAATATTTTTCTGATTCTAGAGGTATATATGAACCCTTATTTTTTATGCCTGTGATAAGATATATTTATGTTCAAAGTTTTGATTAAACCAAGGTTTAAAAAAATCTATTTTTTCAAAATTACCTGACAGAATTCAAAAAGTAAGGTGTCAAATTAAAGATCTTACTATTTTCTTCTTTTTTTGTTTCGTTTTAGTACCTTAAAACCGACTTAATTTTTTTTTTTAACTTAACCATTAATGGTCAGGGGGGGGGGGGGTTGAACGCCCCCCCCTCCGTTTTTCTGTGTGTGAAAGATAAAGAGCCCAAACTGTGTGACTTTTTAAATATGGGTATGACACATAACTGAAAATTGGATTTTTTACTTCGGGTAATATTGTGGCTTTCAGAACATTTTTATATAATTCACTTTATATTGATACAATAAAAAAACATTACTCTGTTCATTGGAAATAATTTTTTTTTCCAAAACAATTAATTTCATTGAAAAATCTAACATTTACAATAAAACAAATAATTCTGAAATCTAACCAATAAGATGTCTTGTTTTATATAATTCTTTACAATTCAAAAAAAGAATGTTTTCACAAAGTGACTTATTTCCAATGTAGTTAAATATTTTTTATTTAATTAAAATGAAAAGAATGAAAACCGTACACATAAAAGATACATACTTTTTAAAATTATTTTAAAAGATAAGTTTTAATAATCTTATTTTATAACACATTTGTATATGTGACAAAAATAAATTTGTTGTATTGCATAAACATTTGTTGTCATTAAACCCTTTACAGCCATTTTTTATGTTTTTAAAATAAGTGAGAGAACACAAACATGTTAATGTTAATTCGTTGATATATTATAAAGAATTAACTTTTTAGTGAATTTTTATAGTAAAGCCATAAGGCCTAATTTTACTCTATAACCAGAATACAATATTTATGAAGCAAAACACTCTAAAAGCTACGAATTTTACCCAAATAAAAAAAAGACCTTTTGCTCGGATCAAAATGATCACGGCAACAGTAAAAATTAATATTTAAATCCCCCCAAAAAAGTTTATTGGGGACTTAATTCAAATTTAGGCTCTGCAGTCTCATTCTACTGGTGTCATAGTATATTTTTTATATACGTTTTAAAAATAGGTTCAAAACAGTTTAAGCCTATCATTTATGTTTTATTTCCTTTATATCTACTAATACTAGTTAAATGAAAAAATAAATAATTTTAATTTCATATAAATTTTTTACACTTGTCAATTTATCACTTTTATTTTAGCATTTTCTTATATCAAATACTTCAAAAGACACTCCTTGATTTAAAAAAATAAAGTATTACATATGCTTTTGTTTACTAAAGGTTGTGTAAAACAAGGATGTCAATTTACATTAAACCTTAACAGTCGGGCACCTTGCGGCACCTCAATCGGTCAGGGGGCGGGGGGGGGGGGGGGGGGCGTTCAACGCCTTCCCCTATTATATCAATTCCTTTTAGAGCTAGAGGGCTAAAAGTTTTTGTGCATGTCCCCTGTTTAATAATGAATTTCCGACTTTAAGTTAATCAAAGTCAATTTTCGCTTTTATTTAACAACCTTTGTTTTTAGGTCCTTTTTTAATTTTAAATTTCAAACGTCTGTAATTTTCTTATTTATGAAGCTAAAAGAACATTTTTTTTTGCAGAATATGTTTATGTTTGTGTAAATTTTATGTTAGAAATATTAAAATATAAATTTGAGCGGCCACAGCTGTACTTGGCAGCTGCCAGCGGAAAAATGGCGGCGGATCTTTATGAAATTTAAATACGTTATGTAGACATGTAAGAAAAACTTAAGTTTAAAATTTGAATTCTCTAAGTCAAAAATTGCGGCCACAGGAGCCTTATAAAGATTTCTTGAGACCTGGAGGATCAGGACCTGCAGGATCATACCTGGAACCTGAAATTGACTTGAACACCTGTATTTCATATGAGGATGTACTACTAGAGGATATTTTTGTAAGATAAAATGCTTTGTTTAATTCAACATAATATTTTTGCTCTTTACCTGGATGGACCCTGCTAGGTTTGCTAGCATCCTGTGCCACCCAAGATGGAGATATTTAAAAAATTCCAACTCTCAGTTATGTGTCATACCCATACTTAAAAAGTCATGCAGTTTGGGCTCTTTATCTTCACACACACCATTGTTCAAGGCCTCCCCCCCCCCCCCAACTGCTAAGGGTTAAGCAATAGGGTGGGTAGATTTGGGATATTTTTTATCTGAGACCAACGTGGGAATCTGCATTTGATGTTTATAGATATACTGATTTAAAATTTATCTTAAGTCTTAAAACAACCTATATACATTATACATACATATATACAATTTTATGGCTATTTTTGAAGAAAGAAATTAAGGGTAATAATTGCTCTTAAGGATAACATATATATTTTTTTTTCATATAAACCTGTATATACAGCTTCCTTTTGATTGCTCAGATGTTAGGAAAAATGCAATTTTTAGGTCTTTTTTTTTCTTGTGAAACATGCAGGTATAAAGCAAAAATATTGTTTTGACTTTGTCCGCAACAAAAACTAATTTTAATTTTTTCAAAATATAAATGAAAAAAACTATTATTATTAAAAACTTATTTTTGTTGCGGACAGTCCTTTGAAGTCTTATAACATCAAATTTATGTTTACCGTACTTGTAAATGAAATAAATCAAAGAGAGTCTATCCATAAAAGCTTTGTGTCTGAGAAAGCATAAAAAACTAGATATAATCATGTTTTTTATTAAAAACCTCAAGAAATCCATCCTATTGAACTGGATAGGTAAACAAGAAAAACTCCTTTAAAGCTAGGATCAGAAATCAGGATTCTGAATTTGGGCCCATATACAGTACTAGCGGCTACGCCTCTAGAGGCCTCTAGGTGGCACTTGAGGAGGAGAGAGTCAAATTTAATAACGCAATTTCTTATTTTAAATTTTAAAAGAAAAAGTAAAAAAAAAATTTTGGGGGGGGGGGCTAAATTTTTTTTTTATGGGGGGGGGGGGTTGCCTCCCACCTCATTTTTAATTTTAGTTAAAAAAAATTAATTTTAGTTAAAAAAATGTAAAAAAAAAATTTTTTTTGGGGGGGGGGTTTGGAGTGTCCTTCCCCCCCAAAAAATAGTTTTAAACCTTTCTGGGACCTATGAGAAGCTACCCTGTTGAGGAGAACCCGATTGGTTCAGCGGTTAGCGAGATCCTTCGGTACAGACACACAGATAAACAGACAGACAGACATCCTGTTACTTTAGTATAAGGATTACATATTCCTAACTTCACAATCCAACAAACCCAATCTAATCCTCAATTTGTTTTTTTGAGTAACAGAAATTTCAAAGACAGCTAAAATCTTGTAACTGTGCAGTAGTTAAATAATATTTTTAAAAATTCTTTCGAAGCAAGAAGTGGTTAAGTTTCTAAAGATATCCTTTATTAGCTACTAGCGGCTTCGCCCCTAGCCTCTAGGGGCTTTGTCCCAAGAGGTTTGATCAACCTAATTTTTTGTATTTTAGATTTAAAAAGAAATAGTAAAAAAATTTTTTTTGGGGGGAGGGGGTATTTTTCATTTTTTGGGGGGGTTAGGGGTTTCCCACCCCCCAAGAAAATAGCTTAAAACCATCACAGGACCAGTAGGTATATTCCCTGAAGAGTAGAGCCCAATCGGTTCAGTGGTTACTGAGATCTTAAGCTTCAGACGGACAGACAGACGGACAGACAGACAGACAGACATCGTTCTACTTTGTATTATAGATAGCACATATAATATTTCAAAACAAGATCCAAGTGTTAGATTATTCTATGAAATGGTTAATCTAGAAACCAATTGTTCTACTCCTATACAAGGAACACTATTGACGACGAAATAATCAAGAATAATAATGTAACTGTAGTAAAATTTATACAGGAAACACATTTAATACAAGGATATAACAACTAAAGATAAAATGAACTATGAAGAACTGTGTGGAAATTCGTCTTAATATGCAATAGATTCAATGGAAGGTCTTCTCAGATACAGGTTAAATTGAATCTAAACAAAAGAATAAAGTTACTAGATTGTATAGAGGGTCAGTGATCAACTAGTACTATTTCATTAAACATGGAATGATTCCATCTATCAAAAACTAAGATAAGGAAAATGTCCCAGAGGTTTTATTTACAATTATCCCTCTATATTCTAATACCTCTTTATAACTGCAATTAAATGAAAATAGAGACAGCCCCGGCAAATAAAGAATAGATTCTTACCGGAAATTGCAGCTTAAGGTCTCACAAACAGCCAACCGAACATCTAAGGGCAGGAACACTTCTGCAGATGGTTGGTGGGGAGTACAAGGGTGACATGGTATACTATTTACCGGATCTGGTTATGTAATTTAACTTTTTATTTGTTACTTATACCTATGTGTTTATTATTAGTAGCGAAGCTACTCTATTAATTTCTAATATATGAATATTAGACTAAAGAACTAGAACCATTTACTGTACGTTTTAATTAGATTATGTTATAATTCTAACCTAATTATTTATCTGCAAATATATAAGCAGTGCAACTATTCTAATAATGTCTAACATATGCAATATTAAACCAAGTAATATGACTATTTATGTTGTCTTAAATATTATTCTATTATTTATTTAAATCTATTATATTATCCTGTGACTGGTAGATTCATCAAGGGGGGGGGGGGGGGGGCGGCACGGCACACAACTGGTCTCAGCAGCGATACTAGTATATGGGGCAGCAGGCACACAATCCACAAAATTCATCACATGATACTCGCATGGATACAACACGACACGATCAATCTAAAAATAGGAGCAAAGTTAAAGGACACTCCTATTTTTTTAAAATCTTAACTCAAGCATTAAAGTTGGATTACTCTATAAAGCTTATTACTGTGCACTTTTAATCTAATTGTATTTCAATTCAGTAATTCATTGGTGTAAAACTTTTACATAATTTAGTACAGACTTTCTTTTTCTATTTACTATAATTATGAGGTATGACTACGATAGCTTTAGAATGGCTTAAAAAGGGTAATTCCTACCTTTAAACCAGTCTTTAGCAGGGTGTTCTATGAACTAGGGTCTATGCAAACAGCATAGCAGGTCCACTCTGAATAGATATTTTTCTATTATTAACTTAATACTTTTATGTCTAAAGAAAAGGAGAAGACATAAAAAAAGAAATTGTAGTCTACTTTTATCTAGAATTTTAACAACATTCCTTTAACTTTTCAACGTGAAATTATCTTTAAATTATATGTAAATGTTATTTATTTAAATCAACATACCTATAATATGCCCAACATTTTTCCCTAGAGAGACGCTCATGTAGTTGCGTCCGTTCACTCCAAGAATGTTCAAAGGAATGACGATAAATGGGCGTACAATAATTCATTTTTTCCGTTTATTTGAATTATTTTTTTAAAACTTTTCTTATACATTTTATTCTATTTTTACTTTTATTTACTCGTTTATTTATTTTGTCGAGATTTCTACTTTTAACATTTTAGTATATTTTTCATTGCCGATATCTCCCTGGGAGGGAAAACTATTCTGTAAACAAAATTAAGAAGCTGAATTCACCAGTCTCTCCAAAATCATATAACACCAAGAACATACACAAAACTGTTCTGTTAAGGAGAACTGAATCTTTAAATCGATTATCAACGACTTATTATTTTTCATTATATTTTTATATAAGGATAATTATTATATGATTAACAAGCCTTTCTTATAAACACGCATTTACTTTTAATTAATCATCAATTTGCACTTGTCACTATCAATGTACTTAATAATTTGCAAATAATTATAATTTTAACACTTAATTACGTGTATATTTTTTTCTGTGGTATAAAATGATTATATATCCCCCATGGTACTATATAGGGGTTTAAAACTATTACAAAAAAACTAATATAATTTCTTTATACATAAACCCTTTTGGGCAACCATTTACCCAATATAAATTAACCTAACCTATATTAACCTTTTTTCTTCAACATATTTTCTTTATACCTAAACCCTTTGGGGCTATCATGTACCCAATGTAAATTAACCTAACCTAGCTTAACCCCAACGTGGCTAACCTGTACCCAATATAAACTTACCTAACCTCACCCCTTTGGTAGCCTCTAAAAACCTTTGGTGCCCTAGCCCAACCTGTTCCCTTTCAGAAATCATAATTTATGTTACAGAATTAAATTCATGAGATGAAGTTTATAATCATATGATATGATAGGGGGAGGGGGGAAATTATAATAAAAATAAAGAAAACAATATAATTTTAAAAATTTATTTACTCATTAAAGAAAATGAACGATATTACAAATTGAAACCAAAATATATTGAACTTAAATAATCATTACACAGGCATAAGAAATAGGTGTTTATATATAGTTTTAGAATGAGAAAAATATTACAAATCCATTCTAAGCAAAATTGAAATATAAACTTGAAATAGTAAGTAAACTACAATAAAAGAAATTATATATATTATACAGGCAACCATCTTAAATCTTGTTTTGAGGGTAAAATTGAGAAGGGGGTGAAATAAGTGTTGCCTGTATAAGATAATATGTTAGGCCTTTTTATATTTTATTTTTTCCTTTTTTTCAATTTTGCTTACAATGGATTCCTAATATTTTTCTGATTCTAGAGGTATATATGAACCCTTATTTTTTATGCCTGTGATAAGATATATTTATGTTCAAAGTTTTGATTAAACCAAGGTTTAAAAAAATCTATTTTTTCAAAATTACCTGACAGAATTCAAAAAGTAAGGTGTCAAATTAAAGATCTTACTATTTTCTTCTTTTTTTGTTTCGTTTTAGTACCTTAAAACCGACTTAATTTTTTTTTTAACTTAACCATTAATGGTCAGGGGGGGGGGGGTTGAACGCCCCCCCCTCCGTTTTTCTGTGTGTGAAAGATAAAGAGCCCAAACTGTGTGACTTTTTAAATATGGGTATGACACATAACTGAAAATTGGATTTTTTTGAAAATCTCCATCCTGGCGGGCACAGGATGCCAGCAAACCTGGCAGGGTCATCCAGGTAAACAAAGCATTTTATCTTACCAAAATACTAAAATATCCTCTAGTAGTACTTCCTCATATCAAATACAGATTTTCAAGTCAATTTTAGGTTCCAGGTATGATCCTGCAGGTCCTGATCCTCCAGGTCTCCAGAAATCTTTCAAAGGCTCCTGTAGCAGCAATTTTTTACTTCAAATTTTAAACTTAAGCTTTTCTTACATGTCTACATTTGTATACAAATTTCATAAAAATACGCCGCTGTTTTCCGCCGAAATTTATATTTGTTGAATGCCCCCCCCCCCCCCAACCAATTATGGTGCGGCAAGGGGCCCAACTTTTAAGGGTCAAACTACTTTAAAAATAAGGGGTCTACAAAAAAAAACGATTGCTTATCTAAATTCTATGGAAAATTTACAGTGTTTTAGCCTAAAATATACAGTTATAAGGTTTTTTTGGTGCTTGTCCGAAAAGGTTTTAAGTTTTAGGTAAGTTTTATAAACATTCTGGGGTAGTTTTAGGCTATTTTCTGTCTAAGTAGTGAGGTTTTTTTATGCTTTTGTCTGTTAAGATCTCGGTAACTCCTGAACAAATTGAGTTTTATATTTCAGTGATCTTGCGATGGTTTTAAGCTATTTTAGTGTTCTATAATATAGTATATTTCTATTTTACTGCAAATAGATTTATCTCTGCTTTTAACCCTTACAGATCGGGCCCAAATTCCCACCTTAATAAATTGGGGTCCTGTTACAGATAAAGACGTAAAATTTTTTTCTGGTGGTTCATTTTATTTTAGAGAAAAATACTTTTTCTAGTCATAGCCAGACCGCTTTTTAGCAGCCAGCCTCTAAATTTTAAAACAGCTGTAGAGCGGCCATATTTGCGGCTAGGATAACCAAATTTTAGCACGAACTTTTAATTTTCATAACAAAAAAAAAATACTTTTTCTGATCATCGCCGAAAAATGGCAAATAACGGAAACCGCCATTTTCGGCGGTTACGGCGGTAAAACGGCAGTTGGCGGCGCCAATTAATATTCTTATCTATTTATTGTTGCTCAAGGATTTACCAAAAAAATTATAGGTCTCCAGCTCTAATAGAAGCCATGATATTCATGATATAAGTCTATAGTAAAAGCCGGACAAAAAACCGGTCATAAAGTCGGTCAAGGAGCGGTCAAACGGTCATAACACCACTTTTCTCAGAAGGTCATTGATATCTAAGTATTCATCAAAAAAAAATTAGGTTTCTACCTTATACACAAAAGTCATAATGTAGAAATTAAGATTAATTTAGATTTTTTTTCTATTTTTGGTGCTACCTAACCGACTGGATACCAAGACCGACACAGACCAGATATCCTAATAAAATCAACTCTTGCCGATGTATAATCACTAAACTTAAAATGTCATGAAGTCACAGCTCTCCATCTTACCTACAATAAAAATGAGATTGATCTGTAAGGGTTTTTTATATTTTTCATATTTCAAAAAAATTTTATTTATGTACTAACAAAGAGGTAATATTATATTATTTAACTAGCAGCTTCGCCCCTAGCCTCTAGGGGCTTTGCCCCAAGAGGTTTGATCAAACCAATTTTTCTTATTTTAGATTTAAAAGAAAAATTTGTAAAAAAAAATTTCTTTGAGGGAAGAATTTTTTTTTTGAGTGGGGTAGTCAACCCCACTATTTAAATTTTAGTTTTAGAAAGATAAATTTTTTTTGGGGGGGAGGGATTTTTCATTTTTTGGGGGGGTTGGGGGTGTCCCACCCCCCAAGAAAATAGTTATAAACCTTCCCGGGACCTATGAGAAGCTTTCCTGTAAAGGAGAACCCAATCGGTTCAGTGGTTAGTGAGAATCTTTGCTACAAACAGACAAAAGAAAAGACATACAGACAGACATCGTTCTACTTTGTATTATAGATAGAATAATTTGATTATGTTTAGTTTTTTTTAATACTATATTCCATGTATAAAAGTAACAGGATGTCTATCTGTAGCTTAAGATCTTGCAAACTGCTGGACCAATATAGTTGTCCTTCAAGTTAAAGCAGTTATCAAGTATTTATGTCCATCTAAAGCAACTAGCAATATGCTTTTTCTGACCTCAGGGGAGAATTGGACATTTTCAAAACCATGGAATGTGATAAATCTCAAAATATCCTACTTAGTTCCAAATAGACAATTATTTTTTTATTTCATACTAATTATATTCCATTTAACAATTTTTCAGCCTAACGCTCCAAATTTAAATACATGTAATCATAAAACAAAATAATTTTATCTTGCAAGATATTTATTTAAAAATTCATTAATTCAAAAACACACTTGATTAAATACATTTAAAAACAAATTATAAATCTTTAGAATTAATATGTTAAAATTAGTGAAAATTTAATATTTTAATACATTCTTTTTTGAATATAAAAACTATCAAATATTTCATTTACTGATGTCAAATACTATATCCTACTTTGCACAGTAGTGTGTAATATGGTGGGTCTGGCTCTCTGGCATATCTCAAGTTTGGCAAACTTAAAATTTTGCAAAGCCTTATTTGAAAGAAATAATTTATTTTAGTACTTTAAAACCAAATTATTTAAAAAAAAATGAATTACTTCAAAAATAAGAGGTCGACAATAAAACCGATTGAATATCTAAATTCTATGGATCATTTTACTACTTACTAAAAACACCTACTAGCTATTATAAAAAAAAATCACAAAAGTTAGGGCACCTTCTTTGCAATTTTAACACATAAACAATGTTTTTAAAAAATATTTTACATAAAGTTTACTGATTTCCAGGGCAGTTAAATCCATCCATTGAGCTTGTGTTGGCAGAGCCTTTTCATAGCCTAACAGTTAAAAAATTAATTAGATTTATGCATTACAGAACTGTTTCATAAAATATTATATCTGGCAACTAAGATAAAATTAAAGAATATCTTTATTTCCGGAGGGTAAAGTAAATAATTCTCTGGTAAATTCAGAATTCATAAATTTTTTAGTATTTAAAATTTGCCATGGGCAAAATATAACATTCTATGGACGGACAGATGATTATAAAGATAAATACTTGAATCAACAAATCCTCAACAATTTACAGATCACATATTTGATACATCCCGTACATGAACTTGAACCAAGCAGGTTTCTCACACAATCTGCTAATAGTATAGGATTGGTTAGACCTTGAGCAGCACATTGATAGATTTTAGGTGCAAGGGTAACAACACATTTAATACCAGTGAATATACTACAGCTTCTAAGGCCCTTGGGAAACAGGGCCGAAAGCTGCTGGCTAGTCAGGTTAGCTTCACTGATATTAACAATCAAATCAGTATGACTGTCAATGCTTTTCAGCAATTCAGATTTCACTGCCTGAAAATAACATAAATGAAATTAATTTTGCAAAACTAGATTGTACATTTTAAAAATCAAAGATTTAATGTAAACAATTAAATCCCACCAATTTTTAATTGCAAAATTAAGTAATCAATTAGATTTGTTAAAATGCACGGGAAAAATATTCTCTATATCATAACCTATTTATGCATCAAATTTTATAACTTAATTGAGAAGAGAAATTTTTCAACGTTATAATTTTCCGTAAATTTACAAAAGGTGTAAACCTACAGAGGGCTAATTCTGCAAATGGTCTTGTGTTACAAAAGATCTACTTTGCTATGATCTAATGCTACAAAAGATCTAATGTTATAAAGAGTCTAATGTTAAAAAAGGTTGGATGTTACAAAAGACCCTACAAAATATACATATAATTGATTAGGTTATATGGCTAGGGGCTAAGTGCCCTTGGCTATGTTATTTTTTTTAAATGTAATCAAATTATTTCAAAAAAGAATCTTTCTTTGGCATTTGGAATGTTTTTAAGCAATAATGTTATTACTTTTAATTAAAATTTCTGCTTATTCTACAAGTGATATAAGCCTTGACTTCATTTTCCAGTTCTAAAACCACAGACTATACATCAAAATACATACATTAAAAATTAAAAAAAAATTAATGAAATTAGAGTTGAAATTACATTTTATATTAGCACTAAAGGCAACAAATGTTTTAAGGGAATATTTAAATGTTCACTGTAATATGAAAAAAAGTGTCAACATTGTTCTGAAACTATTTAATTTAAACATTAACTTGTTCAGCTATTTACTTTTAATATAAAAGATACAATGTATATATAAATGTTTTTCAGCACATACCTTGTTTGTTTCTTGAAGTTTTTTTACTTGTTTGGTTAATTACTTGATAGTTTTGATGTCATTACCTGCAGGAAATATATATCAGGACATACAGGGATAGTTTCATGAAGCGCATGTAAAGTAAACATTGTGAATTTTACAAATAATTAAGATTTATGGTAATCAACAATATTTTAAAATTAAATCTTAAAATTGTTGATGTTTTTTGTGTTAAAAGAATACAATTTAAATTCTTTCTCTCAGAACACATACAAATCATTTTGTTTGTAAATATACTTAAATGCCACCATTTTAGCTTACAAAAAATAGAAAATTTGCCTTTCTGCTTATAAACAATTAAACAAAAGTTAATAGATTTTGAATTGGGTATTCAATCTAAGATGTAGATAAAATAATTTGTTCCTAATCCAATGATTGAAAATTATTTTTATCATAAATCCCAAAATAACAGCCAATTAAATAAAATTAACTTACAGTTTAAGAATCAAGTTAAAAATAAGAATAATTAAAATTCTTATTGTATTTCTCGTAAGAAAAGTAGATCCAAATTAAAGTGGTAAGATAAGAAGAAAAAGACCTTTTAAAAAGGGGGATTTATAAACAATACTAATTATTACCTTGTGATGAGGAACCATCAAATCCAAGAATGAAAAGCACAATGAAACAAAGAAACATTTTCATGTTTGCCTAGATTTTAATAGTTTAGCTTTCTGAAATTGAAAATTATTCTTTTTGGTCAATAAAAATGTATATGCATATGTAGGAAGCCTGCAGGAAATACAACGCTTCAACTGCCACAATTAGACCAAATACCTTAAATTAGAAGATTCAATAACAAAAAAGATTAGAGCATTTAAAGCATGACTTTTTTATGAGAAAGTTCTGTTTATTTCGTGTTACTAAACATGTGACTAGGATGAAGGTGCAGCTGACATCCCCTGTTCAGATGATTAATAAAATAACAACCATTAAAACAAACCCTCTTCTCTTTCTTGAGAAACACCGAATGGATTCTGCCTCTACTACAGCAAGAAGAAAAGCCTGACAGCCTGAACAACAGAACCTTTTGCAACACATCCTTCTTAGCCAACCTATAGGTAACAACTGAGCCACCCTATGAGCCCAAGGCATCAAACCAGAAGCCAAAAACATCACAAGTCACATTCAGCTAGAGTCCCAAAATGCAGCTGCAGATAAAAACCTACTTAGATAAAGACACCATAAGCCGAGTGCAATTTGTATTGGCTGCCCTTCAACTGGCAGCACGGCTGATAAATAAGAAGCAACAAATTTTACTGCCCTTGACCGGTATTTTAAAATAAACAGTTAAATAAATTACAAACAAATATCTTGATATTACAATGAGACACTGGTGACTTTTCTTCGTTCTGCTATGATTTTATAAAATTACACAGGTGTTTAATTTTCTTCTTTACTTCTCTTTTAACTGAAGGAAATGGGGAGAGTTGCATCTCCACATAATTTTTTTTTTTTTTTGGGGTGGGGGTTAGGAGTTGGTTATTTTAATTTTTAGAGGTGATTTCTTTGGTATGGTTGAAATATCATAACCAAACATAGAATTAAACGTTCCCTGGACCTTTGAGATTCTTCACTTCACTTTAAAGTGACTATGAAGCTGGAAAAATTCTGATATATGTTAAAGATTAATGTTTTTAAAGAGTATTTTTTCAAGAAATAAGTCTTATAAACTTCCCATTTAAAAATAAATTGAACTTTTTATAAAAATGTTATATATGTACCTATGGAAACATAATTGATTTGTTGGCGATTATTTATTTTACATTTTAAAAATTTGAGTATTACCCCCCCCCCCCCCCCCAACAGAGAACAACTATTTTAGGTTAGGTTAGGTTATAGGCTAGGGAGCTGAGCGCTGCGGCTAGGCAGGCAAGGGGGCCGAGTGCTGCGGCTAGGCAGGCTAGGGAGCCGAGCGCTGGGGTCAGAGTTTATAGTTCTTTGGTGGGGGGGGGGGGGGGGAGATTGGTACTCAAATTTTCAAAATTGAAAAAAAAATTTCTAAGAGGATATTACCGATTTTTTTTAATATACATATCTTAAAACCTGTCTATTCGACAAATAACAATTATTTTTGTTAATGTTTACTTGTAATTTTAACGTAAAATATAAGCTTTTGTTACATACCTATTAAACTAACCAAAAAAGGTTCTAATTGCTTTCTACGGGGAGATTAAACAATTTCTACCTATAATCGAAAAGATATCACCAAATATAGGATAACCATATTGGTTCAGTGGTTAGTGAGATCCTTGGAACGGAAACGGGGTTGTGGGTTTTTTATAATTCTAACAGTAGCTTTTAACCCTTACAGATCGGGCCCCAATTCCCACCTTAATAGATCGTGGGGGGGGGCTCAAAGAGCCCCCCCCTCTATCTCGGCTCCTGGTACAGATAAAGGCGTAAAATTTTTTTCTGGTGGTTCATGTGTATTTTTAGAGAAAATTACTTTTTCTAGTCATAGCAGTCAGACCACTCCTTAGCCGCTTTTTAGCGGCCAGCCGCTAAATTTTAAAACAGCTGTAGAGTGGCCAATTTTGCGGCTAGGATGACCAAATTTTAGGACGAACTTTTATTTTTCATAACAAAAAAATTACTATTTCTGATCATCGCCGAAAAACGGCAAATAACGGAAACCGCCATTTTCGGCGGTTACGGCGGTAAAACGGCGGTTGGCGGCGCAAATTAATATTTTTATCTGTTTATTATTGCTCAAGGATTTACCAAAAAAAATTATAGGTCTCTAGCTGTATTAGAAGCCACGATATTCATGATATATGTCTGTAGTAAAAGCCGGACAAAAATCGGTCATAAAGTCGGTCAGGGAGCGGTCAAACGGTCATAACACCACTTTTCTCAGAAGGTCATTGATATCTAAGTATTCACCAAAAAAAATTTAGGTTTTTACCTTATACACAAAAGGCATAATGTAGAAATTAAGATTTTTTTAGAATTTTTTCTAATTTTTTTTGCTACCCAACCGACTTTGACCGGACACCACGACCGACACAGACCAGATATCCTAATAAAATCAACTCTTGCCGACGTATAATTACTAAACTTAAAAAGTCATGAAGTTACAGCTCTCCATCTTACCTACAAAAAAAATGAGATTGGAAAAACTAGAGGGGGGGGGCTCTTTGAGCCCCCCCCCCCCCCGATCTGTAAGGGTTAAAAGGATATTTTAGGTAAATGATGATGATTGCTCCATAGGGTTAGAGCCCCACCGTAGGTGCTAGAAATAGGAGAAAAAATTCGACAAAACCCAAAACTTCATTTCCTTTATAAGCGTTTCCTAAGATAAGCATTTTTTGAGTATAACCCTCTCTCTTTATATATATACTAGCGGCTTCGCCCCTAGCCTCTAGGGGCTTTGCCCCAAGAGGTATAATTACATCTTCTATTACTTACCCAGCAGAACGGATCGCAAATTTTCGCATCTACCCAGCAGGAAAACATTTTCTCGATTAAATAACGAATTCGCAAAATTCGTAAAAAAGAAAAAAAATAGCGATTAAATAACGAATTCGCAAAATTCGTAAAAAAAATGCAGGGAGGATTTTTTTGTTTTGGGGGGGTTGGGGGTGTCCCACCCCCCAAGAAAATAGCTTAAAACCACCGCAGGACCAATAAATATATACCCTGAAGAGTAGAATCCGATCGGTTCAGTGGTTACCGAGATCTTAAGCTTCAGACGGACGGACAAACAGACAGACAGACATCAAGCTACTTTGTATTATAGATATATATCTACTTTTCTTTTAATCTCATTTTGATGACCAAAATGTTTTTTGTATTTACTGATAATTTCAAAAGTTTTTTTTTCTGTATACAAATGTTTATAAAAGTACTTCTATAATTTAAGTATTTTAATGTGTTATGACGACAAAGACAATTGGTTAAGGGACGATTTCTTTCCAAAAACATTGAGGCCACACATCATGAAAGATTGTTTAAAAAAATGATTCCAACTAGCATTAAGCTCCTCTCCAGTTTTTGTGTAAGTGAGGATTGTCAAAAGAAAAAAACATGTAATTCATTTTTTTTCTACTCTTAGTGCTTTCCCACAAGTTGCTGATTGAACAGTTACACACCCCTCCCCTTATTTTTTGAATGAAATGAAAATAAGTAGAGTGAGTATTTTTTTTCCCTTTGCCTAAACCCTACCCAGTACCCATTAAAATAGTCTGACCTAAAGTTATAAGCAAACAAATGAAAAATTAGGTAGGGGGAGGGGGGTATCAGTGCCCAAAGTGGTATTTTGTGTCACTGCACCCACCCTTTCCTCTCAAAGTACTAAACAAAAGCAGAACTTCAAATTTGGAATCAATAGTAAATGTGTCATAATTGTTGCGTGTTTTTTTCTGTTTTTCAGCACATAATTGTCATTGTTAGGACTGATTTTATTTCATTTTATTTTAAGTTTGATATTATTAATATTATTCTATTTTTATTTAAATTTTGAAATGATATAAACTTATGTTAAATCAATTTTCATGGCTATTGGATAATTGATACAAATGTTTCTTCTCACAAGGAAAACCTTGACAATTTGCAATAATTGGTAGCTAAAATTGAAAAAAAAACAAGAATGACAACATCCATAAAAGCAAAGCTCTGAAACGGTAGGATAAAAGGGTATTAACACTTGTAGAGTGTCATAACTGAATAATCAGAATATAAATGTATAAGAGTTGAAGCAAAATTGTAAGTAAATTTGTTGAAAAATTGCTTGATGCAGGATGATATTTAAGGACATACTTACATTTTTAGGAATTGATTATAGAGTTGCTTCGCTTATGATATTGTACTTTGTTGTTCCAGGAATCAGTATACCAAAAATCAGATCAATCAGATAATTAGATCACATTCTGGTAATGATTATAGAGTTGCTACGCTTTCAAAATTTTATTATAGTGATCACCATGCAAAAATAAATCGATAGGACAATTCTAATGTGCCTAAATCAACGAAAAAAAGCTTTCCGTAACGAATGGACGTACGATTCTGAGTAATAATTCCATTTATATCTATATCAAAATACCAAAATGCTTAAAATGGACAAATTTATATATTAAAATATGATTATTTATAATTTTTTTTTTTTATAAATTTATGTTAAATATCTTTGATAATATATGTTGTTATCTAATGTCTCATACCTATATTTTTTAGACAAAATTAATTAAAAATTAAAATCAGAATATATCTTCATGTCTTAGAATAGTGTATTTTAAAAAGGTTGAAAAACAAAACAAAAAACTAATTATTAAATTTAATGGCTTTATAACATTGTACCTTATTGTTTTGGGAATTTCAAAAATCTAGAAAATACAATACACATAACATGTAGATAACATTGTTTTGAATTTTAGAGCTTTTATGTCTGTAATTCTATCTATAAATAAAAAATTTTCTGCTTCTAAAAAGTTTGTATTACCTCTATATAATTTTAGAGTAGACAATAATTTTGTTTGTCGAGTCCTTGTGTATATAATTCCATGTACATTGTACAAGTAACATGCAAATTTTGTGTAGTGAATCTTATTTGACAATAATAAAGTTTTTTGGTTAAGTCCCTTTCGTGACAACGCCTCTTAAGGGGCGTTTCTTCGTATTTTCACAGTAACTCTTGATAGGTTATTTTAGGTTAGGTTAGGTGATTTCCCTGCAGGGTTGGGCAAATAGCCCCGCGGGGGCTAGAGGCTAGGGCCTTAAGAGGCGTTGTCACGAAAGGGACTATACCCATTTTTAATAGTGCAAATATAATGCAAAATCTGTTGCTATTGCTAACAATTATATTAAGGAAATGTGTGTTTTAGGGCGAAAAAGATAAATTTTAAGGGTTTTTGTAATAGGCTTCATTAATTATAATCTTCAACAACTTTTTATGTGATTTTCTGTTTTGGAATCAAAAATCAAGTAATCAATATGACCTACTCTGCCCAAAATAAATAAACGAAACGAAAACTAACCCTGACTTGTTTTCAATCAATATTTTTCTAAAAATAGAATATTAAAATCCCCCAAAAATAGCCCATAACCACCGCAGGATAAGTAGCTTATTTCCTTGAAGTGTTGAGCCAAATCAATTCAGTGGTTACCGAGATCTTAAGCTTCAGACAGACGGACATCATTGTACTTTGTATTATAGTTATATAAATGAAAATTTTAATGGACTATTATTGCAAATATCAACGAGTGTAATCATAATTATTTTAATAACATCAATTAATAGCAGAAATATGCACCAGTTATTTTTAGATTTTAGGGCGCATTTTCCTTTTTCTGATCTGACATTTATTTTGATTTTTAAAGAACACCTGTATTTATTATTTTTTTAAATGACTTCAACAATCAAAGTAACAAAATAAAGTTTTACTGTTTTTTTTCTTGTTATCAAGACAAATGAGAATGCAATTTTAGATCATGCAGGAAGATTTTGGATGCCTTAAAACCCAGGCAGAGATCTGCTATATATTTTTTTTATTGAAAAAGTCACATCTTTAGCTGTGCAAAGATTATAAAAAATAGGTTTTCTAGCAGATTGGGTAGTTTGGATACTCAATAGTCAAGTACATAATATCAAAGCAACCCTAACCCAAGCTCCTCTGTTGAGAGCGTCATTCATTACAGTGACTTAATTTGGGACACCTGCCATACTCGGCGAGGGTGAGGTATTAAAAAGTAGATCCCTTGAGACAGCGGGTCAAGTACTTGTAATTGAGCTGGCCCTGGTGCACAAAAGTGTCTCGTCCTACTCCATGACTACTTAGGTCCAAACACTAAGAAACTATGGCTAAACACAATTTAGACCAAATACCGACCATATGCAGCTTACGTCCATCACCATCACACTAGAGCTGCATTATTTATAAAAGTAATTTGTTTGCTGAGTTACTTGTGAATATAGATCGGGGATCTATTCTAAAGGGATAGGTAAGACAATGGCCAATAAATTGATGTACATTTCCAATGATGACATACACAATTATCCTTTCCGTGGATTAAAATTAGTGGTTGAATTGTTTGAACACTCAACTTAATAAGCAACCAATCAAAATTAATTCATTAAAGTCCCCAAAGTGGATAAGGCAACGAATATGAAAATGTTATAGTAAAACTTTGGGGACTAGTGTATTAAACAGTCCATTGTCCTCTCTCTTTCTCTCTGATTATAATTTCTTTTAAAATGGATAAACTGTTTATATATGTCATCTTTGTTCAAGGAAGGCAGATTAAAAATGTATAATTGGGATATAGCATTAAAACAAAAAAATCAAACAATTTTTTTGTTTGTTTGTCTTGACAATAATTCTACATATATGTATCTATACACAAATTACCAAAAATGAACAAAATTAGACATGTTTATGCACAGGAACATCCAAAGCGGGAGGGGGTTAAAAAAAGCCCAGACGTCCTTTTCTATTGTGTACCCCCCTCCTAAATAAAAAAAGCTATATTAAATGCGGTTATTAAATGCGTGGATAATAAAAGCTTGGCCTTGAACTTTGATTATAATAAAAAGAAAACCCTGATTAATAACAATTATTTCAGCTACAATAAATATTGACAAATGCACATATATTTCAGAGGGATCAAGTGCACCTCACGGTAAAATATTTCTGGCAACGATTATCTCCCAAAATCCATTAACTTTAAAAGCTGCTAACGGCCAAATGGTGTAACCAATAGATTATGCTGGCACTGAATTTTAACCGAAAAGTCCTACAAATAATCTGGATGGAATAGTCATTAATCAAAAGTGCACAATTAACTCGCAGTGCATATAAATACGCTAAAAAGACTTATTTTATGCGTTTTTTCAATTGTGAAGCTTTCCCTGGATCTTAACTAATCCTGATTATGTGTACGTGTAGGCCTTCTAATGCTGCTTAACAGGGTGTGCGGGAACGACATGCACGTTCAGCCGTTGGAAGCTGGCAGCCTTTAAAATTAATAGATTTTTGGAGATAAATGTTACCAGGAAATCTTACCGTGAACTGCACTAGACTTTTTCAGTAACATTTTTAGTATTAAAGTTTAATAGGTTGTAAATGTACAAATGTTTCTATAGACGTCAAACTTTACTAATTGCTATAATTTTTTGACATTGCAAATAAAAATAAATATTATTTAAAATATCAAACATTAAAATTAAAAATATATAAAAAATCTTTTATGCCTTTAATTTTCAAACAGGATTAATTGGCAGGAATCTAAAGGGATAGGACCAATATAGCCAATAAATTGATTTACATCCCGAATTAATATACACCAATGCTCCACAGTTCTGGATGATGTAATCATTTTTTAGAATAGGACTAATTGACATTTTCAAATTTAATTTCACAGTTTTTAATTTTTTTATTTTAACAAAACTTTCCTTGATACAACATCATATTATCTCCAATAATTTATTCATGAATAAATTTAGATACAAGCAAAATATATATAATTAACCCAATAAAAATCACACACAAAAATTCCAGTTCGATATTCATTTTCAGTTCATAGCCATGGCATCAGGAAATGTATTATCAATCTAAACATAAAATATATTTAGCCATAAATATATTTAGTATGAGTTAATATGATCCTTCCTTTATTTATGAAATAATTGTTATATATTAATGTTATATAATTATACTAGCGGCTTCGCCCCTAGCCTCTAGGGGCTTTGGCCCAAGAGGTGATCAAAAAGAAAAATTTTGGCGAAATTTGTGAAAGGACCAAGGAAATCTTCAGCAAAAAAAATGGGGGAATTTCTTTGTTTTTTTTTGGGGGGGGGTTTAGGGTGTCCCACCCCCCAAGAAATTAGCCTAAAACCACCACAGGACCAGTAGGTATATACCCTGAAGAGTAGAATCCGATCGGTTCAGTGGTTACCTATATCTTAAGGGACGGACAGACATCATTCTACTTTATATTATAGATGTATAGGAAACCTTAAGAGTAGAATGCGCTTTGACCTATACATAAGAATTTTAGCTTTTCAATCAATTAGTTTTTAATGCCCTTTGAATGTTTAGTAACGCAACAGGCTTATATGTACTATCACCTAAAAAGATGAATAGGCTCCCGAGTAATTGATTATATAATATATAATATCAAATATATAAATAAAACAGACGAACTTAACATTGATTAGGATAGGTCGAGCCAGACCACACTCATAGTCTAGGTATATAGACAAGCACATGTTTTTTCTTAAGTAAGAACAACAAAACTACCTACCAAAGATTGTAGTTAGGAATGATACATTGTCATACCTTAGTATTGGCAGAGAGAAGGAATTCCAGATCCACATCCTAAATCATCCCACTTCATATTGTTAGTCCAGGAAGGATCAGGATGATTGTTTGATGAAATCTAAGAGAAATAATTCATATCATAATTAATAACAAAATTTTGTTCACCTAAATCAATGTGTTATTAAAAGCTTAAAATATTACCATAAGACAATCTTGATTTCCATTGTTATTTGGTTCATATCTATGCCAATCAGTATAGGTAACTAAGAAATTAATTAGATTACTTTGTTAGAAATGCAAACTTTATTTTTTCTATTTCAACTTCAAAAAGTCATTTAATAGTTTAGGTTTTCTTAAAGTTAAAATTGTGTAATTTATAAGTTAAACACTAAATTAAATTCTAATTCATTGGTGAGTTTTTACATATGTTGTGATCTAAATTAGGATTTACTTAAAGATCCATCTACCCAAGACCATTTTCCCTCTAGAACAGAATCACTTCCTCCAAGCCAGAATCCAAGGTAAGTACTGATGGGCTTCAATAGATCTTTTGTAAAAAAAAATATATAATTAGGGAAGGAGGCAGAAAAACTTCAAACACACATATTTTATGCTATGTAGAAATAAATGTGATTCTAGAATTGAAGATTATTTAGTAAAATAAGTAATAACTTGAATATCTTTTATAACTATAAATTATACTTGTTTAGGTTAATCTATGGATAAAATCAGTTAACATACATAAGCTTCTGTGAATTAGGATCTTGTAAAAACTTTCAGAACTATTACTGGAAAACTAACTTTTAAAAATTGCACAGCAAACCTTTGATGAAATTTTCATCATGACTATTTTTCACAATTGCAAGTTTAGCATTTGGTGCCAACGAAGCACATCTTGCTTTAGCAGTATTCCAATTTAATCTTTGCATCACTATTTTGTAGCAGGATCCTAAAATAACAAATTTAATTTAAGTAAAATATGAATGGTGCGATTTATGTTTTTCATATTTACAAAATTCTGTTAATTTCCCACCTGTTTCTGTGTCCAGAATCCATCCTTCTCTGCATTTACATACATTTTTGAGACAGATTCCATCTCTGTTTTTGAAACAAGTATCTCTAGGCCCACCAGCTGGAGCAAATGCACACAATTGACCAAGTAATACTCGGCAATTTCTTAATGACATTGGAGTAAGTTATGTTGTAAAGCAATATCATACCTTATGTTTTACACAAATATCAGAAATGTAAAGAAATTTGACTTACCCTAATTCATTTGGATTATCACATCCAAATGTAGAACTTATCATAAAACCTATGATACAAAGTTTGTTATTAGACAGAGGATTTCTTTTAAGTGAATAGAAATTTCTAAGTTCCCTTAGAAAAAAACTTACCCAATGGAATTGCCAAGAATATAAACATTTTAAAGTTTAATTTTTGATATGAATAGAGATACACTGAAAATATGAAAAAAGCATGAAATATACTTAGTACAATTTTGATAATTATGATTAACATTATGTAAAAGATTGAAATAGAGAGTCTATCAATAAAGGTATTTATTTTAAATTATAATAAATAGTATCTTACCTAAAAAAGTAATGGATGTAGAACTGATGTCATGTTGCAAATTAACTTTGTATTTAAAGGGCTCAACAAGTGTTTTATTTCCATTCATTGGGTTATGGAAAGAAATCAGAGTTGCAGGCTTCATCACCATATTTTCACGGTAGCTTTTCTCCTATTTCTAGCCCCTACAGAGGGCTCTAACCCAATGGGCCAATTTTCTAACCATGCAGGGCAATCATTGACATTACCTAATCTAAAATAACCTAATAAAAGCTACTGTGAAAGTACAATAAAACCCGCTATTTCGTTTTCTTCCCATGATCTGATTTATCATTTACTAAGTATATTTGCGATTAATTTTATTTAATGAAATCTTCCAATTTTTAACATGTACAAAACGGCCTGCTTAATTGCTTCAAGATCCATGTCAGATCTATATAGGAAATAAATGTCTATAAACGAGCTCAAGTTTTCCAAGGAATATATGATTAAAACTCATAGTGCTCCAATAATCCATAATAAACTCTCATTGCCCAGAATGATAAGACCCATTATTTTACTTTATTAAAAATAAATTCATTTTTTTCATTTCATGTTGCTATTTACCTTATATTGATGTATTTAATTTCTAATCATAAAAAAGAAAATTTAAATTTATAATATGATAAATTTAAGAAAACTATGTTTTAAAAGAATTCGATTGTGGCGACATTTTGTGTGTTCAAATATTAAACTAAAATTTAATCATCAGCATTAACCCTTTGGTGATGGTAATGTAAAGAAAAAAATATAATTTAAAAAAATCTTTTAAAAATCATTTAAATTATTAAATATTTACTTTCTTTTAGATAGTAATGACGGGTGAGGAAAATAGATTTATTGAGAAATAGATATGCATATAGAAAACTAGCCAATAGGGAGATAATTATATCGAGCCAACTCTAGTTAGATAGATAAGTCAAATCATGATACAAATTGAAATTAAACATTGATAATTTTGACCTGTATTTCTTGACACTATTTTTTTATACTATAATATAATTTATAGGTTACTTGATAAAGCCCTTTTAACTTTAGATAGATTTTTAAAAGCGAAGCTTTCTATAATTAGGGTCGGTCAGTCCGTCCGTTCGTAAGGCAGTCTGTCCGTCAGACAGTAACAGATAGCTTTTTCAGCATGTTAGAATTGGCCTATTGATTTCAAACTTTGCATGATTATTCCTGTAGCTTTATTTTATCATATGTATTTTATAAATTTTTATGTATTTTATAAATTTTGATCTCGACTGAGTCTAAAAAAAATGTACACAGCCAAATCGCTACAAAAGAGCAAAAAGTAATTTGCGACCTCTAAAATTTTTAATCTTGAAAAGTCCAAAATAATCTGACTTAGCAAAGCATTTGGTGAAATTTCAGGTTTTTAAAACAATTAAAACAATGGAGATATTCTTTTTTTCTTTCAATTTTTTGGTCTTTTTGGACACATATGGACAGATATTCAGACGGTATTGGCCATAATTATCGAAAAGATTCGCTACAAATAACAATTGATATGGTTTGGTGTAAAAATTTTCAAAATTAAAAAAAAAATTATTCCTAAGAGGATAACGCCAATAAAATATATACAATAATTGGTGCTGACTCATTTGTAAAAATAAAATTAAACGAATTTGCTCTAAATCTACAGGTGTTTCTTTATACATGTTATAATTACTCTTCTTTGTTGCGTTTTAAAATAAATTCTATTTAATGGTGCTGACACACTTGTATTTTTATACACGTCAACTTATTAATTGTTCTTTGTTGCATTTTAAAATGAATATTATTTGAATTTGCGAATTAAAGTACATTAGGAATGAATTTATAATTTAATCTTATAAAATTACGTAGAGAAGCTCTATAATGATTTTAAAATTTGAATCTAGAATCAATAGAATCTGCATAGATTTTTCTGTACATGTGAATGTCATTCTATATGATATTTAAGAAGATATGTACAGAAATATTTTAAGATGATTTGTTTTCGCCTGACTGCAAAATACCGAAAACTACCATCCCAATTGATTATCCATTTCAGATATAAAATTTTAATTCATCTATAATACTAAGTAGTACAATGTCTGTCTGTCTGTCCGTTTGTCTGTCTATCTGTCTGAAGCTTAAGATTTCAATAACCACTGAACCGATTTGTCCCCAACCCCCCAAAAGAGAAAAATACCCACCCCCTTAAAAAAATCAATTTTTCTTTTAGATCTAAAATACGAAAAAAAATTTGATCAAACATCTTGTGGCAAAGCCCCTAGATGTCCTCTCTCTCTCTTTGGAAGCTACTCTGTCTGTCTGTCAGAAATCTATTAGCAAAGTCTTAGTTTAAAAGCTTGCTACTCTTAACTCAAAATGTCCGATGGTACGTCCAATCTAGTTTGATTCTATGCAATTAATGCATCCCATCTGCTAGCTATTAGTTTGTATTAAAATATGGGTCAATAATCTTTTTTAGCTGCAAAGCCTCTCTATAATCCATCTGGTCTATACGCTAGTCTATACTCCGTACGCTAGTCTGTCAGACTGTAACGGCGCTATGAATTAAAATGAAAAATAAGATTTTCTTGGATTCTGTTGTATATAGACAGCATAACTTTTAGTGAAAATTCCTATGATATACATACATATATTATGCTTCTAGTCTATATTGTTTTGTCTGTTTGGTGATTTTCTTAGTAGTGGCAACTGAATAATGAACTACTATATAACTCTCTTTGTCCATGTGTCTGTCCAAACTGTGATTTTGTTGTGCTTCGCTACTTATGAATGTTGTCATACTTGTTTGTCCAACCTTCAATAAAAATAAAAGTATCCTTTTTGGCGTGATAACTATTTTATTCTGAACAAAAAAGCAAATATTAAAGAAATATTGTAACAAAACTTTTTTTTAAAATTCGACTTAGATCGAATGTTACTTTTATTATCTAAAAGAAAATAATATTCTTCAAGTGATTACTATCTCCGTGATAATAGTGTTCGTTTTTTCAATAAATTATAATCCAGACAACTACCTGCCCCAAATGGTGAAGACTCTTTTAGTCTGCTAGCAAATTGCTTTTTTATTTCTATTTCCGATAGGCTCCCCCGCCCTTTGGCATCTGTTAGGTATAATTCATGCCCCTCTATTCTTTTACTTTAATGTTTATTCCTACAACTGTATAAAATATGACCTTCAGTTTTAGGAATGTTTTCATCCTTGTTGTTTGGCTGATTTTCTGGTAGCTTTGTATGATATGTAACATAAAAGTTCCATGTGCGTTGATTCACATAACCAATATAGTATCATACATAAAAATAAAATCGTTTTTGATTATAATTTTTCTAATTCATACTTTGTTGGTTTGTATGATGACTAAAAAGCGTCCATCTGCTCTTGTTCACACATAAAAAGTAAATTTGCAAGGTTTTTTTTACTTTTTATGGTCAAATATTAATATTTTATGTATGCATACTTTCTTTTATTAGGATACTAGTGGAAGTTTAGGGAATTCTGAACTTAAAAGGGATGGGAGGGGGTAGAAAATTACCTAAAACTTAAAATTAGAAGAAAAAAGTCTATTGCTTCTTTACATATCAGGGTCTTAACGGCCAGACAAAAAAACGTATTTCTTTTCACAATACGATAATTTCTATTTATAGCATAACAAGCTTTGTCAATAGCCTTTTTGTTATAATCTGGGTTTATTTTTTACATAGTCTTAAATTCCAATAATTTGATTAAACCCTAAAATTAACAATATTTTTTTCTGACTGAAAAAAAAAGACTTTTTAAATGTTTTAAAGAGAAAAATGGGCTTGAATTATTCGAGGACCAGCTTCACTTGGGATAAAACCCTTAATATTCTTTTAAAAACAAAGTTTAATATTAATTTGTAGAGGTTTCGTGATTTTAAATCATGTGAAAATTCATGGTTGGAATAAATATGGTTGAACCAAAAGCGATGCTGTGAGTATTGGTGCAAAAAATATGACGTAACAAAAAAAATTAGCCAATGAGAGGCCGTTATTAACCAATGGTAAAATTTATAGTGGCCTCTCATTGGCTAACTTTTTTGTTACGTCATATTTTTTGCACCAATACTCACAGCATCACCAAAAGCGGAATTATCATTATGCAAGGTTCCGTGATTTTTCAAACTATATATTTGACGGATTTTATCAGGGGATCTTAACCCTTACAGATCAGGCCCCAATTCCCACCTTAATAGATCGGGGGGGGGGGGGGACTCCAAGAGACCCCCCCCTCTATCTCGGCTCCTGGTACAGATAAAGTCGTAAAAAATTTTTTCTGGTGGTTCATGTTATTTTTAGAGAAAATTACTTTTTCTAGTCATAGCAGTCAGACCGCTCTATAGCCGCCTTTTTAGCGGCCAGACGCTAAATTTTAAAACAGCTGTAGAGCGGCAAATTTTGCAGCTAGGATGACCAAATTTTAGGACGAACTTTTATTTTTCATAACAAAAAATTAACTATTTATGATCATCGCTGAAAAACGGCAAATAACGGAAATCGCCATTTTAGGCGGTTACGGCGGTAAAACGGCGGTTGGCGGCGCAAATTATTATTTCTATCTGTTTATTATTGCTCAAGGATTTACCAAAAAAAAATTTTAGGTCTCTAGCTATAATAGAAGTTACGATATTCATGATATATGTATGTTGGTCATAAAGTCGGTCAGGGAGCGGTCAAACGGTCATAACACCACTTTTCTCAGAAGGTCATTGATATCTAAGTATTCACCAAAAATTTTTAGGTTTTTACCTTTTACACAAAAATCATAATGTAGAAATTAAGATTTATTTAGAATGTTTTCAAATTTTTTTTGCTACCCAACCGACTTTGACCGGACACCACGACCGACACAGACCAGATATCCTAATAAAATCAACTCTTGCCGACGTATAATGTACGGTAAATTCTACATATTAAAATTATTTTTAAAAGTTTTGAAAGAATTAGAGCCCGAATACAATAACTATGTCATAAAACTTTGGGTACCAGAGAAATTAACATCTAAAAAAAAATAATTATATTTATTCAACATTTATAATTATAAATAAAATAAAGATTTATTTCTTTTTCTTTTCTATCTTCGATATTTCATCCAAACATTCTGGTATATCTCGCCTTGAAATAAATGATAACATAAATTTTTAAAAAGTAATAGTTATATTTTAATCTGTATACTATAGTATGCAAGAATGTCCGAGCTTTTTTAAGAGGCGGGCGTAAAAGAGGGGTTTCAAAGGTTTGGAGAGTGGTTAATCTAATGTATTTCCAAAGATTTTGTTTGGAGGGTGGTAAATCCCTCTCCCCCTCCCCCTAAATGGACTTTTTATTCATAAAATCAACATTAGTCTTTATTATTATATTATGTAAAATATTAAAGTTTTTTAAGGTTAAGATATATTAACTACTAAATCTTAAAGGGAGCTACACATAGGTCAAATAGGTTTTAATCTATTTTTCTGCCAAGGTTCAAGCCTTTAAATGTCCAAATTCGAATTACCTTCAGTATTATATTTTTGTAAGCCCTCATCCCCCCCTCCCCAAAAAAAGAGATAAATAAGCTTGGACGTTCTTGCCCACCTGTAGGTACATCCAGGTTCTGGTCCATGTCCATCAGAAACTGCACAACATGCCCTGAAAGTATGATAATTCCAGAGATCTTAAGGGAGAGAACAATGGTCGAAAAATGTATGTAAACTCCAAAGTTATGATAAACAAAATTATCACTAATGTAGTAAAAAACTATTGGTTAAAAGTTTGGACAACTGAATCAACATCTAATACAAGTTCCTAAAGTTTTTAAGCCAACGGATGCTATAAATTGTTTCTAAAACCTTAGAACCAATATGATTTACCAATCCAAAGTCCTCTCCCTCCTTGATAAATACTCAACTGTAAGAAGACAAAGATCAAAATATAATATTTTCGTTTTTTTGTCGTTACTTTAGGTAAAGTTGGGTTATATTTGGCTTGCAAGGTTGGGATACCGCAGATATTATAAGCCCCAAGGGGTTACGAATTCTCCCGCAGAGGTCATGCATAGAAAAAATCCACGATTTTTTTCAATTCATTTAAAAATAAGAGGGAAGGTGTTTAAGTGCTTAATAGGCACTTTTAAGGTAACACATCCACAGGTAAAGGCATAAATGTTTATGTGTTTTTGTGTGTATGTGTGAGTGTGTGTGTGTATGTCTGTGTTTGTGTGTGTTTGTAAGTATATTTGTTATGTGAGTGTGTGTTATTAATATATCAGAAGAAATCAGTACAAAGAATTCCATAGTAATCGATCCAAAAAGTGAGTCATCTTTTTACTAAACCTTTCTTGCATACAAAACAACGAAAAATTGGATAAATAAGAACAGTAGAGTATAATACATTAAGCATAGTAGAAATTAAATAGCAGGTATTCTCATTCGCTGGTTTAAACCTTTAAGAACTTTTAATAAAACATGATTGGCTTTAAAATAGCAATCAATGGGAATGTATCTCAATTTATCGTCCAGTGTTTAATCCCTCAAGAAGATCCCAATATGAAAATTTGCTGTAATATGAAAATGTATTATATTTAGTAATCCTCCCTTTTTAACCAATATCTCCATGTATCTCTTTTTTACTCCTCTCATACATGAGTTGGTTCAATAATTTCAATTGTAAGAGAATCACACTACGTTTTGGACTTCTAATTTACTGTTATATCATATAATTGTGTTATTCAAGAAACCAGCAAAACATAGAGGATTATAACCTCAAAGAGTATGTAACGCGGCCTCTAACATTTAGTTATGAGTGGTGGCAGGGAAGGAGTGGATAATTTTCTGTAAAATATATTGGTACCCAAAATTTAAAAACAAAGATATCTAATTTGTTGGCTCGTAAATTTGAATGCTTTTATTTAATTTTGATTGGTGGGTTAAAATATGGTAGTGTCTAAACTTTTCAACCAATTTTTTTGATTGAAAAAAGGGTAATTTTGTTTATCCTTGTTAATTATGTAAATTGTTTTATTAATTATTGGCTTATCCCTTTAGATACCTGAATAGTAGAAACCTAACATATCATACAAACACTTTTGTTTTCATACTTTACAAAAACATCTTTTTTTTACTAAATGCAATGCCCATAGCTTCTAGTTGCATCTCAAAAACGGCCTAAAAATTGCCCTAGGCCAATGATAAACTTCCATGATCAGCGGTTAGCGAGATCTTACAGAACACACTTACAGACAGACAGATAGACATCCTATAACAATTATTACATAAGAATAGATTTGAAAATAAACGTATATGTAATATGTATGTATATTAACTTTTAGAAAATGATGTATAGTATATAAAACTCTCTTTTGCTCTTAAGAAATAGAACAAACGCCTTTGTTAATTAGCTATAATACCTTTAACTATAAATATGGAAGTCTTGTTCACATAGAACTTGGTTTTATTTATGGTTTTTAAAGCAAAGCTTTTATATAATAAGGTCGGGCCGACTGTACGTATCTCCGTCCAGTTAGCTCTTTTAACAAATTTTTTTCAGTGATAATATTATTATATATAGCTGATTCTTGGATTATTGATTCCTATTACAACAAGGTACAATTTTATGAGCGAAGCATCTCTATAATATAATAATAAAAATTTAAAGTATGTAATTTTACAACAAATGTATTAAATTTACTTACAAATTAATGTTCTGCTTATAAAGTATATACTGAAACTCTACCAGAGTTATTGTTCGTTTGTCCTTCCCTCTGATTTAAGAGCTTTGCTTTTATGGATCTTATCATCCTTAGTTTTCTTGGTCATGGAGGATTCTAACACAATTTTAAAATTTCCCTAAAAAATGTATCTTTTATTTCCCAAGTCTAACTATTTATTCGAAGATATGATATGATAGTACTAGTTTGAGCGACCAGTGTCAGGTCTTCATAAATATTGGAAATTGTCAACAAGACATACATCTACGGGATATGTCATAAGAAAATATTTTTACTTCTATAATAAAATTTTCATTTTATATATTGTTTTCAATTTTTTTCATTGTTGAAATCATTTAGATTTTTAAAATATACATAATAATATAATTAAATATTCATTTGTTCAAAATTGTTTTTAAATTTCTTGTTTTACAAGCAATGATAGTTTATTTTTATACATAAGTCATCCTCTATTGAGTAAAATACAAACTAAAGTTTTACTTTTTCACCTATGTATACAGATGTTACTAATGTATACAGGTGTTATAAATTATGTGTTAAATTTAACATTACGCATTATATATCTTTATCATAGAATTTTTACAGCATTTTAAACGGAAAATATTAAATGTTAAAAACATTTTCATCGTCGCATGCAATATCTAAGCAGGTCATATTTTAGGAGTTTCCCTAAAAATTCAAAAATTTTCAATAGCAAACTACATTTAAATTTATTTGTTCATATAAGCGTCAATCTAAGGGATAAAACAATGGACGCTTAATTGATTCATTTCCAAATTTTACCCCTTCTGTAGATTAAAATTTTGAGGTGTAAAAGTTTGTTGCTTTTTTTTAAAGTTTTTATTTCAGCGTAAAAGTTGGAACATCAGCCATTTTCAATTTTTCACGGTGTGATAGAAAAAAAAGTCAAAAAAAAAATATCCTATTACTTTGTATTATAGATATATCTACCTAGAAGCTGTACACATATAGTAGCTACCATAATCATACCCCCCCCCCCCCTAATAATATTATTTAACATACAGACAGATATCCTATTACTTTGTATTATAGATATATCTACCTAGAAGCTGTACACATATAGTAGCTACCATAATCATACCCCCCCCCCCCCCTAATAATATTATTTAACATACAGACAGATATCCTATTACTTTGTATTATAGATATATCTACCTAGAAGCTGTACACATATAGTAGCTACCATAATCCTACCCCCCCCCCCTAATAATATTATTTAACATACAGACAGATATCCTATTACTTTGTATTATAGATATATCTACCTAGAAGCTGTACACATATAGTAGCTACCATAATCATACCCCCCCCCCCCCCCTCTTAATAATATTATTTAACATACAGACAGATATCCTATTACTTTGTATTATAGATATATCTACCTAGAAGCTGTACACATATAGTACCTACCATAATCATACCCCCCCCCCCCCCCCTAATAATATTATTTAACATACAGATAGATATCCTATTACTTTGTATTATAGATATATCTACCTAGAAGCTGTACACATATAGTAGCTACCATAATCATACCCCCCCCCCCTAATAATATTATTTAACATACAGACAGATATCCTATTACTTTGTATTATAGATATATCTACCTAGAAGCTGTACACATATAGTAGCTACCATAATCATACCCCCCCCCCCTAATAATATTATTTAACATACAGACAGATATCCTATTACTTTGTATTATAGATATACCTACCTAGAAGCTGTACACATATAGTAGCTACCATAATCATACCCCCCCCCCCCCTTAATAATATTATTTAACATACAGATAGATATCCTATTACTTTGTATTATAGATATATCTACCTAGTAGCTGTACACATATAGTAGCTATCATAATCATACCCCCCCCCCCTCTTAATAATATTATTTAACATACAGATAGATATCCTATTACTTTGTATTATAGATATATCTACCTAGAAGCTGTACACATATAGTAGCTACCATAATCATACCCCCCCCCCCCCTAATAATATTATTTAACATACAGACAGATATCCTATTACTTTGTATTATAGATATATCTACCTAGAAGCTGTACACATATAGTAGCTATCATAATCATACCCCCCCCCCCCTAATAATATTATTTAACATACAGACAGATATCCTATTACTTTGTATTATAGATATATCTACCTAGAAGCTGTACACATAGTAGCTATCATAATCATACCCCTCCCCCCCTCCTTATTAGTATTATTTAACATACAGACAGATATCCTATTACTTTGTATTATAGATATATCTACCTAGAAGCTGTACACATAGTAGCTACCATAATCATACCCCCCCCCCCCCCTCCTTAATAATATTATTTAACATACAGATAAATATCCTATTACTTTGTATTGTAGATATATCTACCAAGAAGCTGTACACATATAGTAGCTACCATAATCATACCCCCCCCCCTTAATAATATTATCTAACATACAGACAGATATCATATTACTTTGTATTATAGATATATCTACCTAGAAGCTGTACACATATAGTAGCTACCATAATCATACCCCCCCCCCCCTTAATAATATTATTTAACATACAGACAGATATCCTATTACTTTGTATTATAGATATATCTACCTAGAAGCTGTACACATATAGTAGCTACCATAATTATACCCCCCCCCCCCCCTAATAATATTATTTAACATACAGATAGATATCCTATTACTTTGTATTATAGATATATCTACCTAGAAGCTGTACACATATAGTAGCTACCATAATCATACCCCCCCCCCCTAATAATATTATTTAACATACAGACAGATATCCTATTACTTTGTATTATAGATATATCTACCTAGAAGCTGTACATATATAGTAGCTACCATAATCATACCCCCCCCCCCTCTTAATAATATTATTTAACATACAGACAGATATCCTATTACTTTGTATTATAGATATATCTACCTAGAAGCTGTACACATATAGTAGCTACCATAATCATACCCCCCCCCCCCTTAATAATATTATTTAACATACAGACAGATATCCTATTACTTTGTATTATAGATATATCTACCTAGAAGCTGTACACATATAGTAGCTACCATAATCATACCCCCCCCCCCCCTCTTAATAATATTATTTAACATACAGACAGATATCCTATTACTTTGTATTATAGATATATCTACCTAGAAGCTGTACACATATAGTAGCTACCATAATCATACCCCCCCCCCCCTAATAATATTATTTAACATACAGACAGATATCCTATTACTTTGTATTGTAGATATATCTACCTAGAAGCTGTACACATATAGTAGCTACCATAATCCTACCCCCCCCCTTAATAATATTATTTAACATACAGATAGATATCCTATTACTTTGTATTATAGATATATCTACCTAGAAGCTGTACACATATAGTAGCTACCATAATCATACCCCCCCCCCCCTTAATAATATTATTTAACATACAGACAGATATCCTATTACTTTGTATTATAGATATATCTACCTAGAAGCTGTACATATATAGTAGCTACCATAATCATACCCCCCCCCCCCTCTTAATAATATTATTTAACATACAGACAGATATCCTATTACTTTGTATTATAGATATATCTACCTAGAAGCTGTACACATAGTAGCTACCATAATTATACCCCCCCCCCCCCTTAATAATATTATTTAACATACAGATAGATATCCTATTACTTTGTATTATAGATATATCTACCTAGAAGCTGTACACATATAGTAGCTACCATAATCATACCCCCCCCCCCCCTAATAATATTATTTAACATACAGACAGATATCCTATTACTTTGTATTATAGATATATCTACCTAGAAGCTGTACACATATAGTAGCTATCATAATCATACCCCCCCCCCCCCCTCTTAATAATATTATTTAACATACAGATAGATATCCTATTACTTTGTATTATAGATATATCTACCTAGAAGCTGTACACATATAGTAGCTACCATAATCATACCCCCCCCCCCCTCTTAATAATATTATTTAACATACAGACAGATATCCTATTACTTTGTATTATAGATATATCTACCTAGAAGCTGTACACATATAGTAGCTACCATAATCATACCCCCCCCCCCCCTCTTAATAATATTATTTAACATACAGACAGATATCCTATTACTTTGTATTATAGATATATCTACCTAGAAGCTGTACACCTATAGTACCTACCATAATCATACCCCCCCCCCCCCCTAATAATATTATTTAACATACAGACAGATATCCTATTACTTTGTATTATAGATATATCTACCTAGAAGCTGTACACATATAGTACCTACCATAATCATACCCCCCCCCCCCTCTTAATAATATTATTTAACATACAGACAGATATCCTATTACTTTGTATTATAGATATATCTACCTAGAGGCTGTACACATATAACAGCTACCACAATCGCATTCTTCCCCTTCTTCAATAATATTATTTCCACAAATTGGACCTGACAATTATTAAAAGCTGAACTGATGTGTAGTTTATATAATTCAAAGGGTAGTTGTGGTTTGGGTCCACCCATAATCAATTTTAGTTTGAAAAATTAAAATATTATTTTTGAAGGGTCGTTTTTTCTAGGGCGATTTCTTTTGGGAGGTTGAAAACCTTCCCAGGAAATATGAGAAGCTTTATTGTAAAGGAGAACAATATTGGTTCACTGGTTAGCAAGATCCTTCTGTACAAAGAGACACACAGACATTCGGTTACATTTACATTATTATTTTTTACATACAAGTATATTTTTTTACAATATGACCGTAAAAACGACATAAATGGATTATTGAACAAACCTTTTATTTCATAAAATTAGCAAATGAAAGCAAAGTTGTTGTGATAAAAGCCTATAAATGTGAAAATACTAAAGAAAGCATTTAATTTTATATAAATTTTTTCTTATACCTTGAAATTGTTTGAGGCAGCTAGTATGTTTTTCTGTGTTCAAGACATCCCAAACACTCTCCTATCAAATAGGAAATTATAATTTGAGGGTTTATGTCTGCCATTTAAGATATTGTTCATGATTTTAAGTAAATTGGTTCCCTATGGGTTTTTAACTATTTTTGAACACAATAGCAATAATTAAAGGGTCATTGTTAAAACCTAAGCTCAATTTTTTTCTCAATAAAAGAATGACTACATCAAATAGTAGCAATGCTCATAATTAGAACACTTTACTAATATCAGACAATAGGTAAAGTGAATAATTGTTTGGATAGATTTGTAGAATTGTAAAACAATATTTAACTATCTATCTATATTAGTAGCTGTTGAACTGATGGACAGCTAAACTAGCTATAGAGCGGCTTCAAAAGTTAAAAAGAAGAGTTAGAATAGATAATAAAAACAAGAACGACCTTTGTGCATGGCGACATAATCTGATGATTTAACTTTTGTCCATCATTTGAAAACTAAAATAAGATTCCTATTATTTTTTTTAGATTTTTAGTGACGTATCGGTCATGCTTCAAAAGACATAAACCTTACTTTTTAAAGGTTTTGTGATATTTATAAGTTTTTGCTAATCCTCTCTCAATCTTTCTCATCTCCTCTATAAATCAAATTGTCTGTTTGTTTATTTCATGATTTTTTGTGCTTTGCTACTTTATATTTAGTAGAGTAGGTACTTTGTTTAAATAACGTATGTCCCATAATCTGCAAAACAATTTCAGTATATAAGCCAATTTTTTTTTAAAGTGAATATACAGACAGACATCCTGTAATTTTTAAGCTTATAAAAAAATTCCTGTTATCACAAACCTAGAGTAAAGACTGACCTTCGACATAAGAAATCGACCATTATGTTTCATATCATGGGGAGTACAATCAGGTCTCTCCACCTTGTCTGGGTCATGGTGACCTCTAAACTAGGGATAATTATCAATATTCTTGTCTAGACAGACCATGAGAAGTATAGTCATGTATCTCTTGGTCATGGTGGCCTCTAAACTAGGGATAAGTATCAATAGTCATGTCTAGACGAATAATATTATAGTCATGTCTCTCTACTATGTCTAGGTCATGGTGACCTCTAAACTAGAGATAATTATCAATATTCTTGTCTAGACAGATCATGAGTAGTATAGTCATGTATCTCCACTATGTCTAGTGTCTAGACATATGTCATGAGGAGTATAGTCATGTCTCTCTACTATGTCTAGGTCATGGTGACCTCTAAACTAGGGATAATTATCAATAGTCATGTCTAGACAGATCATGAGTAGTATAGTCATGTATCTCCACTATGTCTAGGTCATAGTGACCTCTAAACTAGGAATAATTATCAATAGTTATGTCAGATTTGTTATGGCTCTAACAATACTCTTTTTTGTGTCGTTTTTATGTACATAGATTTTATTTGACAATAACAATTATATCTTAGGTAGGAGAGCATTGCAAGTTAGCTGGGAAGAAAAAAAGGACTGCAATCTGATAATAGATATTAATGGCTCAGTAGTTTTTGTCATAAAATCACTTTTCATAAATACACTTGTCATAAATATATTTGTCAAAATTACATTTGTCATAAAGGTAAACTTGTCTTAAAAACATTTGTCATAAAGGTACGTTTGTCATAAAAACATTTTTCATAAAGGTACATTTGTCATAAAGGTACATTTGTTTTATAGGTACATTTGTCATAAGTTTCATTTCTCATATAGGTACGTTTGTTATCAAGGTACATTTGTCATAAAGGTATGTGTGTCATAAATTAAATTTGTCATAAAACCATTTGTCAGAAAGGTACATTTGTCAATATAAAACTTTGGGTACCAATATAAAACTTCGAATACCAGTAATTCATGACAAACATACCTTTATGACAAGTGTTTTTATGACTAACCTACCTTTATGACAAATGTACCTTAATGACAAATTTTTTTATGACAAGTGTACTTTTTTGACAAATATATTTATATTTTATATTTATATGACAAATGTTTTTATGACTATCGTACCTTTATGACAAATGTACCTTTATGATAAATGATTTTATGACAAATGTTTTTATGACAAACGTACCTTTATGCCAAACATACCTTAATTACAAGTGTATTTTTGACAAGTGATTCAGACAAAAAATACTGAGCCGATATTGGTAAAAGTTGCAAAAATAAGAAAATATGGCAGAATCAAAAGAGTTGTAAAAATAAAAAAAATAATCTTTAACTCAAAAGTTATGGTTTAACATTGTTTTGTACTAACTTAGATAATAGAAGAAAAAACTGACTTACCCCATTGTATGTAAAAGTTCATGAACCAGATTAAAAACGCCCATTTTAGCTCCAATTCTCTAAAAGAAATCCAGGATAATAATATCTATAAGTAGCAAAGCACAACGAAATCATGGATGGATAGACAGATAAAGTGAGAGAATATGTGACTATCATATCAAGAAACCTTCCCAAAAAATAAATATCTTTAATAGCATAACAGACAGACTGACGGTTAAAGTTAATTGTTAACAGGATGATCTTATGTAGAGAGTATCTTTATAAAAAAAAATAAGTAGATTATCATAAATAGCTGCCAAAATATTCATCATGAAGAACAAACAAAGTAAAAATATAGAGTAGCTTCTATACTTAAAAGCAAAAGAAATAATTGTACAGAAGGCTTGACAGGCATAATTGTATTTATTTTGGGTTGCCATAAAAAATGAGTACATATCAGTCTAATTGATTATTGCTTTGAAAGAAAGCTTTGTTTATGTCTTAAAATTATCTTGAAATGTTATTTACCTTTTCAAGTTTGCTTCTAAATGTAACGAAGAGTGTATTAAAACTAAAAGCTCTCAATCCACGGCTTTTTAATCTCACACGTCTAAAAGATTTCATTTTTTTAAAAACAAAGCTTTTCTATACTATAGAATATAGGATTAGTCGTTCCGTCCGTACGTTGCGTAAGAGAAAGATCTTTTATCGTTAATCTAGGCATGTTAGAATTTTCCTGAAGATTTCAAACTTAGTTCCTGTAAAAGCTATTTATGATTTGAAAAGCATAGGAAATCCATAACTGAGTTCTACATTCAAAATATGCTGACTTTTAACTTCCTTAAAAGTCTTGAAAATAGTTTAACAATTTTAAAAAATTTGAGAAAACACATTTATACTTACTCTTGACAAATTCCTCCTATTGCTCCTGGGTTGGTTGAAGCTTTCCATGCCAGGCCTAAACTATCATACTTTAGAAATAGATGATATAGTATATGTATACGTGGATATATTGATTGGGTAAAATATATAATCAAGTTAGGTTGCTTATATGGACCTAATTTAGTGTTCAGTTCGTTTATCCAGTATGAGAGGAGGATGGGGGAAAAGGGTTCGATCCCCCATTTATCGTTATTTTATTCAGATAAGAGTATTACTTTATCAGAGTACATGAAAATCTGGTGCTACATCCAAGTAATAATATATAAATTGATAAAGAGAATATTACATTTATTAATTGCATAATTAGGAGCACCTTGAATTTAACAAAGCAAGCGATACGCTTATTTAACTTAAATAAATAATGAAACAACTAAAGATTCATATGAAAATTGCATTAATATTATCCTATAAAAAAAACAGGATGTCTGTCTAGTTTGTACTATGTATGTCCTCTAAGATCTTGTAAACGGCTGAAAAATCTTCTTTTATTTTCATGAGGTAATATAACCACTTCTTTTGATGGAAATTGTTGATGAAAAAGTTTGGAAACTAAAAGTGTATAACCTAATTTAGATTTAGTAGCCAAAGTTTTTAGGCCAATCAACAAGAGATCGTGAATAATTGTCCAAATCTTTTTTAAATTCTTACCGAGTACAAGATCCTTGAAGGCTCTGTTTGTAAAAAGTATCCCCAGACAAAAATTCTCAAAATTATACCTAAAATAACAAAATACAGTATGCTCCAAAAGTAAAAAAGTAATGTTCACTATTCGTGAAAATAAATGTAAGCTTAAGAGTATTGTCTAAACCAGCAACCATGACTCAACAAGTAGCGCATTCGCTCCTCGTCAAGGGGTGATATGTTAAAATCTCGGCTCAACTCAGAGTCATAACTATATATATTAAGAATGGTTCCTACTGCTGCTATGTCAGGTGCATTTGGAGTAGGGGGAATGCCTTGACCCAAAACAGGTGCAAATTATTACCATACACCAGAAAAAGTTTGTACAATCAAAGAGTTGGTTATCTGTTGGGCGTTACATAACCTAATACACCAGGTGTTTGAACAGAAAAGGAGAGATTTGGCTCCCTTTAGTTATTCTTGGACTTGACGTTATAGTGTCATGAACATCAGCCATGCCAGAATAAGGTAATTGATTGGTAAGATTACTTTCAATTTAACAAAGGTATTTATCTACATATGTACAATTTTTCTTTTACATGACAAGACTCTTATTACAGCATACAATTATAATTCTTAAATAAGGTTGATTATTTATTGTAATCTGATATGTAAATTGTCAATTAGTATGTATTTTGAATAAAAAGAAATAATTATGTTTTATAGAAAGTACATAGATCGTGTAAAATATAAACATTAGAAATATTTAAGACAATACAGAATAAAATACCTAGAAAATGCTTTTAGATAGTGTTCGGGAGTTGTAGATTTCACATTTAACATATATGAATTGGATAGCTAAAACAAAACACAAATTAGTCATGAATTAGATTTCCTGTTTCTTTGACCATGTTATACTTACATTTGATGTAAAAATTGTAAGTTCTTTCAACTTGAATCTAAACAAAATTGATAATTTATTGTTTTACTTATTTAAATTTTTTAAAAGTCTACATGAATTCTGTCTGCATATTGTAGCAAATATACTCTACAATTCACTATGTATGTCCATCTGTTAGTCATGTTTAAAGTTTAAAGCAACTCTTTTGTATTGATTTTGCTTAAGATTTAGTTGCTTTTACACATGAACTCTACAAAACGTATCAAACAATCAAAATTTTAACCTGACACATTCACTAATACCATCTTCATTGAAATCTGCTGAAGCAAAGAATCTAAACAATACATAATTATTTTATCAGTATTAAAAATAAATTGTATCATTTATATATATTGGAAATATATCCTGCAAAGATAAATATTGGACCGACTGAGATGATAATATACATTATCTTTAACACTGAAAAAATGTTAATAATCTTTTGTTTTACATATGAAAGTATAATTTACTTATTTGCCTCTTTCAAATGCCACAAGATTAGAAGTACAGTATTCTTTACAGAACCAAGTCCAACCTGTTTCAAAATGAAAGATTTGAGTTTGTGTACATCTTAAAATAAACTATTTATTTCAAAATTGTTATGATGTTTAATGTTTAGATTAATGAATAGAATTATTCATTATGGATGTACAGTTATTTATTGCATTGTATTAAAGATAGTTTTATGCAGATATTACAATGAAAAATTAAAGATTAAAACCAGTTTTCTTAGCCTCAAGGCCATGAAGGCCCAAGCTAACAAATCTGGTACAAGTATTATGATTTTTACAATACATGATTTTTCAGTATGGATCAGAACCAATCCTAATCCTAATCTGATACAAAGCCAAACTGGAAAATAAAATAAAATTTACTTGATTATAAAAAGTATGATCTGCAACAACGCTAATCTCACAAACTTTAGGTTCACACTGTAATCTTTCTCTCTAAAACAATTAGCAATTATTTTGAACATACAAATATTTTAGAATGTATAAAGTTTTTATATGAAAAACCTAAAAATATCAAGTAGGTGTTCTTTTTGCATTTTTAAGATAAATGTATAGTGTTTAGGGATAAGACAATGTTCACTCATTCGTTGGCTTATAACTATGGGTTCTCTAATTCAATCTTGATTGATTGATTCAAACTAGCAGTGTCCAAAATTTTTGATCAATAGAAAAAATTTATTCTACCTATTATCATTGGGGATATACAACAGTTTATAGGCCATTGTCCTTTCCCTAAAGATCCCTGCCAGGAGTTCTAAATATATATCACCTGAATTTTGATAATATTTTTAAAATGTTGATGCAGTAATGTATAAAGTCCTTGGCCTTGTATGAGCAAATCTTTGGACATTCGCTCACTTGGCTCCACAAAATGAGATTTTTCCTAAATAATCAAGGATGAGAAAATCTATTAACTCTTGTAGAGTGTCAGAAATGAATATATAAGCAGAATATTAATGTATTAGTTTTACAAAATTGTAAGTAAATTTGTTGCAAAACTTCTTAAATACAGGATACTGTACTCAAAAAATCAGATATATCACATGAAAAAAATGCTGTCTAAAACGTTAACAATCAACACAATATGAATGATAGTATTGCTATTCTGGTAATGATAATAGAGTTGCTACACCTTCTAAATCGTAAATAACTAGTAACAAGAATCACCATGTAAAGTTCTGAGTCGATAGTACAATTCTAACATGTCTAAATTAACGAAGGAGCTAACTTATACGGACGGACGTACGTTCAAACGGACAGACCCTAATCATAGAAAAGTTTCGCTTATAAGAAGAAAAACAAAAGTATAGATACACAATGTCATAATTGGACATAAATGGTAACACAGTGCAGTGTAACAAAATTGGTATTGATTTTAAAATCTTAATTTATAAGGTGCCAAACATGATTTTTTAGTATTGATCGGCTCCAAAGCCATACCGAAAATTGTGTTACCTTTACGTAAATAATTCCATAGAAATGATGATTTAAAACATATCCAACTACGGCACTGATAAAAAAGAAACATATTATGTTCATTTACAATAGTTTTGAAGGCATCAAAAACTTAAAACATGGATTTTAAGGGATATAGCAATGGACGAAAGATTAATATACATCCCCAATGATTATTTCCCTTAAGTAGATTACAATTATTGGTTGAAAGGGTTCGATTCAACCAAACAAACTTCTACAAAAGAACCCAACGTTTTTAAATGAGAAAAATAGGTTTTAATTTACAGTCCAATGTCCCCTCCCTCACTGTTTCCAACCCTTTACAAATACATGATTAGCACCGATAGGCAGATGAACAATTAAAACTTGAAGAATGGCTTGAAAACAAAATCATGTTTTTGATAAAAGAAATAAAAGTACCTAAAAAGTTCTTCTTTGACATAACCACTCATATAAGTTAACTCCAATGTACTAAAAAGTCGTCTTAGTTTTTATTCTTTTAAAAAAAATATTTTTTGCTGGATTTTTTTGCTACAACAAAGTAAATGAACAAAGAAATTTAGGTTAAACAAAAAATGTATATCACTTATATTGAATTTTCGTATCATATAAACTAGTAAGGTATTTTTGTCTGTAGCTAAAGATCTCATGAATTGCTGGTCCGATGTTGTTGTACTTTTCAGGGTAGCTTTCTAAATGTATGTGGTGGTTTCGCGCTATTTTCCTGCTCTTTCACCACCCACCCCACCCCTTTCCACCTAGAAGCTATGGGTGAAGCAACAAGATGATAATACAATTAATAAAAACGTATTTTTCTCTTTTTTCATCGGATATTTTTTTTATTTTTTTTTTAAATTAATCATATTTACCTTAGCAAAACTTCCAATGATTTATTTCCTTCCTGTAAAAATATAATTATCATATTAAAGACAGTTTTTCGCGAATAGTAAACACAAAATCATATGATTAATTAGAGTTTGTTTTTTCGAGGAGGAGATGAAAGCACAAGCTAACAAAACATAGATTTTTCGCTGTGATGTTTTTTTTCTTCAAAGGAGATTAATTGGATTCATAGCCATACAGGAAAAACTGCTATTTAAATGCTAGAGTTGTTATGTATATTCTTTATACAAAAGTAACAGGATGTTTGTCTTTTATATGTACAAATGTCAGCTATGATCTAGTAAACGGATGGACCACTCGTTCTCTTATGTGAAGAGAAGTTAAGAGAATTAATCCAGTAAAGTTTTAGAGCTATTTATAGGTAAGATAAAGTTCTTGAATATGAAATTATTTTCTTTGAATGAACAAAATTATACTTTTTACTACTTTTGGATATAACTGTACTTGTTTTTATGTAAATGATAATACCTTCAAAATAGTTATTTTCAGATTTTCATAATCATCTTCCACAATAAAGTTATTCTTGAAAATATATTAAATTTTATAACTGCTTTAGTTATCAAAACTTTGGGTTAGGTAAATTGGTGTAAAATCCCTAGCCTCGAATATAAATATTTGTCAGTCTCAACTCTGTGGCATAATTGTGATTTACTCGGCAAATTTTAGATGTAGACAGCTGATTTGTTTGTGATGATTCCTATGATACATGCGAATCTAATCTGTTTGGTTTGTCTGTCGGTCAATCTTCAAAGATGCAAACGCATAAAAATACAAATACGATTAGGGGGTTAAACCCCTCCCCTTGGACGAGGGTAATACTACCTCAAAGCTGACATCTGTTAGACACAGAGTGAACTGATTTCTGAAAGCGTTTATTTTCACCTCCAGATCACATGGAGTGATAGATCTTTTATTTCTCCTAAAATATAGAAAATAAATATAGAAGATAAAGACTGGCCTCATAAATCCGTCAAACTTAAAAAGGAACGTCCTAGCAGCCGAAATTTTTTATGTATTTATAGTTATATATGATTCATTTCAATAATAAAAATAACAAAAACGATATATCTATTAAATTAAATCTCTACCCTTTATAATCAATAATATGGCCGGATTGTTCCTTGCTATTTTACCATTGGCTGATTTAGAGAGTAGGTATCTAGATCATATCTATTATACGACCTTTTTTTAGGAAAGAAAATAAATGTAGAAAGACTAGATAAACAATCCATTTTAGGACAAACTGTAAAAAAACAATAACATAGGAACATTTTAGCCACATTATTGGTTTAGAAGTGTCTATATTTTGATAAAAAAAGTTACTTTTATACCTTTGGTGTATAGGTTCTTGAGATATTTCAGTACAATTGGCTTCTGTATAACACAAACTTGCTTCGACTCTAGCTTTTTGTAAGAATTATTAAATATCTACTTGTTGTACAGGGTGCGGAACATAAATTCGGAAAATAAATGTCACTGGTACCCAAAGTTTTATGACAAAGTGATTTATCTGTTGGCTCTTTGGGTACCTTTATTGAAATTTGATCTGTTAGGTCCAAAGCATTATTATCCAAACTTTTAACCATTTAATCTCAAGAAAGGGTAATTTTGTTTACCTTAATTGGAAATGTGTATAAATTTATTCCATAATATCCCTGTAAAGGATCAAAATATTTGTTCATTTACCTATGGGCAGAGTAGATCTTTTCTTTCTTGTATGCTGATCTGAGTTGAAATCCTCCAAATCCACATCAATTTGATTCCAATAATCTGCTGACCAATCTTTATTATGAAGTTTACTTTTATTAATTGCAGTTGTCAATCAAAATTGCCATTTTTCACCTATGCATTTTAAATAGTAATTTTTCAGGAATAATAGATATATTTATTAATTGAATGTTAACCCAGACTATATGTACTCTGATAAAATGATTCTAAAATATAAGTTAACATCTATTTATCCCCTTTACACATCATCTCCCCTCCTACTGGATAAATTTTCCCCTGTCAATATAACCACGGATATCCTATATCCATTTTAAGAATTGAGTTTTGACAAATAATGCGAAAAGTTTGAACATAGATATCCAAGCTCTTTCTTTTAGGAGAAGTGATAGATCAAATTATATTTACCCCAGATTGTAAAACTTCCATTGAAAGGGTAATTATTTTTCTACAGTGGATATTATTCGGTTTCGAAGCCATACTAGAAAAATTGTTACTTGCTTGTTTTAAAAGTAATTTTCCTTTTGAAAAATCAGTTTCAAATTGAGGTTCATCATCTACTATTTTGTATTCTCTGTATCAGTCGAAACTAATCTCATTAGAAGTTTTAAAAGAAAAGCTATCTTTAATCAAAGTAGAATCTGTCTGTCCGTCTGGAGCTAAAGATCTTGGTAACCACTGAACCGATTAGGCTTTACTCTTCAGGAAATTGACCTACTGATCCAGTGGTGGATTAATGATATTTTCTTATTTTATATGGAAAAAATATTTTCCTGGGTTTAATTTTTCCAGAGACAAAATTTGATGATAGTTATTTCTCGCATCGTATTATAAACAGCTTTCCGCGGATATAGAATGTACAATTATGAGATTAAAACCAGTTGTTTTCAACCCCGAGGTGCCGAAGGCACGGGCTAAAAAACTGGTTTGAATCTTATAATTGTACATTTTTATATTCGTAGAAAGCTGGATAGAATACAATTTCTTATGGATGAGAACCGGTTTTTATCCACCAGATTCAAATGAATAAGATAAAAGATTTTTTTTTTATAATATCTTGATAGCTTTAAGAACTATTCTATTTAGGAGGGGGAGTTCTTATTACCTCTTGAGGCTAAGCCTCTTGTGTTGAAAAACTATTAATATTAGAATCATCCTGTTGATTTTTTTTAACATGATAAATGTTTTCATTAGATTAAAACAATAGAGGAGGTTAGATAACTGTATGTCCCCATCCTTTCAATGACTTTCAATTGGTCTTTAAAAATCAACCAATAGCATCGAGAATATCAACAAGACCAAGTCACTACAAAATATAAGAAAACAATTTGCTAGCAAACAAAAAGGTCCCAAACAGGGGTAAACATATAGATGCGTGCAGAAGGAGGTGTAGGGGGGGTGTATAAATCACACTGATAAAATTAAGGGGGGTGGATACAGCCCCTTACTCACCTCTCTCTCACCTTGACACACTACCTTAAAAATATAAGAGGGGTTCCACATCAAAGTAGTAACACCCCCCTTGAATTTAAGAGGGTAGTGAAAAACATTTTGCATTTCTGACACTTTCTATAGCTCCTTATAGGAATGGTTAATGTGTTTGTACAAATATAAATGTGTTTTATTTTTTTGTTCCTTTTTTGAGATTAATTCCTTGAATTAGCGGAGTGTAGTGATTCAATAATTCCTTAAATAAATATTATTCAATAATGTAATATTTCTTTTGTGTATTAAAAAAAAGAATAAAATATAAAAAAAAATTACAAATGTATATTACGCTTACTTCAAAGTAACAAGATGTTTTTCTGTCAATCTGTCTGTTTTACCGACTTGTTTTCTTATTTTCTTTTAAAGGGAATATTAAAAATTGGAAGGAGTGCGAGGTTTGATCCCTCTAGAAATGTAATGTATGATCCTATTTTCGCTTCTCTTTATAATGATATCATCTTGGCCGATGTGATTTTTATAATCCGTTCATTATATCAAAAGAGACGAACTTATAGATATTACTTCCATAAAAAATGGTTGCACTCTCCTAACTGTTAAAAAAAACATTATCTAACAATTATATCATTTGATCTTATTGTTCTTTTTAATTTTTGAACACTGAATTTTCTTACCAAATATTATAAATAATGAAATGGTCCATCGTACTTGCATTATTATGCTTCACTATACTAACAATAATTCTAATTAATTCATTAATCCTTATACAAAAATACATCTTGTAAAGTGTGCCTACAAACTGACAAAGATTAAGGTTAAGCTAAAATCTGGTAATAATCAGGTATCTAAAGTGATAAGACAGTGGCTGATAAATTTTTGTACATCCCTAATGATTATACACAAAATTAACCCATCTGTAGTTTTTTTTAAACGTTTGGACACTTTAGTTACTTTTTACAGTCACGAAAGTCATTTAAAACTAGAAAGTTTTCAATTAAACTAGTTCTTCCAGTGGTTAGCAAATTTACAGAGGGAAAAATAATGGATCATGAATTTAGATTCCAAGTAATAGCCGTGACATTTCACTTATAAGGATGCATGCATCCTCCATTTTGGAAAAATCTAAATAAACTAGAGTTTTATGTATCATTGTAATTTTGCTTCCTTAACATTTTGTTTTTGCAAAAAAGAGTCATTGATTTAATACATATTCTTTACTAGTGGCTAAGCCCCCAGATTTTATTTTTTTTAAGAAAAAGAAAACAAAATTAGAGGATATTTTTTTTCTCATGGCGATTTTAATGAAAATACCTTGACAGGCCCTATTCGAAGCTACATCGTAAAGGTATCAGCGGTTATCAAGATCCTTTAGTAGATACAAACAGCATACAGACGCACATAGACATCCTGTTACTTTTAATCAAAGATTTGTAACATTGAAAAAACACGTTCCATACACATATTAAATTAGTGTTAGATTTCATTGTTTTTTTTCTAATAAATTTTTACATTAAAACTGGATAATTATTCATGATAAATAAAATTAATGCATGAGAATATAAAATAGTATAAATAGTATGTTTGTCTCTCTTTCTCTATAGCTAATCGCCGATATGGTTCTTTCTTTTACAGTTAATATTCTTGTATGTCAAGGAAAGGTTTATAACTATTTTTCGGGAGGGTACCTCAAACCTCCCAAGAGAAATTGCATCCTTCTCTTTTTCTTTTAGCACAAAAATCATAAGTTGGGGTAGACTCCGCCAACCCCCCCCACTCCCTAAGTAACCTAGAGATCTCTAGGAGTGTAGAGTTAGACGCTAGTATAAAAATATAATATTAAAACTTTTATGTAGTAATATAGATTAGTCTCTTTAATTTAGGGTAAGCTGTTTATAGATGCTGTTAACTGAAAAAATTTGGCTTGATAGAAGTTATTTACAAGCACTATTATAATTATAATGGATTATACTTTTTTATATAAAAAAAAGATAATGTTAACAATAAAAAGAAATGAAATTGTCTAGTTTTAATTAAATGAAGAGCAAATTTATTTCTTAAAATCAAATTTTTAAGCTTGTTTAATGACGAAAATTCTGTAAACTTTCCAACCAAACATATGACTAGATTGTTTATCCACTGTGTGCTTTACTGATTTAGGATCCGCTAAATATGTTTATTGTATTTGCAGCACTAGCTAGACAATAACAATTTTAAAATTTATAATATAAGTTTTATAAAATTGTAGCTAATTAATCTTTATCTAGTTAAATTCTCAGCTTTGCCAGCATACAAATTTATTTCTACATGTATGTAATTATTGTTATAATTAACTGTTTATGGGCAATCATTATAATCTTTTTCTTCAGTAAATATGATGTTGCTTCGGTCAGCTTCATTGAAGATTTCATCAAGTATTTTCCTAGATAATAACCTTATGAAAACTGGAAGACAAAATTTTTTTATTATTATTAGTAAAAAGATTTCAAGTTTGCAAAATGTTCAATGAAAATGAATTATTAATGTGAAGATATATACTTAGCAGTTTGATAATCATTACTCTTGTCATCATACTTCTTCCATTTATCAACATATTTACTTACTTAGCAGTTTGATAATCATTACTCTTGTCATCATACTTCTTCCATTCATCAACATATTTACTTACTTAGCAGTTTGATAATCATTACTCTTGTCATCATATTTCTTCCATTTATCAACATATTTACTTACTTAGCAGTTTGATAATCATTACTCTTGTCATCATACTTCTTCCATTCATCAACATATTTACTTACTTAGCAGTTTGATAATCATTACTCTTGTCATCATACTTCTTCCATTCATCAACATATTTACTTACTTAGCAGTTTGATAATCATTACTCTTGTCATCATATTTCTTCCATTTATCAACATATTTACTTACTTAGCAGTTTGATAATCATTACTCTTGTCATCATACTTCTTCCATTCATCAACATATTTACTTACTTAGCAGTTTGATAATCATTACTCTTGTCATCATATTTCTTCCATTTAGCAACATATTTACTTACTTAGCAGTTTGATAATCATTACTCTTGTCATCATACTTGTTCCATTCATCAACATATTTACTGGCTACAACATAACCACCATAGCAAGCATGATCATCATCTAAAATTAGAGAAAAGCTGAATTTTCTTAGCTTATTTGCTTTGTCTTGTTCATTATTTATAAAAATTCAATTAACATATATTTGCTTTTGCCTTCTGATTTTAATAGTTATGTATGTGGACATGTACAAGGTTTCTAATCAAATTTTTTTAGTAATGCAATTTACTATATTTCTTTAATCTCTATTATCTTACATACAAATATTTGATAAAACTATCATGGAATATCAGCAATGTTAATTTAAGTATTAACTATATAATTCATTTCATAGGTCAATTTTTATTGAATGGAAATCTACTACTTTCTCAAACATATTACTTACCTTTTTTAGGATCCAAACAATTTTTCAAGTGAGTGAGAAGAGCAATTGTGATTTCATTTATATATTCGACATACTTTTCCTAAATAGTGTAAACTTAAGCTGCTCAATATTATGAATAATATTCAAGCGGTTAAGTATCTTAAGGATGTCGGCTGAGAAGGGCTAACCTACAATAAGAATTAAATTGAATATTTTTGAATTTAAAAAAAAAAGAACATATTGTCTCACTCCTTACAGTGATTAATTGTTATACATTTCCATTGTAAGAAATTATTTAAATAAATTTTTATTTTGGACAGTACAATTTTAGTATTGAAGGTTAAGGGGGAAAGGAAATGTATCCAAGGGGCTGGGGTGCATCAAGGGTGAATTGTAGGGGGGGGGGAATGATGATTATTCTAATTGTACCCCAGTCGTAGAGAAATCTTTTAGCTGGACGCGTCTGTTAAAGAATATTTTTATCATTTTATGTTTTGGTGAAAACTAAATAGGTAAGCTGTTAAGTGTTTTTTTTTTTTTTCATATTTTATTTAATGTTGAGAGTATTATTTACTTAGCTGTACTTGTTTACTTCCTTTTTCATATTTGCTGTTGCTATTTCAACCATTAATTGCTTTATAATCTGGATGCAATTGGTTTGTGTTTAAAATTTATGGAAATTTGATCAAATATTTAATATTAATTTAAAATAATAGGTGCACCCTTTAATTTGATGGGGTGACAATTTAATAAGGAAAATAAGTGATATCTCCTTTTCTCTTGTCATTAACTAAAAATTTTTTGATATAGAAAATTATTTATAGGATGCCTCCAATCCAAGGGACAAGCTTTAAACCCGTATCCCCGCTATCAAATGCAGAAATTATTAATTTGTGTGTGCCAGGCACAGGGAATGTAGCGGCAAGGGCGCTTCAAGAAAAAAAGTTATGGGATGCGTCACCAACGTTTTTCTTTTTCACACATCTGGGCTCTGATAACAAGAAAATTAACAGCTGCTATTTATCCATGTTGGGTTCTTGGCAGTCAGATATCATTGTATCTACCCACAGATTCTGCCCAGCGCTGGATGAAGAATCCTTTTTAACTATAAAGGATCTGGACCTTTCACAGTTCAGATTGGACGAGAACCTAGTGTCACAATGTATTCCCTTATCCTCTCTAGAACCGGTCATCAACCTAGAGGGGGAAAAAGTTTCTTGGGAGGATTATGTGGAGCAAGGAGGAAGAGAAATGTGTATACGCGCGCATGTCACACCAACGACCGACCATTCTGCTAGGCTATCTCTTATGCTGGTCCCGGAATCGTTAGAAGTCTTGAATACCTTGTCCTGTGTAGCGGGTTTAGTACCTGGGTTTGCCTTAACTAGCAAAGAGCTAGCAATTTCACCAGCGGCAAGACTCCCTTGGGGCCTAGCTTTTGTAACATTGCTAATAAAAGGGGACACAACAAAGGACGTGGGGCAGATTGACCAACTTGAGCTAAGACGAGCAATTCACAAAGTGTTACAGGGGTCAATTGTCATCAAAGCATGCCGCCAGATGGAGTCTTACAAGAAAAGACTGGAGAAGCTAAAAAGTGGTGAAGTCAGCGATCCTATAGCTACAGAAGTATGGCCAGAAGTTCAAGGGGCTACTAATTACAATTCAGGTAAGAGTTTTAAAGGTTCTACTAGTAGTTAGTTTACCGTCATAAGGTTACAACAATTTTCTAATATTTATGCTTGACTAACCCAATCACCTCTATTCAAACATGCGAGTTGCTAACTATTAAGTATAGTATTTTAAGTTTATTCAAAAACAAAAGCTTTTATATATTTAGGAAAGGGTCATGTTTAATCATGTTGAAATTTGCCTTTCCAGTTATAACTTTGCAGGGTGATTCCTAGAGTAGTTAGGTACAAATAAAAAAAGCCTAACAGCAATATAATTGTTATTTCAAGTTTAGTGTTGACTTGTATACACATATATCTCAATTATTCAGTTCTGACGCTACAAGTGTTAATGGGCGTTTGCTCTCATGTTTTCAAGGCGTTGCTTTTATGGAGTTTGTTACCATTGTTTGTTTGTTTGTTTTGCTCTTTGGTATTTCTTTAATGAAACTATTTGGAAAGATAGAGTAGCTGCGCTAGGAAAGAAATATAGGGGGGTAAAACCTTGTGTTAGTAAAAACATATTTAAGTGCTGCATTTTGTTTACATAAGAATTGCGGAAATTTATATTTCTCATTATTTCTAAAAAGAATATTTCTTTTTTGTAAGAAGAGAAATGAGGTAGTTTTAAAGCTCTTTTCTAAGATTTGTTAAGTGGTAAATACTCGGCAGATGCATATAGGCACCTAATTATTTGTATTTTTATTTGGGACAAGTTATGTCTAAAATATTGGAATTGCCATAATTTCATATTGGTGGATTATTTAGAGCTACAACAGTGATGACTATAATCTAACAAGAATTTTTTTTTTAATAGTTAATTTCATATTTGATTTATTGGCTAATTTTAACAAATTATTTATTTGTTATTTCAATATTTGATTTCTATGGAAATGTCACAGAACTTGACTCTGTTGAATTAATGTTATTTGATTTTATAAGAAAGCTATTAAAGAATTTGTTTTATAGCTACATATTATTTCTCACACATTTAGAAGTTAAAAAGACAATGTGTAAAATTATTAATCACATAAGGTTTACCGTTAAGGAATTCATCAATTTAAATCTATGCTTCATTTATTTAAAATGCTATTTCATTGTTAATATTTACAGGGCGAAGAATTTATAAACCTGTGGCAATAAAGGGTAGCGCCAAGTACAATGGAAGAGGACTGTACACTAAAGAATCTTTTAATTTTGCCGGATTAAAGCCAGGCATTGCCTACATGTTGGCTAATGCAGCAAATCACAGCCTGAGCGTTAACACTTGGAAAACTTACTCAACTGTAAAAACCCATATTGAAAGTTGTAGCAGATTTTATAATAATCAATTTAAGTTTCCCATGGATCAAAATGACGTTATAAAATTTATTGGTTGGCTCATGCATGTAAGACAAGTAAAAGGTTCCACCATAGATGTGTATGTTGCTGCATTGCGACAAATTCACATGGCCAGCGGATATATAGTAAAGAATCTGCGACCGGACATAGTTTCGTCCATTATAAACGGCCAGAAGAATGTTGATTCATTAACTGTTAAAAAAACCGAAGCTAGGCTACCAGTGACTTTTTCTATCCTCAAACTGCTAAAAATAGAGATAAATAATCTAGAGCTGGATATTGGCGAAAAACGGCTAATTTGGGCTGTTTGCTCCATTAATTTCTTTGGAGCTTTGAGAGTTCACGAAAGTTTAGCCAAAAATAAAAGTTATTTTGATCCCATAAATACACTCTTGGGGAAAGATTTAGTATTAAAGAAGATTAAAATCAATAAAGAAGCAGTTTGGGTGATTCAAATGCGCATTAAATCTCCAAAAGAAAGCAGAGCTGTTAACAACCAAATTGTGGATATATACGAAAATAAGGGCCCTTTGTGCCCAGTAAGAGCTTTGAGGTTCGAACATTATGGATTATTTGTGTAGGCTATATGTTTATTTTATATATTAGTTTAATGTAAATTCAAGTAATTTCTATCTATTCAAGTTTAAGTTTTTTTTTTTTTTTTTTTTTTTTTTTTTTTTTTTTTTTTTGTATGAATGTCCGAACATTTCTCTATAGGAATTTTCTGTGTTTTTTTTTTTATATTGTTGGGATATTTCTATGTATTGGTTTAAGAATCGATCAAAACTCCATAATGTTATCGATTCAGGAAATGGTTGGAAACCAACCCGCCCCGCAACCGTAACCTTCCTTTTTTCCGAAAGCAAGACGGGTCCCCCCTGACGGGAAAAGATTTGAACAAATTTCTTAGATTATGTCTAGGAAAACACATCCCTTACAGGAAGGGTTTTATTTCTTCTCATTCCTTCAGAGCTGGAATTGCCAGTCACATGGGCATTTTAGGCTATTCTGATAATGATATTATGGCTGTTGGCAGATGGAGCTCTAGATGTTTTGAGCTTTACACGAAATTACCACGCACAAAAAGATTGGAAATGGCTAAGAAAATGGCCAATATAAAGTATTAAAAAGTGAGTCTGAAAATTTAGTTTTCTTTTAAACTTACATGGGTTTATTTCGTTTACTTTGGTTATCCTTTTTATTTAAAGTAGTGAGGCTTTTTCATCTTAAGCTTTAGATATTGGAAACTGCTGATTTGATTTATTACACTTTTCAGGGCAGTTTTATAAATGTCTTTGAGAAGTTTTAGATTATTTTCCCGATTTTCTTACACTGTCCCCGAGAGGCTAGGGGCGAAGCAACTAGTAGTAGATAGTGTAGATATTTATATTGCATATATTTCACATTTTATTTTCCCGACACGGAGTTCCTTCACACATAGTAAAAAGGGGGAAGGTATATCAATAAAAAATATTTAATATGGAAACTTGAATTTATATCATAGGGGTACTGGGGTTGGGGGGGAGGGTGAGGGGGGGGTTTGGGGATCAATCTTAATGTGATTGTTTGAAAAAAATGGGAAATTGGAATCTAATTTGTAACTAAGCATAATTTCAAATTATTCATTCTAGCAGTAAATGATTTTGTTGTCATTGATTTGTTTGTCTCACATTTTAATGTTTTTTTTTATTATTAAAGAATTGCCAATTTTTATATAGAAACTTAGCAGGGGTGCTAGGTTTAATTCTACATTTTATTTTTAAAGCTGCGTAGTTTATAAACACGATTAAAATTTAATTTGGATTTACCCATTTAATTATTTCATATTGAAATTAGGTAATTATACTTAATGGTTATCTGGCGGCATATAAATATTCATGGATTTATTATTTAGACCACGACAACGCAACCTCTAGCGACGAGGATCTCTCTGACCCGGGCCAAGATCAAGATTCTATTTTAAGACAAGTAGGGAATGATTTGGATTTGAATGACTCTTCTAACTGTATGCCTAAAAGGTGATGTTTATTTTATGTAGGGTAGCTACTCTTCAAGCTTAATGTGGAAATTATCTAAGCTAATATGTAGATTTACAATCAAATGACATAAAGAGTAATTTTTTCCAGTTTAATAATTTTAACTTTATCTAAACTAGATATTAATCTAAATAAATTGGTCAAATGCATTCGGACAGGAGTCTTTAAAACTTATTTATATCTAATTTATCGTTGAAATTGAGAAAAATTAATTGTGTTCAAGATCAAATTGTTTGGTTATTTGTTTGTATTTACATACAATGTTAAATTTTGGTTTGAATATGATTTTTTTTTTTACAGGAAAGCTCTTTGCTCTGGTAGTTCAGCCACTCCAAGTGCGAAACACCACAAATTTTCCGAGTCAGCTGAAGTCTACTATGCTAACTGGGACCAGCTGGAATTGATTTGGCCTTTAGATGAGAGACCAGAAGGTATATTAAACATTTGGATTTATAATGTGCCTCTAAGGGCATTTTTTCGCAGTGGGTAGATTTTTTTATATTTTTTTTTTTTGGGGGGGGGGTGGAGTCATTTTATTGAACTAATAAAAAAACCTTCCCAAAACATATAAGAAGCTTCACTGTGGAGGTGAACCATATCGGTTCAGTGGTTTACAAGATACTACGCTACAAACAAAAAAAGCTTACTACTTAAATATAATAAGATATCATTAGGAAATTTATTGCATCAAAAGAGAAATTTTTATTCATAATTAGTTCTAGTTATTTAGATAAAAGATTTTATCTTATTTAGCTATAAGATATGGTCTTATTTAGTTTGCTTTCAAGTTGATAGGTGTCTCATTTATTGAAGAGTCATATATTTATTTATTTAGGGCATTTGAGAGACAAGAAGTGGATTAATTCTACCCCCCTTGATACAATTCTCCGATTTTATGAAATTTATGAAAAAAAGCAGAAAGATTTGTCTTCTAATGATAGTATGCGAGAAGATAAGAAGCCGAGGACGGTTATGTTCGAAGCAGGAGAAGACAATTATTTTGATTGCTTGCATCCGGCCAGATTCTTGCGGTTTCCTCTTTGTACTTTAGATGACATTTGGAAGAAAGTCCCAGTTGAAATAATGGAGAAATATCGGAATCTGGATTTGGCTTCAGTTGGAGCAGATTGTCAGCTCAGTGAGAAAACCATTGCTAAAATGCATTCTAGAAGAGAAATTTTACAACTTCGTTATTTTTACTCTGGCAACGCTGGTGTATCAAGAGGACCAATGGTAGAAACTAAAGTTAAAGATGGGAAATCTCTAGGGACTATTGCAGATTTTAATTGGTCTAACATTTCAAATATTAAGAACCTACAGGACAGCATTATCAACTACGGTTTGACGAAGCAGATGTTGTTTCCGTACGATCAGACAGGATATCTTTTTATGAAATTATACAATCACTACAACTGGCTTCAAGGTGCGGGTAATGACCTTAAAAGAATAAATTTAATGCAGGAACATTTTAATTATGTAATGGAGGCCAATGCATCGAGAGCAAGTAAAAAACAGTCTCCATTTGATTTTGATGAGTTGGAGAAATCTCTTAAAAAAATGTTAGACAACAAAGGATTACCAAATAGTCCTACAGCGTTATTTGAAAAGAGCACGGATATCGGATTTCAAAAGAAAGTTGTGAACAGTCAGAAGTCTAGCTCTAATAGTGGATTTGGTCTAAACAAGAACAAATTTAGTTCTCCTCAATCCAAATCGCGATTTATTTGTTATGATTTTAATAATCAAGGGAAGGGTTGTACGAGGTCCAAATCAGCTGGAGGTTGTAAAGATGCCAATGGGAAAGAATATGCCCACAATTGTTTATTTTATGATATGGTAAAAAAACAGTACTGCTATGGGCCACATAGCAAACAGAATCATGTTTAATCATTTTATCTAGTGATTATGTCGTAGTTTGTGATATATTGTTATGAAATGGAAATATATTTGATTTATAATTTTTAAATTTTTATTTTATTAAAGAGCTGTTTTTCTATGATTAAGGGTAAGGGTTTCGTCCGTAGTTTGTTAGATATGTCCTAAATATCCTTTTCTTTAAAACTTGGGGATTCCTGTAGTAGTTAGGTATGATTTTCAAACATTGTTACGCTATAGCTATTACAAGAAGTCTGCATTATAGATTTTATTTAAAGTACGTCATTTTTTGCGAACCATCTTAATAATAAAAAAAAAATTGAGTATACACTTAAACATTACACTGCATTTCAGCAGTTATTTTTTGTGTTAGTAAATAATTTTTCAATTTCTAAATTTTTATTATATCCAGATAATTTTCTAACAATTTATTCACTTTAATAATTTTGGCATAAGGTTTATTTCTGAGTTATATATTGTTTAAAGCGAAGCTTTTCTATAATTGGAGTCCGTCTGTACGTCCATTTGTAGAGTATAGTTTTTTCGTTATATTAGGCATATTAGAATTGTTCTACCGATTTCAAATTTTGAATGGTGATTCCTTTTGGTAGTTAGTTACGATTTAGAAAGCGTAGCAACTCTATAATCATTACTGCACGTACATTTAAACATGTTTTTTTTTTTTTTGATTATTTTTTAACAACTAATTTTTTATGGGATCTAATCACCCGATTGATTTATGTTATATAGATTCTTGGGACAACAAAGTATAATGTTATAAGCGAAGCAACTCTATAATCAAGTTATTAATGTGTAAGTATGTCCAAAAAACTTTATCCTATATAAAGCATTTTTAAATAAATTTACTTACAATTTTGCTTCGATTCTTATACACTTATGTTCTGATTATTCAGTTCTGACACTATATAAGTGTTCATGTCTGATTATCCTACCGTTTCAGTGCTTTGTTTTGATGGATGTTGTCATCCTTGTTTCATTTCTATTTATATGGGTAAATTATTTATATGCAGTAAATTACCAAGGGTGTGAGTCTGCATGTTAGTAAAAAATATGGAGGCCTCGATAATTAGTTAGTTATTAAAATGGTTCTGGTTAGAATATTTTGCTGGTATTTGCAAGTTTTTATAAGCTTATTGATTTCCTATCAATTTAAATTTTGGGGTGAGGGGTTGCCATTATGTGAAGTAATTCTATAATTTGATTTATTTACTTTATCTATCTTAGTTTAGGTCTGCCTAACTACTATTTTACAGTTGTTTAGTAATATCATTCTGTCTTATAATTGTTGTAACCGAATTGTTGAGGAGCGATAGGTTTAGAGGATTTAAACAATTAGATTTACAGATATTTTCAGTATTTATTTTATATTTGTTTAATTAGTTTTGTAAATTAGGTTGGAGGAATTTGGATAGTGAAAAATCAGCTCTTTGGGGAATATTCTCAGACGTTTCACAGAAAGGAAGACCAGATCCTGTTAAGAAAAAACAATTTAAGCCAAAGTTTGATCTTCCAATATTAAACAATTATAAAGACAATCCTGGGAAAGATTTCTGGGATAAATTTCCTTCTAACTATAAATTTCCAGGAAAGTCTATGATTAATCACAAAATATTGCGAAGTCTTCTTATTGACAACAACATTACCCCTGATGAAACTGTTCTGAAAGATTTAGAATTTGGAGCTAGTATTGGTTGCACTGGTGATGCTAGGTTACCTTCTTACAGTTCTAATTCAAAATCTGCTTTAGAGTTTGGCCACCAAGTTACAGACGCAATTGCTGACTGGATATGCAAAAAATTAGCATTTGGCCCCATAAGCAAAGAAAAAGTACCTAAAAATGCCAAAATATCTGGCATAATGTGCAGACAAAAACCAAATGGTTCTGCTAGAGTTATTCTAAATCTTAGTGCTCCTAAAGGATCATCTGTTAATGATGGCATTAACAGCGATGATTTTCCAACAGTAATGTCATCCACAGAAAAATGGCTTAAAGTTTTGAATAAAGCTGGACATCGTTGCCAAATTGTTAAAATTGATTGGAGTGATGCTTATAAACATATAGCAGTTTGCCCAGAAGATATTGAGTTACAGTTTTTTTTTGGCTTGGCATGTATTTTGCTGAGCTATGCCTAATATTTGGTGCAAGCAGTAGTGCTGGCATTTACGATAGGCTTGCTAAATTAATTCTATCATTAGTCTTAGCCATATCTAAATTCCCTAAAGATATGGTCTGTCAACATCTTGATGATGTAGTAGCTGCTGCTCCAGAAGATTGTTCATCAATTTATAACTTTGATAAAACATACACAGATGTGGCGGATAAGATTGGAGTCAAATTGGCTCCTAGAGATGACCCTGATAAAGCTTTTGCGCCTAGATCTGAGGGGATAGTTCTAGGTATTCATTATGATACTATTTCCTGGAAGTGGAAAATACCAACAGAAAAACTCAACAACATGTTACTGTTGATCTATGATATTCTAGAAAATGATATAGTTGATGGGGATTTAATTGAAAGCTTGTCAGGGAAATTAATTCACATAAAAGCTTTGATTCCAGAGTGCAGATTTCATATAAGTGAACTAATGAAAGCAGTTAGAGAAGTGCGTGCTGGTTCGCAGAAAATTAAAATCAATGAAAAACTTAGACAGCAGTTGGACTATTGGAGACTTATGTTACCTGTATGTAATGGTAATATGAATATTCCCAATCCTGACTTACCTTTTCCAGTTTGGGCATTGGATTTCTATACAGATGCAGCTGGAGGTACTGACATAAGTCCCTGGAGAGGCCTTGGTATGGTTTTTTCTCAAGGGTGGAGCTACTTACCTTGGCCTAAAAATGTGAATTTTGGCAAACGTGATCACAATGGTAGGCAGTTGGGGAAAAAATTATCATTTCTGGAGTTACTGGGACCTTTATTAGTACTGTGCTGTGCTCCAGACATATGTAGGGGTAACACAATAAAAGTCTGGATTGATAATATTGGAGGAGTTAAAATCTGGCAGAAAGGCTACAGTCCTACTTGCGAATTGTGTACTTCAGTAGTACGTGCTATAGCTTTTATTGCTAGTCATCTACAATGCAGGATAGACATTGTAAAGATTACTCGTTGTTCAAACAGACATGCACTGATGGCAGATTGTCTGTCCAAAGGAGACATGAAAGGATTTGTATCCATTTGGGGTGAAGGTCTCCCAGATTCACAACCAATCCCTCAAGGTCTGATTAAATGGATAAACAATCCCAGAACAAATTTTGAACTTGGTACTATGTTATGCAAGGAAATAGATAATAGAATGAAACTTTAATTACTCAAAATGTATGGATTATATTATTTAATTAATATACAAATGATATTATTTTGTTTTTGTTATTAGCAATTTATCATTAATAAAGAAATCATTTTACACACAGTGTTTTATTTAGGTCGTACATCTATTTATCATTAATATAGAAATCATTTCACACACAGTGTTTTCTTTAGGACATACAGGACACTACGTTGACTAGGACTCTGCTATGCAGGTTTGGGGGGTTATAAGTTGGTTTTTTAAATTTTGCTACTAAAATTTTTTAAATATTTAAAGATATTTATAGGCTTTAGGAATTTGTATAGTCACCTGGTATGTAATATTGGGTGATAAGGGGAAATTAAGGGTTTGATATATTATTAGAATTCCAATAAAAAATAAACATTTTATTGGAAAAATTAAATTAAACTTTGCAACCTAGTCAGTTATCCACTAGTCCTTGTTTCCTAGTTAGTCTGGGTAAGTAGGGTTAAAAAGGGGAAAATAAATTATATGGGTTTTATATTAGCTAGGTAGGTATGTTAAGAAGTGGTTTCAGAAGTAAGGGGAATATTTTATAATTAGGTAAAATCTAGTGTAGGTTTGGTTCTGATCAGGTAGGACTGCTTATGTAAACTTAAGCTGCTCAATATTATGAATAATATTCAAGCGGTTAAGTATCTTAAGGATGTCGGCTGAGAAGGGCTAACCTACAATAAGAATTAAATTGAATATTTTTGAATTTAAAAAAAAAAGAACATATTGTCTCACTCCTTACAGTGATTAATTGTTATACATTTCCATTGTAAGAAATTATTTAAATAAATTTTTATTTTGGACAGTACAATTTTAGTATTGAAGGTTAAGGGGGAAAGGAAATGTATCCAAGGGGCTGGGGTGCATCAAGGGTGAATTGTAGGGGGGGGGGAATGATGATTATTCTAATTGTACCCCAGTCGTAGAGAAATCTTTTAGCTGGACGCGTCTGTTAAAGAATATTTTTATCATTTTATGTTTTGGTGAAAACTAAATAGGTAAGCTGTTAAGTGTTTTTTTTTTCATATTTTATTTAATGTTGAGAGTATTATTTACTTAGCTGTCCCACCCACCTCTCCCATTTCTTCTTATTGATTTTTCGTGTATATTTATTTATTATTCTTATTCTTTTTATAGTCGTAGAGAAATCTTTTAGCTGGACGCGTCTGTTAAAGAATATTTTTATCATTTTATGTTTTGGTGAAAACTAAATAGGTAAGCTGTTAAGTGTTTTTTTTTTTTTTTTTTTTTTCATATTTTATTTAATGTTGAGAGTATTATTTACTTAGCTGTACTTGTTTACTTCCTTTTTCATATTTGCTGTTGCTATTTCAACCATTAATTGCTTTATAATCTGGATGCAATTGGTTTGTGTTTAAAATTTATGGAAATTTGATCAAATATTTAATATTAATTTAAAATAATAGGTGCACCCTTTAATTTGATGGGGTGACAATTTAATAAGGAAAATAAGTGATATCTCCTTTTCTCTTGTCATTAACTAAAAATTTTTTGATATAGAAAATTATTTATAGGATGCCTCCAATCCAAGGGACAAGCTTTAAACCCGTATCCCCGCTATCAAATGCAGAAATTATTAATTTGTGTGTGCCAGGCACAGGGAATGTAGCGGCAAGGGCGCTTCAAGAAAAAAAGTTATGGGATGCGTCACCAACGTTTTTCTTTTTCACACATCTGGGCTCTGATAACAAGAAAATTAACAGCTGCTATTTATCCATGTTGGGTTCTTGGCAGTCAGATATCATTGTATCTACCCACAGATTCTGCCCAGCGCTGGATGAAGAATCCTTTTTAACTATAAAGGATCTGGACCTTTCACAGTTCAGATTGGACGAGAACCTAGTGTCACAATGTATTCCCTTATCCTCTCTAGAACCGGTCATCAACCTAGAGGGGGAAAAAGTTTCTTGGGAGGATTATGTGGAGCAAGGAGGAAGAGAAATGTGTATACGCGCGCATGTCACACCAACGACCGACCATTCTGCTAGGCTATCTCTTATGCTGGTCCCGGAATCGTTAGAAGTCTTGAATACCTTGTCCTGTGTAGCGGGTTTAGTACCTGGGTTTGCCTTAACTAGCAAAGAGCTAGCAATTTCACCAGCGGCAAGACTCCCTTGGGGCCTAGCTTTTGTAACATTGCTAATAAAAGGGGACACAACAAAGGACGTGGGGCAGATTGACCAACTTGAGCTAAGACGAGCAATTCACAAAGTGTTACAGGGGTCAATTGTCATCAAAGCATGCCGCCAGATGGAGTCTTACAAGAAAAGACTGGAGAAGCTAAAAAGTGGTGAAGTCAGCGATCCTATAGCTACAGAAGTATGGCCAGAAGTTCAAGGGGCTACTAATTACAATTCAGGTAAGAGTTTTAAAGGTTCTACTAGTAGTTAGTTTACCGTCATAAGGTTACAACAATTTTCTAATATTTATGCTTGACTAACCCAATCACCTCTATTCAAACATGCGAGTTGCTAACTATTAAGTATAGTATTTTAAGTTTATTCAAAAACAAAAGCTTTTATATATTTAGGAAAGGGTCATGTTTAATCATGTTGAAATTTGCCTTTCCAGTTATAACTTTGCAGGGTGATTCCTAGAGTAGTTAGGTACAAATAAAAAAAGCCTAACAGCAATATAATTGTTATTTCAAGTTTAGTGTTGACTTGTATACACATATATCTCAATTATTCAGTTCTGACGCTACAAGTGTTAATGGGCGTTTGCTCTCATGTTTTCAAGGCGTTGCTTTTATGGAGTTTGTTACCATTGTTTGTTTGTTTGTTTTGCTCTTTGGTATTTCTTTAATGAAACTATTTGGAAAGATAGAGTAGCTGCGCTAGGAAAGAAATATAGGGGGGTAAAACCTTGTGTTAGTAAAAACATATTTAAGTGCTGCATTTTGTTTACATAAGAATTGCGGAAATTTATATTTCTCATTATTTCTAAAAAGAATATTTCTTTTTTGTAAGAAGAGAAATGAGGTAGTTTTAAAGCTCTTTTCTAAGATTTGTTAAGTGGTAAATACTCGGCAGATGCATATAGGCACCTAATTATTTGTATTTTTATTTGGGACAAGTTATGTCTAAAATATTGGAATTGCCATAATTTCATATTGGTGGATTATTTAGAGCTACAACAGTGATGACTATAATCTAACAAGAATTTTTTTTTTTAATAGTTAATTTCATATTTGATTTATTGGCTAATTTTAACAAATTATTTATTTGTTATTTCAATATTTGATTTCTATGGAAATGTCACAGAACTTGACTCTGTTGAATTAATGTTATTTGATTTTATAAGAAAGCTATTAAAGAATTTGTTTTATAGCTACATATTATTTCTCACACATTTAGAAGTTAAAAAGACAATGTGTAAAATTATTAATCACATAAGGTTTACCGTTAAGTAATTCATCAATTTAAATCTATGCTTCATTTATTTAAAATGCTATTTCATTGTTAATATTTACAGGGCGAAGAATTTATAAACCTGTGGCAATAAAGGGTAGCGCCAAGTACAATGGAAGAGGACTGTACACTAAAGAATCTTTTAATTTTGCCGGATTAAAGCCAGGCATTGCCTACATGTTGGCTAATGCAGCAAATCACAGCCTGAGCGTTAACACTTGGAAAACTTACTCAACTGTAAAAACCCATATTGAAAGTTGTAGCAGATTTTATAATAATCAATTTAAGTTTCCCATGGATCAAAATGACGTTATAAAATTTATTGGTTGGCTCATGCATGTAAGACAAGTAAAAGGTTCCACCATAGATGTGTATGTTGCTGCATTGCGACAAATTCACATGGCCAGCGGATATATAGTAAAGAATCTGCGACCGGACATAGTTTCGTCCATTATAAACGGCCAGAAGAATGTTGATTCATTAACTGTTAAAAAAACCGAAGCTAGGCTACCAGTGACTTTTTCTATCCTCAAACTGCTAAAAATAGAGATAAATAATCTAGAGCTGGATATTGGCGAAAAACGGCTAATTTGGGCTGTTTGCTCCATTAATTTCTTTGGAGCTTTGAGAGTTCACGAAAGTTTAGCCAAAAATAAAAGTTATTTTGATCCCATAAATACACTCTTGGGGAAAGATTTAGTATTAAAGAAGATTAAAATCAATAAAGAAGCAGTTTGGGTGATTCAAATGCGCATTAAATCTCCAAAAGAAAGCAGAGCTGTTAACAACCAAATTGTGGATATATACGAAAATAAGGGCCCTTTGTGCCCAGTAAGAGCTTTGAGGTTCGAACATTATGGATTATTTGTGTAGGCTATATGTTTATTTTATATATTAGTTTAATGTAAATTCAAGTAATTTCTATCTATTCAAGTTTAAGTTTTTTTTTTTTTTTTTTTTTTTTTTTTTTTTTTTTTTTTTGTATGAATGTCCGAACATTTCTCTATAGGAATTTTCTGTGTTTTTTTTTTTATATTGTTGGGATATTTCTATGTATTGGTTTAAGAATCGATCAAAACTCCATAATGTTATCGATTCAGGAAATGGTTGGAAACCAACCCGCCCCGCAACCGTAACCTTCCTTTTTTCCGAAAGCAAGACGGGTCCCCCCTGACGGGAAAAGATTTGAACAAATTTCTTAGATTATGTCTAGGAAAACACATCCCTTACAGGAAGGGTTTTATTTCTTCTCATTCCTTCAGAGCTGGAATTGCCAGTCACATGGGCATTTTAGGCTATTCTGATAATGATATTATGGCTGTTGGCAGATGGAGCTCTAGATGTTTTGAGCTTTACACGAAATTACCACGCACAAAAAGATTGGAAATGGCTAAGAAAATGGCCAATATAAAGTATTAAAAAGTGAGTCTGAAAATTTAGTTTTCTTTTAAACTTACATGGGTTTATTTCGTTTACTTTGGTTATCCTTTTTATTTAAAGTAGTGAGGCTTTTTCATCTTAAGCTTTAGATATTGGAAACTGCTGATTTGATTTATTACACTTTTCAGGGCAGTTTTATAAATGTCTTTGAGAAGTTTTAGATTATTTTCCCGATTTTCTTACACTGTCCCCGAGAGGCTAGGGGCGAAGCAACTAGTAGTAGATAGTGTAGATATTTATATTGCATATATTTCACATTTTATTTTCCCGACACGGAGTTCCTTCACACATAGTAAAAAGGGGGAAGGTATATCAATAAAAAATATTTAATATGGAAACTTGAATTTATATCATAGGGGTACTGGGGTTGGGGGGGAGGGTGAGGGGGGGGTTTGGGGATCAATCTTAATGTGATTGTTTGAAAAAAATGGGAAATTGGAATCTAATTTGTAACTAAGCATAATTTCAAATTATTCATTCTAGCAGTAAATGATTTTGTTGTCATTGATTTGTTTGTCTCACATTTTAATGTTTTTTTTTATTATTAAAGAATTGCCAATTTTTATATAGAAACTTAGCAGGGGTGCTAGGTTTAATTCTACATTTTATTTTTAAAGCTGCGTAGTTTATAAACACGATTAAAATTTAATTTGGATTTACCCATTTAATTATTTCATATTGAAATTAGGTAATTATACTTAATGGTTATCTGGCGGCATATAAATATTCATGGATTTATTATTTAGACCACGACAACGCAACCTCTAGCGACGAGGATCTCTCTGACCCGGGCCAAGATCAAGATTCTATTTTAAGACAAGTAGGGAATGATTTGGATTTGAATGACTCTTCTAACTGTATGCCTAAAAGGTGATGTTTATTTTATGTAGGGTAGCTACTCTTCAAGCTTAATGTGGAAATTATCTAAGCTAATATGTAGATTTATAATCAAATGACATAAAGAGTAATTTTTTCCAGTTTAATAATTTTAACTTTATCTAAACTAGATATTAATCTAAATAAATTGGTCAAATGCATTCGGACAGGAGTCTTTAAAACTTATTTATATCTAATTTATCGTTGAAATTGAGAAAAATTAATTGTGTTCAAGATCAAATTGTTTGGTTATTTGTTTGTATTTACATACAATGTTAAATTTTGGTTTGAATATGATTTTTTTTTTTTTACAGGAAAGCTCTTTGCTCTGGTAGTTCAGCCACTCCAAGTGCGAAACACCACAAATTTTCCGAGTCAGCTGAAGTCTACTATGCTAACTGGGACCAGCTGGAATTGATTTGGCCTTTAGATGAGAGACCAGAAGGTATATTAAACATTTGGATTTATAATGTGCCTCTAAGGGCATTTTTTCGCAGTGGGTAGATTTTTTTATATTTTTTTTTTTGGGGGGGGGGGTGGAGTCATTTTATTGAACTAATAAAAAAACCTTCCCAAAACATATAAGAAGCTTCACTGTGGAGGTGAACCATATCGGTTCAGTGGTTTACAAGATACTACGCTACAAACAAAAAAAGCTTACTACTTAAATATAATAAGATATCATTAGGAAATTTATTGCATCAAAAGAGAAATTTTTATTCATAATTAGTTCTAGTTATTTAGATAAAAGATTTTATCTTATTTAGCTATAAGATATGGTCTTATTTAGTTTGCTTTCAAGTTGATAGGTGTCTCATTTATTGAAGAGTCATATATTTATTTATTTAGGGCATTTGAGAGACAAGAAGTGGATTAATTCTACCCCCCTTGATACAATTCTCCGATTTTATGAAATTTATGAAAAAAAGCAGAAAGATTTGTCTTCTAATGATAGTATGCGAGAAGATAAGAAGCCGAGGACGGTTATGTTCGAAGCAGGAGAAGATAATTATTTTGATTGCTTGCATCCGGCCAGATTCTTGCGGTTTCCTCTTTGTACTTTAGATGACATTTGGAAGAAAGTCCCAGTTGAAATAATGGAGAAATATCGGAATCTGGATTTGGCTTCAGTTGGAGCAGATTGTCAGCTCAGTGAGAAAACCATTGCTAAAATGCATTCTAGAAGAGAAATTTTACAACTTCGTTATTTTTACTCTGGCAACGCTGGTGTATCAAGAGGACCAATGGTAGAAACTAAAGTTAAAGATGGGAAATCTCTAGGGACTATTGCAGATTTTAATTGGTCTAACATTTCAAATATTAAGAACCTACAGGACAGCATTATCAACTACGGTTTGACGAAGCAGATGTTGTTTCCGTACGATCAGACAGGATATCTTTTTATGAAATTATACAATCACTACAACTGGCTTCAAGGTGCGGGTAATGACCTTAAAAGAATAAATTTAATGCAGGAACATTTTAATTATGTAATGGAGGCCAATGCATCGAGAGCAAGTAAAAAACAGTCTCCATTTGATTTTGATGAGTTGGAGAAATCTCTTAAAAAAATGTTAGACAACAAAGGATTACCAAATAGTCCTACAGCGTTATTTGAAAAGAGCACGGATATCGGATTTCAAAAGAAAGTTGTGAACAGTCAGAAGTCTAGCTCTAATAGTGGATTTGGTCTAAACAAGAACAAATTTAGTTCTCCTCAATCCAAATCGCGATTTATTTGTTATGATTTTAATAATCAAGGGAAGGGTTGTACGAGGTCCAAATCAGCTGGAGGTTGTAAAGATGCCAATGGGAAAGAATATGCCCACAATTGTTTATTTTATGATATGGTAAAAAAACAGTACTGCTATGGGCCACATAGCAAACAGAATCATGTTTAATCATTTTATCTAGTGATTATGTCGTAGTTTGTGATATATTGTTATGAAATGGAAATATATTTGATTTATAATTTTTAAATTTTTATTTTATTAAAGAGCTGTTTTTCTATGATTAAGGGTAAGGGTTTCGTCCATAGTTTGTTAGATATGTCCTAAATATCCTTTTCTTTAAAACTTGGGGATTCCTGTAGTAGTTAGGTATGATTTTCAAACATTGTTACGCTATAGCTATTACAAGAAGTCTGCATTATAGATTTTATTTAAAGTACGTCATTTTTTGCGAACCATCTTAATAATAAAAAAAAAATTGAGTATACACTTAAACATTACACTGCATTTCAGCAGTTATTTTTTGTGTTAGTAAATAATTTTTCAATTTCTAAATTTTTATTATATCCAGATAATTTTCTAACAATTTATTCACTTTAATAATTTTGGCATAAGGTTTATTTCTGAGTTATATATTGTTTAAAGCGAAGCTTTTCTATAATTGGAGTCCGTCTGTACGTCCATTTGTAGAGTATAGTTTTTTCGTTATATTAGGCATATTAGAATTGTTCTACCGATTTCAAATTTTGAATGGTGATTCCTTTTGGTAGTTAGTTACGATTTAGAAAGCGTAGCAACTCTATAATCATTACTGCACGTACATTTAAACATGTTTTTTTTTTTTTTGATTATTTTTTAACAACTAATTTTTTATGGGATCTAATCACCCGATTGATTTATGTTATATAGATTCTTGGGACAACAAAGTATAATGTTATAAGCGAAGCAACTCTATAATCAAGTTATTAATGTGTAAGTATGTCCAAAAAACTTTATCCTATATAAAGCATTTTTAAATAAATTTACTTACAATTTTGCTTCGATTCTTATACACTTATGTTCTGATTATTCAGTTCTGACACTATATAAGTGTTCATGTCTGATTATCCTACCGTTTCAGTGCTTTGTTTTGATGGATGTTGTCATCCTTGTTTCATTTCTATTTATATGGGTAAATTATTTATATGCAGTAAATTACCAAGGGTGTGAGTCTGCATGTTAGTAAAAAATATGGAGGCCTCGATAATTAGTTAGTTATTAAAATGGTTCTGGTTAGAATATTTTGCTGGTATTTGCAAGTTTTTATAAGCTTATTGATTTCCTATCAATTTAAATTTTGGGGTGAGGGGTTGCCATTATGTGAAGTAATTCTATAATTTGATTTATTTACTTTATCTATCTTAGTTTAGGTCTGCCTAACTACTATTTTACAGTTGTTTAGTAATATCATTCTGTCTTATAATTGTTGTAACCGAATTGTTGAGGAGCGATAGGTTTAGAGGATTTAAACAATTAGATTTACAGATATTTTCAGTATTTATTTTATATTTGTTTAATTAGTTTTGTAAATTAGGTTGGAGGAATTTGGATAGTGAAAAATCAGCTCTTTGGGGAATATTCTCAGACGTTTCACAGAAAGGAAGACCAGATCCTGTTAAGAAAAAACAATTTAAGCCAAAGTTTGATCTTCCAATATTAAACAATTATAAAGACAATCCTGGGAAAGATTTCTGGGATAAATTTCCTTCTAACTATAAATTTCCAGGAAAGTCTATGATTAATCACAAAATATTGCGAAGTCTTCTTATTGACAACAACATTACCCCTGATGAAACTGTTCTGAAAGATTTAGAATTTGGAGCTAGTATTGGTTGCACTGGTGATGCTAGGTTACCTTCTTACAGTTCTAATTCAAAATCTGCTTTAGAGTTTGGCCACCAAGTTACAGACGCAATTGCTGACTGGATATGCAAAAAATTAGCATTTGGCCCCATAAGCAAAGAAAAAGTACCTAAAAATGCCAAAATATCTGGCATAATGTGCAGACAAAAACCAAATGGTTCTGCTAGAGTTATTCTAAATCTTAGTGCTCCTAAAGGATCATCTGTTAATGATGGCATTAACAGCGATGATTTTCCAACAGTAATGTCATCCACAGAAAAATGGCTTAAAGTTTTGAATAAAGCTGGACATCGTTGCCAAATTGTTAAAATTGATTGGAGTGATGCTTATAAACATATAGCAGTTTGCCCAGAAGATATTGAGTTACAGTTTTTTTTTTGGCTTGGCATGTATTTTGCTGAGCTATGCCTAATATTTGGTGCAAGCAGTAGTGCTGGCATTTACGATAGGCTTGCTAAATTAATTCTATCATTAGTCTTAGCCATATCTAAATTCCCTAAAGATATGGTCTGTCAACATCTTGATGATGTAGTAGCTGCTGCTCCAGAAGATTGTTCATCAATTTATAACTTTGATAAAACATACACAGATGTGGCGGATAAGATTGGAGTCAAATTGGCTCCTAGAGATGACCCTGATAAAGCTTTTGCGCCTAGATCTGAGGGGATAGTTCTAGGTATTCATTATGATACTATTTCCTGGAAGTGGAAAATACCAACAGAAAAACTCAACAACATGTTACTGTTGATCTATGATATTCTAGAAAATGATATAGTTGATGGGGATTTAATTGAAAGCTTGTCAGGGAAATTAATTCACATAAAAGCTTTGATTCCAGAGTGCAGATTTCATATAAGTGAACTAATGAAAGCAGTTAGAGAAGTGCGTGCTGGTTCGCAGAAAATTAAAATCAATGAAAAACTTAGACAGCAGTTGGACTATTGGAGACTTATGTTACCTGTATGTAATGGTAATATGAATATTCCCAATCCTGACTTACCTTTTCCAGTTTGGGCATTGGATTTCTATACAGATGCAGCTGGAGGTACTGACATAAGTCCCTGGAGAGGCCTTGGTATGGTTTTTTCTCAAGGGTGGAGCTACTTACCTTGGCCTAAAAATGTGAATTTTGGCAAACGTGATCACAATGGTAGGCAGTTGGGGAAAAAATTATCATTTCTGGAGTTACTGGGACCTTTATTAGTACTGTGCTGTGCTCCAGACATATGTAGGGGTAACACAATAAAAGTCTGGATTGATAATATTGGAGGAGTTAAAATCTGGCAGAAAGGCTACAGTCCTACTTGTGAATTGTGTACTTCAGTAGTACGTGCTATAGCTTTTATTGCTAGTCATCTACAATGCAGGATAGACATTGTAAAGATTACTCGTTGTTCAAACAGACATGCACTGATGGCAGATTGTCTGTCCAAAGGAGACATGAAAGGATTTGTATCCATTTGGGGTGAAGGTCTCCCAGATTCACAACCAATCCCTCAAGGTCTGATTAAATGGATAAACAATCCCAGAACAAATTTTGAACTTGGTACTATGTTATGCAAGGAAATAGATAATAGAATGAAACTTTAATTACTCAAAATGTATGGTTTATATTATTTAATTAATATACAAATGATATTATTTTGTTTTTGTTATTAGCAATTTATCATTAATAAAGAAATCATTTTACACACAGTGTTTTATTTAGGTCGTACATCTATTTATCATTAATATAGAAATCATTTCACACACAGTGTTTTCTTTAGGACATACAGGACACTACGTTGACTAGGACTCTGCTATGCAGGTTTGGGGGGTTATAAGTTGGTTTTTTAAATTTTGCTACTAAAATTTTTTAAATATTTAAAGATATTTATAGGCTTTAGGAATTTGTATAGTCACCTGGTATGTAATATTGGGTGATAAGGGGAAATTAAGGGTTTGATATATTATTAGAATTCCAATAAAAAATAAACATTTTATTGGAAAAATTAAATTAAACTTTGCAACCTAGTCAGTTATCCACTAGTCCTTGTTTCCTAGTTAGTCTGGGTAAGTAGGGTTAAAAAGGGGAAAATAAATTATATGGGTTTTATATTAGCTAGGTAGGTATGTTAAGAAGTGGTTTCAGAAGTAAGGGGAATATTTTATAATTAGGTAAAATCTAGTGTAGGTTTGGTTCTGATCAGGTAGGACTGCTTATGTAAACTTAAGCTGCTCAATATTATGAATAATATTCAAGCGGTTAAGTATCTTAAGGATGTCGGCTGAGAAGGGCTAACCTACAATAAGAATTAAATTGAATATTTTTGAATTTAAAAAAAAAGAACATATTGTCTCACTCCTTACAGTGATTAATTGTTATACATTTCCATTGTAAGAAATTATTTAAATAAATTTTTATTTTGGACAGTACAATTTTAGTATTGAAGGTTAAGGGGGAAAGGAAATGTATCCAAGGGGCTGGGGTGCATCAAGGGTGAATTGTAGGGGGGGGGGAATGATGATTATTCTAATTGTACCCCAGTCGTAGAGAAATCTTTTAGCTGGACGCGTCTGTTAAAGAATATTTTTATCATTTTATGTTTTGGTGAAAACTAAATAGGTAAGCTGTTAAGTGTTTTTTTTTTCATATTTTATTTAATGTTGAGAGTATTATTTACTTAGCTGTCCCACCCACCTCTCCCATTTCTTCTTATTGATTTTTCGTGTATATTTATTTATTATTCTTATTCTTTTGGGGGTTATAAGTTGGTTTTTTAAATTTTGCTACTAAAATTTTTTAAATATTTAAAGATATTTATAGGCTTTAGGAATTTGTATAGTCACCTGGTATGTAATATTGGGTGATAAGGGGAAATTAAGGGTTTGATATATTATTAGAATTCCAATAAAAAATAAACATTTTATTGGAAAAATTAAATTAAACTTTGCAACCTAGTCAGTTATCCACTAGTCCTTGTTTCCTAGTTAGTCTGGGTAAGTAGGGTTAAAAAGGGGAAAATAAATTATATGGGTTTTATATTAGCTAGGTAGGTATGTTAAGAAGTGGTTTCAGAAGTAAGGGGAATATTTTATAATTAGGTAAAATCTAGTGTAGGTTTGGTTCTGATCAGGTAGGACTGCTTATATAGGTAACATAAATTTTATAGATAAATTTATAAAAAAAGGATTGTTTACTGGCTTATTTCATTTTTCTATATAACAAATAGGTATTATGGGTCAGAGAATGTGTATTTTAATATTTTAGAAACCAAAATTCAAGTTCTTTAAGCCTATAGTGACCTGCCGACTTTGCTGTAATTGCCCATTGTGCAATGAGCAGTGAACAGGGATATTCATCTAAAAAATACCTTAATTCCAGGCTTCAATCCACATTCATAGTTTCTAGAAATGTCTATAATGTCAGTTGGTGAAAGTTCCTTAGTAAAAGAATGATACATAGTCAAATCTACTTATTGATTCAGCAGATAATCTTTTTGATATTAATAATCTTTATTTTGATTCCACATACAAATGTCTTTATATACATATATAACTGTAGCGGCGACACCACTAGAGACACTAATATGATAAATATTTGTATTGTTTTGAAATTATGCTTACTAATGGAGGATCCTCTGAAAGGTCACTGATATGAGCATAAGCTTCTCTAACTTTCAAAACTGGTAACAATCAAAGTAAGGTAAGAGGGATTTTCTTATTATTATACACTGTGGGCTAGTATTGAATCAAGACAAAAGTACGTGCCGAACCCTGGGACCTATGTATGGTGAAAATAGACATAAAACCATGATGATTCCAGGTAAAACCAAAATATATCAGCGGGGGCTTTTTGAGAAATTAGATTTAAAAATTTCAAGTTTAATTTTCACCCCCTAGGAGTTGCCGCATATTCATGACAAGAAAAGCAAATATTTTTTATTTTCAATTTTGAACAACTTTGCTTTTATGAAGTCCTTCTTAAAACCTCTCTATATATGATTTATTTTAGGCTGAATTTTCGTGACCTTTGCAAAGCAAGTGATAGAAATGGCCATTTATTAACTCCCTTCAGAAGTGGTTTTATGAAGAACTTTATGAAAGCAAAGATGTTCAAAATTTAAAATAAATAATATTTGCTTTTCTTGTCATGATTATGCGGCAACTCCTAGGGGGTGAAATTTGAACTTGAAATTTTCAAATCTAATTTTCTCAAAAATCCCCCGTTGAAATATTTTGGTTTTACCTTGAATCATCATAGTTTTATGTCTATTTTCACCATACATAGGTCCCAGGACTTACTTTTGTCTTGATTCAATTCTAGCCCACAGTGTATACAAAAGTATTTTTTAAACTTATCATGTTCTGTCAAAGATAAAGATAGAGGTATGATGATACAAAGTATATGAAATATTTTTTGTTTCATAAAACTAAGAATGTCACCATGGATAAAATAGTATACTACAGTCATTTTATATTGGGATAAAAGTCATGTACAATAAGATTTTATTAACTGTTAATCATTACAATCACCTAAAATGGTTTTGAACCGTGAATACCCTAATATAATCCGTTGCAATGCTTTGGCTGGACTCAATCATGATTTCTAATTATAAATAATTATTTTACATATTACTAACTGTAATTTGAATTTCTGTGTTTCTGAAACAAAAATAATCCGAATCTTTTAACTCTAAGATTTTGTAACAAAATGGGCTTAAAGGAAGCCCTCAGGAAATACACGGCCTTAAGATCTGAAAGACTGCCTCAAGCAGGGATAAGGGATAGGAAACATTAATTAGGTCCCGGCCTAGATTCTAAAGGGATATTGCAACTATTACAAATTCCTATCAAACTGGCGGACACTCCCAAGTAGCTATCGCTCTAAACCAATAAGAATCGGCCTGTTTTGTATCAACCAATCACCAATTGGCGGAAATTTTAGAAGCAGACAATTCTAGAAAAAATAATGATTTGTCTGCTACTAAAAAATAAATATAAATGGTGTTAGATCACATTAGCTTAATTATTAAATCTGCTTAGAGTTAAACATTAAAAAAGGGCCATATAGAAAAAACAAAAATAACGGGATTATTTTTTGGAAAGAAGGTAGCTACGAATTTTCATTTGGTAGTTTATAAATTATATGTTGTATTTTGAATTTTAAAATTTTAATACGGAATTGATACAACACCTTAACCCTAATATTTGTACAATACAACACAGTACAAATATATCATTACATAATAGTATCCAAAGAACTTGATAGAATGTTACCCAAGTGCATATTAATTTATTTATTTTGAATTTTAATTAGCAATGAAATTTTCAAATAAAATTTTTACTCATTAATAAAAATGCAAATAATACAAACTAAAATCTGTCTGAGGGAAACCCAACGATAGCTTTCTGACAGTTCAAATTACCAAAGTAAAAGATAAAAAAATTTTGGGAGAGAAAAAACTTCATTTTAACAAAAGCTATTAATATATAGGTTTATAAAAAGTTATGTTTTTTACTTTAAACTAGCTACCTGAATTTGATTCTATACTTTATCTACACACACACACACAGCTTTTTCATTAGCGTTTATAACGAACCACTGCGCCATCCCAAAACTGGTTTATTAGGCCTAGGCTTGAAATAGGCCTAAAATAATATTTTCCTACGTTTCCAATCCCTTATCCCTGGCCTCAAGTAGTACCCTAAATTTAATTCTAACATATAATTGATGTTTCCTGGTTTGTTTTTGTCTTTAGATGCAGCTTCAATCTCTTTCCTTCTATAATGCATAACTGACCTCAGGTCATATGGAGTCTAAACAGAAAAGAATATATCCAAGTAATAATTTTATACCAATTGGGTAAAGTGTACCATATTAAAGTAGAAAATAGGGGTATAGTCCTTTTCACGACATCCCTCCATAAGGAGCGATTCTTCGTATTTTTAAAATGCCTTTTTAAAGGTTATTTTAGGTTAGGTTAGGTTATATTGTGTTAGGTGATTGCCCCACAGGGTTAGGTAATTGGCCCCGCAGGGTTAGAGCCCCCGCAGGGGCTAGAAATAGGAGAAAAGCTACTGTGAAAAATACGAAGAATCGCTCCTTATGGAGGGATGTCGTGAAAAGGACTATACCCGAAAATAGGTTAAATAAATGTACTCAATAAATATTTTTATATATTTTCTCTCCCTACTTCCTACTCCCTACAAATAGCCCTAAATATTATTTTTTCCACTTGAAGGCCTTATTTAAGCCTTAACGGTCGGGGGTGGGGGAGTTCAACGCCGGTTTTTTCTATTTCATTTTCTGTGTGTGAAAGATAGAGGGTCATAACTCAGTTATTTTTACTTAAAATCACATAAGGGCATGTATGTATATTACATGAGAAGCACCTCGTCAGTACAGTGATTACTTAAATTTAAAGCTTCTGATGAACAGACAGACAGGCAACATTCTACTTTGTATTAAAGATGATACTCACTGACGAAGTTTTATCAAAGCTGTCTATATTCCTAGTAAAAGGCCTTTTGTCATTGCCCTCGATTTCATCACAATCAACTTCCACAAAAGATTTCTGTCAGGCCTGTATAAGAATCCAATTCCAGAATGCATTATAAAGGTGTTTACGATATGTATATGATTTTGTGAATAAAGAATTTTAAATTATATAAGGTCGAATTCTAACTTTGTAGATAGTGTTATTTAGAACTAAAGAAATATCTTAAGAAACAAAAATATGAACAAAAATATGCTCTTTTACGTTTTCCCTATTTTTCCTCTTAAAAACTGCAAAATCAAGTCAAATTCTTAATACATTTGTATATATAACATTTTTTTTGAAGATCTGTAACTACATGCTAGAAAATTCTTTGCAATCCAGTTTTGAAGCATAATAAACATTACCAAATCTCTTGTATGTTTTATCTAAGGTATTTACAAAAATTTTAAGTCACTCCAAAATATGTTTTGGCAGGGTTAAAATACTTTTCTACATCCATGTATCCCATAAGAAAAATCACAACAAGGCTTTTCACAATAAGATTCAAAGCTTTTTGTATTTTACAAATGAAAAGAGTTTATACTAAATGGTTTTCTATCACTATAGAATTTTATGTTTTGGTATTGTACTGTACAAAAGATATACTATAAAAAAATAGTAATAAAATAAAACCTGATATGTTCATGTACTGCTCCCAAAGTGTGAATTAATTCATGTAGCACAGTACCTAGGAACAAACTTTATCAAATTAAACATAATACTTTTTCTTTCAAATACATTAGGTATAATGTTATAAACTAAAACAATTAATTTATGTATGTCCTATTTTTCTGAGTGATCAGATAACAAAAAATATAATTTAATTATATTATGATAATACTAGCGGCTTCGCCCCTAGCCTCTAGGGGCTGTGCCCCAAGAGGTAATTAAAAAAAAAATTTCTGGTGCTGCTAATTTTATGTGAAGTAGTTTCCCAAGAAAAAATCTTTTTTTTTTTGGGGGGGGGGGGTTGGGAAATTTTCATTTTTGGGGTGGTTGGGTGTGTCCCAACCCCCAAGAAAATAGCCTAAAACCACCACAGGACCAATAGGTATATACCCTGAAGAATATAATCCGATTGTTTCAATGGTTACCCAGATCTAAAACTTCAACGGACAGACATCAAGCTACTTTGTATTATAGACTAGCGGCTTTGCCCCTAGCCTCTAGGGGCTTTACCCCAAGAGGTTTAATCAACCTATTTTTGAGTTAATAAAATTTTTTTTGGGGGGGTAGGTATTTTTCATTTTTTTTTGGGGGGGGGGGTTTAGGGGTGTCTCACGCCCCAAGAAAATAGTTTAAAACCACTACAGGACCATTAGATATATTCCCTGAAGATTAGAATCCAATCGGGTCAGTGGTTACTGAGATCTTAAGCTTTAGACAGACAGACAGACAATGTAATACTTTGCATTATAGATAACATTATCCTTTAATTTAGTGGGGATATATAGAGTATTATACAAATTTCTACTAATTTCACTAGAACTGCACTGGTGGAAAATTTAAATCACACCATCTAACTTGATATTCTTACCTGGACTTCTAAAGCAATCATCATGAAGGTTCATTATTGGCCTTTCAGATGTACGACCTAATTTTAAAGTAGAAATAAAATTTTGTCTTGTAAGTCATGAAGTAAACATAAAGGTTCTGCACAGAAAACAATACACTGAGAGTTAAGATATTTAACTTTTAATATTTAAATACAGAAACTGGTCCAAAATATACCTATGGTTGATGAGCATTTATACTCGTGAGGTTGTATACGAATATAACTCATATCAGAAGGTTTTCTATGCCTAAACTGAATACATCCTAAATTCAATAAATAAAAATTCCTATAAACACTTGTTTCTTTTCATCCTTGCTCCAAATATGATGTCAATTTTTTTTACTGTATTTTTACTTACAATTAACTATAATAACATATAAAGAATGCATTGAGAAATCAAACAATTTTTAATATAAAAAATCCAGGAAAGTATAAGGTTAACTATTTTTTTTAATGACCATGTTATTTTTATAAGGAAAAACATATCATCATTGTTAAGAATAATCAAGTTTTCTGCTCTTTGCTTTAAAAGAATGGCATTATTGAATATGCTATATGCAAACTTTGTATATGATCATTAAATTTGGTATTTTTTTATAAAAATGACCAAACTTTGAAACAGAGCTGCATAGCTATGTGAAAGCCATATACTCATCAACTCAAGTTTATGACGTAGATGCTATCCCTTTTCTGAGTTAAAAATAAGGTAATTTTCATTATGAAAGAACTCTGAATGAATTGAAGAATAGCAAGACAAAATACCCCCACAACTTCACTTTTATCCTTGCAATTAGGGGATAGGTTAAGTAAAACCATCTAAAAGAAATGGTCCCTAGAACCAATTAGTAAAAGTTGGTTTACAACTACAAATTGTTTACCTAAATTGTGGATCTATTTCATAGTAAACAATTCCCCGAGGCCACAGTACTTCAGGATCTCTAAAATTAAAGCGATAATCTTATAAAATATATACCATGCTTATTATAAATACTAGCTTAATATCCATTCTATTCTACCTTTACAAATGCCTATCTGTTGATATGTGTGTCTTGACCTTTTATAATTATCCTTTAATTTCATTTCTACAGCAGGATTGTCTAAGTACCTAATTAGCAAATTCTTTAAATCTTAAAAAAATATCGTTATGCCTTTTTATTTGGGTAGATTTGAGCAGTAGGATAGAGCTTAAGTTGATTAAGTTGATTATCCAGCCAATCAAAATTCAATAAAGTCCCTAAAGTTGTTGAGCCAGAAAATAAGAGAATGTTATTTTAAATGTTTGGGACAAGTGTAATAAACAGCTTTATCCCTCCCTCTATGAATGATGATTATAGCTCCCCCTATAAAGTTTAAATTTAGAGGGGGGGGGGGTGGTGTTTCACTTTTTACTCCGAATATTACATCCTTTGACACCTTCCTTAATCTATTCATGATCAATCTAGAATAACTTAATGAATCTATACTTTTAACTTACACTACAAATGATAAGGCTTCTTCATTCTCAATCACATCTATTAAAAAAAACATGAATCACAACATTCATAAGAAGCAAAGCACAATAAATCATGGAAAATGAGATTTAAATAGTATTTATTGAAGAAAATATCACAAAAACCTCTCTTATGAATTCTTCTATTTTTTTATATTTACATTTTGTATGATGACTGACAGTCTGGCGGTCAAAAAAACAAAGAACAAAGGGAAATTTAATTTTGATACTATTATGCACAAAAACTCTGAAAACTTGACCGAAAATACCAAAGAAATGGGGATATATATACATAGAAAAAAATGAAAATAGCCAAAAACCTGCAAAAAGGTAGTCTGACCGCCATGGGTGTTCTATTAAAACGACGAAAAAATTAAATTTTGATATCCTTAACTAAAACAATTTTAAATTGAACCATAAACACCAAAGATATGGAGAAAATATAGAAATAGTCAAAAACCTGTTAAGATGCAGTCTGACTGCCATTGTTGATTTTTTTAAATGATAGGAAATTAAATTTGATATCCTTACCTAAAAATTTTTTGAAAATCGGACCATAAACACAAAAGATATGGGGGAAAATGGGATAATGTAAAAATAGCCAAAAACCTGCTAAAAAGCAGTCCGACTGCCATAGTTTATAACTTTTATAGGGGCTGAGAAAATCCCATTTCCTTTATAGCTTTAAGGACAGATGGAGGGACTGGCGGACTGACAGACAAAGGGAATTATAGAATAGCTTCGCTACTAAAAACACTGAGATTTAGAAGATCAGAAATTACATGTGATTTTCTAAGCAGCTAATTTTTTTCCGAAAGATTCCCTGAACTAAATAGTATCCAGTATGTAAATTACTTTGTCTGGTAATCTGTCAGTGATGCCATAAAATATAAAATGTCCATTCCAAATTCCTACCATGATTTTTTGTGCTTCACTATGCATGCATTGGGCTAGTTATAATAAAAATTGCATTGTCTGTTTATTTTCTAGGCCGATTTCTCCTGGGAGGGTGTTGGTATCATCCCCTAAAATAGTTGTAAGACTACCTAGAACTCAAGGAAAGCTACATTGAAAAGGAGAACCATATCAGTTCAGCGGTTAGACAGACACATAAACATCCTGTTACTTTAGCATATGGATTTTATTAATAAACCTAATACCTAATGTAAAAACAGAATTAATAGTTGAAATTATACCAAGATCTTGTAATAACATTTTAAATTTTCTCTCATACACCTAAAATATGTTTAGCTTCACTGTTTACCGGGCAAAACAAGTTTTAAATGATAAAGGAAATTTTTCACTTTTTTATAGAGTACCAATTTAGAATGATTTTAAAATATTCTATTGTCATTGTTTGCATGTTTAAGTAACATTTTTAAAATGGTATATTGTGTAGCATTTTATTAAGTTTTATTTTTCTGTTTTGATTGAATGATAGATAAATATCTGGACATCCAGGGTCTTTTTTTCAGTCTCTCTGGAGGCAATAATCAAATAAGATAGACGTGAAGAAAGGTTTATCCAGTTTAAGGGGGTGTTTAAAATTTTGGTGCGTTTTTTGCAACCCCTGGCAAAAACCTATGCACGCCAAGTGGAAATATGTGTTGCAATTTAGTTTTAGCTCATTCTAGATAATTTTATCTCTGTTAGAACTTGAATCCTCGTATACATAAAAAAAACAACTTATACATGAAGATACTGTTTTTATTTTCTGTAAAATTTTGAGATCAAATAATAGTTATTTCTCGCGTCGTATTATAAACGGCTTTCTGCGGATATAGAATGTACAATTATAAGGTTAAAACTAGTTTTTTTAGCCCCAAGATGCCGAAGGCACCGGCTAAAAAAACTGGTTTTGATCTTATGATTGTAAAGCTTTATATTCATAGAAAGCTGGATATAATACGATGCTAGTCATAGTTTTTTCGTATGGATGAGAACCGGTTCCTATCCACCGGATTCAAATGAAAAACCAATTCCTCCATTTTAGATATCTTCAGCAATATGTTACTTATAAGACAATTATTTGTTTCCACCTCACCAACCATGATATCTTTCATAATTTTTCTGTTCTTGATTTAATATCCTATTATATAAAGTAGTAATGTTTTTTTTCTGTAGCTTACGATTTTGATAACTACTGATACAATTCAGTTATCGATCTAAAGTTGGTACTAAGTTTGTTCAAGTAGGTAACGGGATGATTTTTGGGTAGTTTATATTTATATTTGGGTCTTGGGATGGTCTCAGGCTATTTTTTAATCGTAGAATACATAGCCCCTGGTTGCTAGGGGCACAGTCGCTTGTTTAATTTACATTGTGTTGTTGAAGCTTTAATTTGCCTGAACCAGTTATTTTTTTTTCTTTCTCATTGAACTGTATCCTAAATGAAGCTTAAATACAACCCCCCTCCCCCTACAGTTGGATTTTGCTTCTTATTTTAATTGTGTGAAAACAGTCACAACATTTTCTGACTTTTTAAATGGTACAGACAACAGATCTATAGTATAGATGTAAATACAGAGTACAGACCTCCCTTTCACTTTTAATGACCTTTTTCGTCTGCTTCAAATTGTTTTCTGCTAATTGGCTGTGCTAATATAAGGGACATTGGTTGATTTTGAATGACCCAATAGAAAGGTTGCACAAGGTGGTTGCGATGGGGAGTTATTTAACCCTTTCTCTCTCTAGTGTTTTACTCTAATGCATAGACATTCAACTTTTCATAGGAGCCATCCAAATCAATCAATCTACATAAAATATCAAATCAATAGCGCAGCTTCTTTAGTTGTCAGTCAGTCCCGCTACAATGGCCTTGCTTGAAACAAGCTTACACAAACTTAAAATTGACTGTTTTGTATTCAATATGTTATAAAACGAGCTTTCTTTTTGTGTAATCCCAATTATTTGTTATGGTTCAATGCGACCAACCCCATTTTTTTTGTGTTTAAATTAGATATTTTTTGTGGCCCTATAACAAAAAAATCTTTGGGATATGCTATTAACATTTTGTATAAATCTTTATTTATGCAAAATACATTACAAACCTAAACTAAATCATCGTATCATATAGCTAGATACATTATATTTAGATTAAACAATTGTAAAGATTGAAAAGTCTTTGGCCGATGATTAATGATTAAACAAGCAGACAAATGGAGTAAATGGGATTTATAAAAAAAAAGTCTACATTCCATGATAAGATTGTCTTGACCATAATTTGGCCCCAAAGCTTTGTAAAACTAGCTTTCACATTTAAACAGGGATAACAACATAAATCAGTAGTAAAACAGACAGTCAAGTGGTACGTCGTCAGGCCTACAGGTTCTCATAGCAGACTATTTTTTATAACTCTTTTTTTAGCGTTTTAAAAGTTTTTCTATAAATAGGGTCGGTCCGTACGTCCGTATCGGACATTTTTTTTGTTATTTTCGGCATGTTAGAATTGCCCTATCGGTTTCAAACTTTTCAAGATGATTCCTGTAATATTCAGGTACGATTTTAAAAGCGTAGCAACTCTATAATCGTTACCAGAATGTCCATTCTAACCATGTTGATATTTAACTTTTTTAGCAAAAATTTGCTATGTGATAAAATCATCGGGTTGATCTGATTTTTGGAGTACTAATTCCTACTACAATAAGGTACAATATTATAGGCGAAGCATCTCTATAATCAAGTCCTAAAAATGTCAGTATGTCCTTAAGCAGTATTCTGTAGTTTAAGAGTTTTTTCAACAAATTTACGTATGATTTGTCAAAACTAATATATTTATCTTTTGTATATTTAGTTCTAACACTCAACAAGAATGTTCGTCGTCATAATGTTTCAGAGCTTTGCTTTTATGGATGTTGTTATCCTCGTTTATATTTATTTTCTCTCTAACAATGTCTATTATTTGTCATTATGAAATGTAAATAGGATGACAAAACTATATAAAACTTGATAAAAGTATGCAGAATATGAAAGTATTCAATTCCTGAAAATTTCAACCATCTATCTTGAATGAGAGTTGAGAAAATCATGAAAACTTAAAAATGTAGGAATCGATCTAGCACCTCAACCAATTTACTAATCTAATTGAAACTTATTGAAAATATGAAGAATGTTGACAAAATTAATCCCTGAAATTTTAGCTCTTTATCTTTTATAGAAGCCGAGAAAATCACGTTTCCCCCTTTCTGTCTCAGACGCACGGACATTTTAAATATAGAGTAGCTTCGCTACTAAAAATTTGGTACAACCAGTATATCAGCCCGACGTTTCATTTGACTGCCTTAATGTTTTATGACTTAACTGAATAAGTTATACAAGATACACATACACAACTCTTTTGTCTAAAAATGAAACATAATTGGCTTGCTCTAGATATTTGAAGTGTACCTAATAATCTATAATACAAAGTAGAACGATGTATGTCTGTCTGTTTGTTTGCTTGTCTGTTTGTTTGTCTGTTTGTTTGTCTGTCTGTCTGTTTGTTTGTAGCGAAGGATCTCGCTAACCGCTGAACCAATCAGGTTCTCCTTTACAGGGTAGCTTCTCATAAGTCCCGGGAAGGTTTATAACTATTGCCTTGAGGTTAATTAAAATAGTTGGGTCGAGTATCCCCTCCCCTCAAAAAAAAAAAAATTCTCCCCAATTTTTTTAAAAATTTTCCTTTAAATCTAAAATACGAAAAATTGGTTTGATCAAACCTCTTGAGGCAAAGCCCCTAGAGGCTAGGGGCGAAGCCGCTAGTCTGTTATAAAAGGAAAATTAAAAGTCAACAAAGTAAAAAACAATCCCAATATATTTTGATTTCTGCTTAGAATTTGTTAGAAAACTGTCGTTTTTAATGCATATTTTATGACATTATAAAAAGTCTTGATTATTGTTAGGGCAAGACGTGATATTTCTATCTTATACATCTGATGTTCTTTAAAAACAAGGAAGACAACATCCATAAAAGCGAAGCACTGAAACGGACATTAACATTTGTATAGTGTCTAAACTGAATAATCAAATATAAAAGAATAGAGTCGAAGCAAAATTGTAAGTAAATTTGTTGAAAAACTGCTTGATGCAAGATAATGTTTATGGACATACTTACGTTTTTAGGACTTGATTATAGAGTTGCTTTGCTTATAATATTGTTCTTTGTTGTCCCAGGAATCAATATACCAAAAATCAGATCAAACGGATAATTAGATCACATAAAAATTTGTTGTTAAAAAATTAGAAAAATCAACATGTTTAAAATGGACATACGGACATTCTGGTAATGATTATAGAGTTGCTACGCTTTCTAAATCGTACCTTACTACTACAGGAATCACCATGCAAAGTTTGAAATCGATAGGACAATTCTAACATGCCTAATTTAATGAAAAAAAGCTATCTATCTCGGACGGACGGACGGACGGACGGACGTACGGACGGACCGACCCTAATTATAGAAAAGCTTCGCTTTAAAAAAATAGAAAATTAATTTTTGTCTGTAGCGAAGGATCCCTCTACCACTGACCCGATATTGTTTTCCTTTACAGTGAGACTTCTTATAGGTCCTGAGATGGTTTAAGGCTATTTCATTTTTATAAATAAGTCTTGATATGTTGGTTTTAGACTATTTTTATAATCTTACATATCCCTTCAAATATATGCTAGGGGCGTAGCCGCTATTTTTTTTTATACAAAACATATTATTATTGAAGGACTAGTAACTGGCGATATTTCTTAATTTTTGAAGATTTTTAATATTTTGATATCCTATTGCTTATTCTCAAAATTTAAATTTTAAGAACCCACCTCATTTTGTTATTGTGTTTAATTTTTTTTTTCCCAAGTTGATAAATTTCTTTCCCTCAGAATGATTCAGTTGTTATTTTGGTTATCCAATGGAAAGATCATTAATGTGATTTACATAAATTTACATGAGTTATATCTGGTTTAATTAGTATGCATTGTTAAACCATACTATATTTCTTAGATTACATTTTATTTATTATGGTTTTTTTAATAATGTTTTCAGTTCGAAATGATGTACTTGCTTTTTATATTTCTTCTAATAACATATGGCGAATCCAGCTTTATAAGGTAATATATATTTTATGAATGATAATGAAAAAGAAAACATCTGTCCGTCTGTCTAAACCTTAAGATCTAGGTAATTTCTGAACAAAGGACGGCCAAGGGGGGGTGGGTAAAGTTTCGATTACCCTCCCCCCCCCCCATATAAAAATTATCCATACGACTTTTATACATTTATGTTCTGATTATTTAGTTCTGACACTTTACAATTGTTAATATTCGTTTGTCCTACAGTTTCAGTTTCAACTTCGCTTTTATGTTGTCATTCTTGTTTTAAAAGCGAAGCTTTTCTATAATTGGGGTCAGTCCGTCTGTCCAAAACGGATAGCTTTATTCGTTAATTTAGGCATGTTAGAACTGTCCTTTTGATTTCCTAAATACATTTATGTTCTGATTATTTAGATCTGACACTCTACAAGTGTTAATGTTCGTTTGTCTTACCGTTTGAGAGCTTTGCTTTTATGGCTGTTGTCATCCTTGTTTTTTTTGTAAACAATTTAGCAAGATACTAAATTTATTAAGAACATTTTTTGACAAAAACTCTTTACCTTTAAGAAAGATTCTATACATTAGGTGGACTTCATTTTTCATAATCTCTTTTATAGTGACAGGAGTTTTCTCTGGAAAGAAGGAAGAATCAACTACAAATTTACGGATGTATCTGAATTTCAATTAGGGTGAGAACATTTTTTCCATCTTTTTTTTCTTTGATGTCTAATAAAAAAAACTATATCTTTAAGCTTTTTTTCTTCACTGATATATATTAGTTGATTTGAATGTATTTAATCTTTATCATTATACTCCATCCTTTTTTTAAAATTGTTATTAATTATAAAGACATGTCAAAATTATTTTATGGATTTTAAAATTTGCATGATGATTCACAGCTATAACAGTCAGAAAGTGTAGCAACTCTATAATCGTTACAACCAATGCAGGCCTAGGCAGCCTCACTATATATCACTACATTCTTATTTGTTGGCTTATTTAAACACGTAAAGCGTTTTTTTATACAAACTTGACATATTTTTGACTTATTTGAGGAGTGGGTATTATCAACATCAGATTGATAATTCCTTCTAAATTCTAACAAAAGGAAATTTTATAGTATCTAATATTAATGTTTGAAAAGTACCTTTCTTCTATTAATTATTTACATAATTAAGAAAAATTAGTTGTATTTTCATCACAATTAGTGACTGTCCTGCTAATTAATTCTTACATTTTAAGTTACAACGATGAAGAGAGGAAATTAGTGAGATCTCAAATGGAAATTATTGAAAACCAATTAGAAGGTAAAACTGCAAAGAAAACTTGCTAAATAAGATCTTGTAAATTTGCTATACGAACAATCACTATTCTATATGTAAAATACTAGCGGCTATGCCCCTAGAGGCCTCTAGTGACACTTAAATGTTTTGTTTGTTAAAGTCTCTACAATAATTCTTTATGTTACGGATACCTCTTTATGTTACGTTGTAGTCTCCTAGATATTTTTTAAAATTTCATTTTTTTGTCATTTCTCATGGGAGGGTGGTGGTTTCCTCCCCCAAAATAGTTATAAACCTTCCCAGGACCTATGAGAATCTACCCTGTTAAGGAGAACCTGATCGGTTCAGCGGTTAGCGAGATCCTTCGGTACAGACACAAGACAAACAAACATCCTGTTACTTTAGTATAACGATTTGTTACGAATGACCAGTCTTTACAATGATATTGCCACCCTTCTAATAAAGTTTTAACCCTATTTTTTTTGTGTGTGCTCTTTATACATATGTTTGCTTGTGTTCGTTGCGGTCAATGAGATCAAAAAACATTTACCCACATTTGGCAGGCTATAATAAAAAACTATTCAAAATGTCAAAAATCAACCAATTATATATTTTGAATAAATTTTTTCCTACCTCTACCAAAGCGGTCTCAGCGCTTTGATGGTTGAGATATCAAGCTACCAAGCTAGAAAAGTACACTGAGATACCACAGTGAGAGGGTAGAGAAGACTTAACTCTAATATCTCAACCCTAACTCTACTTATAGCGAGCTAAGTCAAACCAAAGACTCATACCTGGAATCCTGAAATTCAAAAAAAGAACTCTTTTTTAGCCCTTTTTGAGCTGATATATGAAAATTGGGCACACATAAAAAAATAAAAAAAAAAAAAACTTTATTAGATGGGAGGCAGGAACATTTTAAATACTGTTAATTTTTCGTAACGTATACTGTAACTCCTAGTTGCATTTCACCTGAACCTTATTAACTTGAATTATTGAAATTTTTGGTTATGGTATCCTGTTATTAGAGAAGTTACTTTTTGAAGCTGGAAGAACAATTTTTTATAAAAAATTTCAAAAATCAAAACCTAGTGGTTGTCACTGGCAAATGCTGGCTGCTTCTTTTAATGGTAAAATTGGAGTGTTGCAATTTAAAGTTTGCCGAAGACCTAGAATATCAGGACCCAGTATCATACCTAGAACCTTAAATTGAAAGAATATGTATTTTTACCACATAAAATGCTTTGTTATATAAAAAAAATTGCTCTTTACCTGGACAAACCTGCCAGGATTGCTGGGATCCTGTGCCAACAATGATAGAGATATGGAAAAGTCAGTTAGTTATAGCCATATTTTACATCATCAATAATATAATAATTTTATGATTAAGGTTGTATACAGTTTATTGAAAATAAAGAGAATCAGACTTTTGAACAAGAATTGCTATTTGAAAAAAAAGATACATCTTGCAGTGCAACATTAGGTATTTCAACTAAGCTAATGAGTTAAATTTATATATCTTTTCAACAGGTAGTTCTGTTAACATCCTTTCTGAGGCAAAAAAGGTGTTTGTAAGCTTATTATTAACTTTAATTTGAGTTTGGAGACAAAAAAAGACACATGGAATTGGATTTATTAATATTTAGGCAACTTTTAAAGATGATTTAGGGTTGGGTAGGGCAGGCACATGTGGGCTTTCATTAATTCCAAAAGAATTCAACCTAGTGAGTATTTGAAAAGAGCAAAACAGGACATCATTTTCGTTTTATAGTTTTAAGGGGTAGTTGCAAAAATTGCATTAGAACTTAAATTGATGCACTAAATATATATCTACGTATGTAGTTGTCAAAATATCAGGAAATAAAAGTTTTAGAAAACAGTAAAAGTGTCTGACTATGACGTCAGAAAAAATTAACAATTAACCAATGAGAAGCCAGTATTCACAATGGTAAAATATATAGTGGCCTCTCATTGGTTAATTGTTAATTTTTTCTGACGTCATATTCAGACACTTTTACTGTGTTCTTTATTATTTACTTACCATATATAAAAGTATTTTTGTGCTTTATATGTAAAGAGTACCTATATGATAAAGTATGCTAATAGTTAGAAGCAAAGTTAGAAGCTTAATTTGGACACAAAGTTAGAATGCCAGGAACTGATTAACAAATCGTTACCTAAATAGTTGACCCAGCAAGGTTTTCTAAGTAAACTAAAATAAAAGAATTTGTCTGCTGAGAATTTTAAAAAGTTTTATAGAATATTGTTCTGGGTAAAATTTTAATAATAATGATTTTAGGAAATAAAAAACAACTTTCATTTGCTAATCTTGGAAACCCCAACTGCTTCAATGATGGAGGTAAGAAATTGACCATAAATGTCTTATAAAATGTTATGATTTAGCAAATAGCCTTATTATGTGCATTGTTAATCTTTGGGACATCCATTACAAATCACCAATATGAGGAAAATACGATAATAGTTATTTCTAGCATAGTATTATAAACAGCTTTCCGCAGATATAAAATGTACAATTATAAGATTAAAACCAATTTAGATGAAGGCTAGACAAAGTTTTTTTGGTATTGATAGAAACTGGTTCTAATCTTTTGGATATTAATAGATTTGAATAAATACAACTATTCTCACATAGTGTGAATTATTTTATATCTTTAAACATAAAACACTTTAGGTCCCACCATTTTGCATGATTTGGGGCATGTTCTTGGAAAGATTAATGAAGAGAATAGGTATATTTTTTTTAACCCTTAACAGTCAGGCCCCTTGCCCCACCTTAATCGAATGTTTATTCCTCTAGCTCTAATAGGAGCTGAGATAAATCTGTGTTAATCCTTTAATTTGATTGATAGATAGACAAATTTTACTAATGATTTATCTGTAATTTGTTAAAAAAAAGAATTTTCAGATGTAAATTTCAAATCAATAAGAAAATAAAATATACATTGATATAACATACATGTCCGCAAAATTTGCACCGCTTCATTACAATTATATTTACTGCAATAAATAGTTGAGTTCATTAAAGGCCTGACAGAGATCTTTACCTGGATATTGACACAGAATTAGTGGATCCTTCTGCAAGACAAGCATTTAAGATAAGAGAAGAAAGATTTGGTGAAACTTACCAGGACATACAAATATTTTGATTTAAAGAAATACAAAAATTTTTTATATTTGTTATTATACAATATTGGAATAATAATCTCCAATGATTTACATCAGCCCATTTTCAAATTAAAACTTATGGGGGAAGTTCATTATTATATCAATCAAAATATTTTTTTTTTTTAAGACACCATATGATTTTAACAGGAATATTGATTAAAGATAAATTTTACATAATTTAATTACACAGGGGCTTTTATTGTTTAAATTTTACTGTTTATAGTAAAATTAAAGTGTGAATTAATCTAAAAAGTAAAGCTTGATTTTTTTTCTTATGCAAATTTTTGCATTAATTCCTAGAAGATTGTTTTTACTGTCCAATCTGCTGTTAAAAAAGACAGATCCTACAGTGAACTGACTTTCAAATGTGAAAATGGAATTTTTACAGTACTTATGGTAGGCTTGAAATTTTCAACAGACTAAAAACTTGAATGGCAAGAAGGCATTACTACAATCTGGTCAGTGTGAAAATGGTGATCTTAACATAAAAATTTGTGGTCACAGGATCTGTTAAAGTTTCCTGAAGTCCTGTAGTATCAGGACTTCTAGGATTATATCTTCAATATAATTTGGCTTTAAGCAAGTTATATTATGAAAGGGATTATTTTCTTCCAACTTTTTTTTAAATTCAAGTAGTGCAGTTGCATTTATTATGCCTTTTGCTGAAAAAAACACTTGTGTAAAAATATGAAACATTTTGGACAAGTATTATGCCCAGTAATTTCTCTTAGAAATTTAGAGGTTCCGCTTATAGGGGTCAAAAAATTAATTCAACAGAATTATGGCTTCATGATGCTCCTGAAAACATCTTGAGGAGTAGTATCTGAAACTTTTGTCTGGTTTGAAATATACCATTTCTAGCCTGAGAAAATCTCCAAACAATCACCATTATATAGTACACTACAAATAATTTTGATGGGATCAATCGCAGAGTACTATCATTGAAATAAATATTCTTTAATCCATCCTAATTGAAAAGTATAATGCAAGGCAATGAAACTAAAGGATGTCGTGAGTCATCAACATGCATGAAGATAAAATGGCCATATACTAATATGAGGTCATTAACAAAAGATGCTCTCAAAAAATACCCAGTAAGTAATATCTTATGTTTCAAAGAATACATTAGGCTTACCATAGACTAATGACAATCAAGATTAACATTTTTATGATTAACTAATCTAACATGAAAAAAAATAAACTACAAAGATTCTTCATTGCAGGATAGGTTATCTGCTGTAGACATTGTAGAAATATCAAGGTAAATCTATTTACAATTAAGAATGTATTTATTTACCCCATTATCATCCCCTCCCCTACTAGTTGAACGAACTGATCAATAAAATTAGTCTGGTCCATAATAGTAATGTAAAATGACGACAGATTTTCCCCAGTCAATATATCTATATATTCTTTATCCATAGCACATATTTTTGTCATTCCAAAAAAAAAATACAGTAAAGAAAGCAATTCATCAAAAAAATACTATAATATATGTAATAATGTATGTATATATTTTTAGAGCTTATAACTGTACAATAAGAAATGAGATAATGGTATGGACTTTCTTAAAATCTAATTTTTCATTTTCATGATTTTTTTAAGTTTAAGAATTACCTACAGATATTAATTTTTTGAAATAATTATACCAATGATGAATCTTGATGTATTTTTTTAATTTGAAGGAGGAATACATGAAATATGAAAAAGAAATATTTGGTAAAGGTAATCTTAAAACAATTTTGAAAATTTTTATGAAAATTAACATGGATTGGAGGAAAGTAAAAAGTTATGCAAATATGTATTATCTCCCCTATCATAATAAAATTTTAAAGATAGATTTTATTATAAAAGAAAAGGCTTGAATAAAGCGAAATGTATTCTACTGAAGAAGCCTGTTCATTTTTTGCAGTCTATAAGGCCACATTTTTGTGAATGTTTATAAAATTATCCTTCTAAGCCAAGAGATACTAAAAGACACAGTTAGATAAACATAGAGCATTGAAAAAAAAATTCTAAAAGGAAGCCTGCAAGAAATACGCCACTCTTGCTACTTAAACACTGGCACAAGTAGACCCAATTCTCCAAATTTGAAGCCTTCAGCTTCAATAAGCAAAACATTGTAGGCATTTCAAAATGACATTTAAAGTAGATGAAAATGTTGAAAGTATTCCGGCACTAACAATAGAAATTTTCTATATTAAACAACATCAGCTAGAAGCAATATTATGACTTAAAACACCTGTAACGGATTACATTTTTACAAAAAATATAAACTGAATTTTTGAGAGATTTTGACTATGTTTTTATTGTAAAAATATTACAGGCATTTTAACTTTTGATTGTAAGCATAAAACCCTATTGCAAAAAAAATGAAACTAATTCTAGTATCTACAGATTCTCCGCTGTGATTTGTTGTTGAGTGGTTTAAGCCTTCTGATTGGTTGGAAATATTAAAAGCTGAGACACATTGTTCACAGAGACTAAATCAAAATTTTTTAGAGATTATGGCTGAAAATGTTTTTTTTTTTGAAAAATCCATTTAGTTACTAGCAACCTAACTTTATGTCCAAAATAAGTGTTTTTTTATTCTACCTAATGTAATTTAATGTTAAAATTTCTATCATGAGCATTAGAAAACTTTTAAAATTTTCTGCATTTTTGTAATTTGAGGTATTGGGTCTACTTGTGGCAATCTTTCAGTATTTAGAGAGGTTAATTTCTTGTAGGCTTCCTTTAATTCTGATTAATGTTACTTCTCTAGAATTAATTCAAGCTTCAAAAGATGGAGAGTTTGACCGAGTAAAAGAGCTAATCAAACTAGGCGCACCTTTGGATGAAAAAGATGAATATGGTAAGCACATTAAGAGATATAAGTTTTCCGGAATTGTAATGTAGGGAGTAGATTTGAAATCTGCATCAAATTTTAAGGATTTTTTATAAAATTCGTTTTTTGTATAATTCTTTATCTAAAAGCGGAAATACAAATTAAGTTAATTAATTTTGGCATCTGTGATTGGTGGATTTAAAAAATCTGCGCTCTGATTGGATGTCGTACATCATTCAACCAATTAGAGCGCAGGTAGTTTAAATCCACCTATCCTATTGGTCAAAATTAATTAACTTAAAATGTATTTTCGTTTTTAGATAAAGAATTTTACAAAAAACGAATTTTATAAAAAAACCCTTAAAATTTGATGCAGATTTCAAATCTACTCCCTACATTAAAATTCCGGAAAACTTATATCTCTTAAAGCACATAGTTTATTTGGGAGTATGACAGTTAGGACTCCCTCCAAATTTTATGTGCCTCCAGTTATTTCATCGTCTGCTAAAAACTTTAATAGTTAGTTTTCAGCTAGAAAGATAATTATTCAGCAAATTTTTTATGCAAATTTGATTTCTTAAATTTCAAGACATATACCATAGATCATTAAGTTAAAACCAGATATCTCAAAAATTTATGTCACCATTGGATGATTTTTGTATATTATTTTATTAAATTTAAGTCTCACGCTAGTTTTATACTATTTTTTGCCACCTTCTTCCTCCTTCGAGAGAATAGCCCTGAAATTAATATTTGATTACACATATAAGTTGCTATTGTCTAATGAATCTTATTACATAGTAGGTAGCCCATATTATTATTGTGTCAGCCTATTTATTTATATATTCATATGTAATAGCCATACACTCAATTATGATGAGTCCTCAGTTTCAATAATTAGAAGGTCTGACAATTCCATGCTTCTATTTCCATTTGTGGGTATTGCCTCTTGTAACCATGAATTTGAAAATACAAAAGATTTAAACTTGACCTATTATTTACTGATTAATGTAGGAAAGACTGGTTTGAACTATGCAGAAGAGATGGGACATACTGAAATTGTTGACTTCCTTACGGTAATTTTACTAATTTTAAACCAAGAACATAACACATAAGAATTATAATTGAGACACTGCTGCTCTGATCATAGGGTTAATATATTACCTTTAGCTTAATGTTAAAATTAATGTAAAATGGAACATCTCTTTATTTCAGAGCAATCAGTCTCCCACTGTTGTAAAGTTACCAAATCAATATCAAGAAGAAGGATTTAAATGTCCTTGAGAATTCTAAAAAATGAATCATAAAGTAAGTACTATACATATGTTAACCATGAACACTTTCTTAAAACACTTTGTTAATGTTTTTTTAGCCATAACCATATTGCAATATTTTAAACTTTCATGTCAATTTAAAATTTTGCCAAACCCTAAAAATTCCTTTTTTACTAAATGAAAATAATTTTTTAGCTTATAAAAAGATAAAAATGACCTATATTATACAGAAATGTGTTCACTTGCAAAGTAATCTTTTTTATTCTTGTTTAATTATGCTATACTAAATATTTTACTAATGCAGAGATACAGTATGATTACAATTATTTTTATTAATAATGATTTGCATGCAAAAAATAAAAATGTAATGAATATATGTATATTAAGTGTTTAAACTGTAAGTTTATGTAGAAATAAATATTTAATCTTATATTCCTTATAATATTGATCACTAAGTGTAAGCAAGACAATTATAATAATGAAAAACATCATAAGCAAAGCAGCGAAGCACGAATAATCATGAAAGGATGGAAAAAGTGATTTTATAAGCATATGTTCCGTTATCTTGAATTTACAACATATATGAATAAATAAAAAATGAAACTATCATATTCTATTATAGAAAGCAGTAAACTTTTTTGTCTGTACCGTAGGTTCTCAGTAACCGCTGAACCGATATGGTTTTCCTTTACAGTGAAGCTTCTTATAGGTCCAGGGAAGGTTTATAACTATTTTGGGGTAGTTTACCTCCAGCCTCCCAAGTTAAATTGACCCTAGAAGAAAATGACCAACCCCTAAAAGTTTTTTTTTACTTTTTCTTTCTGAAACTAAAATTGATAGAGGGGGAGGGGAGGGTAACTCTCCCACCCCTAGGACTCAAAATACCTCCACAGCGTTACAGATGGATAGATGAAGATAATAGAGTAGCATCGTTACTTAAATTTTAACCATTGCAAATTAGACAATAATTGTTTTTACAATTAAGTTTTCAAAAAGCAAACAATCAATTGAAATTCAGTTGAATGTGTAAGACTGTCAGACAATCCATCTTTTGGAATTCTTTTAAGCTTATGCGCGCGGCTATCAAGCCCTGCTTATGATAACATTAGGATCATGGAAAGAAAACGAAGTAGCGGGGTTCGTCGTATTTTTAAAGTAGCTTTTCTCCTATTAATAGCCCCTTCGGTGGGCTCCCATGATGTAACTTTTCATATTCTGTAATATAAGATCGAACCAAAAGCCAAAGATTCATAATTATTATTTAGATTGTACAGTACATAAAAGCACACTTCTTTAAGCAAATCTGCTTTTAGAAAAATTATTGTTTATATGTAATATACTTTATTTATGTATTAATATACATTTTTACATAATTTATAAATACAATATTTAGCTGCAAAACACATATTTATGTATACATACATCTTTATTACATTATCAAACAAAAATTATTTGTCTTAGATATCTATTTAACATAGTATAAAATAAAATAAATGGCTTCGAACCCGATTAATATCCGCTTGATTAGAACCGGTTCTCAGCAATACTTAAAAATCATGAAAAAGTATCGTATTGTAGACAATTTTCCACGAATATTAAAATAAAATTGATACCTTAAGGCAAACAAAGCATGTTTTAATCTTATAATTTTCCATTTTCATATCAGCAGAAAGCTGTCTATAATACTATGCGTTAAATAAATTATACTTAAACTAGTTTTATCATTATAAAAGTAGCTAAGAAGATATTTTGATCTTGAATTTGAATAATTATTTTAAAATGATATTTTAACATTTTTTAACACTTATTTATATGTAATATAGTTTACCCATTTTTTACTAGATGACAATTGTATTTTTTAACTTTTTAAAAAGAAAACGTTTAATAATGCGTTGCTACAAAAGACCAAATTACAAAATATCTAATAATACAAAAGAGCTTATCCTACAAAAGACCTTGTTCCAAAAAAAACGAATCAGACAAAAGTTAAGTTAGGTTAGGTCATTGAATATGCTAAATTTTTTTATCCAATAATCGTAAGCTAACCTAAATTAATTCAACTTTTGTCAGATTAGGTCTAGGGTTCGATTAGGGATTAGGTCTTTTGTATGGATTAGGTTTTTCGTTTTTATGCCTTTTGCAATAAGGTTCTTTTGAAGCAGCGCCCTTAATATGAGCAGGGTAAAATCACAGCCACTTACAATCACAAACATATATACAGGCATTTTAATATAAAAATGGGTTCAATTGCAGTTTATGGTAAAATGTTCCTGGTAACGATTATCTGCAATCATTTTAGAACTATAAAAGCTGTCAACGGCCAAACGGCCGAACGTAAATGTTATGCTCGCACAATATTTGAAAGGAGGCCTACAAATAAACTGGAATTGTCACAACTTAATGTTGTACAGTTATCTCGCAGCATACATAAATGCGAAAAAAAGATTTATTTTAAGCGCGTTTTCTTCAGTCAAGCATTCCCACTGAATTATTAAATCTTGGCTATTACAGATTATTTATATCCTTTATTATGCCGCTTATAATAATGTGAGGGCAAAAGATCAATGTTCAGCCATTTGGCAAATAACAGTCTTTAAGTTCATATATTTTTGGAGATAATCGTTTCCAGGAAAATTTTACTGTTAACTGCACTGGATTCAAAATTTTAATAGAACTCTTCAAAAAAATATTTGATAAAATTGTTTATTGTTTGCATTAAATAACGGTGAAGGTTTTGATTATTTTAGAACTGTTTTATGTTTAAGATGTAAATCATTGTAATCAAAATGTCGTAATATACAACAATTCTCTACAATCATACAACTTCAAATGTCTTCAAATTAAGACTTCCTATTATATCAATAACTGTTTTTTTTTATTTTGAACTGTTTTTCATATAACATTTTGAGTATTCAATTTTATATATTTATTTCACTGTCTAAACTGACTTTGGGAAGACTTGTTCTTCTTTATTTTTAATTGTTAAGTTCACTAATAATGCTCATTCTCTTTTGATTTCTGTGTTATCTGAAAAGAAAAAGAATTTTAAACAATAAATGTATAAGTATAATAGATGTATAACCCAGACAAATACCCGGATGCAGTGTTGGGGACCTTTTTTGTCTGTTAGCAAATTGCTTTCTGATATTCTCTAGCGATTTGGCTGTGTTAAAATTTACGATGCTATTGGTTGATATTCGAAGACCGAATTGAAATTCGGCACAGGGTCACGTGGTGGGGATATGCAGTTATTTAACTCCTTCCCCCCTAATTTGAATAAAAAAATCTTTTACTGTTAAAATTATATAAAATGTTTTTATAAAAGATCACATTATAAAAACAAAATGAAAAACCTAAACTGTTCAGTATTTATTAAAATCTCAAGATTCATAAAAATAACTAATTACTTTTTATAGTAGGATTAACACGTCGTATTATAGACAGCTTTTTGTGGATATTAGCCCCGAGGGACTGATGACCAGGGCGAACAAAACTGGTATAATATTATGATTTTCATATTAATATTCATAAAAAAACTGGCTAAATACAATGCTATACATGACTTATCATTATGCATAAAAACCACCGTATATTAATCAGTGTCAACATACTATAAAAAAAAATTAATTGCATACCTGTATATTAGCTCTCTATAATTGTGCTGGTTTCACTGCTAATAACTTGACTAAACAAAATAGTTTGTATGAAAATCTTCCAAATATAAAAAAATCGGATCATGGAAAAGACACGAAGTAGGGGGTTTTCGTCGTATTTTTATAGTATCTTTTCTCCTTTTTCTAGCCCCTTTCCTAACCCTGCAGGGCAATCATTATCATTTTCCTAACCTAACCTAAAATAACCTATTAAAAGCTACTATGAAAATACGACAATCCCCAGTACTTCATTTTCTTTGAAAAGACCAAATCCTTTAAAAGACCTACTCCGAAAAATCCTACTAAAAGTTAAATTAAGTTAAGATTAGGTTATGTTAGGTTAAGAGTAATGTTTTCCAATAATCTTAACCTAACATTACATAAACTAACCTATCTTAACTTAACTTAACATTTGTCGGATTAGGTCTTTTGAAGGATTAGGTCTCATTTCATTTAAAACTTTTGTAATAAGGCTTATTGTCGGATTAGAACTTTTGTATTTAAGTATTTTGTAACAACGCATTCATAATTTACCTTGCTGAAGCTACAACAATCTGTAAGGAAGAATCTACTACATCTACAGTATCTGCTACAACAGTCTCTGGTGTTACTACTTCTCCTAAACAAAAACATTCAATCATAAGAATGGATTTATTATTAGTTGGATCATACACCAGATTATCATATATCATATCTATAATACAAAGTAGAACGATGTCTGCCCGTCCGTCCGTCCGTCTGTCCCTTAAGATCTCGGTAACCACTGAACCGATTAAATTCTACTCTTCAGGGTATATACTTATTGGTCCTTTGGTGGTTAAGCTATTTTTTGGGGGGGTAGGACACCCCCCCCCCAAAAAAAAAAAAATATTTTCATGGGAACACACCAGACTATGAGCAGCACCAGTAGTATTTTATTTACTTTTTTTTAATTATCTCTTGGGGCAAAGCTGCTAGTACTCTATAAAGTAAACACACTGGCCAATAAGTGATGTCCTAATTATATTAAAGATTAGCTTTTAAAAATATGCACTTAATATCAAAAAATTTTACTTTGAAAATATAAAAAAAACTGCATATCATTTTATCTCTATTATTATTTGTAAATTTTTAACAATTTAACGATGACTTTCACCAGAGAAAGGGGACAATGGGCTGTTTATTACACTAGTCCTTAAAGTTTTATAATAACGTTTTCTTATTCGTTGGCTTAACAACTTTTGGAACGTTCGTCGATTTTGATTGTTCAAACGTTTGAACCACTAATTTTTATCTACAGAAAAAGGGTAATTTTGTGTATCAACATTAGGGATGTATATCAATTAATCGGCCATTGTCTTATCCCTTAAGATCCCTGGATTTTACCTTGTACAATTTGAGGAATATTATTTTGAGGAAATACAGGCTGTACAGAGATGACCTGACCATCAGCATTGCTGACACTAGAGCTCACACTCTCACTGATTATCCACACCCCATCATCTTCTTCTAAACTGGTGTTTCTAAAAATAAAATAATCAAAAAAAATGTCAATACGTATTTAAAATTAATGATTGGCCATGGGAAGGTTTTATAACTATTTTAGGGAGGGTACCACCACCCTCCCAAGAGAAATCGACCCTGGAAGTTGACCCTCCATTTAGAAAAAAAAATTGTAAGTGGGAGGTTCGACTTTTCCTATAGTAATATGCACCTAGAGGCTTCTATGGGCGTAGCCACTCGTAATGTGAAAAGAAAAAGAACTAAAAATTCACTATGTCTTCAATTCATACAAAAGTATTTAACTCACCCTGTAATTGTTTCGCTGTTGTTATCTTCTACGTTGTTCTCACTAGGTACATCTTTAGCTTCATTATTGGTAGTAGTGTCTTGATTAACCAATGTTTCATCATCTCTTACAAAGACAGGTTCTACAATAACCACCTTAATCTCATCATCATTTTGATTACTTTCTTTTGTATTATCTGTATTAATATCTACATTATCATTTTCAGTGTCTTCATTCGAGTTTTCATTTACAATTTCATTGACTGTTGGTAACTTTATTTCATCGTTAGAAATATCTTCTGATGTAGCACTGTTTGGAATAGTTGAACTTAAATGATAAATACTTGATTCAACTTTTGTAGGTTGAATTATGCTTGACAGCTGAACATAAGTTGGTTCAACACTTCTGGTTATCTGAACATAACTTTCAACTTTAGTTGATGTTAATGATGATTGTAATAATCTTGATGGCAAGACTGTCACTAGTGAATTGATTGATGAAGAGATAGAGGATAGAGAAGGTTGAATGGATGATTCAGCTGTAGTTAATGAGACTACACTACTTGTCAAAAATAAGTTTGGTGGATTTTTTGTTTCAGTCACTGGAACATTTATAGAGGATATCTGTGTAGGTGTGGCTGATGATTGTATTATTGATGCTACTGGTGAGGTTAATGTTGGTGTTGATAGTGATAATGAACTACTGCTCAATAAAGCGTCTCTGGCCAGCTTGATTTTCAATAAGATGCTCTGAAAATATATATATTCTTTTATTTATCCTTAAAGTAAAGGTGTGTCTGTTTGTGCCAAAGGATCTCCCTAACATCTGTACCGATATGGTTCTCCTTAACTATGTATCTTCTCATAGGTCCAGGGAAGGTTTATAACTATTTTTGGGTAGGATACCACCACCCTACCAAGAGAAATCGAACATAAAAAAGCAATACTAAATATTTAAAATGGCCGATAAGAGGCGCCAGTTCTGTAGATAATGGATAAAAATATTTTTCAAGATATATTACCTGTAAAGCTTGAAAACTGTCCAAGGTGTTTTTAGTTTTGAGGTCTAACTTCAAACTGAAATATAAACATGTAATATTTTTAAAGTAGATTAAAAATTGGGAAATTTTCTATTATGTCTATTCCCTGAGGTTTTCCATAATCTTGCGAGGCCTCTACCTAAGGTGCCTTAACCCTGCTGTGACTACCCAGTACCCAATCTTATTTATACTAACTTGATTTATAGTAATAAGGTAACAAACAAAAAATTATCCTACACCCTAGTGTTTTTATTACACTACAAGGCACATTGGAGAAAAACATCATTTAAAATTTACCTGGGTGTTGGATTAATGTTGGGAAAGGCTGGTTGGCTGGGTACTCCATTAAGACCTGGCAAACTTGTTAGCAATCCTGTCACCAATCCAAGCGGTAAAACTATGAAGGATAAGTCTTTGTTTTAATTTTTAACAAGATTAGTAAACATAAAAACAGATCTCCTTTTGGTAACAAAGTGTCCCAAAAAACCGCCATGTGACGTCATAGGTTTTTTTAAGGGTTTTCTTTCCCACTTCTCCTTTCATCTCCCTAATTTTTATGTTGTCACATGGCTGATTTTTTAGAAATTTTGTAAAGTTACGTTACCTATTCTTGAAATAAAAAAAGATTTCTGTTCTTTCTTGAACAACAATAATATAACCAACAATTAAAAAGTGTTATGCTTCTTTTAGATAAATTTTAGTTAGGTTAGTTAAAATTAGAATTAGGACAACTCTGTGCTTAGTAGGTACTTTGATGGAAAGCACCAATTATTAATCATAAAAGCAAAGAGACATATATCCCTGGAGAGGGTTGAATTAGAGGAGTAGGGGTCACCTCAATCTTCACTGTTGCAGTCACTATCGAACTTGTGGGAATTATCTAAAAACGAAGAAGGTTTACAGAGTGTCTAAAAATCATCCAGGTGACGTCATAAAAATTAGGGATTATATATCTCTTTTTTAGGGATTTTCTTTCCCATCTCTCATCTCATCTCTATCTCTCATTTTTATGACGTCACATTGCTAATTTTTAAGACACTTCGTAAAGCTTCAAAACAAACATGACGATATCCATATGTAGCGAAGCACAAAAATATTACAAGATGTTATAAAAGCATAGTGAGAAATAGAGTGGATGAAAATAAATCAGAGAAATCGTAAATTTGAAAAATTTATTAATGACAAAAGTTTTAAAAATAGGATCAAAAACACCGAATGTATGTGGAAAACAGTAACATTTTATCACCTTAAACTTTAGTAAAACTTTTATCGTCTTTAGTTATTACACAGTTAGGGCCGAAATTCGAACCAAAACGATACTACAGTTGGAGTTTAAGAAAAAAATAAAACCTGGGTTTCCTTCTCTATAATTGAAGTTGTGATTCTATGGCCCTAAAATTGTTTATTGTAAGAAATCCCATAAATATAAATGAATCATATCAATAATAAGCATATACGTATAAGTATAGCTATTTTTAGGTAACTCATTTCGCCTGTTTTGTCAAATAAGATGCTGTACGTATTGGTGCAAAAAATGGGGACAATTTTTAAATTGATTTGACGGGGCTGTTTATTTACGTCACAAGTGAGGGGAAAGAAAAGGGAAGGAGGAAAGAAACCCCCTAGAAAAGAGATGGGGGTATGACGTCACACGCCAAAACAATTTGAAATTTGTCCCCATTTTTTGCACCAATACGTACAGCATCTCAAATAAGTCATTAATTTTCAGGCAATTTTGTTTTTTGAATTTTACAATTCGTTAATATACATATAATTGTTACTTAAGGTACTTGCAGATCTAGAATGACAGACGAACGGTCATGCCGTAATTTTGAAAATTTTAAGTGATAAAACAATTGACGATAGGTTGATAAACACCCCCAAAATTACCACTTTTGTAGATTAAAATTATAGAAGTAAGATTTTGGACACTGCTAGTTTGAACCCAAACAATCAAGAATACAATTCAAGAACCCAAAGTTTTTAAGTCAGCGAATGAGTGAAAGTTCTTTTAAAACTTTGGGTACCAGTCGAGTCCCCATTTCTCTATCTATTTTATTTAAATTAATTTGCGTTTCTTTGACTTTATAAACACATTTGATAACTTAAATTATTGACAAAATATTTTTTCTTTAAATTTTATTATATGAAATTATATACCTTAAATAAAATTGGAATTTCTCTTGTAACTTCTTGAACTAAAGTTGTATCGTATCTGAAATATTAAATCATTAATGATGAATTCAAAATAGATGATAATTATTTAAATTACAATTCAGTAGCCCAAAAAGGAGATTTGAAGCTGGGGTTGTCCTACAACCAAAACAACAACCCCCTCAAAAAACCTTCTCTAAGACTAAATCAAACGAGATTTTAAGAAACAGACAACCTAAAAAAAAGTAGGGATGTAAAGGGCTAATACAATGGCCGATATATATTGATGTACATATGTAGATTACAATTGGTGGTTGAAACGTTCAGCAAATCAATTTCATGAACCAACCAATCAAAATTTAATTAAAGACCCCAAAGGTCTTCATCCAACAAATAAAAAACTCTAGGGACTAGAGTAATAAACAGCTCAATGTGCCCTTCTTCCCATAAAAATAGGAATACTCACACTTTTGTATGTAATACAGTAGTTGTTGTATAGGTTGGGGGGATTACTGCTTCATTCTAAATAAAACAAAATATTTTAAAATTGAATTATCACGCAACCTTCTCAATATCATAGCGACTTATGTCCTATGTTAAAATCTCTAATTGCTTCGACAATAGAGGCAACAAAAAGTATTTTTAATGTTTATTATTTTATTACTTTAAGTGATATATCCATTAGGATGAAGTAACAACATACAAAATGTTTATTTGGGCATGTTAGAAATTTACTATCGATTTTAAATTTAGATTCCTGTGAGAGTAGGTAAGATTTAGCAAGCCTACCGAGCACTGGAAACCCCTTTCCTGAGAATTAGGATGTGAGGGTTGTTTGATACCTATGCCTAACCTCTATGGGGGGCCTGTACCTGCTGTTACTAATCCTGCGGGGCTACTATGTGCCTATTATTACCTAAACTAACCAGACCTAAAGTAAAGAACAAACAAAGGACAAACTACCCCCCACCATAATTTTGAACAAAAATAAGGGGGGGGGGTTAAATGCTTAACTAGGGACTTTGAGAGAAAAATATTTACCTCAATTTCATTAGCTGGAATTATTGATGATAAAAGTTGGTCAGAAGTATCCTCTTCATTTTCATAGGGGTTGTAAAATCCTAGATAGATAGATAATAAGATAATCAGATTAGTTACATATATATACAGTTAGGTAAGATGCCAGATAGATGAATATATATTAAAAGACAGATAGATAGAGAGCTGTATAGATAGGTAGTTAGATGGATCGATAGGTAAATGATTAAAAACAATTTACAGTTTTATTGGTAGATAGATAGATAATCAGAGAGATAGATTATAATTAGTGGTTGAAACTTTTGGATACTAAAATTAATGAACCAACCAATCAAAATTCAATTAAAGTTGTTAAGCCAACAAAAAAGAAACGAAAACTTTTGAGACTAAAAGTTATAAATGAACTCAATTGATGACTTTACCTTGATTTCTTAAGTCTTTTTCCTCCGTGTCTTCTCTGTTGATTAGGTTAATAAGTCCAGCTAAACCATCATCTATGAACAAATACATTTATATATATATTGATATATATTAAACTTTTAAATTAATATAGGATATAAATGGATATATTGACAGCAAGCTGCGAGCAGCACTTTATATGATAATCTAGTACAACGTCCAAGTAATTATATATCGATTGTTAATTGTTATTTGAATTGACATGGAATGGGAGGAGGGGGAGAGGGTGTCAACAAAAAAAAATGCATAAAGACAAAGTCAGAGACGTCCAAGCTTTTTATTTTGAGGGGGGAAGAATGATGGTTCTAAGGTTTAGGAGGAGTAATTTAATGTATCTTTTGTTAAATTTTGTGTAAAATGAGGGTTTCAAAGATTGTGGGGGTAAACACCGCTTTACTCCCAACCTTGACTGAATGTTGATAAAAAGACCGAAGGGAGAACAAAATGTATTGGCGGTTTTCTTAAAATTGCTTGATTGGGTAGCTTCACAGAGTTAGGGAACTGCATGTGTAGGGCCCGCAGGCTTAAGACACCTCCAGGAATAAGCAAAACAAAAAACAACCCTCGATATTTTCAACTTATTTAAAGGGGATGGGAGGGTGGAGTTATTGTCCTCGGTGGGCACTTTTTTACCTTTTGAATGTTTCTTCCCGAGGTTAGATCTTGTCATTTCATTCTCCAATCTAAAAATTACATTAATTATTCATTTACAAGGATGACAACATCCATACAAAGAAGCTTAACAAATCAGTCAGACAAGAATGATAAACGAATATTAACAGACTATTAATTATAAAAAAAAATATTTAGAAGTTAGAACAAAAATTCCATAAAAATCTACCAAAAAAATCTGATTGAATAGTGAAGAAATTTTAAGACTTGATTAAAGATAAGCTGCGCTTGTATGAGTAAAAATTGTCATAAAAATTACTGTTCCAAAAATAATATTAATAGGATGAGTACATCATGTAAAAATTAATGTCTAATTAGCAGGGCTCGCCAGCCGCGCCTCAGCTGCGAATAAGCCTTAAATATAAACCCATTTGGATGTTTTAAAGTAATTTTGAAAAGAGATATTGCCATATTTGGGTCAAGTTTAGATTTCATCCTGTATTTTAAAATTGTAGTGTTCTTAAAGGCCCTTTTGGGCTTCCTTATAACCATTACAGACTAGCAATTAACGAGATCTTTTGGTACACACGCTTAACGTACCTATTTATAGAGTATAAATGACAAATACTAATAAAAATAACCTGACAATTATGTCTTTCAGCATTTCATTCTCCTTCCTAGATATAATTTAGTAATAGAATAGTTATTTATGACATCGTATTATAGACAGCTTTCCGTGGATATGAAAACCATTTTGTTAGACCCAAGGGGCCGAAGGCTTAAACTAACAAAACTGGTTATAATTCAATGATTGTTATTTTAATATTCATGTAAATGTTGTCTGTAATACAATGAAATGCATTTCTCAGTATGGCTAAGATTCTACAGAGAAATTGAAGGATATGTAAACCATTCATTTTATAATTTTTATAGAATTTTATATTCAATGACATACCTTAGTTCATTACAATCACAGGAACTGCTAGCATGTGGCCTAAAATACAGAATTATTTAAAAATCATTAGAACTTTCAGGGATGAAATGAATCCTTATGTATTTAAAACCAATTGGTATATAAAGCTTTATAACACAGATTTAAAATTTAATCAAGTTTTAAGCCAATGAATAATAAATGTGTTTATAAAGCATTTTTTGACCAGTTTATGAGCATCTCTAAAAAGAAAATTCAGGTATTGTATATGCTGTTGTCAAATAAAATTTCAGGTTTCATAATCCAAAAACCAAAATTAGAATATAACCCTCCCTTGGGAAAACTATGTGCACACCACCACAGTTACCTGGTAAATGTTGAAGAGGGTCTGAACTGTTGTTTCTCCTGGACAGTTTGTCTGAACCTAGATAGATAGATAGATAAATATAGATAGATTGATAGATAGATAGAATGATAGACAAACAGATATATTGGTAGATAGATAGATAGATATTTGGATGAATATATAGATAGAAAGATAGATAGAAAGGTAGATAGAAAGGTAGATAGAAAGATAAATGGAAAGATAAATAGAAAGATAGATAGAAAGATAAATAGAAATATTGAAAATTAGATAGATAGAAAGATAAATAGAAAGATAGAGAAAAAATAGATATAAAGATAAATAGAAAGATAGATAGAAAGATAGATCGGAAGATAGATAGAAATATAGATAGATAGATAGAAAGATAAATAGAAATATTGAAAATTAGATAGATAGAAAGATAAATAGAAAGATAGAGAGAAAATAGATATAAAGATAAATAGAAAGATAGATAGAAAGATAGATCGGAAGATAGATAGAAATATAGATAGATAGATAGAAAGATAGATAGAAAGATAGATAGAAAGATAAATTGAAAGATAGATAGAAAGATAGATCGGAAGATAGATAGAAATATAGATAGATAGATAGTAGAAAGATAGATAGAAAGATAGAAAGAAAGATAGATAGAAAGATAAATAGAAAGATAGATAGAAAGATAAATAGAAAGATAGATAGAAAGATAGAAAGATAGATAGAAAGATAGATAGAAAGATAGATGGAAAGATAGATAGATAGGTAGAAAGATAGACAAACAGATAGGTTGGTAGATAGATAAATAAGTAGAAAGATAGACAAACAGATAGATTGGTAGATAGATAGATAAATTTTAGAACCTGGTTAACCGCGGGTCTATCTGGTTGCTAGTGTATGATGACCGCTCATAGTCCCGGTCATAATCGTTGCTTGAGCCAAATGACCGCTGGGGCACGGGAGGCGAGGGGTTGCTTTGCTCTCGTGAAGATGACCTATCACAAAAAATAACAGTTTAGTAATAAGTTATGTTTAAGGGTGTCCAAAAAATTGCACACTTTTAAAATTTAAATTTTACGGCTTTTTTAAACACTCGAAAAATGGTATGCATTTTAGAATTTTAGAATTTCCATAAGCTTTATTTTTCAGAAATATAATACCATCTTTGTGCTGTTTGTAGTTTAGTAATTATGTTAAAAAGTGTTAGCAAGGTTGAGAAATGCCACTTTTTTCATTGTTCCCAAACTAAGGAAAGAGTGTCGTTACAGAACCTTGGGGACAAGAATAGTTAAGGGATAAGACGACTAACTTGGTTAAAAACTAGGGGTACCAGTGTAATTTACAGTCCAATGTTCCCTCCCTTTCTGAATTACAATACAATGTCCCCTATAATTCAAAATTTTTACCTAAATTCTTGAAGTTGAAGCCTAGATTCCCGAATTTTCTCCAATCTCTCCTGATATCTTGACCTATAAATAGTTAATTATTGCAACGTGTCATATCAGCTTTCCGCGGATGATAAAATTGAAAATTGTGAAATTAAGTTCTGTTTTGTTGGCCCTGAGAGGTCGAGGACCTGTGATCACAAAACTGGTATTGATTTATGATTTTTATTTATTATTCATAGAAAATTGTTCCTGATACATGTTTTTCGAGAACCGGTACTAAAAAGTGTATATTTTTTGGTTTCGAAAGAATAAAAGTTTAAAATATTTATATAATTACTAAAAATAATCATAATATAAATCACGAAACCTTGATTTTAAAAAATCTATCTATCAATAATACAAAGTAGTTTGATGTCTGTCTGTCTGTCCGTCCGTCTGTCTGTCTCTCCGTCCGTCCGTCCGTCTGATGCTTAAGATCTCGGTAATCGCTTAACCGGTCGGATTCTACTCTTCAGAGTATATACCTATTGGTCCTGTGGTGGTTTTAAGCTATTTTCTTGGGGGGTGGGACACCCCAACCAACTCCATCCCCCCCCAAAAAAAAAATGAAACGGGTACGGTTCGCAGCACCAGAATTTTTTTTTTTATATTTTATTTTTTTTAAACTACCTCATGGGGCAAAGCTAGTATTTTATAATACAAAGCTTTAAATTAAAGGAGTTGAATTGTCCTATATATTTCAAACTTGACATGATATTCGTTTAACAATAATGTTATTGAGATATTTAAAAAGTAAGTCTTTGTCGTATTTTTCACCTATGTCAATTAGGTACAATGCTATAAGCAAATAATCTCTATAATAGCATTATGTATTCAAGTTTTCTGGTATAAATTTTAAGATAGATATAGAGGAAAATTTCTTTCATATTTCTAAATATTGAGTTTAACTTAAAATTAGCTTTATATAGACTTAATAATTATCAACTTATTCTCATTCTCAAATATATGAAAATTTTAAAAATGTTTAATGGGCAATTTTTCTTCGGTGAATTTACAGTTGCAGTTTAATATCAGAGTGTTACAACAAACCAACTAGAAATTTTCATATTAGAAATACTCAAATAATAAGTACGCTGTTTTCATTTGGAACTAGCTTCTATGCCCCTAGAGGCCTTTACAAGAGCTAGAGTGGAGGGGAGTAAGTTAACCCATTACATTCCATTTAGTTTTAAAAATAAAAAGTAAAAAATGGGGGGTAATGGGGCGATTACCCCCCCAAACGAATTTGGGGGTGCCGTAGGCACCCTCAAATTTTTTTTATTTTACCCCCCCCCCCCCCATTTAAAATTCACCCCTACCCTGGGGGTGCCGTAGGCACCCCCAACCATTTAGGAGGGGGTATTTACCCCCCCCAAACAATTTTGGGGGGGTAAATCTCTAACAAAAAAAATTTTTGCGCGCTTCGCGCGCATTTTTTATACTAAATTTTTGATAAAATTTAAATTACCCCCCCCAAAAATTTTACCCCGGGGGTAAATTTTGGGGGGGGGGTAAACAAATTTTAACCCTGCCAACAGATTTCAGGGGGGGTAAAAATTTTGGGGGGGGTAAAAAAAATTTGCGGCGCGCTTCGCGCGCCATTTTACCCCCCCCCAAAACCGAATTACCCCCCCCTTAAAAAAATTTTACCCCCCCCAAAATAAAAAGCTTGGACGCCCCTGTCAGGGCTATTTCTCTTGGGAGGATGGAGGTAAACTTCAAAAACCTTCCATGGACCTATCATAATCTTCACTGAAACGGAGAACCTTATCGGCCAAGCAGTTTGTGAGATCATATCTACAGACAGACACACAGAAAGACAGACATCTTGTTACTTTTATAAAGAACGAAAAATGTTTTTAGCTAAATAATTTGTAATATATGTATGTTACATAATATACGAACACATATGTTGAAGTAATTTCATACTTTTTCTGATCTCTCAGTAAGATAAAAGGATGTACATCAGGCAATGGCAGGGAGGGAGAGGACATTGGAATGTAAATGTCACTGGTACCCAAAGATTTATCACCTCATTATCGTATTCACAAGAAATAATCAGTACGTTCAAACTTTACAAAAAAAAATTTGTTTATCATCATAGGGGAAATGCATCATTGTATCGTCCATTGTCTTATCCCATAATATTCCTGGGCTGGTTGTGGATTATCAAACGCAGTACTGTTGAAACCAATCCCTGGATTTTATAATCTAATACAAAATTAACTAAGAAAAATTGGTAAAAGCTTACCAGTGACCGGTTGAGAACTAATAAACCTCCCCTCCAATTTGTTTAATGAATCAAAAATAAGGTGGGGGGGGGGGGGGGGGGGTTAAGTATTTTTTTAACTAACCCTGCGATGAATATCCATTACTCAATATAGCCTAAACTAACTTGACCTAAAGTATAAATTAAATAAACAAACGAAAGAAAATAATTTCCCCTTATTTTCAATTTATTTCAAAAGTAAGGGAAAGGGGGATTTTTTGAGTGATAGCGCCAAAAACTACTTACAAATTACTTTAACAAGACAAGGCAAAAGACCAACACCCTTAATAATAAAAGACTGAAAAACACCGCCTTAGAAACAAGCAAATATTATTATTGCATTTTCTAAAATTAACAGGGATCTGATGGGATAAGATAATGGACGATATACCATGTAAAGTTTTGACATTGCGAGATTTAATAAAAGTACCAAAAGTTTGTAAGTCAACTATTTAGAGAACATATTTATAAAACTTTGGGGACATGTTTAATTTACAGGCAAATGTCCTCTCCCTCCATCCCTGTATTTTCTAAATTTATGCATGCTTACAAAATTTTACTAATTTTAGGGAAAATATAAAGTGTTTTGGCAAAACAGTAAATCACGCTGTTTTTTAGACTTGTTGTCAAAAATTACTTTTTAAAGTTTTGTAATCTTAATAAAAAATCCTTATCTATTATATAAAAGGAATGTGATTGTGTGTTTGTACCGAAGGATCTCGCTAACCCCTGAACCGCCTTGGTTCTCCTTTACAATGTAGCTTCTAATAGGTTCAATTAAGGTTTAAACTAATTTGGTTGAATGTACTACAACTCTCCTTCGCCCCTATAGAACTTTTTTTAAACAAAAATGATACCAACCTCAAGTGCCTCTAGTATAGAGACCTCTATGGGCGTAGCCGCTAGTATTCAATAATTCAATTAATTGAAAAATCTCTTTCTTTTTAATGTTTCATGGATTTTTTTTATAAATTCTCCAAAAAGTAAGTTTGTAAGTTTAAGGTACTATTAACGCAACTTTCAAGCTATTATTACAGATTTGTTGTAATTGGATTAATTTTAAGGCACTTTCTTTCATTTTTAATAATAGGTATTTTTAGATTCTTTTTATCTGAAGAAAATCTTAAAATTAACAGTTTTCTTCTATCTTTTATCCTGTTATTAAAGTAGTAAGGTTTTACATTTAAAATTTTAAGTTGAACCAATTGCGTTTTCCCTCTAAGGTAAGCTTTATATAGGTCCCGGGTTGGTTTAATAATATTTTTCTGACCCCTAAATAATTATTTGATTTCAGTGCCCCTAAATGCTAGGGTTAAGTCAACCAAAGCTTTGACGCTTCACTTTTTTCTTTTAATACCTTTAGGCCTATTGCTGAGCCTATGCATTTTCGGTATTATCCTCTTAGATTTTTTTTGTTCAATATTGAAAATTTGAGTACCCCCCCCCCCCCCCCACCCCCCCGACAGCGAACTATGAACTCTGGCCGCAGCGCTCGGCTCCCTAGCCTGCCTAGCCGCAGCGCTCGGCCCCCTTGCCTGCCTAGCCGCAGCGCTCGGCTCCCTTGCCTAAAACCTAACCTAACCTAAAATAGTTGTTCGTCGGTAGTCGGGGGGGGGTACAAAATTGAAAAAAAATTTCTAAGAGGATAACGCCGCATTTTCTATGCTATACCCTTTATTTTAATAGTCTTACATGTAAATTAAAGAAATGTTTTTAATTTCTTTTGTTATGACACAATCTATTCCCTACTGCATTACACTTTGAGCTAAAGTCTCTAGGCATTTATAATAATACCTGGCTCTTTCCAGAAGTCCAGAGGGTTTTCTTACAGGCGCTGATTGGGGCGGGGATCTGAAATATCAGGTTCACATTTAAGATTGCTTTGCAATTATTTCATAATTTTAAACGCAATTAAGCGGTTTCCCTCAAAACGCCAATACGACCACAGAAACCCCTCCCTGGTTTTAAAAAATACTAAATATAAGGGTTGTTTTTTGTGTGTTTGTGTTTTTACCTTAGATTAGGTTAGGTACAGGTTAGCCCTGTAGGGTTAGAGAACAAGATAGATGAAAAGATGAAAAGACAGACATATAAATTAAAAGAGTTATACTGACAGACAGGCAGATAGATGGTTGAAAAGATGAACGGACAAACAGATAGACGAAACAGACAGGCAGACGATGGAAAATAAGGACAGACAAACGTACAAAGTCTAAATATGAACCACTATACCGTTGATTGTTGGAAGTTTCAATTCTTTGAGTTCTCTGTTCTTGCTGGGGTACTAGCCGTACATTCTAAAACAGAAAGATTATATTTGTCTGTCTGCTAAGATTGCGCAAACTGCTAACTTCAATCAAATTATCATATGCGGCTGCACCCCTAGCATCTAAGAGATCTTTATTTAAAGGGTTAAACCAAAAAATAATACAATCTCAAACCAAACTTGGACCCACATGAATCTTTCCTGAAAATGAGAACTAACTAGTTAAGTAGTTTGAAAACTTAAGCTTCAAAAAAACCTTACTGCTTTATGTAGTAGCAAAAAAACAAGGATGGCAACATACATAAAATCAAAGCTCAACAAATTAGACATACAATTAAAATTAAATTAACAACAATATACTATAACTACAATATCTATAAGTCTTCATAAAAAATTCTGTTTATTTTTTCATATTTACATTCTAATACTTGATTAGGTATAGAGATCCTTTGCTTTTTACGTATTTCTTAATCTAACTAGAAACCACTATTCTTAAAATCATATAAATGGGATAATTTTATCATTTTAAAAAATGTTCTAAATTAACTAACTGACTCTCTGTTAATGATTGAAAAGTTGCTGCGAATTTTTACTTTCACAAAGAATAAATTTCAAACAGTTTCTAATCATGAAATCTACAAAAAAAAAAAACATGAAAAAATATTTGAGCAGATCCTTTTTAGATTGCGAGAATCAGTGCTAAAATTTTATGACCAATTGCAAAATAACTCAAAAGCTTTTTCATGTTATCTGATAATTAAGATTGAAATATAAGATTTATAAGCTTCATTTTTTATGTGGTTTCAAAGTTATGAAAATTAATAAATAGTTATTTTTCGCATCGTATTATAAACAGTTTTCAGCGGATAAGAAAGTAAAAAAAAATAGGATATTAACCAGATTTGTTAGCACCGGGGAGTCCAAAGGCCCGGGCTTACAGAAATGATTTTTATTTTAATAATCGTGGTAAATTGTCTGTAATACGATGCTATACATAAATTTTCATTATGATAGAGAAACGGTTTTCATTCAGCGGATATCCATTGGTTTTCATACCCCATTCACAACCCCTTACAAGGTTCTAGAATCATTCTACAACCTCCTAATACACCCCACTGATACAGCCAAGGAGGGTGCCACACCCTCCTTAAACTTAAAGGTTTCTTAAAAAAGATCTCACTGCTTCGCGCGTCAATATACAAATTCAGGGACGCCGGACCCTTTTTTTTAATTATCAGTAGGTAATTGGACACTTCTGGGGGTGTATCAACCCCTATGAAACCAAAATACAACCCCTTTGTTGTCTATAATACAATCATCTTGATTTTGGTTCAAGATGGAAGCCATATTTTTTGGGTAAGCTTCGCGCTCCTCCAGGCAAAATCCTCTGACAATGTTACATAATTGATTCTAATTAACTATCCATAATTTTACCTGATTAAAATTTATAATTGAAGGTCTGTCTATCGTTGGGGGCGTTTGGACAGGTATACTGTTGCTTGTACCTTGTGGTTGCCGTAACTAAATAAAGATAGATAGATAGATAGATGGATAGATAGATAGATAGATAGATAGATAGATAGATAGATAGATAGATAGATAGATAGATAGATAGATAGATAGATAGATAGATAGATAGATAGATAGATAGATAGATAGATAGATAGATAGATAGATAGATAGATAGATAGATAGATAGATAGATAGATAGATAGATAGATAGATAGATAGATAGATAGATAGATAGATAGATAGATAGATAGATAGATAGATAGATAGATAGATAGATAGATAGATAGATAGATAGATAGATAGATAGATAGATAGATAGATAGATAGATAGATAGATAGATAGATAGATAGATAGATAGATAGATAGATAGATAGATAGATAGATAGATAGATAGATAGATAGATAGATAGATAGATAGATAGATAGATAGATAGATAGATAGATAGATAGATAGATGTCACACCAAAAAAACATAAAAATTTAAATATAAATAAATCTCTACGTTAAATTTACATATTGTAAAAAAATCCATGAAAGCATAAAAAATAACAATTCAAATTCGCGTGCGTCTGTAAAAAAGTGTTTTAAAAAACGCAAGCAAAATTAGGAACTACCTATTATTTTTAAAAGCGAAGATTTTCTATACTTAGGTTCTTTCCGTCCGTCTGTAGATCTTTTCGTTCATTTAGACATCGTAGAATTGTCCTATCAATTTAAAACTTGACAGAGTGATTCCTGTAGAAGTTAGGTACGATTTAAAAAGCTTAGCAACTTTATAATCATTACCAGAATATATGTACGTTCATTTAAAACGAGTTAATTTTTAACCTTTTGTATCCTGCATTAAGCACTTTAATTTCAAATAATTCACTAACATGTACACTTACACTTATATTCTAATTGTTCTGTGAGCAGAAAGTATTAAAATGTTATATTTTTGAGTTGCAACGTTTGAACACCGTGCAAAAAAAGTGCGAATTTTGTACTGTAAATTCTGCCAATCATAAAACGAAGACAGAACAATTCTGTATTTATTTACAACTCTTGGTCAAGCAAACCCATTGTTATTTTTTTACAATCATAGATAGATAGATAAATAGATGGATAGTCAAACAGATGAAAATAAAAAAAAAATAAAGTTTTGTTAGCCTACAGAAAATTTTGAATTAATAAACAACTTTTTGTCAACAATCCCATTATATTTTCTTCGTTAGATAGATAGATAGAATTAGATATGTAAATAAGTAGATAGATTTATAAGTAGATAGATTGATAATTGATAATGATGGAACGAAAATATACGTAATGAAATGATTAAAGTAATAGAATAGTAGGGCATGAGCTAAAAGTAATTCTTCCCTCAGGGGAGGGACCCTGTCCCAATTTTGTATTGGGTCTTGAAAGCAGCTAATAGCGTCGGAAACATAAACACAGCCAAGTCCCATGCAATTTTCTAGCAGACGAAAAGTGTCCACCAATTGGGTCATGTAGTTGTCTGGATTATACATCTATACTTTTACATTTATTGCAAAATACAACCCTTTATATTATAAAACTATTGTTTATTTTTACAACATAAAATATATGTAAAGACAGCATCTTTTATTGCATGAAGCTATAGATAGATAGATAGATATGTAAAGACAGCATCTTTTATTGCATGAATCTATAGACAAAAGGATTTATTCAACAAGCACAAAATATTCAATTCTTAACTTAGCCAAAACTCTTTAATTTGAAGAGGCAATACTTTTTTTTCAGTATGGCTTCGAAAACAATTAATATCCGCTGGATTAAAAGGTTTTAAGCACACTGAAAAATATCTATCGTATAGTACTAAAGACAATTTCCTACGAATATTGATACCAGTTTGGTTAGCCTAGGCTTTCGACCCTTACAACTTGTAATTAATCTGATAAATTTTCATATTACTATCCGCGGAAAGGTGTCTGTAATACGATACAGTAAACAACTATTATCAGTTACATAAAAGGAGATAAATTTTAAATTCAAAAAAGTGTAATACAGTAAAATATTCTCTTTAATAGGTAGTCTACAGAACCTAATTATACAATAGCGTTATAAAGTAGCTTCGCTGCATAAAGTTTATGTTGTTTATTCAAATGTTGTAACTGTTATTGAAAGACTTTTATTGTTTATGCTTTTGCAAAATAAAATTATAAAAATAGATAGACAGATAAAAATATTTAGTCATTTATCGCATCATATTTTAGACAGCTTTCCAAGGATATTAAAATCGAAATTATTAAAATCAGTTTTGTTAGTTATGACTTTCATTTTATTATTCGTATTTTATTTGATTCTACAATACTATACGATACATGATTTTTCAGTATGGTTGAGAACCGGTTCTAATCCAGCGGATATTAATCGGTTTCAAAGCCATACTGGAAATAACATTATTTAGAAGTGTATAAATTCAGAATAAATCTATCCCTAAATTATTTAAATATAAGAACTTTCATATGGACATTCTTACGTTTAGTAAGACTTTATCATAAAGATTCTTCGTTTATAATTATATGTCTAATGTTTATAGGAATCAATCCTTGTATAAAAGTAACAGGATCTCTGTATATCTTTCTGTCCTTACCGAAGGATCTCCCTAGCCGCTTTAGCGATATGGTTCTCCTCTACAAGGTAGCTTCTCATAGGTCCTCTTAAGGTTAATAACCATTTTGGGGGAGGGTACCACCACCCTCCCAAGATAAATCGCCCCTATAGAAATTACGCACTCCCCCCCCCCCTCCACCTAAAAAAAGGAGCCACTAGTATTTTATTAATCAAGTGATAATGAAGCTAAAAAATCAATATTTAAAAATTCTTAAATTCTTTTCTCGTATTCATTTGAATCCGGTGGATAGGAACCGGTTCTCATGAATACGAAAAAACTTTGTCTAGCATCGTATTATATCCAGTTTTCTACGAATATAGAAATGTACAATCATAAGATTAAAACTAGTTTTTTTAGCCGGTGCCTTCGGCACCACGGGGCTAAAAAAACTAGTTTTAATCTTATAATTGTACATTCTATATCCGCGGAAAGCCGTTTATAATACGATACGAGAAATAACTATTACCGACTTTCTGGTAATGCTTAAGAAGCTGCTACGTTTTCTAAATTGTACCTATGTGTTACAGTAATTATAATGGAACAATGGTAAAATAAGGATTAAAGACTAACTACGGTATTTAAATAAAATTAAATTACCTTTTGTAAATAGTTCTGACGATTTAATGTGAGGAGGTATTTTATTGTATCTGCTTGTCTTTCATCCCTAAAAAAATAAAAAAAATATAAGTTAGAATAATTATTTATTGCATAGCATTATAGACAGCTTTCCGCAGATAATAAATGAAAATCATAAAATTAAATCAGTTTTGGGTAGCTCTTATTAATTTTATGATTTTTCATTTTAATATTCGTAGAAAATTGTTTGTAATACGATACTATACATGAATTTTTCAGTATTACTGATATCTTGTTCGAATCCAGCGGATATTTATCGGTTTGGAAGCCATATATGAATAAAGATATACTATTACTTTGCCCCTAGCATTGGTATTGGAGAAAAATAGACTAAAACTATCCCAATAACTAAATCTAGAAATAAAATAGCCTAAAACCATAAAAGGACCTATGTGAAGCTCAAATCTTACTACTTTATATAATAAGATTATATTTATGTATATACTATGTAAGTCTAAAATTAGATTATTTTAAGGCGAAGGTCAAAGACAGCTATGCATTTTATCTATAACAAGGATGAAAAATCCCGAAATATCTAAAATATGACCAATTTGATGCTTAAATCCACATATTATTATAAAGTTCTTTGTAATGATTCTAGTGGTTAAGCTACGAATGAGAAAGAGGGGGAGGGCTAATGAATAGCCTAAAACCACCCCAAGACTAATTCAATTGTTGTAAAGATCTTAAGGAACAGATAAAACTTTATATTAATGTTAGAAATGTTTGCGCCCCTAGGAGTTAGGGGCTCTGCAATCAAAGATTGAATAAATAGCCTAAACCCACCACTAAAAATAAAACTTAAAAATGCTTCTTAAAATAGAGGTTACATCAGTAAATTGAAGCTATTTTTGTCAGGGAAAGGTGACGGAGAGGTTTAATTAATTAAAGGATGTATTGTAATATAAGTACCTATTGAGAAACGTATATTTTAGAGAAGTTTTGCTAAATATCCACATACTCATAAAAAGTAACTAGCTGCAAAATGTCTCACTTAAAAGTGGTTATAAGAGTGTGCTAATATGTTCATTTGATGCAGCAAAATTTTTAGTTCTTTATACAGCAAAACTTTATTAAACTAGTTTTGATATCTCGTATCATTCGCTTTAGAATTTAATTTATATTATACTAGCATCTGGGCCCCTAGCATCTAGCGTCTCTATAGTCTAATTGGCAGGGTGGGGCAGAAAATAGCCTAAAACAATACTGGGACCTATGTAAATCTAAAAATAAAATAGCCTGAAACTATCACGAGATCTATGTAAAGCTTCCCTTAAATTGAGAACTCAATCGGTTCAGTAATTAAAGAAAGCCTAAGCTTCAGACAAAAAACCTTACTACTTTACATAATAGGATAATATAATTTTAGCAAACTTTTAATAGTCTTATTTTTCTAAAATTTGGCATTTTTATAAGACGAAGCTATTTCTAGAATGTTAACCCCCCTCAAAAAAACACCAGTTTTAGCCTAAAGGGGCTGGAACCAACGCCCCAAACACACATACAGGAACTATAAATTAGAGGTGTTTGTGTTAATACAAAAATGCTAGAAAATTAGCTATTTTAGTAGCCATGTTTTTATATCAGGGATCTTAAGGGATAAGACAATGAAAAAAAATTAAAAATTATTCCTTTGTAGATTAGAACTATTGGCTAAAAAGTTTGGACACTTGGTGTATAAACAACCAATGAAAATTTAATAAAGGTAACCAAAGTTTGTTTATGTCCTCTCCCCTCCTGGATATATGTGGACATAATTTTCTTAATTTGTTTTTTCTAAAGTTATTTTAGTATCTATATATAGTAGCTATTTAAAATAATTTACAATTTTGTAGTCGCAACTGGTAGCTATATCACATATATGGGCATAAGGCATGTTACATACATACATATGTACTTGTAATGTACATTGGACAATAGGGTACATATGAGTACATGTATTACACTAATACATGTATGAATGAATGTTTGATTTATTAAGGATCGAAATAGTATTACTTGGATGTTGCACCAGATTTTCATGTACTCTACAAAAGTAAGCTGGTTCAAATAATGATACCCCACATCCACCCCATTCACCCATTCCTCATCTCTCCTACTAGATGAACGAACTGACCAATAAATAAGGTCCCTCTATTAGCAACCTAAATTAACGAAAAGTTTTCCCCCCTGTCAATATATCCACGTATTCTATATCCGTTAGTAAAAGTCGCATATAATCAGAGATTTAAGGAATCTTATAATGTACAAACCTTTATATAAAAGTAATAGGATGTCTTTCTGCATATGTTTCTCCTTTACAATAAAGCTTTTTGTAGGTCCAGGAAAGGTTTGTAACTATTTTGGGTAGGGCCATTTTCTTTCCTTTATAGTAAAAGTCGTCCGAAGCAAAAAATTATATCCTCCCATGCTAATCTATCTATAAAAGCATCTGACAAAAACTTATTTTCCCTATATAAATGTTATGCCCAGAAGAGCATTACAGACAGACCAACAAACCAACGAAACTCTAAACTAGATGTACTTTGGTGAGGAAAATCCCTAAAAAAATTGCTTTTTATCTTAAATATCGACCGAGAAAAGTATCGGAACATACTCTGACAAAGTAAGTTATAGAGAAGCTTACAAATAAAAGGAAAATTATATCTAATAAGAACTATTAAAGATTTTTCAGTATGGTTTCGAAACAGATTGATATCCTTTGGATTAGAACCGGTTTTCAACCAAATTACAAAGCCCAGTGTTTCGACCCCTCAGGGCTGACAAAAGTGTATTTTTTTAGATCCGGAAAGCTGTCTACGATACGATGCGATGAATAAATTATCTACTACAGAAAAGGTTTTAAGAGCCATTTACTTATCCCCCCCACCGTAAAATTCATTAGAATTGCATTTGAATGTAAGTTTAATTGATTATATAAGTCACATAGTGTTTGTATTCATTTCCTACAACACTTACAGTTAAAATATTCAGGGATATTAAGGGATAAGACAATGGTAAATAAGATTATATAAGTCATATGAGTGTTTGTATTCATTTCCTACAACACTTACAGTTAAAATATTCAGGGATATTAAGGGATAAGACAATGGTAAATAAGATTATATAAGTCATATGAGTGTTTGTATTCATTTCCTACAACACTTACAGTTAAAATATTCAGGGATATTAAGGGATAAGACAATGGTAAATAAGATTATATAAGTCACATGAGTGTTTGTATTCATATCCTACAACATGAACAGTTAAAATATTTAGGGATATAAAGGGATAAGATAATGGAAAATAAGATTATATAAGTCATATGAGTGTTTGTATTCATTTCCTACAACACTTACAGTTAAAATATTCAGGGATATTAAGGGATAAGACAATGGTAAATAAGATTATATAAGTCACATGAGTGTTTGTATTCATATCCTACAACACTTACAGTTAAAATATTCAGGGATATTAAGGGATAAGACAATGGTAAATAAGATTATATAAGTCATATGAGTGTTTGTATTCATTTCCTACAACACTTACAGTTAAAATATTCAGGGATATTAAGGGATAAGACAATGGTAAATAAGATTATATAAGTCACATGAGTGTTTGTATTCATATCCTACAACATGAACAGTTAAAATATTTAGGGATATAAAGGGATAAGATAATGGAAAATAAGATTATATAAGTCATATGAGTGTTTGTATTCATTTCCTACAACACTTACAGTTAAAATATTCAGGGATATTAAGGGATAAGACAATGGTAAATAAGATTATATAAGTCACATGAGTGTTTGTATTCATATCCTACAACACTTACAGTTAAAATATTCAGGGATATTAAGGGATAAGACAATGGTAAATAAGATTATATAAGTCACATGAGTGTTTGTATTCATATCCTACAACATGAACAGTTAAAATATTTAGGGATATAAAGGGATAAGATAATGGAAAATAAGATTATATAAGTCATATGAGTGTTTGTGTTCATTTCCTACAACACTTACAGTTAAAATATTTAGGGATATAAAGGGATAAGATAATGGAAAATAAGATTATATAAGTCACATGAGTGTTTGTATTCATTTCCTACAACATGAACAGTTAAAATATTTAGGGATATAAAGGGATAAGATAATGGAAAATAAGATTATATAAGTCACATACAGTGTTTGTATTCATTTCCTACAACATGAACACTTAAAATATTCAGGGATATAAAGGGATAAGATAATGGAAAATAAGATTATATAAGTCACACATGAGTGTTTGTATTCATATCCTACAACATCAACAGTTAAAATATTCAGGAATCTAAAGGGATAAGACAATGGAAAATAAGATTATATAAGTCACACATGAGTGTTTGTATTCATTTCCTACAACATCAACAGTTAAAATATTCAGGGATATAAAGGGATAAGATAATGGAAAATAAGATTATATAAGTCACACATGAGTGTTTGTATTCATTTCCTACAACATCAACAGTTAAAATATTCAGGGATATAAAGGGATAAGATAATGGAAAATAAGATTATATAAGTCACACATGAGTGTTTGTATTCATTTCCTACAACATGAACAGTTAAAATATTCAGGGATATAAAGGGATAAGATAATGGTAAATAAGATTATAAAAGTCACATGAGTGTTTGTATTCATTTCCTACAACACTTACAGTTAAAATATTCAGGGATATAAAGGGATAAGATAATGGTAAATAAGATTATAAAAGTCACATGAGTGTTTGTATTCATTTCCTACAACACTTACAGTTAAAATATTCAGGGATATAAAGGGATAAGATAATGGAAAATAAGATTATATAAGTCACATGAGTGTTTGTATTCATTTCCTACAACATGAACAGTTAAAATATTTAGGGATATAAAGGGATAAGATAATGGAAAATAAGATTATATAAGTCACATACAGTGTTTGTATTCATTTCCTACAACATGAACACTTAAAATATTCAGGGATATAAAGGGATAAGATAATGGAAAATAAGATTATATAAGTCACACATGAGTGTTTGTATTCATATCCTACAACATCAACAGTTAAAATATTCAGGAATCTAAAGGGATAAGACAATGGAAAATAAGATTATATAAGTCACACATGAGTGTTTGTATTCATTTCCTACAACATCAACAGTTAAAATATTCAGGGATATAAAGGGATAAGATAATGGAAAATAAGATTATATAAGTCATATGAGTGTTTGTGTTCATTTCCTACAACACTTACAGTTAAAATATTCAGGGATATAAAGGGATAAGATAATGGAAAATAAGATTATATAAGTCATATGAGTGTTTGTATTCATTTCCTACAACACTTACAGTTAAAATATTCAGGGATATTAAGGGATAAGACAATGGTAAATAAGATTATATAAGTCACATGAGTGTTTGTATTCATATCCTACAACACTTACAGTTAAAATATTCAGGGATATTAAGGGATAAGACAATGGTAAATAAGATTATATAAGTCACATGAGTGTTTGTATTCATATCCTACAACATGAACAGTTAAAATATTTAGGGATATAAAGGGATAAGATAATGGAAAATAAGATTATATAAGTCATATGAGTGTTTGTATTCATTTCCTACAACACTTACAGTTAAAATATTCAGGGATATAAAGGGATAAGATAATGGTAAATAAGATCATATAAGTCATATGAGTGTTTGTATTCATATCCTACAACATGAACAGTTAAAATATTCAGGGATATAAAGGGATAAGATAATGGAAAATAAGATTATATAAGTCATATGAGTGTTTGTATTCATTTCCTACAACACTTACAGTTAAAATATTCAGGGATATAAAGGGATAAGATAATGGTAAATAAGATCATATAAGTCATATGAGTGTTTGTATTCATATCCTACAACATGAACAGTTAAAATATTCAGGGATATAAAGGGATAAGATAATGGAAAATAAGATTATATAAGTCATATGAGTGTTTGTATTCATTTCCTACAACATGAACAGTTAAAATATTTAGGGATATAAAGGGATAAGATAATGGAAAATAAGATTATATAAGTCATATGAGTGTTTGTATTCATTTCCTACAACACTTACAGTTAAAATATTCAGGGATATTAAGGGATAAGACAATGGTAAATAAGATTATATAAGTCACATGAGTGTTTGTATTCATATCCTACAACATGAACAGTTAAAATATTTAGGGATATAAAGGGATAAGATAATGGAAAATAAGATTATATAAGTCATATGAGTGTTTGTATTCATTTCCTACAACACTTACAGTTAAAATATTCAGGGATATAAAGGGATAAGATAATGGTAAATAAGATCATATAAGTCATATGAGTGTTTGTATTCATATCCTACAACATGAACAGTTAAAATATTCAGGGATATAAAGGGATAAGATAATGGAAAATAAGATTATATAAGTCATATGAGTGTTTGTATTCATTTCCTACAACACTTACAGTTAAAATATTCAGGGATATAAAGGGATAAGATAATGGTAAATAAGATCATATAAGTCATATGAGTGTTTGTATTCATATCCTACAACATGAACAGTTAAAATATTCAGGGATATAAAGGGATAAGATAATGGAAAATAAGATTATATAAGTCATATGAGTGTTTGTATTCATTTCCTACAACATGAACAGTTAAAATATTTAGGGATATAAAGGGATAAGATAATGGAAAATAAGATTATATAAGTCATATGAGTGTTTGTATTCATTTCCTACAACACTTACAGTTAAAATATTCAGGGATATTAAGGGATAAGACAATGGTAAATAAGATTATATAAGTCACATGAGTGTTTGTATTCATATCCTACAACATGAACAGTTAAAATATTTAGGGATATAAAGGGATAAGATAATGGAAAATAAGATTATATAAGTCATATGAGTGTTTGTATTCATTTCCTACAACACTTACAGTTAAAATATTCAGGGATATAAAGGGATAAGATAATGGTAAATAAGATCATATAAGTCATATGAGTGTTTGTATTCATATCCTACAACATGAACAGTTAAAATATTCAGGGATATAAAGGGATAAGATAATGGAAAATAAGATTATATAAGTCATATGAGTGTTTGTATTCATTTCCTACAACACTTACAGTTAAAATATTCAGGGATATAAAGGGATAAGATAATGGTAAATAAGATCATATAAGTCATATGAGTGTTTGTATTCATATCCTACAACATGAACAGTTAAAATATTCAGGGATATAAAGGGATAAGATAATGGAAAATAAGATTATATAAGTCATATGAGTGTTTGTATTCATTTCCTACAACATGAACAGTTAAAATATTTAGGGATATAAAGGGATAAGATAATGGAAAATAAGATTATATAAGTCATATGAGTGTTTGTATTCATTTCCTACAACACTTACAGTTAAAATATTTAGGGATATAAAGGGATAAGATAATGGAAAATAAGATTATATAAGTCATATGAGTGTTTGTGTTCATTTCCTACAACATGAACAGTTAAAATATTTAGGGATATAAAGGGATAAGATAATGGTAAATAAGATTATATAAGTCACACATGAGTGTTTGTATTCATTTCCTACAACATGAACAGTTAAAATATTTAGGGATATAAAGGGATAAGATAATGGAAAATAAGATTATATAAGTCATATGAGTGTTTGTGTTCATTTCCTACAACACTTACAGTTAAAATATTTAGGGATATAAAGGGATAAGATAATGGAAAATAAGATTATATAAGTCACATGAGTGTTTGTATTCATTTCCTACAACATGAACAGTTAAAATATTCAGGGATATAAAGGGATAAGATAATGGAAAATAAGATTATATAAGTCACACATGAGTGTTTGTATTCATATCCTACAACATCAACAGTTAAAATATTCAGGAATCTAAAGGGATAAGACAATGGAAAATAAGATTATATAAGTCACACATGAGTGTTTGTATTCATTTCCTACAACATCAACAGTTAAAATATTCAGGGATATAAAGGGATAAGATAATGGTAAATAAGATTATATAAGTCACACATGAGTGTTTGTATTCATTTCCTACAACATGAACAGTTAAAATATTTAGGGATATAAAGGGATAAGATAATGGAAAATAAGATTATATAAGTCATATGAGTGTTTGTGTTCATTTCCTACAACACTTACAGTTAAAATATTTAGGGATATAAAGGGATAAGATAATGGAAAATAAGATTATATAAGTCACATGAGTGTTTGTATTCATTTCCTACAACATGAACAGTTAAAATATTTAGGGATATAAAGGGATAAGATAATGGAAAATAAGATTATATAAGTCACATACAGTGTTTGTATTCATTTCCTACAACATGAACACTTAAAATATTCAGGGATATAAAGGGATAAGATAATGGAAAATAAGATTATATAAGTCACACATGAGTGTTTGTATTCATATCCTACAACATCAACAGTTAAAATATTCAGGAATCTAAAGGGATAAGACAATGGAAAATAAGATTATATAAGTCACACATGAGTGTTTGTATTCATTTCCTACAACATCAACAGTTAAAATATTCAGGGATATAAAGGGATAAGATAATGGAAAATAAGATTATATAAGTCACACATGAGTGTTTGTATTCATTTCCTACAACACTTACAGTTAAAATATTCAGGGATATAAAGGGATAAGATAATGGTAAATAAGATTATAAAAGTCACATGAGTGTTTGTATTCATTTCCTACAACACTTACAGTTAAAATATTCAGGGATATAAAGGGATAAGATAATGGTAAATAAGATTATAAAAGTCACATGAGTGTTTGTATTCATTTCCTACAACACTTACAGTTAAAATATTCAGGGATATAAAGGGATAAGATAATGGTAAATAAGATTATAAAAGTCACATTAGTGTTTGTATTCATTTCCTACAACACTTACAGTTAAAATATTCAGGGATATAAAGGGATAAGATAATGGTAAATAAGATTATAAAAGTCAAATGAGTGTTACTATTCATTTCCTACAACACTTACAGTTAAAATATTCAGGGATATTAAGGGATAAGATAATGGTAAATAAGATTATAAAAGTCACATGAGTGTTTGTATTCATTTCCTACAACACTTACAGTTAAAATATTCAGGGATATAAAGGGATAAGATAATGGTAAATAAGATCATATAAGTCACATGAGTGTTTGTATTCATTTCCTACAACACTTACAGTTAAAATATTCAGGGATATAAAGGGATAAGATAATGGTAAATAAGATCATATAAGTCACATGAGTGTTTGTATTCATTTCCTACAACACTTACAGTTAAAATATTCAGGGATATAAAGGGATAAGATAATGGTAAATAAGATCATATAAGTCACATGAGTGTTTGTATTCATTTCCTACAACACTTACAGTTAAAATATTCAGGGATATTAAGGGATAAGATAATGGTAAATAAGATTATAAAAGTCACATGAGTGTTTGTATTCATTTCCTACAACATGAACAGTTAAAATATTTAGGGATATAAAGGGATAAGATAATGGAAAATAAGATTATATAAGTCACATGAGTGTTTGTATTCATTTCCTACAACACTTACAGTTAAAATATTCAGGGATATTAAGGGATAAGACAATGGTAAATAAGATTATAAAAGTCACATGAGTGTTTGTATTCATTTCCTACAACACTTACAGTTAAAATATTCAGGGATATAAAGGGATAAGATAATGGTAAATAAGATTATAAAAGTCACATGAGTGTTTGTATTCATTTCCTACAACACTTACAGTTAAAATATTCAGGGATATAAAGGGATAAGATAATGGTAAATAAGATTATAAAAGTCACATGAGTGTTTGTATTCATTTCCTACAACATGAACAGTTAAAATATTCAGGGATATAAAGGGATAAGATAATGGAAAATAAGATTATAAAAGTCACATGAGTGTTTGTATTCATTTCCTACAACACTTACAGTTAAAATATTCAGGGATATAAAGGGATAAGATAATGGTAAATAAGATTATAAAAGTCACATGAGTGTTTGTATTCATTTCCTACAACACTTACAGTTAAAATATTCAGGGATATAAAGGGATAAGATAATGGTAAATAAGATTATAAAAGTCACATGAGTGTTTGTATTCATTTCCTACAACACTTACAGTTAAAATATTCAGGGATATAAAGGGATAAGATAATGGTAAATAAGATTATAAAAGTCAAATGAGTGTTACTATTCATTTCCTACAACACTTACAGTTAAAATATTCAGGGATATTAAGGGATAAGATAATGGTAAATAAGATTATAAAAGTCACATGAGTGTTTGTATTCATTTCCTACAACACTTACAGTTAAAATATTCAGGGATATAAAGGGATAAGATAATGGTAAATAAGATCATATAAGTCACATGAGTGTTTGTATTCATTTCCTACAACACTTACAGTTAAAATATTCAGGGATATAAAGGGATAAGATAATGGTAAATAAGATCATATAAGTCACATGAGTGTTTGTATTCATTTCCTACAACACTTACAGTTAAAATATTCAGGGATATAAAGGGATAAGATAATGGTAAATAAGATCATATAAGTCACATGAGTGTTTGTATTCATTTCCTACAACATGAACAGTTAAAATATTCAGGGATATAAAGGGATAAGATAATGGAAAATAAGATTATATAAGTCACATGAGTGTTTGTATTCATTTCTTACAACATCAACAGTTAAAATATTCAGGGATAAAAAGGGATAAGACAATGGAAAATAAGATTATATAAGTCACATATAGTGTTTGTATTCATTTCCTACAACATCAACAGTTAAAATATTCAGGGATATAAAGGGATAAGATAATGGAAAATAAGATTATATAAGTCACATGAGTGTTTGTATTCATTTCCTACAACATAAACAGTTAAAATATTCAGGGATATAAATATACCTATGTCTTTAATAGGAATGGATATATTATGACTTGGATCTTACACCAGATTTTCATGTTCTCTAATAGAGTGAAACATACAGCTGGCTAAAATGAAGATTTCTTCCCTTCCACCCCCTTTCACCCACCCTTTTTCTACTGGATGAATGAATTGACCAATAAACGAGTTCCATGTAAGCATTCTAAATTGACGATAAATTTTCCCCTCTCACAATATCCACGTATATTCTACATCCATTCTAATAAAAGTAATTATCAGGGAACTAAAGGGAAAGGAAAATTGCAGATAAATTGATATTCATCCCCAATGATGATACACAAAATTACCGGTTTCTATATATTACAAGTGGTGGATGAAACGTTTGGTCACTCAACTTAATGAGCCAACCAATCAAAATTCAATAAAGTCCCAAAATGTGTTATGTCAACTAATAAGAAAACAGTATTATAAAACTTTGGGGACTAGTGTAATAAACAGCCCAATGTCTCCACCCTTCCTAAGTAATTATAATTTTGTGTATTTTGTAATGAGAGGAAATTAATACCTACATGACATACATACACAATTATATAATTAAAGACAGGGATCTAAAGTGATAAGACAATGGTCGATAATTTAATTAAATTAACCCTTCTGTAAATTGGTCGAAATGTTTGAACACTGATGGTTAATGAACTATTCAAAAGTACCCAAAGTTTTCAAGAATACGTGATTAAGAAACTTTAGATACTAGTTTAATTAACATTCCAATGTCCTATTCCTCCTTGAATTAAAGGAGACTTCAACGAACAGAAACCAAGGTATCGCAAAATATAAAGATCATATTTTTTTCATCTTTATAATAGATGATTTTCATTTTAATGTTTGTGAAAATTTATGCTATACACGATTTTTCAGTATGGATAATAACCGGTTCTAATACATCGGATTTTGATTTGATTTGCTTTAAAGGAGAACCCATTCGATGCAGTGGTTTTTTTACGACAACATCTGCAAAAGATTTATTGTCCTTCATGTTTAGACGCTTTTTACAAACGCATTTTTTTGCCAAGTAAGCTTTTTAACATGTCTGGTAAGTCTAAATGATTGTATTATGCTAATTTGCAGGGATCTGAAGGGATAAGACCATGGATGATAAATCAATATACATCCCCAATTATAATTAAAAATACTCCATCTTTAGATAAAGATTATTTGTTGAAAAGATTAGAACCAAACAATCAAAATTCTACAATTCTAATTTTAGAAGGGGAATAAGAATCATCCAAATTTAAATTTCAAAATAGATTTTGATATACACTAGCATGGAAGGGAAGCTTTGTACTGTTTCTAGGTAGATTTTGCAAGTGAGGGGGGGGGAGGTTGATTAAAAAAGACACTTTCCCCCTCCTCTTTTGGGTGAGGTTGATTAAAAAAGTTACTTTCCCTCTCCCCTTTACCCCTCAAGACGAAACGAAAAAAAATACTGGTGTATTTTTTATATATATTAAACAAATCCATGATATATAGTTTTGCAAAAACAAACTGCTTATCATTACTATTGTCTTGAACAGTGAGACATACAAAGATAGTCTGGAATAGTTGATTATCGCATAGTATTATGGACAGCATTCCTCGGTTTAAAAATAAAAATTATAAGATCAAAACCAATTTTATAATTTTTGTTTTGATATTTGTGAAAATTATCTATTATACGAGGCAAAATATATTTTTCTGTATGGCTGAGAACGGGTTCTAATCAAGCAAATATTAATCGGTTTCAAAGCCATACAGCCATACAAGAAATGTAAAACTTTTAGCAATAAGAATTGTAAATATGATAAAAAAAATTCCAACAAATATAACATTTTATTTAGACAAGACAGACACACATATATCCTTTTACTTAAGTAGAAAGACATCCAAATACTGCATAGAATAAAAGCACATATAGAAACAAGAAATGGATTTATTATAACTTGGATCTTACACAAGATCCACAAGATTATCATGTATTCTAATGAGTGAAACTTGTAGTGGGCTAAAAAAATTATTCCCCCTTTACCCCATCACCTCCCTTTCCACTATATGAAAGAACTGACCAATAAATGACAGGGGAAATAGCACCCCAAATCAAAGACAATTTTTTCCCTGTCATAATATCCACGTTTATTGTACATCCATTTTGAAAGTGTATATGATAAGCATTTAACCATTTGTCATCTACCGTAACAGTTTGAATTCAACTTTAAAAGGACAGAGATAAGTTTTAGAGAGAGAGAGGGGACAATGGGCTGTTTATTGCATTATTGCACTAATACCTAAAGTTTTATTATAACATTTTCTTGTTTATTGGCTTAACAAATTTGGGGACTTTTAATGAATTTGGATTGGTTCTTTTATTAAGTTGAGTGTTTAAACATTTCAAGAACAACTAATTCTAATATGCAAAAGGGGTGATTTTGTGTGTCATAATTGAGAATGTACATTAATTTATCGACCAATGTCTTATCCCTTTAGATCCCAGATTAAGTATACCAACAATAAAGTGATTTTGTATAACCTTATTTTTAAATATTAAAACAAATTTTTATCTTTTTTAAAATTTTTTTAATACTTATTCCTATTAACAAGTTAGAACAACAAGGCTTATATGCAAAAAAATATATATGAGGTTGTCGACCTATAGTACAAGAACATAAAGGGATTGGTCAATGTAAGATAATTTATTTTTTTTCGAAAATTCTTATTAAGAATTTGTGCCTTAACCCTAGCTGCATCCCTAGCTTCTAGGAGCTCTGTCTTATAAAGAGACTATGAACTAAACAAAAAATATCAGATGGCCTAATCAAAATGAAGAACTCAATCGGTTTGAAACTTAAAAATCTAAATTCAAGTATTGTTTAGAATTACATTATTCAGCAATTGCGGAGTTTCTAATTTTACAAGGATCGAGAGGTTTTTCGAGTGATTCGTATTTTCGTGGTTTTCCTCAGAACACAAAAACCTCTTATATTGAAACAAATGTGATTTTTTTGCTTACTACATAAGGTCAGGTTAGGTTAGGTTAGGTTATATTGGGTGTTATAGTTAGGGAATCGCAGTTATAGGCCCCGCAGGTTATATTACATGCCAAAATTTGTGTTACTTTTACTTGCTATCATATTTGCGCTACTTATGGATTCAATTAGTCTCTTCGCTCCCTAAAGCGTTTTCATCCTTGTTTAAACTAAAAATGTTTCTTGTCCAAAAAGACATAAATAGTTATGATAAACATTTATTGGCTTTTGTTCAGTGAACGATAAGATTTTAATCATAAAAAGATCAAGGATGACAACATCAATAAAAGCAAAGCTCTATAACATAAAATATTGTACCTTGTTGTCCTAAATCATTTTTCCATAAATTAGATGAATAGAATAATGTTATCATAAAATGTTTTTAAATACAAATAGATAAAAAAATTAACATACGGACTTTTTGCCAGCGGTTATAGAGTTGCTATGCTTTCCTACTCGTACATAACAGTAAAAGGAATAATTTTGCAAAGTTTGAAATAAATAGGACAATTCAAACATACATAAATTAACGATAAAAGATAAAAGATAAACCTAGGCAATTCCCCCTAAATAATAAGATAGATAGACAGGCAAAGAGATTAATAGATAGACATATAGATAAGTAGATAGATATCAAAGCATAGATAATTCGATAGAAAGATAGATAAACTGACAACAAGATAGATGGATATAATAGTACTTAAAGAACTCTTATGTAATTATAAAACTATTAATCTATTGCAAATTATTTGACAATTTAATTTTGCAACAAAAATTAATGCAAGATTTCTATAAACAAGGATGACAACATATTTATGTTTCAAAGTGCAATGTTGTCTGTCCGTCTGAAGCTTAATACCTCAGTAACCGCTGAACAGCTCTACTCTTCAGGGAATATAGCTATTGTCATGCAGTGGTTTTAAGCTATTTTCTTGGGGGTGGAACTATTTAGAGGGGGTAAGGCTTCCCATTAACTCTTAGAATCAAGTACCTAGAGACTAGGACCATATTATTTTACAATTTTACCTTAATTATATTTTCTAAGGGGAAGACATGCAACCATAAAAAAAACCTTTTTTTCTAAAAATACTTAGATTGTATTTTTGTACCAAACAATTTTACTTGGTGGAGTTGCAAATTGTAAAATCTTATTTTATATCTTCAGACGTTGAGATAATCATTTAATGGATCTTAGTTTAGGATGAGTAGCATCTTTATATATCTGATAGGGAGAGAAATTTTTTTTGGGGAGGGGATGCCCTCCCCCATTTTTAATTTAAGTTATAAAAATCGTTAAAAAATATATAAAAATTTGGGGGGGAGGTAATTTTTTTTCTAGTGGCTATTTCTCTTGGGAGGGTGGTGGTAACCTCCCCCAAAATAGTTATACACCTACCCGGGACCTATGAGAAGCTACCCTGTTAAAAAGATTCCGATCGGTTCAGCGGTTAGCGAGATCCTTCGGTACAGACAGACTGACACAGACATAATGATGTAAATCGTGTTAAGCCTATATTTTGGTAGTTGGACAACTTTATAGTTTATTTGATTTTTTGTTGCTGCAATGGATTATATATTATTACTTGTATCTTACGTCAGACTTTATTGTTTTCTATTAAAGTGAAACTTACAGCGAGCTAAAATAACTATTCTTCCCTTCCACCCCCTTTATCCCATCCCCTACCTTAACTGACTAATAAAATAGTTCTATGTTAGCAAGCTAAATTTTATCCTGTCATAATATCCACGTATTTTCTAAATCCATTGTTTTTTCATTTATTCATATTTTTTATTTTGACATTTCAAAGTTTATGCAAAATATCATTCTTGGTTAAAAAGATGGCACGCTTCAGCAGTAAGACATTTTTTATTTAATTAAATACAGAGAAAGTGATAGGCATTCAGAAATTCAATTTATTTCAAGTATCATTAAAGATGTATTTAATTCATAGGGTAAGAAAGGGGGTGGGAGTTGACCCAACATATAAAATAGACTTTAAATTATGTTGTTCACCAAAGTTATTCGTGATCAAATTGTCTTTAATACAATGTCTATACATGATTATTCAGTATGGCTAAGAACCGGTTCTAATCCAGCGGATAATAATCAGTTTCAAAGCCATACTGGAAAACTGGAAACCGTGAATATATATTAGAGCAAAACACTAGAGGGAGAAAGGGTTAAATAACTGTATCTCCCCATTGCATCAACCTTGTGCAATCTTTCTATTGGGTCATTAAAAATCAACCAATGGTGTCGCTTATATAATTTAAAATAATTTAGAAGCTGACAAAAAGGTCATTGAAAAAAGGAAGGGAGGTAGTTGTCTGTATATACATATATACTGAATATATGTCTGTATCTTGATTGCATGTCTAAGTTAATATTTATATTTGCAATTACTCTTGTCTATGAACATCTTTTTTAACTGATTAGGCGTGGCGAAAAAAAAACACAGGGACTTTACAACAGGACTTGTTTCGGATCTAGTGCAGTACACCACAGAGAGAGAGAGAGAGAGAGAGAAAGAGAGAGAGAGAGGACATTGGGCTGTTTACTAGTCCCCAAAGTTTTTAAAAAGCATATTCTTATTCGTTGGCTGAACAACATTCTGGACTTAAGTAAATTTTGATTGGTTAATTCATTTAGATATCTGGCAGTAAATAGTAAAATGTTTCTGGTAGCAATTATCTCCAAAAATCTATGAACTTTAAAGGCTGCTTTAAACTTTGAATTTTTTACTTTTAGTTTTTGTAAAAAAAAAAATCTGTAATACTTTGCTATATATTATCTTTCAGTATGGCTGAGAACCGGTTCTAATCCTGTGGATATTAATACGTTTTGAAACCATGCGGTAATATATTTGTAAGGCAAGACAATTAGACTTTAAAGGCCATAATTTATTTTAAATGCATAAGCGAGAGTATTTAAATTTTGATTTAATATACTTTAAAATAGGCATAAATGTGTCATACTTATTTATTTACTTTTGTTTGAACCAATTATTAGTGCCAATGGATGTATAATATACTTGGATATTTTGACAGGGGGGAAATTGTAGTCAATTTAGGTTGCTATACTAAGATCAGCATCATTTATTGGTCTGTTAGTTCATACAGTAGAAGGGGAGGGGATAGGGCATAGGGGGTGGGTGAGGCTACAAGTTTCACTGTATTAGAGTACACTATATAATAATTTGGTGTAAGATTCAAATAATAAAAAATCTATTTTAGTGGAGCATTTATAATATTTCTAGGGACCATGGGGGATATGACAATGGACGATAAACTGATGTACATCCAAAATTATGATAAACAAAATTTTCTGTTGAAAAGTTTCGACACTGCTAGTATGAACCAATCGAAACTTGGTAATATTACACAAAGTTTATAGGTATTATTTATAGTCTAATGTTCTCTTTTCAACTGTATGTCTGTCCGTATTTCCGTATATTAATAAAGTAACAGGATGTTTGATTGTCCGCCTGTATCTGTTGTTTTGGCAATTCGAATCTTAGAGGATGTTAAAAATTATATTAAAAGATGGAGGGGGAGGTGGGCCTAATTTAGACAAGCCTCTAAATTTGAAGTTTTAGAACAATATCATAAAAAATTAACCTTTAATGATTAATACATGATAGCTAATTAAAATGTCTGCTATAGCCAAACCCTTTTCAAAGCTTCAAAAATTTGAATATTATTTTTTGTTTGTCTTTCTTGAAAATTACATGATCATAAATACATCTTCTTATACAAGCAACCTATCAAAAAAGTTTGTTTAGAATAATTTTTTTTGTGTGTTTAGCTTTTCGATAACTGGGGTACATCTTTACGTTCAATATTTTTCTTGCTTAATAGATGATTTTTAAAAATCCAATCTATAGTATAAAGTAGTAAGGTTTTTTTTGTCTGAGGCTAAAGACCACAGAAATTGATAGTTTAAATGGGTTTTTCTTTTTTGCTATAACAATGTTTTGTGATGTTTTTAGGCTATTTTCTGGACCTTCCCCGCCCTCTTGTAGAGGCAAAGGGTGAAAGAACTTTCTATTTGTTCAGACAAGCCAGTGCAAAATTTATAGATATTGCAATTATCTACTTTCCTTACATTACAATGATTTTTATTTTCTTAACTGTTGCCATTCTTAAATATTAAATCGCACAAACTTATGGGCGTTGGTTACTTGGTCGTCATATTTACAAAGTCTTACTACAGGGGCGGGTTTAGTAATTTTGTCATTGCAGTATGACACCAAATTTATTAGCTCTTTATGGCTGAAAATTACTGTTATATAACCATTCTTAATAGGTATAGAAACCGCACTGTCCAAATAAATAGATGGATAGACAGACATTGTGATAATGGTTATAGAACACGTGGATATATTGACAGGGGAAAATTTGTCGTCAATTTTGGTTGCTAATATTGACTATATTTATTAGTCAGATTGTTCATCCAGTAGGAGGGAAGATAATGGGGTAAATGGGTGATTGGGGGGTAACTTTATTTTAGCCAGCTGCGAGTTTCACTTTATTAGATTTCATGAAAATCTGGCGCAACATCCAAGTGATAATATATCCATTATTGAGATGGACAGATAGATTAATGGTTTACAGTACATTTAAATTTGAGATGCCTTATAGCTGCTTACATATTTTTGGTTTTAACAACTCATAAAAATGATTCATAAATGATGCTTGTGTTTTTTTTATGCAAAAAAATCAACGACGTAATTCATTATCTAAAAAATACATTTCACATCATAAAAATCAGTGATCGGCGCCTTTTTTTGGTCTATAGCCGCTAAAGCTATCCAATGTTCAATCTTACACAGCAGCCAATTGGCGGCCGATCATTTGTCAAAACAATTAGCAGCCATAGTATGTTGCTTTATGGGCAGGTGGAACCTAAAAACGTACATCTGCCGAGCCTAAAATGCCAACCCGTTAGATGTGAAAATAATCCACTTTTGCACAAGCATATTACTCGATTTAAATCAATTAAAATCTATATAACAGTTTCTTTTTTTATAAAGTATTTGAAACTCGATACCACTTTGAATTTGATTATGTTTATGTAGGTTTTGAATGGATATAGAATACGTGGATATATAAGCAGGGAAAAAACTGTCGTTAAATTAAATTGCTCTTATCCAGTAGGGTAGGGGGTAAAGGTGGTGGATGGGGGGTATTTTAGTCAGCTGAGAGTATCACTTTAATTAGAGTACATAAAAATAAATGATGACCTATCGGTCCATCATTTATTCCCTCGGGTAAGAAATATTCATTCCTAAACAAAAAACTGGACAGGAATACCCCATTTACATTACAAAATAAGAAAATGAAAAAGAGGGTTTGTTTGCTTTCTGGACATTTTGAGTATTTTTAAATGTAGAAAAAAACCTCATAGGTCCACAGTAAAAGCTTACCTGAAAAAAATATTTTTATAAATTTATTATTATTAAGTCTTTAAAACTATTTTTTTTTAAATACACTAAGACATGAAGATATATTTCGAATTTTGCAATCATTTTCAATTCATTTTGTCTCTTGTAGAAGTGTGTCTTAACCTCTTTTCGAGGAAGCTTTGTGTTTATCAAGTTCAAAATTAATTCCTTATCATTATCCTAGAATTAAGCGCAAATGTCGTCTTTTTTGACTTTCCTTTCATAAAGTGACGCGGCATGGATTGTTTATATGTTGATGCGCCCACGTTTCTTACTTTTGAATGAGACATGAGTGTGTGAAGATTTCGGAGAACAAAATTGGGCCTATCATTGGTCTCATAGTGTGTGAACGACCCTAGTATACCAGGGATTTGAAACCATAAGAACTTCAGGACTTTGAAATAATTTCATCAATAAATCTATAATCAAACCTGCTGTTGAAACTTGATGGTTCCTGGTATTGGGGGTTTGTATGTTCGCCAACAGATCTCGAGAACTTCCCGCTAATTCGGAAGTCATACTCAACCAAAGTGTCATGGTTGAGACAATTTCAAAGTGTTGAAGTTTGGAGGAGCTGCACAAGCAATTTCAAATGATTGGAGTTTGAAGGAGCTGCACAAGCGAATTTCAAAGAAGTGAAGGTTGAAGTTTAGGCATTAGCAAATTTCAAATAACCTGATGGTTGAAGGCGCTGCACAAGCAATTTCAAATGGTTCTGAAGAATAGGCATTAGCATTCTTCAAAGAATCTGAAGAATAGGCGTTAGCATTCTTCAATAGATCAATAGCATATAGTGTATTGATGCAAAAAACATTGACAATTTTTCTGTGAAATAATTACCTAGTGAATCAATATGCCACTAACCAAAAAGCAGAAAATTGAGCGAGCTATCGCTATTGGCAGTGAAAGGCTAGAGGTGTTTGACGAACAGATAAAAGTGTTTTATGAAAATCTAAAAGCCTGCCAAAGTTTTAGTTCATGTGAAAATGTGAATTTAAAATCAATTCGTGACATTTTTAGTGAGGTCAAGGACCAATCTGATCTAATAAAAAGTCTAAAATCTGCCGTGGAGACTAGTGAGATGCGCAAGTTCAAGCGTGATCTGGATGAAGCTAGTGAACAGAAAACTGTTGCAGATAAAGTTTATGCGTCGTTGGAGCAGTGTACGAAAATTCTGCACTGGCTTGACAATGATTCAGACGACGTGAGGTCAAGCACTGTCGCCAGGAACCTCGACGTCGTTGAGAAGGTGAGGATGGACATGGGAGTGCTTAAAATTTCCATGGAGTTGCGCCAAGAAGTACGTGATATGTACCGAAGGCTTAGAGAGATGGAACGTCGTTCATCTAACTCGGATAAGCTTGGTGTCTGTGGCACAAATAATTACGACAGTTATCATAGTCGTATGTTGCATGAGGCTAGTGCTAGTGTGAATACAGTCTACAAATCAAGTTCTGCGCCTAGCACATGTACCTTCCTGCTGCAAATAGTTCCAGTTGTAGCACCTGGCGGCGGCGCCTGCCATGCCGCCGTCAGGTTTGATTCTGGTGCAAATTTATCACTTGTGTCTGAGAAGTTGTCCAGCAAGTTGAAGCTGAAATCTACCGGCAGATATACAAACATTTCTGTTGCTGACGGTAGTGAATCATCCTGCCGCAATGTGGTGTTCTATCTGAAGGACAGGAATGGTAATTTGAGAGAATTTGAGGCAGCTGTTATGCCTAACCTCGGAGGTGGCAACGAGATGCGCTCGGTCCATCCGGAAACCGCCGCCGAAATATTTAAGATGCCGCCAGAAAGATTTACATATATTAGTGGAGGCTTAGATATCATCATTGGAAATACACATCCTGACGTGTTTCCATCAACCTACCAGAAAGTGGGCCAGTCTATGTTGTGGCGAACCATTTTTGGTAGTGGTTTTATCTGTACAAGTGCTGACTATGGAGCTGGTCAGCAGAAATCTGCGGTTGGTACTGCCGTAGCTGTTGATAATGAGCCGGTTGGTACTGCCGTAGCTGTTGATAATGAGCCGGTTGGTACTGCCGTAGCTGTTAATAATGAACCGGTTGGTACTGCCGTAGTTGTTGATAATGAGCCGGTTGGTACTGCCGTATCTGTTGATAATGAACCGGTTGGTACTGCCGTAGCTGTTGATAATGAGCCGGTTGGTACTGCCGTAGCTGTTGATAATGAGCCGGTTGGTACCGCTGTAGCTGTTGATAATGAGCCGGTTGGTACTGCCGTAGCTGTTGATAATGAGCCGGTTGGTACTGCCGTAGCTGTTGATAATGAACCGGTTGGGTCTGCCATAGCTGTTAATGATGAACCTGTTGGTTCTGCTTGTGATGCTGCTATTGAGAAACCTGTTATTTCTGCAGTTGACGCTGTTGGTTGTGTTGCAGCTGGTTCTGATAATGAGGTTGGTGTTGTTGTGAATCAAGAATCGACCTGGCTGCTGCCAAGCTGGCCGCCCGACACAGGGTAAAGGGCCTGCAATATGGCGGGTGTTGCCGCCAGAAAGTTATTGAAAGTCTACCAACCCCACAAATCTAATTTACAACATAAACTATTTATGTGTGAAAATGATCTTTTAAAGAAAAAATAATACAAGTTATATATTAAGCTTGTGAAGGGAACCTAAAAGGGTTCTGTAAAGAATAAGTATTCATTATTCAACTAATTTTACTGTTCATATTTAAGCACAAAAATTCTACAAAATTGTTTAGACTTTTAAAGCAGATTTTAAAAGATTTTGTTTCTTTAAGAATGATTTTGAAAAGCAAAAGTTTGTGTGTATTAACTACCAAATGATTTTTGCAGTTTTTTTTTAGATTGAGAAAAATAGATTTTTTTTAAAATTATTTTTCGAGGTATTTTTTTCATGGTTCACGTTTGCTAAAAAAATGTTATTTCTCAGATTCTCATATGAGATAATGCATTAAAGTAAAGAACACAACATGTAAAATTATTATGATAATGTTTAAAATATTTCTTATTATTATTTTAAAAAGATTATCGCAAAAAATCAAGATATTTGTTTTAATTTGTAAGCAAATAAAGGTTTTTCTTTCACTCCGGAGGCAAGGATTCCTAATAATCCACGCGTAAAGATTTTTTCTTCATTCCGAGAGCAGAGATTCGTAGTAATATATGTACCTAGCGACTTCAGACAAATTTTAAACCTTGAGAAGTATTTTATAGCAATTATAGTATGATATTATTAAAGTATTGATTATTATTTATATGAATATCACAGAATTAATTTAAGATAAACTATGCATATTTTAAATTAACCTTTCCTTCATTTTTATCGCAGATATTAAAATAAAAGCGGTTATTAAAAATTTTGATCAATAATTGATTCTTATTTTATGAGAATTGAGAACATTTTTTTTAGTAAAAAGCCACATTTTCATATGCCTATTTTATGCCTAAAATAAGAATCAACCGAAATACGATTAATTTTTATTCTATTTCATATGCTCAAATTTAATTTTATTGAGTTTAATTTCTTTTCAAAAGTACAATTCATTATAAAACTTACCTGAAAAGTTTACCAAAAAGGAATAAATGTGTCGAGGTTGCGTGATTCGATATTTATTCCAAGAAAAAAATCAAGTATTTTTTTTTAACAGATTTTTTTTTAAAATTATATATGAATTTCAATCAAGTAAAACATTTTATTCAGATCAAGGAATGATTGAAAATTCATATTTAAAGTCTCATATTTTTTTACAAAGAAAAATTGGTATTTTTTTTCATAAATCCGATGAAAATTCTAACGAAGATATTATTATTTTGCTATTCTTTAAGTATTGAAAAGTTTATTGTTGATTAAGATAGTACAGTTCTTATTCATTAAGTTTGAAAAACTTTCTGCCCAAGGATTTTGAAACATTTTTTCTTACTACTCTTTTTGATGCTTAACAAATTTAGTTTTAAGTACCTATAAATCTTAATTTTCTTGTCTAAGATTTATTTCGTTTTATTTTACCATTATTGTTTACATTTCGACCTGATTTCGTAGGTACTTATTGATTTATTAATAATGATTTATTACCTATTGATTATGAAATGATTATTATTTAGTATAAGTTGTTATATTTACAACATCATGATTAATAGGATTATCCATTTTAGGATTTGTGTATGTGATCTTGTGAGTGTCATGTGCCTGGAATATTGTATGGTACAAACCAATCCCCATCCTTCTATCCTAAAATGTGAGGTATTATGAGTCCTAGTGAGGAGTATAATATTGTGTATGCATTTCACGGGGTTTCATTTAGTTAGGAGCAAAAATTGTCACGTTTTTCGGGATGTGGCCATTCTCATGTGATTATGGTGAGTTGAGTTTAGTGAGAAATGTTGCTAGTGCTCAGCGCAAAAAAACCTTGAATCTCGTTAAGGAAGTTAATTTGACTTTCAAACGGGGGGTGTGTCTTAACCTCTTTTCGAGGAAGCTTTGTGTTTATCAAGTTCGAAATTAATTCCTTATCATTATCCTAGAATTAAGCGCAAATGTCGTCTTTTTTGACTTTCCTTTCATAAAGTGACGCGGCATGGATTGTTTATATGTTGATGCGCCCACGTTTCTTACTTTTGAATGAGACATGAGTGTGTGAAGATTTCGGAGAACAAAATTGGGCCTATCATTGGTCTCATAGTGTGTGAACGACCCTAGTATACCAGGGATTTGAAACCATAAGAACTTCAGGACTTTGAAATAATTTCATCAATAAATCTATAATCAAACCTGCTGTTGAAACTTGATGGTTCCTGGTATTGGGGGTTTGTATGTTCGCCAACAGATCTCGAGAACTTCCCGCTAATTCGGAAGTCATACTCAACCAAAGTGTCATGGTTGAGACAAAGTGAATTAAGCAATATTAGCTTGGTCGTTTTAGATTACAAATTTATACAGACAATTGTACATGAGCACATGAAAATTATATCTTTAGTTCCATTTTGTGTTTGATGGGTCATTTTCATCTTGACTTATAACCATTTTGTATCCAAGCAATGAATAGGAATTGAAGCCGTGATGTAAATATATTATTAGCTTTTTACAAATAAAGAAATTACTTTCTAACGGGTTTTTTTTCATGCTTTGTATAACTTTTCAATACAAAACTTCGTGATCGAAAATAGTTTGGGAAACCAAAGTTCATACACTTTGACAAAAATTTTAACTATTCAAAAAAAAATATTATCGAGACAGAAAGGGGACTATAGGCTGTTTATTAATAGTCCCAAAAGTTTTATAATAACATTTTCTTTGGCTTAAAAACTTCGGAAACTTTTATTGAAATTCGATTGTTTGGTTCAACTACTAACTGTAATCTATATCCCCATATAAATTTCTAATTTGATGACAAAATAAAAGAATTGAAAGGGCAAGGAAATGAGAACCTATGTGTAACTTTCCTTACAAGGCAAGGACCCTTTCCAGATTGTGTATTGGGTCTTTAAAAATCAGCTGATAAAGTAAAAGTTTCTTCAATATCAGGTCCATACAAGAGAACGTCTATGCTCTATCAAAGTATTGATTGACAGACAGACGAACATTTACAAATTATGTCTGAAGAATAAACAAAATTAGCTATATTTTTTTGTCATAGTAAAGAAACACTTTTTTGTGCATCTTGAATATAATTCGTGATAGGTAATAGTTAGGAAACCAAATTTTAACAACAAAATTACATATTTCATTGTACACAGATAAAAAGTAGGGCTCGGCAGCCGCGCGTTATCAGCGATTAAGCCTCAAATTAAAACCAGCTTGGATGCTTTAAATTTTATTTATTGTCATGTTTGGGTGAGGTTTAGACTTCTAGCTTATTAAGGTTGATTTCCCTAATGCTTATAGGCGGCTGCCGAGCCCTGACAAAATTTAACATAGAGAAATAAAGGATGGCAGGGAGAAGTTTATTGGACAATTAAAGAAAGTAATTCTTTATTTGCAACAATTCCAATATGCTTTATACTCAATTATAGGCTGTGTCCTAACATCTAGGGCATCTTTATCTTAATTGGAAGGAAGATATCTGAAAAAGAGCCTAAAACCATTCCAAGTCTTAAATTTGAAATAAAATGGCCTTACACCATCTTAAGACTTAATTGAAGCTTCCTTTAAAAGAAGAACGCAATCAGTTCAGTAAGTATTGAAATTTCTTTATTAGGCTTTAAACAAAAAGGAGGACTAGAAATAGAATATTTAAGAATAGAAACATAAGACATTTTACAATCCAACTTTTGCTTAAAGTAGATAGAAATAAGTTACGCCTGATTTAGGGGCAGACATTCCCCTCGCTATGTAAGTTTATACAGATTTAATCAAGTTAAAAAAATGTTAAAGTTATAATACACAGAAATTTTATAAAATAATCAAAGATAATAAACATTCCGTAAAGTTTTGATTTATGTTCTACAAAAAAAAATATTAATAAATCAGAATAAATTCAGCATTTTTGCAAATTAACGATTGTTTATACAAAAATACAAATAAATGTTTGTCTGTAAGAGTATCTTATGAAATTTTATGTAAAAAAAAATATTTTTAAACACTTGGTAGCCGCACAGGGTTAGCAAAAACCCTACCCTCTAATCTTTAATTTCTTTTATAAAAAAAATAAGAGTGTGAAGTTGTTTGTTTCTCAAGAGAAAAAGAAAGTGACAGTTTTTTACATATAGAAATCTTCACAAGACAATTCAGAGCTCTAACTTAAGTAGCTTCTGAGTAAATACCCTTTTCCCCTACAGCCCTATCAGATTAAAGACTATCTTTTATTATTTGGCGAAATGGATAAAGAGTATACTTGGATATGACAGGAAAAATAGTGTCTCACATCTTCATTGGTCAGTTCCTTCATCCAGTAGAAGTGGAGGTGATGGGGCATATGGGAAGGTTGTTATTTTAGCCAGCTACAAATTTTACTTTATTAGAGTACATGATAATCTGGTGTTAGATCCAAGAATTAATAAATCCATTTTTGGCGATAGAGTAAAACATCTTTTTTTGTTGTACTTAAAGCATCTTCTTTTTTTCATAGATCACGACCGAAAAATGCAGTTTCTCGTTACGCAACGAAAAATTATTTTTCTTTTAGAAGTGTTATTGCAATTGTGTGAATATGGAACTAAAAAGATAAACAGTCATAAACAAACAAACTACTATCCTTACTTTAACATTTATCTTAAATAACAGCTGAGAAAATAAACTTTTCTCTCAAGAAGTTTGATTCCTTATAGAGTATAAAAAATCCCCCTTTCCATATTGATTACATATTTTGTTTCATTTAAGAGGAAAAATACAATATATTTTTACAAACTACATATGCAATTGCATGAAAAAGTAGCCCAGAAATCAGGGACGTCAACAGAATGAGGGTGTTTACCCCCCCCCCCTCTCGGAACAAACAAAAATATTAATATTCTTATCAAAAAAAGTAATTAGTAATATTTTGCTTAAAATCTTTATGAATAATTAGCAAAAGTTTTTTTTTTGAGATAACTTTCCTTATAAATTTTTTTCGTTGTTTTAAGTGATAGCCATAAATAATATGAAATATTATCATCTTTTCATATTATTTTTTCAAGGGTTAAATATCAACTGAAAAATTATAGAATAATAGATTGAATTGTTGCCAAAATTTAAGAAAAGTATTATTTTAAGTTTTGAATCAAATCATAAATCTTTTTTTCCGACATTATTGCAAACTTTTTAGTAGAAAATTAGAATTAATTATATTTATTTTAAATTCCGTTGTAAATAATTTTCTTTTATAAGACACGATTTAAATAATTATTCAATTTATCTGATTTTTGGAATAATGATTCCTAGGATAAAACGGAACACTAATATAAGCTAGGCATCTTTATAATCAAACTGTATCCTGAATTTACGCAATTTTGCAACAACTTCATGTACAATTTTGTTTTGCTTAATAAGTTCTGACACTCTAAAAGAGTTATTGTTTGTTTGTCCTTCCTTCTGCTTGTAGAGCTTCGCTTTTATGGAAGTTGCCATCCTTGTTAAATATAGAATAGCTAGACAGACTGAAATTTCGAGTATTTTCACGCATCTTAAATAGATTATCTAAGAACATTTCTTTAAAAGGTTTATTTTAACTATATCAAAGTTCATAGCTGTAAAATGTTTATAAGTATTTGTCTAAGATAGTTAAACATTTAAATATTCTAATTGATTTTATCATGCTTTTTTTATAAATTAATATATAGAAAAGTAACGTGCACATAGGGGTGTAAAAAAGGGAAGGCAGGACTTCAAAATTTCAATTTTAAGGGGGATGTTGACGTCCCCCTACGGTCATTTCTACCCTCCACTCATATTGAATATGTTTTGGAATATCTACTATAGTTTAAACATTACTTTTACTGAAAATATCTTAAGATTTTTTCCCTATAATGAAATTATTAAGGTTTTTTGTCTGAAGTTTAAGATCCTGATTGGTTTTACTTTTTAGAGAAGCCTCATAAATGTCTTGGGATGGTTTTAGGCTATTGTTTTACCTTCTCAACTATCCCCTAGATATAAGAGGTAAATCATCTAGTATATTTACAGTATAACAGCTTAAAGTTTTAATTTCAAAGTATTTTAATCTTTTAGGAGTGTTAATTAACTCATCTAAATTGCGATTTATCAAAGTTTCGACGCAATATTTGAAAGAAAAGAAAAATCCATTTAAAGCTGTATCCGTTTCAATTTGGTTGTACACAAAAGATCTTTAGTGAAAGAAATAGAAAAATTTATTTCTCGTATTCATTCGAATCCGGTGGATAGGAACCGGTTCTCATCCATACGAAAAAACTATGTCTAGCATCGTATTATATTCAGCTTTCTACGAATATAGAAATGTACAATCATAAGATTAAAACTAGTTTTTTTAGCCGGTGACTTCGGCACCTCGGGGCTAAAAAACTAGTTTTAATCTCATAATTGTACATTCTATATCCGCGGAAAGCCGTTTATAATACGATGCGAGAAATAACTATTCTGGCGCTTACTAAGGATTTAAAATAGGGTGTGAGTTTGATGTAGCATAATTTTCCATCAAATATTTTGGGGACTTTAATAGATGGGCAGAGCCTAATTTCTTTTTATGGATGAATGTACGATTAAAAAGAATATTTTAAGATATCATTCTATATAAAAGTAACAGGATGTTTATCTGTCTTTAGCTTTAAAGTTCGCTATCTGCTGGACCTTTACGGTTCTCCTTTACAGTGTAGTTTCTCATATTTTCAAAAAAAAATTGTAGCTTTTTAAAATTTTAATCGCCCCCCGAAATATCAGTGAAGAACTCAATCAATTCTTGTTCAACGAGATCTTAACGGACAAACAAGAAAAACCTTACTACTTTCTATAATAGGATAGATATATAAATAGGTTAAAAAGCATTGCATATAAAATTTTGGATCGAATTATCAAAAACAATAACGAATTAGCGAGTTCTGTCGTATTTTCACAGTAGCTTTTCTCCTATTTATAGCAACTATTGAGGGCTATAACCCTGCGGGGCTATCAATAATATTCATAAACTATAAAAAAACCACTGTTAAAATACGATTAAATCCGATTCTATGTTTTCTTTCCATGATCTAAAGTATTACTTAAATCTAATAAAATTATAGCTAATTGTTTTTTATACACATTGTATGGACAATTTGTGTATCATAATAACGGATTATATTTTGGCACTCCCACACACCAATAAACATTGCGCTACCCATAAATATTCTATATCCAATTTATATCTTTCTATCCTTGGTTTTGCTCGGTATCTTATATTGTTGCTACCCATATTAATTTAATGATATAAGATAAGGTTGATAATTTGCATTGACTCCACTGTAAATATTCAAAAGTAATTGTCCGGCCTTTTTTATAGGCTTTGTAATTGGGTTATTGCCCTACAAAAAAAAGCTTAGGATCTGTTTAGCCATTTCCGTTATCTTAACTAACAAACAAACACATACAGACATAATTCTTACTTATTTTTATTTATCAGAAAAATTAAAGAATAATGTTGTAGTTCTAAAGAAACACCTACTTAACAATTAAGGCCAAAATACATTCAAAATTTTACATCCAATCGCTTTTAAAAGAAAGAAATTGATTACTTTTTTTTGGCAGATGTTTGCTTTGTTTTAATTTCTTTTATACTAATCCTATTTGAAGGGGTTATTGGCTTATTTGGAAGATTTTTTTCAGTTTAAGCAAATGAATGAATCATAGAACAATGTAGAATGTTTTAAAAATCTATTTTAAATGAAAATTGATACCAGATTTAATAAGAACTAGAGTCACTCTATTTTTAGTAATGTCAAAATGGTAATTTTACGTACAGTCCATATCGAGCACTTAGTCCCCCCCCCCCCTCTTCACCCACTTTATTGAAGTGATTTATTGATAATACCTACCATAGTTTGGTTTATTTCTAATTTATATCTACAAAAAAGCTTCAAAAACAAAATAAAATATATTAAGAAGATTGCTTTATGATTTTAAATTTGATTAAATAATCTAAGTTTATTCATTTAGAATGATTATCAAAATTATAATAATGAAACTTCGTGCATTATAGATGGACAAATAGAATGATAAGTAGAAATTATTAGTATCAAAGCTTCTCTATAATTCGGCGGTTTCCCTAACATTGCCTAACCAATCGTAGAGCCTCCTTCACTATTTGTTTAAATACATACATCCTCAATGATTATAAGAATCATTAATTGAAAAGTTTTGACACTTCTTGATTGGAACCTTTAATCATAATTCAATTAAAGTACCTAAAGTTTATAATTCATTGAATAAGAAAAGTGTTATTTACAGTCAAATTCCCCCCAATTGGACTATGCTGAGTTTTTTTCAATGTCATTTCTCTGTTTGCTTTTGCTGCACTACTGATAGATATAACTGTCCTTGTTTAATCAAGAATAAAGGAATCCTTTGGAGCGAGTTAAACTTGTAGTCACGAATTATCATAACAAAGAACGTATTCTAAATATTTAGGTAGAAAAGGCATACTTTAATAGTTATTCATCGCATCGTATTATAGACAGCTTTCCGCGGTATTATGAAAAGTTATAAGATTAAAACCAGTTTTGTGAGCCCGGGCCTTCGGTATAGCTGAGAACCGATTCTAATACAGCGGATATTAATCGGTTTCGGCGCCAAACTTGAATAGTTATTTCTGGCATCGCACTAAAAACAGCTTTCCGAGGACATAATTATAAAATGTACAATTATAAGATTAAAACAAGTTTTTTATAGCTCCGAGATGCCAAAGAGGGGAGGGTTGAATCAACCCCTTAATCCCCCATTTTGCAAGCCTCTAAAATTAATAAAAGCAACTATACATATTATTTAAGTCATAATTTGCCTATTTCATGATTGCTACATGTATACAGATATCTAAGGGGATAAGAAAACGACGGATAGATTAATTGTACACAAAATTACCCATTTTATAGATTACAATTGTTGAAACGTATGGACACCAAATTTAATGAACAAACAAATGAAAATTCAAAAAAAAAGTCCCCAAGGTTGTTAAGTTAACGAATAAGAAAACTTTAGTATAAACCATTGTGAACTAGTGTAATAAACATCCCAGTGTCTCTTTCCTCCCTGATGTGTATAACTATGAAATCATGAACAACATGCATTTCTTCATTGGCCGCAGCCACTTAATTTTAATTTACGTCCGTCGGTACATCATAGTCAACTATATATTCTTTATTCAGTGAATGGTTTTGAAATACAGAAATATTAGAGGGTTAAAATTTAACTTTTTTTTTTAAGTAAAAAATTTTTTGGGGTGTGGGCTCATTTTTATAGGGGCGAATGGATTTTTCCAATTTTCTAAAACAGTTTTAAATCTTCTCTAGAGCTATAAAAAGCTTCACTGTAAAGGATATCCAAATTTGTTCAGCGGTCGGCAATGTCCTTCGTTACTATAAGACAGACATTATATTGTTTTTTCTTGTAGAGATTGATATACTTCTAAAGTTATTCATAGTTTATATATTAGTAATACTTAAAATTAAGATAATAAAGTAAAAATTGTTATTTATTAAAGAGTTCATGAATATTTCAAACAACAAAATGAGAAATTTATCTACTCCCAAAAAAATCTACTTTACCACCCACCTTACTTTGTATATCTCTCTGTCTTAAATCTTTCAATTCTTTTAAACACTAAAGAAATTTAATGTAATTTTGAATCAAAAAAAGTGCTGTAAGAGTTTAAAAATCCTTACATATCTTTAGTAAATATTTTTAAACGCGAAATTATACTATTTCCCATAGTTTTATAACCTTATTTGTTAGCTCAAAACTTTGGTTACTATCAATTAATTTTATTTGTTTGATCTAAAACTAGAAGTGTCCAAACATTTTAATCAATAAGTTCAATCTACAGTAGGGAAAGTTTTGTTTTTCATCATTAGGGTTGTACTTTAATCTATCGTTCATTGTTTTATTACTTGTTTAATCCCTGTATATTTTTTTTCACTGTGAATTTCCCCCCTCCAAGTAAAATTGAATTCATGACCATAATATTAGATACAGAAAAAATTATGATAATTTCTAGATCAAAAATGCATTATATATTTTCATTTTTCATACTGCAATGTAGTTACTGAAGAAACTATTGATTTATACAGTAGCGTAAACAGGGTATTATTATTTTTTAAAGAATTATTTTGTTTCTTTATAATTGACTAGCGGCTGCGCTTCTAGCATATGGGGCTGAAAAACAGCCTTAAACCATACCCAGTCTTATCAATGAAAACAAAATAGCCTAAACCATCTTTGGACCTATAAAAAGCTTCACTATAAAGGAGAGCAAGATCCTTCACTACAGACAAAAAGCTAACTACTTTATATTATAAGAGATAATAGCTGGTTGGTCCCTAGCATATAGAGGCTCTCTACTCGAAAAAAAGGTGTACAAAAAGCCTAAAATAATCACGGGATCTATGTGATGCTTTCTTATAATTGAGAACTCAATCTTAATGATACTTAAAATATTAAGCAACAGCCAAAAAAGCTTTTACATGATAGTACTGTTCGTTTTTTGGCTTTTTGGATGTTGTTATCCTTATCAGAATACTAACTTAACAGACAAAAAGACAAATTAATTAATTAAAAGTAAACTAATTAGAGGATTAAATGAATTAATTCAATTAATTCAATTAACGAATTATAATCTAATCTATGATAAACAAGAATCCTTTTTTGTGGAGTCGTTTTACAAATATAACAACTCATTTTATATCATTGCATTTAAAAAAAATCTGAGATAAACGAATTATAAAAAGATCTAAATATAATCCTTAACCACTTGCTTCGCCCCCAGCCTCTAAAGGAGGGCGGAATATGTCAGAAAAGTAGCCTAAAACCCTTCAAATACATCTACAAAGCTTTCATGAAAAGTACAGTCAGCTCTGGCCATCAAAGTCTTCATACAAAATAAAACTTAATCTATAATACAAAGTATAACGATGTCTGTTTGTCTGTCTGTCTGTCTGTTTGTTTGTACCGAAGGATCTCGCTAACCGCTGAACCGATCAGGTTCACCTTCACAGGTTAGCCTCTCATAGGTCCCGGGAGGGTTTATAACTATTTTCTTGAGGGGTGGGATAACCCCAATATCCCTAAAAAATGAAAAATCCCCTCCCCACCCAAAAAAATACAAATTAGGTTGATCAAACCTCTTGGACCAAAGCCTCTAGAGGCTAGGGGCGAAGCCGCTAGTATTTTATATAGTATAAACTATGGACACTGGAACTAGGTTCCTATAAAATATTTTTGGGGTTATTTTTTTTGTAAACTTTTCCATTTTTCCTGACAAAAATCCGGAATAAAAAGCAAACTAAGGTTGATGCATTCTTTTACTTTTGGGGTTATCATTTTTGTTGATAGGTCTTAATTAACAAGTTTTATTTATCTATCCAAAATTTTAACTAACAGATAGATAGATTTGGTAGATTTTGGTATTTGTAGTGTCATATTTTAAGAAAGAATCTGACGTAATGGACCACTTTGTATAGCTAAAAATGTATTTGTGGACAGATAATTGAGATAGTCAAATTTGAAATCGACTTTTGTGCTAGGTTAAATAAATGCATTCTGTAGTTTCCCTCAATGTGCCTATTGTGTTTGTGTTAATTATGGTTGGGTTAAGTAAAGGCTAGCCCTAGTAGTATAGGCCTAGATGGACAAGGTCCCTCCACAGGGATTAGGCATGAAGAAAAATAAAGAAAAGGGGTGTTTGGTGCTCGCTAGGATCCTTGAGGGAAAACATATACCTATTTTTCTACCAAAAATTGAAAAAATTATTTTCGTAATAAACTGAGTATTGATAATTACTTTATTTAAATGGCAATTAAAAGGAATTTATCCACATAAAGTTATCAGTGGCCTGTTGATAATTAATTCTTTAAATTGATACCGCCAAAACAAGTATGACAACATTCATATCAAAACAATAATTGATGAAAATCATTTGTTGAAAAGTTTGAAACACTTCTTGCATAAAAACAAGCAACAAAAATTAAGTAAAAGTACTCAAAGTGTTTGAGCCAACGAATAAGATAACTTGGTTAAAAAAAACTTTGTAGTACCAGTATAATTTACAATACGTTGTTTTTTCCCTCCCTAAAAGAATGTAGTACATATATGAAGCTTTACATCAAAAGTTGTTTTATTAAGAGAGATAGGGTACATTGAAGTGTAAATTACCTAAATAACCATGTTTTCTTATTCGTTGGCTCAAAAACTTTTGGAATTTAGTATTTAATTTTGATCAATCAAACTTTACAACAAACAAAGGGGATAATATTATTTATAATCATTGGGGAGGTATCAACTTTTACATTGTCCTATCTCTTTAGATCCCTGCGTATTCTAATGAATAATATAAATTATGGTTGGGCCGGATATCCGGCCATTTTCAATATCCGGCCGGATACCGGATATTGAAACTATCCGGCCGGATATCCGGCTCTATAATTTTTTATACTTTACACCAAAAATCTCTGCTTTTTACAATCTTAAATGGCTATAATTTTCTTATTATTGAAGCTAGAAGAATATTTTTTCTGAACAAGTTTAACTTTATGTAAATTTATATAAGATTTCTGAAGAAATTTTTTTTTTACTACTTTAATATCTGGTAACTTGGCCGGTTATCCGGCCGGATATTCGGTAATTTGGCCGGATAACCGGATATTTGCCGGATATCCGGCCGGTTACCGGATATCCGGCATTTGAAATCAGCCGAATATCCGGTATCCGGTATCCGGCCAAAAAAGTATCCGGCCCAACCCTAATATAAATTATAGAGTAGCTTCACTCCGCTGAAAACCTGTAAAAAGAATGCAAATAGATAGACAAATAAAACATGCATTAAATTTTTAAAATGACAATAGATTTATTATTACTTGGATCCTACACCAGATTATCATGCACTCTAATAAAGTGAAACTTGTAGCTGGCTAAAATAACGATTTCCCCCTTTCCATATCCCCTCTCCACCTACTGGCCAAATGAACTGACCAATAAATATTGTCCATGTTAGCAATTTACCCCTGACATAGTATCCATGTATATTCTATATCCATTATAATGACTCACTTAGGCTTTAGTAATTAATAGCAGTTAGGAAGGGGAATTGATAGTTGAAATAATTTACAACCCTTTCATTCCACCAAGTGGGTTAAGGAATTAATAGGGAAAAAGTTAATTTATATCTATCTATCTAATTTTCTCAGGAAGGGAGGGGACATTGTGTTGTGAATTAAACTTAAACCCAAAGTTTTATAACCACTTTATCTTATTTGTTGATTTAGAAAGTTTGGGTACTTCAATTAAGTAAAAATAGTAGTGTCCAAAGGTTTCAATTTTTAATATATGTGGTAATCTTGTTTATTATAATTTAAGATATACATCAATTTATCATTCATTGTCTTATCCCTCAAGAATCCTGAATTTTCTATAGATTTTTCACCTTTAATTTTTCAATTATGTATTTAACCTTTAGAAATTGAATTGAACTTTTAGTTTTTTTAATAGAGTTATTATTCTATAATTATGGTATGTACGTATGTCCAGCTGTCTATCTTTCTAAGACCTTCTGGTTTGCCAAAATGTTTTTGTTGTATTTGACTGTATTGGACTATATATACTCATTATAGCATTCGTTTGTGAAAATGTTAGGTCTTCTTAAATATACAACTGGTTGGTTCAAAATAGAAGTGTCCAAACTTTTTAACCTGTAAATATAAAATACAAAGGCTTAATTTTGTTTATCATCATTGTACATCAAGTTCTCGTCTCTTGTAAGATACATAGGTTATATAATAAATGTAAATAAGCATAGATGTATATCTCAGACAACTACCTGGTCCAAGTGGTAACTACCTTTTTAGTCTGCTTGCAAATTGTTTCTTACTTTTTTTGTATCGACTTGTGATAAGTATTTCCGACCCTTTTGGCAGATATTCAAAGATCCAATTAAAAGTCGGCACAGGGTCCCCACCCTGTGAATAAAGTTACATATATCTCCGGCCCCCATAGTTCTTTTACCCATGTATATGGCCGGCTGAATGGACTATGAAATTTAGTGTTTTATTCACAATATATAATATAAAAAACAGCCTTTCTGTCTTTTTGATGCGCTACTTATGGACGAAATTATCCTTGTTAGCCTAAGAAACAATGAACAATACTCTTGTCTAATAAAACTAGGAGTAAAGAAATATAAAATCAGGAGCTACGAAAATATATTTTGCACACATGTATTTTTTTTGTATTTATAGGCGGCTTTCTTTAAAGTGCCTAGTCGAGTACAGAACCTTCTCCCCCTCTATTTTGGAGTACAATGAAATTTGGCAATTGGGAGGTGATTTTTAGCGTGATTGTCTTTTACTTTTGGTCAGGTTAGGTTATGACAGGCCCTGTAGGTTTTAGCCCTCTGTAGGGGTTAGGCATAGTCAAAAACAGTAAAATAGTGTGCTTCGCATATGATGAATGTGGATATTCTTGTTTTATTACAACCTATCACTTTAGTCTTGAGCTTAGTATTTAAACCCAGTTTTGTTTAAAAGTCAATGCATTGCCCTTATTCAGTAATTTAAATGGTTAATTTGATAACAAAAAAGAAAGAAAAAATTAACCAATTGAAAATTTACATAACTTAACTTAAATTCAACTGTAGGTATAACATTGACAAAAACTAAAATCAGCTAATAGCGTTAACACAATATTAACACAGCCGAGTCCCTACAAAAGAACAGAAAGCAATTTACTAGCAAACGAAAAGGGTCTATGTCACTTGGGGTAGGTAGTTTTCTGGATCATATATCTATACTCAAACATTTATTGGTATACCTATCCCTTTCTAATGTCCATTGTCTTATCCCTTGATAATTATGTATTAATATACTGTTTACTTCAATAGAAAAGGCATGCCTTTAATGGATATATAATATACATGAATATATATTGACAAAGGGAAAATTTTTCGTCATTTTATCTTGCTAATAAGGACCTCATTCATTAATAAGCTCGTTCATTCAGTAGGAGGGAAGAGGATGGGGTAAAGGGGGTGGATAGGGGGTATCATTATTTTAGCCAGATGGAAGTATCAATTTATTAGAGTACATGAAAATCTTATGCATCATCCAAGTAATAATATATCCAGGATGCCATTATATGGTGCTACTGTCAGATAAATACAAAGACATAACTCATCCAACTAGATAATAACAAATCAGACACAGATACATGTTCAGAAAAAAATAGAAAAAGCTATTTGCTGCCAACATTTGTCTGAAAGTCCTAACTGTGCATGGTAATGAGAGTTGCACATGTCTGGCATCAAGGCATTCCCCCCTACTCTGACTATTTGTGCAAATGACATAACAGTGGTAGGAACCATTTTTTTATGACGTTGTGTTGAGTTGATATTCGAACTTGACACGTTTTACGCCACGGTTAGAAATAAAACTAGGTTTCATAAAAAAAATGTATTATGTAGTGCATTTTTTTCACATTAATTTAGTTGTGTAGAACTAATGTCCCTAACGCCACACACACACCCGCTAAACTGCCCTACCTAAATAGTCAATCAATTTTGCAGCGAATCATCTCAACAATAACAGGTTGAGCTTACTTCTGGCTCATTATTTACGAAAAAAAAACATTTTTCTGCATGAGGTCTCAGATTTTGATAAAAACTTCCAGTCCCCTTCATTTGGTCATAAAACTAAGGGCTGGGTGATTTTTAACCTTTTTAATCCATTTGAAGTCCGATTTTTCGCGCATTTTCTCACTGTGGTATTTTCACAATGAAAAAAAAGGCATTTTTTCGTGATTTTCAAGTTTAAAATTTTACATTAATTTTAAACTTACATACATGTTTTATACATCAAATTAATCACCCAGATGTATACAGCATAGAAATCGTCTTTATAATCACAAAAACCATGAATTACAGGGTGTCCCAACAAAAATGTCAAAACACGTTTTTTGAACTTTTGACACTGGCAGGAAACGAATTTTGCCCATTTTTCGCCTTGAGAGTGAATATCACTTAAATATAATCCTTCAAATGTACTATCTATTTATTTTGTCTAGATTAGTAATTATATGCTATGTAGTTAGCTAAGGTAACAATTTGAAGAAGAACAATAATGTTAGATTTAATTAAAGCAGCTCCATGTATAACAAAAAAATACTAAAATTTAATGTTTTTAAATCTAAAATTTGGTTTGACAAAGAATAAATGATAAATATTAAATGTGGGAATTCTAAAACTATTTGACCACAAATAATAGTTTCTTAGGCTTTCTTTTTTGGATCATTAGACTGATATTATCATTTTGTGTTATAGACTTAGGATTTTAGAATTATCAGTTTATTTTTTTTCAATTTTAGACCAATGAAACAATCAAACTTGCCGACTATTTTTAACTTTTCACTTTAGAATTAATTTTAACTTAACCTAACAACAGGCGCTTTCACACCAAGTACCTTTTTGAACACTGAAACACAGGTAAGGTTAGGTTATGTTATATTGGGTACTGGGTAGCCACATAGGGGTTAGGCATATGGATAAACAAAATCCCCCCTTCCTTATTCAATTAATTTATTTTTGAAAATAAAGGAGGGAGATATTAGTGCTCTGCAAGCACCAAAAACATATATATATTAAGTAATTATAACAATTTAAATTGTCATTTTCTTAATTTTAAGTAACATTAGATTAACAAAATTTGACTGATAAAAAATATTAGTCTAAAACTCTATTAAATCATTAAACCGATACTTATCGTAAAAGGAAAAACTTTAAAATCGGGTTAAAATTTAATGGTTTCTACCAGAAAAATGTCGCTTTGTTTATATTTTCACGTTGTTAAAAGGTTGCTGAACTCTGATTGATTTAAAAACTAAATAAAAAGGATGCCAACATCCATAAAAACAAAGCTTTGAAAGGAAAAATATAGACCAAACGAACATGAACTTTGGAATTGATTATAGATATGCCTCGCTTAAAATATTATTCCTTGTTATCCTATGAATGATTGTTGCAAAAATCAGATGAATAGGGTAATTGTAGCAAACAAAAAAATAAATGATTATGTAGTTGCAACGCTTTCTAGGTCGAACTGTTACAGTTATCATAATCCAAAGTTTGAAATCAATAGGACAATTCTATCTTTCCTTCCCCTCCACAAATAAAGCCCTAGATGCTAGGGGTGCAGCTCCTGTAAGTAAATATTTAAAGATGGCTGTTTGTTTGAAAATAAACATTAATATTTGCAGCTTCAAAAATTGCAATACATCAATTTGTCATTTATCTAAATGATGTTTCTTGTGCCAAAATCTGATTCAGTGATCTTGGATGGGTTTTAAAGTTGTCTGTTTTACTAGTATCATGATAGGATTATGCTACTAATTCCTCTAATCCAGTCAAATAGGAGGGATCATTGGGCTGTTTATAAAACTAGTCCCCAAAGTTTTATAATGACGTTTTCTTATTTGTTGGCTCAACAACTTTGGGGACTTTTATCAAATTTTGATTGGTTGGTTCAATTAATTGTGTGTCTAAACGTTTCAACCACTAATTGTAATCTAAAACAGATGTTGGTGTATCATGATTGGGGGTATATCGGCCATTGTCTTATCCCTTTTGTCTAGAATTTTAAAGACACTGTTGGTCATTTCTTGACAGTTTCAAGGCTTTTTTTCGGAGAGTGTCTAAGAAAAAGTTAGAAAAAATACACAGAAATTCTAATTTTTTACCAAAGGTCTGAGATCTATGTATAAATTGTAATAAGCATAATGTAAAGACTTTAAACATTTCAACTTTGTTTGCAAATCTTAGAGTTCATGCAAAGTAAAATTTAAAAATAGATATTATTCTACATAGGTGATGTTACTCGGTTTTAGGGTAAGGGGGTGAATCAAACCCCAATACTTTTAACAGGGGGCTAGATTAAATATATCCCTTCGAAGTTCTTAATAGTGCCTATAAAAAATGACCAATGATAGGCTAATACACAGACTAAATTACCAAAGGCATGCCAGTATACATTTTGATTGACCAATAGTAGACCAGTATGACGTTAAGGCACTGTAAAAAGTTCTCTCTCACTTCTCCATTCGGAACGCCTATGGCTTTAGTACTTAAACACCTAAATATTGCTTAGTTTCAGTAATAAAATTCTGCTTGATTACAAGAACACAAACGTTGCAAAGGTAACAAAGCATGGCAAAATATGGATGCATAAATGTCTACAATTCTAGACAAGGATCATTCAAATTGAGTGTTGCGCAACAATATATTTTCCATTATGTGGCTTTAAAACTGATTTACTTAATTGAAATAGTTATTTTTTTCAATTTTTTACTATTTTAATTCCAGATTATTATATGTCAATGACATACATTGATATTAAATTTATTTCAGTGATTCCTATGGCAATAAGTCACAATGTTACAACAACAAAAACACTCTACTACTCTATTTTAGGTTATTCAGCGATAAGCGTGATCCGTTGCTACACAGATTTCCAGTTACATAGTCAAAGGATTATTGTCACAAAAGCATGAACTTTTTCTTATTCGTTGGATTATCAACTTTTATTGAATTTCGATTGGTTTGTTTATTAAGATGAGTGTCCAAACGTTTCAAACATTAACAGAAGGGGTAATTGTGTGTATCATCATTGAGGATGTACTTCAATTTATCGGCCATTGTCTTATCCCTTTAGATCCCACTCCATCAATGGGATTTTTCTCGTTAGTCCTCTGGGTAACAATAGCCAATTAAGGGGGCTAAACGTCTTTAAAAGTTGATTTATATACAAGTTTTATCTTCTACAGTTTCATTGCAATTAATTCACTGATTATTTCAGGGCTGAAAGGATTGAGGAATAAAAGATTAATTAAGGTCGATTATTTCCATAAACAGAGCAGCAATAAAACAATTTAAAATTGTTTTCAAGTATGGCTTTGAAATCAATTAATATACGTTGGATTAGACCAAGTTATTAGCCATACTGAAAAAACAAGTATCGTCTTGTAGACAATATTCTACGAATAATAAAATAAATTATGATATTTATATCAGGTTTGTTAACCCGAGCCTTTGGCCTCTCGCAGCTTATAAAACGTGAATTAAACTTAGAATTTTTAATTTGACTATCCACGAATAAATAATAATCATAAACATAGAGAAGGACAAGTAGAAATCTGTTTTGATTTTATATATTTAATTTATAAAATGAATACTTCTTTATCCTCAGATATTAATAGTTAGGCTAGCCGACAATTGATTATAGGAATGTTTAAACAAAGAGTTTAGAATTCTTGTTGTCCCCATATTTAAATCACCTTCCATGCTCTAATTAACCAGGGAGGGAGGGGACAATTGGCTGTTTATTACACTAGTGCCCAAAGCTTCATAATTATAATTGATTATAGGAATGTTTAAACAAGGAGTTTAGAATTCTTGTTGTCCCCAATATTTTAATCACCTTGCTTGCTCTAATTACCCAGGGCTGTTTATTACACTAGTACCCAAAGTTTTATAATGACTTTTTCTTATTCGTTGACTTAACAACCTTGGGGACCTTTGTAGAATTTTGATTGGTTGGTATATTTAGTTGGGTGTCTAAACATTTCAACCACATATTGAATTCTACAGGGGTAATTTGTGTATCACCATTTCGGTTGATGTACATCAATTTATCAGCCATTGTCTTATCCCTTTAGAGCCATGGTTCTTAATTTTTTTGTTAAAAAATAAATTGTTGAATTGAAATTCTTTTCTTTTGAACCATTTTTCTCAAAATTATAATTAGATCAGCGTTATGAGTGTTAGAAGTTTAATTAAATCATTATAAAATAATAAAAAAAAATATATTTTTATTTTTCATGCATGTATTAAAGTCTTAAGATTAAAGTAAAAGAATAAAAGGGGATGGGAATAAAATACATGTATATCCCCGCCTAGTGCCGAATTTCAATTAAGTCTATGAATACAAGTCAATAGCGTCGAAAATATTTACACAGCTACAAAAGAGCAGAAATCACTTGGGCCAGTTATTTGTCTGGGTTATACAGATATACTTATAAATTTATCAACTAACCAATGACAGAACGTGTAAATACAAGTTTACATACCTTGGAAGTTGTGTTCTATCACTATCACCCTCGCCACCAGAAGCGACATGAAGCAAACCTACAATATATGTTATGTATTACATCGTATTATAGACAGCTTTCCGCAAATATCAAATTAAAAATTATATAATTAAAACCAATTTGTAGGTCTAAAGGGACCGAAGGCCCGTTCTAGCAAAACAGGGTTTATGATATATATTTTAATATTTGTGCAAAATGTCTATTATACAATTCTGTACAATGATTTTTTTAAGCCAAACTGGATGCCTATCCCCTGCATACATACGCTGCTCTAACCCCGTGGGGCTAATACATACCCAATATAACCTAACCTAACCTTTCCTCAAAAAACTACCCCAACCCATTCATTATTTTAAATTATCAGGGGAACATTTGCTCCACTAGGCAATTTGAGGGAAACTGCTGAAAAATCTCACCTGCCAACAAAAATAATTCCAGGAGACGCATCTTGGCCTCTTCTAACCATGTGTCTTGGTAAATTCAAATCTTTTTCTTTCTTTTATTTTCACCTTTTTCACTCAATTTTTGTACATTCTTTATAATTAAGAAGGTTTTTTTCTCTCTCACTATTTTCTTCGTTTTCTTGATCACTGAATTTTATAGACTCAACTTTTTATTATCTAAGGTCTTTATGATATAACATTCTTTGATCTGGAATAGAGATATATGAGAAGCTTCCCTAAAATGCAGAAATTAATCGTTTTGTAGTTAGTTCGTTCTTAACCAGGGAGGGAGGGAACATTGGGCTGTTTATTATACTAGTCTCAAAGTCTAATAATAATGTTTTCTTATTAGTTTTCTTAGCAACTTTAGGACTGGTATTGAATTGTGATTGGTTGGTGTCAAATCGTTCAACCACTAATCTACAAAAGGAGTAATTATGTGTATTATCATTGGAGATGTACATCAATGTATCGGCCATTGTCTAATCCCTTTAGATCTCCGAGTAACATCCTTGGGGACTTATTTTTCAATTTTGACTGGTTGGCTAATTTAGTTGAGTGCCAAAACATTTTAACCACTAACCTACAAAAGGGGTAGTTTTGTGTATCATCATTGGAGATGTACATCAACTTATCGGCCATTGTCTTATATACTAATAATACTACTTATAAGATTTTAATAGATCTTTCATTTCTAAAAAATCTGTAATGTTGTTTGAAACCGAAGAGTTATAGAACACAGATTGAATGTTTAATGGTTATATTATTATTCACATGAAATTTTTTGGTTTAAAATAAAAACCGACGATCTACATTAAGATTAGAAAACAGTCTTGGCAATAGATACAGAACAAGTAAAATAAGTCAATAGCTAGCGAAGCAGCTGCATAATGATCTTAAGGGGCAAGACAATAGACGATAAATTGATGTTAATCCCAAATGATGATAAACAAAACTACCCCTTGAAACATTTCCAGAATTTATCCAACCAATCAAAAGTCAATAAAAGTATCCAAATTATTTAAGCCAAAGAAAAGATAATGTGGTTATACAACTTTGGGTACCAGCTTAATGTGTAGTCTAATACCCTCATCAACAACAAATAGCCAACAAATATATGTCCAAACGTTTTAACCACTAATTGTAATGTACAGAGAGTGTAATCTTTTTTATCATTATTGGGTATGTACATCAATTTATCCGCCATTATATTATCCCTTTAGATCCCTTCTCTAGTTATAGAGTAGCTTCGTTACTAAAAAAAATGTAAAATGTATGTATATAAAATCAACTTTTAATGATCTTTTAATGGGTTTTATCTAATCCGCCCAAGAGTGTAAAAGATAAAGATTCCAGAAAAAAAAGATCCTTGAGTATTTTTAACAAAATGTTCATTTTAAATTCAAAAAACTAGAATTTTATTAGTATTTATCTTTCTTTTTGGCTACATTCTCTCATAAATTGGCTTAAAACATTGAGAACTTCAAGCTATTAAAGATTCATTGGATCGAACTATTCAACAATTAATTTAATCTAGAAAACGGGTACTTTTGTTTATCATTGGGGATGTATATTTATTTATCGTACATGGTCATATTAAATACATTCAAGCATGGCTTCGAAACCGATTGATATCCGCTGGTTTAGAACCGGTTCTGAGCTTTACTGAAAAATCATGTATATCATCGTATTACAGATAATATCATGTATAGCATCATATTACAGATAATTTTCTTCGTATGTTAAATAAACATAGCAAAATTAGAACCAGTTTTGTTAGCCCGTGCCCTTATCCCTTCAGGGCTAGTAAAATTATTGTAATTCTTAAAATTATTTTTTTTAAATATCCGCGGAAAAGTGTCTCTTATATCCCTGACTGCATGTATTGCATATGAAGGTCAACTGTTTTGTTTTAAACAGATTAGTATCCAAATTCAGTGATATAGGGGATAGGATAATTGATTATTAATCATTCCCCCCCCCCCCCCAATGATTTCTATGAAAATTTTGGATTTGGAATCAGGTCAATTTTGAAGGAGGGTGTAAGAATTACTTTTATATAAAAGAAGGATCTCGCTAACCACTGAGCCAATATGGTTTCTTTTACAGTGAAGCTACCCATAGGTCTATGGATGGTTTATAACTATTAAGAGGGAGGGTATCACCGCTATTCTATGGAAAATCGCACTACGAATATCGCACGCCAACAAAAATTTCCTTCTTATTCTTTTAATAATTAAGATTACAAGGAAAAATTGTCCCCCCCCCCCTCTTAAAGTGTCCCTGTAAGCCTCTAGGGGCATAGCAGCTAGTATAGACATATAGGAAAAAGACTTTTATATTAAGAAAAGACTGTAATCAATCAATGCATAAAATTACACAGCAAATTACACAGCACCCACAAGAAAACAAAAAACATTATGATAGACGACCAATCATTTTGATATAATTAAAGAGCTGCTTCGCTACGAAACTAACTAAAAAAGAAAAAAAAACTATGAAAACTTTACGATAAAGAAAACACTTTATTTTCCATATTTGTATCTGCTATGAGTCAATCTGTTTGTTGTCAATTTTAAATCACATACAAAGGAAAATAACTATCAATCTGTTTTATATTTGACACTTCATTATATCCAAAAATAATATTTTTTAAAATACAGTGAGAGAGGGACATTGGACTGTAAAGTTTTATGCATACATCTTCTCATTAATGGGCTATTTTATTAATGCTTGCTTGGTTGGTATAAACCATTTTTTTCCACCAATTATATTGAATTTGTACAATGTACAATCAACTTATCTTTAATTGTCTTCTCCCTTAATATCCCTGGTTGGTAGATAGGTATGTATGCTTTAATATAAAATAGTTGTAAAAATTAAAATGGGAAACATTTAATAGTTATTTCTCGTATCGTATTATAAACGGCTTTCCGCGGATATAGAATGTACAATTATAAGATTAAAACTAGTTTTTTTAGCCCCGTGGTGCCGAAGGCACCGGCTAAAAAAACTAGTTTTAATCTTATGATTGTACATTTCTATATTCGTAGAAAACTGGATATAATACGATGCTAGACATAGTTTTTTCGTATTCATGAGAACCGGTTCCTATCCACCGGATTCAAATGAATACGAGAAATAGATTTCCTAAATATCCAATGAAAAACCTAAAAGCTGCAACCGTAAATCGTATAATATAAAGTAGTAATAATTAAGTTTTGTCTGAAGCTTCAGTTTTTGGAAATTGCGGGTCTAATTGTGTTTTACTTTTCTATTTAGCTTTATCAATGCCTTTGAGTGGTTTTAGGCTATTTTTCTGACTTTTCCCTCACTCCCTAGACACTAAAGAGAAGCAATTAGTAATAAATAAATAAAGCAGCCATAAAAATGAGCAATGTTTGGACGTAATAGTCATTGTGTTGTTTCTCCAACCATCCCCTATACACAATGAAAGCAGGGAGAGAGAGGACATTGGGCTGTTTATTACACTAGTCCCCAAAGTTTTATAATATTTTTTTCTTATTCGTTGGCTTAACAACTTTGGGGATTTTTAGTGAAATTTGATTAGTTGATTCTCTAAGTTGAGTGCCCAAACGTTTCAACCACTAATAGTAATCTATAGAAGGAGCAATTTTATGTAACATCATTGGGATGTACATCAATTTCTCGGCCATTGTCTTATCCATATAGAAGCTACACAATGAAAGCATAAAATCTCAATAAATTTCACATAACACACCCATTTTTCATAAGGGGGTATGAAAGCAAAACGAAAAAATGAAATTGTGTTTTTCAAATGTAGAAGAAAAAAAATTTATTAAGAAAAAAATGTTATTAATGCATATCAAAGTTTGAATCAAGTAAGGAAGGGAAAATAGCACAAAAAAATGCATAAATAAAAAAAATTAGATCTTTTAAAACAGCCATTTCAGAGATTCGAATGCGCAACATCCAATTACTTAAGAATACAGATTTAAATCAGGGATAAGACAATGGACAATATATTTATATACATCCCCAATGATGAAAAACGAAATAACTCTTGAAATGATAAAAATTATTTTAGAACCATCCAACTAAAATCCCAAATAAAAGTACCCAAAGTTTTAATGCCAACGACTAAAATAACGTGCTTATAAAACTTTGGGTACCATTGAACTACTAAATATCCCCTTCTCCCTGGACTAAAAAAATAAACTTAAACTCAGGTCTATGTCTTTTGATTAAATTTTTGTTGTTTTGAAAAAAAGTTTAGAAGAAAATGTAACGGGTCCCATCAAAGCATAGATGAATACCAGGGGTCTAAAGGGATACAACAATGGCCGATGAATTGATGTACCAACCATAACCCTTACTGTAGTTTAGTGGTTGAAACGTTTGTACACTCATCTAAGTGAACCAACAAATAAATATTCAATAAAAGTCTCCAAAGTTGTTAAGCTAACGAATAAGAAAACGTTATAATAAAACTTTGGGGACTAGTGTAATAAACATCCCAATGTTCCCCTCCTCCCTGGATGACAACCCTTCATAATATATTCAAATTAGTAGAACTTTGTAAGTTGTAAAGAGAAAATAACAAAGCAACATAAATGATGGACTAGGATTCTTGAAAATAAAGATAGGTAATAAAAGTTATTAGGGATATGAGAGGGATAAGACAATGGACGATTTTCAAATTTTTGGGGGTTAAAATGATTCAAATTCTATTTTTACGAAATTTTATGGGATTTCAGTAAAATAAATTAAAAAGAAATTTTTTTTTAAAAGTGTGTTTTTTTTAAAAAGAAGCTTTTCTATAATAAGGGTAGGTCCGTCTATACGTCCGTAACGTTTAGCTCTTTTCGTTAATTTAGACATGTTAGAATTGACCTATCGATTTCAAACTTCATAATGTCAAACTTCGGTACCAGAAAGTCCGTGCATCTATTTAAAACTTTATGCTTTTTTTCCTTTTTAACAACAATGTTAATTTTATGTGATATAATTATCCTATTCATCTGATTTATGGAATCCTGATTCCTATTACAACAAGGTACAATGTTATAAACGAAGCATCTCTATAACCAAGTAGTTAAATGTAAGTATCTTGTTTTGCAACAAATTTTCAGTTCTAACAACCTACAAGAGTTTGTCATTCCTTCTTGATTTAGAGCTTCGCTTTTAGTGATATTGTCATCCTTGTTTGATAATACATTATACATACACTAGCGGCTTCGCCCCTAGCCTCTAGGGGCTTTGCCCCAAGAGATGGTAAAAAAAGTGTAAGGTGAAATTTAAAAAAAATAATAATAAGAAGGACCAAGGAAATCTTCTACAAAGGAAATATTCCACAAAGGAAATCTTATACAAAGGACCAAGGATATTTCTTACAAAAAACAAAAAAAAATGGGGGGGATTTTTTTTGTTTTTGGGGGGTTGGGAGTGTCCCACCCCGCAAGAAAATAGCTTAAAACCACCACAGGACCAATACGTATATACCCTGAAGAGTAGAATCCAATCGGTTCAGTGGTTACCGAGATCTTAAGCTTCAGACGGACGGACGGACAGATGGACGGACAGACAGACAGACGGACAGACATCATTCTACTTTGTATTATAGGTGTAATTTATTATGTTAATTTATGTCTACTTTTAAATTCAACTATTTAGAGATAGAATATAATTTATTGCTATCTTATTAAATAGAGCCTTAATTACTAAACAACACAGTACAAGTAACAGTTTGTCTGTTACTTTATCTTTTCAGCAGGGCTCGACAGTCGCGCCTCAGCCGCGCATAAGCCTCAAATATAGGCTCACTCGTCCAAAGACCAAATTCCAAAAAGATGGACTGTCTGTTTAGGAATAGGTTTAGACATCCAGCTGAATATTAAAGTTATAATATGTCGATTTAGCTGAGCCTTACACGCGGCTGCCGAGCCATACTTTTCTTGTTATTTTTTATTACATATGATAATAGAAATGATATTGAGTTAAATTTTTTAGAATTATTAAAAGTATTAGCGGTTATGCTCCTAGAGGCTTCTAGGAGCACTTGAGTTAAAACTAAGTCGACACATCCCTTTCTTTTAAAATTTAGAAAGAAAATATTTTTGGGGGAGAACATTTTTTACCATGTGATTCTATTTGAAAGGTGGTGGCACCCTCCCCTAAAATAGTTATAAACCTTCTCTGAAAAGGTTCGCTGTATAGGGGAACCATATTCTATACCCAATATAACCTAAACTGACCATAAGTAATAAACAAACAAATGAAAAACTACCACTCCACCCGAATTTGATTTTTGTTTTACAGTTTGTGGGAGGGGGGGAGTGGGTTTACAGAGTCTATTCAGTTGTTCCTTTATTCAGGGTCTAAGGTTTACTAAAGTTGTACAACATAATATAAATACATATGGATTAGGAATAAAGATAGTTAAAGGTAAATCATACAAGTAAAACATAGATAGTTGCAATGGTTAGGTAGATGGCTATCCCTGTCCGGGGGAGGCAGGATAGCCCATGGAACAGCACAATAGGTAGATAAGCATAGAGGGGTTGAGTGGTAGGTCTGGGTACTAAAAGGGAAGGTTTGATGATTACTGTGACAACAACAGTCTGTGTGGGGGGTGATTCTATCAGGTGAGGGAAGGCTTAGATCCTTTATCCTCAGGGCTGAGGTGGTGCTGATAACTTGGTGGTTGAAGGGGAAGGTTACGGTGCTTAAGAAGGGAGAGGGAGGGGTAACACCCCTCCCTCCACTTGCAGGACAACTGAGAGATGAAATCAATACCGTTATCTGACATATTTGCAGGTGGCTTTACAATTGTAGAATAACAGGATTTAGCTGGGTGCGTAGCATCACTATAATGTCTTGGTTTCTGCATGGCCCAGAGTTGCCGAATACCACATAGGCACATTCATTTTTGTTTTACTTCATTGTGAAAAAAGTATTTAAACAGCTAAAAATAAAAATTCAGTATGAATTATTTTAAAGTTTTCTAGCCACTTTTTGTAAATTCTCTTATCTCTTAAGATCCATGAGTTATATCTATTTTAAAGAAGTGTAAAAAAAATGTTGTTCTTTTCAGAAAAGTCTTTGCTAAAGTCAATAAGAATATTTTGAGAGAAATCAAAATACTTTTTTTATAAAGAAAAACTCAGAACCAAATTCATATTTTTTCAAAAAGGCTTAAAAACCTGTTAAAATTGACGCCTAGATTTTGTTATCTTTAGCAACTGTCAAAACTTTAACAGTTCTAGTCTAAATATCCTTTTAAGTACAATTTATTTATCTTTCTATCAACCCAATTAATTTTTTAAACTTTGAATTTAATTAATGACAATTGCTAGGACCACACACAATAATTATTTAATAAAAATAGTTTTAAAATTAAGTGGCTTGAAAAAATAAGTAGGTTTTTTCACTAAAGATCATAGATCTATTATTATTTGGGCATATGAATGTTTTATAAGAGTACTAAAATATAGGGGATTTACGGTGACTTCCCTCTAAGTCAATTCTACCCCCCCCCCCCCACTCATGTTAAAAAAATAAAATAAGGGGTCTGAACCTGCGGTGTCTTTTAATCATACTTAACCTCACCTAAAGTAATAAACTAGCATACTAAAAACTACCCCCCCCCCCTTTCTTATATTTTGATTTATTTCAGAATTAAGAAATTTAGAGGGGGATTTGTACTCAATAAGGCACTAGGGAAAAAGACATATTTTCTAAATCATACTTTGAGTTTATTCAATTATAACTGTCAAACACATAAAGATAACCAGATAAGATGCACAATATTATGGTTTTGGTAGCGAAGCTACTCTCTACCTTTGTACGTTTGTGCGTGGTTGGTCTTAATTAATCAAATAAGGGACACAGATATATAATCAAACTTGAACTCCTCTAAATGAAAACTTGTCACTTATATATCAAAATTGGGTTGTACAAATTAGCAGTGTCTCAAATTTTCAATCTATAAATTTAAGCTACAGTGGCAATTTTGTTTATCACAATTAGTGATGTACAATAATTCATCTTCAATTGTCTTATCCTTTTTATATCCCATATAATTCCCATTTTTTTTTGCCTTTAATCTAATTTGTTCAATATGCTTCGCTACTATTTGATTTAATTACACTTCTATATATATATCTATTATCTAAATATATGTTGTTGAGTGCTTTCTCTCATAGTGCATGGCGAGCACAAAAATCCCCACTCTCTTCTTATTTTTTAAATGTAGCAAAAATAAATGTTTTTTCTTAATGCTTTACCCATGCGGGGCTACCTTTAATCATTATAACCTAACCTAACATGGCCTAAAGTGAAACACTAACACACAGAAAATAACTCTCTCCTTCATGTCCAAAGTAGGGGGGTTGGAATGGGGTTATCAGTGCTTAACAAGGCTTTTTAAGGTAAACTATCCGTAGCTGTAATCTCTCTCTTTGTTGATAATAAAGGATGATAACAGCAAAATTTTGATTTGGGTAGTCATACCAAGGATCAACATTTCCATCACCTGAATATTTATATATTGCATCTTATTATAGACAGCTTTCCGTGGAGGTTAAAATGAAAAATTATTAAAAATGAAACCAGTTTTATAAGTCCAGAGGGGCTGAAGGCCTGGCTAATTATATTTTAACAGTAGTAGAAAATTTTCTGTTATAAGATGCTATACATGATTTTTTGTTATGGTTGAGAAAAATATTTATATAATAGATTTATTTAATTATTAAATTGTTTTTTCACTAGTACCAAAAATTTTAAAAACAAGTTTTCTTATTCGTTGACAGTTGTTAAATTTTGAATTTTTTGTTCATTAACTATTAGTGTTTCAACCAGTAATTTGTCGTCCATTGTACCTTAAGATTCCTGAAATTTTAAGTCTGAAGACAGTTTTAATTTGTTTTTATGATGCTTACATCTTGTTAAAAAGCGAAGCTTTTCTATAATTAGGGTCGTATAAGTCCGAGGCGGTTAGCCCTATTCGTTGATTTAGAAATTTTATAATTGTCCTATCGATTACAATTTTTTCATGATGGTTCCTTTAACAATTACTTTAGGATGTTTAGCAACTCTATAATCGTTACCAGAATGTCCTTATATCCATTTATAAGGTGCAAATTTTTAACGTTTTAAAAAGCAACTTTTTGTATGATATGATTATTCTATTTATCAAATCAAATCGGTTTTTTTTTCAGGCAAGAACATTGTATAATAATACAGATTCCAAGGGACAAAACCCCTTGGTTCAATGGTTGTGTGTCTGTTGACACACTGAGAAAATTGCTGGAGACCAGCAATCTTTGCTTACAAACTAATTAATGTGTAATAGGTATTAAAAGTTCATTAGGCTGAAATAATGATTCCTAAAACAGCTTAATATTACAAGCGAAACATTTATATAATAAAATCCTAAAATGAAAGTATGTACATTTACTGCATCCCGTATTTACTCAATTTTGCATCAAATTTATTTACAATTTTATTTAGACTTTATAGTTAATGTTTTACATATTAAGTAGTGATACTATACAAGAGTTATTGTTCGATTGTCCTTCCTTCTGATTTTAGAGCTTCGCTTTTATGGATGTTGTCATCCTTGTTTATTGTTTTGTCTTTAACATTAGTAAGGAAGTTTATATTGAATATTGTAAATTAAAAATTAAATTAAACATATAATATGAATTTATAAATCACAATCCCTATATAGAAGTAACAGGATGTAAGCATCTGTCTGTAGCTTAGAATCTCACAAACCACTGAACCGATATGGTTCTATAACTAAATTCCACAAATTTTCTAAATATTTTTAGATAGATGAGCGATAATTTAACTTTAGGCATTTTTTATCAATCTCTCAAATCTTAGGTTATTTTTTTAATATTTTGGTCAAGATTGCTTTGTTATAAAATGTTTTAATTAAGAAAACAAAGAAAAAAATGAATCTTAAGCATTCATTTTATATATAAACAATGCAAGAATGTTAACATTAATCTAGACAAAGCCACAGTCAAAAGCAATAAGAAAATTGACAGCCTCCTGCAGATATTAAAATAAAGATTATAAGATTAAAACAAGAAATCGCGGGCTATAAATATGGTTATTAATTTTATGATCTTTATTTTCAATATTCGTGGAATTATTCGATGTTATATATGATTTTTCAGTATGGCTAAGACCCGATTATAATTCAGCGGATTATTATCCGTTTCGAAGCCATACGGAAGAATAATATTACCAACAAGGTTGACAACATCCATAAAAGCGAAGCTTAACAAATAGTGAAACAACAAACAATGACAAATATCAATACATTAATCATTCAAAATTTATTTGAATTCTTAGCTGGATCTTAAATGTGTAGCCGTTGCCGTTGCCGCTGTTAGAGGAAGAGCCACTAACATAATAGCGATCTTTAAATCAAATTGGCTACGCGTGGCCACGGCTTTAAATCTTTAAATCACAATCACTTTTTGAATTTTCGGTAAAAATATGAAGAAAAAAAATAATAATAATACGCAAAAACTTCAAACATTTAAAAATCCATGTTTTATTGGCAGCACTGGCAGTGGCGACGGCTAGACTACGGCTACGACATTTAAAGATCCAGCTCTGTATATATCTATTAAAAATTACATAAGTACAGGATGCAGGATATATCTAGAAAAAATTTACTTTAATCGCTTCTATTTATTTTTTCATCCTTGTTTAACATTCTTTTTACGCAGTATTTTTTTTATAATTTTTCCTTAGGTTATTTTGTCTTAAGGCCTTTATTAATTTTTTTAGGATTGATTAGGTCATTAAGACATCAAATAAAAAAACAAAGAAGTTCGAAAATAAATTAAAATAAAAATATTTTCTAATCAATCATGATCGATGTAAACAATTTGATATATTAATAGGTATCTATAATACAAAGTAAAATAATGTCTGTCTGTCCGTCTGACCCTTATGACCTATGTAACTACTGAACCGATGGACTCTACTCTTTACATTTTTAAAAGCGAAGCTTTTCTATAATTAGGGTCGGTCCGTCCGTCCGAGATAGATAGCTTTTATTCGTTAATTTAGGCATGTTAGAATTGTCCTATCGATTTCAAACTTTGCATTGTGATTCCTGTAGTAGTTAGGTACGATTTAGAATATATAATCATTACCAGAATGTCCGTACGTCCATTTTAAACATGTTGATTTTTTTACTTTTTTAACAACAAATTTTTATGTGATCTAATTATCCATTTGATCTGATTTTAGGTATATTGATTCCTGGGAAAACAAAGAACAATTTTTTAAGCGAAGCAACTCTATAATCAAGTTCTAAAAATGTAAGTATGTCCATAAACATTATCCTGTATCAAGCAGTTTTGCAAAAAATTTACTTACACTTTTGCTTCGACTCTTATACTTTTATATTCTGATTATTCAGTTCAGACACTATACAAGTGTTAATGTCCGTTTGTCCTACCGTTTCAGTGCTTCGCTTTTATGGATGTTGTCATCCTTGTTTACATTTTAACTTAATAATAGGCACATTTATTTATCGCTGTAACATATTATATACAGCTTTCCGCGGATATTGAAATTAAAAATCATATGATCATATGGCTAATAACCGGTTATAATCCAGTGGATATTATTCGGTTTGAAAGCCATACAAAAAATAAGATTACAACTTTGTAAAATCCATATGTGTGTTGTTGAGCAACCACAAAACATAAATATAATTATTATTACTATAGCTGTTGCTTATTTCATGAAGATTTCTTTGTGGTTGGGGGGGTATTAAGGGATACAGGCATAGGTCAATGGAGATAAATAAGTAAGTACAACCAATTAGGATAATTTTCTTAGATCTTTACCTTCAGATAAAAATCCTCAATACTTTATATTGTACTGTTGGCTGCGCACCTAGCATCTAGGGGCTCAGTATTCAGAGGGACAGAGTGGATAAAACTTAAAACTATTCTAAGACTTAAACACAAAATAAAATGGACTAAAACCATAACATTACAAATATAAAGCTTACTTCAAAGAGAGAACCTAATCGAGATCTTAAGCTTACTACTTTATATAATAGGATGATATTAGTTAGTTTTGCAAAATTGTTGGCACATTTAAAATGTTATTATTCAGCACCATTTTTTACTCCCCATGATGCAGACTAACATAAGATAGATAGATAATAAAGTCTAACATATTTGTACTTATAGTCATGGTTGTTAGTAGCGAAGCTACTCTATAATTCACTTTGTCCGTCCGTTGGAAATGGGATTTATCAGCTCCTATAAAAGATAGAATGCTGAAATTTTTGACAACATTCCCATTATTAAGGAGCACAATTGACTATAAAACATCATTTGCGGTCGGACCGATTTTTAGCAGGTTTTAGGCTATTTTTATATTTTTCACATTTTTCTCCATATCTTCAGTGTTTATGGTCCGATTTTCAAAATTTTTTCAGTTACAGATATCAAAATTAAATTTCCTGTCGTTTAAAGAAACAATCATGAAGGCCAGACTGCCTTTTTAGCAGGTTTTAGGCTATTTTTATATTTTTCACATTTTTCTCCATATCTTCAGTGTATGGTCCGATTTTCAAAATTTTTTCAGTTATAGATATCAAAATTAAATTTCCCGTCTTTTAAAGAAGACAACCATGACAGCCAGACTGCCTTTTCAGCAGGTTTTAGGCTGTTTTTTTTTATATTTTTTACATTTTTCTCCATATCTTCAGTGTTTATAGTCCGATTTTCAAAATTTTTTCAGTTGTAGATATCAAAATTAAATTTCCCGTCTTTAAAGGAAATAACCATGACGGCCAGACTGCCTTTTTGGCAGGTTATAGGCTATTTATAAATATATTTAACACTTTTTTCCATATCTTCAGTGTATATGGTCCGATTTTCCAAATTTTTGAAGTTTTTAGGGATTTAAAAATTAAATTTTTTGTCGTTTTAAGAAAACAACCATGGCGGCCAGACTGCCTTTTATCAGGTTTTTGGCTATTTTTATACGTTTTACATATTTCCCAAGATCTTTGTTTATTTTGATCCAATTTTCAAACTTTTATGGGATATCAGTATCAAAATAATTTTTCCCATTGTTATGAGCATCTTTAATATAATTTACTTTGACCATCGTCATCATACAAAATAAAACAAGGTTTTATATTTATTTTATCCAATAAATCTATTCTTGATTTTAGTAAAAACCTTTTAAATCTACCTGTACGTATTCCCATCTACGATTTTTTGTGCTTCGCTACTTATGGATGTTGTCATCCTTGTTATATTGTATATAGATATATAGACAGACAGATAGATATATTGTAAAGTCTATCATATTTGTACTTACAGTAATGTTTGCTATATTTGTATAGAGAGATAAATGGATTTGTAGATTTATATAAGATAAATATATAGAAATGCAGATAGATAGACAAATTAGGACTTTATTATATTCATCCAAGCCAATGAATATGATAATGTGTATATAAAACTTTGGGAAACCTAATAGATTACAGTCTAATGTCCCCTCCCTCCCTGCATAACTCATGTTGCAAAGTCTAGCTGTCCAATGTGTACTTAAAATCATAGTTGCCAAAAAATTGAAAAACTGAAGTTTCAAAGATTAAAAAATAACTAAAAATTAGGAGGTTGCATTCAAAATATAAAATATGATGTAGAAATTCTTGTACAAAAGAAACAGGATGTTAATCTGTCTGTCAATGTGTCTTTTTCTTATGATCTTGCTACCCGCTGCTCTGATATGGTTCTCTTTTGCAGCTCTTATAGGTTATTTTGGGGAGGGCACCTCTACCACCCCAAGAAAAATCAACCATTGAAAAAGAAATCCCCTCCACACAAAAAAATATTAAAAAAGAAATATTTTAAACAAATTAAAGTTGGGAACCCTAAAATTTAGGCTTTATGATTGCGAATAATTGTTAAAGCTTATAATCCTTTGTGCCTTCTCTAACAAAGTGTTCAGTCAAAACCAAAAAAAATTTATGCCTGTTAGAATCTTCCTATCAATCTCAACAATTAACAATGTTTCCTGTATTAGATAGGTACACTTTGTTTTAAACAAATTAAACATATTAGTAAAAAATTGGGTATTTAAACAATTTTTTCAACTTTTAAATAAGATTTTTTGTTTGGTAATGTTCTTTTGTTAACTTTTTTATATGTTTTGTTACTACAACATATGAACATCTTTTTCAATTTCTTCACTCTCATTGCTTGGTTAGATGCATAAATATGTTTTGTTCATATGTTTTCACAAATAAGCTGTTTAGCTAATCAAACATAATCCTATTATATATAGTTATTGTCGGCTTTACCCCTAGAGGCCTCTAGAAGCACTTGAGGTGGTGTAGGGTAAAAATTTTACTTCCCATTTTTTATTTTAGTGTTTAAAAAACATATTAATGAAAAAAATCTTGAGTTGGGGGGGGGGTAATTTTCTAGTTACGATTTCTCTTGGTAGGGTGGTGGTTTTAGGCTATTCATTTCTAACTTAAAGTATTGGGATGGTTCTAGACTATTTTTCTGTCATCTCACTTTAACATACGGATCCTCTAGATGTTAAGGGTAGTGTAATTAGTAAATTTATAGCAACCAAATCATTTGTAGTACCTTTAGCTCGAAATCAAAATGGTAATAAGATACACCTGTTTATGCACAAAGGCATTCCCTCCATTGACATAACCTAATATCTTAATATAAATGTCTCTATTATGACTCAATTCCAGAATAGTTGAAGAGTTGTTTTTTAATAAAAAATCATCCAAATTTTTTTTGTTTACTCGAACCAACACCTTTTTTGTTTGGTGATTTTTAATAAAGGATTAATAACAAAGGTTTTTTTAGGGTTGGGTGAAGCAACGTGGTCATGGGGTGGTCTTGTGGTGGTCATGGGAGGTCATGAGGTGGTCAGGACAAGGCAAAATGACCTAGGGTTACAACTATTAATAATGATACTCTTGCTTAAAGCAATTTTAAACTCATTTTTATTGTTTGTGGTGTTGAAATTAAATAAACATTATTTATTAGAATGGTTTTCTAGAAGTGTTACATGTTAGTCTGTGTGTATGTAAATTTTTCATTGCAGTTTCTAATTTTTTTATAGGATGTATAGATAGTTATTTATTGCATAGTATTATAGACAGCTTTCTGTGCATATTAAAATTAAAAATTAAAAAATGAACCCTTGGAAAATTGTCTATAATACGATGCTGTACATGAATTTATTAGTATGTCATAGAACCGGTTCTAATCCAGCGAGTATTAATCGATTTCAAAGCCATATTGCTTACAATAAATTAATTTTTAAGTATTGTCTCTTTTTCTGTTGATGGAAAAATTACAAAATAATATGTATAGATTTTAAATGACTACTTTTTACAAAGATTTAAAGATAGGTAAATGAAAGAAAATAGTTTTTCAACTAAAACTTTTAAAATATTTTAGTAGCATTTTGTTCAGCTAAAATTAAATTAATGTATTTCTTTTAATTCAAAGTGAGAGGGAGGAGGGTGTGGAGGACATTGGACCGTAAATCATACTAGTACCTAAAGTTTTATGAACATGTTCTCTCATTAGTTTGCTTGAAAAATTCATAAAATCTTGAATGATTTTTATCATTTGGGGGTGCATAATGCATATCAATTTATCGCCCTATAATTTAATGAAATATTTATTTTATATATACTTATCCACGTATTGCTGACTATTTAACACCCAATGACCCGTCATCCATCAAAAAATGACTTCTTAATGCATAAAAAAGGACTTTGAAGATATATTAGGGCTCAAATTACATATATTATATTATGTAATAATACATTCATCGTTTTTAAAAGCGAAGCTTTTTTATAATTTGGGTCGGTTCATAACGGCTAGCTATTTCCGTTAATTTAAGCATGTTAGAATTGTTCCATCAATTCCAAACTTTGCGTGGTGATTCTTGTAGTAGTTAGGTACCAGTTAAAAAGCGTAAAAACTATATAATCGTTACTAGAATGTAATTACTTCCATTTTAAAGATGGTGATTTTTAACTTTTGTACCAGCAAATTTTTATAAAATTATCATGGAGTGTAATGGGGTGTTTCCATCCCCTGGCAAAATTGGGGGGAGGGGGGGGGGGGGGGGGGTAGAAGACATACAAATAATACAATGATATAAAAAAAGTATGTGTGTTCTTTTTATTGAAACTTTTTGGTATATGTGCTCATCATGCTTGAAATAAACATAGAACTTTCTGGTAATGATTGTAGAGTTTCTACACTTTCCTAATTGTTCCTAGCTGTTACAGAAATCATCATCCTAAATTTTATATAAATCGACGATTCTTTCATACCTGCCCATTTTAACGAATATACCATAGCTTTAAAACAGTTATTCATAAATCGATATATTATTACTTGGATGTTGCACCAGATTTTCATATAAATTGATAGTTGTAACTGACTAAAATAACACGATACCTTCCATCCACCCAATTTACCTTATCCCCTCCCTTCCTACTGGATGAACAAACTGACCAATAATTGAGGTCCATATTTGGTCAAATTTTCCCCTGTCAATATATCCACTTATTCTATATCCATGGCTATATATGTAGATAGACATAAAGATGGACCAATAGATAAATATTTTGCAAAGCTTGACAAGCAGATAATATTTTTGTTGTTTACAAATTGACAACTTGACTTTTAAATGACAACACTAGCAAGTTGAAAACTATTCGGAGATAAGACAATGGACGATAAATTAATGTACATACCCAATGATGATACATGAAATTCCCCTATTCTGTATATTCAGGTTATTCGTTGGATAGTATGGACATTTACTTGTTTAAAAACTAGCAAATCAAAATTCAATAAAAGTACCCAAAGTTTTAAATTTAATGAATAGGATAAGATACTAATTTTTTAACTTTTTCTTTTTAAGTTGTCTACAAAAAATTCCTCTAGGGGTGTAGCCGCTAGAATTCATTTACTGTAACAAAATTTTAAACTGTATCAATTTCAAATTTATTTAAATTTCCCTAAATCCATTGAGGTTACTGCTCTTCTGCCCATAAATAATAACACTTCCAGTAACATATCAAATGATTTAGAAAACAAAATAAAACTATTTCAACATTAATTCTAAATCTATTTAAATGTCCCTAAATCCATTGAGGTTAAGTTGCTCTTCTGCCCATAAATAGTAACATAACATGTGATTTATAAAACAAAATAAAAATATTTCAACATTAATTATAAATCTATTTAAATGTCCCTAAATTCATTGAAGTTACTGCTCTTCTGCCCATAAATAGTAACACTTCCAGTAACATATCAAATGATTTATAAAAACAAAATGAAAATATTTAAACTATATTAATTCTAAGTGTGTTTAAATGTCCCTGAATCCATTGAAGTTACTGCTCTCCTGCCCATAAATAGTAACACTCCTAGTAACATAACAAATTATTTATAAAACAAAAGTATATTTAAATGTCCCTGAATCCGTTGAAGTTACTGCTCTTCTGCCCATAAATAGTAGCACTTATAGTAACATATCAAATGATTTATAAAAACAAAATAAATCTATTTCAACATTAATTCTAAATCTATTTAAATGTCCCTGAATTCAATGAGGTTACTGCTCTTCTGCCCATAAATAGTAACACTTATAGTAACATAACTTATAAATCAAGTAACAAATGGAATAGATAACAATTTTCTGAAATAAAATATAACTTTTAATAACTAATTAGGTATGATAAACAAAATTACCCTTCCTTAGATAACTGTTAGTGGTTGAAACGTTTGGACACTCAACTTAATGAATTAACTAATCAAAATTAAACAAAAGTCCCCAAAGTTGTTAAGGTAACGAATAAGAAAACAGTCCAATCTCCAAATCCTCCTTAAAAGGAATAGATACATTATAACCTTTTAGTATATCTTTAGTATCTCAAAAGTTAAATCAGAATTCAATAAAATACCAAAAGTTTTTGAGAAAACCATTAAGATAACTAGCTTGTAAGAATTTAAATGCTAGTGTAATTTCCAGTCCAATGTCCTATCCTTCCTTTAGTAAAATAACGGTATAATTTAAGGACTTAAAATTTTTTCTCGTATTCATTTGAATCCGGTGGATTGAAAAAACTATGTCTAGCATCGTATTATATCCAGTTTTCTACGAATATAGAAATGTACATCATAAGATTAAAACTAGTTTTTTTTAGCCAGTGCCTTCGGCACCACGGGGCTAAAAAACTAGTTTTAATCTTATAATTGTACATTCTATATCCGCGGAAAGACGTTTATAATACGATACGAGAAATAACTATTCTCTCTCAAAATTTCTTATTTTGATTTTCTGAATAAAAGTTCTGAATCCTATATTCAAAGATTTATTTATTGTGACACTGTGCGCGGTTTAAAACATGGAGGGAGGCAACAATGGGCTGTTTATTACACTAGTCCCCAAAGTCTTATAATAACGTTGCCTTATTCGTTCACGTGAAAACATTGGAGATATTCATTAAATTTTGATTGGTTGGTGCATTAAGTTGAGTGTCCATACGTTTCAACCACTAATTGTAATCTATAGAAGGAATAATTTTGTATATATTATTTGGGGATATACATAAATTTATTTATTTATTTATTTATTATCCTTTTAGATCCCTGGGTTTTAAATCAGTTGACACTGACAGGGATAGATATTCTGAAATTAATCAAGGCTGTAATAATAAGGTTATGAATATAAATATATTCAAAACTTTATAAACTAGCTAGCTTAGTTGCTTTAGCATTAGACTTATATAAATGGATGTAGAATATACGTGGATATTATGGTAGGGGGAAAATTGCCGTCAATTTAACTTACAAGAATGGAACTCGTTTGTTAGTCAGTTCGTTCATCCAGTGCAGTGTGGGGATGGGATAAAGAAGGTGGATGGGGGATATCGTTATTTTAGCCAGCGCAGCTGCAAGTTTCACTTTATTAGAGTACATGAAAATCTGAACATCTAAGTAAGTATACCTAATTTGATACTTTAAAAATATTAAAAGTTTAAAAAAAAAATATTTTCTTAACTGTTTAATATTAGTTTTGAAAGTGTGAAAAATAATAAAAGGATTTAACACAAAATATTGAATTATCACATTTTTAAAAATAAACATCATAAAAATATTTGGAAATTTTTAATTCTCATATTTTTCAAGACGACATGCTAAGCCGTTCCTAAGATCTTAATAAACATACAATCAGACATCCTATTACTAAACAAACGGGAAAACTATTTTGGTCAGACAGCAAATGATAGGGTGGTATAGTTCCAACTTATTTAACCTTTTTATACTAAACAGAAAATAATATTATATACAGTTTAAAGCTTTTTGGAGTAAGGCTACTCTTTAGCTTTTTAGTAGCGAAGCTACTCTATAATTCGAAATGCCCGTCCGTCCGTCTGTCTGAGACAAAGTAGGGGAAACGTGTTTTTTCTTAAAGAAGTTGTATCAACTTTTTTGCTTTTTATTTAAGATAGCTAGCCGGTCCTTTCAGTAAGTAGTAGATGTAAAATTTTTCATAGAATTCAGATATGCAATCGGTTTTTTTGTAGACCTCTTATTTTTTAAGTAATTTAAGTTTTTAAAAAAAATAATTAAGTCGGTTTTAAGGTACTAAAACGCAACAAAATAAAAGAAGAAAATAGCCAGTATAAACAAAAAATAGTAAGATCTTTAATTTGACACCTTACTTTTAAAATTCTGTTGAGTAATTGTTGAAAAAATCTATTTTTTTACCTCGGTTTAATCAAAACATTAAACCTAAATATTTTCTCATACAGACATAAAAAATATGGGTTCATATATACCATTAGAATGAGAAAAATAATATGAATCCATTGTAAGCAAAATTGAAAAAGTTTTTAAAAATTGTAATAAAAAATAGAAAAAATAAAAAAGTTATTTTAAGAATTGTAACTACTAAACTAGCCAATCACAAATCGCAAAAATTGACGAATCGGGAAGCTTAATCTATAAAATTAACCTATAGAATTGCCAGAAAAAAAGGAGAACGTTCATACAATATATACAATAGATACTACAATAAATATAGTGATATTAAAGAACATGTAAAGAATGAAAAATTATGAACAAATATGCATCAGTCTGTTTATAAACTTCAAAACAATGCAGTTAAAAATACATTATTGTTTCTTGTGTTTAAAAAATATCTGCTACATTGCATTGTCTTTTGTTTAGGTTTTTTTCAGGTTTGGTTTAAGCTAACCCTTTAAAGCCGAAAATTATGATTCTTAAAATAAACTTATTTTTTTTATTATAGTTTTATAAAACTTTTTCAATTTTGCTTAGAATAGATTCGTAATATTTTTCTGATTCTATAGGTATATATGAACCCATGTTTTTTTATGTCTGTTTGAGAAAATATTTAGGTCTAAAGTTTTTATTAAACCAAGGTTAAAAAAATAGATTTTTTCAATAATTACTCAACAGAATTTTAAAAGTAAGGTGTCAAATTAAAGATCTTACTATTTTTGTTCATACTGGCCATTTTCTTCTTTTATTTTGTTGCGTTTTAGTACCTTAAAACCGACTTAATTATTTTTTTTTAAAACTTAAATTACTTAAAAAATAAGAGGTCTACAAAAAAAACCGATTGCATATCTGAATTCTATGAAAAATTTTACATCTACTACTTACTGAAAGGACCGGCTAGCTATCTTAAATAAAAAGCAAAAAAGTTTATACAACTTCTTTAACATATATTTAAAACCTACATCCATGGATCTTATGGGATAAGACAATAGCTGATAATTCACGTACACCCCCAATGGGGAAAAACAAAATTATTCCTTGTTTCCTACTGGTTTGAATCTACTAATCAATAAAAGTACTTCAGGTTATTAAGCCAACAAATAAGGGAACGAGTTTATAAACTTTGGGTGTTGGTAAACTTAAGAGTCTAATGTAACTTACTGCTTCAACTAAAACTAAAATTCTATTGTAATATTTCTGGGCTATTTTTTGGGGGGGCTGAGGCTTAGCTGTCCCCATTTTAATGAATAAAAAAATATGCTGAGCTATCGTGAACTAAAATCTTCTTGTTTTGATATTTTTTACATAATTTTATTCGTATATGAAGTTATGTTATAAGTAAAGTCCTTATAAGGTATTCCTTATTATTATGTCTGAATTTTTTAAAGCAAAGCAACTCTACAAAATAGTTATAACTTGTCGGTCAAAAATTTATGTTTTGAACAAATTTTAGTTATAGATAAAAGTTCTTTATGTAAATCATTAAGAAATTACACAATATTTTTTTGAATTTTAAAGAATAGAAGAAAAATAGCCTAAAACCACACTGGAAAATATGTTAAGCCTCCTTGAAATTGAGAAATCAATCGGTTCAGTGGTTAGCAGGATCTTAAGCTACAGACAGAAAAAAACATACTGCTTTACATATTAGATTGATTTTGTAATATGATTTCAATCAATATAGTACAAATGATTGTTATACAAATAATACCTATTAACACCTATGAAAATAGCCTAAAACCACCCTATATCTATGGACACAAGCATCCTTGTGTTTGAAAAGAATATTGATAAGACAGACAAGTAACCGTTGTAAGTGAATTATTCAATACATATTTTCGGGGGGTATTTCCTTAATAGTTACTAGCGGCTACGCCTCTAGAGGCCTTTAAAGTTTAGGGGCACTTGGAGTTAAGGGGGGAAAGTCATCCCCCACCCCTCTATTGCATGAATTTAAGATTCAAGAAGAAAAAATTAAAAGTAAATTTGTCGATAATTTTTTATCAATTAATCAAACTTATAAAAAATCTGTTTTGATACTGTTATACCATGTTATCTAATTATTATAATTACGATATACTATTAATTCTCAGGGAGGGGGGGAACATCTTCTGTTCATTACACTAGTCCCCAAAGTTTTATAATAACGGTTTCTTATTCGTAGGCTTAACAAGTTTGGGGACTTTCAATGAATTTTTGTTTGTTGGTTGATTAAGTTGATTGTCCAAACGTTTCAACCAATAATTATAATCTACAAAAGGGAAAATTTTGTGTATACTTATTGAGGATGTACATTAATTTATCGACCATTGTCTTATCCCTGACTAAATCTAGTTAACAAGAACAATTTGGTTTAGAAATAGCGCAGCAATAACAAACTAACTAAACTTTTTATATTAATAGATGTAGAATATACAAGAATATTATGACAGGGAAAAAATTGTTGCTAATTCCCCTGTTATTCATTTGTCAGTTCATTCATACAGTAGGAGGTTAGAGGATGGGGTAAAGAAAGTGGATCAAGGATATCGTTATTTTAGCCCGTTAAAAGTTTCACTTTCTTAGAGAACACGAAAATCTAGTGTGAGACCCTAATATTAAAAATCCATTATGAAATTTTCAATTTTTAACAGGAGTTATAAAAAATTTCCTAAAATACGCCAACATACTTTATTATGAATGGAATCTTCAATCAAATGAACGTACGGTCGTAACTTAATTATCGAGTAGCTACACGTATAAACAACTAATAAATAACATAAGGCTTGTAAAAAAAAACGATGTCTTTCTTGTATGCGTTAAGACACTTTATTTAACTATGGCTTTGAAACCGATTAATATCCACTGGATTAGATCGAAAGCACAGGATAACAAAACTGGTATTAATCATATGATTTTTATTTTGATATTTGTGGAAAATTGTCTGTAATAAAATGCTATACATGACTTTTCAGTATTGATGAAACCGGATCTAATCAAGCGGATACCAATCGGGTTTGAAAAATCGGAAAACTTATTTCAAATCATCGCAGAAAAAAAACATTCAAAATGTAAGAGCCATAGAGCGATTTTAACACATTAAATTCTTTAACAGATATGTATAATGATTGATTTTTTAAAAAATCAACTGGTTTTTATATTAAAATGACTAAATTATCAAAATACTTATTTAAACCTACACTAATAAAATTGATATGATTAAATAAAGTTCTAAAAAATACTTATGGCTATAATAAAACTTATCACAAATTATTAAACTTGTCACTGATGTCCAAAAAAGCACGTAACACACACACACACACATGATTGATAAAAGCACCCAAGACAACTCTAAAAAGTTGCCCTATAACCAACAACTGTATGTGCATGTGTGTGTGTGTGTGTTTAACTACTTTTTTGCCCACATAACTTTAGATTTTTTTACGGGGGCGCTTTTCATTGCAAACGGGTCTACAGTCCATTTAAAACTACAAGGGTTGTTTAAGGACCAAGTTTCTGTCAGCCAGAGAGAGAGAGAGAGAGAGAGGGCAAGAGAGAGAGAGAGAGAGAGAGAGAGAGATAGAGAGAGATGGCGAGAGAGAGAGAGAGAGAGAGAGAGAGAGAGAGATGGCGAGAGAGAGAGAGAGACAGAGAGATGAGAGAGAGGGGGAGGGAGATTGAAAGAGAGAGAGAGAGAGACATTGAGTAAGATAAAGTGACTGAGATGTAGTTATGGGCTACTCTCGGACTTTAGATAGATAGATAGACACACAGCCACCACTATTCAGGGATGTTAAGGGATAAGACAATGGACGAAAAATTGATATATCCCGTAATTATAATAAACTAAATTGACTTCTTCTGTAAATTAAAATTTTTAATAAAAAAGTTTTGACACTGTTAGCTTGTTTTAATCATACAAGATTTAATAGAAGCCAACGAATGAGAGAACGTGTTTCTAAAACTTTGGAGACCAGTATAATTTACAATACTATGTCTGCTCCCTCCCTGGCAATTACTGCAACATGAATAGATAGATAATTCTATAGAAAAAAATTCAAGGCCACAGGAGTAAGTAAATTACACAAAAAAAATATACAAGTCTACTTTTAAAATTGAAGATTTCCTAAAATTAGCGTCAATTTAGGCATGTTAAAATCATCCTATCGATTTCAAACTTTGTATGAGGATTCCTGTAACAGTAAGGTACGATTTAGGATGTGTAGCGACTCTATAATCGTTATCAGAAAGTCCTTACGTCAATTTTTACGTATTTTTTACTTTTTAAAAACAACTTTTGTATGATTTAATTATCCTATTCATCTGATATTTAGAATAATGATTAAACAATATTCACGATTAAGGCAAATCAAGAATTATTAAAATTATTCAAAGTTTTAGAATCATAAAATAACATTACGTAGGTTACCATTTTAATTTACAGTCCAATGTCCCCTCCCTGCCTCCCTGAGACATCGACATAGCCATAAAATAGATAGATAGTAAAGAATTGCAGAGAGCAGAAATCTATGTATTGATCAAATTTGCGCGGAGTCGATACAACAACGCGACAAAACTAACCAACAACAATAATCGATATATTATTACTTGGATGTTGCACTAGATTATCATGCTTAAGTTGCAGTTGAATAAGATAACGATACCCCCCATCCACCCCCTTTACCCCATCCCCTCCCCTGCTACTGAATGAACGAATTGACCAAAAAACTGAGCTATATTGATCATTCTTCCCCTGTCATAATATCCACGTATATTCTCCATCCATTAAAACCACCGCGTAAAAAATGGTCGTCGCGCTACACTTCAATTCAAAACAGCCAATCCTTTATTTTTTATTTTTCTAAAAGTTAATCGTTTCTATAGTTAGGGCCTGTTCGTCCTTACGTCCGTTCGTAACGCAAAGCTTTTGGTTAATTTTAGAATTGTTGTAATGATTGATTCCTGCATAAATTAAGTGCAATTCAGACAGCCTCTAATCAGAAGTAGAAAGTCCTCGTGTCCCTTTTTAACAAAATAATTTTTTAGCTTTTTATTTGAAATAATTATCCTATCGCCATAATTTTTTTATTTTTTACCTACTAGAACAAGTGAATGCAATTATGTATGGCGATTTCTGTAACAGTTAGGTACAATTGGGTACAATACGCTGATGACGACAATATTCTTAGACATATTTCAATAATTTCGTTGTTGTCACATCATAAAAACACTAAAGCGTATGTACTCAGGGAGGGAGAGGACATTGTTTATAATAAGGTTTTCCTATTTGTTGGCTTAACAATTTCGGAGACTTTTAGTAAATTTTTATTGCTTGGTTTATAAACTTGAGTGTACAAATGTTTTAACAACTATTGATTGTAATCTACACTAGGGAAAATCATTAGGAATATACATCAATTTCTCTACCATTGTCTTATCCCTTTAGTACTACTCAACAACTACGAGTATGTCTAGAATTGTTTTGTAAAACAATGTCACAGTTCATTAAATAAGTATTATCATTTAATCCCTAATGTTATATTACATAGTTTATTTATCTTTAGCACCAGGTAATAGTCAGCGCGTGGTTAGAGTGATTTTATTTTTAGGGGTTACCCAGGGATCTCAAGGGATAAGACAATGAAGAATAAATTGATTTACATTCCCAATGATGATAAACAAAACTACCTAACACATAAATTTATTTATTGGTTGAAAAATTTAAAAGTATCCAAAGTTGATGAGGCAACGAATAAATAATACAAGGTGATAATACTTTGAGTTTCAGTGTAATTTACAATCCAATGTCCTCCGCCTCCCTGGAGTAACAATTAATGTTTAAAAATTAGGGAAAGCGAAATTCTTGGACTATTTTTAAACTATCTACATTTTCTCAATAATGGAATTTTGGAGAAAAAAAGGATAACTTGATTTGTTTTGTACCAAAGTTTTTATTTTCGCCCCTAGCCTTTAAAAGTGATTGATAATAATTACCCCACATTCATTTTGCTTGAAATAATTGCTTTTTTAATTAAGGTGTATCAAAGTTTTTTTTGTAGGGTCATATTTAGTGAAATGTGTAGCCAACATACCCACAAATCAAGCCCAAAATACTTTATAAAAACAGGCATATTTCTTGACAATTAAAGCCCAAACGGATCCTCTATTGCTTCTATAGGACGGACAGAGGTTCTAACAGACAGACTGACAGACAGACAGACAGACAGATGAACATCAAAAAAATCTTTAAAAAGGGATGAAAGAAAAATAGCTTATAGAAGAAAGAAAGAAAGAAAAATCCAAGGCAGACACAAAATTTTTGGCATCAAATATCATAAAGAAGAAATTCAATGTCTAGATTATACAGGGTTGTACTGATAAGTAAATACTAAAACTATCAATAAAAAATTTACTAATAAATCAATGAATATGATTTAAATAGGTGCTTTCCCCCAAAGTAACTTTGGCCACATGACCCCCCCCCCCCCGACCTCTAATTTTTTTAATAAATTGAAAATAATGGAGGAGGTTATGGTTTTTCTAAATGCCTAACCTCAGGGGAAGCATTAACACTGCGGGCCTTTTGCTTCTATGACCTTACCAAGTACTCTTAATTGAGGGGGGGGGGATGGGTCTGTGTTCTTTATGCATTTTCAGAGAAACTGCAAAAAAATTGGCCCATATACATTTCCCTAAATTGTCATCTTTTTGGGCATGGCATTATGAAAGCAAAAGTTGTCTGGGTGGTTTAATATATTTATAGCGGATAGACAGATAGCAAGAACATAGACAGATAGCAAGGGGATAGACAGATAGCAAGGGGATAGACAGATAGAAAGCAGTTTGGGCAGGGCATAACGAAATTGAAAGGCACGTCTATTTGGTTTTTATTTCATTGCAGATACTAAGTAGTGCAGATCAGGGATCTAAAGGGATAAGACAATGAAATGATGTAAGTAATTTCTCAATGAAAATACACAAAATTACCCCTGCTCTAGATTACTTTTGGTTGAAACGTTTGGACACTCTACTTAATCTACCAACCAATCAAATTCAACAAAATTCCCCAAGGTTTTTAGGGAAACTAATCAGAAAACGTTATAATAATTCTTTTGGGACTAGTGTAATAAATAGCCCAATGAGTAAAGTTACTCTAGTAATACGTTAGTCCATCACATTTCCCGCATAAGCGTTACGGACTGAATGACGAACAGACAAATTGAATTATATAGTAGCTCCGCTACTAATAAGAAAATACAATCAATCATATAGTTATTCAAACCAATTTAAAAGTTTTATCTAAATTAGTAATTTACTTTATTCTTACTGTATTATACTTTACTTTTCATTGCCAGATTGACTTTGTTAAATTTTTATCGTTTCGCCTTAAAAACATATGGACTACAAACAAACCTCAGAAAAAAATTGTGTTTGGATGCTTATTAGGTTAGGTTAAGTAAGGGTTAGTAGATATTAATCCATATAGGGATAGGACCCCACTTTAAAAACATCTTGTCCAATAAAAATGTACGAAAAAAGGGTGGAATGGGGGGGGGGTACTGTTAGTTCATTTATTGGCTTAAGTGAAATCGCCAAATATTTTCTGAAAAGTCTGAAAGCAAATCAATTAATAATAGGATCAAATACAATTTTGGCAATGTCTAATTATTTTAATCTGAACTTTAATGCTTTCAATTTTTATCTTAGGCCTCTGGAAGCACTTGAGAGAGGGTAGGGGGGGAGAGACAACACTCCACTTTACTTTTTAGTTTTGAAAAAATGGCAAGGTTTTTTTCTCGATGCTATTCTTTGGGAAGGGTGTAGGTACCCTCCAACCTTTCCTAAATTTATAAGAAGCTTAATTGAGAACCAATTGGTCCAGCGGTAAGCGAGATCTTTAGGTACAGACAAATAGACATATATTCTGTTTTCTTTCATATAAGTATTAGAAATCTGACACGCTTTTAATAAATGATAGATAAATAGATGGATAAATAGATAGATATATAGATATTTGCAATTTTCAAAATTGCTGCGAATCCTACTTATTACAATAGATGGATAAACAATAAAAATAGATAGATAGAGATTTAGATGGTAAGATAGATAGATAAATACACAAGTTTTGGCGTTTAAACTGCAAATCCTTTTTCGTAAAATATAAGATAAACACATTTTTGCTATATCCTAAATTTAGAATCCTAATATAAGATAAACACCTTTTGCTATATCCTGAATTTAGAATCCATAGATAGATAGATAAACACGTTTTTCGCGACATTCTGAATTGCGAATCCTACTTATTACATTTAATGCACAGCGCACATTTGCTCATTAGGCTTCAAACATTCACACAAAAATATTGTAAATAGCAAAATTTCAGTGCAAAAGCAGAGGGGGGTAGGGGTGCGATAGCATATTTTTAGTGTATGTAAAAGTAGTGGTGGTAGGGGGGGGGGGGGATAATAAATCAACCCGATAGTTTTTTTGCTTCTCGAAATAAAAGCATGTTTTTAAACAGTATCTTGTATATATGCAGTTTTGGATGCTGTAAGTATTGGTGCAAAAAATGGGGACAAATTTCAAATTGATTTGACGGGGCTGATTATTTACGTCACAAGTGAAGGGAAAGAAAAGGGAAGGAGGAAAGAAACCCCCTAGAAAAGAGATGGGGTATGACGTCACACGTGAAAACAATTTGAAATTTGTCCCCATTTTTTGCACCAATACATATAGCATCAAGTTTTGTTACAAATTTACGTACAGTTTTTTAGATATATGCATCTCTAAAAGTGGTAATATTCGTTTGTCCCACCGTTTCAGAGCTACGCTTTTATTGATGTTGTCATCCTTGTCTGCTAAATGTTCTATTTCTGCAATATAATATGAACACTTTTTATTCCGTCTTAACTCTTATCCCCCCCCCCCTCCTTTTATGAGTGTCACCCCTTTTTGAATTGTTTATCAAGTAACGGTATAAGGCGTAAACTGCCTTCTTTTTGGGGTGGTGTTTTTGTAAACCAGTAAAAATTATTTATATTAAAAAATATAAATATATGTTATTAAAAAAAAACTTTTCTATAAAAACAATCCAATTCTTGGCAATTTCCCAGTTGAGGAGTGAGATTCTACCCCATCTGAAAAAATAAACCCCCCCCCCCCGCCATCTATCAAAATAAACCCCCCCCCCCGGCATCATGAAATTTGTACCCCATCGTGTGATTTTGTCCCCATCATGTAATTTGATCCCCATCTTCATATTTTGTTCCTCTCCAAGAGAAACAAAATAATGTCAGAGAAGGGATAAATTATTGAACAGGGGACAAAACTGAAGGATGGGGTCTAAATTTGAAGATGAGGCCAGAATTGGAAGGTGGGGTCAAATTTGATAGATGGGGGCATAATTGGCAGAAGGGGAAATAAAATCTGGGTAGGGGGGGGGGGAGAGTCTAGAGGGGTTTGCGAGGTGAGCCTCGCGCGAAAGAATTTATATTAGGGTAGCATAAGCTACCATGCTCCACTGTAGTGAAGCTATGCCTTTCACTCTTCTATATTTTCCTATATTTTGAATAAAATTTGAAAATGCCTCTATTTATTTTTTTTATTTCTCTTTTAAGACTTTTTTTTATACTAAATCACCAACATATTCTAATACTTTACTTTACCTAATATTTTAAGATAAAAATTTGGCTCCATTGAAGAAAAAAAAACAATAGTTTGTTTGAAATAGGAACATCTAGTGGCAGATTATTGAACTACATAATATACATTTTTCTGGATGTCATCAAACATAATTAGTGGTTGAGAAACACAGATGGGGTAGCAAACAATGCTATGATATTAACATTGAAGCAAGGGGTTAAAACTCACACATGGAGGTCAAAAAATTAATATGGGGTCATTTTTTCATGATGGGGTAGCTTCAAGTGCTTATATCTGGAGAACCATAAGAGATAGAGGCCTAGTTGTTTGACTGTGGTAACTCAGATTTACACAAGGAAGCCATTTATGCACAAGGGGTGTCAAAATTTGATATGGGGTATTTTTTTCATGATGGGGTGTCAAAATTTCATATGGGGTATTTTTTTTCATGATGGGGTAGGTTCAAGTGCTTATATCTTGTGAACCGTACGAGATAGAGGCCTAGTTGTTTGACTGTGGTAACTCAGATTTACATAAGGAAGCCATTTATGCACATGGGGGACCAAAATTTGATATGGGGTATTTTTTTCATGATGGGGGTAGTTTCAAGTGCCTATATCTGGAGAACCGTAAGAGATAGAGGCCTAGTTGCTTGACTGTGGTAACTCAGATTTACATAAGGAAGCCATTTATGCACATGGGGGACCAAAATTTAATATGGGGTACTTTTTTTCATGATGGGGGTAGTTTCAAGTGCTTATATCTGGAGAACCGTAAGAGATAGAGGCCTAGTTGCTTGACTGTGTTAACTCATATTTACATAAGGAAGCCATTTATGCACATGGGGGACCAAAATTTGATATGGGGTATTTTTTTCATGATGGGGGTAGTTTCAAGTGCTTATATCTTGAGAACCGTAAGAGATAGAGGCCTAGTTGCTTGACTGTGGTAACTCAGATTTACATAAGGAAGCCATTTATGCACAGGGGGGACCAAAATTTGATATGGGGTATTTTTTTCATGATGGGGTGTCAAAATTTCATATGGGGTATTTTTTTATGATGGGGTAGGTTCAAGTGCTTATATCTTGTGAACCGTACGAGATAGAGGCCTAGTTGTTTGACTGTGGTAACTCAGATTTACATAAGGAAGCCATTTATGCACATGGGGGACCAAAATGTGATATGGGGTATTTTTTTCATGATGGGGGTAGTTTCAAGTGCCTATATCTGGAGAACCGTAAGAGATAGAGGCCTAGTTGCTTGACTGTGGTAACTCAGATTTACATAAGGAAGCCATTTATGCACATGGGGGACCAAAATTTGATATGGGGTATTTTTTTCATGATGGGGGTAGTTTCAAGTGCTTATATCTTGAGAACCGTAAGAGATAGAGGCCTAGTTGCTTGACAGTGGTAACTCAGATTTACATAAGGAAGCCATATATGCACATGGGGGACCAAAATTTGATATGGGGTATTTTTTTCATGATGGGGGTAGTTTCAAGTGCCTATATTTGGAGAACCGTAAGAGATAGAGGCCTAGTTGCTTGTCTGTGGTAACTCAGATTTTCATAAGGAAGCCATTTATGCACATGGGGGACCAAAATTTGATATGGGGTATTTTTTTCATGATGGGGGTAGTTTCAAGTGCCTATATCTGGAGAACCGTGAGAGATAGAGGCCTAGTTGCTTGACTGTGGTAACTCAGATTTTCATAAGGAAGCCATTTATGCACATGGGGTATTGAAATTTAATAGGGCTACTCAATCTTAAACTAACCTAACTTGATCTAACCTAAACTAACCGAACCAAACCCAACCTAGGTAATTAGGTTAGGTTAGGTAATATTGAGTAGCCCTGCAGGGCTACTCAATCTTAAACTAACCTAACTTAACCTAACCTAACCCAACCAAACCTAACCTAACCAATTTTAAACTAACCTAAACCAACTAAACCTAACCTAACCCATGTTAACCTAGCCTAACCCATCTTAACCTAACCTAACCCATCTTAACCTAACCTAACCCATCTTAACCTAACCTAACCCATCTTAACCTAACCTAACCCATTTTAACCTAACTTAACCTAACCTGACCCATTTCAACCTAACCCAACCCCTGCAAGGGGGCCTTTCCCTTTCCCTTAATATTACTTTACCTAACATGACCTGATCTGACCTAACCTAACCTGATTTCACCCCCCAACTGCATCATAAAAAATTGGCCCCTATATTCAATTTTTACCCACCATCAGAGAAAAATGACCCCATATTAATTTATGTATCCCCATGTGCATAAATAGCTTCCTTAATTTAATCTGAGTTACCACAGCCAAGCAACTAGGCCTCTATCTCTTACAGTTCTCCAGATATAAGCACTTGAAACTACCCCCATCATGAAAAAAAATACCCCATATCAAATTTTGGTCCCCCATGTGCATAAATGGCTTCCTTATGTAAATCTGAGTTACCACAGTCAAGCAACTAGGCCTCTATCTCTTATGGTTCTCCAGATATAAGCACTTGAAACTACCCCCATCATGAAAAAAATACCCCATATCAAATTTTGGTCCCCCATGTGCATAAATGGCTTCCTTATGTAAATCTGAGTTACCACAGTCAAGCAACTAGGCCTCTATCTCTTACGGTTCTCCAGATATAAGCACTTGAAACTACCCCCATCATGAAAAAAATACCCCATATCAAATGTTGGTCCCCCATGTGCATAAATGGCTTCCTTGTGTAAATCTGAGTTACCACAGTCAAGCAACTAGGCCTCTATTTCTTACGGTTCTCAAGATATAAGCACTTGAAACTACCCCCATCATGAAAAAAATACCCCATATCAAATTTTGGTCCCCCATGTGCATAAATAGCTTCCTTGTGTAAATCTGTGTTACCACAGTCAAGCAACTAGGCCTCTATCTCTTACGGTTCTCAAGATATAAGCACTTGAAAATACCCCCATCATGAAAAAAATACCCCATATCAAATTTTGGTCCCCCATGTGCATAAATGGCTTCCTTATGTAAATCTGAGTTACCACAGTCAAGCAACTAGGCCTCTATCTCTTATGGTTCTCCAGATATAAGCACTTAAAACTACCCCCATCATGAAAAAAATACCCCATATGAAATTTTGACACCCCATCATGAAAAAAATACCCCATATCAAATTTTGGTCCCCCATGTGCATAAATGGCTTCCTTATGAAAATCTGAGTTACCACAGACAAGCAACTAGGCCTCTATCTCTTACGGTTCTCCAGATATAAGCACTTGAAACTACCCCCATCATGAAAAAAATACCCCATATCAAATTTTGGTCCCCCATGTGCATAAATGGCTTCCTTATGTAAATCTGAGTTACCACAGTCAAGCAACTAGGCCTCTATCTCTTACGGTTCTCAAGATATAAGCACTTGAAACTACCCCCATCATGAAAAAAATACCCCATAGCAAATTTTGGTCCCCCATGTGCATAAATGGCTTCCTTATGTAAATCTGAGTTACCACAGTCAAGCAACTAGGCCTCTATCTCTTACGGTTCTCCAGATATAAGCACTTAAAACTACCCCCATCATGAAAAAAATACCCCATATCAAATTTTGGTCCCCCATGTGCATAAATGGCTTCCTTATGTAAATCTGAGTTACCACAGTCAAGCAACTAGGCCTCTATCTCTTACGGTTCTCCAGATATAAGCACTTGAAACTACCCCATCATGAAAAAAAAATACCCCATATGAAATTTTGACACCCCATCATGAAAAAAATACCCCATATCAAATTTTGACACCCCATGTGCATAAATGGCTTCCTTGTGTAAATCTGAGTTACCACAGTCAAGCAACTAGGCCTCTATCTCTTACGGTTCTCCAGATATAAGCACTTGAAGCTACCCCATCATGAAAAAATGACCCCATATTAATTTTTGGACCTCCATGTGTGATTTTTGTTCCCCATATTTTATATACTTACCCCATATGTAATATTTTACCCCTATAACTCATAGTTTATTACCACCAAGCTTTGTTTTATACATTGAAAATTACAGGGACCAAAATTTAAGATGGGGTACAAATCACATGATGCCGGGGGGGGGGGGTTTATTTTGACAGATGGCGGGGGGGGGGGTTTATTTTTTCACATGGGGTAGAATCTCACTCCTCAACTGGAATGGTGCCCCAATTCTTTAAAAACTTTTTTCAGTAAGAGCTGGTACAAAAAGCATAAAAACTCACTACAAATATATACAAGACCTTGCCTTAAACTTTATTCCTATTTTTTTGTATTAATGTATAAATACCACTTGGAAACTTCTTAGAGCTTATAAGGAGGCATTAAGCTATGGTATGCATTAAAAACAACAAAAATGTTTTTATTTGTAAATTTATAATTTAGTATTTTTAAATAGACAGTTGACTACGAAAGGAAAGAATGATTGGGAATCCCCCCCCCCCCCTATTATCTTGACTGCTATTAAAGCTATAGGTTTAAAAATTTCTTTTTTCATAAAGTATCTCTGACAAAAAACCATTAACTTTTTGCTTCCTTATACCCTTATCTAGCAACCTTTTTTTAGGTCTTTTTTAACGTAAAACTTTAAATGTCTATAAAAGTCTTTTTTTACTAGATGAGTAATTTATTTTAATATTTTCTTTGAATTTTAGCTACTTAATAGAAACATATTCACGGAATAGACGGAGAGTGAACTTTAGTGTTTAAAAGCTATGCATAATTTTAAAATTTTCATTCTTAAATTCTTGTTTTAAAGTATTTTTAGAGGAATACATTTCTACACATTGGCTAGTCTAAAAGAAATTTTACAATAAATTGTAAAACTTTTGAAATAAAAATATTACTTTAAACCTCTTTAACTTTAAAAGTATTACTTCATATTTCAAAGCATTGTACTCATTATATTAACAAAGATGATAACATCCATAAAAAGGATGTTCTGAAACGGTAGGACAAACGAACATTAACACTTGTAGAATGTCAAAATTGAATATAAGCATAAATGTGTAAGTCGAAACAAAATTGTAAGTAAATTAAATTAAGTAAAAATGTTATTGGATATTGTTTAAGGAAATACCTAAACTTTTTGGACTTGATTATAGGGATGCATCGCTTATAATACTTTACTATGTTGTTTTAGGAATCAGTAATCCAAAAATCAGACGAATAGAGTAATAATATCACATAAAAATTTGTTGTAAAAGAAGATAGAAATCAACATGTTTGGAATGGTTGTAAAGACATTCTGTTAACGATTATAGAGTTGCTACGCTTTTAAAATTGTACCCAACTACTACAGAAATCACCATACAAAGTTTGAAATTGATAGGAGAATTATAACATGCCTAAATCAAAGATTAAAGCTATCTGTTTCGGACATACCGACCGTAATTTTAGAAAAGCTTCTCTTTTATTAATTTACCTTTTCATATCCTGAAGTCTTTTTAATTTCATACTGAGTTCTTTAATTATGTAAATAATAATCCTTAAAAAACAAGTATAATTTGTTTCATAGATATCACATCTCAGATAGATTCAGAACATCAAATTTTCGTATAGAATGGATGTCTGATGCTGTGAGTATTGGTGCAAAAAATATGACGTAACAAAAAAAATTAGCCAATGAGAGTCCACTACCATTGCCGCCATTGGTCAATAACGGCCTCTCATTGGCTAATTTTTTTTTGTTACGTCATATTTTTTGCACCAATACTCACAGCATCTGGATGTCTCATTATAATTGTTTACATAAAGGGTGTGCAAAAAAATGCGGACATTTTTTAAATTGAAATTGCGCGGCTTGTGTTAATAGTAGAAAATTCTTATGCATATCGTTAGAACCGTTATGAACTCTAGTTTTTGAAAATATAAAAACGAATCCTGTGCTACGTATAGTTAGGGAGCTACGTGGTGAAATGTTCCTATTGCCTTAAAACTTAACTTGCGAGTAAAATTATCAAATATCAAAGTATACAAAGATTGAATTAAAAAAAATTGCAAAACAAGTTTATTTTTTATTTTCAAACAATGAATTCAAGAAAAATTATAAAATTAACTAATTTATTAACAAACTAACAACAAACAAAAAAGTAATGAATAACACCATTTACTGCTTTTGGTAATGGAGGTTGATAATCCTTGAAAAGATCACTCACAAATATTGGGCTGTCGGAAGGGATGAGACCCTTAGCGGTTAGGCCTCCCCAGATCATCTCCCCAGGTGAAAACTTTTCTTCTACCTGGGTCAGCAGGTCCACAGCTGCATGTCTACTCTCAGACCATATGACATCATTTTTAGAATTCCTTGTAGGGTGGCAGCGAATTTTTGCTGAAAAGTCTGTGTTGATTAAGCGGTGCCTTAATCCAGGTGTTTTTTTATTCAATAACATTTTTTTTACTCTTTTCTGTACACTCTCTGGTGTTTTCTTCCGCCCATTAAATCCTCTATGCTTTAACGACGAACCTATTTCTTGGCATTTAGTGTAATTTCTCACCAGGAATGAAGATCTTGTTTGTCTTGTAAGATTATTCCATACCTGAGATGCAGATCCACTTTTCAAAAATTGTCTAACCTCTCTTATGCTTGCTCCAGGGTACTTATTCATAAAAGTTTCAATCTCAACTTTTATTTAATACCTTGTTGAAGGATCCATTGTAAAAGAATGATTTCAGTACAAATATTCGTAGATTTTTTCATATTCAATTAGAAGATTTGTATGACAAATAAATACAAATATTTAAAAAGCTTTAAAAATAGGTTTATTTTTTTTCAATATTTTTTTTAATTTTCTGGTTTACTCGCAATTCAAGTTTTAAGGCAATAGGAACATTTCACCACGTAGCTCCCTAACTATACGTAGCACAGGATCCGTTCTTATATTTCCAAAAACTAGAGTTCATAACGGTTCTAACGATATGCATAAGAATTTTCTACTAATAACACAAGCCGCGCAATTTCAATTTTAAAAATGTCCGCATTTTTTTTGCACACCCTCTATGTCTGTTTGTATGAGAGTTTGAAATAATTAATAGCCTAAAAGCATTTAAAGAACCTATTATTACATACAAAGTTGCAGCAAAAATTTAAGTAATTAACGACATGTAAATAATTATGAATTCACATACATACACTTTGTGATTCCTAACGTCAAGATATACTAAAAATGTGTGTTGATCCGGGATATGACAATGGCCGATAAATTGATGTACTGTACATCCCCAATGATGATAAACAAATTAACCTTTTGTAGATTACAATTCGATTTTGAAACGTATAGACACTCAATTTAATGGACAAACCAATCAAATTCAATATATGTGCCTTAAGTAATTAAGCCAATGAATAAAAAAACTAGTGTAAATAATAATATACAGCCAAATGTCCTCTCCCTCCCTTGTGATAATTTGGGGAAGGCTAGGAGAAGTTTTAAAAAAGTAATTCGTGTGCTATACATGATTTTTCAGTTGGTTCTAATCCAGCGGATATTAATCGGTTATTATCAGCACTTATACATTAAAGAGTCATAAAAGAGCGAACAACAGAGAAACAGTTATAGAGCAACTTCGCTATAACAAGTATAGGGGCAGAAAAATGATACAACCCATTACATAAAATACTGATTCTAACAAAATAAAAAATAATAAAATAACAGTTGATTATTTTTCTTAGTAAAACTATATGTCTGTAATCTGTTATTAGATATGATTTATTTAAGTAATTTATTGGTCAGTTCGATCATCCAGTGGGAGGGGAGGGGCTGAGATAAAGGGAGTGGATTGGGTCTATCGTTATTTAAGCCAGCTGCGAGCATCACTTTTATCAGAGTTCATGAAAATCTGGTGCAACATCTAAGTAATAATATATCGATTGTGGTAGCATTTATTAGTACGCCCATTTTAAAAGCAAAGCTTTTCGATAATCAACGCGCTTTAAGAAATTGTGTATTCCGGTTCCTTTTATCAAAGGGCATTTAAAAATAAATGAAAGCGTCCATAACACTTGATTGAGGGGAAAAGAAAATAGCCTAAGACCTTCCCAAAATTTTAATCTAGTAACTAAAAAATCTTACACTTATTTCTGGGCTTTTGTGTAGCTTCCCTGTACTCAGATTAGAGTGGTAATAAAAAAAACATAAATATAATAGTTTTTGTTAACAAAAACTATTAGGAGAGGAATTTTTATTTTTAAAGCCATCGCAGGACTGGTTGCTATATTTCCCTGAAGAGTAGAGCCCAATCGGTTCAGCGGTTACCGAGTTCGTTCTACTTTGTACTATGGATGATAGCAAATAGCTTCCCACTGACTAATGTTGTCATCCTTGTTTCCTGTACATATATAATACAAGTATAGTATAATTTGTATCGTTCATTATTCGCTAAAGATGTATTAACATAGAGGGTCAATTAGAAACATTATAATCCGTCTTCCTTTAAAAGGAATTTCTAGCATACGAATATTTTTGTTTTTATTTATAGAAGCTTTTTATAGTGCCTATAAAAATTACCTCATACTGGCCTACCATTGATCAATTAAAATTTATAATGGCCTGCCATTGATAATATAGTAATATATTGGCCTATGAAATCAAATCAACCTTCCATAATTTAATTTCTTTTTTTTTTGAGTAGGATGTTCATTTGATCATTTGATTTGGTTTCTTGTAATTGTTTAATTATTTTTCATTTAGATAGATAGATAGATAGATAGATAGATAGATAGATAGATAGATAGATAGATAGATAGATAGATAGATAGATAGATAGATAGATAGATAGATAGATAGATATATAGATAGATAGAAACCAAAATAGATAGATAGATAGATAGATAGATAGATAAATAGATAGATAGAAACCAAAATAGATAGATAGATATATGGATAGATATATAGGTAGATAAATAGATAGAAACAAAAATAGATAGATAGATGAATGAGTAGGTTACGGATTTAATTGTATGGTGTGGCATAATTGTTTGTATGCAATACTAATTTTTTTATGCATATAACATTTGCTCATTGTCCCCCAAAACAACATCGATACTTTCATAGCAAAATTTTAATGGTCTAAGGTTGTGAGATGGGAATAGTTAATAAAGACAGCTTTCCGCAGATATTAAAATGAAAAAAAAAGATTAAAGTCAGTTTTGTTAATTTGGGTTAACAAAACTGTTTATTTTTATATTCAAGGAAAATTTCTGCAATACGATGCTATACATGACACATGGCTGAGAACCGGTTATAATCTAGCGGAATTTTTTTGTTGTATTGCATGCAGAAAAATTTTGCAGTTGCTGCCAACAGAAATGTGTGCAAAAAAATTGTTTGGGTGAGATATGCCATAGTTCCATGTTACTTTTTAAATTTGGGTCGGTCCGTCCGTCCGGAACGGATAGCTTTTTTGCGTTAATTTAGGCATGTTAGGAATTGTCCTATCGATTTTAAACTTTGCATGGTGATTCCTGTAGTAGTAAGGAATGATTTAGAAAGCGTAGCAACTCTATGATCATTACCAGAATGTCCATACGTCCATTTTAAACATGACGATTTTTAACTTATTTTAACAACAAGTTTTTATATGAAATAATTATCCGATTGATCTGATTTTTGTGATACTGATTCCTAGAACAAAAAGTACAATGCTATAAGCGAGTAATTTCATAAGTCCTAAAAATGTAAGTATGTCCTTAAACATTATCCTGTATCTATTCAGTGTTTCAACAAATTTACTTTCAATTTTGTTTTGACTTTAATACATTTATGTTCTGATTATTTAGATCTGACACTCTACAAGTGTTAATATTCGTTTGTCTTACCGTTTCAGAGCTTCACTTTTATGGATGTTGTCATCCTTGTTTTTTGAATTTTTGTTTTGAAGCATGATCGACAGACCATGAAAATTATATAAGAGATGCTCATATGTACAAGTCTTCCTAAACAAAAATTTGTCATGTCTATCTTAAATAGAAGCCAATAAAATCACAATGATTTCATAGCGTTGCTGACCACAAGGACAGACAAGACAAAAAGAATTATAGATTAAAGATACAAATTCTAATAAAAAATTCATTACCAACATTACAATACATGTATGTTAGATTTGCAAAAAGAACCTGGAGCATTAATTTGGTACCATCCCCATTATTCTATCTACTTGTGTGTACATATAAACCTGCGACTGCATTTAGTGCATCCGCTCGTCGTTAGGGAATTAAGTGACAGGTTTAAATCTCGGCCTAAAACTTGATGATTACTGAGGACGCTAAAGGTTCAACCTAATTCTTTGACATTAATTAAGTAAACTATAATGTTTTTTTTGTCAAAAGTTTTTAACAAAGGTTGGTATTTTTATCTGAATTAGATTGGACATTAGTGCCCTTCGGAAAGGCTTAGAAATTCTGACCCTATGTCGAAATCAACCATCCCCAAAGATATTAACTAGGCTTACTAAGATATTATCATATGTTGGATTAGAACCGGTCCTCAATTCTACTGAAAAATCATGTTTAGAATCGCATTACAGAAGATTTTCCTGAAATATTAAACTGAAAAATCATAATATAAATATCAGTTTTGTTAGAATGGGCCTTCAACTTTTTGGGGCTGACAAAAATAGTTTTAATTTTATATTTTAGTATCCACGGAAAGCTAAGCTGTCTGTAATACGATGCGATAAATAACTATTCACTGTTTGCAATGAACACTTGTTGAAGTACACTTACATATTTATGGAGCCAAAACGTTGTCAAAGCGTTGAAATTGTATTCAATGGTATTTAATCTTATGTTGTAACAACATTCAACAATATATTGTGCTAGCTGCTACGGCCCTAGCGGTCTCTAGAGACATTTAAGGTGGTTGGAGGTTGAATTTGATCCCCCATTTTTTATTTTAGTTTCAAAAAGCTATAAACCTTCACAAGTCGTTTCTCAAAATACATTTTTTCGAATTTAATTCTTCTGCTGACCTTAAAAGTTACTTTAGGGGCCTAAAAATAAATATACAAAATTTTATCTCTCTATCTTTACTGGCTAACTAGCGCCAGGCCTTTAAAAGATAAACATATAACGGTAGCACGGCAGTTTAAACAATTTCTCAGCAATATGCAGGTTTTCAGCTTTTCTGCATATTTCAACTGAAACATATTAGGCCAAAGATATGATATTCAAAAAATCATTTGTCAAAGTTTACCCTACAAACGACGCAAGTCGGTTTTCAGAAAAAATCGCTAAAATTTGTGGAAAAAAAGACAGCACTAGTCTCAGTTCAAATATAACACAACATTCTTAATAGCATTTTCTAATTTAAAAAAATATACAAAAAAACCTAAATTCAACTACAAGCCTTAGTTCTATGTATTTGATTTTTTTTCAACAAATGGCAGTTTTGAAATCCCTTTATTTCATGAAGAAATTTCCAATGCATAGGAGAATGGCTTGGAGATGAAATTTTCCAAAGAGTTTCCAGTAAAAAACTTGATTTGTCTGTCAGTCTATAGGCCATAAAACAAAAGACATAAAAATTATTATCTTTTTAATTTTTCAATGAAGGTTTTGTGATTTTATCATTCTTAATATTGTCCTACTTTCCCATTCTTTTCTTCCTTTTTTATGATGACTGAACATTTGCTGATACATTTGTCAATCTATTTTTTTTTTTTTTTGGGGGGGGGCTTTGCTACTTATGACTCTTGTCATTCTTGTTTTTTCTGTTTATCCGTAAATTTATATTATTTATATAACGGGGATTCGAACCCCTCTCTAGCACTATCATTAAATTTTCGTTTGCCTTTTAACATACGCTTGATCTAACTGCATTATTCTTGATAATAGTTATTTTTGTATAAATTTTGACTTATTCTACACATGTGTGAACAAAATGGAAGATGGAGTTTATTTCTTAAATACAAAATAAAAGGAATCCGCCTGTTGATCCTGCTTAACCCACTTTATCATGTAATTAGTGGGCTAAGCAGGACTGTAGAATCACCCTTAACCATGGTGGCGGGAAAGGGGGGCAGAGCCTACTCATGTACCTATAATCTATGTTTGAAACTGTAATATTGTCATATTCTTCAGTTATTGGTTTACTTTTGATTAATAAACTTGTTAATACTTCAAACCTAGTGTGCTCTATACTTTGAGAGTAGAGCTGCTCTATGAGCTGCTATCTTTTAAAGTACTAATGACACTACTCTATAATACGCACTCGTTCTGTCAGCCGTTTCACTGTAGCATTCGCCCCGCTACACTACAAAATTACATGAATTCTGAAAATGATAAAAAAATAAAAATTTTAAGTAAGGACGTCCAAATGGGGGGGGGGGGGTGACAATGGCTCCTAAAATCTCTTTATTGTCCTTCCATGTTTTGTTTGTGCTTCGCTGCTTATTGAAGGTGTTATTATATTTTTCATATATATTTCAATTAACTTTCTTGCGTAATGACCAACAATATAAAGAATATAAGATTAAATATTTATTACATAATAAACACATGATAATTTATAATTTAAACACTTAATATACATATATTAATTACATTTTTATTTTATCCAACAAAGAATCAAACAAGATTATTTTGTAAGTTGATAAATTTTAGTTTTTTATCCATTTGATAAGCTAAATAAATTGAATTCAGTGGAAGAATATTTTTTTTGGATTTGACAAAGTAATTCTATTAGCAAAGATTGTAAATTAACATTAAAGTTCAAAAAGTATCAGATATTTATTACAATTTCAAGGGTAATTCAAATTTTGATGAATGTATAAAAACCAAATATGTCACAATTAGAAAATTATGTGTTATGATTGTATGTAGTTTGTATGTTGTACTTAAATTAAACAGGTCAGCAGGTCAGCAGGTGTCTGTAGCTGATTATGGCTAACAATGAAAGTCTTTAATAAGGGTTCATGGTTAACATATGTTATTTAGTACGTACTTCAGGATTCATTCAAGAATTCTCGAGGACATTGAAATCCTTGTCTATCCAAACTCCTTCCTCCGATTTTCCATCATAGAAATTTCCAAAATAAAGAAGCCAATCAGGATAAAGAAAAACAGCAGGCCCATTTGCCTGGCCATAGACAAAGCTTCCAACAAAAATTGTTCTAAATTGTTTGTTTACTGAAAGCTCAGCTCCAGCTCCCATTTTCCAGTTGCTGTTAAATTGACCAGCATAAATCTTGTTGATATCTCTTGAAACACCAAACTTATTCTTCTTGTTATCATCCCAAAATCCTTTGTAAATCTCATCTAGCTTTGTAGATTTACCAAAACCTTTCTTCAATGGTTCGTTAGTGCCTAACTGACCGAAATATTTTTCGAAGTCAGGAAACCGATAAAACTGAGGTCTCGATAAAATACTTTTATCTGTCACAAGACAATTTTCAGTTATACCATCTGTTGCCATGCATTTGAAAGAAGGCTCTTCACTGTCAATATTTGCAATAGTTTCTTTTATGTTTTGTTTTTCATAATGGGACATAGTCATATTGTGTGGAAAAAGTATGATACCCTTAACAAGTTTGTCATTAATCCATTCACCAGCAATTATATACGTTGTGTTCTCATTAATAACCTGAATTCCAAAGCCAGAAAGTTTTTTATTTATAACTTTTCCAAATTTCATCTTCTTATGAAATAAATATACTTCTTCTTGTTGTTGATTTGGTAACAATAGAACACGAGTGGGATTGCTCTGAAATAAATAGATATTTTGTAATACATTGATTTTAACCTCATTTGATCTATTAACCTATGATCAGAGCAGAAGTGTCTCAATTGTAATTATTATGTCTTATGTTCTTGGTTTAAAATTAGTAAAATTACCTTGAGGAAATCAACAATTTCAGTGTGTCCCATATCTTCTGCATAGTACAAACTATTCTTTCCTAAACAATAAATACTAGGTCAAGTTAAAATCTGCAAATTATTGAAACTGAGGACTCAACATAATTCCATTACGTCTATAGGGCAATTAACATGTAAATATATAAGTAGACTTACACAATAATAATATTGTCTAACTACTTTGTAATAAGATTAATTAGACAATTGGCAACTTATATGTAATCAAATATTTAACTTAAGGGCTCTTCTCTCGAAGGAGGAAGAAGGTGGCAAAAAAATAGTGTATAATCTGTGTAAGTCTTAATGTTTTTAATAAAATAATAGCCAAAAATCATCCTATGGTGACATAAAATTTTAATATAAATATCTTATGGTTTTAACTTAATGATCTATGTTATATGTCTTGAAATTTAAGAAATCAAATTTGTATTAAAAGATTTGCTGAATAATTAATTATCTTTCCTGCTGAAAACAATATAATTAAGTTTTTAACAGAAGATAAAATAACTGGCGGCATATAAAAATTTGGAAGTAGTCCTGACTGTTATACTCACAAATAAATAGATGCTTACCATATTCATCTTTTTCATCCAAAGATGCACCTAGTTTGATTAGCTCTTTTACCCGGTCAAACTCTCCATCTTTTGAAGCTTGAATTAATTCTAGGAAATAAATTCAATCAGAATAAAGGAAGCCTACATAAAATAAACCTCTCTAAGTACTCTCTAACTACTGAAGGACTGTCATAAGTAGACCCAATACCTCAAATTTTAAGCCCTTAGCTTCAATAACAAAAATGCAAAAAAAAATAAAGTTTCCAATGCTCATGATAGAAATTTCAACATTAAATTACGTCAGGTAGAATAAAAAAACTTGTTTTGAACTTAAAGTTAGGTTGCTAGTAACTAATTAGATTTTTTACAAAAAAAAACATTTTCATAGTCAAAATCTCTCAACAAATTTTTATTTAGTTTCTGTGAACAATGTGAGTATTGTAGTGTGAGAATGTTTGCTTTTAATATCTTCAACCAATCAGAAGGCTAAAAACCTCTCGACAACAAATCACAGCAGAGAATCTGTAGATACTTGAATTAGTTTAATTTTTTCCACTAGGATTTTATGCTTACAAACAGAAGTTCAACTGAATTTTTGAGAGATTTGGACAATGTTTTTATTGTAAAAATGTTATCAGTTACAGTCCTTCTAACTTTATGCCTAAAATTAGCTTAAAATTTTGTTTCTAGCTGGTGTAATTTAATATTGAAATTTCTATTTTTAGTTCTGGAAAACTTTCCATAATTTCATCTGCTTAAAATGTAATTTAAAATGCTTATAACTTTTTGGTTTTTGAAGCTGAAGGCTTCAAATATGGGGTATTGGTACTTGTGGCAGGTTTTCAGCAGTGTGAGTGATGTATTTCTTGCAGGCTTCCTTTCAGAATTGTTTTCAATGTTTTAGGTCTATCAACTTGTCTGTTCTGCTCAAGTTTAGTAAAATACTATGCAGAAAATACTAAATTGAAAAATTATCTAATAGAAAAATGAAAGTAATTTTGCAATTTTTTAAAGCATGTTTTTATTAAACATGCACAAAAACACATCTCTATCTTGTATTATCTCTTGGCTTTGATGCAAAATTTCAAAAAAAGAACAGGCTTTTTCATTGGAATATATTTCGCTTTATTCAAGCCTTTTCTTTTTTAATCTTTTAAAGATTGTTATAGGGGGAGGATAATACATATTTTTATCATAATTTTTACTTTCTTTCACTTCATGTTAATTACCTAAAATTATAAAAACCTTTTACCTTTGCCAAATAATTCTTTTTCATATTTCATGTATTCCTCCTTCAATATAAAAAAATATCAAAATTTATCATTGGTTAATTTTTTTTCAAAAAGTTAATATCTGTAGGTAGATCGTAAAAAAAAACATGAAATGCAAACAAAAATTAGAAGTCCATACCATTGTTTCATTTCTTATTGTACAGTTGTAAGCTCTAAAAATATATATATATCATATAATTTTTTTGATAAATTTCTTTATTTGCTGTGTTATTTTGGGAAATGACAAAAAAATATGTGCAGGGACAGGGCAAAATCTGTCGTTATTTTAGATTACTATTATAGACCTCATTCATTTTATTGGTCAGTTTGTTCAACCAATAGAAGGGTAGGGGATAAGGTAAATAAATACATAAGCCTACATTAAAAACAAAGTTACCTTGATAATTCTACAATGTTTACAGCAGATAACCTATCCTGCAAAAAAGAATCTTTATCATTTAGCCCTTTAGTCAAGCCCCTTGCAGTTCAGTTCAGGGGGGAGGCGTTAAACTCTCCCTGTTTTGTATTCAGAGGAGATCCAGTCAAGTTATCTCTGTATGGATGAAGCTTCCCAACAAAAGCAACAATAAGATTTTAAATAAGAATTAGTTATTTATATACAGTGTGTTTTTTTTGTATGAAAACTTTTTTGCAAGCAATTTTGCCCCACTTATAGTTATTAGAATTTAATGATTAATGGCTTATTTTCTTCGTTTTTTAATGCAATTAATAAAACAACAAAAAAAATATTACAGTTTTTGTTTAAAAAGTATAGTAAATTGTAAAATTTAAAACTTAGGTGTCAACATCTAAAAATGGTTTTAGCGCATTTTTCTTATGTTCAAATCTTCTACCTTTTGCAAGAATAGCTGCAAAACGCTTCAAAGTTGAGATATAGAGCTAAAAATGTATACAGATACTATTAGGGATATGTACTAGAATATATCAAAGTTTAAAGGCCATATCTTAATCAGGGAGGGAGTACTGGCCCCCCAAAGTCGACTACTGAAAATCCAATTTTTTTTTTGCAAAGGGTAGATGGTTTGAGTATAAGAAAAATGCGCTTAAACCATTTTTAGATGTTGTCACCTAAGTTTTGAATTTTAGATTTTACTGTACTTTTTAATAAAAAAACTGAAATATTTTTTTAATGTTCTATTAATTGCATTAAAAACGAAGAAAATAAGCCATTAATCATTAAATTCTGATAACTATAAGTGGGGTAAAATTGCTTTCAAAAAAGTTCTCATAAAAAAAACACACTGTATATTATGTATTTGTAAAATCACGCAACCTCCTATATGTCCATAGAGCAAGTATAAATCTTTAGGAAAAATTATTTTGTTAAAGAAATAATTTATTTTATCAAAAGTTTATTTTTAGCAAAATTAATACTTTGGCAAAGAAAATTTATTTGTTAATTTTTCTATGATTGTTGAAAATATTGTAATACATACGCATTAAAGTCTCTGTTGAAAAATTGAAGAAAATAGTAAAAATTAATGCAAATGCAGCTAAAAGTTAAATTATATCAGCTTACAATTGTTTTTGAGCTTTTATATTTTTAAATTCAATAATTTTAATGCTTCCTTTTGTTCTTTTTTAGCAAAAATGTTTAATTTATCTATCAGTGAATTTTAATATTGTTAATTATATGTATGTAAAGTGATAAGAAACCTATATCTGCAAGCATTAATGGGCTATAAATCATTTCAGAAGTGCTAAACAGTGATAAAATGTAAATTAATCTGAGAATCTGAGCTAAAATGAAACAATCTATTACCAAATTACATGATTGCTGTTTTTAGACTGCTGGTAGCTTCAAGAACACCAAACCCGATTTGTCTGTGGAATCTGGAGGTGAAAAGTAGCTGATAACAATATGGCCGCTGGAACTAGTTTTGCTTGTGGCATCAGGAGCGGAGAAATCTGGGATTAAAGCTAGAGACGTAAATAGAAAAAGTAAGTTTTTCATGAATTATTAAGTAGCTGCGCTACTAGCAAACATTAAGTATAAAGCACTGTCTGATTTTATGTGATAAAGCCTGAAACTATAGACTCTAAAGAAACTTATCAAAGCCAATTCAAACTTTTAGTATTGTAATTTTCTGTATTATACTTTATTGTCCTTTGATATATGATTTATTGTCATTTGATATACAAACCTAAACCTGTGATTTTTATTTTAGGTTTGTTTTTAAGAAATGTTATACACATTGAGTCTTATCAATCTACTTCAGAACCATAATGTCCTGGCAATGTCTAAAGAGGAACACCTGCCGCAAATACTACTCAGATTGCTGAGGTTAGTACAACCCCCCCCCCCCTTCTATTATCTAGGCTCCTATTAGAGATAGAGGGCAAAAAAATTTTTGCATGTCCCCAGTTTGATAATGAATTCCGACCATAAGTGAGTCAAAGTCAACTTTCGCTTACTTCACCCTTCTATTCAACAACATTTGTTTTTAGGTCCCTTTTCACTTAAAAAAAAAATGTTAATCTTGTTTAATATAAGATTATGGAAAGCCTATTGTATTCTTAGAAATGTAAGATTTTACTTACTGGGTATTTTTTGAGACTATCTTTTGTTAATGACCTCATATTGGTATATGGCCATTTTATCTTCATGCATGTTGACTCACCAAGACATCCAGTAGTTTCATTGCTTTGCATTATACTTTTGAATTAGGTTGGATTAAAGAATATTTATTTCAAGGGTACTACTCTGCAATTGATCCTCACAAAATTATATGTAATATAATGTATAATGGTGTAGTTTTAGAGTTTATTTGAGATTTTCTAAGGCAAGGAACGAGATAAAGGGTGTTTAAAAAAAACCAATTGCTTCACTTTTTTTAATATAAACCTTATAGTTTTGGTCTAAAACTAATAACAAATAATACAATTCATGCCCAAGCAATGACAACGAGAAAACAATATTGAGCACTAGAGCTTAAAACCTAGCCCTTGCAGAGAAATTTGCCCTACGCCGAAACTGCAAATTTTATTACAAAATTGTCTTTTTAAAAACCAATCGCTAACAACTTGAACCACCATAAGTACTTGAGATCTTGTAAATAGGCCCCATAATGTTTGGAGTTTGATAGGGCATGTAAAGACCTTTCTTTAGACACATTAACAAGGTTTCTAACACAATCTTAGCCAATTTGGCATCAAAAAGAAAGACCTGGCAATCATCAAGAAATGGAAATAGACAGAGCTGTCATGCCTCAATGTTGGATGGGTCTATATTTTTTATGCCAAATTGGCATAGATTGAGTTATAAATCTGTTTAAGGTGTCTAAAGAAAGATTTTTACATGCCCCATTAAAAACTATAAACATTATGGGGTCTATCTCCAAGATTTGAAGTACTTATGGTGGCTCAAATTGTGAGCGATTGGTTTTTTTTAAACACCCTTTAGTTTAAAACGGACAAAAGTTCCAGATTCTAATCCTCAAGACCTTTTCAGGGAGCATCATGAAGCCATAGTTCTGTTGCTATGAATTTTTTACCCCTATAAGGTGAACATAAAAATTCCAAAGTGAAATTACTGGGCATAATACTTCGAAATGGTTAAAATTTTTACACAAGTGTATTTTCACCAAAAGGTATAATAAATGCAACTGGACTAATTGAATTTCAAAAACAAGCCGGGGAAAAAAACTCCCTTTTATGATACAACTTGCTTAAAGCCAACTTGTCAGATCTGTTTTGATCAATGATATGACGCCCAAATGAATGTCAGATTTCTATCAAAAAGAAATAGTGAGACCCAAATTTAGAGAGATCAGTATATTCATAAAAAGGACTCATACCAACTATCCTGGTAAAAAGCTTTACCCTTGTCAAGACTCACCTTAAGTTCAAGATAGAGATCCTATAGGTTCCGATACTTTAAGACTTCAGGAAACTTTATATAGATCCTGTGACCGCAATTTTTATTAAAATTTTGGATCTACTGCAGTTCACGGTAAAATATTGCTGGTAACGAATATTGCCAAAAATCTATGAATGTTAAAGGCTGCTAGTTGCCAAACGGCTGAACGTACAGATCATGCCCGCACACTGTTTTAAGCGGCATAGGAAGGCCTACAAATAATCTGGAATAGCCATAAATCAATAATGCATAATTATCTCGCAGTGCAGAGAAATGCGCGAAAAAGGCCTGTTTTACGCGTTTCTTCTTCAGTGAAGCTTTCCCTGTGCATCATTGGATCTTGGCTATTCCAGATTATTTGTAGGCCTTCTTATACCGCTTAAAATGGTGTGCGGGTATGATTTGTACGTTCAGCCGTTTTGCAGCTAGCAGCTTTTAAAATTTATAGATTTTTGGCAATATTCGTTACCAGCAATATTTTACCGTGAACTGCAGTAGATCCAAAATTTTTTTAAAGATCACCATTTTTCACACTGACCAAATTGTATTAACCCATTAGTGGCGAGCACCATTTTTATGGGCCGAATGAGCTGAAAATCTCAGGGAAGCTTTATAATGGTAAAATTGGAAAACATATTTTTTGTTTGCTCTAGTGGCGTGCACAGGAAAGTTGCAAAAAAACTGGTTCAGCATGGCCATAAATGCCCACAGGGCATTATGACCCGTTTTGGGCAGTTTCCCTCAGTATTAAAACCCATTCTTTTTGTAAAAACCCGGTTTTTTCGACCAAAAAATGAAAAATGTAATTTTTGAACGCCCAAAGTGAGATGAACAGTTTCTAATACTACGATACGATCTGTAATTGAAAACTACATAACCTCATGTAATCTATAGAGCTACAAGTAATATACGAAACGATTTATATCACATTTAGTGTTTTGGCTATAGGTACCACCCTTTTCAGTTAAAAAAAAACGTTTCTCGAAGTTTTAAAACACACACACTACAAAAAAAGAACATATAAAATTTGGATGATACATATCAGAAAAAGAGCATAAAAATATTGGGTGACACATATAGAGATTACTAGGGTATACTGATTAGGGTGGCTCAAGAATAATAAATCACAAAAAAAATATTTAATGGTTGAAAAGTTAAAACCGGGTAATAAAACCAAAACCGAGCAGGGTTTTAAAACTGTCGGGCATTTATGGCCATGCCGAACCGGGCCATCATAGGAAAAATATGAAAAATAATAATTTGAATAAAACGAATTCACAAATATATGTACTTGTCAATAAACTTTAGATTTCACGAAAAAAATCAGCGACTTTACTATAAAAACAAAAAAGTTAGAAGGGGTATTTTGAATTCACCTAAATTTTCATGATTTTTAAATTTTGTTGAGCTATACCGGCAAACCGAAGTAAGCAAAACTGCCTGCTCCAGGGGGAAATGAAAGCCAGGGTAGTAGAGGGGGGATTCATACTGAGAATGATGCAATTATGAAGCTGGAAACCGGTTATTTTTGTGATTTTCTGGAACCGGGCTTTAAAACCCGGTTCGGCACTAATGGGTTAATGCCTTCTTGTAATTCAAATTTTGGTGAGATTTTCAAGCCTACCATAAGAACCAATTTTTACATAAAGCAGTTCACTGTAGTATCTATTTTTTGCAAACAGCAGATAAATTGGAGAAAAAAAACAACAATTTTGTAAGACTACATGCAAAAAGAGATTTTTATAAGAAAATAAAATTATGCTTTACTGTTAAGACTAAATCACACCTTAATTTTACTATGAACAGTAAATTTTAAACAATAAAAGCCCCTGTGTAATTAAATGATGTAAAATTTGTCTTTAATCAATATTCCTGTTAAAATCATACGGTGTCTTTTAAAAAAATATTTTGATTTATATATTAATGTAACTTTTCCCCGCCTGTTATTATTTGAAAACATCCTCCCCTCAGAATAAGGTTAACAAAGTCTTAAAAATCAATCATTCTGTGGATCTGTAACCTCCAAATTTTAGATATGATGAAAATACAACACTTTGTCTAGCCATTGAAAAAATGCAAACTTCCATTATACAAAACAGGGAATAAGGTAGTTTTTATTTAAAAGTCAGGTTAGGTTAGGTTATAAAATGTACAGGGAAGCCCTGTAGGGTATGGGCCCTATGAAACACCTTACCACACACACAAAATGGGCTGATGTAAATTATTGGAGATTATGTTCTAATATTGTGTAAAAAACCATTATGAATATTGAATATATTTATATGGTATTTTGTGAAATCAAAATATTTTTATGTCCTTATAAGTTTCGCCATATCTTTCTCTTATCTTAAATCTCTTAGGATCCACTAATTCTGTGTCTATATCCAGGTAAAGATCTCGATCAGGCCTTAAATAAATTCAATTATTTATTACAGAAAATATAATTGTAATGTAGCGGTGCGAATTCTGGCTAAACGAGTACAAATTCTAGAAAACCTTCACTCTCAAGTCACAAACGCAGTGGGTTCAAGATATAGACAATTTTATTCAACAAAGGTCTACCAAATAGTGAAGAATATACATTTATCTACATCTTTAAGGATAGGTTACTATGAATGTATGTAATCTCTTCCACCAACTGTTGGGGGCTGGTTCAACAGTCCTGCTTAACCCACTGATTATATACACTTGTCAGATTACTTTATTTTTTATTTTAAAATATACGCAATAAATAATTAATAAATTAGGCATATATTAACAAGGAGTATAGAATAAGAGGGAGAGCAAATAAGTTTGTATTACTTATCTCTTTATTTCTTTCTGTCTCATTTCTGTGTGTCAAAGATTTTCACCAAAATACCATTTAAAAAGTAGTGAATAAGATGTTGGAATTGGATTTTTTTAAACACCATCCAAAAAACCTGGTGGGACCAGCAAGACTTAAACAAAGCATTTAAAATATTAAATATACACGGTGTCTTGTAAAAACTGTGGGAATAAACTAACAAGAGCATTAAAAAATAATTATTTTATATTCTCTGTAAAACATACATCAAATATATTCTAAGGTGTTTTTAATGTCTCTAAAAATGTGGCTATACTGATAGATACATGTAGGGGAAAAAGGCTTTATGAGATTTTGGCATATTTTATTATCTCAGCTCCTATTGAAACTAGAGGGATAAAAAAATTTGCTAATGTTCTCTGTTTGATAATGAATTTCCGACTCAAAGTGAGTCAATGTCATAATTCACCTCTTTCACCCTTTTATTTAACAACCTTTTTGGTTCTTTTTTCATTAAAGTTTTAAACAGCTGTAATTTTCCCAGTTTTTGAATCTAGTACAACAATTTATTTATACATCATGTAGACATGTTAGAAAAGCCTAAGGTTAAAATTAGAATTTAAAAATTGTGATCACAGTAGGCTTTTTAAAGATTCCTAGAACCTGTAGGATGTACTGCTATGGGATATTTTAGAATTTTTGTAACATAAAGTGCTTTATTTAAGTCAAAACAAAATGTTTTTGCTTTTTACCTACAAGACTTTGCCAGAATTGCTGGTAAATTCTTATACATTATCTAAAATATTCTTTATGATGTTTTTGTGAAAACAAGACATCCATACAAGTTGCATATATGACAAGAATATGATTTTTAAGTCTTCAAAATTTTACAACTACCTAGCTGGTAGAAAATTAAAATTCTTTCAAATATATGCCTTACAGGTGTAGTTTAAACCATTTAACAGAAAAAAAAATATTTGGTTCAATAAATCAAAGTTTAACCCTTAACAGTCAGGCCTCTGGCCGCACCTTAACGGTTGGGGGGGGGGGGGGGGGGAGAGGTTACATTGCATGCTTACCAATCTTAGATTGGCCAAAGGATTCTCACCTCCAATCTCTGTGTGCATCTGAATCCTAACTATAGAGAATTAGGGCTACAAACAACAACAATCTCTAAGGGTTAATACTTAATTTAAAGAAAATTTACCTTATCTCTTCATGAACCATTCCAAGAACATGCCCCAATTCATGCAAAACTGTGCGACCTGAGATGTTTCATGTTTAAAGATACAAATTTTTCATAGTAAGTGAGAATAGTTATTTATCGTATTTTCCTCATATTGGTGATTTTGGAATGAATATTCCGAAAATTCTAAACGTTATGGCTAATTTCTTACCTCCATCTTCAAAGCAGTCTGGCTGTGCAAGATAAATAGTGGAAGAACCTCCTGCATGACCTAAAATTATTATAAAAATTTTATTTGAAACAATAATCTATAAAACTTTAAACAGATTCTTAGTAGACAAATGCTTTTATTTTAGTTTACTTAGCAAACCTTGCTGGGTCAAAATAGGAAAAAAGCTAATCTTTTTTAAGTTTTGTTAAAGGAAGCCTGGGGGATATACACCTCTCTAACTGCTAGAGACTGCTACAAAGTGAACATTACTCAAAATTTGAAGCCTCTGGCTAGGATAATAAGTTAAAGGCTTCTTTACAAAATCAGTTATTGGGTTTCTTTCTGTGCCCTAGAATACTTTTACCTTATACTTTTTACACATGAATCACAAAATACTGTCATATAGTAGTATTTTTTTAGGTAAGTAGATAATAAACAATGTAGCACCACTAAAAGTATTGCCTTGCTGTTTTGATGAAAATGTCACATCTTTAACAGAAGCATCAATCACATCAGTATAACTTTTAATCCCTGATATTTTGAAAACTAATTAAAAATGTACTTGTTTCATTAAAAAAGTTCCACTGTAATTATTGCTACTAGTCCCATAAAACTATAAAACAAAAATAATTTTCTTTTTTTCTGTTTTCGAGTCCTACTAGGTTGTGTTCTTTTGGAATTAATAAAAAAACTACCTGTAACCTGGAAATAAAAAATTTATAAAGAAGTTGTATCAACTTTTTTTTTTATAGCTAGCCGGTCCTTTTAGTAAGTAGTAGATGTAAAATTTTTCATAGAATTCAGATATGCAATCGGTTTTTTTTGTAGACCTCTTATTTTTTAATTAATTTAAGTTGTAAAAAAAAAATTAAGTCGATTTAAGGTACTAAAATGCAACAAAAAAAAGAAAGAAAATGGCCATTATGAACAAAAATAGTAAGATCTTTAATTTGACACCTTACTTTTTCAATTCTGTCAGGTAATTATTGAAAAAATCGATTTTTTTAAACCCACGAGAATAAAAACTTTGAACTCAATTTTATCATTTCACAAGTAAAAAAATATGGGTTCATATATACCTTTAGAATCAGAAAAATATTACGAATCCATTGTAAGCAAAATTGAAAAAAAAAGTTTACAATATAGTATATAAACTACAATAAAAGGCATTATATGAAAATATCATATTATATTGTACAGGCAACGTCTTAACTCTTTAATTGAGTATAAAAATGGGAAGGGGGTATAGAGGGGGTAAAGAGGGGGTAAAAAAGGGAAGACGATAGTGTTGCCAGAACAAAAAATACAATTGGCCTTTTTTTAATTTTTTAATTTTTTTACTTTTTTTCAATTTTGCTTACAATGGATTCGTAATATTTTTCTGATTCTAAAGGTATATATGAACCCATGTTTTTTATGTCTGTTTGAGAAAATATTTAGGTCTAAAGTTTTTATTAAACCGAGGTTAAAAAGATAGATTTTTTCAATAATTACTCAACAGAATTTTAAAAGTAAGGTGTCAAATTAAAGATCTTACTATTTTTGTTCTTACTGGCCATTTTCTTCTTTTATTTTGTTGCGTTTTAGTACCTTAAAACCGACTTAATTATTTTTTTTAAAAACTTAAATTACTTAAAAAATAAGAGGTCTACAAAAAAACCGATTGCATATCTGAATTCTATGAAAAATTTTACATCTACTACTTACTAAAAGAACCAGCTAGCTATAAAAAAAAAGTTGATACACCTTCTTTAACTCATTAATTAAGTTGAATACTACCTACTGTTGCTCGGCAAGGAAAGCCTCTTTTGAAAATTAATTCTTGTTCAAAATCCTGATCCTCAATAAACTGTATACAACCTTGATAATCAAATTAATGTCTTATTATTAATGTAAAACATTGCTATAGCTAACTAACTTTTTATTTTACCAATGGAAATGGCGGCCAGCATCTGTCATGGACAATCACTAGAATTTATATTTTAAAATTTTGATAAAAAATGTTCTTCCAACTTCAAAAAGTAAATTATATATAATATGTTTTAAATTTATATGAACATACTGACCTAAAAAAGTGGTTAATTTCTTCTTTACTAATAAAAGGATAATAAAGAATAACAAGGAGTTACATTTGCAATGGTGATTGTTCTTACAACGAATTTACAATATCTTATTAAGCAAGTTTTCTATGCAGTTTTACCCTCTAATTCGTCTTCTATAATTCTCATTAGTAATCTCACTAAATTTTTCTCTTGATTGGAGTAACTAAACAGGTAAGAATTATTTTGTTTGGCTGTCATATTTCTAAATCTGAAGGGCATTGTATCTCAGTGACAAATCATATATTTTTGACACAATGTCCCATTTGTTGTGTAAGAAAGGAGAAAATTGAGGTGTTTGAATACTCAATAGTCATGTTGTGCAACATTTGTGCCAAGCTCCTCTAGAGAAGCCTTATTCATTAAGGTTACTAAATTTATGACAGGGATAAGACACTATGTCTCAAATAAGAAACTATTGTTATACACAAAAACATGGGGAGAAAAATATAAAATGGAATCATCATGCAAAATTTAAAATCAATAAGATAATTCTGGCATAGCTAAATTGATGGAAATAGTAGAAAAACTTAGTTTTAAAAAATGTTATTCATTATTGATAAGAATCGTAGAGAGTGAGAGAAAAATGATAAAGATTAAATATGTTATATTTAATTTAAAATATATATTGTTTATATTTGTTATTTGACTGGGAAATAAAAGATCGAAAACTCTAAATATGTTCTTACGCTTTTTCAATATCATCCGTAAATTTGTAGTTGATTCTGCCTCCTTTCCATAGTCTACTTCTGTCTCTAAAAAAGAGATAATGAGAAGTCCCCCTTCTATTTAGATTTCTCTTATATATTTAGTCTCTGGCAAATTGTTTACAAAAGAAAAAGAAAGAGGGGGATATTTTCTTTTTTGGGTGGTTGGGGTAGCCCACCCCTAAGAAAATAGCTTAAAGCCACCAAATTTTTTTAGCCACCCCCTATTGCTTTTGGTGGGTAATTACCCCCCCCCCCCCCCTGAAATCTGTTTTGAGGGGTGAAGTGTAGCTTCAAATAAGGTTTTTAACTAGTTTTGTGAAGGGTACCACCACCCTGGCAGCTTGGCAAGATAAATTGCCCCTAGGAAAAAAAGATTTTGATATTTACGGAAATATAGATTAAGTTGATTTATTTATTTTATAGAAACTTCACAATTAATTTTAATAAAAAAAAATTTTTCTTTATAATTGGGAAATTTTATTTCTTTGAATAGGCATTGTTTAGACACACTGAGTGCATTGTTTAATTTAAAGGCCATTACAAACTATACCCTAGTAATCTCAAAACGTGCAAGTAAGCAATTAACATTTTTTTTGGCTTACTTAAATGTGCCATTGTGCCATTTTTGTGGTAAATTACTGATAAGCCATAAAGAATACTAATTGCTTACTTATATCAGCATTCTACAACAATTTGGTCTTACTTGTGAGATAAAAGAGGGTGGAGTAAATAAATACTCAGTCATTTACAGTAAAAGTGGCTTATATAAGTTGAAGTGAAGAAAAAGAAGGCGGAGTAATAATTAATCCCTTCCTTCCTGTAAGCAGTTTATGAAAAAAAAGAGAAGATTTGGCTGATATAAGCCAAATAAGCAACAAATGTGATTGATTGCTTATAAGTAATTTATCCAAAAATTGCATGATTTGGTATATAAGCCAAATAAGCATTTATTGTGATTGATTGCTTGTAAGTAATTTATCAACAAATTGGATGATTTGGTATATAAGCCAAAAAAGCATTTATTGTGATTGATTGCTTATAAGAAATCTATCAAAAAATTGTATGATTTGGTATATAAGCCAAATAAGCAATAAATGTGATTGATTGCTTATAAGTAATCTATCAAAAAATTGCATGATTTGGTATATGGGCCAAATAAGCATTTATTGTGATTGATTGCTTATAAGTAATCTATCAAAAAATTGCATGATTTGGTATATAAGCCAAATAAGCATTTATTGTGATTGATTACTTATAAGTAATTTGCATTTTCATTGATTGCTTATAAGTAATATATCAAAAAATTGTATGATTTGGTATATAAGCCAAATAAGCATTTATTATGATTGATTGCTTGTAAGTGATTTATGAAAAAATAGCATGATTTGGTATATAAGCCAAATAAGCATTTATTGTAATTGATTGCTTGTAAGTAATTTTTCAAAAAATTGTATGATTAGGTATATAAGCCAAAAAAGCACTAAATCATGCAATTTTTTGATAAATTACATATAAGTAATCAATCACAATAAATGCTTATTTGGCTTATATACCAAATCATGCAATTTTTTGATAGATTACTTACAAGCAATGAATGAAAATGATTGCTTATTTGGCTTATATACCAAATCATGCTAGTTTTTCATAAAATACTTATAAGCAATCAATGAAAATGATTGCTTATTTGGCTTATATACCATATCATCCAATTTTTTCATAAATTATTTACAAGCAATCAATCACAATAAATGCTTATTTGGCTTATATACCAAATGAGATAAAATCGACCTTATTCGACGTTCACTCAAAGCCCCAAAAATAATGGACTTAAAAGTGTATTAAACTGTATATAAGACATTTGCGAATATATTGATACCATTAATTTGCCTCTTAAATCAAAAAAAGTATGTTTTTTTAATATTTTTCTTTTGCTACAAATCAAATTTCAAATTTGAGTCACCAAAAATCCTAAACTAATTTTTGCTCTAGAAAATCAATTTTTGGAATTAGAAAGTGCTTAATACCTCATTTTAATCGCCTGGCATTGCTTTATAATATATAGGAAATAACTTGGTTGTTTATAGAACAGCTGACTAAAAAATCAAGGTTTTGTGATAAACCCACTTTAGTTGTTTCTCCATAAATGATATTTTTTTTCCAATTTTTTTGGCTGTAAAGAAGCTTTGTATATTCATATAACATCCACCTAAATTTGACTTTTGGTATTTTATTTATAACATCACCAGAGGGAATTGAATTTTGGAAAAAAATATCAATTTATATTTTACACTGCTATGCATTGTTCTTGTTCTTGTTTCTAAAAAATATTTATATTATTAAAAAGAGAATTATTTAACGCTTCTATAGGTATGTTTATCATTTTTCTAGGCTAAATATAACTATAATTACACCATTTTAAAGTTAGACATCATAACATATTAACACAATTATTGAATCGGTCTGTATTATTAAGCTGGCAACCCTTAAAACAGCTGCATTTCATTATCCTATTATATAAAGTAGTAAGCTTTCTTGTCTTCAGCTTAAGATTTTGACAATTACAGTACCTATTGAGTTCTCTGTTTTATGGAAGCTTCTTATAGGTCCCTGGATAGTTTTGGAATTTTGAAAAAAATATCAATTTATATTTTAAACTGCTATGCATTGTTCTCGTTCTTGTTTCTAAAAAATATTTTATAATTATAAAGAGAATTATTTAACCCTTACAGATTGGGGGGGGGGGCTCCAAGAGCCCCCCCCTCTAGTTTTTTCGATCTCATTTTTTTTGTAGGTAAGATGGAGTGCTGTGACTTCATGACTTTTTAAGTTTAGTAATTATACGTCAGCAAGAGTGGATTTTATTAGGATATCTGGTGACGTATGAGGGGATGTACAGACAGACCGGAATACGAGTATAGAGTAGCTTCGATACAATTAAATATCAATAATATAACAAGGTATTTCTAAAAAATACAACATTTATTAAGCAATTAAAACTGGTTAGAATAGGCAGATTAATGGGATTATTATTATAGGATATATTTAATATGATATCAATTAAAGGCTTGGACGTCCTGTTTCTTAGTTAGGTAAGAAACGACGTACTTGAACACGTGGGAAATATAGATACCGCCAGCCTAGACTTATAGGCTTGTATCTAACCGAATGCAGACGGGAGAGAAGTATTCACTCTTTGGCCTGCAACAATCAACTAGCTCTCAACACAGCAGGATGGAGTATAGTGGCGGTTACAAGTGGAGGTCTGACTCAGCCAGAGAAGTATAGGAATGTGGACAGGGATGGGGATACATAAACTTGGATGGTGATTACCACACTCGCCCCCTTCTGAGGGAATATGAAATATTCCCTCACAGTTGACCTGCACGCCTGCTTCTGCGGGTTGCTGTGGTACTCGCAGGTTCTTCGATTGCGGCCATAGCCCTCTCTACGATATCAACAGGATTGGGTTCTGAGGAAGTAGGATCTTCTGGAGCTGCTGGAGGTTCTGGAGCAACAGCATTTTGGAGGGCCAACACGCCCTCACAGGGAGCCGTGGCTACTGGATCTTCAGGGGCAGCGCCAGCCTGCGGATTAACAGGTAGATCAATTCCAGATGGAAAGAGCTCACTGATTTGAGCATCGAGCTCTGTGTCACTGTTTTCCTCTGCAGGATCCAGGTCCTCTGGGTTGCCTTCTCTATCGGTGGGCCTGTACTCATCAGAGCACTCAGAACCGCCATAGTGAGAAATCAGCTCAACTCCATCATCATCTGGCCGGGATACGTCCCCAGCGGGAAGGGATGCCTCTATGGTTGCCACATTCTGCCCAGGTACATTCATAATATTACAACGAGTATTAATATATTTAATTACCCTGTCAGAGTTTTGGTCCAACAGTCGACTAGTGGCCTCAATGACCGTGGTCATTCGTGATTTTAACTCGACGGTCGAGTCCTCAGAGACAGTGCGAATTTTTTCGCGCAAAGTTTTGCGGTTCCGCAGTAATTCTGCGGAAATTTCAATAAGGCGCTTGCCATGTTGTATATATGCTTTCTCAACAAATGAAGCATTGCTAGCAATTTTAGATTCCAGGCTTCTCTGGAAGGGGAGAAGAGCTTCCTCCATTGCATCTTTTACAGTGGAGGATAGGACTTTTTTCCATTCCTCAGCAGTCACCCAAAAAGCCTTAGGCTCAATTTTGCTTTCTGCTAATGTCTCTTTCTTTTTAGGGGGTAATGGAGGCGGTTGAGTTTCCACCTTAGCCTTCTTGGCTGCTGGGCCGCCGCTGCCTGTTGGTGTTGGCGGACGTTTTTCTACCGCTTTTGGGGCTGATTTTACGGCGACTACCTCCAATTCAGGTGAGGCACTACGTTTTGGTGGCGATTCCACCCGATTTTTTTGCGGTTCCCCTCCCCTATTTTGTTCCATTAGAGGCCTGGCCCTAGGCCTGGCTCTATCGGGATATTCGTTGGCCTCTAAATTTTTAGCCTGCCGCAATTTTTCTTGCAATTCAAGGAGTTCCTTTGGAACATCTTTTCTCGCGGTGCGGTAAACGTGGATCGATCTTGAGACGCATTGAAGTTCACTGAGGTTTTCAGGGTTGCGTGGCGGTTTTACTCGTGGCTGATACCTGTTTTCGTCAGGTTCATAGTAGGCTTCCTCAGGGCCGCCCTGGGGATAGCCATGATTGCTGTCATAATAATAGTCCTCTTCATTGTAGAAGGGTGCCTCTTCATATTCTCGACGGTATGAAGAGTGACCGGCCCCATGGGAGTGGTGAAAACCCCTTGAAAAATTCCGCCTGGGATATCCTAAAATAAAAATAATAAACTTAAAATTAAGGGTCATTAATTCCTTATATCGAATAAGGAAATATTTTTACAAAGACGACCTTTAGGGACGACAATCTTATAGGTATATATGTCTGATACAGGTCGTCCGTTTTTGGGGATTAGTTTTCCCCATTATTTGTAAAATCCCGCAATTCGTGTGTTTCACTCGTACCTCCTTCTTTGTACGCGTGAATTTTGGTGCAGGCTAATATGTAAATGATAAAAGCGACGCATAATAACGACCCTATTCCTGTAAGGATGGCTGCTACTACAAGCACTATATGATACCAAGTACTAGATAGAAAATCAACCACCTTATGATATGTTTGAATAAACCAGGAGTCAGTTATTTTTACTTCAAAATTATTGGAGTCTGCGGCAAGTTGGCTGAGGTATAATTCCTCGGCACTTTCTGAGAAATTAGTTTTTTCTAGGCTTTGCCAAGAATGATAAAGAAATAGGCTAATCGGTTTATCCATAAGATATTGGTTTACATTTAGTATTTGCATACCCTGCCCTTGATTCCCAAGGAATTTTCCTTGGTACAAATGTAAGAAAATTGGATTTTCGGAACATTTAGTCGGAGTTAAATGGGTGGTGTTAACCAATCGGCGTGAAAATGGTGATATTCCCATAGTCTTATTATTGATTGAAACCGAGAAATGATCCACAAAACAGGGTAAGTTTTCTCCCAAAGAAACATTGATTTTAAGACTATCGCACTGTATTACTAAATCCAGCTCACCGAGCGCCCTAACTAGTTTTTTACGATGAGTCTGAATACTACTTTTAGACAGAAAATGGTTCTGTAAACAGCGAGTTTCGGGGACAATTAATTTATTATATTGTTGGTAGGAATAGAAAATCTCTAGTGGTAACATGTCATCCTTTTCTTTAGCGTTTAAAAGTGGGAAATATGGTTTTATAGAATTTGTGAACCATACCATTAAGTTATCAATATTAGTTTTGTAATAAAATAATTCGGGAATTAGATTTTCAAAATGTTTTTTATCTTTAAGTTCTAGCGCTAGCGTAATTTGGGGATCGATCACTAGATATTTTTGGGCACCCTGTTCTCCTTCAAATGTAAACAATGAAATATTAAAGATGTCTACCGTTCGCCAAGGAGAAGTGAATTTTTGTGCACTATCAGATTTATCATCTGAGATAATTCTATCGTAGCCTATTCTAAGATTGTGATCTAAACAATTGTTTCCCACCCAGTGACTGCCCAGGTAACAGCCCGCTTTTGTTTGTAATAATTCAACAGGCTCAGCCTGGACCCCTATTTGTTTTTCCTCAAATGTCCCAGGGATAAAAATGCCGTTAATGGTTACGCCGTTTCCTTCGCAGGCGGGGTCTATGCCGTTAAGGAGGTTGTTGGGGTAAGTAAGCGTCCCGTTTACCAGGAAACGCGTATATGACATCTGGTGTTCATACACTGAGACTGATTTTCCTTCAAAGTTAAATATTTTAGTTTTGGACATGGTGTAACAGTCTTCATAAGTTACGAGGCTCGGTATCTCCACGAGTGCTGGAGCAGCAAGGTGGATGTGGCTATATCTGCCACAATACCAGTAATGAGTACTGGTTCGGAGGTGGCAACGAATTCCAGGTATAATTTTTCTTTCAACCTTTTGAAGCAGGTGAAATTGTTTTTGTTCAATTTTGGTAATATTAAGAAACGCAGCGCATTCAGAGATTTTCAAACGCGGATTTTCGTTTGCTACACATTGAGTCGCATCTATTTGTATTATTTCGGACGCATTTGATTTTGCCAAAATAATAAAAAGCCCCAAGAATCCCAAAATAAATTTACCTCGAGCTCCTGGTGCCTTTGCCAAATGATGCTGCATTTTATTTTTTATGCTTCTTGTTTTTCTCTGAAATATGTTAATTAGTTAGTTTTAACATATATTTTTTTTTGTTTATTTTCGTTATTATACATACGTAGATTAAGCTATATACATTTGCCACCTTGGTTTTATATAATTATACATTTTATATACATTTTATTTCTTCCTTTTAATTGGATTATGCAGTCCGATTTGGACATGTATGCGGTTATCCCCCCCTTGTGACCTAGTTTTTCTTTCTTCTTCTAATATATACTTGGGTACTATGCTTTGTTTGTTAACATTAATAACCTTTTCAGGGCTGGATTGTTTGGGTCTTTGTGCGAAGAAAGAAGCCTCGGACGGGACGGTTTCTTCCAAGAAACTATTTTCGACGTGGATGTTAGGACCGGCTGACCGATCTGCGCCAGGGGGTTCTTGGTCTTTGGGCTGTGGCTCAAATGGTGAGTTTTTTTCCATTATATCCCCTCCCCCATCACAATCCACCTCCCCCTGGGGTAAGTCCTGACTAGTTTCAGGGTTTTCTTCTATAAAATCGTCACCATCGTTATCTAGGTAGGTAAAATCGTCATTTTCCATACCTTTATTATCGTTTATTTCGGTTTGCCTGGTATTATCTATGGTCAAGGTTATTTCCTCAGACGGGACAATTTCCTCAATTGGAAAGACGTTAAAGGAAAGTGTTTCCCCCAATAATTCTACTTTAGAATCTATTTTTCGTATTTTATCTCTACTAACAACTTGGTTAGTTTTTATTGGATTTGATCCAAAGGGACTGAGTTCAAAAAGGGCCTCTGAGAATTTTTTTGTTACAATAAAAGGACCCCCATAGAAAGATTGCAATTTTTTACTGACCCCTATCTTGACTAGGTTAAAAAATGCAAAGCATACGTCGTTAACGAAAAGGGGAGATGAAGCCTTCCTAGATTTATTTTGAAACTCTAAATAGATTTTAGATTTTTTGGAAACCTGTGCAATAATTTCTTCCAAATTTTTTAGGTAGTTTAAGTAAGACCTGCAGTCAATGTCCTGCCTTTTCTGCAGGATTGGAGAAAAGAAATCGAGATTGAGAGTTGGTTGTCTGCCGAACATAAGGTAATATGGCGTATACCCCGTTCTTCTAGACGTACTAGAGTTAATTACAAAAGTGGTCAAAGCTAATTTTCTTGCCCAGTCTTTACTTTCGAATCGGTCATCGGATCTTAGACCTGCATAAATGCTTTGATTATGCCTTTCACATGGGTTACTATTAGGGTTTCTTGGGGGAATAAGTTTAGTTTCGATACCTAGTTCATCCATAACTTTTTTGAAAACCTCCCCAGTAAAATTTGTTCCCCTGTCACTCCTCAATGACCGAAATAAGCCGTAGGTGGGTACCACCTGTTCAAGGATGACCTTCACCGTGCTTTCCACGGTGGCGTCCTTGATGGGGTGGGCGATTATGTACCTAGACTAATGGCTGAATGGGTGATAGGTTGTTTATGTTTAGGTACCTGCCCTATTTTTCTTAGGCAGGTAATACAATTTTTGATGCGTGATTCGACAAACTTATTAATTCCTATAAGGAAGAATCTTTCATTTATCTTGCGTGTTGTTTCGTTAACCCCCTTGTGACCTATAGTATTATTATGTGCTAATTCAAAAACTTTATTATATAATCCAATGGGTACGACGGGTCTTTCAATGAATGTTCCATTGCTAAGAGGTTGTCTAAATATTAGAAGTCCTTCCATAACGTATAAATGTTCTATTAATTTAAAAAGGACCTCTTTCCGGCCGGTTAGTTCAGCTTTTTCAAAACTCGACAACTTCTTTTTTTCGAATATCCACCTACGAATTTCAGATAATACTTGATCTTTTGTGTTTCAGATTGCCAAACATTGTGCACACCGACTTCCGAAGCCGCATGTAACTCAAAAATCTGGTCTTGGTATGGGCAATCCTGTTCATAAGGATCCAAGGTAAATGAGCTAGTACATTTTTCACAATCGGTTTCCTTATGTTCTTTGCATAAAAATTGCCCTCTAGATAGATTGTCGGCATTGCAATGGTCCCTACCCTTCCTATGAATTACTGTAAAGTCAAAACTTTGGATAAAGAAAATCCATCTCAGAGTTACACCATTTATTGTTCCTTTTTGCCATTTTTTGTAATGAACTAAGGAAATCGAATCTGTACGCACAATAAAGTTTCTAAATCTTAAGTAATGAAGAAAGGTTTTAAGAACAAATACTAGACATGCTAATTCGCCTTTATAACTTGGATAATTTTTCTCTGCCCCGTTACATTTTTTGGAACATATTCCAATAATTCTTTCTTCCCCCCCCTGGTTTTGGCTGAGAATTCCAGCGAAATAACTTGTAGAAAAATCTACGTCTACTATAAAGGGGTTAGGATTATCCCACTGGGGATAGCCTTTACTTATAGAATTTGAGAACATATTTATGAAATTTTCCCAATCTTTTGATAGGGAATTGGTCCATTCGATAACTTTATCGTTTCTGTGTTCGTCTAGTGTACAAGAATTTTTTGCATAGGATGGGAAATAGGCCCTATAATAATTGGAGAAGCCCAGGAAACGCTGGAGTTCCTTGCCTGTCCTGGGCCTGCTCCAATTTTTAATTTGTTCTAAATATGCGGGGTTCATTTTAAGTCCTTGGGAACTGACTATATGACCTAAATATGTACATTCGGATGTGAAAAATTTACATTTGGCTAGATTTAACTTAAGTTTTGCTATTTTTAGGACTCCGAAGAGTTTTCTGAGATGCTTCAGATGTTCCTCAACATTCTTTGAGAATATAATAAGATCATCAAGGTAAGAAATTATAAATTCGTATAAGCCAGGGATAAGGGTTAGGACTCTGTCCATCAAATGGCAGAAAACACTTGGCGCGTTACACAGTCCGAACGGCAGTTTCTTGAAAAGATACTGCCTGTTAAGGGCTGTGAACGCTGTCAAGTGTTTACTTTCCTCCGAAATGGCTAGCGCATGGAATGCGCTAGTCAAGTCGAGGGTGGTAAATACATTGCCAGTGCCTAATTTTTCTAAATTACTAGAAATCAAGGGAAGGGGCCAATTAATTTTTCGTGTTACACTATTAAGCGCACAAAATCGATAACGAACCTAAGCTTGCCTTCCCCCCCAGCCGTTGGTTTTTTCTTTACCGCAAAGATTGGGGAGGACCACTCGCTGTAGCCCTCCTCAATGACGCCCCCCCTTAGCCAATTTTCAATTTGTTCTTTTAATTTGGCTTCGTATAATGGGTTTAATTGAATGTTTCTAGCCTTAATAGGTTTAGCCCCGGAGATCAAGTCTATTTTATACTGTAAGAGATCGCAGTTACCGATATCGGCATCGTCAACCGAAAATATATCGAAATGATCAAGGCATAATTTTACTACCTTTTCCTTCATCCCTGGGTTATTTTTGATAAGATCACTATTTTCTAAGTCTAATTTTTCTTTAATGAATTTAATTCTTTTAAGAAGTGTAGTTCCTGACAATTCATTTACTTGATTAATACTTTTATTGCAGGAATTTGGGGAATCTGATTCGAATTCAAAGCAATATCCAACTTTAACGTTATTCAATAAGGTAATATTTTTTCCTGCTAAATTGACAAAATTTACCCAACATTCTCCCTTCTCATTTACATTATAAATACCCTCCATAAGCATCAAGCCGTTATGGCTTGTCATTTTAGAATTATTTGGGGATATGTACAGCTTCCTATTTTTTTGATGGATAGGTATTGTTATCACTGTTGTATTCCCCCCCGGCAAGAATGTTGTTTTCTTTGCTAATTTTACGCATGTTTTATTTTGTTTTAATGTCCCAGTCCCCCCCTGGTTACTCCAATTTATTCCTGGGATAAGGGAGTTTTGTTCCGTATGAACATTATTTGTAGGAATCAGGGGTATGTTTTTACTTTCTTCAACTATGTTAATTGTTGAATTTTCTATTGGGATTTGCTCGCCAGTAGGGAGCTCAAAGGACAACTTATCTAATAACAAATTAATTCGATTAACTTTGAGAAATTCATATCCTAGATTTATAATTTTAGACGTTGTTTCAGGGATGTAAAACGTTTCTTCGAATATTTTATCTGACCCATCAAAGCTGAATTTTAAACTTACGTGTCCTATGATATTTACTGGTTTTAAATCTACAGACAGAGCGCTAAGATTGGCAGGGGTGAATGTGATTTTATTATCATCTAAGATTTCTTTAGAAATAAGGGACCTAAAGTTGTTTCCTGTATCCACTAAAGCGTGTTGCAGGAATTCCCCCCCCACGGGATTAAGAACTTTTAGTTTTGCACAGATAGGCATTATAAAATAACTTATATTTTTAGTCGAAGCCTAAGATGCATATTTTCCAAGATCCCCACCTCAGCGGTTAGACGGTGGTAATCCTCACACAGAGATTTCCTGTGTTCCAGGTATAGTTGTCTGTCGAATTGTTTCAAATAATGAAATGTTTTAACAATATGGTTAATTGTTAAAATAATTTTATATAACTTTCTGGGTTTCATTAAGTTTTTTATTAAGCGCTTTTCAGCTCCAGAAATTTCTTAATAAGCATGAGAATGTTGATAGTTCTAAAGAAACTACTAAACTTTAATACGGGTCCTTATTTATATACTTGGATATATGATAAAAACCTATCGGAATGAAATTGAACTAAAAAGTTTTCGAAAGATTGAAAGGCTACAAAGTAGCTTAAAAATAAGTGTTCAGCTTGCAACTAACAAGACATTAAAAACAGACTGACTTATTTTTTGATTTATATCTGTATTTATACAAAATATGGTTTTACTAGTTAGTATTTGATTCACAATATCAAATAATATAAAGTTAGCACTGAATTACAGCTCAAAAAATATTAGATATGGCTAATATAATAAAGAGGGTCAATGATGACTGATTTATTATTCTGATATTGTTAGTATTTATACTTAATTTTTCCACCTATGGGGTAGAACAAGTTTATATATTTACTAAAGTATAATTAATGCTGGATATCAGCTTCAAAAATAAGATGTGGTTTGTAGTAACTGCTTTGATAGTAACTGGCCTTGATTAATAATATGCATTCACTTTTATATAGACCTTTTATTCCGCTGGTAATCCTAGCGGAAGCTAATAGAACTAAGTTTATTTTATTCTGCTAGTAATCCTAGCGGAAAATAATTTAATCAAAATGTTTTAAGATTTTATTAATCACGTTTTAAGTGATTAAAGTTTTTTTTAATTTTTAACTGCTGCTTATTTGCAGCTCAAAAAATCAGAGAGTAAATGATAACAACAAAGAACTGAAGGACAACTGAATTAGATTTGGAAATTTGCTCGTATTTATACAGATTTTCCAGTAGACCCCCCCCCTTTCTTATTATTTACTTATACGGACCGCGGTAGCATTCTAGGCGACATCTTTCGGATACATAATAAATTAAATATAGTTCTATTATTGTCACTGTACAAAATGCAATAATATTTATCCATATGAATAAGTTATTATACATAATTGCTGAAATATTTCAGCTACAAAAATCAGAGGCTAAGAGTGTGCAACTCTCAGATAAAATTGATACTGAGGATTTAACTCAAAAATCATTGTTTATATACAGATAATTCGCTTAAGGTCCCCTAGCGGTTAAAAATTGAACTAGAATGTTTTAGATTCTAATATATATACACTCAAAATATACGATATTTACATTTTAGATAGATCATGCGATATTAAAAATAAATACTACTAAATAGAAAATAGGTATTCACTTGTTAGCTTCTTGATAAAGACTATTAGATTTTAAAAAATGGAAATATTAAGTGCATGTGAAATGCTCCTCAGGTTACTTCCCTATTTCCCCCAATTTCCTGTATCAGCTACATTTGGATAGGGAAAGGAGGGGGAGGAGTTTATTTTGTGTTGCTTAGTCAGACTTAATAATAACAATTTGTTTTATTTTTTCGCGCCAAAGCATTGCTTGGCAAGGGATATTTGATATTAAGGAATTTGCAAGTTTAGCTTGGCATGGGATATTTTGTTTATCTTTCATATCAAAATATGAAATTCATTCAGCAAATTTTTATTTTCTGGGATAGGGACAATTAATATCGCATAAATCCACTTATTTTTTACATTTAGTGGACGTGATTTTTAACAATCGCTTGTACATATTTATCTATTTCAGATTCCTCGCTGGCTTCCTGATCCATTTGGTTGATAGTTTTGCGCGCATACTGCTCAGGTATTTTATTACTATTACTTGGAGCTTTTCTAGGTGTGAATTTACTCCGTGTTTTACCAAAGCGGGACTCAGGATGTGGGGGCTCCCCAGCTTTCTTTTTGTTGCAATTCTGCACTACATGGCCAGGGATATTACAATGCCAGCATTTAATATTTTTACTCCTCCCATTAAAGGCTCCTATAACGCCCTCGATTTGATCCCAAGCAATAGGATCATCCTCATGATCTACCCAAGAGGGAACCTCGTCAGGTTCTTCGGTTAAGTTTTCCTTATACATTGCCGTGTTAGTGGGGATATTATCTTCGATAATGCTGATTATGGGTTGTTTTTTCGTTTCCGCAGAATTTTTAGGTAGGAACATTTCCATGGCTTGGGAATAGCAAGCCGAAAGGTTTTCCTTGCTAATATGACCAGACCCATCCCAATTGACGTATCTTTGTCCGAGGTTAATAAGTTTATTTAAGTAAGCGTTGTAATCGTCCAAAAATTGCATACTCTCAACGTAATTGGCCATGTCCATGGCAAGGTTGGTATACAGCAGATTTTTGCTAACGTTAAGATAGAATTCTTTCCACTTCTTTTTAGGTATGAGGCCAGGATTCATGAGTTTGAACACCCTAAGTTTGTTTTCAAAATAGGTGTCAAGGGGTTGATTAGTCTCCTGTTTTAGGTTGTAGAAGTACTGCGAGGCTACTTCTGGATCCGAGAAAGGAGTGACCAGCCTCCTAATCATCAGGTAATAACTTAAGGCAGATAAGGCCTGATTTCTTTCAGGCGTAATTAGGTCTCCTAATCGTTCCCCTCTAGAGTCATAAATTCGCTGGTATAAAATATCCTTGAAAAGGATTGGGTCACAGATTCTGTATGTCTTTGCAACCCTCCACATATTAGAAAAGAAATTATCAAAGTCGGCCCTGCCGTCCCACCTAGGGGCATCCCTTGCAAAATCGGAATCCCATTTTTGTCCCTTAATAAAGCATTCTTTAATAAAGTCATCGTCGGCGGTGCTAGTTGTTGCCGCCGCGGATGTGCCTGTGTTTGGCGTGTTTCTTGTAGAGGGTCTTGTTGCTACATTGGGTGCAGACCGTGTAGGTCTACGGAGGGGCTCTAACGACTTAATCCTATCAGGGATAAAGGGAATCCTTTCTAATAAGGTTTTTTCATATTCCGTTAGAGAAGTTTCTCTTACATTCATCCAGTTGTCATTATCCGCCGGACCTATAAAGCCTACAATTGAATAGGCCATACAACCTGGGGCTGTCATCCTATCCTTGGCGACCCATTCGACCACGTTTATCTTTTGCTGAACCGATATCCGGTCATAAAAAGTGGCATTAATTGAATCATCACCTATGGTGTTAAAATGAGTCATGTTAAGACTTTCGTTTAACATTTTTTCCGCAAACAATGGGCCAAGATTTCCGTCCGCTGGGAGTTTTGATACTCTACGTTTTAGATCTAAGATGTCGGTGTCGGCTAATAATCTGCGATGTGATTCCGTGTCCTTAAACCCTGCCCATTTTGTTTCTATTTCGAGCTTCATAATCTCGGATTCTTGTTTTATTATATCTCTATAATGTGACGAGTATTCGTTTAACTTAACATTTAACGCTTCCGATATGAGTTCTTTGATTTTTTCAGGAGAAAGCGGGTCAGCTTGCTGCTGCGAGGTACCAGGGACGGCTGGAGCCGGCGGAGGCGGCGGATTTTTGGTTTTATCATTATCCCCTTTCTTGGCATTATCGGTCATGGTGCTGGAGTGTAGTGTTCGTTAACACTGATTTGTCTACCACGAAACTTTTTTAAGAACTTGGGAATATCCCTTTCTTCCTGTTTTAAGGAGAAAATATGGAAATGTGTGAAATTAAATACTAGTGTGAAAATAAAAGGCGGGTTCCTTTTTATCTTTATTTGGCAGTTTGCCACGAAATAATTATTAGAAATATTCTGTAACAAATTGTTACTATAAACTGTTTCCGTGAATAAACTTAGTTATCAGGAAAATATTAATTTCACTTTGCAATCGAAGCTACTTTACAATTTAATTTTGTCTGTACGTTAATAATTATCTATACCTTCCCCCCTCAAAAATTGAGTGGTAGACAAGACTGCGCCAAAATGACGTATGAGGGGATGTACAGACAGACCGGAATACGAGTATAGAGTAGCTTCGATACAATTAAATATCAATAATATAACAAGGTATTTCTAAAAAATACAACATTTATTAAGCAATTAAAACTGGTTAGAATAGGCAGATTAATGGGATTATTATTATAGGATATATTTAATATGATATCAATTAAAGGCTTGGACGTCCTGTTTCTTAGTTAGGTAAGAAACGACGTACTTGAACACGTGGGAAATATAGATACCGCCAGCCTAGACTTATAGGCTTGTATCTAACCGAATGCAGACGGGAGAGAAGTATTCACTCTTTGGCCTGCAACAATCAACTAGCTCTCAACACAGCAGGATGGAGTATAGTGGCGGTTACAAGTGGAGGTCTGACTCAGCCAGAGAAGTATAGGAATGTGGACAGGGATGGGGATACATAAACTTGGATGGTGATTACCACACTGGTCTGTGTCGGTAGTGGTGTCCGGTCAAAGTCGGTTGGGTAGCACCAAAATTAGAAACAAATTCTAAAAAAATCTTAATTTCTACATTATGACTTTTGTGTATAAGGAGAAACCTAAAATTTTTTTGGTGAATACTTAGATATCAATGACCTCTGAGAAAAAATGTGTTATGACCGTTTGACCGCTCCCTGACCGACTTTATGACCGATTTTTGTCCGGCTTTTACTACAGACATATATCATGAATATCGTGGCTTCTATTACAGCTAGAGTCCTATAAATTTTTTTTGTAAATCCTTGAGCAACATCAAACAGATAAAAATATTAATCGGCGCCGCCAACCGCCCTTTTACTGCCGTAACCGTGGAAAATGGCGGTTTCCGTTTTTTGGCGATGATCAGAAAAAGTAATTTTTTTGATATGAAAATTAAAAGTTCGTCCTAAAATTTGGTCATCCTAGCTGCAAAATTGGCCGCTTTACAGCTGTTTTAAAATTTAGCAGCTGGCCGCTAAAAAGCGGCTAAGGAGCGGCCTGGCTGCTATGACTAGAAAAAGTAATTTTCTCTAAGAATACACATGAACCACCAGAAAAAAAATTTACGTCTTTATCTGTAACAGGAGCCGAGATAGAGGGGGGGCACTTGGAGCCCCCCTCCCCCCCCCAATCTATTAAGGTGGGAATTGGGGCCCGAGCTGTAAGGGTTAATGCTTCTATAGGTATGTTTATCATTTTTCTAGTCTAAATATAACTATAATTTCAGTATTTTTTAAACATCATTATATTAAAGTTATTGTAATTTTAAATAAAATATCAATATCAAGAACTATTGGAACAATTTTTACCTTGCAAAACAAGGTGTTATAAAGTGTAAGATCCCTCACAATACCTATCTGTCTGTCTATAATGCATTACACATGTAATGCTAATAAAGAGGATGCTATAAGAGTGCTATTATAATGTGAACTTCTCATAATTGAATGGGCTTCCTGAAACCAGAGACCATGAAGTTGGCCTAGTCACTACAAGGGGGAGTGCAGGAATATCCAGGGGGAGGTGCTTGCAAAAGGGTGATTTTTTTAGGGATGGGGGTAATCACCCCCTATAATATATTATGGGGGGTATAAACCCAGCCGAGCGCTGCAGCCATAGTCATTATTTTGTAGACAGAGGTATAAAAAATTTCAAAATTGTAATATTATTAAAATAGCAGTCACTCCTAGGTTTTATTTAAGCAATGTCCACTCCAATGTTTTTTACTCCGACGTTTGTCCACCTCAATGTTTGTCCACTCTGACATTTGTCCCATTCCTACATTTGTCCACTCCGATGTTTGGGACTCCTGCATTTGTCCACTCCGATGTTTGTCCCACTCCTGCGTTTGTTCCACTCTGACGTTTGGGACTCATGCATTTGTCCCTCCAATGTTTTTCCACTCCTACATTTGGCATGGAACCGATTATTGGTTGGGGTGCTAGTTTGATTCCTAGATTTTTAAGTTTTCTGGATTTTTTACTTCTATTAAAAACAATTTAAAAGGCTGGGTTTTTACCCCATATAATATATTATAGGGGGTGATTACCCCCATCCCTAAAAAATCACCCTTTTGCAAGCACCTCCCCCTGGATATTCCTGCACTCCCCCTTGTAGTGACTAGGCCAACTTCATGGTCTCTTGTTTCAGGAAGCCCATTCAATTATGAGAAGTTCACATTATAATAGCACTCTTATAGCATCCTCTCTATTAGCATTACATGTGTAATGCATTATAGACAGACAGATAGGTATTGTGAGGGATCTTACACTTTATAACACCTTGTTTTGCAAGGTAAAAATTGTTCCAATAGTTCTTGATATTGATATTTTATTTAAAATTACAATAACTTGAATATAATGATGTTTAAAAAATACTGAAATTATAGTTATATTTAGACTAGAAAAATGATAAACATACCTATAGAAGCATTAAATAATTCTTTTTTTAATTATAAAATATTTTTTAGAAACAAGAACGAGAACAATGCATAGCAGTGTAAAATATAAATTGATATTTTTTTCAAAATTCCAAAACTATCCAGGGACCTATAAGAAGCTTCCATAAAACAGAGAACTCAATAGGTACTGTAATTGTCAAAATCTTAAGCTGAAGACAAGAAAGCTTACTACTTTATATAATAGGATAATGAAATGCAGCTGTTTTAAGGGTTGCCAGCTTAATAATACAGACCGATTCAATAATTGTGTTAATATGTTATGATGTCTAACTTTAAAATGGTGTAATTATAGTTATATTTAGCCTAGAAAAATGATAAACATACCTATAGAAGCGTTAAATAATTCTCTTTTTAATAATATAAATATTTTTTAGAAACAAGAACAAGAACAATGCATAGCAGTGTAAAATATAAATTGATATTTTTTTCCAAAATTCAATTCCCTCTGGTGATGTTATAAATAAAATACCAAAAGTCAAATTTAGGTGGATGTTATATGAATATACAAAGCTTCTTTACAGCCAAAAAAATTGGGAAAAAAATATCATTTATGGAGAAACAACTAAAGTGGGTTTATCACAAAACCTCGATTTTTTAGTCAGCTGTTCTATAAACAACCAAGTTATTTCCTATATATTATAAAGCAATGCCAGGCAATTAAAATGAGGTATTAAGCACTTTCTAACTCCAAAAATTGATTCTTCTAGAGCAATATTAGTTTAGGATTTTTGGTGACTCAAATTTGAAATTTGATTTGTAGCAAGAGAAAAATATTAAAACAAGGATGACAACATCGATAAGTAGCGAAGCACAAAAAATTGTCGATTGGAATACGTAGATTTAAAAGGTTTTTACTAAAATCAAGAATAGATTTATTGGATAAAATAAACATGAAACCTTGTTTTATTTTGCATGATGACGATGGTCAAAGTAAATTATAATGGGAAAAATTATTTTGATACAGATATCCCATAAAAGTTTGAAAATTGCATCAAAATATACAATGATATGGGGAAATATGTAAAACATATAAAAATAGCCAAAAACCTGATAAAAGGCAGTCTGGCCGTCATAGTTGTTTTATAAAAACGACAAAAAATTTAATTTTTAAATCCTTAACTTAAAAAATTTGGAAAATCGGACCATATACTATATACACTGAAGATATGGAAAAAAGTGTTAAATATATAAAAATAGCCTAAAACCTGCTAAAAATGCAGTCTGGCCGTCATGGTTATTTTGTTTAAAAGACAGGAAATTTAATTTTGATATATAAAACTGAAAAATTTTGAAAATCGGACTATAAACACTGAAGATATGGAGAAAAATGTTAAATATATAAAAAACAGCCTAAAACCTGCTAAAAAGGCAGTCTGGCCGTCATGGTTGTTTTCTTTAGAAGACGGAAAATTTAATTTTGATATCTATAACTGAAAAAATTTTGAAAATCGGACCATAAACACTGAAGATATGGAGAAAAATTTGAAAAATATAAAAATAGCCTAAAACCTGCTGAAAAGGCAGTCTGGCCTTCATGGTTGTTCCTTTAAACGACAGGAAATTTAATTTTGATATCTGTAACTGAAAAAATTTTGAAAATCGGACCATAAACACTGAAGATATGGAGAAAAATGTAAAAAATATAAAAATAGCCTAAAACCTGCTAAAAATCGGTCCGAACGCCAATGATGTTTTATAGTCAATTGTGCTCCTTAATGAAGGGAATGTTGTCAAAAAATTTCAGCATTCTATCTTTTATAGGAGCTGAGTAAATCCCATTTCCCCCATAGCGTTACGGACTGACGGACTGACTGACGGACTGACTGACGGACTGACGGACGGACAAAGTGAATTATAGAGTAGCTTCGCTACTAAAAACATACTTTTTTTGATTTAAGAGGCAAATTAATGGTATCAATATATTCGCAAATGTCTTATATACAGTTTAATACACTTTTAAGTCCATTATTTTTGGGGCTTTGAGTGAATGTCGAATAAGGTTGATTTTATCTCAAATCATGCAAGTTTTTGATAAATTACTTATAAGTAATCAATGAAAATTATTGCTTATTGGTCTAAATACCAAATTATGCAACTTTTTGACAAATTACATATAAGTAATCAATGAAAATTATTTCTTATTTGGCTTATATACCAAATAATGCTATTTTTTATTAAATTACTTATAAGTAATCAATGAAAATTATTTCTTATTTGGCTTATATACCAAATCATGCAATTTTTAGTAGCAAAGCTACACTATAATTCACTTTGTCCGTCCATCAGTCCGTCAGTCCGTAACGCTATGGGGGAAATGAGATTTACTCAGCTCCTATAAAAGATAGAAAGCTGAAATTTTTTGACAACATTCCCATCAATAAGGAGCACAAGTAACTATAAAACATCAATGGTGGTCAGACGGCTATTTAGCAGGTTTTAGGCTATTTTTTTATTTTCCACATTTTTCCTCATATCTTTGGTGTTTATGGTCCGATTTTCAAAATTTTTTCAGTTAGATATATCAAAATTAAATTTTCCGTCATTTGAAGAAAACAACAATGACGGTCAGACTGCCTTTTTGCAGGTTTTTGGCTATTTTTATATTTTTAACATTTTCCCCCATATCTTTGCTGTTTATGGTCCGATTTTCAAACTTTTTTGGTTAAAGATATCAAAAGTAAATTTCCCTTCGTTTGAAGAAAACAACAATGACGGTCAGACTGCCTTTTTGCAGGTTTTTGGCTATTTTTATATTTTTTTTACATTTTCCCCCATATCTTTGGTGTTTATGGACCAATTTTCAAAATTTTTTCAGTTAAAGTTATCAAAATTAAATTTCCGCTCATTTGAAGAAATCCACAATGACGGTCAGACTGCCTTTTTGCAGGTTTTTGGCTATTTTTATATTTTTTACATTTTCCCCCATATCTTTGGTGTTTATTAATTGATTTTCAAAATTTTTTCAGTTAAAGATATCAAAATTAAATTTCCCGTCGTTTGAAGAAAACAACAATGACCATCAGTCCCATCCACGAAATTTGTGCTTTGCTACTTATGGATGTTGTCATCCTTGTTTAATAAATTGCTTATAAGCAATCAACCACAATAAATGCTAATTTGGCTTATATACCAAATCATGCAATTTTTTTTTTTATAAATTACTTATAAGTAATCAATCACAATAAATGCTTATTTGGCTTATATACCAAATCATGCAATTTTTTGATAAATTACTCATAAGCAATCAATCACAATAAATGCTTATTTGGCTTATACACCAAATCATGCAATCTTTTGATAGATTACTTATAAGCAATCAATCACAATAAATGCTCTTTTGGCTTATATACCAAATCATACAATTTTTGATAAATTACTTACACGCAATCAATGAAAATGATTGCTTATTTGGCTTATATACCAAATCAGGCAATTTTTCGATAAATTACTTATAAGTAATCAATCACAATAAATGCTTATTTGGCTTATATACCAAATCATGCAATTTATTGATAGATTACTTATAAGCAATCAATCACAATAAATGCTTATTTGGCTTATATACCTAATCATGCAATTTTTTGATAAATTACTTACAAGCAATCAATGAAAATGATTGCTTATTTGGCTTATATACCAAATCATTCTATTTTTTCATAAATTACTTATAAGCAATCAATGAAAATGATTGCTTATTTGGCTTATATACCAAATCATGCTATTTTTTCATAAATTACTTACAAGCAGTCAATCACAATAAATGCTTATTTTGCTTATATATAAAATCATCTAATTTTTTGATAAATTACTTATAAGTAATCAATCACAATAAATGCTTATTTGGCTTATATACCAAATCATACAATTTTTGATAAATTACTTACACGCAATCAATGAAAATGATTGCTTATTTGGCTTATATACCAAATCAGGCAATTTTTTCATAAATTACTTATAAGTAATCAATCACAATAAATGCTTATTTGGCTTGTATACCAAATCATGCAATTTATTGATAGATTACTTATAAGCAATCAATCACAATAAATGCTTATTTGGCTTATATACCAAATCATGCAATTTTTTGATATATTACATTTATTAATCAATCACATTTATTGCTTATTTGGCTTATATACCTAATCATGCAATTTTTTGATAAATTACTTATAAGCAATCAATGAAAATGATTGCTTATTTGGCTTATATACCAAATCATGCTATTTTTTCATAAATTACTTACAAGCAGTCAATCACAATAAATGCTTATTTTGCTTATATATAAAATCATCTAATTTTTTGATAAATTACTTATAAGTAATCAATCACAATAAATGCTTATTTGGCTTATATACCAAATCATGCAATTTATTGATAGATTACTTATAAGCAATCAATCACAATAAATGCTTATTTGGCTTATATACCAAATCATGTAATTTTTTGATAGATTAATATAAGCAATCAATTACAAAAAATGCTTCTTTGGCTTATATACTAAATCATACAATTTTTTGATAAATTACTTACAAGCAATTAATGAAAATGATTGCTTATTTGGCTTATATACCAAATCATGTAATTTTTTGATAAATTACATATAAGTAATCAATCACAATAAATGCTTATTTGGCTTATATACCAAATCATGCAATTTTTTGATAGATTACTTACAAGCAATCAATGAAAATGATTGCTTATTTGGCTTATATACCAACTCATGCTATTTTTTCATAAATTACTTATAAGCAATCAATGAAAATGATTGCTTATTTGGCTTGTATACCAAATCATGCTATTTTATTCATAAATTACTTATAAGCAATCAATGAAAATGATTGCTTATTTGGCTTATATGCCAAATCATGCTATTTTTTCATAAATTACTTACAAGCAATCAATCACATTTATTGCTTATTTGGCTTATATACCAAATCATCCAATTTATTGATAAATTACTTACAAGCAATCAATCACAATAAATGTTTATTTGGCTTATATACCAAATCATGCAATTTTTGGATAAATTACTTATAAGCAACATTTTTTTTAATCACTTTATATTTATATTTCAGTACTATGACTAACAAACTGATGGTCATAGTAAATTGCTTACTGGATGCTCAAAACAACAGAAAATTTAATTTTGATATTTTTAACTACAAAAATTTTAAAAAACAGACCATAAACACCAAAGATATGAGGAAAAATGTGAAAAATATAAAAATAGCCAAAAACCTGCAAAAAGGCAGCCTGGCCACCATTGATGTTTTCCTGAAACGACAGGAAATTTAATTTTGATATCTATAACTGAAAAATTTCAGAATCATAAACACCAAAGGTATGGAGAAAAATGTGAAAAATGCAAAAATAGTATAAAACCTGCTTAAAGGCAGTCTGACTGTTATAGTTGTTTTCTTGAAATGACTGGAAATTTAATTTTGATACTATATCTGAAAAAATTTTGGAAATCAGACCATAAACACCAAAGATATGGAGAAAAATGTGAAAAATACAAAAATAGCCTAAAACCTGCTAAAAAGCGTTCTCACCGCCATTAATGTTTTATAGTTAATTGTGCACCCTAATGATGGGAATGTTGTCAAAAAAATCAGCCTTTTATCTTTTATAGGAGCCAAGAAAATTACGTTTCCCCCAAACTAAGATAGACAGACAGACATTTCAAATTATAGAGTAGCTTCGCTACTATCAAGCAATTATTGTGTTTGACTGCTTGTAAGTAATTTATGAAAAATAGCATGTTTTGGTATATAAGCCAAATAAGCAATAATTTTCATTGATTACTTAAAGGTAATTTATCAAAAAATTGCATGATATGTTGTATAAGCCAAATAAGCATTTTTTGTAGTTGATTGCTTAAAAGCCATTTATTATATATATTGCTTATAAGACAGACATTTCAAATTATAGAGTAGCTTTGCTACTATCAAGCAATTATTGTGATTGACTGCTTGTAAGTAATTTATGAAAAAATAGCATGTTTTGGTATATAAGCCAAATAAGCAATAATTTTCATTGATTACTTAAAGGTAATTTATCAAAAAATTGCATGATATGTTGTATAAGCCAAATAAGCATTTTTTGTAGTTGATTGCTTAAAAGTAATTTATTAAAAAATTGCATAATTTGGTATATAAGCCAAATAAGCATTTATTGTGATTTATTGCCTGTAAGTAATTTATCAAAAAATTGCATGATATGTTGTATAAGCCAAATAAGCATTTTTTGTAGTTGATTGCTTATAAGTAATTTATGAAAAAATTGCATTAGTTGGTATATAAGCCAATTAAGCAATAAATGTGATAGATTGCTTATAAGTAATTTATGAAAAAATTGCATGATTTGGTATAAGAGCAAAATAAGCAATATCTGTGATTAATTGCTTATAAGTAGTTTATAAAAAAAATATCATAATTTGGTATATACAGGGTGCGCCATATATAACCGGACTATTTCTAAATTCTAAACAAATGCACATAAAATCATCAATTTTAAAGATTTTATTAGATTTTTAAAATTGGAAAGCAAACTAGGTACATGACTATTAGATCATTGAATAAAATTGCCACCAGCATCAATCACCACCTTTACCCGCCACCTCAACCGCCGGCAGGTCTATCGGTGCATGCTTCAAAGTAGCCCAGGCCCAAAAGTTCATTGAATTAAGATCGGGCTGCTGGAAGGCCCCATTTTCTAAGGAACGTGAGTAACCGCAGGATCCAAATTCACCCAACTTTTAAGCCACCTTTGACAATGAGGCGTTGAATTGGACTACAGTTGAGCTAGAAAAACTAGATAGAGTTGTAAGTGCAATCCATAGTCTAAAATGAGTTTTTAAGTTCCATATGGGTCTCTAAAGTCGAGAACCAAGAAATTTTAACAATTTTTGATGTTTTTGACATCTCTAAATCTGACATGTTTTACTTTGCCAGTGTACTATAGCCAAGCCATTTCAGATAGAGCTCTAGTCTTTTCTAGTGTCTTACTTATGTATCTAACATTATCCCCAGCAAGTTGCATAACTCTACCTCATGAACAGATGGGCTGAGGTCCGATTTATTGGGCCCTAGTTGAGAAACCGGATTATACCACCAGTGCGTCTTGAATCTGCCTTGTTGAACATAAGTGCTGCCAGCTCGGAGTAAAAGCCCATCTTCGTCCAAAGATTTTTTTTTGCTAAAAGGTCATTACCTAAGCTTTTTACGGTGGGGTCAAATGTCCTAATTGGTCAAGTAGTTTTGACGCTTTGGCCATTTAAAAACAGTCCGGTTATATGTGGCGCACCCTGTAAACCAAATAAGGATTTTTTGTAATTGATTGCTTATAGGTAGTTTATCAAAAAAAATGCATTATTTGGTATATAAGCCAAATAATCATTAACCCTTATATACCACACTTTTCTGGGATCTTGCCAGATCAAGTATCAACTGTGGGGAATACCAAAGGATGACTCCATGCAAAATTTGTGCCTGATCCGGCCAAAACCGGCCGTGATTTTTTTATAAAAAAACGTTTTTTTCCGGTTTTTAGGGGGTATCTGTAAATCGATTCAGCTGGAGCAAAACCGGTTGGGGGTACAAAAAATTTTACGTCACATGATATTTAGCCAATGTAATTGCCTACAAAAATGTACTTCATCATCAACTTGATTGGACAACTCTTTCTCCTCCTAAATGTCCATTAAAATCTCGAAAACGGCAAAAATCGCCAAAAATCATGCCTCCGGTGGCGAATAACGGCTAAATGGTCAGTCGGAGGCGAATCAAACATAAGTAAAGAAATGTCCGCCTCAAAAAGTTTTTCAACATTAAAGGATGCTTGAAGTTTCTAAAACGCCTCTTTCCCCTACTTTAAGGGGAAAAACTGAAAAAGCATGATTTTCAAAAGTATGCCCACTTCGTGACGGGTTCAGTGCCCCCCACACCCCAGGATCACCAAATATAAAGTCTAGGCGGCCCACAATGCTAAATTTTCACCAAGTGAAAGTCTTGTGTCATTATCTCTTATGAGAAAAAAGTTATCAATTAATTAGAATTTCAAATTGTGATTTATTGATGGATTTCAGTTGACTTAAAATACTTGAACTGAGCGGACGTGTCGTAAATGTCTCGCTTTTAATACATAGTTCAAGCCAGAAGGGACAAAATTTGTTTTAAAAAATGTCGGACAAAAACCGTTTTGCAAATCTTCCTATTGAGTTGACAAGTGAGGATATCTCCAAAGATATCATGGAGGCTATTACTAAGCTTACGGAAAAACAATCCTCCGACCACAAGCAAGTGATGGATAAGCTCAACAGCCTGGATGATTTAATACAAAGGGTCCATGTCCTTGAGGAAAATTACAAGAAGGTTCTACCCCTTATTCAAAAATTTCCACAAATTGAAAAGGATATTAGCGCCATAAAGGTTGTTAACACAAATCTGAAGACAGAGATGGAGAGCTACAAATCTGAAATCAAATTGCTAAAAATCAAGCTTGATGACAGAGAACAACACAGCAGAAACGAGTGTGTAAGAATCAATGGTGTACAAGTTGATAAAGATCTGGAAAAGTCCCTTGGCCACAATCAAGCAGCCATGAAAGCAGTTGAAGAGGTCCTCAAACCTCTGCTAGAGGCGAACAAAAACCGTCTCAAAATGCCCACTGAACCAGGTCAATTCATCAAAAATGCCCATATTCTGCCTATACCGAAAGACAAGAATGGATCATACAAAGTTCCACCTATAATTGTAAGGTTCCATAGTCGCCCATTGAAAGATTTTATCCTCTCAAACAAAAAAAAATCTGCCTATAAGAGAAATTGACGTCAAAAATGGTGTAGAGAGATACTCGATAAGCGCCGACCTCACCAAAATGAGGTATGATGTAATGCAGAAACTGATCAGAAGTAAACAATTCTCTAAATGCTGGCACCTGGATGGTAGAGTGATCAAATATATTAAGAACGAAGGAGACAGGATACAATCTGTGAAGTTTTTTGATAAATCATGCAATGAACTAATGAACAATTAAATAGTGCTCAAAGTTAGTATATATAATAGTAATTATGACCTAATCTTAACCTTCTAAATTAAACTAGTAATTGAATTTTATTCAAAATAGTATTTCTCGCTATTTTTTTTCCCCTCAATTTTTAAAAATGTCCTTTCATACACCCTAAATATCTTATTTCAACAGGAAGTTAAAATATTCTCACCCCCTCTCTCCTTCCCTTCCTTAATAAAAGTTCCTAAGTTTTCCCACGCAAAATTTTACAACATTTTTTATGTGCTATTTTTTTCTTTAAATTTTGACATTTATTAATTATCTAAATGAATGTTTTGCTGATAAATTAAATAGTGCAAATCAAAACGAAATTGAAAGCCCGTATCTCAGTATAGATTTAAAATGTTCCTATTTTGACAACACACAACTCATTAATAAATTTAAGAATTGCAGGAAGATAAAATTCTTAAGCTGGAATCTTGGTTCCTTACCCTCAAAATTTGATGAATTTAAAGAATATATCAACTTTCTTCTACAAAACAACATTTATTTTGACATAATTTGTATTCAAGAAATATTTTCAATTATTGATCAAGATCTATATAAACTTGAAAATTATAATTTTGTATTTTCATCTAGAAAAAAGGGGAAGGGAGGGGGAGTTGGAATCTATATTCATAAAAAACATAGATTTACTGTAATTGATGATTTATCATATTTTGAAGAAAATCTTTTTGAATCTTTAACATTGAAAGTTATTACTGAACAGAAAAAAAGCAATATAATTAGTTGTGTCTATCGTCCTAATTCTCCTATACAAGGCATGAGTTCTAATGATCAGATGGAATATTTTATTGATAAAATATCAAATTTACAAGCAGCAATGTCATCTTATAAAGGTGACTCTTACATCATGTCTGACTTGAATTTAGATCTCCTTAAATTTGAATCTCATTTAAAAACAAATGATTTTATAGAGAACACTTTATCTAACGGGTTTTTGCCTTTAATTACTAAACCAACTAGAGTTACACATGCTTCATGTACATTGATTGATAATATTTTATCTAATTCTTGCAATAATACATTGGAATCTGGCGTTATTCTGAACTCAATTTCTGATCATTTCCCTATTTTTCATGTTAGTTCTCAAACACAAAAAACAGAAAAGCCTAAAACATTTATCAGCAGGGATATAACAAGTGAAAAAATTATTCAATTTAATGCAATGTTAAACACGAACAACTGGGGTAATGTTCTTAATGAATTAAACCCACAAATTAGTTTTGAAAACTTTCATGAAGTATTTGATTGTGCTTTTAATTTACATTTTCCCATCAAAGAAGTTAAATTTAATAAAAATATTCATAAAATAGAGGGATTTATGACGGGAGGGCTTATGATTTCTAGACGAAAAAAACTTGAGCTAGGGACAATTTATTCAAAAAATAAAACACCAGAAAATAACATTGCATATACAACATATAGGGACATTTACAATAAGGCAATAAAAGATGCAAAGAAAATTTTTTACAGGGAACAACTTAATCAAAATAAAGAAAATCTAAGAAAAACCTGGCAAACTTTAAGACAAGTAATCTCAAAATCAAATGACAAGACATCGTGTATAGATGAAATAATTGTCAATGATACATCTTACAGTAATAATCATGATATTTCTAACAAATTTAATACTTATTTTACTTCAATTGCTGATGAAATTGCCAGCCAAATTAACCCTTCCCCACTTAATCCGTGCGACTTTATTCCTGATACAGACAGTGTATTTAAGCTAAGAGAAATAAATATTCATGTTCTTTTTAATTTAGTGAAAAAAATGGAAAATAAAAAGAGCTCTGACATGTTTGGATTATCAAATTGTTTATTAAAACAAATTATAAATAGTATTGCCGTACCTCTTGTTCACATTATTAACCAATCTATTAAAACAGGTCAAATTCCTTCACAATTAAAAATTGCTAAAGTTTTGCCAATTTTTAAATATAGTAACAGCTCTAAAATGGATAAATGTAACCCTGGCAATTATCGTCCAATAAGTTTGCTACCTATTTTTTCAAAATTGTTAGAAAAAATTGTATCTGAACAACTCACAAGATATCTTGAATTTAATCAAATTATCTATGAACATCAATATGGATTTCAAGCAAAAAAATCTACACTACATCCTATGATTCACCTTTTGAATTATCTGGGACAAGCAAAAAATGAAAATTTAATTACTATAGGGGTATTCTGTGATCTTGCTAAATGTTTTGATACAATTTCGCATACAATTTTATTAAAAAAACTTAAAAAATTGGTATACATGGATTAGAATTGGAATGGTTTAAAAACTATTTAAGTAATAGAAATCAGTTTGTTTATACAAATGGCGAAAAAGTGATTTATTAGGAATCAGCAAGGGTGTCCCACAGGGAAGTATTTTGGGCCCAATTTTGTTTCTAGTTTATATCAATGATATTAAAAATTGTACTAGCTTAATGACACTACTCTTTGCAGATGACAGTAATTTTTTGATATCAGGAAAAGATTTGAATGAGATAATTGAAATACTCAACATTGAACTTAAAAATATCTGTGATTGGTTTCGTTGCAATGAAATGTCTCTTAATCCAACTAAAACTAAATTTATGATCTTTAATAAAAGGGAGGATTCCATAACTTGGGACCAAATTAAAATTAAATTAGATTTTAATAATGAAAATGAGAATGATACAGATAAAATTAGATATTTGGGTTATATCAACCAACAGAGTGAAATTCCTGCAATTAAATTTTTGGGTGTGTTTATTGATTCTCAACTTAACTTTAAATACCATATTGAATATTTAAGGAAAAAAATATCTAGAAGTTTGTTTTTAATCAATAGAGTTAAGCATATATTATGTGAAAAATCCTTAGTAACACTATTCCACTCTTTTATAAATAGCCATTTATTGTATTGCTTGCCAGCATGGAGCTGTGGCTTAGAATCATCTATTAAGCCTTTAGTAGTTCTACAAAAAAAAGCTATTAGAATTATACACAAATCCGCTTATAACAGCCATACGCCACCTTTGTTTAGGAAAATTAATGTTTTGCCTATTAAGGAGCTATCTATTTATACAAAACTACTATTTTTTTATGATTTTATTCGCTGGAGGCTACCAAATTCTTTTGATGGTGTATGGATTAGAAATAATCTAAGAAATCAGAGACAACTAAGAAATTCTAGTGAGTTTTATATTCCAATAGCCAAATTTAAAAAAATTGAAAGGTTTCCATTATTTTCATTTCAAAGACTATGGAATAATTTTTGTCATGAAAAAGATCTTTTAAATGAGAATATTCCTAAAAAAAACTTTGCATTAAATCTTAAAGATGAACTTTTTAAATCTATATGTAATATTGAAGAATGTAATGAATGTACTTAAAATATATTGATTTGCCTGGATTTATTAAAAACCTTACATTATTAATTACAGAAATGGTTTTAAAATTTAAGAAAAACTAGCCTTAAAATTTGTTGTAACCCTTCTTTCCTTCTCTTTTCCCCTGTCCATTTAATTTTACCTACATTTATTTTGACATTATTATTTCTTATTTTTCTTATTATTTTAATGCCAACCTAAAAAAGGCAATGCAAACATCTCGGATACGCATATTCCTACTTTTAGGGAAGCCTAATCAGTGCCACACATAACATCTAGTGTTAGTCATGCAATTTAAATTTATAAATATTATGAAAAATTGTAAAGTACACCTGGTACTAAGCAGTAGCTTGGTGTACTATTGTATGTACTGCTTCGTAAGACGGGGCGTAATCTGTCACTGAATAAATGTTTTTTATGTTTTTTTTTTTATTTCTTTGAAATGACAGGCTGGTCAATTTTTAGGCCATTTTTTGCGGTTTTTGGCCCGTCATGCCCAAATGATTTAAGATAATCTCACGGGACCTTTTGCCCAACCTAAGTCTGGTTATTTGTGAAGTCTACTAAAAAAAATCAGACTTACGCAAAAGATTATAATGATAATCTTTACACAGAAAAATGGCACAAGGTGTGGGTTTGAGGGGGCAAAATGAGCTGACCAGCTATTTTTGACAGCACGCAGCGACGTCGTGCTTAATCCAATCCGGGATTTTTTTTTCTTAGACCTCACAAATAACCAGACTTAGGTCATACTTTTGAAAATCACGTTTTTTCAGTTTTTCCCCTAAAAGGAGGGGAAGGAGTCGTTTTAGATACTTCAAGCATCTCTTTGATGTTGAACAACTTTTTGAGGCGGACATTTCTTTACTTATGTTTGATTCGCCTCCGACTGACCGTTTGTTATTCGCCGCCAAAGGCATGATTTTTGGCAATTTTTGCCGTTTTCGAGACTGCGTGACTTATTAAGTTTGGGTATGACACATAACTGAGAGTTGAAATTTTTTTAATATCTCCATCCTGGCAGGCACAGGATGCCAGCAAACCTGGCAGGGTCATCCAGGTAAAAAGCAAAAACTTTTTTTTGACATAAACAAAGCATTTTATCTTATCAAAATGCTAAAATGTCCTCTATTAGTACATCCTTATATTGAATACAGGTGTTCAAGTTAATTTAAGGTTCCAGGTTTGATCCTGCAGGTCCTGATCCTCCAGGTCTCCTGAAATCTTTAAAAGCATTTTTTGACTTAAATACTTCAAATTTTAAACTTAATTTTTTCTTACATGTCTGAATAACGTATTTAAATTTCATAAAGATCCGCAGCTGTTTTCCCGCCGTCCGCCGATTGCAGCAGCTGGCAGCTGCCAAGTACAGCTGTGGCAGCTGAAATTTATATTTTTAATATAAAATTTAAATAAAAATAAACATTTTCCGTAAAAAAAAATAAGAAAATTACAGCTGTTTGAAATTTGTAAGTAAAAAAGGACCTAAAAACAAAGGTTGTTAAATAAAAGGGTGAAGGATCCGAAAATTGACTTTGACTTACTTAGGGATGGAAATTAATTATCAAACAGGGGACTTGCACAAAAAAAATTTAGCCCTCTAGCTCTTATAGGAACTGAGATAATAGGGGTGGGCATTGAATGCCCCGCCCCCTGACCGATTAAGGTGCGGCAAGGGGCCCGACCGTTAAGGGTTAAATGTGATTGATTGCTTGTAATTTAGGGAAAAGTAGGTCTTCGACAATTTCTATTTAACTATATACTGATTGAATACAAGCTTATACTTGGTTTTTTAAGGGGTTACAGACAGACATTGAGACATACAGGGAAACAGACAGACATCCTGATACATTTATATGAGGAATAGGATAATAGATTTAAAATAATTGTTTTCATTTAAATAATATAAAACCGCGACCATGGCTCAACAACAGGTAGTGATCCGCTTGTTGTCGGAAAGTGATCGAATCTCGGTACGACACGACGTCATAACTAGATGTTAAAAATGGCTCCTTTTGCTGCTATGTGAGATGTGCAACGTAAATAGTAAGGGGTATGCCTTGGCCCAAAACAGGCGCAACTCATTATCATGCACAGTTAGGACTTCTCAGACTAAGGTCATGCAATCAAAGGGTTGGTTTTATGGAGAGGACTTGTACCCAAAGCGTAACTAGAAAAAAAATAAGATATGAAAAAAATTTCTATGATAGAAAGCAGCCATCTATCTTTTATAGGACCCAAGAAAATCAGGTTTTCCCCAATTTGTTTCTTACGGACAGACAGACGGACATACAGACGGACAAACTGACGGACAGACGGACAGACAGACAGACAGACAGACAGACTGACGGACAGACAGACAGACGGAAAGACGGACACACAGACGGACAGACAGACAAATAAACAGACAAACGGACAGAAAGACGGACAGACAGATGGACACACAGACGGACGGACAGACAGACGGACAGACAGACGGACAGACAGACAGACGGACAGACAGATGGACAGACAGATGGACAGACAGAAGGACAGACAGAAGGACAGACAGATGAACAGACAGATGGACAGACAGATGGACAGACAGATAGATGGACAGACATATAGACAGACAAACGTACTAACAAACAAGACAGACGAACGGAAAAAAGACAGGCGGACAATTGGAAGGACAGACATACGGTTATTTGGAATTATGGAATAGCCTCGCTACTAAAAAGTATAAAAAATCTTTTAAATTTAAATTACCACAAAAAATATGCCTAAAATTGATTTAAATCTAAAGAGATAAGACAATGGCCGATAAATTAATGCACATCCCTAATGATGACACTTTAGATAACCCCTTCTGTAGATTAAAATTAGTGGTTCAAAAGTTTATACACTTAATTTAATCATCCAATCAAAATTCAGTAAAAATCCCGAAGTTCACGAATAAGAAAACGTTATTGTAAAACTTTGGGGACTATTGTAATAAACAGTCAATTGTCTCCTCCCTCTCTGTGAACAAATACTAAATAAGAAACTTTTCTGCCTGTCCATCATTCAGTCATTAATTTATATGATTTTCCAATAGGCTTTAGAATTGATTAATATCCGCTGGATTCAGTTCTTAAACATACTGAAGAAACATGTATCATATCGTAATATAGAAATTTTCTTCTAATAGTAAAATTAAAATCATAATATCAACACCAGTTTCGTTGGACTGGGCCTTCTTTTCCAAATTCAAATTTTGTTATAGGAATCATTACCTGAATTTTGAATCTATAGGAATAATATAATATAGAATAATTTAAATGAACAGACGCTACAGAGAAGCTTCACAAGGGATTGGACAATGGGAAATAAAATTCTCTCTGATATTTATACTCTCCTTTTCTTATCTTTCTCGTGATATCATAGACACAGGTTTATTACCACTCTTGCTCTTTGGTCCGCTTAAAAACTTTTGGTTATAGCCCCCTACGTGGCAACGCCCCTTAAGGTGCAATGCGTCATATTTATAAAATGGCTTTTGATAGGTTGTTTTATGTTAGATTAGGTTATTGCCCCACAGAGTTAGGCAATTGGCCCCGCAGAATTAAAGCCCCCCGCAGGAGCTAGAAATAGGAGAAAAGCTGATGTGAAAAAAAAACGAAGAATCGCCCCTAAAGGTGCGTTGCCTCAAAAGGGACTATACCCAAATTTTTGATACTTTTTTTTAATTTTGATTGATTAATTTATATCTTGTAGTGCCCAAGATTCGACCTGTTATTTTTAATGTACAACAGGGGTAATTTGATTCATCATCATTTTAGATTTATACGTTCATTGTCTTATCCCCTGAGATCCCTGAATTAAAATATGTATCTTAACTACTTTACCTTATTAATTAGCATATAAACTTTTGGTACATTAATTAAAATTTTAACCACCAGGGATAAGGCAATAGTTGATAAATTGTCTTACATCCCCAACGATGATATACAAAAATAACCCCTCTGCAGTTTGCCATTAATGGTTGAAACGTCTGGACACTATAATTAATGAATTAACCAATCAAAACTCCCCAAAGTTGTTAAACCAACGATTAAGAAAACATTATTATAAAACTTTGGGGACCAATGTTATAAACAGCCTAATATCTGGTTTTCAGGTAGGAGTTATCAGTGCTCAACAAGTATTTTTTTGTGAAAAATATTTCTACAAATAATCATAAAAAAAGACCGAATTTGGTTCCTAAAAATTTGATGTAAAATTTATTTTGTTATTTGTCTTTTCCCTTCCCATACCAAACCTAAAGTTTAGATGCAAATAGTATAAAACGAAATCTGTGTATGGTTGTGTTTCTGTGCGTGTGTATACGTGTGTGTGACTGCCCGCGGACCAATAGGGTCAACGCATAAGCTAACAAAGTCGCGTCAGTATCTCAAAGTTATTCAGGTGAGAACTATGTATGTGTTATAAGTGTGTGCAAAGTATTATTCTACAGTGATAGTTGAATTTGATAATTTATGAAACATTCTCCTAGTGAATCCTAATTCTATTTTAATAATACATTTTCAACATCTAAATTTTCTAAATATTATTATTAAGTAATACTTTAAAGAATATTTAAGTTGTTGGAAATTGTATTGTTAAATAACACTACGCATTCAATCAAATTAAGCCAAACTTTATTGAAAGGAATCTATGCACATCTATTTTAAAGGTTAGTCTATGTATGTATTTATTCTAAACTTTATAAATTGTATCTTTCTACATATTGCGTCTGTTATATATATATTTTTTTTAAAACTATTTTGTCACAAACCTTTTTATATTTTTTTATTAGCTAAGAATTTTGTTATTAACATTTACTTGTTATAATTTTACAAATATAGGAAATGGGCGGGATTTTATATAGAAATGTTTAGATTAGAAACTTAAACAATGATCAAAACGTTTTTTTCATGTGATGCATATCTTTGAGCATGGGAGGTGTCATTAGACCATAAATTACACTGGTACCCAAAGTATTATAACAATTATTGGGGGCGGATAGTGAGATCCTTAGGTACAGACAGACAGAGATACATACAGATCATATTACTTTATTAAAAAAGGATATAGAGCAGGGTTATACATGATCAAATGAATAATTTTTTTTTTATAACATCGTATTATAGTCAGCTTTCTGCGGATAAATAATATGTACAATTATTAACACCAATTTACTATTTTTAATATTTTGATTGTACATTTTATATTCGTAGAAAAATGACTATGATAATTTTTCAGTATGGCTGAGAACCGGATATTAATCGGTTTCGAAGCGAAAATATTTTTCCAGTATGGAACCAAATTCAATTGATTTCAGCGGTGTTAAGTGGGACTAAAATTTAATTTTATCGGCGCCACCAGGTATCTAAAGGGATAAGACAATAGACGATAAATTGATGTACATTCCCAGAATTCCCCTTCTGTAATTTACCATTCATGGTTGAAAAGTTTAGACACTATACTTACTTAATAACCTAACCTATCAAAATTCAGTAAAAGTCCCCAAAGTTCTTAAGTTAACGAATAAGAAAACGTTATTATAAAACTTCGGGAATAAGGGTGGACAATGGGCTGATTATTACACTATTCCCCAAAGTTTTACTATAACGTTTTCTTATCCGCTGGCTTAAAAACTTTGGGAACTTTTATTCGATTTTGAATGGTTAGGTTATTTAGTATAGCAGTGATTAAACCAACCAATCAAAACTCAGTAAAAGTCCCCAAAGTTGTTAAGTTAACGAATAAGAAAACATTATTATAAAACTTTGGGAACTAGCAGAGAGAGAGGGACAATGGGCTGTTTATTACACTAGTCCCCAAAGTTTTACGATAACATTTTCTTATTCGCTGACTTTTTTCAGATTTTGAATGGTTAGGTTATTAAGCAAAGAGAGAGAGGACGTTATGCTGTTTAATACACTAGTCCCCAAAAATTAAAGCGTTTTCTTGTGCTATGGCTGAACAACTTTGGGGACTACAGAAGGGGTAATTTTTTGTTTCATCATTTGAAATGTACATCAATTTATTAGCCATTGTCTGATATTTTGATATAATATCGGTATTTTGATTTGAATAATTGTTTTTTATCCGTGGTTAACTGTTTATGAATTCAAGGATCTAAAGGGATAAGACAATGAATGATAAATTAATATATATCTTCAATGATAAACTACCCCTCATAAATTGTAATTTTATTGAATGAAATGTTTGCACAATGCAAGTAAATCAATTAACCAATCCAAATTTAATAAAATGACAAATTTTAACACTATCCAATCACGCTCATAAGGGAAAAGACAATGGATAATAATAATTTTTTATACATTCCAAAAAGTAATAGACAAATTATGACATTAAAATTATTGGTTCAAAGTACCCAAAGTTTTTGAGCCATCAAACACAACATTGTGGACCAGTGTAATTTACAGGCAAAGGCCCCCTCCCCTGATAATATTCAATATTTCTTTCTGTGTTACAATTTATTAAAGGTTTGTATAAACAAAGGAGGGAAGGCACATTAGACTGGAAATTATACTTGTCCCAAAAAATAATTTGTTGTTTGTTGGCTTAAAAATTTGTTTGTTTTTTTGGGTTGTAAAACCGAAAGTGTCTTAACCTTTTTACTAAAAAAAGTGTTACCTACAAAAAAAGATTTATTGTAAATGAGGTGCTTAAATAAATTTATCATCCATTGTCTTATCACATTAGATTCCTAGAAAATTTAGTCTAAAATGAAAACAAGGATAGTTCAATCCATTAAAGGGAGGGAGGGGACCATGGGCTGTTTTATACACTAGTCTCCATAGTTTTATAATAATTTTTCCTATTCGTTGGCCTAACAACGTTGGGGATTGGTTGATTCATTAAGTTGAGTGTCCAAAAGTTTCAACCACTAATTGTAATGGAAGATTTTTGTTTTATTATTGGGGATGTACATTAATTTATCGGCCTTTGTCTTATCCCTTTAGATCCCTGCATTAAAGCAACAATAAATAAGTGCAATCAAATAATCTTAAGCTACCAAAGAAACAATTTAGTTATTTTAATTTCGTCTATTGTCACATCCCTTCACGATCCATACAATGCTTTACTCTGGTGGCCTTTACGTCTGCATATTGTCTATTTAAAACATTTTTTTTGCAAATTAGCACAAGAATTTTATAATACAAAGTAGAACGATGTCTGTCTGTCTGTCCGTCTGTCTGATGTCCGTCCGTCTGTCCGTCCGTCCGTGCGTCCCTTAAGATCTTGGTAACCACTGAACCGATCGGATTCTAATCTTTAGGGAATAAACCTACTGGTCCTGTGGTGGTTTTAGGCTATTTTCTTGGGGGGTGATACACCCCCAACCCCCCAAAAAACAAAAAATCCCCCCCCATTTTTTTTGTAGGGGATTTCCTTGGTCCTTTTACGTATTTCGCCCAAATTTTTTTTATCACCTCTTGGGGCACAGCCCCTAGAGGCTAGGGGCGAAGCCGCTAGTATATACATATTTGAATAGAATTTTGTTCGATAAAGGTGAATATAAATGGGAAGATTAAGTAACAAACTATGGTTCTGAATATTCTATCATTTTGACGAAGGTGATGATGCACTATCTATAATACAAAGTAGAATCATGTCTGTCCGTCCATCCGTCTGTCCCTTAACCCTTACAGATCGGGGGGTGGGGGGGGCTCCAAGAGCCCCCCCCTCTAGTTTTTTCAATCTCATTTTTTTTGTAGGTAAGATGGAGTGCTGTGACTTCATGACTTTTTAAGTTTAGTAATTATACGTCGGCAAGAGTTGATTTTATTAGGATATCTGGTCTGTGTCGGTCGTGGTGTCCGGTCAAAGTCGGTTGGGTAGCACCAAAATTAGAAAAAAATTCTAAAAAAATCTTAATTTCTACATTATGACTTTTGTGTATAAGGAGAAACCTAAAATTTTTTTGGTGAATACTTAGATATCAATGACCTTCTGAGAAAAAATGTGTTATGACCGTTTGACCGCTCCCTGACCGACTTTATGACCGATTTTTGTCCGGCTTTTACTACAGACATATATCATGAATATCGTGGCTTCTATTACAGCTAGAGTCCTATAAATTTTTTTGGTAAATCCTTGAGCAACATCAAACAGATAAAAATATTAATTGGCGCCGCCAACCGCCGTTTTACCGCTGTAACCGCCGAAAATGGCGGTTTCCGTTATTTGCCGTTTTTTGGCGATGATCAGAAAAAGTAATTTTTTTGTTATAAAAAATAATAGTTCGTCCTAAAATTTGGTCATCCTAGCTGCAAAATTGGCCGCTCTACAGCTGTTTTAAAATTTAGCGGCTGGCCGCTAAAAAGCGGCTAAGGAGCGGCCTGGCTGCTATGACTAGAAAAAGTAATTTTCTCTAAAAATACACATGAACCACCAGAAAAAAATTTTACGTCTTTATCTGTAACAGGAGCCGAGATAGAGGGGGGGCTTTTGAAGCCCCCCCCCCCCCCCCCAATCTATTAAGGTGGAAATTGGGGCCCGAGCTGTAAGGGTTAAGATCTCGGTAACCACTGAACCGATCGGATTCTACTCTTCAGGGTATATACCTATTGGTCCTGTGGTGGTTTTAAGCTGTGAAAAAATGAAAATTTTCCCCCCACCAAAAAAAAAAAATGGTGCTGACCATAAGGCGCACCAGGATTTTTTAAGTTTTTTTTATAAATTACCTCTTGGAGCAAAGGCCCTAGAGGCTAGGGGCGAAGCCGCTAGTCCTATTATATAAAGTAGTAAGCGTTTTTTTTCTGTCCCAAAGGATCTTGCTAACCGCTGAACCAATATAAGTCTCCTTTACCGTGAAGATTCTTAAAGGTACTGGGAAGGTTTTAAACTATTTTCAACCCCCCCTCAAAAAAATATTTTTTTACTCTTTTGAAACTCAAATTCAAAATAGGCTGAGGTTGACTTTTCCCCCTCATACCTTAAGTGCCCCTAGATGCTTCTAGGGGCGTAGCCGCTAGTTAATTATCATTAAGAAAGACAAAATAACCTTTGTTATAAATTTCAAATACTAACATTTAAAAAACTAGCGGCTTCGCCCCTAGCCTCTAGAACTCTGGAGATGCCCCCACAAATTAAAAAAAAAATTGAGGGGGGATTTTTATTTTTGGAGGGTTTGGGGGTGTCCCACCCCCCAAGGAAATAGCCTAAAAACACCACAGGACCAGTAGGTATGTTCCCTGAAGAGTAGAATCCGATCGGTTCAGTGGTTACCGAGATCTTAAGGGACGGACAGACATAATTCTAAAAGAATGATTAGATTATAAGTAGGGCAACAATTGGATATAGATAGCTGATTACTTTTTAGTAGCGAAGCTACTCTATAATTCTAAATGTCCGTCCGTCCATCCGTCTGTCCATCTGTCATCCTGTCAGAGAAATAGTGGGGAAACATGAATTTCTTGGCTCCTATGACAGATAGAAGGCTGAAACTTTTTGACAACATTCCCATCACTAAGGACCAGAATTAACTTTCACTGGACTAGCTAAATGTCCATTTGTTTGTATGTTTATCTGTATGTTTGACAATCTGTCTGCATGTGTGTCAGTCTGTATGTCAGTCTGTATGTCAGACTGTTGTCAGTCTGTCTATATGTCCAACAATCTTTCTGTCCATCTGACTATCTGTCTATTTGTTACTCTGTCCATTTGTCTGTCTGTCTATCCATCTGTCTTGAAGTCTTTCTAAATGTCCATCTGTTTGCATATCCATCTCTCTGTCCATCTATCTATTTGTCTATCTGTCTGTCCGTCTATCTATTTGTATTTAATCTGTTTTTCTGTCTCTCTCTTAGTCTTCTGTCAAGATTAATTATTTTTTAAGTAGCACAAAATAACATTCTATACTTTCTTAAACAAGAATAATTATTTTATAAGTAGTGCAGCAATACCAAGCTATACCTTCCAATGCAAGAATAATTAGAATATAAGTAGGGCAACATAACAAGCATATCTTCTTAACAAGAATATTAACCCTAATAAATTGGGGGTAGGGGGGGGAAGGGCAGTTTTACTATCTGTTTGAAAGTCTATCTAAATGTCTGTTGATATGTCTATCTATATTTACATCTGTCTGTTTGACTGTCTGTCCATCTGTCTGTTTATCTTTCTGTGTAAGGTAAATAAATATTTTTTAAAAAATTTTTGAAGAAAAGGCATCAAGTTTTCAATTCCACCATTTTAAAATATTTTTTCAATGATTTCTTGTAGTTTTGTCTGGTCTTTGGGATATCTCAAAGTTTGTCTGTCTGTTTGTTAGTTTGTTCATTATGTTTATAAGGGTGGGTTCATAATGGCAATTTATCTGACACCAAAGCAGGAACTTGCACTTGATTTGTATAACTACAATACACCTCTCTGTATGAATTTGATTCATCTTAACCCATTAGTGCTGAACCGGTTTTTAAAACCCGGTTACAGAAAATCGCAAAAATAACCGGTTTCCAGTTTCATAATTGCATCATTCTCAGTATGAATCCCCCCTCTACTACCCCGGTTTTCATTTCCCCCTGGAGCAGGCAGTTTTGCTTACTTCTGTTTGCCGGTATAGCTCAACAAAATTTGAAAACCAAGAAAAATGAGGTGAATTCAAAATACCCCTTCTAACATTTTTGTTTTTATAGTAAAGTTGCTGATTTTTTTCGTGAAATCTAAAGTTTATTGGCAAGTACAAACATTTGTGAATTCGTTTTATTGAAATTATCATTTTTTATATGATTTTTTAATTGTTTTTTTACGATCTATATACGCCCTGGCCCCTGCTCTGCTTGGTTATAAATGCCCGTTGCTGTTATTTCCCGGTTCGGCAATGGTTATTATTAACCGCTTTAACTTTTCAACCATTAGAAATTTTTTATCATTTATTATTCTTTTCAAATGTAAAAATTTCATTATATCCCAATTATAATACAATTGATAGATAGATAAATAAAAGGATAAATGGATAGATAGAAAGATCTATAGGGATAAGACAATGGACGATAAATTGATGCTGGTCCTCAATGATAATACAATAGATAGATAGATAAATTAAAGGATGGATAGATAGATAGATAGATAGACAGATCTGTAGGGATAAGATAATGGACGATAAATTGATGTTGGTCCTCAATGATAATACAATAGATAGATAGATAAATAAAAGGATGGATAGATAGATAGATAGACAGATCTATAGGGATAAGACAATGGACGATAAATTGATGTTGGTCCTCAATGATAATACAATAGATAGATAGATAGATTAAAGGATGGATAGATAGATAGATAGACAGATCTATAGGCATAAGATAATGGACGATAAATTGATGTTGGTCCTCAATGATAATACAATAGATAGTTAGTTACATTTTTTATATATTTGTCAATTACTGATAGTAATAGAATAGTTGCTACTCTATAATTCACTTTGGACGTTCAAAAATTACATTATCAATATCCCTCCTATTATTAACCCATTAGATTGTCTCTACTACACTACTCATTATTGTATTATTTATAATAACAATTTATTAGCCCCAATGACCCTTTGTTTGTTTAATTTTTATGTCTCTATGCATCTAATGCATTTTTATCATTTTAATCCTAATGTACCTTACTCTCTTTTAATAAAAATAACAGTTTACGTCATTGGTAAGGGTTTGAGCCACCCTAATAAATATACCATAGTTATCTCTATATGTGTCACCCAATATTTTTATGCTCTTTTTCTGATATGTATCACCCAATATTTATATGTTCTTTCTTGTAGTTTGTGTGTGTGTGAAGTTTTAAAACTTCGAGAAACAGGCTTTTTTTTAACCGAAAAGGGTGGCACCTATAGCCAAAACACCAAATGTGATATAAATCGTTTCATATATTATTTGTAGCTCTATAGATTACATGAGGTTATGTAGTTTTCAATTATGGATCGTATGTAGTATTAGCTACTGTTCATCTCACTTTGGGCGTTCAAAAATTACATTTTAAATTTTTTGGGCCAAAAAAATGGGTATTTAGAAAAAAACGGGTTTTAATGCCATTAGAAACTGCCCAAAAATGGGTCCCTACGCCCGTTGGGCTTTTATAACAATGCCGAACTGGGTTTTATTGCAACTTTCCTGTGCACACCACTAGAGCAAAAAAAAAATTGGAATTCCATTTTTTGACATATTAAAGCTTCCCTGAAATTTTCAGCTTGATCGGTCCATAAAAGTGGCGCTTGGCACTAATGGGTTAAGTCTAAAAACTGTTGGTTACCATACATTCAATTTTTAAACGTCACTTTTAGCGTATAGCTATTTGTGAATTGGAGTCAAAAATTTATTGTCATAAGCTCTAGTTTTTGGATATGTAAGAACTATTCCTGCACCAAGTTTAGTATAGGAGCTACATGGTAAAATGTTCCACCTTACTTAAAACTTTTCAACCTTTTTCTCACATTTTCAATGTAGCTCCTAAACTACAAATAGCTGAAAAATGTTTATTACTGTTATTACAATCCGCGCAATTATAATTTTAAAAATATGTGCATTTTTTCCATAACCTTTAAATCCATAAATATTTAATTATAAGGCCTTTAGAAAAACTGGTATTTAAGGCACAATAATAATCAAAATGTTTAAAAGTTTCCTTATAAAAGTCCAACCCTAAATTAAAATACTTTTTTTGAAATTTATTCAGGTTTATTAACAAACAGGCATTGGAATATTATTTTTTTCTATATCTGATATATTTTTATTAGTATTATTATTAAATGTTGATAATAATTCTTGAATATTTAATTGGAAATTGTTAAGAAATATTTTTATGTAATGCTATTTTGTACATTTGATTATATTTTGATTGTCTGTAATTATTTTTCATTAGATTACTTCAGTGAAGAACAGAAACTTATCACCTGAAAAAAATAATAGGGGGCATTTAGAATCACTTTAAAAATAGATTGTATTTTTTTTAATTCAGTCTGTTGTTAGAGTGGTTTTGCTTGAACTCCTATAGACTTCATTTAATCAGAAACATCAAATTAATTTGTATCAACTTGAATAAATCAGAGTCTTTTGTATTATAAATGAATATATAAAATAATTTTTTTAAATGTTTGAGCAAGATTATGTGATGTTTTTATTGATTTTTTAACAGCAATAAGGGGTCTTATAATTCAGTAAGCCATATTTGAGTCAAGATTTTTTTAAATGTTGACTTTTGCAGCAAAAAGTAGAATTCAAGTTTTAATTAATTTTAAAGCAAAAATCCTAGAATTTTACTAAAAAAGCTTTATTGAGATAAGCAATTTTTATCATCATTTACTGGCTAAGTTCTGCCCTTTTGCTACAAGCTTCTAATTAAGTAAGCAAATGTTTTGGTTAATTTATTAATTATTTCCTTCATTATTGTTATTGAAAACCTTTACCTAATCAAGCAAGTTTTGTGATTCATTTCTTAATAATATCCTCTATCTTTACTATACAATCCTTACTAGCTAGTTCTGTGATTAATTTCTTACATATGTCCTCCAGTTTTGTCATAGAACACTTACATCTACAAGCCCTTTTTGTCATTAGTTTCTAGCTTAATTAAGAAATTAATCACAAAAATTGCTTGTTTAAGTAAGAATTTTGTAGCAAAAATGGATAATATAAGTAGGACATTAATCACAAAAATGGCTTGTTTAAGTAAGGATTTTGTAGCAAAAATGGAAGATATAAGTAGGACATTTATCACAAAAATGGCTTGTTTAAGTAAGGATTTTGTAGCAAAAATGGATGATATAAGTAGGACATTAATCACAAAAATGGCTTGTTTAAGTAAGGATTTTGTAACAAAATTGGAAGATATAAGTAGGACATTAATTACAAAAATGGCTTGTTTAAGTAAGAATTTTGTAGCAAAAATGGATGATATAAGTAGGACATTAATCACAAAAATGGCTTGTTTAAGTAAGGATTTTGTAGCAAAAATGGAAGATATAAGTAGGACATTAATCACAAAAATGGCTTGTTTAAGTAAGGATTTTGCAGCAAAAATGGAAGATTTAAATAAGCATTTAACCCTAAAAATGGCTTATTTCAGTAAGGTTTTTGCAACAAAAATGGATGATTTAAGTAAGCAATCAACCCTAAAAATGGCTTATTTAAGTAAGGATTTTGCAACCAAAATGTATGATTTAAGTAAGCAATCAACCCCAAAAATGGCTTATTTAAGTAAGGATTTTGTAGCAAAAATGGATGATTTAAGTAAGCAATCAACCCCAAAAATGGCTTATTTAAGTAAGGTTTTTGCAACAAAAATGGATGATTTAAGTAAGTTATCAACCCCAAAAATGGCTTATTTAAGTAAGGTTTTTGCAACAAAAATGGATGATTTAAGTAAGTATTCAACCCCAAAAATGGCTTATTTAAGTAAGGATTTTGCAACCAAAATGGATGATTTAAGTAAGTAATCAACCCCAAAAATGGCTTATTTAAGTAAGGATTTTGTAGCAAAAATGGATGATTTAAGTAAGCAATCAACCCCAAAAATGGCTTATTTAAGTAAGGATTTTGCAACCAAAATGGATGATTTAAGTAAGTAATCAACCCCAAAAATGGCTTATTTAAGTAAGGTTTTTGCAACAAAAATGGATGATTTAAGTAAGCAATCAACCCCAAAAATGGCTTACTTAAATCATCCATTTTGGTTGCAAAATCCTTACTTAAATAAGCCATTTTTGGGGTTGATTGCTTACTTAAATCATCCATTTTTGCTACAAAATCCTTACTTAAATAAGCCATTTTTGGGGTTGATTGCTTACTTAAATCATCCATTTTTGCTACAAAATCCTTACTTAAATAAGCCATTTTTGGGGTTGATTGCTTACTTAAATCATCCATTTTGGTTGCAAAATCCTTACTTAAATAAGCCATTTTTGGGGTTGATTGCTTACTTAAATCATCCATTTTTGTTGCAAAAACCTTACTTAAATAAGCCATTTCTGGGGTTGATTACTTACTTAAATCATCCATTTTGGTTGCAAAAACCTTACTTAAATAAGCCATTTTTGGGGTTGATTGCTTACTTAAATCATCCATTTTTGCTACAAAATCCTTACTTAAATAAGCCATTTTTGGGGTTGATTACTTACTTAAATCATCCATTTTAGTTGCAAAGTCATTACTTAAATAAGTAATCAACCCCAAAAATGGCTTATTTAAGTAAGAATTTTGCAACAAAAATGGATGATTTAAGTAAGTAATCAACCCCAAAAATGGCTTTCTTAAGTAAGGGTTTTGCAGCAAAAATGGAGGATTTAAGTAAGCAATCAACCTTAAAAATGGCTTGTTTAAGTAAGGATTTTGTAGCAAAAATGGAAGATATAAGTAGGACATTAATCACAAAAATTGCTTGTTTAAGTAAGGATTTTGTAGCAAAAATGGAAGATATAAGTAGAACATTAATCACAAAAATGGCTTGTTTAAGTAATCAATCAACTACAAATATAGCCTAAATGGCTGAGAAGGGATTAAATTTTGAGGAAAAATAATCCGGATTAAAATCTTAATCTATAAGACATTTACCTCAAAAGCGTCCGATTTTGCTGATTCTTATCAGCCACCCTTATTTTTGGGGTTTTTTAGGGGTTTATAGGGCAATAATAGTTCTTCAAGTAAGCAATTAACCTACGAAAATGGCTCGTTAGTCCGACATGTCCGATTTAAGTAAGCCACTTTTGTTGTAAAGTGCGGACTTTTCCGATGTGAGCACGTCCTACTTAAATCTGACAAAAATGCTTATATAAGCACAAAAAAAGGTAAATTGCTGAGACAGAGATTACTAGGGTATCTATAATACAAAGTAGAACGATGTCTGTCTGTCCATCTGTCTGTCCGTCTGAAGCTTAAGATCTCGGTAACCGCTGAACCGAATGGGCTCTACTCTTTAGGGAATATACCTACTGGTCCTGTGGTGGTTTTAAGCTATTATCTTGGGGGGTGGGACACCCCCAACCCCCCCAAAAACAAAAAAATCCCCCCCCATATTTTTTTTTTTTTTTTTGTTTTTTTTACAAATTTCACGAATTTTATGAATTTTACGAATTTTACGAATTTTACGAAATTTACGAAATTTACGAATTTTACGAATTTTACAAAATTTGCGAATTTTACAAAATTTACGAATTTTACAAAATTTACGAATTTTACAAAATTTACGAATTTTACAAAATTTACGAATTTTACAAAATTTACGAATTTTACGAATTTTGCGAATTTAATCGCAAAATGTTTTCCTGCTGGGTAGGTGCGAAAATTTGTGATCCGTTCTGCTGGGTAAGTAATAGAAGATGTAATTATACCTCTTGGGGCAAAGCCCCTAGAGGCTAGGGGCGAAGCCACTAGTAACATATATTTCATGTATATCCTGGTTCTGAACTGTTTTAATGTAGTGGAACTATAGGTAAGGTCTTTTGATTTTGGGCAGTGGTAAAAATCTTGATAGCGGACGTAAAAATGCGCGCAATGCATGCCGATATTTGGGGGGGGGGGGGGGGGGTATTTACGTCCTTGGATCAGAGGTTACCTAGATCTCAAGGTTTAGACAGAAGACGGATGTTTTTTTTTATTATTTAATTCATAATGTATATAGGTATTACCTTACAAAGCTGGATTTGCCATATGCCATTAGAAGAAATATAAAAAGCATGCGCATTATTTCGGACTGAAAACAGTTTTAAGAAGTACCATAAGATAATGTCATGAAAAAGCCTTATAAATAAAGTATATCTATTAATCTAAGAAATCATAATATCATTTAACAATGCATAATAGTTAAACCAGATATAACTTTATGTATAAATGTATGTATAAATCAAATTAATGATCTTTACATTTCATAACTAAAATAGCAACTGAATCATTTGGGGTAAAAGAAATTTATCAACTAGGAAAAACATAAACACAATAACAATATGAGGTGGGTTCTTAAAGAAATTAATTTTGAGAATTGGTAATTATATATAAAAATTTAAAATCTTTAAAAATTGTAAAATATCTCAGTTAATAATCCTTCATAATAATACAGTATTATTTTTTTTTAAATATTCAAAATGTATTTATTATTTTTTTAAAGAACCAACGTCTAATGTATCAGATAGAGGGATATAAATCTCATTTATTTTATTTGTCTACTGTGTTATGCAGTCGATTGATACACAGACTAAAAGATGTAAACTTGACGGCTTTTTTTGATAAAACAAGGATGACAATATGCATAAAAGCGAAGCCCTGTAACGGTAGGAGAAACGAATAATGTAGAGTGTCAGAACTGATTAAGTAGAATATTAATGCATAAGTCTAAACAAAATTTTAAGCAAATTTGTTGCAAAACTTCTTAAATAGAGTATAATGTTTAAGGACATACTTACAATTTTTTAAAGCGCGATTTCACGCATTTTTGTTCATGTGAATGTGTTTTGTTTATCTTTGTTTATTTTTGTCTGTGTTGTGACCGTTTTCGGTCTTGTTTTTAATAAAATGTAAAAATCTAATTTATTGCAATGAATTAGCTGTAACAAAGTATCTCTTCTGAGACAAATATCTAAACACATGTGAATGCAAAATATATCTGAACAATGATGGTAATATCCATAAAAGCAAAGCTATGAAACGGCAGGACAAACGAACGTTAACACTTGTAGAGTGTCAGAACTGAATAATCAGAATATGAATTTCTAAAGTCGAAACAAAAGTGTAAACAAATTTGTTGAAAACTGCTAAATACAGAATATTGTATAGGGAAATACTGGCATTTTAGGACTTGATTATAAAGATGCCTAGCTTATAACATTGTACTTTGTTGTTATAGAAATCAGTATTCCAAAAATCTAATCAATCGGATAATTTTATTAAATAAAAATTCCTTGTTAAAAGTTAAAAATCAACATGTTTAAAATGGATATTCAAGTTTATTAATAAAACTTGAATCTTGTTTACAAATAATATATATTATTTTTAACATGTTGATAGATATTTGAACACAGAGAAGCAAATATTTAAAGCAGAGTTTAAATCATTTAGTTTATCAAGAATCTGTTTACATTGCTAGTTATTATTTTTTGTGTTATCATAAAACAAGAATGAAAACTTTATAAAATAGTTTTAATGTTAAAGTTGTCTTTTGTTTTTAATGTAAATTTTTTTAATTCAATTTCGCAGATGATCAAATGAAAGTGAAGCTTAACAAATCAGAAAGTCATTTTGGAAACCTTTGAGTGACTGACTCTAAATCAAAATTTAATCTATTTGTACTTTTAGATCCTATATAATGAATTTACCCACAAAAGGTTTGTGGGTAAGCTTCCTTTTTGTTCTTTTGTATCAAGGTAGGTATCAATATGAAAAGATGATGTATTGTAACCCACTTTGTCTGCCTGTCCGATCGTTTGTCTGTTCATATGACTAAGGAAAAACATTATTTTTTTTTCTCAATTTAGCAAATGATCTCACAAATTATTGAGCCAATATATTTATCTTATACATTTAAGCTTTTCAAAGGTCTAGGAAAGGTTTACAGCTATTTGAAGGTCATTGTAGAATGAAGCAGGTCCATTGTCTCCCAAAAATGATGAACTACAAAAAATTTGGACTAGCCAAAATCAAATGATCCACGCGGAATCTTAGCATAAAAAAAATTGCTTACACCTTTTTGTTTACTTCAATATAACTTTTGTGTATATTTCAGATTATTTGTAGGCCTACTTTAATTAGTTAAAATGATTTTGGAAAACGATATTTACATAATTTATGGGCATTGTTCTTACTTTTCTTTTGGAAATAATAAATTTTATTTTTTGTAATTTGCATCAAATCCAATTTTTATTGCATTTCAGGAACTAGTGTTCTGGCTGACAAACAACAACCTAAGCAAACTCCAGGTAACTTTTCAAAGATTATAACATTGCCAGGAAAATCATGTCACCATTATTATTGTAATTATAAGAGAATTTAGTGTTTAGAAAAGATGATTTAAATTTCTAGATTTATCATTAAGAACGTTCAATGGTAAAAAGGTCACTAGCCCCCCCCCCCCCCCCCCTTAATGAAGTGGGCATCCCTAAAATTCTTAAACCCCCCCCCCCCTCCCCCAAACAAAACAGCTTGGACGTCCTTGTTTCTCATATTGTTTATAGTTACCAGAAAGTCCAATATCTTTATTTTTTAACTATTTTGACGATAAATCACTGATAAAAAACATTAAACATCTTTAAAAATTAGATAATATGATAATGTATAAATATATTTTTTATACAGAATGTCAATACGTTAATTTAAAACATAATGATTTTTAACTTATTGGCAACAATTTTCTAATCTTCCTATTCATCTTATTTTTTATCTCTATAAGCTAATATAGCTAGTATAACCTTAAAGATTGTACTGTATTTTAAGCAGTGTTGCAACAAATTACAAATTCGGCACAACATTTTTACAAATTTTTAATGTTAGTTTGTCCTACCGTTCCAATGCTTTGCTTTTATGAATGAAATTAATTCTTATTTATTACTTTATATGTTACTAGTGGCTACGCCCCTAGAGGCCCTTAGAGGCACTTGAGGAGGGGAGAGTCGAATTTGATAACCTAATTTATAATTATAGATTTGAAAATATTAAGTAAATATTTTATTTTCGGGGGGGGGGGGGGACGGAAAATATTTTTTTTTGAAGGAGGGGGGGCCTCCCCAATTTTTATCTTTAAATGAGAACCCGATCGGTTCAGCGGTTAGCGGTTAGGTACAAACACACGAACAAACAAATACACAGACAAACAGACATCCTGTTACTTTATAACATTAATTTTATTTTCCAGACAAAATCTGTCAAAATTATATTTTTGTTTATTTTCATAAGATCATTATTTTTATACACCACACATGTTTATTTTAACTTGTTGCCTAATATACTTGATTTTGTAGCTTTTCTATAATTTAATAAACTGTTTTGTCTAAACTTTTTTGTTAGTAAAATATTTACTATGTCTTTAAGGTAACCCTATTCCGGGGGGCGTTGGGAGTTAAACGCCCCCGTGCTATCTCGGAAAATGTAAGAAAGAGATATCAAGGCACAGCCATAAGCATAGGATTTAATTTTACCATTGTGGTACCGTTATTTACCGTTAAAAACCGCGACAACAATTGAAAGCTTGAGACGGTAAAATAAAAGCACATTTTTACATACTTTCAACTGCAATATTAAAACGACAAAATTACTACAGCGGGAAATCGGAGGGGTTACATTCCCCATTAATATTCCATAAAGAGGTGTCCTAACTTTTGTGATTTTTTTAATAGGTTTGATTGGGGATGAAGAAGCCTTTTCATTTGCAGTGTAAGTATAAATAGGAGTAAATATACAATTACTTGGTTTATGTTAGATTCATCTTAAAGTGGTATTATATTCAAATTAAAATTCTATTAAGTTTACACCTCAAATCCTTAAACACGGCAATTGAATCGAGATATACTTGCATATTTACCACTATGCTAAACTTGTAGAATAAAAATTGTCTAGAGTATAAAGGGAAAAGTAGGTTGCGGGTAAAATCCGTAAAGGTGTGTGTTTTTTAATAAAACCTTAAAAGCTTTGCTAATGTCAAGCTGAAATAATTTTTTAAAATATAATACATAGAATTACCATGGACAACTAAATAATGTTTTAAAAATGGATATCTTTGAAATAATTGACATTATTTGTAATTTTTGAAACTCTTTCAAATAATTTTTTAATAATTGTCAATTTTGTTATTATTGTCAGTTTGACATTAGCGAAGCATTCAATGATTTTTTCGATTATCTAAAAAAAAATTTATTTGTCTATAGTTCTCTTTAATAAAGAATACACATACGTATTGAATATTATCATTCTACTACTGTTTTTAAGCCTTAAAACATACACCTTTAACCTTTACGGATTTTACCCGCAACCTACTTTTCCCTTTATTAAAAATAGGTTATACTACATTATTAAAAGTGAACTTCTAATTACTGGCTACAAACTAACATAACCAACATTTAATTAAATAACTATTTTGGGGGAGGTTACCACCACCTTCCCAAAAGAAATCGCCCCTAGAAAAAAACTACACCCCCCCACCCCCGAAATTTTTTAAAAACTGAAATAAAAATCTTTTTTACTATTTTTTGGGGCGAAGCCGCTAGTGTTTTATAATCTATGTTATTATTTTAGGGATCCTGCATTATTGTGGCCTCGTGGAATTGTTTACTATGAAATTGATTCAAAATTTAGGTAAACTATTTATAATTCTAAACAAAATTGTCCTAATTAGTTCTAGATGCCATTTTCTTGAGGAGAAATCAATTTTGCTGTTCACTTAAACTCTTGTAGGGTTCTCTCATAGCGAATGTATCTTAGAAACTAAGATATATCAAGACAAACTCAAAGAAAAAGTTGTTCATTTTTCAAATTCAGAAACATTGAAATTCATCCTGATTGAATTATAAAACTATAGTGAATTTATGATCAAATACATTATGTTCCCTAAAAAAAAATTAGGGTTTATAGGCATTATTAAACTGAATCAACAGAGATTTGAAGACTAAAGTTTTAAAAAAAGCTTTTTCGAGTCATATTGTACATAGTTTTCATTTACCATTTTAATTTCAAAGCAAAGAGCAGAAAATGGCTATTGGAAAATCTATGAACTACATAATTTCAAACCTTCATCCAGGTAAACTCTTTATTTTTATCTTTTTCTATTATTGTGCCATTATATACTATATATTTTTATACATTATATTTTAAGAAATAGTATCTTTATTGAATTCAGGATGTATTCAGTTTAGACCTAGAAAACCTTCTGATATGTTTTATGTGTATATTCAACCACACGATAGTGAATGCAAATCAACTATAGGTATGTTGCTATTCTTAGATCCCAGCTTCTTTAATGTTTAACTAATAAAGTAATCAAAAATTAAATACTAAAACTTCTTGGTTTCTTTACACTGCCTTTGATTGATTACAATATTAATTAGTTTATATTCTTATTTTAGCTTATGAAAACCATTTAGGACTAAAACTTTTTTTTAATTGCTTATCACCCAACAAATGTAACAATTAAACAATAATTTATATTAGGTCGTAAAATCCAATCTAGAATGTCAACATTGTATCTTGGTGATGATTGCTTTGAAAGTCCAGGTAAGAATAATATTGTTTTTAATTTGAGTGGTGGGATTTCTTTCAACTGAGCTATTTTTATTGGTAGAAATTTGGCTAATATTATTATTCTATGTCACTGTAATAGGACGATCAAAAACAGATTCCTTCGGATGATAATTTGTTAATCAAAATAAAATTAAAGAAATTTTTTTTTCTTCTATATACACTTTTATACCTAGGAACTGTGCTACATGAATTAATTCACACACTAGGAGCAGCACATGAACATATCAGGTTTTATTTATTTCAAACTTTATTATATCTTTTCAAGAGGTGTTTACACCACATCTCAAATTATTACATTAAAGAAAGCTCTGAGATTGGGTAAAATGATTTATGTACAAGGATTTATGACTTGACTTTGCAGCTTTTAAAAAGAAATATTAGAAAAACATCAAAAAAATTTACTGTTTCCATGAGAGAAGAGAAAATTAAATAATTCGTTTTTTTTAGGCCAGATAGAAATCTTTTTGTGGAAGTTGATTGTGATGGAATTGAGAACAGATTTAAAAATGCATTTACTAGGAAAATAAACAGATATGATAAAACTTCATCGGTAAGTAATCTTTTTGACTCAAAGTAGAATGATGGCTTAAATTTGTATGTCTGTCTGTCCATCTAAAGCTTAAGATCTCAGTAACCGCTGAACCGACAAGATTGTGCTTATCAGAATACCAATTTTCTACATTTAAACATAAAGTACGTGTATGACTAAATATATACATATATATTTTATTTTTCTACAACATTCTTTTTTAATCCAAGCTCGCATATTTTCAAATTTCAAATGATCGCCAGCAGGATCAGAATTTTAGAATTTTTTCTTCATAGTTTATGGTGATTTCTATGTATTTGTCTTTCTGTAATGACTAAGAATATTTGTTTATTGATTGGCTAATATACCCTTCGTCAATGAAACTAAACTTATTTCAAATTTAAAAAAGAGTGCAATTCTTAAAAATGGTATTTTTGTTTATATAGAATAGGGGAAGAATGGATGAGTTATCTTTCCATCTTTTATTTCCCTTGACAAAATATTCATTCCCTGCCATGAAAGTGATTAGAATTACTACATTTTTAAAGCTTTTAGCAGGGACATTGTTCTTACCTTTTTACTGTTTTAAACTCAAAATGTTTAAGCCTATTTGCTACAAAACACACTTGGGATATACTTATTTTTGTTTAGACCCCATATGACCTGAGGTCTGTAATGCATTATAGAAAGAAAGAGATTGAATTTGCATCCAAGGACAACAACAATACAGGGAACATCAAATATATGCAAATTATGTTAACAACCTATATTCTGTAAAAAAAAACATCATCTTGAGTAATACCTATAACATTTTTGTTATTAAAGCTTGAGGATTCAAGTTTACTTGTGGCAGTTAGAGCAGTGTATTTCCTGCAGGCATCCTTTAAGCCCATTTTCTGACAAAATCTCAGAATTAAAAGTTTGGGATTATTTTTATTTCAGAAACACAGAAATTTAAATTACAGTTAGTAATATATGAAAAAATAATCAATAATTATAATTAACAAAATTTCTGAGTCCAGCTAGAGCATTGTAAAGTAGTGTAGTGGGGTAGTGGTAAAATAAACTTGTTGCAAAATTCCATAAGTTGGCATCTGTATATAAAATGACTTTTCATAAAAACAGTAGATTAGGTTTTTTCAGGGTTTAAGGCCATTTGAGTGACTGAAATAAGTAAAAGTTTATAAACGATTATTGTTTATGACTTTCAAATTCAAAATGTAAAATTAATCCACATTATGAAAATTACCAAAAAACTATAAATTAGACATAGAAAATTCCATTTACTATATTTTTTAAAGGAAACAAGATGAGATATTATGTTATAGGGTATAAAATATTATGGTATAATATGAAAAGCAAAAATGTTTATATAATCCCTTTAAACTTACTTTGATTGTTACCAGTTTTGAAAGTTAGAGAGGCTTATGCTCATCTCAGTGACCTTTCAGAGGATCCTCCATTGGTAAGCATAATTTCAAAACAATACTTTTTTTCCAGGTGAAAACTTATTATATTAGTGTATCTAGAGGCCTCTAGGGGTGTAGCTGCTACATATATATAGGTATATATATATATCATTCTTTATTAAGGAACTCACAGCAACTGACATTATAGAAATATCTAGGAACTATGATTGTGGATTGAAGCCTGGAATTAAGGTATTTTTTTAATCAGTTGAATTCACTTCCTTTCTGCACATTTGGGCAAATACAGATGAAAGTGATGTTTTAAAAACTAAGTTTAAATTCAATTCACACCTTCAATAGACAATAAAGAGTTAATATTTAAGTTTGCTTAAATTAATTTTACTAAATCACAAAAAGGATTTATCTTACTATTTAGGAAAAGTATGTCAAATATGTAAATGAAATTACAATTGCTCTTCTCAATCACTTGAAAACAAATTGTTTGGAACCTAAAAAAGGTAAGTAATGTTTTTAAATATTTTAGAAAGTAGTAGATTTCCATTCAATAAAACTAATTAGATAAAACCAAAAAAGAGTTTTATTAAATATTTGTATGTAAGATAATAGAGATTAAAGAAATATAGTAAATTGCATTACTAACAAGGATGACAACATCCATAAAAGCGAAGCTCTGAAACGGTAGGACAAACGGACATTAACACTTGTATAATGTCAGAACTGAATAATCAGAATGCTAATGTATAAGAGTCAAAGCAAAATTTAAGTAAATTTGTTAAAAAAAATGCTTGATACAGGATAATGATTATGGACATACTTACATTTTTAGGACTTGATTATAGAGTTGCTTCGCTTATAATATTGTACTTTGTTGTCCCAGGAATCAGTATACCAAAAATCAGACCAATCGGATAATTAGGTCACATACAAAATTGTTGTTAAAAATATAAAAAAAATCAACATGTTTAAAATGGACGTACGGACATTCTGGTAATGATTATAGAGTTGCTACGCTTTCTAACTCGTACCTACCTATTACAGGAATCACCATGCAAAATTTGAAATCTAAAGGACAATTCTAACATGCCTAAATTAACGAAAAAAGCTATTTAAAAAAGTAAAAAAAATCAACATGTTTAAAATGGACGTACGAACATTTTGGTAATGATTATAGAGTTGCTACGCTTTCTAAATCGTACCTAACTACTAAAGGAATCACCATGCAAAATTTGAAATCGATAGGACAATTCTAACATGTCTAAATTAACGAAAAAAGCTATCCGTTACGGACGGACGGACGGACGTACGGACGGACGGACGGACGGACGGACCGACCCTAATTATAGAAAAGCTTCGCTTTTAAAAATCATTTGATTAGAAACCTTGTACATGTCCACATACATATCTATTAAGATCAGAAGGCAAAAGCAAATCTATATTAATTCCTTTTTATAAATAATGAACAAGACAAAGCAAAAGATTTGAAAATTAATCTTTTCTCTAATTTTAGATGATGATCATGCTTGCTATGGTGGTTATGATGTAGCCAGTAAATATGTTGATGAATGGAAGAAGTATGATGACAAGAGTAATGATTATCAAACTGCTAAGTAAGTAAATATGTTGATGAATGGAAGAAGTATGATGACAAGAGTACTGATTATCAAACTGCTAAGTATTTATCTTTACAATAATAATACATTTCACTGTGGGCTAGAATTAAATCAAGACAAAAGTAAGTGCCGAGCCCTGGGACCTGTGCATGGTGAAAATAGACATAAAACCATGATGATTCCAGGTAAAACCAAAATATTTCAGCGAGAGCTTTTTGAGAAAATTAGATTTGAAAATTTCAAGTTCAATTTTCACCCCCTAGGAGTTGCCGCATAATCATGACATGAAAAGCAAATATTATTTATTTTAAATTTTGATCAACTTTGCTTTCATAAAGTTCTTCATAAAACCACTTCTGAAGGGAGTTAATAAATGGCCATTTTTATCACTTGCTTTGCAAAGGTCACGAAAATTCAGCCTAAAATAAATCATATATAGAGAGATTTTAAGAAGAACTTCATAAAAGCAAAGTTGTTCAAAATTTAAAATAAATAATATTTGCTTTTCTTGACATGATTATGCGGCAACTCCTAGGGGGTGAAAATTGAACTTGAAATTTTAAAATCTAATTTTCTCAAAAAGCCCCCGCTGAAATATTTTGTTTTTACCTGGAAACATCATGGTTTTAAATCTATTTTCACCATACATAGGTCCCAGGGCTCGGCACTTACTTTTGTCTTGATTTAATTCTAGCCCACAGTGATTTTCATTGAAATTTTTGCAAACTTGAAATCTTTTTACTAATAATAATAATGAAAAGTTTTCCAGTTTAAAGTTTTTATAAAGTTCTTGTCTAGGAAAATGCTTGCTGAAATCTTCAATGATGTTGACCAAATCCAAAGCAACATCATGTTTACTGAAGAAATAGATTTTAATGATTGCCCATAAACAATCATTTAATTGTGATTGATAATTATTAAAAAAATTTGCAATATTGTATAAAATTGTGAGCAAGCTTCCAGTCAAATGCGCTTATTAAGTCTAACTGTTCTTAATGTTAACCAAACGCATAGTATGATTAAACGCATATTTAATATACTAATTATAGTGACTTTAACTGTAATCTTACTCACAATATTATGCAATATTGTGAAAGCTACTATTACCTTAGTATGTTGGCAAATTTGAGAAATATTCTTAACTAAATAAAGATAATTTAGCTGAAATTTTTAAAGGATAATACATCCTAGATTTTTGCTGGCATCCTGGCGGGCATAGGATGCCAGCAAACCGGGCAGGGTCATCCAGGTAAAAAGCAAAAATATTTTTTTGACTTAAACACAGCATTTTATCTTACCAAAATACTAAAATATCCTCTTTAACTAAATCCTGATATGAAATATTCATAGGTGTTCAAGTCAATTTCAGGTTACAGGTATGATCCTGCAGGTCCTGATCCTCCAGAAATATAAAAAAAACTTCTAAAAGGTGCGACAAGTACTGTTAGGGGTTAAAAATAAGAATATTTACCCACATAAATATTTTGGGCCTCTAAGGGCGTGACCTCTAGTTTCTTACAAAGAACAATTAACCTTACATTCCCCCCAAAATTGATGTAATTATTCTTATTTTTAACTCAGCATTATGATTCTACAGATGTCAGAGTATATGTTTGATATACCATTTAAAAATGGTTTAAAAAACAGATTAACACGTACCTCTTGAATGAAGTAAATTCATCCTTTATGTAGAAAAAAATATTAGTTCAAATTTTGGATGTTGGGTCTACATGTGCCAGCGGTCTTTCAGCAGTTGGAGCATTGTATTTCCTGCAGAGGATATTGGTTCACAGTAAACACCGCCGGTCATCTAGAATGAAATATTATTATTTAAACTTTGGGTACTTGATTGAATTTTGATTGGTTGGTTCCAAGCTATTGTATACAGACTTTTCAACCAATTATTTTGAATTTTAATCTACGGAAAGGGTAATTACGTTATGAATTAATCTATAGTCTATTTATCCTTTATAACTAATTTAAGTAAGATTGTTTTATTTGTAGTAATAGAAATTCTCATTGTATTTTTCTTTACTTTTAGGTTAGTTGTTTGTTTAACTCTAAATTACACAAATGCTATTTTCCCTTAGATTCTAAAAAGCCTTGCCTTGGATGGCTGAAAAGCTGGTGGCAGACATAGATATATAAACAAAGCATTTGATCAATCAATGTAAACACCTATAAATATTAAATTAATGTTGATATCCTTATTTATTTCAATCAAAATGAACGATAAATGTAAAGGGCCTAAACTTGTTACTTACAGGATCGTATTATAGACAGCTTTCTGCAGATATTAATTTAAATGAAACGTATGTAAAATATGATGAAATTGTACTCAAATAAAACAAAATATTAAGACGAATAAGTAAAACTAAGTGTAAGAAGAAAATTTATTCATATTTTAATTTTATGTATAATAATAATAATTATATGATTAATACTTTAAATGTATTTTTATATATAAAACGGATTGGCAAAATTACAATAAGGTCGCAAATCATGTAGTAGATTTGTTGTCTTTAATTTTTATACTTTTACAACTTTATAATAATATTTTTTACATTAGAGATATTTCATGAAGAAAAAAAACTTTTTTTCCTGCTTATTGTTAATTTTTAAAATATGCAAGATAGTTTTCATTGTATGCAAAATAAACCTCAAAATGTTTAAATTATTAAATTTTAAAATCAATTTGTTTTTTATAAATTAATATTGTGTTAAAGAGTCGAATGTAAAAGTGAAAATAAAAATATAATAAACTATCCAGAAAAGGGGGATAAGGCTAATGGAAGAAAATTGACTCTAAAACCGCGATATTCAAACTTAGTTTTTATCTTCAGAAAATAATAAAACTCAATATTTTTAGGTAAAAAATATGTGGTTGGGGGATAAAAAATGTAAAAATTAAGAGAACTGAAAACATTTTCTTCCATTTTCTCCCCTCCTTGGTGTAAAAAAAACTAAAAGAATATGCACATGCAAGATGGGGTATAAAATGAATAAAATTAAGAGTCTAAATATTTTTCCATTTTTCCCCTTCCTTGCTGGAAAAAACTAGGAGAGGGAAAAAAATTTGCAACAGTGCAGGGGAAAAAAGTTAATCTTGTGCAGAATATACACCCCTGCTGATAATTGGGGAAGATAGTATTCATTTCTCCTCCATTGTCCAATCTCTGAATCCTCAATACAATAAACCCGAAAATAATAGTTATTCATCGCATCGTATTATAGGCAGCTTTCCGTGGATATTAAAATAAAAACTGATATTAATATAAAGATTTCTACTTTAATATTCGAAGAAAACTGGCTATAACACGATACATGATATTTCGGTATGACTTAGAACCGGTTCTAATATAGCGGATATTGATCAGTTTCGAAGCCATACAGAAAACTAATGAAATGTTATAACAATATGGCACTTGGTTAATGTTATGTTGGATATAAACAACTTCAGAACAAAGGTTAATTATATTTTCACACGCGGTTAGAAAAAAAATACGAGGGGGAGGGGGGATGTTTTCTGTTAAACTAATGAACATAACAAACAAAATTCAGGAAAAGAATACTTAAAAACGTAGGTAATCCTTTTTAAAAGTAACATGATGTCTATGAGACACACAGCTCTGTTTGTACCCAAGGATCTCGCTAACCGATGGACCGATTTGGTTCTCCTTTACAATAAAGCTTTTCAAAAGTCCTGGGAAGGTTGATAACTATTCTGGTGGAGGGTACCACAACCCTCCCAAGAGAAATCGTCAAAATAACTCACTGTACTTCCCTTATAAGGATGCTTAAATTTTTTCTATCCAAAAATTACAATTAAAAGTGGGGGGTGGGGGGGACTTCAGATTTGGATTTTCATATTTGTTTAACAGAAAACATTACTGTCTCTCAAAATATAAAAAAGTATTCACTTACAAATTAAACTAATAAAAATCAACAATAAAATCAAAATGCCCCATAAATGGCACGTATTGGATTTATACGGTTTTTTTTTGTGCTATAATAATTATTTTAAAGGGAGAGATTAATACAAATATCTCGTATATTAAGTGTTCTTCATACTATAATTACGAGGCCTATTAATCAATCCACCCTTTATGTATCTCAATCAAATATAAACTACCAAATGTTAAAATACTGAAAAATACACTATAACAAAACTGTAATAATATTATCATATTATATAATAAGTAGAAAGCAATAATGGATTAAATACATTAATAGTAAACAGTTTGTGCGTTGTTGTTTCATAGCTAAAATATATAATATACTATAACTCTATAATGTTAAAATGGCTTTAGATGATTTAAATATGTTGTCCTAATAGCTGCCAAAAAATATAATAATGAATGTAGAAATGGTGTTATTAGAGTCTTGTTTTTAAACTTTATTTAGAAATATTGTGTAATTGGTTGAAACGTTTGGACAAAACTTGTTTGTAACCAATCAATCAAAATTAAACAAAAAACACAATTTTTTTTAAAAGGGGGGGGGGCGAAAGTGACACTTTTTGAAACCAAAACTAAATGTCAAAGGAACTGAACTAAAAAAAAGAGTTACAGGTCTGAGATTTTGAATGGCAGTTGCTTTAAAGGGGTAAAATATGGAACTGTGAAGAAACGGCGTCGCAACCGCCGAAAACCGCCGAGAAAAGTCACAAAAAATTTCGGCGGGAAACGGCGGTTTTCGGCGGTTGCGCCGCCGTTTCTTCACAGATCCATATTTTACCCCTATAAAGCAACTGCCATGCAAAATCTCAGACCTGTAACTCTTTTTTTTAGTTCAGTTCCTTTGTTGCTTATAGTTTTGGTTTCAAAAAGTGTCACTTTCGCCCCCCCCCCCTTATATAAATTAGAGCAATATTATCTTTTAATTGCATCTGTAAATTGTTAAATTGTCCAATGGTTTTGAGAATAAACTAAATTGCTGGATTGGTGAATAAAATCGGGGCTCGGCAGCCGCGCGTCTGCGGCCTTTAAACCTCGGGGAAATCAAACTGACAATTATAAAAATCAGCTGGAAGTCTAAATACGACCAAAATACGACAATCTTCCATCCAAACGTGTTAAAACTTGAGGCTTTTTTCGCAGATGACGCGCAGCTGCCGAGCCACGGATAAAATACTAACTTTTATTTGATACTGTATCAAGGTGCATTGTATGATTGTATGAACATAAAACCAGGTAAATCATGATTCAAAATTACATCAGAGCTTAGCATCTACCGCAATTTTTTAAAATCAGCCATTATCATTAATGTCGACTGATTGCAGCTAAACGTCGTAGATAATCGCAAAGCCGCCAAAAAGTTTGTACGCAGCCGTTGCTAAACCGCTTTAAATTGGCGGCTAGTAAAAACGTCCAAGCTTTTTTTTAAGAGTAGGGACTATATTGGTGGTTTAAAAGATTTGAGAGATAATCTTTTGCAAAATTTTGAGAGGGATAAAATGAGGGGTTTCAAAGTTTAAGAGGATAATGAAAGTCTCAGGCGGCAAAGGCTCTGATTTATAGAACATAAAATTTTATTATATAAAAAAGGGATAGTTTCACAAAATGCATTTTACCTAGGTATATATAGTATTTTTTCCTATATTTTTATCTACCTACATTTTTACAGCAAATAATCAAAAGTAGTTTTCAAAATATAGATTCCTCCTTACATAATAAAATTACCTATGTAAAATGCAATTTATGAAATTATCCCTCTCTATTTAACTAATAAGAAATAAGATAATACAATTTGCCCCAAAATTAGTGAAAATAGATTAAGAAGATCTAGAAACATACTCTGTAAATCAGCCAATAGCATAACTAGGAAGGAACAATCTAGCCATTTTATTAGTTAAGAAGTGTTAATTAGATTTTTGTATGAAAGGGCAGTTATTTTTTCATTTAATAGCATAATCAGTAAGCTATGATTGATTAGTCATATTTCTCAGAAATAAAGCTTGCTTAATAACTATAAATTAAAAGGTGTTCATCTATTAAGAGTCCCTTTTGTAGTTTAACGGATTATAGGGCGACATTGACCATCTAGATCTTCTATATCTATTAAAATTTTTAATTAATCATGGGTTTTAGTTCTAACCCTTAAATTTAACAAAAAATCAATAAAACAAATATAAATATAAACAAAACTTTTATAAACAAAAATGGCAATAACTCTATGTACTAATATTTGTAATATATATGTCTTTGATTTTTTTATGTTTTAATATAACTATATTGATTTATACAATAGGACAAACAAAAAAGTTTTAATTAAAAGCAAGTACTTTTAAAATACATCACTCCTAATTAATTTAAATATTTGTCCCAAAATACAATTTATTTTATAATTATGATTAAGCAACAAAATAAAGGAATGCCTTGGCTATAATTGTGCATTATCTAGTTGATTATTATTATGCTTCAGTTTATGCAACAGAGCTATCAAGTATGGGATCTTGTTCAGTTTTCGGTAAAATGTTCCTGGTAACGATTATCTCAAAAAATCCAAGCATTTTAAGTGATGCAAGCTGCCAAACGGCTGAACATGCACACAAGTCATAATATGTAAGACGCCCTATAAATAATCTGGAATAGCCAGAATCCAATGATGTTCAGTATTTTTCGCGCATTTATGTGCGCTGCGATATAACTGTGCATTATTGAGTAATGACATTGATTTTTGGGGATAATCGTTACCAGGAACATTTTAACCATAAACTGCACTAGATCCGTTACATGCATAAGCTTCTCTGAAAGGTTCAAGGTACAACATGACATAATAGCATAACAGGTTTTTAAAGGAATGCTTTTGAGCTTGTTTTTTATGGATAAATTGTTTGTTTGAATTTAGTTGTGCTTCTCTAGACATTTTTGTTCTTGTGTTTGTTCACAATTTTGTACTTGCGCCACTGCTAACCTAAATCAAAAAAAGTTTTTGTTAGTTGAATTATACCTAAATATTATTACTTAGGTCCTATCAAGGACGTCCAAGCTGTAATTTTTTTTTGAGGGATGGAGGAATAAAATGAGGGTTTTCTATAGTTTGGGGTAAGGGGGGGGGGAGTGTTATGTATTTCAAAAAACTTTAGGAAGGATAAAATTAAACACCCCCGCCCCCTTGAGACCTATACATAATTGATAATTTGGATCTAACAAAACTGGTTTTGATCTTAGAATTTTTTATTTTACTATCTGCGGAAGGCTGTCTATAATTCAATAAAGTCTATAGCTTCGAGATGCCGAAAGCAAGGCCCTAAAATGGTTTTAATCTTGTGATTAGTCATTTTTATATTCGTAGAAAACTGGATTTATACGATGATATACATAATCAGTATGGCTGAGAACTGGTTCTAATCCAACGGATTTTAATCGGTTTCGAAGCGATACGGGAAATAATTTTAATTTACCTTAACAGTGTCCTCCTCAAATAATACATTTACTTGGCTGTACATCTCTTTAATTTCTTCATTCCTGGTGTTGAATAAAGTTTTCAACTCTTGTTCCCTACGTTCTCTCTCCTCTTGCAGCTCTACTTTCCGTCTACCCTAAAAATAAATTTTTAAGTAGGTATTAGAGTAAAAAAATAGAGGGGAAATGGGTTAAATAAATGGATGTTCCCTTCACGAGGACCCTGTGAAAATCAACCAATAGCGGCGGGAATATTAACATAGCCTAGTCGCGTACAAAAGAGCAGAAAGCAATTTACTAGCAAATGAAAAAGGTCTCCAACAGGAGGATTTAAGCAGTTATACATCTATACTATAGATTTATTGTAAATTTAACTTTAATGGCCTAAATAATATTTTTTTTCGGATTTTACTACAGTGTGTATTTAGTAGCGAAGCTACTCTATAACTAACTTTGTCTGTCTGTCCGTCCGTCCGTCTGTAACACTATAGAGAAAATGCAATTTTTTCGGCTGCTATTGAGGATAAGTGGCTAAAATCTCTTTAAAGATTTTCTTCCTCTCTATTTGATTATCTATTCCTCAGGATATCTAGCTAACTACAAATATCTTTCTACTTGGGCCTGTTCAAGCTCCTGTAACGTTTTTTGCCAGTATACATTTCTTACAAGTTTTCCTTCCCATATCTATCTTTCTATCCCAAAGGAAATCTAGCTAGCAATTATCTAACTATCTATCTACCTGAGCTTGTTCAAGCTCCTGTAACGTTTTTTGCCAGTATACATTTCTTACAAGTTTTCCTTCCCATATCTATCTTTCTATCCCAAAGGAAATCTAGCTAGCAATTATCTAACTATCTATCTACCTGAGCTTGTTCAAGCTCCTGTTTTCTGCCAGTATACATTTCTTACAAGTTTTCCATACTATCTATCTATCTTTCTATCCCTAAGGATATCTAGCTTCTATTATCTATCTTTATATCCCATAGGATATCTAGCTAGGTAGTTATTATCTATATATCTTCCTGCGCTTGTTTAAAGCCCTTTTTTCTATAATATATCAATTTATAATTTTTTTCCTCTATCAATTTTTCTAAGTAGTTATTATTATCTATCTATCTATCTATCTATCTCTAAGG